>NC_141672.1:10296733-11496733 GCF_028749965.1 Puma concolor | reverse complement strand
TTGGAAAGCGCTTAGAAGTGTCCTGACAAATGTTAGACGCTAGAACTGCCCGCCTCCCTGCCTCACCTCCACTCTGAGCCCGAGAGCATGCTCCAAAATGCCAGTCTGACCATGGCACTCCTTCCGCTGGGTCCCTCCAGCTGCCTGTTGTCTTCGGGATAAAGCCCAGACTCGCCGGACTCCCCTGAGCCTCCGTGTGGTGAGCACCTGCTAAGCATCCATTTCCGGGTCTCCCGCCAAAGGCCTGGGATTTGCTCTGGGAAACTTCCAGCCCCCAGTGCAGTTCCTACGATGTGACTGTCAGTCAAGCCAAGGGGCGGGCACATGACCAGGCTTGGCCCTCTCTAAGGACCTTGATTCTTGGGGATCTTGGGGATCGAGGGGTAGGGGAGGGTCCATTTGGGAGGATGTCCCCCCTGAGCTCCTGCTGCCTGGATCTCCAGGGTTGCCGTGGGCCCCCACACTCTCCGAGCCTGGGTTTTAGCTCTTCTGCTGATGTTGCGGCCTCCCTCGCACCTTCCACTGATGCCCCCTTTGCCCGAGCAGACTACTGGTTTATGTCGCAGGCAACAGAGAGCCTGGCACGGACACTCTGGCTCCTGCTGACGGCTCCTCCGGCCACAGCCACACCGCTCCCACTCTGACCTTCGCCTTCTGCTTTTAAGGATCTGCCTCTAGTTCTCACAGACCTGGACGCTATTTCCTGCCTCTGAACCTTCGTCCCGGCTGTTCCTTCTGCCAGGAATATGTTCCCACCTTACTTTCCCTGGCTCGTCCTTATCCTCAAGAACCACCTCAGACATTGTCGACTCCGGGAGGCTCCTCCAGCCCTGCTCCCCACCTCCACCCTCAGGCCGGCTCTGACTCTCTGGGCAACCTCAGACCCCAGACCCCAGACCTCTGACCATCTGCACCACATGAACCCAAGGCCAGCGCCAGGCCCTGCTCTCCGTCCTTCCTCAGTCTGTGCTCCTCAGGGGTTTGAGGGCCTCTAGAACCATGGAGGTCAGACAGAGACAGCTCTCTTGAGTCCTGCTCAGGGACTCCTGGGCCGGCAGGGACTCAATCCACTGCCCTCTGAGTGCGGGCCCTTGCGTAGGCCCCACTTCCTGCCCCTGCCCTCTCACCAGAGGCCCTGGCCCCTGCCCCGGGCTCCCCCAGCCACCTTTCCCCTCACTGTGGTCCCTTCCTCCCCCCAGCATTCTCGCCAGGGCTCTCCAGGCTGCCCTCCGTGAGACCCTGGCTCTGAGCAAATGGGGCTTTGCTGGGGAGGCCTGGACAGTTAGTAGGGCACCAGGCCCGGCTCCCCCAAATGCCACAGGCCCAGCAGCTTCAACAGCAGGCAGCAGGGCCAAGCCATAAGGCAGGGGCTGGTCCCAGGTTGAGGACCTGAGGCCCCCTCCAGCATGCCCCTTCCCCTACCCTGGGCCGGGTGTGGTTCTGAGCCAGGGGCAGGGCTGAGTCGTTATGGGTTGCTCAGTGCCCCAGCTGGGGAACTGCACAGCCTGCAGCCATGCAAAGTCAGGTAGAAGGAGGTAACAGGGAGAGTCCTGGGGCACGCCAGTGGGATCTGGGGAGCCCGCGGAGTGGGAACATTAAAAATGACCTCTACCTTGCCTATATTCGACCAGCCTGAAAGGACAAAAACAGCCCAAGTCTCCCTGGGGTCACTGATGCCTCTTCCCCTTCTCCTTGGGACCTGAACCAGGGAGGCAGGGGTAAGGCCACGGAGAATGCAGCCCGCCACCCACGGGTGGATCCTGCAGGGGACATGTCATAAGGACAGAAGCCAACGTTATGATGTCACGGCCCCGCTGTGGCTCTGTGCCCTTGGAGCTGTGAGTGAGTCAAGAGGACCCCCTCCTCCTTCCCCAGGCTCACGTCTGATGCTCAGGGCTAGAAAGGCTGACCATGTAGCCCCTCACCTTCTCTCCCTGCTCCACGCACGTGCTGTGGCTGGTCCAGCAGATGGCCAATGAATGGCAGGCTTAGGGAGACTTCCTTCTCCTTTGGGTCATAACTGGGAACCGGGCTTAGGCAAATGGTCCGGGAGCTCTTTGCAAGGCTGTGTGGAAACTACCTGTTACCTAGGCCACCTCCGCAGCCTGACTACGGGCTCACTGATCTGTCCCAGCCCCCACTGTCCTTTGATAAGCTCCTATCCGCTCACAGTGATGTCACTGAATGCATAAAGGGGTGGAGGGTGGGTGGGCAGGGTAGGTGACAAAGGTGTCCCCTCCCCATGCGGGCTGCTTTCTGAACCAGTCCCCAGCCCTGACCCTGGGACTCTCTTGTTGGGAACCAGCACCTGTTGGAAGGCCCGGGTATCTTGGTGAATTTGGGACTTGACGATGATGGGACCGATCCCAGTTATGGGGTGGTAAGGCCAAAAATGCCACTATAGAAAGGCAAATCTGGCCCTTCCAGAGCTGGGGGTGCAGCTCAAAGACCCCAAACATTGGCTTTAATGAGCTCAAGTCCATATCCAGTCCTGCCGTGTGTTCCTGGGCAGGCCACAGGCCCCCTCGGAGCCTCTGTCTCCTTTTCTAGGAAGCGGGAATGTACCCTGGCTTTTGGGGACCGTCGAGAAGGTCGGAGAGAAAGCTGCTGTCCTCCTTGCTGCCATTGCTGTCCATCCTCTTCCCACCTGGCCCACGTGGCCCTCGTCCTCTAGCACAGCCGGGGCAGCGAGGGGCAATGCTGGTGGCCAGGGACACAGGCCAGTGTGACTGTCGACAAGGACAGGGCCCTGCAGGTGCTGTTACGGAACTCTGCCAGCCCCCGGCCAAGTACAAGTTGACCCAGGCCACGCTGGACCCCTGCCCCAGACCCAGCGCCACCCGTGGTGGGCTAAGTGGCCAGGACTGAGCGAACGTTGCAAGGGCCATCAGGGAAGGGACAAGGACACCTGGAAGAAAATGGGGAGGGGGGGCCCCGGTGGGGGCGGTGGGGGACCTTGGGCCATCCCACGCCCTCTGCAGGCTTCGTCTCCTGTCAGAGGCAGGGCTGTGGGTGGCCATCCCCTGCACCTATCAGCTCAACCCAAGTCAACTTGCAAGGCGACCCTGGGTCCTCTCCCCTCAGGCAGCCCTCCGGTTTCAGCTTGCCCTTAAAAGCCTGAATTAGATGCAAAAGCCTGTGTCCGTGAGCAATTTTATGGAGAAAAGGTCCAACCCTTCCATCAGATTCTAGAATGACTTCCCGACCCCACTATGGTTTAGCCCCATGATGCGCAGGGCCCACATACATGGTGTTTGTGGGGAAAGACAGTTTCCCTGCATTTTCCAGGACTGTATGGATGACAAGATGGGGCACGAGAGGCAGAGAGGCCTGCCTTGGGTCACTCAGCAATCACTCAGAGATCCTACCACAGCCCCTGGAGGCTCAGCCAGCTGACCGGAGTGGGGAGGGGGCCCGCTCTGCCTCTGCCCTTGACCCCTGACCTTGACGGGGCACAGAGCAGGAGCCCTACTGGAGACCTATCTTGCTCAGGGGCTCGCCTAAGAGACAAGCGTGGCTGGGCAGCAGTAAGCGGTCATCTCCCCTCTCGGGGTGCTGGGGCCCCCGACCTCGGACTAAGCGCTCACCATGTGCTGGGCACCCCATGCGTAATCCCAGGGAGGGGCTCTCACTACTGTCGTTATAGATGGGCTGTCCAAGCACAGAAGTGAAGCTCCTGGCCAGGTCACCAGCTGGTAGGGGGGGCTCAGGCTACCTCTAGGAGAGGCTCTGTAGACCCCCCACCCCCCACCAGACAGACTGGACTCCACTCTCCCCCGTGCCTGACCACGGCAGCTCTTTGAACCGTTGTGGCTCAGTTAGCTCATCAGGAAATGGGGTGGAGATGAGGGGTAGAGGGGGGGACTGGCCAGGGCAAGTCTGAGCAGGAGATCCAGGGAAAGCCTTGCAAGAGGTCATGACCTGGGAGCCTCCAAACAAGGCACTGGTGCCTGGCTCTTCCTGTCACTGAAATGTCCTCGCAGGCAGAGGAAGCTGAAGAGCGAGGTGGAGAAGCTCTTCTGAAGACACTCTGATTGAGGTCCTTGAGAAGATCCCCAAGGGTATGTATGGAGCTTCCCCTCCGACACCGCCTCCCAGCCTTGGGGCCAGGACACTGTGAGCCTTGAACTCCACCTGCAGCATGAAGACCCACAAAGGTCGAGGCCACAGGGGTTCAAAAGGGCACAGGTGCCCAGTGAGCCTGCCTGGTGAACCCTGGTGAGGCCACTGTGGCCTGTGGCAAGTTCTCGAGGTCCTGGTTTCTTTATCTGTACAAGGGGAGCCGCACCGGTCACTCAAATGGAGGAAGTCACCCTTCAGAAGCCCCGGCATTCAGCTGACACCTGGTAAATGTTAGCTATTATCGCTACTATTTCGTGGGTCTTTGGTTTTGTTTCATGTGTCGCTATGACCAACGACAATGACACAGACACCGGAAATGGGCTTTGCGTTTTGTTTTATCCTGATTCAACCCAGAGCCCACTGCCATCCGGGCCAGAAGCTTGTTAGGAAAGGGAAGGAGACACAAGCAGGTATTTTTCTCATCGTCATTATCTCAACATTACACCAATAAAAATAACTATTACCGTTTATTAACTACTTACTCTGTGCCAAGCCCTTTAGTGAATCTTTTTTTTACCCCTCTGCGTGAGCTTCTGTTACCCAGGCTCAGAGACATTAAGGAACTTGCCCCAAATGCCCAGCCAGGAAATACTGGGGCCGGGTCTCAGATTCTGGTCTGACTTCAGAGCCACTGCACTAAGCGCTGTGGAGCTGTGAGAGCCCCCCCCGCCCCCAAACTCTGCCCCGGAGGTCAGGGCAGGCTTCGCGGAGGAGGTGGCCTCTCATTGGGCTCAAATGAGCTCAGCGAGGGGGAAGAGCATGGCAGGCAGGGGGAACAGCCACAGCCCTGCATGACGGGTTTGTGGATGGTGAGTCCCAGTATGCTGGAGCACCAGGACCTGGTTCGGGGAGTTGCTGGGAGATGGCACCAGAAAGTTGAGCAGCACCAAAGAGCTTCGAGCACCAAGCCAAGGAGGGGTGAGAGCTCCAGGTCAGCATGGGGCTTGACCAGACCCAGCACCCAGAGCTGCTTCTAAAGCAGCCTCCTGGTTTGGAGTCTTCCTAACTCAGCAATTCAACCCTGCTCACCCCATCCGGGATGGGTTACCACCAAAGCCAGGGACCCTATCACTCAGGACAGCAACAATTCCTATCCCCTTCTTGTGGGCTCCCCCAGTCAGCACTTTTTCCTGGGGGACAGTCTCCTGTCTCACCGGGCAGTATGGATCCGGAATCCGGGTTCTTGGCCGCTAGGTGGTCCTTCTAATGTTGCCGCTTCTCTTGAAGGGGCAGGAGGCGGGCGATGAGGCCGGACAGTTGCTGGACCAGTCCTGCCATCTGGGAATAAGCCCTGCGTGGATTGTCTGGCACCTGTCAACTTTGGGACTCCAGCTGGGATTTCGGGACCTCGGCAGAAGTCCCATCTGCCTCATTAGCATCACCACTGCAGGGGGCAGGTGGGGGCTGGGCTCTCTGTGCCCACCCATCCCTCCTTGGCACTGTCTCCACAGGCCACAGTGAAGGGGAGGGGCCGGAGGAGGCCCTCGTGGAGACCGTGGTGGAGCACTATGGGAAGCTCTTCACCATCAACCAGGACATCCAGAAGCATCTGGAGGCCTTCTCCAAGAGGAACCAGGTCGTCCACCAGAGCCTGGGGTCTCTAGAGGAGAGTCATAGGGCTCTTACCCCGGTAACAGCTATCTGAAGCCTGGCCCTTTGCCTTTAGCCCATAAAACCGGGGTCTCCTCTGCACCTGCGAGGAAGTCTCGGAGCATTGGTGGGCTGCTGAGAGGGTCTGGGTGAGGCTGTCACTCCAGAGCCTTGTTCTGTCTCCCTTTCCGTCCCCTTTCTCCAGGCTGACCCCTGACAGTGCTTATGCTTAAACATGTTCTTGGGGGTAGAAAAGCCACGAATTCTAGATTCAAACAGACTGGGTGCGGATCCCAGTTCAGTCTCTGACTAGCTGCATGACCCTGAGCAAGTGTGTACCCTGTCTGAGCCTCAGTTTCTTTATCTGTCAGATGGCAATGCAAACTAGCTAGGAGGTTGTCCTGAGGCACGGGACACAGACGGTGCCCAAGTTCGTGCCCCAAGAAGTCACCTGTCTCTCCTTTCTGGTTCATCTTATAATAAATAGAACTTTTGCCAGGAGGGCCGGCCATTCCAGAAGAAACTGCGCCAGGCAAAGGCGTGGCATGATGAATTTGCATGCTGAAGCTGGGGCCTGGGGACTCGGAGGGGAAGGGGACTCGGAGAGGAGGGCTGAGGGTGGGTTGATTCTGGCACAGGACCGTTGTGCGCAGTTTGCAGCGAGCCTCTGCCCCCTAGTGGCAGCACTGAAAACCTACACCATTTGGCACCTTTTCGCCTCCGGAGAACCGGACCCTTTATGGGCAGCCTGGCAAGGTGAGGGCGCTTTACCTGCTGTATCTCATTTAAATCTCACCCCCGCACCTGGAGGTAAGTGCTTTCATTCCTAGCGCTGAGACAAGGGGAGGTGAGTAACCTTGAGCGTTCAAGTGCCGGGTTGGATCTCATCTTTCTTTAAAATGTTAATATTTTGTTCATCATGGATTAAAAACATGTTTTTTAATGTTTATTTATTGTTGGGGGGGAGGGGCAGAGAGAGAGGGAGACACAGAATCCGAAGCAGGCTCCAGGCTCCGAGCTGGCAGCGCAGAGCCCAATGCGGGGCTCGAACTGGCGGACTGTGAGGTCATGACCTGAGCCGAAGTCGGACGCTTAACCGACTGGGCCACCCGGGCGCCCCTTAATTTTGATTTTTAAACAACAAGTGAATTAAAATGTTCTTCACTGTAATTTATCTTAATTAATTAAGCATAAGCTGAGTTTTTCGATGCCACCTTGAATTTTGCAACTTAGACCGAGGTGGGCTTTTCTTCCCACTTTCCAGAGGAGGAAAGGAAGACTCAGAGAAGTGAGGACACCTGTGTAGGTCCAGGGCTGAGCCCGCATCCCATGGGGCCTTGCGGGGGGGTGTGGCCAGCACTACATCGACCAGAGCAGGCTGGGCTTCAGGAAGCTTTCGCCGGCCTTGCTCCACGGTGCCCTCCTAGCAGCTTCGGAGCCCAGAAGGGCACAGACTCTTGGGTCTGGTTATGGGAGGAAGCGAGCATTAAGCCCCGGTCAGCCTGGACATGCTCTTTTGGGCATTTCCTGATACCTTGAACAGCCAGACCACCCAGGACTTCCCCTTCCTCCCTCCCCCCATCAGGCTCAGATCTCCCTGGGCAGTGAGCTCCTCCAGACCAGGCCCAGGGCAGATGCCCCAGGAGGGTTTGCGGCACCCAGGTGACCCAGCCCCTCCCACCGCAGAGCCTCAAGATTCTGCTGTGTCAGCTGCAAAAGAGGTGTCGCCGCAAGCAGGAACAGTGGTGACAGTTGGAACACCATGTTGCCTACCAGAGAGACGTGGACAGCTGTGATGTGAGCCCACTCTGTGGGATGGGGTGGGGGCAGGGCTGGGGGCTGCTGTCTCCTCAATAAGCATCACCCCTCCCCAACACCCCTGCTTACCTCACCCTGGTGACTGTCAGCTTTCAAAGGGCTTCTCTAAGATGGGGCAGGGGTTACTTTACAGATGGGAAAACTGAGATCACAGATAGGTAAGGGCCAAGCTCTACCAAGAACCAGTACCCGGGCTTGGCATGGGCTGGGTGCTTACCCGGTCCTCCGATAATGCTTGTAGGTAATAACAGAACGATGGCTTTTAAGTGAGATCGTCAGTAATTCCTAGGACTGTCTGATGGTAGGCAGGTAGTACTTGGCACAAGGCCTTGCCCGGGACAGGCCCTCCTAAATGCTGCTTGGTTCTTACCTCTATCTGTTTCACAGATGAGAAGAGTGATTATTTGGAAAGAGTAAGCCACGCCCGAAATCCGTGACCAGAGGCCAGGATTTCTGGACTTAAGCTCTCGAGCTCCTGCTTACTGGCCTTTGGAATGGGGACTGGTTACCCTCCGGCCCCTGGGTCCTCACTAAAATCAGAGCCTGTACCCTTCCAGCCTCAGGGGCTGCTGGGAAGACACCAGGACCAAGGCCTGGGGCACACTGCACCTGGACTGAGTGTGGTCAGCGAATCCAGGGCCTTCTCAGGCCCCATGGGATCCCGGAAGACGCGATGGTTGGGATCTACAGGTGGCTGACCTCCAGCCAAGGGGCTTAGAGGGGGAGTGGACTGGCCACTGTTTACAGAGCCCCTTCTGGGTCTTTCTCTTCAAGGTGGGAAGCAAGGCTGTCACCGCTGACCACAGCCCCAGAGACCTGAAGCCCAGGACTCCGGGGCTGCCCAGAGTGAGGAGCTCTGGGTTCCTCCAGCCCCCTTCCCAGCCCCTGCTCCAGGTGTGGACCGTGGGGTCTCTGGCCAGGAGGACCCTCTGGGAAGTTAGTTCAATGTCTCTCATGGCAGGGGAGGACACTCAGGTCCTGCGGTGGGAGGGACTCATCCAAGGCCCTTTGGGAATGGAGCACAGACCAGGATGAGAAGGTGGCTTCTCTGGTCTGAGTGAGCTGGGGAGGGGGAATGGTGGGAGAGGATTGGGACCTCTTCCTTCTCCTCCCCCTCCTTCTCCTCCTCCCCCTCCTTCTCCTTCTGCAGGAAGAGCTGCTCAACTACATGCACGTGGCCATCAACAACATGGTCCAGCAGTGTTCGCCCTCCGCCCACAGCGTGCCCAAGAGCAGGGACCTCTTCTCCAAGCTCGACCTGATTCAGGTGAGGCCTCCCTGCCACCCCAGGCGGGCAATCTCAGCCTGTTCAGGGCCTCCGCTCATGGTGCATTCACGTTTAGCCCCCGTGAATCCCTCCCTCCATGGCTACACGCGCTCCTGGGGCAGTAGGTCCTGGTGTCTCTATTGTCACTCAAGAAACTTGTGATGAGGGGCGCCTGGGTGGCACAGTCGGTTAAGCGTCCGACTTCAGCCAGGTCACGATCTCGCGGTCCGTGAGTTCGAGCCCCGCATCAGGCTCTGGGCTGATGGCTCAGAGCCTGGAGCCTGTTTCCGATTCTGTGTCTCCCTCTCTCTCTGCCCCTCCCCCATTCATGCTCTGTCTCTCTCTGTCCCAAAAATAAATAAACGTTGAAAAAAAAAATTTAAAAAAAAAATTAAAAAAAAAAAAAGAAACTTGTGATGAGTTCCCATTAGGTATAGGATCAGAGACAGGTGCAAAGGAACTCCTGTCCTGCCCGGTCTTTCTCTGTGCATATCACACACACACACACACACACACACACACACACACACTGTACACACTCACACATTCACACGTGCTCTCTACACACCTAACAATACACGTGAAATATACACAGACACACCTGCAAACAGACACACCCAAGATGCACACAGGTGTGGCCACACATTTACACTCACGTGTACACTCTGGGAGGGCACATTTCAGTGACTGAGGGAGCCTCTGTGCAGGGTCTTCAGTTTCCACTTTGGACTCTTGGTCAAGTCCACTGAGCCTCCCCTTGTCACCGCCCCCCCAGGACCCCCCCCCACCACCTGTCATTCGCTGAAGTTGCAGTAGCCGGGAACATGTCAGACCGGCTTCTACTGACCACAGAGCGTGTCTTTTTCTTCTTTTTAATAATAGCTTCGTTGGGATATGATTCACATACCATAACATTTACCCTTTTAAAGCGCACCCTCCAGTGTTTCTAATTCAGCCAGAATTATGCAACCATCACTATTCTCCAGAACATTGCATCACCCCCACAAGATACATTTTGCATCTGGTTTCTCGCACTTAACGTTTTCAAGGTGGATCTACGTCATATAGTGTGAATCAAGACTTCGTTCCTTTTTAGGACTGGATAATATCCCATTGCGTGTGGACACACACACCACATTTTCTTTATCCATCAGTGATGGCCGTTTGGGTTGTTTCCGCTGTTTGGCCGTTGTGGCCAATGCCGCTGTGGGCATTCACGTACACGTGTTTGGGTGGACATACGTTTTCGGTTATCTTGGCGACATACCTAGGTTTGGAGTTGCTGAACCATATGGCAACTCTGTATTTAAATCTTGTGCAAATATTATCATCAGCTGCAAACTGTTTGCCCAAAGTGTCAGTGATTTTACAATCCTGTGACCGATGTGTGTGTGAGGGTCCGTTTTCTCCACATCCTGTCCACACCTGGAATTGTCTGTCTTTCGTAATGCAGCCATCCCAGTGGGTGTGAAGTCCTAGCTCATCGTGGTTTTGCTCTGCGTTTCCCTGGTGACAGTAGCATTGAGCGTCTCTTTGGTGCTCATTGCCTATTCGTATCTCTTCTTTGAAGAAATGTCTATTCAGGGGGCGCCTGGGTGGCGCAGTCGGTTAAGCGTCCGACTTCAACCAGGTCACGATCTCGCGGTCCGTGAGTTCGAGCCCCGCATCGGGCTCTGGGCTGATGGCTCAGAGCCTGGAGCCTGTTTCCGATTCTGTGTCTCCCTCTCTCTCTGCCCCTCCCCCGTTCATGCTCTGTCTCTCTCTGTCCCAAAAATAAATAAACTTTGAAAAAAATAAAAAAAATAAAAAAAAAAAGAAATGTCTATTCAGATCCTTGGCCGATTTTTAAATCAGATTATTTGGGTGTTGTTTTTTTTTTTTTTTTATTGCATTCTAAGATATATTCTAGATACAAGTCCCTTACCAAATATACAATTTTCAAATATTTCCTCTCATTCTATGGGTTGTGTTTTTCATTGGATGGTGTGCTGTGAAGCACAAAGGCTTTTAATTTTGATGAAATCCAAGTGAGCTACTTTTTCCCCCTTGGGTTACTTGCCTTTAGGCATCACATCTAAGAAACTATCACAAGGGGCGCCTGGGTGGCTCAGTCGGTTAAGCGTCCGACTTCAGCTCAGGTCGCGATCTCGTGGTCCGTGAGTTCGAGCCCCGCGTCGGGCTCTGGGTGGATGGCTCAGAGCCTGGAGCCTGCTTCCGATTCTGTGGCTCCCTCTCTCTCTGCTCCTCCCCTGTTCATGCTCTGTCTCTCTCTCTCTCTGTCTCAAAAATAAATAAACGTTAAAAAAAAATAAAAAAAAAAAACTATCACAAAAACTGTAATCCAAAGTCATGAAGATTTGTACCTAAATTTCCTTATAAGAAATTTATAGTTTTTGCTCTAATATGTAGGTTTATGATCCATTTTCAGTTAAAACGTTTGTATATGGTATGAGATAAGAGTCCGATTTCACTCTTTTGCATAAACATATTCAGTTGTCCTGATAACATTTGTTGACAAAAAAAAAAACAAAACTACCCTCCCCTGTTGCATTGGCCTCTCCTCTCTCTTGTCAAAACTCTACTGACCGTGAACGTGAAGGTTAATTTCTGGACTCTCAATTCTATTCCGTTGGTCTAGATGTCTACCCAATGCCAATACCACACTATCTTGATGACTATAGCTTTGTCATCAGTCTTGAAATCGGGAGCTCTGAGTCCTCCAACTTTGTCCTTTTCTGAGGTGGTTTAATTCTTCCAGCAGGGCATGGTGGCGTCATGAGTGGAAGCTCAGTGGCCGGGTGGGTTTCAGGAATGGTGTGATCCGAGGCTCCCTGGCTCATCAAAGATTCGTCCTTTCCACACACTGCTGGCTGTCCTCTTCAATACTGGCTTCATTCTAGGTCACAACTCGCTCTCCGTACTTGAGGCAGGCTCAGTGGAGACGTTCAAAACACAGGATGCTTGGTTCCTCTGGAACCCGGAACGCCCGCCCCGCCCCGCCCCGCCCCAGGGTTGCCATAGCAACAGCCAACAGTCAGCAAGCCTGCGCCTCCGTTGAGAAGGACTCCTCACAAGCACTTCACACGTATCAGGGCTGCTCAGCGGCCCAGCTCCAGGGACACCATTCACCACGTTGGCTTCCCCTGGGGCAAAACTCATGTTATTCATATTCACATTGTGATATGAGCGATGTCGTTTTCAATAAGGGCACGTTTGTCTACATACTCACAGTACATTAATTTCATCTTCTTCCGAAGCAAAAGGAAGAAATTACACGGTGATGTCAAGGGGTCCCGTGGGTCTCCTGCAACAATCACTCAACCGAGACGTATTGAGTCGCCCACATGTGCTCAGCGTTGTGCTAAGAGTTGGAGGTAGAAGGTCCTTCAGAAACTAATGCCTCTAAGAGAGGGAGGCTGGGGGCAGTCAGGGTAGGCTTCTTGGAGGAAGCGGTGAAAAGAGGCAAGCGGCCGCATCAGGAAGCCACACAAGTACTTGGACTCAGTCATCTAGCTTTGCTACCACTGGGCTGTGCAGCTTCAGGCAAGTCACTTAACCTCTCTGAGCCTCAGTTTGGTCATTTGCCAACCGTCACCTATAGCACATCCTTGGCAGGGCGCTTGTGAGAGTTAAAAGAAGTGTAGGTAACCTTTGATGGTGCTTTGGTCCCTGGGAAGTGGTGTCAAAGCACCTTCAGGCGACGGAGATTTCTTTTTCCTCCCAGGAATTTATGTTGGACAAAATGGAGACAGTGAGATTTATATCACTGCGCGTGGAACCCAGAGTGTGCTGGTCAGCGGACAGTGACAAGAGTGAGGGCCTCAGAAGATACCCCAGGTCCTTCAGGAAATGCCCAAGGGATCGAGATTCGATCCCCCAAACGCCCTTTCCCAGCACCCAGACTTCAGCACGCTCCAGCCCATATGGACCAGGCCGGCCACCAAGCCAGCCCTGCCAGCCTCAGGACCATCTCCTTAGCCCCTCGGCCTCCTTTTGTCACCACAGTGCCCCCAAGTGGGTGGGAGCCAGCCTGTTCCCCCGCACTGGGGGATTGGCAGGCAACAAGGCTGTGGACCGGGGAAGAGAGAGAGGGAGTTCGCCGGGTGGGAGGCAGCGGGAGGTCAGGGGGGGACCTGCCAGGCTGGACTTGCACCTGGGAGCCAGGGCCGCACTGTCAAGGTCGTCGGTGGGTTTGTCTAAGAAGAGCTCTGGATAGGTGGCTAGCTTTTAGGAATATGCGCGTCACAGAAACTCCCGCAAAGAGCCCCTCAGGGCCTGGGAGGCGTGAGAGCTCGCCTTGCCCACTGCAGACCGGGGAGCACGGCAGGCTGGGGGTCCTGAATTTGTTCATCGGGGGCGTCTCCTCAGAAGCAGAAGCAGGGTCAGTGCCCTCTGCGTTTCCCGAGGGTCCCAGAGCTGCCCGGAGTGGATGCTGCTCTCGGGGAGAGCTTGGCAAGGCAGAACCCCTCCCTCTCCAGCCTGCCTGGAAAGTTGGGTGAGAGGGCATCTAAGGGAGTCCCCCTCCCCCTCCCCAGCCGGATGTCCTTAGGCTGGGGGTGAAAGAGCTTGGTCTGGATGAAAGCACTGGCTTGACACCCTCCTGGTGACCGCCGCCTGGAAAGAATTCACGTCTGGAGGCCGGCCTGCCTCGGCTTTTTGGTGTGGATAAAAGTCGCACGTTAAGAGTAACTGACCAGCTGCGAACCAGCGAGTTAACTTTCAAAGAAGAGTTTCAGAAAAGATGCTGCTATTCGGTCCACAAACGCCAAGGGTCGTCATTTTCCAGGTGCTGTTGGGAGAGGGGACAGGCGGCTCAGAGGGAGGGACGGTAGGAGCCGGAGTAGGACTTAGCTGCGGAATTAGCGAGAGGAGCTACATACAGTGAGGCTGAGTGTGGTCTGGTCTTCTGAACGGCTTGAAGGGGAACCAAGGGGGGACCATTGTTTCAAGTTCTGGTCTCACAGGCCTTTGGAGCAAAGAGGACATCTCAGGTAGGCTGGAGTCAGATTCCAGAAGGCGGAGGTCATGGTGGGGGGCGGGGCTCAGAAAGTGAAGGGATCACGAGAGGAGGGGTTTCCAGTCTGGCTGGAGCCGGAAGAACCTGATGGGCGGTCTGAGAAGGTGGACTGCGGAACCATCGTGGGGTCCACAGGCCCAGCTACAAGGTTTGGACGTCGGTCCAGAGGCCACACATGGGGGTGGCTTGGTCTTGGGCTGCTACACCAGAAGACCACAGACTGGGGGCTTAAACAACGGACATTTATCTCTCGTACTTATGGAGACCGGAGGTCCCAGATCAAAGCACTGGTGGAATAGCAGTCAGGCAGGGGTCTGCGTCCTGCTTCATAGACGGCCGTCTTCTCGTTGTGTCCTCACAGGGTGAAAGGGGCAAAGCAGCTCTATGGGGGTCTCTCTCATAAGGGCACAAATCCCATTCCTGGGGGCGCCACCCTCATGATCTAACACCTCCTAACACACTGGAGACTGCAATGTGACCATGTGAATTTGGGGTGAGGGGACGCAAGCATTCAGTCCCTTGAAGGGAGCCTCCCACATTCCTGCCTTCCTCTGTTCTCCCTCTCCCCGCAACATCTGCTTTCCAAAGACACCTAGAGTATCCCGTCCATCTCCCTGTAACGTGGGCACATGCTGGGCCAACGATTCTTGGACTCGAACGTTTTGTCCGGAAGACATGTGACCACACAGAGTGTGTCCCCGCTCCCAGAGCTTCTGATTCAACAATCTGGGGTCTTAGAGGCCTTAGAATTTGCATTTTTTTTTTTACGTTTATTTATTTTGAGAGAGAGAGGGAGAGAGAGAATCCCAAGCAGTCTCTGCACTGTCAGTGCAGAGCCCGACGTGGGGCTTGAACCCACGACTGTGAGATCATGACCTGAGCTGAAATCAAGAGTCAGATGCTCAACCGACTGAGCCACCCAGGTGGCCCTAGAATTTGCAGTTCTAGCATGTTCTCACGAGGTGCTGATGCTGGAGGTCCCAGGACCACACCTTGAGAACCGCTGCTTTGGAATTACGGCAAATCCTAACTGCCTAAGCTGGTTCTGCTCCTCCTTGAGCACAACCACCACCACCCCCCCCCCCCGCCCCCATGCCTGGGTCTCAGCGTCCCGCCTGCGTGATGGGTCTGGACCTGGCAGCCTGGGAGGGCCGTCCCCACACTGTCTAACCTCCCAGAAGGTACCGGACATACACTCGCTTCTAGGCCTGGGGCACGGTCCTGTGGCTTCCTGGCTTTGCCTGTGAGGGCTCTGAGGAGTGCTTCCTTCTTCCTGTCCCCTGCCATCCACATGCTGTGCACCGGTTGTGACTGTGTAGGTCTGGTTCAGATGTTTTGTTACACGCCTCGGGGAGGAGGACCATCAGAGCAGATGCCTGGGGTGACAGTGGCCCGGCCATCAATCTACATTTGCAACGGGCAGCTGAGTCTTTTAGGAGCTCCCAGCCTCCACGGGGAGGGGCTTGGCTCATGAAAGAGACAGATGGGGCCCTGGGCTTAGCCGTGCTGCTGCAGGCATGTACACGAACGCTGGGGTTCAGTCCTTTCTGGGCTTTTATGTCCGACAGAAGCTCTCTCCGCCCAGACCCTGTCCCTTTAAGGTACGTTTTCTTGGGTTCCCTGTCAGCTGGAGAAAGGCCTTCAAGTGCATTTGGAGAAAAAAAAAAAGCAGTAGTTCAGGTACCTTAGGAGATGTCACTTCATCTAACCTCCCATTCAGACCCCGAGACCCCAAGACACCAGTTGGTCCGGGGCTTGGACATTTTGTGAGACTGAGAGCTCATTACCTGTCAATGAATTCCAGCTTTAAGTAACTTCAAGTGTGAGAAGATTCTTCCCGCAGACCATCCTGGGAGAGCTGGATTGTTAGCAAGTGGCTGGTGCTGGGAAAAAAATGGTGGGAAAATCAAATTATGTCCTCTTTTTAGACCACACACACCAAGGTATACCAGTTCCTTTGAGTGGTTGTTTTCCAACTCTCGTGTTCATTAAAACCACCGTGACATTTGCTAACCACGGAGACATCTAGAGATTGTTCTTGAAGATGCTGGTTCTGACGTGGGGCCCGGAAATCTGGATTTTTAACAAGCTCCTGGGTGGTTCAGATGAGATGGTTCTCCCATCGTAGGGAGAGAAATACTGGGTATCTAAATGCCAAAAAGAAGGAAATCTGGTCTGTGTTGACCTGCTCTTCAGTTGGGAAGCATGAAAGCCACAGAAGTGATACCTGAAAATAATTTGATCACATAAAAATTAAAAACGCGGGGCGGCTGAGTGGCTCAGTCGGTTGAGCGTCCGACTTCGGCTCAGGTCATGATCTCACACTCTGTGAGTTCGAGCCCCACGTCCGGCTCTGTGCTGACAGCTCAGAGCCTGGAGTCTGCTTTGAGTTCTGTGTCTGTGTCTCCCTCTCTCTCTGCCCCTCCCCTGCTCATGCTCTGTGTCTCTCTGTCTCTCAATAATAAATGAACGTTAAAAAAAAAATTAAAACGCATCTACCTCAGAACGCATCCAAATATCAAAAGACAATAAACTAGAGGGAAATGATGACAAATTTGGAAAAGGATCAATGTTTTAAAGAGCTCTCACAAAGTAGAACAGACAATTGTTCATATTCAGAAAAAAAACAAAATAAATAAAAATGGCTATAAACATGAAAAATATTTCACCTTACAAAAAATAGAATTAAACAATGTAATTTCTGTCCATAAGAAGATGCAAACTAATAATACACTAATGCTTGTAAGACAGGCTGTCTAACAGTGTGATACTGTTTGCATATATTTTCTAGAGAGCAATTTGATTAGAGGTCTCAAGAGGCTTAAGAAAATGTTTACGTCCTTTGGCTCAATAATTCCAAGCCGAGAAATTTAAGCGAAAAAAACCAGAGCTATTTGGTTCCAAAATGACAGCCCAACTCAACTTGGCTTCAGCCAAAAAGAGAATGCATTGGCTTATAAAAACTAGAAGGTCAGGGACTGCTTCGGGCAGAGCTTGATCAGGAGCTCAGTGTCAACCCAGTCTCTCTCTCTGGGCTTTGCTCTTCTGCATCTTGGCTTCATTCTCCAGTTCCATGTAAACAACCTCAGCCCTGCATCTTCCAAAGCTGAAGTCAGAGCAAGAAAGAGAGAATGTCCCTTTGTGGTAAGTCTCAGGGTTCACTCTGATTGACTCACCTTGGGTCAGATGCCTCTCTTTAATCCCTGACTGGCCAAGCCTGGGTCAAATTTTTGAGTTTAGGAGAGGTGGAATATCTTTTATGGCTGGAGCCATATCTTTCCCCTGGAGCCAGTGGTGGATGCCACATGAACTACATGGGCTGAAAGAAGGGGACGTGTGGTTCCCCCAAAGGGGAACCAGGCTACCGTTATCGCAGTGAGGCGGGACCTGATGCTGCTCCGGCAAACCCCAGAAGTGCCCGTTACAGATGCCAGCAGAGTGTTTAAGATGCCACCACATCGTTATTTAGAGTAGCCAAACTTCAAACAACCTAAGTATCTCGGAGGAAGAGTTTAATAAATAATGCCCCAACTTTAGGATCTGATAATTCTGCAGCCATTAAATTACATGTTTTCAAAAACAGTGTTAGGAAAAATAGAGGATGTAAAGTTAAGTGGAAAAAGGAATTCAAAAAATAGAATATAAGCCCCATTTGATAAAATTTATATATGCAAAAGAATGGAAGGGTATACACTACATTAGTGCTTCTAAGTGGGAGGCCCGTGACCCTCAGGGTGTTAATTTCCACCTAGTGCAGCAGATTGAATTGGGTCGTGAAATAGATAGGGGTCCCAAAGTGTCCTCTCTCCCAGGGTTGTGTCTACTTCCTTGGGCTTGCCAGAGGCTCATGGTGGGCAGAACACTCCTCTCCACCTCTTGGCCGGGCTGGCCACGTGACTTGCTTTGGCCAATAGGATACTAATGAACTGTGACACAATCAGAGGCTTAAAACATGATCGTGCTGTGGGGCTTGGGGTTTAACACTGGTAAGCTCTGCCATGGAGAGAGGTGTGCCTCTGGGAGCCCCTTGATTCCAGAGGGACGAGAGCCACGTGGAGCAGACATGGACCCAACATGCAGTTTGGGTCCACGAAAATTGTCCAATCCTCAGCCAACCCTGACTGAGAAACAAATGTTTATAATTGCAAGCCAGTGAAGCTGAGGTCGTTGGTTACACAGTATTATAGTGGTGGCTGCTGGATACACCCACACACTCCCTCAGATTCCCTACTGGCTCCAACCCAAGGATCCCCAGTGTGGGGGTGGCCGGTCCACCTGCTGGCCGTGAATTGGGCGCCTGAGGGATGCTGGGATGTACAGAGGTGGCTTAGAGCTCTGCTCTGCCACAGTAACCATGGTTAGCTTTGGATCGTAGGACTCTAATCTTCCATTTTCTTCTTTACACTTTTGTAGATTTTCCGGAGTTGCTGCAAAGAGCGTGGTTCACTTTTATAACCAGGAAAAGAAAGCTTTGCTGAAGAATTGGAGAGATTAATTGGAAACTAACTCCTCTTGGCATCTCACGAATCCTCCCTTCGGTGTCCCTGAGGAAAAGGCTCGCTGTCCATTCATTCACCTGCAGGACCATCTTCAAGACGGAGGACAGGGTTCTTGGCTTCTGAATATTGTTTTCCTTCAAGTTCGGTGACTCTGGCTCCACTCTGAATTGGTTCCCATTGGCCTCTAGCCTCAAAACGTGGTGTCTTAAGCTGAGTTCCATTGTCCAGCTAAGGAAGTTGGCCAGATGGGGATGACAGGAGACACCTGGAAGAGGCTGCCTTGCCGTGGCCCCAGCTGCAAAGGCACAGGGCACTCCGGCCGTCACTCCCAGCCCCTCACCCGAGGAGCGATGCCCTACCCAGCCCCACTCTTGGCCTGGAAACAGCCAGTCTACTTCGAGGCTTGTGCTCCAAGGCTCTAAGTGCCGGCCAAGCCACCTGGCCCCAGCACGTGCCCCAGTGTCATTACTAGGCGTCTCCAGAAGATGCTGCGTTGTTTCCATGTCCTTTGGTGCTGAGGCTCGTTTGTCCCTGGCTGCCGGCTGCTTGGGTTCTCTGCACGGTTCAGTGCTGTGGGAGACGCTGCATTCAGAGTCCAGACAGTGCGAGCCCTGGGTCCCCAGCTGCTCTCCAGCACTATGAGGGCCCGAGCTGCGTCTCCTTGGCTCCTCCCCCCCCCCGTGCCCAGGCGAGCCTGGTGCAAACCAGGTGGTCAGTGTTGCACAGGAGGGGGTGGGTGTGAATCCAGAGAGGCTCCTGATGGTCTCTGCACAGTGAGAACTTCCTGATGCGGCCCCAGAACTTACAGGCCACTGTACCTCACCCGAGTCACCCCTACAGCCCATGAGCTGGAAAGCATTGGTTTTCTGGGTCCATCTTACGGAAAATTCGGGAGCTGTAGCTCTGTGGTTATGTGGCTCGCCCAAGGTCCACACAGCGCTTAGCGGTTGGAGCTGGGACGTTAGCTCTGGCCCTTCGGCTCCAGATGGAACAACTGTCATTTTGGAAACACAAAGAACACGAAGAACGAGAGCTAACACGCACCGGATGCTTGCTGTGTGCCAGGCACCTTGCTAAGCTCGTCATAGCTCGCACAGTCTTCCTACCAACCCTGAGAGCGACAGTCCCCGTTGTCCAGGTGAGAAAACAGGCTCAGAGAGGCGAAAGGCTTGTCTGAAGTTGCACAGCCCAGGGGACAAGGCCCACGTCCATCTCCTTTCAGAGCTGGTGCTCCGAGCTGAAGGGAGCGTGGCGCGGGGGGGGGGGGGGGGGGGGGGGGGGGGGGGGGGCGGATCACGTAGCAGAACGGGAGGCGGCCAAGTTCAAATCTGGAACAGCCCCCAGGTGGAATCAAGAGACAGGGTGCTACCGTAGACCCCTGCCACTCAGTGGGGTCCGGGCCCCGCGTCATCGTGGCATCACCTGGGATTTGCGAGAAAGGCAGAATCTGCATTTTAACAAGAACCCAGGGGATCCCGATGCACGGTAAAGTGCTGGTCTAATTTGCTCGGAGGGGAGACTGGCACCACCCCCATGCGGGGATGTGACTCCGAGGCGGCATCAGCTCTCAGCATCCAGGGGTTCCGTGCAGGGGCCGTGAACTGAGAGGAGAAGCGCCTCCGGCCTGAGCCCCCACCGGACAGCCGCAGGTTCAAGCTGCGGGACCCCGGGGGGTAAGCTGCCTGCCATCCAGTGAATGCTCTGAGGGGCTTCCTTCTGCCCCCACTGTCCCTACCCCGCCCCTCTCTGCCCCTGCCACCTCCAGCCTCACCTCCTCCGCGAAGCCTCCCCAGCTGTCCCTGCCCTAGGCAGAGTGAGCAGAGCCCAACTCTGGGCTTCCAGCCTCTCCTACAAGGATCTCGAGAGCACTTGCCCACGCCCCCCCCACCCCCCCGCCCCCGGAGGTGACACTTAGTCGTTTACACTTACATCTCCCCCACTGGAAGGAGAAGTTCTCCAGACAAAAGGCTCATCTTTTTCATTGAGGCCTATGTGACATACAACATTATGTTAGTTTCAGGTGTCCCGGGAAGGGCTTCATCTTAATCAACTTAAGCCTGACACGGAAGAGGCCCTCAGCTAATATGTGCTGGATGAATGCCTCCTCATATGCTCGGGGTAAATGACGAATGAATGAATGGATGTCTTAAGCAAAGGAGTAAATCTCTAAGTGAAACTTTTAAGGAACGTGTAGGAGACAAAAGAGAGGGGTGCGCGAGGGGCAGAGGGATCTTGGCTTCCACTTGGCCCTCAGGGTTATCCATGTCGTATTCCCAGGATCATGCCACCTCCCAGGGCGAGCCCTAATAAACCAGGCCAGAGTTTCGGGGTTCTCCAGGGGAATTACTTGGGGGGAAGACCTCCCTCTCCCCACTCTCCACAGCATCATAAATCATGGGAATGCTGCCGCCAGGCACCCTGGGATGGTGCCACGGAACGAGGGGGAAGGGGACCTTGGGACAGCCAGCACCCCACCCCCATCCCAGGCCAGGGATGGCGCCCACCTCTTGGGAGCCAGCAGAGCCTTGCTGTTGCTTGAGCCGCTCAGGCCTCCTTCACACGTGGAGTTGGGATGGATGAGGTAGAAGGCAACAGAAAAATGGGATCAGCCCCGTGTCAGGTCTACGCTGGGCATGAAGCCTGCTTAAAATTCCCCCTTCCTGGGGCGCCCGGCTGGCTCAGTCCGTTAAGCACCTGACTTCGGCTCAGGTCGTGATCTCTGAGTTCGAGCCCCGCATCGGGCTCTGTGCTGACAGCTCAGAGCCTGGAGCCTGCTTTGAGTTCTGTGTCTCCCTCTCTCTCTGACCCTCCCATGCTCGAGCTCTGTCTCTCTCTCAAAAATAAACATTAAAAAAAAAAAAAAAAAAAAAGTTGGAGAGATGTCTTTGACTTAAAAAAAAAAAAAGATTCTCTCTCCCTCTGCTCCTCTCTCTCTCTCTCTCTCTCTCGGTCTCCCTCTCTAAAAAGAAAAAAGATTTCAAAAAGGTGATCTAAGACCTTTATATGATTTGAATTTTACTATTGAGTCCTGCATAGGATATGGTGGGGGCGGGGGCCAGGCCACTCTTATTCCTATAATGGCTGCTTTTCATTTTTCTCTTTCCTGTGATCTCAGCTAAGAAATAATTTGGGGCAAAAGGCTGCCACCTAGAAGATGAACAAATTTTAATTCTCCTTCAGCAAGGGTGAGAAGGTGAGAATTATGAGTCACACGGCCAGCCTGAGAGGACCATCTGCTCAAAGTCCTTCCGGGAGGGGCAGGGTTTCTCTAAGGCAGCCGAAACTGATACTTCAACTCAGAGAGGTACAGCAAGTCCCTCCGGGAGGCACAGCAAACAGGTGGCAGAGCCCAAGTCTGACTGACGGCAAAGCGAGGGCACTTTTCCTAATTAAAGTTTCCAGAACTTTCCCCCAAATGCCTCTCGCGGCAGAGGAGAGTGAACCCATTTTCGGAGGCCTGGTGCTCAGACCCGAGGGGAACTGAGTATCTTTGTGCTTTTGCATTTCATCTGAAAATTTTATAAAAGCCAATTTGCATTATGTTTCAGAATACATTGTTCTTACACAAAAAAAAAAGATGTTTTCTCCCGGCCAAATATCTCCGAGGACAGCAGATGATCTGGGATGCCGCAGAGTTTATGCTATACTTCAGGTTCTGCCTGGCAGAGCTCGGTGGCCCCCCGGGACCTGGGTGGACGAGCCCACACTTACCCCATAAACCTCCATCATCTGTAAACACAGGCTCTCCAGGGCCAGGCTTTCCTGAGCTTTGCTCTCTGGGGCCCTAGAGAGTTTCCAGGGATCACAGAGCCCTGAACTCTTCTGTTTATCATGTCCTGGGAGATGGTATTCACGCGATTCATCCAGGCACCGAGCCCCGCTCAGTCTCATTGAGGCTATGGGGTCTCCCCTCCCTTCCACACAAGGCTGAAGGCCTGGGTTACCGCCTCGCACCGCACTCTGTCCTCTCCCTTCCCAAAAGCACTTGCCATAGTTGGTGATGAGACGCTGGCTTGTGTGACGAGAGCAGCAGAGAGGACGGTGGGGTGGAACACCCACGATGCTAGGTGGGGGCGTGAGGAGGTGATGGGGGGTCACCCCCACAGTTAACCCAGAGTTACAAGTTTCATTAACCCCGTTTCATAGAGGAGCAGACTGTGGCTGAGAGCAAGAGAGGCTGTATCAGTCATCTGATGCTGTGTAACAAGTCACCCCAAAACTTAGCTGAAAATAACGAACATCTATCTCATTATTCCTGGGGTCGGGCATCTGGGCAGGGCTGGGTCCTCTGGCTCAGGGTCTCACCGCGAGGCTTCAGTCCAGCCTGGGGTTTCACCTGAAGGCCCGACCGGGGGACAGTCAGCATCCAGGCTCACGCACGGCCGGCTGGCAGAGGAAGCTCCCCACGGGCTGTGGGACTGGGGGCCTCAGCTCCTCGCTGGCTGTCGGCTGAGGGTCTCCCTCAGCGCCTTCCCTGTGGATCTTTCCACAGGGCAGCTCACCAGGGGAGCAAGCAAGCCAGAGGCCAGTCTGTGGGTATCCTGATCCCAGAGGTGACATTCGGTCACTTTTGTTGTCGTCTTCCTCACAAGCCAGTCACTGAGTCCAGCCCACGCTGGAGGGGAGAGGGTCACGCAGGGTGAGAGCACAGGAGGCAGGTTGTTGGGGGCCATTAGAGGCTGCCTGTCACAGAGGTCACGCACCCTGCCCCGGGTCTCATAACCAGGGCCCCTCAGGAGCTGGGCTCTCTGCCCCATCTCAGGATGGCCAGGACAGGGCTTGGGACTGGCAGCTCTCACCAAGCCCAGGCCCCCCCCCCACCCAGCACTGGCTGCAGCCTTCTGTAAACCACACCCAGTGCTCTCTCCTCCCTTGGAAGCCAGAGAGTGCCTCCAGCCCAGCCCAGGAGGCTGCCGGGATACAACACTTCCTATGTTAGCTTTCAAACTCCAGGCGTTGGGGGGGCGGGGGGGGGGGGCGGGGCGCAGGTGGGCAATAGGCTAGTAAACTGGCCTATCTGGTCCTCTCCTGGGGCTGTAGGTCATGTTTCATCTGAAAAGTGAGCCAGAGACATGGTGTAACCTAACCTTATAACATGATTTCTCTCCCCGATTTCCTTGTCTCACCTTTGGAAAGCCTGTCGTGGGACTGGCTCCCTGGAGCCCTCTCTGAGGGTTCTTCCAGAAAGACCACATTCCTTTTTGTTGGCCCTGCACTAAAGTTAACTCTGTGTGTCCCAGCTCCCGGGGCTGGTGGAAAATTGAATCTCAAACATTTGTGGGGGTCCCTCCCCATCCTCTGTCCAGCCCTGTGGGGGCTGTGTGGTCCTGGGTCACCCACCGCAGAGGAACCGGCGGTGACGTCCCCATGAAAATGGAAGCTGAGTGAGGGCAGCGATTTTTGTCAGTTTTGTGCACAGATGTGCATGGTCCGTGCCCGGCACGCATCTGCCCGTGGGATGTGCGGTAGATCTGTGCCCAGTGTTGAAAGAAGGGCCTTCCTGTAGCTGCACCTAACGTACACGGCACCTTGGCGGGAGGGACCGAGGGATCTCCGCCAGCCAGGTCAGGGTCCCGTGTTCCCTTGGGCGACGTGAGAGGGAGCAGTGCCCCTGCTCTGGGCCACCCGCCTCCACCCCTTCCCAGATTCCAGAATGTTCTCCCTATTCAGCCAGACCTGCCTCTCCATTCTCCAGTCTTCCCACTTCCACCGTTTTTCCTGGAAATACCTTTTCGCAAGAATGAAAGCCTCTTTCTCAACCCTGCTCCCGGGGGGTCGATAGGCCGCCAGGGCAGCCCGCGGCCTCCAGGAGGGCGGCTTGGGGGAGGGGAAGGGGGCTAACTGGCTCTGGTTCCTCCTGATCTTCCCCAGCAGGGAAACAACACACAGGTTGGTATCCCAGCAAGTTTTACAGCTCGGAGTAGCAGGCTGTGCACGACGGGGCGGGGGCAGCGAGGAGGATAGCGCGGACCTCCTGCGTGGAAGGGCAAGCACTTTAAGCCCAGATCCCCCTGCTGCGCCAGGCCTGTGGTTTACAGGGCAGGGAAAGATGGGCCTACACATCTCCCGCCACCCGAGCCCCAAGTTTGTCTCACTGATCAGGGAGACGGCAGACCCACCCCTCTCAGGTGCGCGGACACAAACCCCCTTGGGGCTCCTCCCCGCCAAACGCAAGCTCTTACCTTGTCCCCCCGTAGGCTTCAAGGACGGACGAGACTCAGGCCCCAGTAACTACCATGCAAAGCCCACAAAGTTTGGGGACCAAGCAGAGTGTCAAGTGCTTTTCATGGCCATCTCATTTAGTCTTCCCGACTGACCTTTGAGATCAGGTACAAATATCCCCACTTTACGGACAAGGAAACTGAGGCCCAGGGAGGTGTGGCTTGCTCAAGAGCTATTACATGGGAATCAGGACACGAATATTTTTTTTAAGTTTATTTATTTTTTGGGGGGAGGGGCAGAGAGAGAGAGAGAGAGAGAGAGGACACCCCCCCCAAGCCGGCTCCACGCTGGTAGTGCAGAGCGCCATGAGGAACTCGGACGCGCAACTGTGAGATCATGACCTGAACCAAAATCGAGAGTCAGACGCTTAATCGACCGAGCCACCCAGGCACGCCCCCACCGCCGGATTTTTCCATTTTTTTTTTTATGACACGAATATTCATGCCACTGCCCACACTTGTAATGACCATGTCCTACCACCCCCGCCAAGTCACAGCCATGAGGCATGAGCACCACAGAAGGACAGGCACAGCGTGGTGGAAACTCAGAGGAATTCATGCCCAGCCCAGCAGTCTGGGAGGACTTCACACGGAGCCTGGGAAACGGACCTCCAGGAGGAGCGAAGGCGGAGAGGTGCGAGAGCAGCACAGGGAAGGTTCTGGGCACCGAAAGCCACCCTCTTAAGCTCACGTCTTGAGGAAGTGGGCAAAACAGGAAGCAAGGGGCTGAGAAAGGTGTGCCGGGGCCATACTGTACATAGCGAAGCTGGGGGGCCCAGCCTGGAGCACTCTCTGGGCCTGAGCGGCCTGAGGAAGGCCAAACTGGGAGTCACGTGGGCAGGCCCCAAAAGGACGGTTCACATTTTCCACTCAGACCCGGCCCGAAAACCAGCTGGACTCTTGATGTCTTCCAAGTGGCCCTTAGAGAGCTCAGGAAGCAGGCTTGATTAGTTAGGACTAAGGAGATTACATTGTTTCCCCCGATCCTTCCAGCCGCTGTTCAGCAAAGAATCCATTACACATGTACTGAGATGCTGGGTGAGATTTTTTTTTGTTGTTTAAAAGGCTCAATACTAAAAATATTTTTTAAGGATCTGTTTGTTTGTTTTTCTGTACTACTCAGATTGTCCGACGCTCTCAGCAAGTGAGGAATCAGAGGCCCAGAGAGGGCCTGGAAGTCATCTAAGGCCACACAGCAGTGAATGGTGGCGTCTAGAGACAGTCTGGGGCCCAGCGTTCCTTGTGAGCTCCAGATGCTCCCTTCATACGTGGGTGCCAGCTTGGTTTGGACCTTCCATGGCCTGGAGAGAGGCAGAAGGTGGGCCAAGAGCTCCTAGAAGCCTCAGCTCACTCGGGATCCTCCTCCTTGAGGCCTAAATGCCTCAGCTGTCGAATTTGACCAGGGCTAAGCCTGACACAGGGACCCAGACAATGCCCCGCGGGCCCTTCCCTCCCTTCCTCAGCAAAGACTCCTCACCTGCTCCCCGTGGAAGCACGCCTGGCTCGGTGATTCCTGCCCTGAGTGAAGCCTGACAGAGCTTGGAGCGAGCACTGGATGAGGAGTCAAAAGTCTGGGGAATCCAGTCTTGCTGGGCCACTTTGTAGCTGAGCGGTACGGCGCTTCTGTTACCTCTCCGACTCCCTGGGCGCTTCTGTTACCTCTCCGACTCCCTGGGCCATAAAAAACAAAGACCAAAAGCAAATAGGGGTGTGGGAGTGCACATCCCCACGACCACATGCATGGTTCCTCAACAGAATGAATTCAAAACCAGCTCCAGAGTCAGGCTGCCTGGGACTGAATCCCACTGTGTGCTGAGTGGATTTGGGCAAGTACCTTACTGTCCCCGTGCCTCAGTTTCCTCATGTGGAAAACAGGGATCATAGAGATGACAGTAATAGGATCTTTCCCCATACACTAGTTGTGAGGAAATTAAGTAGGATAATATGGGTTGAGTTGAGGACAGTGCCCAGTATACAGTAAGTGCTCAATAAAAATTAGCCTCTGCTGTTACTGCTCCTTGAGCCATGATTAAACTCCAAATTCCCCACCTACTAAATGATACGCACTTGTAAGACACAGATGTTTATCCAATAGCCGAGCCTGGTGCCTGGGGCAGGAGAGTGAGCGTGGGAATGGGGATTACTTAATACACTCCTGGAAATATTAACACCTGTAAAATGGGCACATGCAATACACTGGACCCCCCTTCCCCGGAAACCCTCCCTCCCCCACCCACAGCATCTCCTCTAGGGGTGGAGGGCTGGTGAATGAATCTTTGAATGATACATATTCCTGTGTTTGATGTTCAGTAATAATGAGCTTGTATACAGGCTGAGTCACCAAACCTGATTCACGTCTATGCCATATACATATAGAGCCATGCAATTCCAGAGGCACAGAATCAACGATCCTGGAAATTCATTCATTCAACAACCATTAATTGAGTGCCTGGTAACCTACTGATTCATGAGTTGGGAGTGGGTAAAATATTATTTAGAAGCTACACAAGGGCAGGCAGGTAACTTAATGTTATTGGGCACGTGTTCCCTAAGCACCTGTCCTCTGATCTGGAGCAAACTATACTTAGGTGGCCTTGTTTAGGAATTAATGAGAGCCAACTAATCTTTCAGAAGACGTCAATTTGCAGTTTTGGTCAAAAGCCCTTCAGCCTTTACAAACTAAAACCTGTCTTTCTGGGTTGGGCGAACTTCTTTGCTAGTTAAAAGCCTTCGATGTCTTTAAAAGGGGGCGGTTCCCTGTCAAAGGGACCTTAAAGCATAGGCGGAAGGCGAGTGAAGTCCCACCCACTTTCTGTGACGTCCTGTGCTCCGACTTCTGATTGCCCGTCTCAGACGTCAATAACGGAGCGTGTGTCTTGCTGGGACACAGTGAAGGTCTAACCTGTGGTTTGCGGAGCGGTCGGGTGTATTCTCCGTTCGCCCCCACGCCCTCGAGGCCCCCGCCTCGACCAACTGGCGGAGCCCGCCAGTGGTTCCTGCGGCGCCCTCCCGCACCGGATCGCTCCTCGCTGGGGCGGGACCTGTCCCGACGGCTCCGGTCGCTATGGTCAGTGATCGTGGCGGGGGGAGGGGAAGCGGGGCGCGGTAGGCAGGCTCGCCGCCCGGGCGCAGGTGCGCTCGCGGGACCGGGGACCAGCGCCAGATTCGGCCCCCAGCGCGGGTCCCGCAGTGTTCGGACCTCTGGGAATAGTGTCGGGATGGATGTTGGGGGCCCCCGTCTTTCTTGGAAAGGCCTTGCAGGGCCCGGCAAGGGCCTCGCCGTCCCCCGTGGGTGCCCAGGGAAGGGGACCCAGCCCGGCCTCAAGGGCCCCCAGTCCCCGGCTCTCACGTCCCCGGTGTCCCCGCGGGTGCGGCCTGAGGGCGCAAAGTTGGCGTCCTCCACGGGAGCCAGGAACTGGGAGGCTCCAGGGCTAAGTGTCGCCCCCTTTGTTAAGTAGCCCCTCGGTGGGCAGCTTACGGCCCCCCTCACCCAAGGTTTCTGCCATCGGAGACCTCCCCCTCCAAGCCCCACAAGTGACCTAGGTGCTGCCGGAGCAGCTGGTCGCTGGACATCCTCCGCATCCCACGGATCAACCGGTGGTGTTTGCAGTTAGGACCCACATGGAGAGGTTGCCTCAAGTTGTGAGGCATGTGAATTAGGGGTCCAGGCAAAGGAAAGACTGGAGGAACCCCCGATGCAGAGTACTGTTGGAGCAGAAATGGCCCCAGAGACACTCTGAGCCAGGCCAAACCTGGAACTTGGGTAGGTGGGGAGACTGAGGCCCAGAGAAGGAAGGGGGGCTGGGACTGATTGTCGAAGACCTGCGACTTGAACCCAAGCCTCTGGACTCCCAGTCCAGTGCTCTTTGTGTTACATTAGTCCACCTTCCCGGTCGCGGGTGGGGGCGGTGAGGGGTCAGACAGTCTGCAAGGGAGACTAGGTGTCTGACTGCCGGAAACCCCTTCCGTCTTGGGCCCCCTGCTCCAGGGAGCCTGTAGAGCGTAAGGGCTCTTAGGTGGCTTGGGGTCACACAGCCCTGAGTTCAGATGCCACCTCCGCCCCTTGGAAAGCCAGGAGGCTTTGATTGGTCTTTTCACCACTCTCCCCACCCCCACGCCCAGCACTGTTTTGCACATCTGTACAATGGGCCGCCCCGAGGACCCTGCCAGTCGCCGCGTGTGGAGAGCTTGGCCCAGCTAACTAGCTGTCGGTTTCTGTGACAAGAGTCCTGGAAGTGAACGTACACAGATGTCTGGTTCTTGGCCTCCTTCCCTCCCTCCCATGTCTGCTCAGGGAAATGGTCACCCCTTCAGGATGCTGCTGGGCCGGGGCACGGGTCAAAGCCTGGTCATGGCCTGGCACATTCTGCGTCTGGCGTGGGCAGCCAGGTCACCTAAGGCGGGGCTGTCCTGACAAACCAGCCTGCTGCTGGGCGTGGTGGAGGGCCTCTGGGGCATCTAGAAGCGTCCACTTCCTGCTTCTACCAGGTGCCCAAGGGTTGCCCTGGCCCGCCTGCGCCTGGAAGGGGCCAGATGCTTCCGTATCGCCCACTAGGGAGTGGCAGGGGCTGGGGTAATGATGGGTTTAAAACGCCACCCTGGAGCTGGAGGCTGGCATGCCTTCTGGCCGCCATTGGGAAGCTGAGAGGGCAGGGAGGGTGGGGGCTGGGCCCTGAACTTTTGGGCCTTGTGCTACACGGGGAGGCCCCTGACTCCACTTTCCCCCTGACTGGATTCCCAAGACCGGAAGTAGGAGGGCAATGGGGTCAAAAAGCACCAACCTTTCACCCCGTGACGGGGAAGGCTTGGGTGCCTCGGAGAGGGGTAAAGTGGTTAACGCACCGAATAGGATGCCTGCCTGGGAATCACGGGGTGGGGGAGGGCTGTGCAGGGTCTGTTCTCTTTTGCTTACCCAGCATTTATTGAGCACCTACTGTTAGCCATGCACCGTGCTATGTGGGCTGTGTGGTGGTGATGTTTCCACGTGGTGCAAATGGTGCTGGATGTGTGGGGAGCAGAGGAATGCCCTTGGGAAATAAAGCGTCTTCTTCGCTCTCCCATTTCAAAGTCACTGGGCTAAGCTTGAGGAAGGGTCCCAGGGCCCCTTAGGAAGGCAGGGGCCCGGATGAAGTCCAGGCCTGAGGCTGCCGCTGGCAGGGGCCATAGGTAGTGGGGGCTCACGCAAAACGCATTTAACATTTGGTGAATAAATGAGTGAGGGTCCGAGGCGAACAGGAAAACCACAGGGCCCTTCGATGCTTTGTTCTTTTATTTGTCAAATAAGCCCCCAGCAGGCACCCTAGTCAGGCCCCGTGATGGACAGAGATGAGTCAGATTAGGGGCCCTGACCTCTCGTAGGAACTCACTGCCTGTTGGTCAAGACAGAGCTGGACACAAGCAATTCCTGAGCTACTGGTCATGGCCTAAGAGGCCTGACCAAGGGCTTTGGGAGCACGGCAGGAAGCTGGTGCACTCGGAGGGTGCAGGGGATATCAGGGAAGGCTTCACAAGGGGGTCTTTTGCATGGGGTTTTGAAGCATATACAGGAGTGTTCAGGAAGGATTTGAGGAAGAGTACATTCTAGGCAGGGTGGAACAGCTTGCTTAAAGGCCTGGAAACTTGGCTAAGAATGGAATATTCTGGGAAAGGTCTGTGTGGATGCAGGGAGCTGAGAGGAAGGAAGAGAGAGGAGTCTAGACATGCAGGTCGAGTCAGAACATACTGAGAAAGGCTTCACAGGCTATGCTGCGGGATCTGGGTTTTATTCTGCCGGTGGGAGAGGGAGCGAGAACCGTAGCGTATTTCCGACAAGGAAAAAGGTGGTTGACTTGGATGAGTCTCGGTCCACGCAAAGGACACGGGGTTGGAGGAAGCCAGGCCGGATGAGACCACCTGGGAGAATAAGGTCAGTGAGGCCGGATGTTGTAGGACCCGGGAGGGTTGAGTCTCTTCCGAAGTGAGGGAAGCCCCTGGAGGGAATTGAGGGAGGGAAGCTGTGCCCTCGGCCTGATTTCATGTTAAGCGGCCTGTGCTGGCTCCTGCGGAGGATGGTCGGGAAGGGGGGCCGGAGCAGAAGCTAGGAGGTCAACGGGGCGGATAGTGGCAGCTCGGAAGGGACCCAGAAGCAGAGCCGACGGGGAAGAGAGGGGTCCTGGGTTTGACGTGAGCTCTGGGCCTTTTGGGGAGCTGGAGCCCCCTGGAGGGGAGGCAGGTGTGGAGCGAGAGAACTCTTAGGGCTCGGTCATCGGGGGATGCCGGCCAAACAACCTGGTGGCTGGTGGCCGTTTGAAGCCGGAGCTTCAGAGAGAGGTCAGGGCCAGAGATGAAGATCTGAGGGTTCTTTACGCGATGTTGTATGAGGGCCGGTGTCAAATGAGGGGTGGCTGGGGTCTGAGTTCGGGGTCTCCGCGAGGTTAGCCAACAACTGTGAGCCAAGAGGGGCGGGAGCCCAGATGCAGGGCCTTCCCCGTTTCCTTAGCTGAACAGCCCAGAAGGGGCATGCGGGTGCTGGGCTGAGTAGCAGCCCCCTGAAGATGTCCACACCAAATCTCCAGAACCTGGGGACGGGCTCCTTCACGTGGCAACAAGGGCATCACAGGTGTGATGAGGTTACGGGTATTGAGATGGGTGAGTGCCCTGTATCACCCAGGTGGGTCCAATGATGTAATCACAAGGGTCCTTATAAGGCGGGCGGGCGGGTGGGCGGAGCGATGTGAGGGAAGCGGGAGGGCCAGAGTGAGGAGTCGGGACAGTGGAAGGAGGGGATCACGAAGCCAAGGAACGCAGGTAGCTTCTAGAAAGGAGAAAAAAGGTAAGGAAATGGCTTTTCCCCCAGAGCCTTCAGAAATACAAGATAATAAATCTGTGTGTTTTTTTTTTTAAAGTTTATTTTTGAGACAGAGAGAGACAGAGCATGAACGGAGGAGAGGCAGAGAGAGAGGGAGACACAGAATCGGAAGCAGGCTCCAGGCTCTGAGCCATCAGCCCAGAGCCCGACGCGGGGCTCGAACTCACGGACCGCGAGATCGTGACCTGAGCTGAAGTCGGACACCCAACCGACTGAGCCACCCAGGTGCCCCTAAATCTGTGTGGTTTCTAATCACTGAGTTTGTGCTAGCTTGTCACAGCGGTGACAGGAAACCAGTTCAGGGCACTAAGTCTTTCCTAAATCTTTGGCCTCCAAACATTTTGATCACTCACCCGTTAAAAAATTGATCATTCTGTACGTTCATGTATTATATGTCATACCCTAATGTAGACAGTTCAAAGGGCATTCCTTCCAGCTCCAGCAGCAGCCACGGTGGAGACCCTGGCCCCAGGCAGTCAAGACCAGGCCTGGAGCCCTCGGGGTGCCTCTGGAAGCAACGGGGACCTTCTGAGAGGAGGGGGGGGGATGGGCCAGGTTCTGAGCCCTGTTGGCAGGTGGCCCTGGAGGCTCTGGCCTCTACTGTGAAGGAGCTGGTGGCTTGAGGTCAGGCCACGCAGTGAGATGGGGCTTCTGGGGTGCTGGGCCTGGTTAACGAGACTGAGTCAGCCCACGGTCAGCCTTGCTGGTGCAGCAGCCGTGGAGGGAGGTCCGGCTGGCTGAGGGCCGGCCTTGGCCGCCGGGGCCCAGGGTCGGCCTGTGAGAGCCCTCCTGGCACCTCAGAGCCTGGGCTAGGGGGTGTCCACAGATGATCTAAAGGGTACGTTGATGGGGCGGTGGTGATAGAGGCGTGAGCCCGAGGCCTGACAGTTGAGGAGCTGGCGGGATGTGACAAGAGGGCACGTGTCAGGGCCAAGTAGCTTCTGTTCGTGGAGGGTGAGAAGGTGCAGAAAGGCAGCCGGGTCTGTTGAATACTTTTGATGTGCTGGGTGAGCTGCGTCCAAGTCCCTACCCGAGATCGCTGCGCTGTGTGACCTCAGGCAAATGGCTTGACCTCTCTGTGCCTCCGTTGCTGTTTGTAAAACAGATATTGCGAGGCTTAAATGAGATAATCCACAGCACCTGCCATAGTGAATGCCCAGCAGAGGTGGCTTCATTCATTCCCCAAGCTGTCACTGAGCACCTGCTGGGCACCAGCGGCTGTTCCAAGCACTTGGGGTCCACACACTCGTGAACCAAAGTGACCAAGGACCGTGATCTTTTGGGGTTTTATTCTCCTACTGTGTCATTTCTCCTGAAAGCCCAGGGAGTCTGGATTCAGACCATGAGCTGCACCTATTCCAGGAGGAGCCTACTGAGAGCTCATGGGAGGGCAGGGGTCTTGCTTGGGGTCACACGTCATGTCATGAGACGAGCCTTTAGGGCTGGTTGGACAGAGCTGCCAGAGCCCCTCCATTCGGCTCTGCCCCTCCCTGTCCTGCAGCCCATGTCAGCCCATCCCATCATCTCCCGGGGGTACCTGGAGATCCTCGAACAGCGCTGGGCACGTGGGGTCCCCATGGGCAGGGGTGCAGAGCTATGGGATCAGACCTCCCCATCCCCGCTTGAAGGCATCTTCTCCAGAAGCTTTCAGGGCTTCAAACCAAAGTGGCTGGATGCGTGGATTGGGGTATAGGTGGAGGGCTGGTCTGAGGCCGGTGGAGGCAACTCTTGGGGCTACGTGGCCGGGTTTTCAGTCTATAGAGAGGCTTTGGAGAGAAGACCAGAGGAAAATGGGGAATCTGCCTTTCCCTGAGTTTGGAGGGGGTGTAGACTCGGGGCGGGATCTGCTCACCCGGGTAGGTGGTTTAATTTCCACCTGGGCTCTGAGGCTGCAGGTGAACACCAGGCCAGGGAGTCCGTGTCCAGGCTCCCAGTGTGGACTCAGACCTTGTCTGAATGCCAAACTCACATGCTAGCGGGGCTGGTTCCCAGGGCTGCTGGGTAAGAGCCAGTGATGGGAGAAATGTCCTTTTCTCGACTTAACCTGCTACATGCCATTTCCGAACAGAGTTGCCAACCGCCTGACTTATTTACCATCTATTTGCAAACCAGCAGTTAAGGGCTAAAACCGTAGCAGGTGGCCTGATTAGGTCTGACGGGACATTGTCAGGCACGCCTGTCCTTTTTTCTGTAACATCCTGGAAGTTTTCAGCCACGATTAAAATAAAATTTAAAAAAAGCATCAATGAGAGTTAGCCAGTGTCAAACCCAGAGCATTCTACCTGATTTATGGGCCAGTAAATTGAGGCTGTGCCTGGGTTCTCCCTGGAGTTTGAGACTAGTTTTTCCCCAGAGCTGCGACCAGGGCCATGCTGGTGGGGAGGTGACTCCAGCTGACTTGGGCCTTCTGGATGCCTGCCAGGCTGGGACTTGAAGGCGCCAAGGTAGAAACCCTCTTGCCCACCCCTCCCCCGCCCCGTAGCCCCAATAAATACACCTGTGGCCACTAGGGGGCGCTGGAGCTAACCCGAGGTTCCATCACCCGTGGTAGATAGAGGAAGACCACTGGGCAACCATTTGTCAGGAGGGCTAAATCTTAAATAGCACTGAGTGAAGAAAAATAAAAAGGCCACGATATCTGTAGAGTAATATGTATACACATTTAAAACACATGCAAACATAAAATAATGTAAAAACAGGAAGGAGGGCAAAACAGACCCTTAAATACAGAAAACAAACAGGGTTGCTGGAGGGGTGGTGGGGGGGATGGGCTAAATGGGGAAGGGGCACTAAGGAGGACACTTGTCGGGATGAGCACTGGGTGTTATACATTGGGAATGAATCACTAGATCTACTCTTGAAATCATCACACTATATGCTAACTAACTTGGATGTAAATTACAAAATAAAATGCATGCAAACAGAAAACAACTCCGTGGTTTGAAGAAAACCAATACATTCCACTTACATGAGGTCCCTAGGATGGGCAAATTCAGAGACCAAGAGCAGAATGGTGGGTTCAGGGATTGGGATGGGGGCGTGGGGTGCAGGGAATGAGGAGTTGGTGTTTAATGGGTAGAGTTTCAGGTGGGGATAGAGAGAAGGTTCTGGAAAGGGATGGTGGAGATGGTCGCACAACAGTGTGAACATACTTAATGCCACCAAACTGTACGCTTAAAAGTGGCTATGGGGGTATATTTTATGTTGGGTATATTTTACTGCCATAAAAAGATGGGTACATATTGACCGACATACCACAGGGACCACCCATAGAAGATGGGGCTTGAAGGGGCGCCTGGGTGGCGCAGTCGGTTAAGCGTCCGACTTCAGCCAGGTCACGATCTCCCGGTCCGGGAGTTCGAGCCCCGCGTCAGGCTCTGGGCTGATGGCTCGGAGCCTGGAGCCTGTTTCCGATTCTGTGTCTCCCTCTCTCTCTGCCCCTCCCCCGTTCATGCTCTGTCTCTCTCTGTCCCAAAAATAAATAAACGTTGAAGATGGGGCTTGGCAACGGGAATGAAGGGGAAGCCAGTGTTGACCGCGGGTCTCTCTAACCCCAAGTGTGATGAGCTTGGCTCTCAGTGCCGAGAGCAACCCCCCCCCAAAGTGCTATTTGACAGTTTCCCTTTAAATGAAGTAGCTTACGTAAATTTGCCCCAAATGCCAACTTTATTATTTTTTTTCTAAATGTTTATCTTTGAGGGAAAGGGAGAATCCCGATCAGGCTCCCCACAGTCAGTGCAGAGCCCAGTGTGGTGCTTGATCCCACGAACCATGACATCATGACCTGAGCCAAAATCCAAAGTCAGACGCTTAACTGACTGAGCCACCCAGCTGCCCCCAAAAGGCCAAGTTTACCCTGGGGCAAGTAGAAACCCTGCATTGGCTTCCCTGGTACGAGACGCATGTCCCTTTCCTTGACCTAGTGTTCATATTCTCATTTTTGACTTGTTGGCAGCTTTCTACCTCAAGTGCTTGTCCTTACGTAGTTCAGATTAATTCCTTAAACTCCCTTCCACACGCCCTTCGCTCCCCGGCTAACTCCATGTTCCCCCACCCCACCATTTGGTTGGGTTTTGTTTGGGGCAGGCCAGGCATCAAAGTAGGCATCAAATACTGGTTGTACTGCTTTTTAATCCATGTTTAGAAAGACCTGAGCCAACATTTTAAGTCTGCTGTCCGTAAAACCGGACTTCTGTTAGTGAGGTGGTTAATGGGACTCTGGAGTAAAACAAGACTGTGGGCAAGAGGGTGCTGCAGAGTCGGGGCACCTGCTGTGTTTAAACATACCTGGGTGCCACCTTACTTTCCCCCCCCCAGGCAGCAAAGGTGGACTTCCTATTCTGAAACTTACGGGGTCCCGTGGGTATTTGCTCCATTAGCGCACAGTAGGAGCGCAAAATCAACTGCTCGCCAGCAACCGTTGTCATGCCAATAACGGAAATCTTCCGTGATTTAGAATAGATCAAATCACGTCAACTTTTAAAGATACACCAAGGAAGTTAATAAAGCTGGCTTGTTTCTTAAGTAAGCTCTGTGCCCAACGTAGGACTTGAATTCATGACCCAGACATCAAGAGTCACAGCTCCATGGGCTGGGCCAGCCAGGTGCCCCCAAAGCTGGCTTGTGTTACATCTAAAAAGGATCGCAAATAAAAATGGAATACTTGGGGGCATCTGCCTGGCTCAGCTGGCAGAGTTGTGACTCTTGATCTCCAGGTCGTGAGCTCGAGTCCCACACTGGGCATCCAGCTTACTTAAAAAGAAAAAGAAAATGGAACACGTTTAGGCTCCCTGCTCGCTGGTCAAAAGAGGCTAGTAGAGCATTAAAGGCATTAAAGGTATACTGGAAGCCAACTTACTCCTTGGCGTGATTAGGTTGGAAGGGAATTGAATAGAGAATAACTTTCCCTCCAGATGCCTCAATGCCTTTTAACCCTGTGTGCGGACAACACCTGTAAACCGTCTCTTGTTCCCCCCGTGACGAGTGTCCTTGGCTTGGGGGATACTGCTGTAGACCGTGAGCTGGTAGAGAGCTATGCTGTCTGCCCGCTGGGGCCACAGTCTAGCAGCCTTGATCCCTCAGGAGCTCTGTCTGCCCGGCAGTTTTGGCTTGGTAGAGCGTCCATGGGTCTCGGTCAGATCTGCATTAAATCCCTTCCTGGCACGAGGGACCTGACCTTGTCAGTAGAGCGGGTAGGGTAATTGTTCTCGGGGGTTAAATGTGCTAACGGGGATATGTAAGGCTCTGTCCCAGACCATGGCACGTAGCGGGTATACGATCATGGCGCCTCTTCTTTCCTACATCTTGGGCTTAGCATAGCAGCAGAACATCAAACCATTCTCTCTGTATTGGCTTTCAGCCTCATGACCACAGGATGGCTGCTGTAATACAGATGTTGCATCTGCACTGCAGGCAGGAAGGAAGAGGAAGGGGTAGGACCTGTGAGCTTGGTTCCTTTTATCTAAAACTGAAAGTCATTTTCTACCACTCTGCCTGGAGTAAAACAGGAACCCTGTTAAGTAGGGAGGAAATGGGCCGTGACTGATGGAAAAGCAACCCCACAGCATCTGCCCCCAAATGGTTATTGGACTTCCGATGGTTTCCCTGCCCCTGTCATGTCAGAGCCGACGTGAGGAAGGAGCCCGAAGCTAAGTTAATTTTGCAAAGAAGGATGGATATGGAATGGAAGCTTCCAGAAGGAAAACTCAGAGTCTCTTCCTCCCACCCCCACCCAGGCATTTGCAGGGCCTGTTCCCTCCTTTAGAAACCCTTTTTCTCCGTTCTTCTTGGGACAACACAGTCCTCCTTCTCCACCCTTAGGTTTTTCTCTGGTTGGCCTGACCCCCCCCCCAAATCCAGGAGAAGGCATGTTTGGGGTCACCAGAAAGGGAGAGAAGGAATATCGTGTGAGCTCAAGGGAGAGCCCAAGCCAGACTTGGATGGGGTGGGGCAGCCAGGGAGATTTCATGGAGGAGGTGGCTTTTATTCGTTTAACAAACCTCTCATCCCCTGCTCTGTTCCAGGCCCTGTGAGGGGCCCTGGGGAATCAGGTAGATGTTCTACACCAAGGGAGGCCTATGTGGCTTCGGAGACCTGGATGGCAGGGAGCATCCGGGCCCCGAGAAATGTCCCGAACCAGCCAAAGCGCTTCTCTGTCCTGGCTGCTGGGTACAGGAATCAGAGCCAAAGAAGCTCACTGTGAGACAGAAGCTTGAGTCCGTCCAGTGTGGAGACGGGTAGCCCTGCAAGTCCCTTCCACCTCATCGTATGATCTCGTGGCCCAGCTCCCTGCTTCCGGTGGTGAGCTTTGGAGAAATCTAATCATCAGAAACCCAGACGCCTTTCCAGGTGGAAAGGGGCTTGTGACCTCAAGGCTCCTCTGTGAGCCCTGTGGTGCGGAGCTGAGGTCACTGTTGAGTCCACGGGGAGGCAGAGAGGCTGCCCGGGAAAGGGCCTCCCGGTTGGAGGCGTAAAGTCAAAGTGGTGACGACTCTGTCGAAAATGACGGCAGCAAATTGATGGGAAACTGGATTTCCATTCCCAGAAATCCCCAGTAACCCCAACCTTTCACCTGTGTGCCGTGGCGTAACTTGTCTCCTTGGGTTGTTTGTGTGCAGGTACCGGGCCGCTCACCTTAAATTCAACAACACGTGGCTTTAACACCAGTTCCTCTTCCGTTATTTTCGTGCTGAGATCAGAGCCGTTCCGGGGGGTGGGCTGGAGGCAGGGGTGCGTCTCCCACTTGTCTGGGCAGGAACAGCATGAGGCAGGGAGGAGGCTGGCAGGGAGTTGGCTATTGAAACGGAGAGGTCTCCTGCCCTTACCGCACCCTGCAGATTTCTTCCCGGCAGAGCCCCGCCTCTGGGTTGGAGCAGACCGACTCCTTCCGAGCTGCAGTGTGGACTGTGACCGGTAGGTGGCGCCTCTGCCGGAGGGTCTCACTTGTTTCTGGCTTGTCGCACAGCCCTGGGGCAAGCTGGACGGTCAGGAATTGTTGGCAAACAAAAGAACGAATGAATGAGGCAGGAAGGACAGGAGACGAGGGGACACCTCGTGCTCCAGCATGAAGGCTTACTAGGTTTGAGGGGTGATGCTCTAAAATGAACCCAGCCGGAAGTTATTTGATGGGGCGGACCCCGACTCCCTTGTCCAGGGAACAGGGCATCCAGGATGCTGGGAGCTCCTCACACGTGCCTTTTGTGGGAAGGTAACGGTCACTAGGTCACATGACTAGCAGTTCGGAGGCTTCCTCCTTGGTGGAAGTCCATCAGTTGCTTTGAAATGGTCACAGCTTTGCTGCTTTTTCTTTCAGAGTGAAACATCTTTCGACCTAATATCAGAAAAATGTGACATTCTGTCAATTCTTCGGGATCATCCTGAAAACAGGATTTACCAGAGGAAAATCCAGGTGAGGCAGAGGTTCAGGAGGAGAGGATCTTGGCTCAAAGGGGCTGGAGCTGGGACCGGAGGTGAAGGTGCCACTTTGAAGGCAGAAAGGCGGAGCACTGGGGCTGGGCTCCCAGGCAAATTAAAGGGCTCCCAGAGTATTTCGATGTTGGGCATTTGCCTTAATGAGAAATCTTTTAGTTGCCAAAACAAACACACAAAAAAACATAGTGATTTATTTTAAAGCTAGGTGCTGTCCTAAGTGCTTTACGTGCTCACTGAGACCTCGTTATGATATTGCAGGGTCAGTACTTGTGGCATCCATGTTTGACGGCTGAGGAAACCGAGGCCCAGAGATGAGATGGCAGGTCCACAGTCCCGCAGCTAGTGCGTGGACAAGCTGCGTTCGGACCAGGCAGCCTGGTCTCTCTCGCCAGCTGCATCCGTAACCACGGCGTTAGGGCATCTCTCGGCGGGGAAGGGCCACTCCAGCTGGGCTACGCAAATGGGGAGTTTGCTGGAAGGATGCAGGGACAGCTCACAGAACCAGGGCAGTAGGGGAAGCCTGGGCGCCGTCCGTCTCTGGGGGGCGGCAGAACTCTGCTTCTGTCCTGCGGCCGTGCGGAGCACCCCCGGGGGCAGGGGCAGGGGCTGGGTGGCCCAGACCCGTGTGCCCTGGCGCCCACTCAGGAGAGGAGGTGGGGTTCCCCAAGGAGCATGGTCTTCCTGCTGGCCTGCCTGGGATGGGCCCCGTCAGCTCCAAGCCGCCTCGTCGCTGTGGTGGGAGCAGGGACTCCCCGGCGCCGTGAAGGCCGTGCCCTCTGCTGTCAAAACCCCAACTGTAGCCCCACGAGGCAGCAAAGGGGCCTCCGGGCCATTTCAGAGGGAAATGGGCAGCCAGGAGCAGAGCCGGAGGTGGGTGGCGTGGGGAGGCCGCAGCTTTTGAGAAATGTTGGAAGGACTGGGCGGACGGTTGGTTCTGTCTGCGGGGGCCTTTTCTACCGGCTCTGCAGACTCCTGGCCCTCCAGTCACACCCCACCCAAGGCCTCCGCTCACCCATGCCGCCCCCGCCACGCACACCATTTCTCCTCCAGGAAGCCTTCCCAGACTTCCGAAGTCTGGTGTAGATGCCACTGCTCTGAGACGCCCCCATGCTTCCCGTTCTGTCCGTCCGTCCGTCTCCCGCAGACTGTAGGCTGCCTGAGGGCGGGCCATGACTCCCGCCCGCCACAAGGACATGCTCAGCATCGTTTAACCTCTGTGATGAAGCCGGGAGACCGGGAAAGGGCGGCCGGTCTGAGAGGACCGGGGGACTCGGGGGCCTGGGTCCCCATAGGATGTGACGCGAGGGTCAGCGGTGTTGCGGATGTCCCCATTTCCTTCTCTGCCCCACAGGAACTCAGCAAGAGGTTCACTGAGATCCGCAAGACCAAGGGGGACGGCAACTGCTTCTACCGGGCCTTGGGCTATTCCTACCTGGAGTCTCTGCTGGGGAAGAGCAGGGACGTCCTCAGGTGAGTGGCCTCGAGGGAGCGCTGGGCCCCGAACCCCACCCCACCCCCGCCGGGCGGCTTTCCCGGGCACAGCCTGCCTCACCCGGGAGTGGGCAGCCGTGGCGGAGGTGGGGGCAGCCCGGCAGCGGGGGGTGGAACCAGTGAGCTCGCGGGTGCCTCCAGCCCTCTGGCCCGAGTCCGCCTGGGTGGGTCACGCCGGCTGCCTTCCTGAAGATTCCAGGAGAAAGCGAAGGAGCTCTGCCCGTTCGGCCGCCCGTTTCTGGGTGTGTGTAACCAGGCGTCTAGTTTGTCAGGCCAGGTTCTTGACGGGCTGCTGACGAAGGCCTCTGTCCAGCAGCTGCCCCCAGAGCGACCCTCTAGGCCTTTGTCTGGGCTTCGGTCAGGGCTTCTCTAGCGTCACCATTTGTTCAACCCGCCTGGATCCTGTCGGGTGTGGTTCTGATCCAGTCCGGGGCAGGGCCCGCGGTTCTGTTTCTCTTGAGCTCCCAGAGGCACTGCCGTTGCTGGGTCTCAGACCACACTTTGAGCAGCAAGGAGCTAAGAGACCTGCTTCTTGACCTTGGAGCTCTCACTGCCCTGAGAGTCTGATGGCCACTCTGCAACGCATACAGGACCAGAGCAGACACAGGTCACAGAGCACCTGGGTTGGATCCGTGGACCCTGGTGCCAGACCCACTTTGCCGCCTCCCCGCAGCCCTGAGGGTTGAGACCGTACAGTACAGGGGTTTCCCCCGCCACCCGTGTCCCCCAGAGTTGTGCCATGCCGAGGCCCGGGGCCCTGAGGCCAGACCTCACTCTCTTGCTTACTTGCTGTGTGACTTTGGGCGAGTTACCCCGCCTCTCTGAGCCTCCGTTTCCACCATCTGTGGAAGGTGGATAATTTTGCACACTTAGGGTGTTGTTGGGAGGACCCAGCACGATGATGCTGGCAAAGCCCGGCCCTTATGTGTCTGTACCAGCCCGGCATGCTGTTTACCTTCACCCTACACTCCTTCCAGGGCACCCTCTTCCCTCCCTGCGGGCGTCACCCAGCAGGGCATCACAGAGACCCCGTTGCAGGCCCTGGGGATGCAGCAGAGAAGAGACAAAATTCCCTGCCTGTGGAGCAGGCAGGCCAGCAGAAAACAGAGAACATGTGAGGTGCCAGGTGCTGCTCAGTGTCGTAGGAAAAAAACTAGGTGGGGAAGGCGGCCCAGGTGTCTGGGGCTGGGGGTTGCAGGTTTTTTTTTGTTGTTTTTTTTTTTTTAATTTTTTTTTCAATGTTTATTTATTTTTGGGACAGAGAGAGACAGAGCATGAACGGGGGAGGGGCAGAGAGAGAGGGAGACACAGAATCGGAAACAGGCTCCAGGCTCTGAGCCATCAGCCCAGAGCCCGACGCGGGGCTCGAACTCACGGACCGCGAGATCGTGACCTGGCTGAAGTCGGACGCTCAACCGACTGCACCACCCAGGCGCCCCAAGGGTTGCAGTTTTAAGTAGGGGTTGGAGGTGAGGGGTGGGGGGGCTCGTGGGCCTCTACACAGAGACCTTGAGTCTCAGCTTGGATGAGGTGGAGCCGCTGAGGGTTTGAGCAGAGGCTCGCCTGGCCTGCTACCCGCAGGACAGACTGGGAGGCTGCACCAAGGAGCGTGCTTGGGGAGAGGACGCTGGCTTTGTGAGCAGGCGGAAGGAATTGGTCGGGTTCCAGATTCCCGTGGGGGTGGCTGGTGGCTGTGGTGCCAGAGCTGAGGGGAGCCCAGGAGGGCTGCCGGGTGTTTGGCCTGAGCGTTCCCAGGATGGGAAAGCCGCTTGCCGCAAAGGGGACGAGGGAAGATGGGGAGCTCTGTTCTGGTGATGCAGGGTCCAAAATATCTGTGAGCCTTCCAGCGGGGGTATCCAGGGGGCGGTAGGATGTACGAGGTTCATGTTACCCCGTTTTACAGCTGAGTACACGGAGCCTCAGGAAGGTTACAAGACTTGCCCAAGGTCACACGAAAGCTGCCTTACAGCCTGGAGGGCCTGTGTTCCACGTCCCAACGCTGTCCTCCTTGCCACACTCACCTCAAGGGGTGGGAGCCCCGGCTGGGGTGTTTGCCCACTTGGCTGGGCCCGTGTGCCGCTCCTCAGTGCTTGGTAGGGGGGGTGGGGGGTGTTCAGCAGTCAAGGCGAGGAATGAATGTGGGAAGGCGGCCAAGGTTCAGGGAACCCAGGGAGGGAAGGGGGCCCAAAGCCCAAGAGCAACTGCCAGCAGGGTGTTCCCCACGCCTGCCCTGGCCACAGCAGGCCTTCACCTCCTGGTCTAGATGTCTCTGCTCCACACACACACCATCCCTCTCTCCTCACCACCCCCTCTCCCAAAATGAGGCACCTAAACCACCTCCTCATGCCATTAGTCCCTCGTGACACCCCCCCGACCCGGGTCCCCCATGTCCCACTAGAGTCTGGCCTCCCTTCTCAGGGCTACAGTTTGGCCGGTGCCAGCCAGTTCCCCAGAGGCCCCGCCCCCCTCTTGCATGGGCCACTACCCTCCCTCCAGCCCAGTGACTTGTCACTCATCATCTCCGCTGCTAAACTGTGTCTGGGGGTTGTGGCAGCTGCTGGGCTCCTCACCACACCCCCATGAGTACCAGCACTGATCTCAGAAGGGGGCTGTGCCATTGGGGGCCCACGGTGGGAGCAGAGAGGGGGATCAAGGGCCTTTGGACGGGTCTGAAGGATTGTCAGTGCTGGCAAAGGTTTAATGGCCGCGGGGCACGAAGGCCCATTTTGTGGTATAAATACCCCTTTGTGACTAGTTTTCAAGCTACTGTCATGGGGTCGCTGGGGGGGGGGGGGGGGGGGAGGGGGAGAAACACAAGCTGCAGCATATGTCGTGCAGTCCACGACAGACAGACAACCTCGAAAGCAGAGATAGTTAGGAAACTGAGTTTGGATGTTTATCTGTGTGTCTCAGTAGAATTCATTTTATCGTTAAGTTTACAGACCTTGATTTTTTTTTTTTCTTTGAGAGAGGGCACAAGTGAGCGAGGGGCAGAGACAGAAGCGGGGCTTGAGCCCAACTGGAACTCCTGAACCGTGAGATCATGACCTGAGCCAAAGTCAAATGCTTAATGACTAAGCCACCCAGGCAACCCCTACATACCTTGATTTATTTATTTAAAGTGTATTCAAATTAGAGAGAGACTGTGGGGCAGAGAAAGAGAATCCAAAGCAGGCTCTAAGCTCTGAGTTGTCTGCACAGAGCCTGATGCAGGGCTTCAACTCATGGACTACGAGATCATGACCTGAGCCAAAGTCGGCCACCCAACTGACTGAGCCACCCAGGTGCCCCACCTTGATTTTTAAATAACGGCTGTTTAATAACTGGCTGCCAAATCTTGAAAATTGAACAGTTAGCTATTGTGAGTAGGTACAGGCCACTGGTTGAGGGGACTGGGTGCTACGGAGTGAAATGCGAATGGGAGTGGCTGGGGAGGGTGGGGGGAGGGAGGCTGAAAAGTGAAAAGGGAGGAGAGGTTGGGGAGCTAGGCAGGGCCCACCCCGCCAGACATTTGTGCTGAGGAGCTGTGTCCTGAGGGAGAGGGCTGTGCTAGGTGACTCCAGAGGTCCCTGTGAGGGGACCGGGAGCACAGGAAGGCTGGGAGTGGCCCAGGCCGCAGATGGTAAGGATACAGCAGGAACCATGGGGACGGGAAGGAGGGACAGAGTTCAACATGACTGGGAGTGGATGGTCATGACCCCAATCTCCTATTCTGTGAAATGGGTGTAATACCCCCTTTCCTGGGATCGTACACACTGGGGAGGACAGCAAAGTCCGTGTGGGATCCACGGGGAGGTGCTGTGAAAGGTGGGCATTCAGCTATCAGTGACACACGCCTCCTCGGGTGTGTGAGGGGCAGCGGGTGAGAGCGGGAGGCACTGACCAGCACAGCTGTGCTCCAGAAGCGTTCCACGTGAGCCCCAATCCACCCCCTTCAGGTTCAAAGAGCGCGTCCTGCAGACCCCAAATGACCTTCTGGCTGCCGGTTTTGAAGAGCACAAGTTCCGAAACTTCTTTAATGCTGTGAGTCAACCTGGGCAGGACGGCTGAGGGACCAGGTTCTCCCACACTGGCCGAGCAGACAGCCGCCGGCATTGGCCAGAGTCCGTCACGGCCCACGGCTCTGTGGCTCTGCCCGTCTGGCTCCTCCCAGCTCGGGAGGGACTGGCACTTGCTTCCTGCTTGTGGGGACGTGGGCGGACAGGGCCCTGCCCTCCTGGAGAGGAGGTACCTCCTTTGGGAGGTAGCTCTCAAGCTGGAAACTTCCCCCAGCCTCCTTCACGCACTCCCTCTCCACCCTACTCCCCTGACCCCCTCGTGAAGGGGGCAAGGGGGCGGGGTTGGAGGATTCAGTTCTGACTCTGTAAATAAGAATCCCAACCACCACAGTGATGGAAGGAGACCCCAACTGCTGTTCCCCAGACATGGCTCTGGGCTGAGGTGCTCATGGCAGAGTACCCTTCTTACTTTGGTCGCAGATCGATTTAGTTTGGTACCTCAACTTGAGGATTTAAGAACAGAAATCCACACGGAGGGGAGGATCCTGGGGACAGGGCCCCTCGGAGGAGGGCAGGTCTTGCCCGGGCCTCTCCTGACTGATAGCCCGTGGCGCAGTTTTACAGCGTGGTGGAACTCGTAGAGAAGGACGGCTCGGTGTCCAGCCTGCTGAAGGTGTTCAATGACCAGAGCACCTCAGACCGGATCGTGCAGTTCTTGCGCCTGCTCACCTCGGCCTTCATCAAGAACCGCGCGGACTTCTTCCGACACTTCATCGATGAGGAGATGGACATCGAGGACTTCTGCACTCACGTAGGTCCTCAGGGTCTCAGGCTTTGGGGACTTAGTCCCCAGGCCCGGGCTCTGCTGTGCAACACCCACCTCCTGGGATTGTACACACTGGGGAGGACAGACAAGTCCGTGTATGGGCTGCAGGGAAGTGCTGGGCAGGGCCCTCTGCCCTCAAGAGACTTGAGCACCAGCATCCCTAGGCAGGGGACCTGAAGTCACGGCTGCATTTGTAATTGCAGAACAAGACGAGCAAGCCAGAAACAGACCCTACTTGAGCTGCCTGAACTGTGTGGCTCTGGGCCAGTACTGTCCCTGCCTGGACCTCAGGTTCTCCATCTGAGAAATGAGGGCCTCGGACTGGACCGTTTACAGAACCGCGGAGTAGCAGCCCCAGAGTCACATTTGTCCTAAGATGTGTTTGGCCTATGATGCATTTATCTGAAAGCGTAGCCAACATTTAAACATTGGGCAGTTTTCAGGACGAAGAGGATTCCTCTCCAAGATCCAGCTCTCAGGGCCTTGTTCTTGCGTGGCAACGATCAGCAGGAGCCGAGGGGCAGGCACCTGCCCCCAGTTACAGGGGACCCACTCGCCAGCCTGCCACCATCTCTGCCTCTCTCTGTTGCCTCTTCAGCATCTGGACTCACTCGCCTGGCCTCTGTTAAATCCCTTCACGCCAGTCCTCTTCTGCTCTGACGTTCTTTGGTTCTGTGCATTAAGAAGCCAAGCTTAAATATTCCTGTGCCCCCTTCCCGATTCCTCAAGGTAGTATAGGATGCTCTTCCCACACACACCTACACCCCAGAATCCAGATCTAGGTTCAGGCCTCGCAGTCCTAGCAGATTCCTGGCTGTTACCTCCTCCCTGATGAGTTGTCGTTAAGATGACCTCCCAGCACAGACGCTGTGACCCGGGGCCACCAAAGCCAGGGCGGGGTTTCTCCCTCGTCCTCCTTCCTAAACTGGGTTTTTGCATCTTGGCTTTTGCAGGAAGTGGAGCCCATGGCCATGGAGTGTGACCACATCCAGATCACAGCCCTGTCTCAGGCACTGAACATCGCCCTACAGGTGGAGTATGTGGACGAGATGGACACGGCCCTGAACCACCACGTGTTCCCCGAGGCTGCCACCCCTTCCGTTTACCTGCTCTATAAAACATCCCACTACAACATCCTTTATGCAGCCGATAAATGTGAATTACTTTTAGGACACGCAGTGGAGCCTGCCACCTAACGGGACTACATTCCAAATGGAACATTCTGACTTTTCACTTTTTTAAAGCAACTTAGACTACAGTTAGAAAACGTACAGCCTTTTGGGCCAAGTGGCCGGCAATGTGGCCCACCCGTCACGGACTGTGGTAACTTGGTGATATTCTTAGTATTTATTTTCATGGAGGATCAAATGCTTTCTAACTCAGGGCTACAAAGCCAGAATCCCTGGCTCTGCTCTCAGGTCCCTGAGACCCTGGGGAGGTCACCTCCCCTCTCTGGGCCTGTTTCTTCATCTGGACAAGGATGCTGCCAGTGCTGACATTCTGTTGTGTAAAAAGAGGGCCCTCTGGTGTCCTTTTCACCAGGGGTAGTACCTCTCTGTTGGGAGGACAAGCTCAAGATCGGCCGTCCTCGGTGACTTACCAGTTCCACAAAAAAGAATCCAGTCCAGTCAGCTGTTGGACTGGACTGTGGTGGATGGCCGACTGAAGCACTGGCCAGTTGAAGCCAACCTGAATGTAAGGACTTCAGCATGGTTCCAGACATTCACGATGGGCCTGTTCCCTCCCCCTAACTTGAGGGGAAAAAAAGACTTTATGCCAAAGTCTAGAAAGGGGCCTTCAGCATGAAGCTCAAGTTGTTGTGGCCCCTCTACCTCTCTCAGGTCCAGGACTGCCTGCCCCTGGGCAGGCCCTTCAGGATTCTGCAGCCAGCCCCACCTTAGCACAGGCTCAAGGAACACTGGGGTCTGGGACCAGGAAGTGGTCTCACCATCCCCATCACAGCCTGAAAGTAGAACCCAGATAATCCTCCAGGTGGAGACCCCACACGCAGCCACAGACTCCAGCTGGGCAGGGCAGACGAGTTTTGCAAGGCTGTCTGTGGCTTTTCTTTTTCCCCCTTCTTGGTTTGTGGGCTGGCGGGAAATCAGGTGGGAAAGAACGGAGACAAAACAAGGAAATGGGGAGTGGGGGAGATTTCTGTTGTGGAAACTGACTGGAAGCCTAGAGCCCTGGCTGGCAGTTGCCTCCTTCATCCGCCTGGACCTGCCCCTTAACACCTCGTCACCTTGCTGCCCCAGGACCTCAAAGAGCCCTGGTTGATTTGGGGCACAGGTGGCGAGCTCTTACAGGGGGTACTTCCCTGACCCAAGGACTTTGCTCACAGGTTCCATTCTGCAGGGATTCATTAGAATCCACTGGTGCTACAGTGCATGTCTGTTGCCAGCCAGACCGTGCACAGAACTAGGCAGCAGGCTGCTCCGAGGTGGGGCACACAGACTTCTGCCTTTGTGAAGACAGATGTGAGGGTGCTTTAATTCCAGGCAGGGACCCTGGTTCCCCTGTAGCCCTTAGCTCGAGTTTAAACCCAAGGGCTCACGCTCAGTGATTATGTCACCTTTCCACAGGAATGTAAAGCTGACCTTGATCTCTGAATTGGTTATGTGCCACCCTGTCAGGGTCTATGACCAATACACTGGAAGAAGGGGGATGGGAAGGAGGACATTACAGGACTTGTGACGATCAGGATCACCATATTCAAACTGAAGGGTATGAATACAGTACCGAGCTGAATGGCCCTGCTCCGAGGGGCTGCGAGATGGCCCGGGCCTCCAGCTGGGCTCTCGGGCACAGCATTAGTAGCACTGGCTGCCACTTCTCAGGATGTGTGGTGTCTTCACAAGAGCAGATTTCTCTTTGGCAGACCGGCTGGAGAAATTCCCTCTCAGACTTCCTATTCTGTGCTTCCAGGTCTGAGAGTCCGCCAGTGCTCCTATGGGACCCTCTTCCCAGGAGAGATCCTACTAGTTTAGAATCAGAACGTTAGAGAAAGGCAAATGATGCTCATGCTCTTACTCTGCGCTCTCCCCTTTTTTCCCAAAACCACTGGCCCAAGCCAAGCCATGGCTTTCTTCCTTCACGTCTGCACTCAGATCTTCTATGAAGGAAAAGCACCAGTGGAGAAAGGAAGTTGCAGAATTCAGTAACTTGTTAAAATCTAGTCATTCATGGAAATCACTTGGCCTGTCTGCAGCAGCCAGTCATGCTGGCATGACTTTTCTGGATAATTCTCCACCCCACCTCACAAAGCCATCTCTTTCCAAACTAAAATCAGGCAGGGAAGTTGCTTTGAGAGTCTGTCCTTGCAACTGCACATTTATTACTTTCTTTCCAAAGGGAACTTTATAAATGGGAATGTTTAACAACAAAAAGAACAAACTGTCCTTGCTTTTAACTAGGTTCCTATTTTAAGCACAAAGGGGCTCTGCACCCAGACTGCCTGGGTTCAAATCCCACCTTTTCACTTACGAGCTATTTGACCTCGGCCAAGTACTTCACCTCTCTGAGCTCCAATTCTCACACTGGTGAAACAAACAATACCTACACATCACAGGATCACTGGTTAAAGTGGAACAAACTGTGAGGAGAGCTTTGAGACCTGACACAGTGCTCTACAAGTAGGGGAGCAGCAGAACTCTTGCTGCAATGTGGAGAAATGCCACCTTAGGATGGAAACTGGCTTCCCAAAAGGGAAGTGTCAGGGAACAGTAGACAAGGCTAAGAAACATTCTCACCCCGAGCAAAGTGGGGGCAGGAGCTGTGACTGAGTAGCTACCCTGGGTGGGGGAGCCCAGGTCCTGTGGGGTATTGGCCAGGTCCGACAGCTTCTCCAGCACTGGGTGGAAACGTTTTCTTAGCATTAAAATGGTTTCCGTGACAACTTTTGTCCTAGTTTCTTAGTATTTGGTACCTGGCATGCACTGAAGATCAACTCTCCCACAGGGCTTCTGTGTACGAGTAAATCAGCAGGGGAGAGGGGCTCCTCCTCTAGTGGAAGGTCCAGATACTCAGGATGTTCTGCCCTTGAACTGGAGGTGCCAAAGAAACCACAGGACTCTCCAAAGCTTTACCTCAAGTCAGAACTGCTTGGGAGGCTAACCTTACCTTTTAAAACCTACCCCTTTAGGGGCGCTCAGTCGGTTGAGCATCCAATTTCAGCTCGGGTCATGGTCTCAGTTTGTGAGATCGAGCCCCTCGTTGGCTCTGTGCTGACAGCTCGGAGCCTGGAGCCTGCTTCCAATTCTGTGTCTCCCTCTCTCTGCTCCTCCCCTGCTCACACGCTCTCTCTCAAAGATTAAAAACAAAAACCTACCCCTTTAACATATTACCCCACCAAAAAATGAAAAGAAACTCCTGTTAGGAGACAAGAACAGGATGTCAACAGACATCAGTGGATCTGTCTGTGATCCATTCACGACTCAGGTGCTGCTAAGATTCCTTAAACCTGTTTAAACCTCCCCTGTACTATTCAGATAATGGAGAGTCCCCTGCCTCTTCCAACAGCTGTCACTCAAGAACTGATCTGTCAGACTAGGACTGTTTTCTACTACAATCTCCTCTCCAGGTCACTGGTGACCCTGGGGAGACATTCCTTGGCAACACTGCTGTCTGTCCTTTTAAGACTGAAGCAGTTTTCTGAACTTGCCCTGAGCCCATAAGTTAATACTCACAGTTCTAACCCCAGGTCTGCCACCTGGCTGTTCTGCGATCCTGAGCACGTCTTAAGTGCTCAGTATCCACCTTCTCAACTACAAAAAGGTACTGGGACTTGTATGTCAGGACCTTGTCATGTTAAATGATAAAACAGATGAAAGTGCCCACCGGCGTTTAGTACTTGGTCAACACTCAGTGATCCCCGATTTTGAGTTCAGGCCAGCTGTCCCTTTGCAGTTACACAGCGGGGCTGAGAGAACACCGCCGCCATCCTGCCATCCTTGTCAACCATGAAGCCGAGGAGACACCTGTTTAGAAGCCCAGGCTTAGCTGTGAAGAAATCTAATCTTCTCTGGCAATTGTGGCTATTTACCCAGACTAGGCCAGAGAAAGCTCGGGTGGCACCAAAAGGTCACCAGTTCCCTCAGCAGGTACTTACACGATGCCCTGACCTAAGCCCCAGGGCTGCAAGGGATCATAAAAACAGCCTATGCCGTCAAGGAGCTTAGCAGAGACAATACAATGTGCCACGTGCTAGGAAGAGGGTGAGCACGGCTACTGTGGGAGCCACAGGACACCATGTCCTCCTGGGGGCTCAGGGACCCAAAGTACACACCGCAGCGCTCAGGGATGGGAAAGGAAAGCAGGCGGAGGGACAAGCTTGTATAAAAGGCTCAGGATAAGGGAAGCGGCACGTGGGACCCACGGGCAACAATCTGTTCAATCACACAGAGGAGGGGAGCGAAAAGGTGGGAGAAGCCAGCTAGCACCAGAGCCCGAGTGCCTCGCAATGCCAGACTCAGCACGCGGTCACTGGCCTCCCCACAAGTGGCTCTGACGTTAAGGAAGCCTGTATTCTCTTGGAACCCAAGGATGGCAGCCTCTTCCCTGCCCATCTTGCAGGGTGGCTCAGACAAGGCAAAAGCTGTGAGGGAGTGGTAGAGAGCTAAAGAGCCGTCAGGGGTCTGCTGTGGAGAAAAGCAGCAACACAAGCGAAGGCGTACTGCTCCATCCACACGTCCGGTGGGATGACACACACCCCACATGCATCCTGCAGCCAAAGGGTTAGCGTGGCTACGTTCCAGCTAAAAACTCAGGATACCATGCTGGTTCTGACTACGGTTTTTAATTGAGAAAACCACGCGGAACGTACAAGAAGCCTGTACACACTGGAATACAGAAATATATAAGCTGCTGCATAGAATTCTTACTCCAAACAACACAAATGTGCACAAGGTCTCGCCTGCAGTGGGCGCTGGCAAGGAAGAGGGAGATTTCTGTAACCGGGGTGGACAGTGGAGTGGAATGCAAAGTGGGCAGGTTTTCCATACAACCAGAGAACACAGAAACAACGCGCCGTCACCCACAGACTCTGACCTGGAGCGTGGTTAATTTGCACTTGTACTTGGCTGCGGCTGTTCCTGCTGCTGCTCTTTCGGCTTCTTCTTCTTCTTCTTCTTCTTCTGTTTGGCCAGGCAGCTCAAAGCAGACCCACCATCTCTTGGGGCAGACGTGAGCGTGGGCAGCCTGCCAGACTGAGTTGGATACTTGGTTTTCAGGTCATCTTTGAACAACGGCTGGGAGAGTAAATGGCGCAGCTCCTTCTTCAAGACCTTCATCTGCTTTTGTCTCCTACGCTCTTCTTGCTGGTCAGTTTTTCTTCCTTAAAACACAATACAAAACATCATATTTATTGTGATTTGTAGCAGCATTTTGTTTCCCTCGATGGATACTTGTGATGAAAAATCTTTTAGGGGTACATGGGTGGCTCAGTTGGTTATGCATCCAGCTTCGGCTCAGGTCATGATCTCACGGTTGGTGGGTTTGAGACCTGCATCGGGCTCTGTGCTGACAACTCAAGAGCCTGGGGCCTGGTTCGGATTCTGTGTCTCCCTCTCTCTCTGCCCCTCCCCTGCTCATGCTCTATCTCTGTCTCAAAAATAAATAAAACGTTAAAAAAATTTTTTTTTTTTTTTTTTTTAAGAAAAATGTTTTAGAACTCTTGGAGAACCAAGGCTCAAAACTTCTCTATGGAAGCTAGTGTTGGCTAACTTCCAACACCATTTAGGAGGGGGATACTCAGGGCCACCGTTGTCTTCACTCAAAAAAAAAAGTCTCTAAGACCAGAATCCTCTCCATTTTACAGTCAAGGTCACTTGCTGAAGGTCACAGAGCTAGCTAGCTAGCTGTCAAACTGAGATTAAAACCCAGGTTTCCTGACTTGAAGCCAATTTTCTTCCTATGACCATTGTGACTCAATAGGTACAAAGCCTCCAGCAGACTGTGAACACGGTCCGCAGCCCAGCTCTCCTGTACCTCACCACCAGCACTGACTGCACCTGTGGAGGCCGGCACAGTCAAGGCCTCCACACCAGCCTGTCCTCAGGAAGGGAAGCCAGGGCCTGACCTGTCAACAGCCCACGCTTGAGCTAACAGAAGGAACAGCTCCTTGTCACCAAGCCCGCTGGTTTGGTTCCCAGCTTCCATATTGAGCAGACAGCTTAAGTCAGCCTCCCAATCTGTTGGCTTTGGCACCGAGAAAGCCAACCTCAGCTGAGCTGCCCACCTGTGGGATGGAAAGAACACTGGATCTAACTCTGGTGTCATCAGTTCTAGATTTGGTTCTACCACTGCTTAGACTCAAGAGCTTTCCTAGAGCAGGGACCACACAGAGTCATCCCTGGATCCTTAGGCTCTTGCCCACATTCAGAATAGGGGCTCAGGAAAGGCCCAGTAGTAGAGCTGTTACCCTGTGCAAACTGCTCCTTTTCCGTGAGCCTCTAGTTTCCATATGTAAAAGGACAGTAATTCCTGCTGTTTATGTCCGGAGACCATGACGGTCAGAGGAGATGATAAACAGTAACAATAATGATCATAAATACCTTAAAATGTACCAAATACTTTCTATTTGCTAGGCACTGTGACAGGCACTTCACACTCATCAACTCAAGCCATCTTTGCGATAACCCCAGGAGGTAGGAACTTTAGGACCTGCGTCTTATACATGATGACAGCCTAGGTACAAAAGAGAGGTTAAGGAACTCAACCTGGTCACACAGCCAGTTAAGGGAATGGACCAGCACTGGCTGCCAGGCCACAGAGCCTACCCCTAATGTTGCTATACTCCACTGCCTTTCCACATGAAGGAGGCAGCCGAAGGCTCCAGACAAATGAGACAGAGGGAACAAAGGCCAAGGGCCATAGGCTCATCTGGGACGGAAGCCTGTTACAAAGAAAGAAAAGGCATCTTGCTGATTTTAAAAGGACCCATGGTTGTGAGGAGGTTCCAACCAGACAAAAGTTGAAGGAAAAATGCTGAATGTATCCTTCAAATCCCACCCAGCCCACTCACCCTTATACATCTCTTCTTCCAGCTCAATCTCAAGGGCAGCTGCTGCCTGCTCGATCCAAGAGTTGTGCAGACACGCCTGGAAGTTCCGATATTCAGCTTTCTCAATCTGCCGAGCTAAATGTATCCGTTCCTGGGGGAAAGGAGTAGAGAGTGTTCATCTGACAGAAGGTTCAGCCTCTAGGAAACAAAGGCTCATAGAAGTTGTGGTTTTCAAAAAAGCCCCCGAGATCAGCTCCCATCAAAATGAATCTGTTCTGGTTCCTGACAAAAGCAAAGAGGGCAATCAGCGCACGAGTGGGCACAAATGAAATCACAAGAGCCAGCTTTCCAAACGACAAACCTGAACAGCCCCACCTGGTGGAAGCTCACCGCAGCTGGACTGCCAATCTCCAGGTGTCCAGAGGGAACTCTTTTCCCCAGACACCACCGACAGCTCCCAAGCTGAGCTGGGACCCTGAACCACCCCAATAGTCCTGAGTTAGGGCCCCACTGTGACTGATCACAGGGTCGACAAAGTCAGAGAACTGCCTTCTCTCTTCCATGTCGTCCTTTGCCAAAAACATTTCAACTCTCCTGCTTGTGGGTGTTGGGGCCAGGCTGCAATGACAGGAAACACGGGAAAAATGGAAGAGACCTTGTGGTGTGGGGGGAAAGGAGCCACAGGAAGCCAGGGTGGCTCCCAACCTTCCTAACGGGAAATCCTCTGTCATCTCCATTCTTCCAAGCTCACCTCCCACTGTATTTCCCCACACGGCTAACACTCCTTTCGAGCCAGAGGAACCAACAGTCCTTGAACTGTTCCATGCTTTTGCTCCCTCAATTCCTGGAATTCTGTCTGCTCTCTACCTCTCTACAGGCGAGAAGCTTGGAGGAAACCTCCTCTCCTACCAATATAACCATAATGCCCACCAGTGCCATGGTGTTCCATTTGTACCTAAACTTCAGCACGGGCTCAGCCTGCCTCACGAGCCAGTGGATCTCTATGGAAGAAAACCCACCCCGCTCTGGTACCTGACACACGATGGCCCACAGTTAGCAGCACCTACTCAGCTGAATGCATACTGAGTTAAAATGTAAAACCCCGGGGCGCCTGGGTGGCTCAGTCGGTTGAGCGTCCGACTTCAGCTCAGGTCACGATCTCACGGTCCGCAAGTTCGAGCCCCGCGTCGGGCTCTGGGCTGATGGCTCAGAGCCTGGAGCCTGCTTCCATTCTGTGTCTCCCCCTCTCTCTGCCCCTCCCCCGTTCATGCTCTGTCTCTGTCTCAAAAATAAATAAAACGTTAAAAAAAAATTAAAAAAAAAAAAAAAAAAGTAAAACCCCAAAGGTAGGAATTACTGGCATTTGCTTCAGGAATGTGACAAACCTTTAGTATGTGCCTCAGCGAGACAAGCTGACCTTACTTCCCTACAATCACCGGATGCAATGTCCAGGCAGCCACACTCATGGTCCTTGTCCAGTGGACAGGGAGTGGCAGAGGCTCCAGGGGCAGGCGGTGAAGAAAGGGCTCAAGAAGAAAATTCCCTAGGTTTTTGCACACTCATCCATTTCTCTCTCCCACCACATCCAGTGTCCCCATTTCTTTTTTTAACGAATCTGCCTGTTAGCTGTTGGCAGAATCATTACTTAGTTTCTAAGGCTTCTACTGCCAGAGCCTCCCAGCAAGGTGAGGCTGCGGCGTGATCCCTTCCCTCGTTAGCACTGGGTTTGTAACTTTTATTTCTACCTTGACTGCATCCATGTACTTTGTCTGCACAGGAAACAGTGGGATGTCCTCATCTTTCTTGAGGGTTTTATAAATCTTCTTAAAGTTGATCACATCCTCAGGCCCAATCAGCATAAGGCTGAGGCCCTCATTGGTGGCCCGAGCAGTTCGACCACTTCGGTGGACATAGATCTCCGAGGTTCGAGGAACCTGCCAAAGGCGGAACCGGGAAGTCAATGTGTGGCCGTCACCCAACATGCTCTTCCCCTCAGGGCCAGCAGCCCAATGCTGGACCTCCCTCCCTCCCAGTCAAGCAGCAGAAACCTCTCCAGCAATGTGGACCGATCCAGCCCTTCTCCCTTAGTCCTAATTCTTCAGCCCATTCACTGTGCAGGGTCCGCCTTCCCATGGCCCCTGTTCTGCCCTCCCCCGCTTCCAGACCCTCGTGACCACCCAAAAGAACAATGACAGTCACTTCTTATTTCTTCTCTCGTCCTCCCCACTTTCCCTGACCCAACCCAAAACTGCCATTGTAATCTTCCTGAACCAAAGCTCTGACCACAATTCCCACTCTAAAGAAACTCTGCGGGTTCTTCAGTAACTCTACATGAATGATTGAACATGGTAATCAGAACCAACATTTACTGAGTGGTTACAATGGGCCAGGCAATTTTAAGCATTTGCATGTATTATCTCACTTACTCCTCACAAACAGCAACACAAAATAGATGCTTTCGTGATTATTCGTATTATAGACCAGGAAACTGAAACACACAGATGTTAAGCAATACCCCCTAATAAACAGTGGAGCCACAATTTGAACCACAGCAGTCCAACTTCAAAGTCTATGCTGACCTCTGGACTCCACTGCCTCCACTCTAATATATACTGGACATGTCACCCACAGGTGTGGATGGGCACTGACAATCCCTTCCCACTCTGTGGCACACACCACTGATCAACAACAGCCTTCTCCACCGAGTCCAGATAACACGATCATTTCCAATGCAGCTCTCAGCGCCGCTATGAACTGTTCATAACGGTGCTAGAAATGAGGTCTACTGGCCATTCTTCACTTTGTTCTCCCAACATACACCCCAACTCATGGCCAGCTGCCCACTTCCACACGTTCCTTCCTCCTTCCACCTCTACATACCCAGATCCTCCCCATTCTTAAATGCAAAGCATCTTTTACAAAGTTCTTTCCGACCTCCCAAACTGAAGTTACTTTTCTCTCCCATTGTATTTTACAACTTTCTAACACCTTCTGCCTTAAATTACGGCTATGGTTGTTTCATCTCCTCTAGTGGACTTGATACTTCTCTGGGGCCAGGATTATGCTTTGTTCATCTGGATATCTCCCACAAAGACTGACTCAGCCTCTTTCGCCCAAAAAAGGATGAAGAAAGATTTGCTAAATGGAATTGGTAGCCTGAAAGACTTTTTAAAGCATGAGGAATTAGAAAGGAGAAATAATAATGCCAGATAGCTACCATTTACTGGGTACTTAGCACTGTGGGAGGTGTTCATCAGCAGGAGCCCGTTTAATTCTCATCATCACCCTAGGGTTTCAGCAGCATTATGACTCCCAGTTTACAAACAATGACACTGAAAACCAGAGATGCCAAGTAACGTGCCCAAAGCTAACCAACTATGAAGCAGGCCACAAGCATTCAAATGCTCCAAGTGTGGTTTTGGAGCCCATATTCCTAACCACCACGCTATGCTAATATTCACCAGGTGCATGCATAATTAATGTCAGTATCAATAGCAGCTGACATTTAGTAAGTGCTTAGGATGTACCTTGTGTTTTTCTAAGCTCTTCACACAAGATAACTTAGTTCCCTTTAATAAGAACTCAGAGGGGCGCCTGGGTGGCTCCGTCGGTTAATCATCCGACTTCAGCTCAGGTCATAATCTCACAGTTTGGGAGTTCAAGCCCCACGTGGGGCTCTGTGCTGACTGCTCAGAGTCTGGAGCCTGCTTCGGATTCTGTGTCCCCTCTCTCTGCCTGCCCCTCCCCTACTCATGCTCTGTCTCTCTCTCTCGAAAATAAACATTAAAATAAAAAAAAAAAACTTAGAAAAGTAGATACTATAATAACTTCCATTTAACAAATAAAAACATACGGTTTAAAGAGATTAAAATAGCTTGCGTAAAGTTACATGGCTGGGATTTAAGCCCAGGAAGGTCTTAAGCTACCACACTCTTCTATTTCTCTATACCAGGATAGCCAGTTTACATGCTACTATGCCCATTCCATGAAAGAAAACAAGACTCTAACCTGCCAGTAAGTATCAATTAGTTTGTCTAAATCAGAGAAAAGGACGATGTGACATCAGAAATGCCAAGAGGTTTTTTAAGAATAAATCTCATGAGGGGCGCCAGGGTGGCTCAGTCGGTTAAGGGTCCGACTTCGGCTCAGGTCATGATCTCATGGTTCATGAGTTCGAGCCCCGAGTGGGGCTCTGTGTTGATAGCGTGGAACCTAGAGCCTGGTTCGGATTCTGTGCCTCGCTCTCTGCCCCTTCCCCACTCCTGCGTGCATGTACTCTCTCTCTTAAAAATAAGCAAACATTAGAAAAAAATTAAAAAAAAAAAAAGAAAGAATAAATCTCACAAACTCTTGAATGCAGAGAACAACTGGAGAGTTGACTGGGCGGGCAGGGGTGGGGGGGTGATGGGCACTGAGGAGGGCCCTTGTTGGGATGAGCACTGGGTATTGTATGTAAGCGATGAATCACGAGAATCTACCCCCAAAGCCAAGAGCACACTGTATACGCTGCATGTTAGCCAACTTGACAATAAATTATATATTAAAAAAAAAAGAAATCTCACGAGTATTCTGAAAGTGACAGCAGTTAGTCGGTCACTAGACGCCAGTGGTACTCTGCTGCATGAGGCCCTGGGACCAACAATTCCTCCTCCCTCCTGCTCCCTCCCCAAACCTTCACCTAAAAAATTCCCCAGTCAGGGGCGCCTGGGTGGCTCAGTCGGTTGAGCGTCCGACTTTAGCCAGGTCACGATCTCACGGTCCGTGAGTTTGAGCCCCACGTCGGGCTCTGGGCTGATGGCTCAGAGCCTGGAGCCTGCTTCCGATTCTGTGTCTCCCTCTCTCTCTGCCCCTCCCCCGTTCATGCTCTGTCTCTCTCTGTCCCAAAAATAAATAAAAAACGTTGAAAAAAAAATTAAAAAAAAAAAAAAATTCCCCAGTTAGCACAACAAAGTCTCTACTGCCCTACCTGGTAATGGATGACATGCTGGACTTTAGGGATATCCAGACCCCGAGCTGCCACATCTGTTGCCAGGAGAACACAACTGTGGTGGAGAGACAAAGCTCATTAATAACAACTAACAGCTCTCATTAATCAAATTCTTACCACCTGCTGAATACACTAGATAAAGAAACTGAGGCTCAGACAGATTAACTCCCAAGGCATAAACACGGCCGTTCACTTGTGAAGCCAGGATCCAAAGTGGGGTCTCGCTGACCACAATCGACAAGCCACACCCTGCAATAAAAAGCTACCTTCAGTAACTTAAATGAGGTCAAGCCCATTCTAGGTCAGGGACCTCGTCTTCTATCACCGTCCCACTTACTTCCCTCACATACACTTTCCTCGCTTTCCTTCAAACATGCCAAACATGCTCTGGCCTCTAAGCCATTAAACTTGCTACACCTTAGGCCTTACAAGGTCTTCCTCAGACATTCCGGTTTCCTTGCTTTGTCCACACTCTGCTACAATCCCTCCTTCTTAGAGAAACCTCCCTGACCATACCCCACAGTCTGCACAACTCTGCTCCTCAGCACTCAGCAACACCTTACAAACTACAGACTTGCTTTTCAATTTATCATCTCCCTCCACTGGAACATAAACCTCATAACAGTAAGGACTTTGCACTATTCACTGTTCTATTACCTAGAACAGTGCCCGGTTGATAGTAAGCATGACATAATTTCACTGGGTAATGTTTCTTAATGTGTGCGTACTTCAAAGAAAGTCAAAAGCACCTGAGGTATGTATGTCTTCAAAACATAAGATTCTGGGCTTTTCAGAATCCCCACTCCCTGTAGCTCTGATGTAGGGCACAAGAATGTGATGCAAATTAAAATTTATGAAACATTAAACCGCAGCTCTAAGTCAATGGCGGCAACTTTTTCTGTAAAGTGCCAGATGGTAAATCACTTTGGGCTTTGAAACTACTCAACTTTTGCTGTTCTCTGTGCAAAAGCAGCCAGAAACAATAAATAAATGGGCCTTGCTGTGTTCCAATAACACTGTACTTATAAAAACAAGCAGTGAGCCAGATTTGGTCCATGGGCCATCGTTTCCTACTCTCTGATCAAGTAAACCACTAAATTCTATCTGGCAACATTCCAAGGGAGGTAAACCAGACACTTGTTCTGGAAACTAATCACTCTGTAACCGGACAAAACACTGTGCAGAAGTCAATCAAGACCCAACCTCAACCTTCACAGGCCCTTATCCTGACCACATGCACACTGCTGTCTGAGCATCAGTCTGGCCCAAAAAGAGATGCACAGTGACAGCACAGTAGGACACAGCATGCACTCTGGGCCTGACACGCTTGTCTGAGGCCCAGCTCTGTCACTTTCAGGATGAGAAACCTTGGGCAAGCTTTCCTAGATCTTACTGTTTTCAATCTATAAAATGAGAATAATGATAATAAATGATACGAAATAAGTATTAAAGCTAACGTTTAGCAAGTGCACACTATGGGCCAAGCATTGTTCTAAATGCTTTATATGTATAAATTAATTTAACCTATGCAACAACCTCTCAATTAGCTTCTATTATTATACTGTTATGCTAATTATGAGAGAAGTGAAACACAACTGAAGTAATTTGGTCAGCTAGAAGTGGCACAGCCAAGGTCTTGACCTCAAGCAATCTGATTCTCTCTTTTTAACCATGAATCTATTCTGCTCCTTCTCAAGGATGTTAGAATTCCATGAATGTGCTCATGTATTTAAAACGCCAGCATAATACTTATTGTATCATTAAGTGTTCAGTAACAGTTGGTATTATCGTCACCATTACTCATTATTTTTTGAGAGAGAGCAGGAGCAGAAGAGCAGAGAGAGAAGCAGAGAGAAAATCGTAAGCAAGCTCTGTGCTCAATCCTACAACTATGAGATTACCTAAGTCAAAATCAAGAGCTTAACCGACTGAGCCACCCAGGAGCCCCTACCATTACTCATTGTTAAGAAAGTTTCTGTTGGGCATTATTAGCAACTAAATGCATTAGTGAGAGTAAGCCTGCTTCATGATGTGCAAAAAAGGGCTACCTTCTACCGATAAGGCCTCCATGTCAGAAGGTAGCTTCCCACCCTCTCCCACCGTCCTGGCAACCTTGATGTAATGGCTAGAGCCTGGGTTCTGGGTACAGGCCTGACTTACTCTTCCAGACGGGCAAACTGCTCCAGGTTTCTGAGCCTCTGCTTCTGGTGCATGCAGGCATGTAGGGTCAGAGGCATGATATCTAGGACTTTGAGGAGCCCAGAGAGGCGTTTGATGCAGGAGATGCTGTTGGCAAACACTAACGTGCGGCCCGGATACTGCATCAGGAAGTAGTACAGATAGAAGTCTTTCTCATCAGCCTCACAGTGAATCTTGGTCTCTGTCAGTGTCTCCACTGTGGCCTCATTTCTGGTGAGATCAATGACCTTGGGCTTGCCCCTCATACCAATCTTCTGCACGAGGAGATCAAGTTTGGCAGTTTTGTCCATTTTCTTCGTGTGCTTCTTATGAAGGATTCGAGCAGGAGCTTGATGTACCAGGGTCAGCGTGGCAGAAAAAATAAGGGTCTGTCTCTTTGGATTGTATTGGGAGTCACTGAGCATCTCCAGCAGCTGTGAGAGCTCAGCAAAGTGGCCTTTCTCAACCATCCGATCAGCCTCATCGACCACAAGGCACCTGCAGATCCAGACAGATCCACATAACCTGGTTAGTAGCAGGAGTCATTTACAGCACACTCGACTACCATCGCAGCTCTCAACAGAGACACACACACACGCCACCACCTCCAGGGCCTCAACTAACCTTCCTCATGCACACTGGGTTTTCTAAAGGCCCAAGTCTGGCTGGCACCACACTGTGGCACACAGTGATGAGGAGAAGGTACTGCATATACTACCATGCCACCCCAGGTCCACTTCAGAAAGGGAGGGAAAGGGAAAGGAGAGGTACTGTCACTTACCTGAGCTGCTTAAGATTGCTCAAATGAGGGTGCTTTTCTTTAATTAGCTCCCACAGCCGGCCCGGAGTGGCAATCACAATCTCGGGCTGGCGGTTCAGCATCCTCTGCTGTTTCTGCGCAGACATTCCACCAACCAAAATAGCAGTTTTAATTCCTGTGGTACACAAAATATGAGAGACCCTGTTATTCAGTCTGGCTGCTTATTTTCTGCCATGGCTGACACAGGTGCTCCCAGATTAGCAGAGGCCATCAACCACCAGGACAGCTCCCGTCTCTTTTTGGATAGCGCTAAAAGAGTGGGCCTGGCCTAACCGTTGGTGTCACTCCTAGAAGGCACATCAAGTCTTCTATGGTCTAGGCCTTGCCTGCTTCCCCAACCTCATTTCTTTCTACTCCCTCCCCTCTATCAACAACAGAAGACCTGGATTCAAACCCAGGCATATTTACATCCAAAGTTCCCGGAAAACTGAGCGGCAGCGCACAATGCTGGGAAAGATGTCACTCTGCAGCTATCACACAGCTCCCTAGGAACCCTGCCATCCCCCTCAATTAGAATGACTCTGAACCTCCTCTAATAGCCTACTGTTCTGTTCTCTTCTCTCGCGGAGGACTTCTCAAGGTATCCAATGTGGAAAGAACACATAGGATCATACAGGCCAAGTGCTTAGCAAAATGCCTGGCACACAGTAAGAGCTTGGTAAGTACTGCTGGCTTTTCGTATAAAGTTAAAATTCACACTGTGCAGCCCATCCCAAAAGGAATTCCCTCAAAGAGTAAGTTCAACACCTCAAGCCAGAGGTTGGCAAACTTTTTCTGAAAGGGTCGATAGTAAACATTTTGGCCTAGTGAGCTAAATGGCCCCTACTTCATTCTGCCTTGATAGTGCAAAAGCAGCCACAGACACAATGTAAACAAATGGGTATGGCTGCACTTTCTTTACACTTTGCCCATCTCTGCCCTAAGCATCCACCATATGCAATAAATAACTAACTACCCATGCATCTAGAACGGCATTAGCTGTGTGTCATTCTTAGGAGAACAGACAAAGCATCAAACAATTTCTGTAAGGCTTAATTCTCTGGCAGGAGAGAAAGATTTCTCCTAAAGGGTAGGAGCCACAGTTCATTCACCTTTGCCACCCCGGCATCTAGGATCCTCTAGGATCCTTGGAAATATTTATTAAATGGAATTAAACAAACCTCACCTGTAAACTTGGCCACGGCATCAATATGTTGCTTAACCTGGACAGCGAGCTCCCTGGTAGGAGTCAGAACCAGTCCAAGTAAAGGGCGCTTCGGATGTGCTTTACAGGTGGCGGTTTTGCCACCCAGCTCTTGTTTTAACCCTCCAGTCTGCTCTTCGTCCAGCTTTTCCTCTTTGCCTTCATCCTGCTTGGGGATGGCCTTCTCCCTGATCAGGGAAGAAGGTCCTTCACCAGCATCATCATCACAGAGGGGCAGCGCCCGGTCCGACACGGCAGCTCCAGTCTCGATCTTGCTGGGTGGCGCTCTAGCCTTCACTCCAGCTTCACTGGGCAGGGCTTCTCCCTCAATTCCAATCTCATCAGGCAAAACTCCAGACTCAGTTCCGGCCTCGGTCCCGGCCTCGCTAGGTAATGCTCCTGGGTTCCCTAGAGTTGGAGTGGGCTTCTTTTTCACCTGCCACTGCAGTACTGCATGGATCATTGGAATGGCAAAGGCAAGGGTTTTTCCACTTCCTTAGAAGTAAAACAAAAACAAAAACGGTGTGAATCAACAAACGCACATACCTTTTCTCTGGGGCTCTTTCTTTTACACAGACTAAGGGATCCTGAAATAGCCAAGTGCCAGGCTGACCAACCCCAAGCTCCTCCACCCAGCAGATTCCCCCACAGCACTGCAACCAGAGGCATCTGGAATTAAAAGCCGAAAAAAAGTCTGGCAGACTAGCCCTGAGGCCTAAGGTCACCAATGTGAACTACACACAAAGTCCACGCGCTGAAACTCTAAACAGATAGACAAGTTTTGTGTGTGCGTGTTGTCACTGTTGTGAAGAAACAACACCACGTTAGGGTGTGAGGAATGGAAACCTGTGTATAGTTTTCCAAGACCTTAGATGGAGAAGGTGGGAGTAGAAGACAATTTTTTTAGTTTTTGAGAAAACTTTAAATCAGCACACTTTTCTCTATGTTTGAACATGGTCAAACTGACCTTTGAATGTATATGACACCCTAATTCACATCCTCTAGGTGGTTAATACAAACCAACAAGACACTGCAAATTGAGAATTTAAAGTAGTTCCAAAGTTATAATGCCCCAAGCAAAAGCAAATAAATGACCTCTGGAGGAAGAAACCTTTATCATAAGCCTCAAAGAATTCTCTCTAGTCATTTTCAGAGGAAAATGAGCAGCTCTCAGTTAAAAAAAAAAATAACCCACAAGAAAACAAGGTATACTATGAGCAAGAACTGTAAGAGAGCAAAACAGACCCATTAACACTTCAGATAAAATGGCACTTTTCATCAGAAACCATCAAAGCTAGAAGACAGAACTACATCTTTATTTGAACACCTGAAAAAAAAAAATCTGACAACACAGAACTCTACACTTAGCAGAAATTCCTTTCAAAACAAATATAAAACAAAGACATCTTGGCACACAGAAGCTGAATAGTTTATCATCAGCAGGACCTGGACTACAGGAAGTACTAAAGGGAGCATCTTCCGTGCAAAAGATGCTACTGGATGCGATTCTGGATCTGTACAAAGGAAGTGCACCAAAAATGGTGATGGTAACATGGGTAAACACGAAAGATGTCTTTTTCTTATTTAAACATATTATTTAAGTTTAAACTTATTTAAACTTAAAATTACTATACATAAAAACATATTTTGGATTTCTAAAGTATATAGCAAAAAGCACAAAGGAGAGGAGAAATAGAAATATATTTTTGTAGGGTTCTTGTACTATATATAAAATAGTATGTTATTACTTGAAGGAAGAGCATAACATATTAAAGATACATACTATGAATCCAAAAGCAACCACTAAAAGGAGATAACAGAGTTACAGCTAATACTAAAAGATATAAAATGTCATCACAAAAAATATTCAATCCCAAAGAAGAGGAAAAAGAGAATAGCAAATAGCAAAACAACATATTACAACCTAACCATTACCAATAATCAAATTAAATATAAATGACCTCAACAAATAAGACTGTGAGACTTAAGAGCAAGACCCAAGTATATGCTGTCTACAAGGATGCCATGTTGTTTTATTTTTTTCCTTACAAGTCTCAGTTTAACATAAAGCATATTTTATAAAGATGAAAAGCCAGTGAAGAGGTACATAGGGCAAGGTCTGGAAGGGTCCCAAGTGCAAAGGCTTCTGTCCCTGTGGAATGGGGGCACACCACCCTCCCAGCACACAGATATGTTCATCAACCTGGAAGCTTCAAGAAACCCACTTAAAATTTTTTTTTTTTTCAACGTTTATTTATTTTTGGGACAGAGAGAGACAGAGCATGAACGGGCGAGGGGCAGAGAGAGAGGGAGACACAGAATCGGAAACAGGCTCCAGGCTCTGAGCCATCAGCCCAGAGCCCGACGCGGGGCTCAAACTCACGGACCGCGAGATCGTGACCTGGTTGAAGTCGGACGCTTAACCGACTGCGCCACCCAGGCGCCCCAAGAAACCCACTTTAAATACAAAGACATAAGTAGGTTAAAAGTACAAGTGTGGGGGCGCCAGGGTGGCTAAGTCGGTTGGGCGTCTGACTTCAGCTCAGGTCATGATCTCACAGTCCGTGAGTTTGAGCCCCGCATCGGGCTCTGTGTTGATGGCTCAGAGCCTAGAGCTGGCTTCGGATTCTGTGTCTCCCTCTCTCTCTGCCCCTCCCCTGCTCATGCTCTCTCTCTGTCTCAAAAATAAATAAAAACATTAAAAAAAAAAAAAAGTACAAGTATGAGGGAAGCCTGGCTGGCTCAGTTGGTAGAGCATGTGACTCATTCTCAGGGCTGCAAATTCAAGCCATACATTGGGTGTAAAGATTACTTTAAAATAAAATCTTTTTAAAAAAGTACAAGTATGAAAAAAACCACACCATGCTAACGTGAATCAAAATAAAGCTGGAAAAGGTACATTAATATGAGAGAGAGAAGATTTTAGAAAAAAGAAGACTGGGGATAAAGAGGGCCATTTCATAATGGAAGGAATAAAGTCATTTAAAAGATGTAACAGTCCTAAACATGTAAACACAAGTAAAACAGAGCTTCACAACACAGGAAACAAAAACTAATGGAACTGCAAAGAAAATTATCACTCAAGGAAAAATAAGTAACACAAATATTCTAATATATTAAAGCAATTAAATTTGTAGTTAAAACCCATCCTACTAAAAGTGCAGGCACAGATAAATTCTACTAAATAAGGTAGGAAAAAAAAACCAATTCTATACAAACTTTCAGAAAATTGAGAATACTCAAGTCATTCTGAGGCCTGAATGACTCTGTGACTCCAAAACCAAAGACATTATAAGAAAACTACAAGCTAACATCTCATGAAAAGAAATTCAAAACTTATCAACAAAATTTAGCAAATCAAATCCAACAATATATAAATGGAATAACACACCGTGACCAAGTTTGGGTTATCCCAAGTATGTAAGTTTGGATTAGTATTTGAAAATCAGTGTACTTCACCATTATCAACAGACTCAAAATGAAAACCACTTATCTTTGTTTTTTAATGTTTATTTATTTTGAGGTAGAGTGCAAGCAGGGGAGGGCAGAGGGAGAGAGAAAGTCTCAAGCAGGTTCCACGCTCAGCGCTCAATCCCACAACCTGTGAGATCATGACCTGAGCCGAAATCAAGTGCTTGATGCCCAACTGATTGAACCACTCAGGTGCCCCAAAAAACCAGTTGTCTTAATAAATGTAGAAAGAGAATTTCAAAAAACCCAACAAGCATTCCTAATAAAAAAGTTCAGCAGGGGTGCCTGGGTGGCTCAGTCGGTTGGGCATCCGACTTCGGCTCAGGTCATGATCTCGCAGTCTGTGAGTTCGAGTCTCGCGTCGGGCTCTGTGCTGACAGCTCAGAGCCTGGAGGCTGCTTTGGAGTCTGTGTCTCCCTCTCTCTCTCTCCCCCTCCCCTGCTTGTGCTCTGCCTCTCTCTGTCAAAAATAAATAAACATTAAAAAAAAAAATTAAAAAAAGTTCAGCAAAGTAGGAGCTGAGGAGAATTTTCTCAATCTGACAAAAGGCAAGTAAAACCTGATATCATACTTAATGATGACACTTAACAATAGTGCTCACTATACCATTTCAATTCAAAATTGTACTGGAGATTTTAGTCAGTGCGGTAAGACAAAAATAAAAGGCATCTAGGCTGGACGATAACATCATCTTTGTAGAAAATGTGCTGTAATCTTCAAGAAACTACTTGATGGTACCAACTTGGAGGGTGTAAGTCAATATACAAAGACATCATATTTCTATTTGTTAGCAACAACCTGAAATAGAAAATTTTAAGTTGCCATTTACAATGGCATCAGGGGCACAGGGGTGGCTCAGTCAGCTGAGTGTCCGACTTCAGCTCAGGTCATGATCTCATGGGTCATGGGTTCGAGCCCCATGTTGGGCTCTGTGCAGACAGCTCAGAGCCTGGAGCCTGCTTCAGATTCTGTGGCTCCCTCCCCCTCTGCCCCTCCCCTGCTTGCACTCTCTTTCTCTCAGATAAACATTAAAAAAAAATTTTTTTTACTTAAATTTTTTTTTTCAACGTTTATTTATTTTTGGGACAGAGAGAGACAGAGCATGAACGGGCGAGGGGCAGAGAGAGAGGGAGACACAGAATCGGAAACAGGCTCCAGGCTCTGAGCCATCAGCCCAGAGCCCGACGCGGGGCTCGAACTCACGGACCCCGAGATCGTGACCTGGCTGAAGTCGGACGCTTAACCGACTGCGCCACCCAGGCGCCCCCAAAAAAAATTTTTTTTAAATGGGCAGGAGAACTGACAAGACACCACCAAGGCATCACCAAGGAATCCACCAAGGAATATGGATGACAAACAGGCACTTGAAAAGATGCTCAAAGATTAGCCAGGGTTAAAGACTGTACATACCAAGTGTTGGCAAAAACATGGACCAATTCAAACTCTCATAACTTGGTGGGTATGTAAAATGGTATAATCAGTTTGGAAAACTCCTAAAAAGTCACACTTACCGTAAGACCTAGCCATTTCACAGGTATTTACCCAAAAGAAATGAAAGCATATACACATACAAGGACTAATGCACCAATATCTATGATAGGTGTTTTTTTACTGTTTATTTTTGAGAGAGACAGAGAGAGCGCGCGTGCGCGCACACACAAGTTGTCTTTTTTTTTAATTTTTTTTTTTTTAACGTTTATTTATTTTTTTGGGACAGAGAGAGACAGAGCATGAACGGGGGAGGGGCAGAGAGAGAGGGAGACACAGAATCGGAAACAGGCTCCAGGCTCTGAGCCAACAGCCCAGAGCCCGACGCGGGGCTCGAACTCACGGACCGCGAGATCGTGACCTGGCTGAAGTCGGGCGCTCAACCGACTGCGCCACCCAGGCGCCCCATAAGTTGTCTTAATAAATGTAGAAGGGCAGGGGCAGGGCAGGAAGAGGAGGAGACAGAGGATCCAAAGTGGGCTCTGTGCTGACAGCAGAGAGCCCAATGCAAGGTTCAAACTCACAAACTGTGAGATCATGACCTAAGCCAAAATCAAGAGTCGGATACATAACCGATTAAGCCACCCGGGCGCCCCTACAATAGTTTTATTTCTGATAGCCAAAAACTACAGAGAACAAAAATACCCATCAATGGATAACCAAACTGTGCTTTATCCATGTCCTGGAATACTACTCATCAATAAAAAGCAATGAATTATTGGCACTTGTAATAACATGGTTGAATCTCAAACTATGCTGCAAGAGCCAAAACACCCACCTCCCCCGAAAGTCCATATTGTATGATTCCATTATATAAAAGTCTTGAAAACACAAACTAATCTCCAGTGCTAGAAAGCATATCAGAAGTTGTCTGGGAATGAACAAGGAGCAGGACCCAGGAAAAGAGAGATTACAAAAAGGGCCCAGAGCATCTTGTGGGGGTGACGGAAACATTCATTATCTGTGCGGGGAGCAGTTTGTTCACAGCCCCGTAAGTCTTTGTGAATCTGAGACCTGCAGAATCCCAGCATGCCACAGAGATAAGCCGATAGGAGCTGAGGTACGAATCCAAATGTCAGGGTCTGGCAACAGTGCGTTGCACAACCTTGCCTCTGCTTCCAGAAACCCACTTCCAGGCCTCCGCACATACCAAGGCAGTAGGGCAGAATGCTCAAGAGCACACAGACCTCATCTAGAATCCAGGCACTACCACTTTTCAGCTGTGCAGTTTTTGGGACACGGTCCTCCGTGAGGCTGAATTTCCTCACCAGTAACACGAGAATAACGCAACCTATCTCAGGGTGGTCGTAAGAACTGAATTCATCTATGTAACGTACTTAACACAGTGCCTGATACATTTTATCTAAGAAAATGTCCTAAATCGTTATTGTTACTTCCATTCCCCCGAGGCTTCCTTACTCTTCCATCTATGTGACTCTTATACAGGACCTCACCCTTAGTACCCTGACCACTCTTTCCAGAAATCCAAGGCACAAAGTGTCCAGATGGTCTACTCCTATGCAAAAGAATAGCCACTAGCCATGTATGGCTATCGGGCACTTAAAATACGGTTACTCTGTAAGAGTTTTACTTTTTTTTTTTTTTTAAGTTTATTGATTTATTTTGAGAGACAGAGCATGAGCAGAGGAAGGGTAGAGAGAGAAAGGGAGAGACAATCCCAAGCAGGCTCCACACTGTCAGTGCAGAGCCCGATGTGGGGCTTGAACTCATGAACAGCAAGATCATGACCTGAGCCAAAACCAAGTGTCAGATCTTAACCAACTGAGCCACCCAGGCACCCCAAAACGTGATCATTCTACATTTGAGCAAATGTCAGATTTTGAAAACTTACTATAGAAATAAGAATATAAAACATCTCATAATTTTACAATGAATTACATCAACTGAAATATATTTTAAAGTTAATTTTTACCTGTTTCTTTTTACCTTTTCAAAATATGGCTCCTAGGAAATTTAAAATTACAGACGTGGCTCACGTTACATGTACGTTTCTTCTGGTTACCTCCGGTCTAGCCGGACTTAGCTCCAGGTAGTACAAGCTCTGCCCTCCAGTCGGTAGTTTCATCTACTGAGGGCAAGTCAACCTGCCATTGCTTCACAAAGCCTTAGATGGCCCAGGGAATGAGGGAACTTTAAACAATGCCTAGACCCAACAGTACCTCATGCCAACATCTACCTACAAAATCCACCTAACGGTTATCTACCACACACTCAAATCTTTCCAAGGACGTGAACTCACCGTCTCCCAAAGCAGCCCTTGTACCCTTGGACAACTCCTGTGAATCAGACCCTTATTCCTTATACTAATGAAGATCTACCTCTCGGAAGGGCTGAACTTAGCCCTACTTTACCCCTCTGAGCCATTTAGAAATGCTCAAGAACGGGAAACTACCGTGTGCAGATCGCTCACAATACACTGTGTAAACTACTATAACTTTACATTTAACCCACAAAGCAAAAAAAGCAGGTACTGCTGGGAGCTATAGGGGTCAGAGAGAGAAAGTGACCTGTCCAAGGTACCAATTACAAAGCGGCAGATTTCAGGGGTCCCTGGGGGGCTCAGGCGGTTGAGCGTCCGACTTCAGCTCAGGTCATGATCTCGCGGTTTGTGAGTTCGAGTCCCACGTCGGGCTCTGTGCTGACAGCTCAGAGCCTGGAGCCTGTTTCAGATTGTGTCTCCCCCTCTCTCTGCCCATCCCCTGCTCGTGCTCTGTCTCTCTCCCTCTCCCTCTCAAAAATAAACAAACACTTAAAAAAAAATTTTTTTAAAGTGGCAGATTTCAACCCAGAGCTGGCTGACTTCTAAACACCTTCATTCAACACTGCTTTTGTGGTTATATCCCCAAATTCCCCTCTCCCACCTCCATCCAACCTGTTAGCAGCCACAAGTTCAACCCAGAAGCAATCTTGCCCTGGCCAGCTAAGGATGCCCCTACCTGTCTCAGCAGCCCCAAGGATGTCCAGTTTGTCACGGATGGCAGGTGCCAAGGTCAGAGCTTGGATTGGTGTAGGTGCAGAGAAGCCTAGGAAGCTGAGGGCTCGGAGAACCGGCTTGGGTACAAAAAGATCTTTCCAGGCTGTTACATCTGCCTTCTGGTCATGCATTTCAGGCACCCATGTCTTTGCCTTTTTGGGCACCTTTGGAATAGTACTCTGGGAAGACTCCAGCTTTTTTTTCCCTTTCTTTTTCTTCTTTTTTGGAACAGTCTGGGCTGAGCTTTCTGATACCATCTCCTCTACCTCTGGATCAGGACAAACTGTGCCATGTCCCTGGGGCTCTGGCGCAGCATCTCTGACCTCAGACTCTTTCTCGGCACTGGTCCCTCTAGTCTCCGTGTCTTTATTCTTCTTCAACTTCATCTTTTTCTTTGAGGAGCTAGACTCTCCTTCCTCGTCTCCTGAAACAGCTTGTGCCTTTCTCTTCTTGGGCCCCTCCTTTGAGAAAAGACTGGAGGAGTTCTTGGCAGGGGAGACCAACTGGTAATCTGTCAGTTCCTCAAAGCACACCAAGTCATCCATCTGTCCGTCTGCAAACATATTTGGGTCAATCTTCACCTGCTTCCATTTCCCCACAACTTTGATTCCCTTCGTCTGAAATTTGCCATAGCTTGGCGGCTTTGGCCTTGATTTTGTCTCCTTCAACTTCATGGCTACTGAAAAGAAAAGGAAGGAAATGTTCCATTAAGTTGGCAACTGAGAAGCACAGGGTTCTGAGGCAACAAATATTTTCTAAGCGTATCAGGCCCTGCAAAGAAGTGAGGACACAGAGATAGAGAAGATCAAATTAGAGAAGAAACACAGCGACAGATTAGGCAGCGGGGCCTGCAACAGAGGGGACACAGGAGATGGGCAGACACGCGCTGCATCTGGTTTGGATTCCAGATCCAATACTTAACTGCCCGTGTGCCATGGACACTTCCGCCTAATCCTCTCGGAACGTCGGTGTTCTCATCTTGCAAAAAGGGAGAGGCGCCTGCTAATATCTAAGTCACAAAAATGTTTTACGCAAATAAAGAAAATTACGTAGAGCCGGGAGAAAAAAGCCTTCCACAGCCAAGCCATTTTGAAGGCCGAATTAAGACATGAGGAGGCTTGGAGGGAGGGGATAGGATAGGAGGCCAGCTTTAGGATCCGGGCACAGACCTTTCCTCCTCCTCACGCCTGGCTCCAAGAAGGCAAAACGCCTATTCCACCATTCTGGCCTTTGCCCACCCAGCTTTGGCATTACGTTTTAAGTCACTTAAAATACATTTCAACGGAGGCCGCTTGAGTGGAACTCGATCCATCTCCTCCCTTTCCAGAAAGGCCAGGAAAAAGGACAGATCCTGGAAGGAAGGATAAGGGTGAAGCGTAGTTCAAATTTGGGTCTGTGGCGGACGTCTCACTCCCTGTGAGCCTCAGTGTCCTCGCCTGTAAAATGCGGATGACGAAGGGGTCTGTCTCAGGGGATCGGTACACCATTACCAGGTGGCGCACGTCAGCACCCGCTGGCCATGGCGCCTGAGCGCTCAGCACGTCAGCACGCAAGGAGGCTTCCCCCACCGCCACCTGCGACGCCACGACCGCAAACCACCGGCTTCCACGACGACGGCGGTGGGGGTGCTCAGGCCCAGAGGGGCGAGCTGCTCGGCCCCGCCTCAGGCACGACAAGCGCACGAAGCGGACAGACCGAGGCCACCACCGAGCCAGGAGGCCCACTGCAGGGGCCCCCGGCGCGGGGCCGACGGCCGCCCTCTCGGGGCCCGAGAACCCAGCGGCTTAGACAGACCCGCAGCGGAAGCCCCGGGCCCGACCCCAGTCCCGGTACTGACCGCCTGGAAAAGCCGCCGCGGCTCCTTCACACACGCCGGCCAACCGCCTCGCACACCTCCACCGCTCTCCCTCAGCTGCAGCGTCGTCCGCAGTTCCGGGGCGGGGCCTGCACTCACGGACGCATGCGCCCTGCGGCAGGAAGTCCCGCCCCCATCTAGGCGCCGCTACGTGATTCGCTACGGCTGCATCGCGGACTCCTGCAGGGCGGGGGCGGGGCGGGGCGGGGGCGGGGACACGGGGCGCCTGGCGCTCCGAGAGGTGCGATTGCGTCTCGCACGCTGGGTAAGCGTCTCTGCCGTTCTGCGTCCAACGGGTTTAGTGTCGGCTCCTTCGCCGGAGCGCAAGTTTTCTTATATATTTTTTTAATATTTTTTAACGTTTATTTATTTTTGAGACAGAGAGAGACAGAGCATGAATGGGGGCGAGTCAGAGAGAGAGGGAGACACAGAATCCGAAGCAGGCTCCAGGCTCCGAGCTGTCAGCACAGAGCCAGACGCGGGACTCGAACTCCCGAACTGCGAGATCATGACCTGAGCCGGAGTCGGACACTCAACCGACTGAGCCACCCAGGCGCCCCTCTTGTATTCTTGGTCTAGCTTCGGTGCACTGGCTGTCCACGAATGAAGTACCTAGTGCGTGCCTGGAGCCTTTTGCAAACGTTTTAGCATCTAATTTGCAGCCCCAACCAGCCTGTATCGGAGGGGCTGTTTTGTCAAGTTTTTTCATGCCTCGCCTGTTGCTCACTGATGGTCAGGCTACGTTGCCCTGTCTCCAAAGCTCATGCTTTAATCACCAAGCTAGATTGGCTCCTTTGTTATATGCAGAGAAATCGGCTCCACGGTAGATGATGTTCCTTTCAATGTGGGCATCACCACACCACCTGGGAAACATTTCCCATATGGTGTCCCTGTCTGGTGATCTTGGAAAGTCCTAAAGGAATTCATAAAGTTTAGGTCAAGTGAGCCTCCCCACCCCATCTTGGAACCACCATGGGACAGAACTTAACTCATTTCTTGAGGAAAATTGCCAGGGTCCCCAAGAGGCTGGATGGCATAAAGCCTGTGCCCAAGTGGTGTCTGAAGGAGTCTGATGCCTAGAGACTGAAGCTGTCTAGGTGACACTGTGACGAGGAAGGGTGCATGTCCCTACTACATGACAGGATAAAGGGTCCTGTCCCCTCTGAGCTAGTTACACACGTTGGAGGATTGCAGCATTGTCCTGAGAGAACCTTGCCTAACAGGGCCGTGTGGAGGGAAAAGGGTCCTCAACAGAAACGGGCTAGAAATAGAGCCCCTGGGGTGGGAGTTGGGGGACCTGTCGAGGGCTCAAAATGGGGCATAGTGGAGATTCTCAGTGGAGGCCTCTGAAAAACTGACAAAAGCATCTGTATTAGGGTTCTCCAGAGAAATAGAGGCAACAGGATATGTATATACAGAGAGAAATTTATTTTAAGAGAGTGGCTCACAGTGATTGTGGAGGTTTGACATATCCAAACTCAGATAAGGTAGGCCAGCCAAAGAGTCCAAAGGCAGCCAATGGACAGAATCCTTTCTTTTTTTTTTTTTTTTTTAATTAAAAAAAAAATTTTTTTTTCAACATTTATTTATTTTTGGGACAGAGAGAGACAGAGCATGAACGGGGGATGGGCAGAGAGAGAGGGAGACACAGAATCGGAAACAGGCTCCAGGTTCTGAGCCATCAGCCCAGAGCCCGACACGGGGCTCGAACTCCCGGACCGCGAGATCGTGACCTGGCTGAAGTCGGACGCTTAACCGACTGCGCCACCCAGGCGCCCCTGGGCAGAATCCTTTCTTACTGAGGGGATGCAGTCTTTGTTTTATTAAAGCCTTCAACTGGTTAGATGGGGCCCACCATCACTGTGGAAGGTAATCTGTGTTCCTCAAAATCCACAGATTTAAATGCTAATGTAATCCAAAAAGACACCTTCACAGAAACATCTAGAATAATGTCTGACGGACTATCCAGGCACAGTGGCCCATCCCAGTGGAGGCAGGAAATTAACCATCAGAGCATTCCAGGAGAGAAAAGGGTAGTTTTTGTTTGGACGTCTTCCATGGTGGAGAAGACAACTCTGAGGGGCAGCCAAGACAGATTTGCAAGCACCAGCTAAGTTAAGGTAGTCTTTTGCCCCTTTATTCCTTGCAGCTTTGCTCAGTTGACCCTGAAGTCACCAAAAGCAGCTGCATGGGGAGGAAGTAAAAGAAAGAGAGGTGAGGAGCAGATTACTTCCCCTCTCCCCAGCTCTTTGTTTCAGAGCCTGGATCAGACCTAAGCCGGGGAAAAGGGAGAAGTTATAAATTTGCACGTGAGGTGGAAATTTTGACATCATGTTAGATGGCATTTTTGTGTCTTTTTTTCACAAGACAACGGGGTGTTGTTCCCCCTGATTATTATGGATGAGACATTAAAATGGTATTCTGTCTGAGTCCATTTTAGTGAAGGCACAAATACTGAGAAGAAAATGTAAGTGCAGAGTTTCCTTGCTTGGTTCCTTGGAGAGTGTTAGACCTAGCAAGGAAATTGTCTCAACATCAGTTTCATGACGCTTAGCTCAAAGCCTGCTTCAAAGTACAAAAGGATCGAAATTGAAGAGGCTGGGAGAGAGAATGTCTTTGCTGAACATTGCTTAAAACTTGTGGCCAAGGTTGAGTGAAATATAATTCAGACTTACAATAATTTAGTTCAACAAGCATCTCCTTCCTTAGGATTCCCTGAGTGTTCTGTATAGAGTACTTTCAGCTCTGTATTTGATTGGGAGATTTACCTTCTTGTCTTACTTCTCTTAGATTACAAGTTCCCCAAGGAATTCCCCTCAGCTTTGTCTTGGTGTCCCCTAAAATATCTAGTCCATGTCTGGCTGACTTAGGGGGTCATAGCTGTTTGTGGATGAATGAATGAGAAAACAGTTGACCTTAGCTTGAAGACAGGTTCCTCCTATCCACTTTTGTCATTGAACCCAGCACCAAAAGTGACAATGAGTACTGACCTCGTCAGATAGTATCTGTTCATAGTTCATAGCAGCTTTATTTGTTACAAAAACTAGAAACAACCAAAATGTTCTAAGATAGGTGAATGGTTAAAGTGTGGTATGTGGTAATCATTTTGTGATATCTACATATATTAAGCCGTTAGGTTGTACACCTTAAACTTATACAATGTTGTGTGTCAATTATATCTCAATAAAGCTGGCGGGGAGGAACCTATGGTACATCTATTCAACATTAGAAAGGAATGAACTGGTGGTACACACAACTTGGATGGATCTAAAGGGCATCATGTCGAGTGAAAAAAAGCCCACGTCTAAAGGGCGTATCGCAGGGGTGCCTGGGTGGCTCCGTCGGTTAAGCGTCTGACTCTCTTGGTTTCAGCACAGGTCATGAACTCACGGTTCGTGAGTTCGAGCCCCACGTGGGGCTCTGTGCTGACAGTCCAGAGCCTGCTTGGGATTCCCTCTCCCTCTCTCTCTGCCCCTCCCCTGCTCTCCCTCTCTCTCTCTCTCTCTCAAAATAAATAAACTTCAAAAAATTAAATAAACGGGATATAACAGTCTTGAAAAGACAAAATTATAGGATGGAGAACAGATGAGCAGTTCCCAGAGATTAGGAAGGAGGACATGGTTAGAGGGCGAGTGTGACTCAAAAGAAGTAGCACAAGGGAAATCTTTGCGGTGATGGGATAGTTCTGTGTCTTGATTGAAATTGTGGTTACACGTGTAATAAAATGACGGAACTCTACACACACCTTCTACCAATGCAAATCTCCTAGTTCTGATCTTGGATCAGCACTACAGGTGATGTAGTCACCGGAGGAAATTGGGTGAAGGGCGCGTAGAACCTCTCGGTACCCAACTCCCTGTAATTCTACAATTACTTCAAAATTAAAAAGTTTTTGAAAAAACTACGTTGCTCACATTGTATTCTTACCAAAAAACTGTTTAACCTGAATCTAATCACGAGGACACATCAGGCAGATCTAGATTGTGGAATATTCTATAAGACGACTGGCTTCTTCAACACAGTCATGGAAAACGAGACAAATCTAGGGTACCACTTTTATTCAGCATAGTACTGGAAGTCCCAGGCATCCAAATTGGTAGGGAAGAAGTAAAACTTTAGTATTTGCAGATGACATGATGCTGTCTATAGAAAACCCTAAAGACACCACCAAAAAACTACCAGAACTGATCAATGAATTCAGTAAAGTTGCAGGATACAAAATTAATATACAGAAATCTGTTACATTTCTACATGGTTAATAATGAAGCAGTAGAAAAAGAAATTAAGAAAATAATTTCATTTATACTTTGCACCAAAAATAATAAAATACCTAGGAATAAACTTAACCAAAGAGGCAAAAGACCTGTGCTCTGAGAACTATAAACATTGATGGAAGAAATCAAAGACAACACAAAGAAATGGAAAGACATCCCATGCTCATAGATTGGAAAGAGTGAATATTGTTAAAATGTCTGTACTACCCAAAGCAATCTACACACTTAATGCAATCCCTATCAAAATACCAACAGCATTCTTTACAGAACTAGAACAAGTAATCCTAAAATTGTTATGGAACCACAAAAGACCCCAAGTAGCCAAAGCCATCTCGGAAGAGAAAAACAAGACTGAAGGTATCATAATTCCAGACTTCAAGTTATATGACAAAACTGTAGTAATCAAAACAATATGGTACTGGCCCCAGAATAGACACATAGGTCAATGGAACAGATGAGAAAACCCAGAAATAAACACACAAATATATGGTCAATTAATCTTCAACATAGGAGGAAAGAATATCCAATGGGAAAAAGACAGTCTAATTCAACAAAGAGAGCGCTGTCCAGTTGGGAAAACTGGACAGCAACATGTAGAAGAATGAAAACTGGACCACTTTCTTACACCGTACACAAAAATAAACTCAAAATAGATTAAAGACCTAAATGTGAAACTTGAACCCATAAAAATCCTAGAAGAGTGCACAGGCAGTAATTTCTCTGACATAGGCAGTAGTAGTATCTTTCTAGAAATGTCTCCCGGGGCCAGGGAAATACAAGCAAAAATAAACTGGCGGGACTACATCAAAATAAAAAGCTTCTGTACAGCAAAGGACACAAAACTTAAAAGGCAACCTGCTGACTGGGAGAATATATTTGCAAATGACATATCCAATAAAGGGTTAGTATCCAAAATATAGAACTGATACTAACTTGGGTTAGTATCCAAAATATAGAACTGATACAACCTGCGTAAGGCTCTCTGCTGTCAGCACAGAGCCTGCTTCAGATTCTCGATCTCCCTCTCTCTCTGCCCCTCCCCTGCTCTCTCTCTCAAAAAATATATAAACTTAAAAAAAAAAAAAACTCAAAAAGAAGAACTGATACAACTCAACACCCAAAAAACAAATAATCCAATTAAAAAAACGGGCAGAAGACGTGAACAGACATTTCTCCAAGGAAGACGTCCAGAGGGCCAACAAACACATGAAAAGATGCTCAGTATCACTCCTCATCAGGAAAATACAGATCACTAGAATGAGCTATCACCTCACACCTGTTAGAATGGCTAAGCTCAAAAACACAATGAACAACAGGTGTGGGCGAGGATGTGGCGAAAAAGGAACCCTCATGCGCTCTTGGCGGGAAGGCAAACTGATGCAACCACAGTGGACAACAGTATGGAGTTGCTTCAAAAAGTTAAAAATAGAACTACCTGAGGATGCACTAATTACACTACTGTTTACCCAAAAAATACAAAAACATGAATCCAAAGAGATACACACAGCCGTATATTTATTGCAGCATTATTTACATTAGCCAAAATTTAGAAGCAACCTAAATGTCCAACAGACGAATGGACGAAGACGATGTGGTATATGTACACAATGGAATATTACTCAGCCATAAAAAAGACTGAAATCTTGCCATTTGCAGCAATATGGATGGATCTGGAGGGTATTATGCTAAGTAAAATAAATCCGTCAGAGGAAGACAAATACCATCTGATTTCACACATACGTGGAATTTAAGGAATAAATAGGCAAAACAAACAAGACCGTGAGAGGCAAACCAAGAAACAGACTTTTAACTATAGAGAACAAACTCATGGTTACCAGACGGTGGGGGGATGGGAGATGCATAAAACTGGTGATGGAGATTAAAGGGCACGCTTATAATGATCCAGGTTTTAGAGGCCTGAAGCTTACATAATTGGGGAGGGAGAGCTCTTTTAAAAAAATTATAATTACAATGTCATCCAAAACCAGGGGAGTAGGGCTGAGGGAAGTCCGATTGGGAAGAGACAACTGTCTTAACCAATTACTTTTAGAATATCATACTTTTGCAAATAGTGAGGCTAGTGATGTGAGCACATGACCAGAATCGCTCTCAGGGTCTTAGAAGGAGCCAGCACAAGCAAGGGTCCCCGAGCTCAGATTTCTTTTTTCACTCCGTGGCAAACCTGCCTTTGCTTCTATCATCAGTGGTGGCACAGAATTCTATTTTGTGGAGGCACGAAATTTTTACTCCATATTCCCTATTGTTTCAAACAATTGGCTTGCTGTCATCAGTAACACCATGATGACCATTCACGGGCTGATATTTTTGTGCATGTATCTGACTCTTTTTCTTTCTTTTTTTTTTTTTTTTTAATTTTTTTTTTCAAAGTTTATTTATTTTTGGGACAGAGAGAGACAGAGCATGAACGGGGGAGGGGCAGAGAGAGAGGGAGACACAGAATCGGAAACAGGCTCCAGGCTCTGAGCCATCCGCCCAGAGCCCGACGCGGGGCTCGAACTCACGGACCGCGAGATCGCGACCTGGCTGAAGTCGGACGCTTAACCGACTGCGCCACCCAGGCGCCCCCTGACTCTTTTTCTTAAAATGAGTTCCAAGAAGCAAAATTTCTGAGTCAAATGGAATGGAAGCTTTTATTATCTGTCTCGTGTTGCTAGCCGGAAAGTATGCCTCAGAATATACACCACCCAGCACAGTAGGAGAGGGTTCGCCTCTCTTTGCCCAGGCAAACACTGCGTGTTTTCAGTTAATTACTACCTGCAGCAGATATTGAAGAGGTTCTCAATCATCTCTCTTTCATCCCCTGTTCTAAATTCTCCACGACGGAGAGCTAACGTCCATGTTCCCCAGACTCCCGTGTAGCACCAGTTCTGTGCATAACCTGGATCGTGCCACATAGTCCCCCCTGTGCCAGAACTGGAAAGTGGGAGGGGGACAGGGCTTTAGCTGCCAATCACAGTAGTGGGACCTTGGTTTCCAGAAACAGCAGGATGCTTAAGACCTGAGCCCAAATCAAGAGTTGGACGCTTAACCGACTGAGCCACCCTGACACCCCTTGATGTCTCAGTTTCTCGATGCTGGTAGTGGTTGCTGCACCGTTGGTGGTCCAGGTCTTCAGTGTCATTCTGAGGATGGAATTTCAACCTTGAACCTCCTCCTCCAATCTTGAAACTATTTGAAGGCACCTAATTCCCTGTGTTAAAACCCATTGTGCTTAAGTGAGCTGGAGTGACTTCTGCTACTGTAGTTAAACCTTGACTAATAAACCAATAATAGATGCAACACACACATACACAAACACACACACATGCACACACACAGTTATCTGCTTTAAAAAGCAATTTTACTATTAGTGAGATTGCACATCTTTTCATATATTTATTGGCCATATGTAATTCTCTCCTTGGAGACTACCTCTTCTTGTCTTCGGGTTTCTTTTTGGAGAAAGTTCTTTTCAAGGGCACCTGGGTGGCTCCATCAGTTAAGTGTCCAACTCTTGAACTCAGCTTGGGTCTTGATCTTAGGGTCGTGAGTTCAAGCCTCATGTCAGACTCCATGCTGGTCATGGAGCCAACTTAAAAAAAGAATAAGGAAGAAAGAAAATAAATAGTTCCTTTCAAAAACTGATTCATAAAAACGCTTGACAATGCAGAGAGTAACAGTGCAAAGGTTTGGGTTTTTTTTCCCCCTTGGTAGGTCACTTGCTCTCATCCTTGTTCATGGTGCTTTTAATGGCAGATGTCGTCTGATGGAACCACTTTTTCCTGTCCCACAGGCTGTCTTTCTAGTTGTCTTCTAGTGACAGGAAATTCAGAGAAACCACTTTGCCTGTTTCTCCCCATGGGGAATGTCCTTGATGTCATGAATGCCGCCAGGAAGGCAGAGCCAATACCAACCCATCCAGAGACTTTTCCTGCAAGCTAGCTCTGCAAACCTCTCCCCTGCTTGTCCCGAGGACGGTGGTTATGCAGGATCTCAGTGAGACTGGAGCAGTTTTTGCCAAACTGTTCGGGTTGCTGTTCCAAAGCCAAAGAGGGCTGGGCCGGGCCCTGGGTCTGGCCACCTCATTTCCTTGTGTTGCATAAGAGGCAAAGCCTCATTGCTTAGGACAATCAAGGATGTCCTGCCCCCCAATTCTGCCATTTCTTTCATTTCCTGCCTCTCCTTTCCTCCTCAACCTCACACTGAGATTCTCGCTTTCCTCTCTCTCCTCCTTATTCATGCGCCCATTCAAAACCCACTTACTGAGCTCCTGAGTACTAACCCAAGAGAAAAAGACAGAAAATCTATACTTCCGTGGAACTTATTCCACTAGAAACAGTAAATGGAATAATAGGTCTATTTTCTGTGGGTCTCTGTGTCACCACACTCAGGCACATCAAGACTAAGGAACTGTTCCCAGGTCACAACTAGCAAGGATTCCAACCCAGGCCATTGGCTCAGAGATCATGCTGTTAACCACCAACCCATGCTTCCATATGGGATTAGGGCCGAGTTCCTTTCAGTTCTGAGCTCTGTTCTCTTTGCATTGAGCTCCCCCATCTAAGTGGCTTTCTAGTCCCAGGTTTGGCAGGTCATCTAGAGCTGGCAGACAATTCTATCTGGAACTTGAATCTCTGGCCCTTGGTTCAGGTCGAAATTCCCCAGCTCTTTGGGATTCCTTTCCGGAGTTCCAGTCTGCAGTCCCCACTTCCTGGTCTGCTGGTTTCGTCCACAATGGAGTTGCTGGTGGGGTGCACTACCTCTCTTGGCCCGTCACCTCTTGGTTACCGCTGGTGGGCTTAGGCACACACGTTCGTGCACCTTATGTAGATAAAAACTATTGCTAACAGGCGTCTCCAAAGCCGAAAAGCCACAACAATTGGTGGGCACGGGTCAAGAACCTAAGAGCTATCAGAGCAATCACTCCCAAACCCAAAGACTCCTGCGCTAGGATAAGTGGGTCATGGCACAGGTTAAATTGACACTAGGTCACCGGCCAGCCTCAAGAAAATTTCCATGCGGCGAGGAACACTGTAAAACACTGTACAATCCTCAACCCAGCTGCACACCCCTTGCAGGGATTTGTTCAGCCCTGGGAAGCCCAAAGTCTTCGCCAAAAATATCCTTAAACTCTAAAGAGTCACGTGATCCATTTTCTGGCACACCTGCTTTTTTTTTTTAACGTCTAAGAACTGTAGTCCCGGAAGCTAGAAGAATCTGCCAAAATGGCAAAATCTTTACTAAGCTTATTTTGTGTCCTGAGAAATTGTCTTGGTAACCATCAGGTTGGGCGCCCCAAACTGTGGCTAGATAGAAACATGGATTGCACCCCTTTTTCGGCTAGGGTCCTAGCAAACTGCTGCTAGCCCTTGAGGAAAATTACAATGGCCACCACAAGGAATGTTCCAATTAGATAAGATCATTTAAGAAGTGCACTTAAAAGTCCTTAAATTTAAAAAAAAAAAAAAGTCTCCAAATTAGGGGCGCCTGGGTGGCTCAGTTGGTTAAACATCTGACTCTTGATTTCAGTTCAGGTCTTGATCTCACGGCTCAGGGGTTTGAGACCAGCATCAGGCTCTGTGCTGACAGCTCAGAGCCTGGAACCTGCTTTGGATTCTGTCTCCCTCTCTCTCTGCCCCTCCCCTGCTGGTTCTCTCTCTCAACAAAATAAATAAACGTTAAAAAACAACAACAACAAAACCTTGTAAACGTTAAGAAAAAAAAAAAACTCGTCAAATTCTGGTAAATATCAGGGCAGCAGATTGGGCTAAAGGTGAAAATTGTTACCAGAGTCAGCTCTCTTGGATCTCTGCCTGCAGTACCTTGTAGAAAAAGAACACAAAGTATCTTTTGCACCTTCTCTGAGAGTGCCTCCTGAGTCCAAGGGTTTTTTTTGTGTGTGTGTGTGTGTGTTTTTTCAATATAAGACAGAGAAACTAGAGGGATCTCATGGAAAGAACTGGTTTTTACTTACACCCCCATCTTACACACGCCTTATGGTTCAGATCATGAATGTCCTCCCTGTAAGGGTCAAGGAGTTAATGATTTCTTTGGGGTCTTCTAGCACAATCGATAATATCTAAGGAGTGACTGGGCCAGGTAGTCATTTGGATGTACATTTTCCAAGACCTCTGACTCCAGACACCTTGACCCCAGGACCCCTGGGTCCAGGGCATAAGTGACTTATGGAGGACACCCGAGCACTCATCCTTGTTTTGACCAGTTCCTGGATGCCTGAGAAGACATGTACGCTGGACCACATCCTCAGGAAAAACCCTAGACCCCAAGCAAAGGGGAATCTCCCTCTCTCTCTCTTTCCTTTCCTTTGTGAGTCTCCCAGACAGTCCATCTGTTATACTCTATGACTTACCCTATTCAATAAACTCTGCTCTCGCTTCTGCTCAGCCTGTGTTTGATTTCTGCCCTGTGTGATGCCAAGGACCATCTTGGCTGATCCTTTGGGATCCTCTCTGGGTCCCCGGACCCAGTCAGCCTGCATCAAATCCTGCCAGAAATGTTTACTGTTTGTCTCAGCTTAAAAACAAACAAACAAACAAACAAACAAAACCTACACAGTAGTGCTGCGGTCAGAAATTGGCCAAGTTGCAAAACATGCTACAAAAATTTTTTCAATGTTTATTTATTTTTGAGAGAGAGAGAGTGAGTGAGCAAGGTGGGGAGGGCGGCAGAGAGAGAAGGAGACACAGAATCCAAAGCAGGCTTCAGGCTCTGAGCTGTCAGCACAGAGCCCCATGCGGGGCTTGAACCTGTGAACTGCGAGATCATGACCTGAGCATCTGTTGGATGCTCAACAGACTGAGCCACCCATGTGTGCCTGTTAAAAATTTTTTTCACCTTCCTCCCCTAAGCTAAAATGAAACTAAGTACCCAGAAGGAAAGTAAAACCTTCCCAAGCCTTTGTAAAAGTATTTACTGAAACAGATAAAGTAGTTAGATGGGTGGACCAACCTGTGATATTTAAACTGCAACCTGGGGCGCCTGGGTGACTCAGTCGGGACAGCTCAGAGCCAGGAGCCTGCTTCGGATTCCGTGTCTCCCTCTCTCTCTGCCCCTCCCCAGCTGTGCTCTGTCTGTCTCTGTCTCAAAAATAAATAAACATTTAAAAAATTAAAAAAAAAAAAGTCAGGGACAAAAATGCTCGGCGGCTACCCAGTCGTGAGCCCTCTCACTCTTGAGTTGGGCTTTTTCTCAATAAATTCAGTTGCTTTGCTCACTCCCTGTTGTCTGCAAGATTCATTCTTGGACTCCGTGAGACAAGGACCAACATCCTGTAACATTGGCAGACCTCTGGCTCCCGCTGGTTCTCAGTTCTAGATGGGTCATCAGCCGGTGCCGGTCTCGGTGACACCTGGTCTGCACTACAACACAGCTGACTGCTCACATCCCCGCCTAACATGAATGACTACTGCGTCTTGCTGTCTACATCCAGTTTGGCGCCCCCTCTCCATCCCCCCCCAACACACAATGTCTATTGCCTGGCGAGCCCAAAAGCCTAACAGTTCTATTACAGTTTCGTTTTCCAGTAAAAACAAAACCTACCTCATTGGCTGTGCTTCAGTCAGAAGGGAGTCGTGTTATAAATATCCTGAGTCAGATCTTCTGGAAACACATCCAAGGTCTCAGGCTCAGACTTCTGGGTCCGAGACCCGTTTTGAGAAAATCTGCTTCTCTGGATAATACAGGGAGGGGTGGGCAGGGGCTCTGTCCCCTGACCTCCGACGGCAGGTGGGCGGGGGCTCCGTGAGTGGGAGGGTTGTGGATCCATTTGGTGAAAGTTCTTTTGTTCAGCATCAAGGCAGTTGGGGTGGGGAGAGGAGGGACTCCAGCCCCAACCGCCCCTGGGCTCTGGGGCTCTGTTTGACCTTGTTTGAGCCTGGGTGGCAATTGGCTAAGCAGGGGGAAAAGACCAGCGTCGGGAGGAACCAAATCGGAACCATTCCAAGCCCAGGCTTTGGAAGCAGCTGGACTTGGGGCAGATCACCTGCCAGCTCTGTGGCAGAGATGTGTCGTCATCTATAAAATGGGTATTGTAAGCTCTCTTTTCTCATCATCTTAAGTCTCATCATCTTAAGTGAGGAGATGACGCAAGAACAGAAACCTAGAGCAACTTGACTACAGTCTATGCCTTTAAGGCGTAATTGGTTCTTATTTCCTAATTCTGGCATCTTTTAAACGGCTCTGTGGAACTTTAGGAAAGTCCTGGGAAGAGCTGAGAAGTTGGTGCTGGGGTTTTGGGGAGGAAGGAAGCAGCCTGGTTGGAGAAATGAAGTCCACTGGCCAGCCTCCCTTAACCCTTTCCAGGCTGCTGCCTGGTGGAGTTTTGAAGTGATGGGGGGGGTCCAGAACTGACGGCCAAGAAAGAATTCTTGAAGAAGTCTTTGGTCCAGAAAGGGTGATTTTAGGAAAGCACGGGGGGGGGGGGGGGGGGCAGGAGAACTGCCCTGGGGTTGTGCAGGGTAGCTGGTTATATGCTATGGAGTTGGGGCCGATAAAGTCAAGATAAAGTTTCTTTAAAAAAATTTTTTTTAATGTTTATTTATTTTTGAGAGAGAGAGAGAGAGAGAGAGTGAGGGAGGGGCAGAGAGAGAGGGAGACATAGAATCGGAAGCAGGTGAGCTGTCAGCCCAGAGCCTGACGTGGGGCTCAAACTGAAGGTGATGTCATGACCTGAGCCAAAGTCCGCGCTTAATGGACTGAGCCACCAAGGCACCCCACAAGAGGAAGTTTCTTAAAGGGATTTCCTCATGCCAAAGAAGACTCACAGATTACTGGAGGCCTAGCTATTGTCAAACTAAAGTGGATTTTCCCTCTGGCAAGGCATTAGCATTAAGATAGTAGGGAGGTCCTGGAGATTAGCCAATAATAAGATGGCCCCTTTCTTGAAGTATTACTAAGATATTTGTAAACTAAAGGAGACTCTAATCAGTTTAACCTTTTGTTTTCTGTCCTGTCCTTTGTTCTTGGGCTGCTGGGAGTGCCTGAGGAATATATTTCACTCAGATCCCACCTGAGAGCGGTTTGTGGGGTGTTAGCTTGCCTTATGCTCCCTTATCACTGTCGTTAGAAGCTCAGAACAGCCCCTCGGGACCGCTTGAACCCCTTGAGTTTTCAAAGCTGTAGGCACACCACCCCCAGTTCTGGTGTTCCCCTCCCCCCCATCCAACTCCACCCTATTAAAAAAGAAATAAACCCAGATTGGATTCATTGCCCCTCCCCCCCAACAGCGCACCAAGACTTAATTACAATTTCAACCTCTCCCACGAATGTGACCTTTTAAGAGTCCATCTGTCATTTCCTGATCAGCCCTAGTGAAGTCATCTGCCAGATACAAATGAAAGGGCGGCCTACGCCAGCCGACTCCATCTTGTTCTGTGTCCTTCACCTTGACCACACCTCCTCCCCTTGAGTAAACCCTCCCTCACCTGCCTAACAGGACTCAGACCCTTCCCCAGGACCCTTCCCCAGCCAATCGGCTGAGGCCATAGCCATTACCTCACCAACTGCCCCCAGGCCCCAATAAAACCTTTGTCCTTTTGAAACTCGCTCTCTTTCCCTGGTATCTCACCGCTGCGTCGGTGCAGGTAGGGGATTGAGCTCGAGCTAGCTCGAATAAAGGCTCTTTGCTTTTGCATCGGACTCGGCTCCCTAGTGGTCTTTGGGGATCACGAATTCTGGGCATAACACAAACCCTGACGTTCCCTTCTCCTGAAAAAGATGTCCCTGCCTGAAACAATCCTTTCTTTTCTTTTGCTAATGATGTCTTGCCTCACTCTCCTTCTTACAGGAAAGCCTTCATTTTTGTGCAGCTTCTCAGGGCATCTCTCTACTTGCTAGATGGGCTGTTGCCCTGTAACTGGGGCGCGGGGGTTCAAGAGCACCTGGCTCTGGGGGTGGGGGCAGAGCCCAAACAGATCTGGCTTGGCCACTCACCACTGGCAACATCCAAAAGCAGAGAGATGAGCAGTGGAGAAACAAGAAAGGGATTTATTTCAGTGAGGCCACCATCAGGAAGACAGTGGACTACTGTCCCAAAGGCCATCTCTAAAGTGCCAAAATACTTCAAGGTTTAGATATGGAAAATGTGGACAAAGTCCGTGAGTACTGCAGATGGACAGTAAAGGTCAGGTCCTCACTGTCTTGGGGTCAGTCTTGGGGTCTTTATTGCTGGAGGGGATAGTTTCCGGTTCTCACAGCAGGATGCTTGGCCCACAGTCTCCAGCCTGAGTTGAAAGATAAGCTGTTGGGGCACCTGGGTGGCTCCGTGGGTTAAGTGTCCAACTTCAGCTCAGATCGTGATCGCATGATCTCATGGTTCGTGAGTTCGAGCCCCGCATTGGGCTCTGTGCTGATAGCTCAGAGCCTGGAGACTACTTTAGGTTCTGTGTCTCCCTCTCTCTCTCTGCCCCTCCCCTGCTGCTTGCGCTTTGTCTCTCTCTCTCTCTCTCTCAAAAATAAACATTAAAAACAATTAAAAAAAAAAAAGATAAGCTGTAAGGAGGAACCTAATCAATTAGAAAGGAAAAACTGAGGTCAGAATGGAGGTAATTGAAGTCCCTTCAGGCGGATACATGATTTGCTTAATAAAGCCAATTAGATCTTCAAATTTACTTGGGTTGAATTTTGTGGTTTAACAGCCTTTCAGCAGATTTGAATCTGGTGGGTGCCAGTCACTCTCTGCACCATGAAAGTCGTCCAGATAGCCACCTTAGCCTCTTCCCTGGCTTCTAAGATGGTGGCATCCAAGGTGATGGCAGTGAGCCTGGCCAAAGCCACCTCGGCAGCCTGTGGCAGTGCCCTCGCCGGACTTCCGTCCGCAGGTGAGTGTTCAGGGAGGAGCTGGTGTGGAGCAAGGAGGTAGACGGGGATGGACAGAGTCAATTTCTGGCTTTACCTCCTTTAGGTTTTTACCTATGTGTCCAGCCAGGCTTTCATAGCAGTTTGAGACCCCTGTGGGGTCTCAGATCCAGAGCATTGATTTTAATTAAATTCTTCAGTTTGGGCCTGTTTTCTTCATTAGTTTCTGGGAACTCTGTCTCCCGTCTTAGCTATTTATTCTTGCTGTTTATTTTCCCTTTAGCCTCTGCTTTGTAACAAAAACTCAACCGAGTACATTTTAACAGAATTTTTAAAAGTCTATTTATTTTGAGAGAGAGAGAGAGAGAGAGAGAGAGAGCGCGCGCGAGCGAGAGCGCGCATGTGCGCGCGCCCGCGCACGTATGTGGGGGAGGGGCAGAGAGAGAGAGAATCCCAAGCAGGCTCTTGCTGTCAGCGCAGATCCCGACTTGGGCTCAATCTCACAAACTCCTGAGATGATGACCTGAGCTGAAATCAAGGATCCAACACTTAACTGCTTGACCACTGAGCCCCTCAGGCGTCCTCAACTGAGTACATTTTAAAGGTCTAGTTGGCTTTATTATGAGTCAGTTCATGAATCTGGCAACATCCCAACTAGCAGGTCTATGGAACACGAAAAGTTCTCAAAGGCGGAGAGAGAGAGAGAGAGAGCAGAAAAAAAATTATTAGCAGAGAGTCCATTGTTTTAGGCAAGTTCACCCTCCTAAGGGGAAGGGAAGGGGTCCATCAGTAAATTTCCTAGTGCTCTCTGTGAAATTCCCATGTTGACCGGCTAAGGGTTATATTCCTGGGGCGCTGAAACTGCCTTCAGGTTAGGTGGGAAGTCTTGGTTTACACTTGGGGCTTTAACCTAAGTGATGCCATTTTGGGCCTGTGGTTTTCTTTTTAGCCCCCCTCCCCTGCCAATAACTCCCCCCCCCAAGTCAACCTTTCTTATATGCTTAATGTGTTTCCGTTTTTCATACCGTATTTATTTTTGCAAATGGGTGTTGGCTTTTGTTTGCAAGTTTAATTTATATGCAGAATAGTGCATTGCCGACCTTATTCTGTTGCTTTTTCTGCACTGAGAACCACGTTTTTGAAATTGTCAGTGTCAGTAGGTGAGTGTCTAATACTTGCTTCCAGTTCTTGCAAAGTGCTCCTGTGTGCCACTTACCTTTCTGTCTCCTGGGGGGGGACCCCTGGGGCCCTCCCACCTCCCCCAGCACAAGCAGCAGCTCAGGATGGAATGGGGAGGACCGGGCCCCTGACCACTGCCGACCTCTGACCTCTGACACTGTGCATTCACCCTCTGTTCTTCCGCGGGAGTCACCCTGTCATCCACAGCTGCCCTGAGCCAGGCCACAGCTTCCCTGGGATCTCTGCTGGGGACACTGAGTGGCTCCTCCCTGGTGGAATCCCCTGCTGCGGCCTTGACCATCTCCCCACTTGGAGGTAACTGACTCTGGAGAACAAAGCCCCCTTTTAGGGGGCCCCCCACTCAGTGCTTGGAAGTGTGACAAGGAATAGGGCCTGGGCCACAGCCAGCAGCCCTCCCTGTTCGCTAGAAACATAAGGACTCCTGAGCTTGTGATAAGCAATCCATAAAATAATAAGAAAGCTAGATGTTATCAGACACTGTGCCCTCCTACTCCCTATGCTTAGCATTTAACATTTACCAATTGGTTTAATTATCATAACAATCGCAGAGGAAGACTGTGGGGGGCCGGCCCCCGGTGCCAGGCTGAGTGAGACCGGTGCCAGGCTGAGTGAGACCGGGTGGAGCAACGTTCCCTGTTGACTCAAGCCAACCCGGTGGTTCCCCCTCCCACTCCCCCACTTTCAAGGGCATACGAAAGCCTTGTCAAGGCTGAGAAAGTTAATTCCTGAAGCCTGTGGTCTGCAGGTGTTGGCAGTAATGCTACCTCTCTTTTTCTACCCCGAGTCAGATAGAAACAAACATGGGAATTGTGTTTTGCTAGCAATCTTATCAACAAGGTCTTGTGACCCATCTAGAAAATGCACAAGAAACACAGAACTAAATGTTTTGGTGGGCAGCAATTATGTGAAACCTGTTTATTCTTAGAATGACCTGACCCATAAGAGTCTGGTTATAAAAGATTGTGTACAGCAACAATAAAGCCGTCACTTGGGCCATCAGCCCAGGGGACCCTCCTGTTCCCAAACTTTCTCTTCTCTCTTTTTTTCTTGCATTCCCCTACCCTCAGGACCCTGACCTCGGTGTTTGTCGCGCCGGCCGCGACAGAAGACAACACTGACCCTCATGTATGAATGAAGGAACGTTGGCCAAAAGCCCTGGACCAGGAGGTGGGGTTGCTCTCAAGCCTGGGATAGGAAGTAGAATCAAAATGCATATCTGGGGGCGCCTGGGTGGCGCAGTCGGTTAAGCGTCCGACTTCAGCCAGGTCACGATCTCGCGGTCCGTGAGTTCGAGCCCCGCGTCGGGCTCTGGGCTGATGGCTCAGAGCCTGGAGCCTGTTTCCGATTCTGTGTCTCCCTCTCTCTCTGCCCCTCCCCCGTTCATGCTCTGTCTCTCTCTGTCCCAAAAATAAAAATAAAAAAAAAAAAAATGCAAATCTGGTCTAGGGAGGAGGCCTCAGGGAGGGGCAGCTTCTGGAAGGACCTGGCCACCCTCTGCATGGGTGACAAGTGGGGGCGCCCAGCAGCAGGCTAACCAGGCGAACAGCACCCATCTCCCATGGGCCTTCTGTGTATGTAGGGGACCAGATAGGCCAAGCTCCCGGCCAGCCTGGCGTCACCTTTCCTGCCAAACAATAATGTCGAATAGCAAATACCTTCTAACTGGCCTTTTTGTTTTTTGTAAATATTTTTTAATAATTTTTTTAAGTTTATTTATCTATTTTGAGAGAGACAGAGAGAGCACGAGTGGCGGGGAAGGGAAGAGAGAGAAGGAGAATCCCAAGCAGGCTCCACGTGGTCAGCCCAGAGCCCGACGTGGGGCTTGAACTCACGAAACCGTGAGAATGTGACCTGAGCCCAAATCAAGAGTCAGATGCTTAGCCCACTGAGCCACCGGATGCCCCTCTATCCAGGCTTTTGATTCTTGAGTCTCTGACTCCTTACACCCCAGGTGGCCCCTCTGGTTTAACTTTTTTTTTTACCATCACCCCAAGTCTCTCTTCCTGGGGAGCTGGATGAGTTCGTTCCTGTACATCTTTCTATCTTTTGCAGTCCTAGCCCCTACAGCTGCAGCAGACATCTGCGGGGGTTTGTTTGGTTTTGTTTGAAACAAACCAGCCTTAGAAGGCAGAGAGAAAGAAAAAGTTCTGATCTCCCCACAAACAGCCAACCGATCAATTCACAGACAGACCAAAAACAACAACAAGAAAAAACAAAACCAAACAAAAACTCACAAAGCAAAAACTGTATGTGATAATTGGGTTTTCTGAAACAAGGACTTGGAAGCCTGTCTCCAGATAACTTGAGGTCGAGGCATGCAAATCCCTTCGGGGCAGGTCATTTACATCTGGAATCGGACTCCCCAGCAATCCTCACCAAGTTCAGGGCTGTGGGAGCCACCTTCCCAAGAAAGCCCCCTTGTCCGAGTGAAGCAGGGAGGGGGACAGGTGCAGTCATTTCCTCCTGTCTCCCAAGCTGGGCAGCGCCCTCCCCATAGGTGGGCTGTAGGCTCAGGGAGCAAAGGGGAGGCCGGTATGGATCCACTCACAAAATGTTCTTTTGGTTTCTAGTCAAGGTTGGTGCAACTGTGATGGGAGGAGGTGAGTCTCTGCAAGGAAGAGGTTCAAGTCCTTATCTGCCCCCCCAGCCCCAAGGACTTGGGGAGCAACCATCCTCGTCCAGGCCCAGGTTTGCCTCAGCCTCGTGTGGATTGGTAGAGATGGGCAGGAAGCAAGGAACTGGAAACAAGAAATGAAGGGGCCTCTGTAGTAGGATGATTTCTCAGCATGGTGCCCAGTGACCCTCACCCTTTTTAAAAAAATTTTTGTTTTCATATTTATTTATTTTTGAGGTTGAGAGAGAGGGAGAGGGACACAGCGTGAGTGGGGAAGGGGCAGAGAGAGACGGAGACACAGAACTCAAAGCAGGCTCCAGGCTCTGAGCTGTCAGCACAGAACCTGATGCGGGGCTTGAACCCGTGAGATCTTGACCTGATCCGAAGTCAGATGCTCAACTGACTGAGTCACCTAGGCACCCTGACCCTCACCCTTCTATACTCCTCCCACCTTTGGAGTGCCAGGGGGGGGGGGGGGGCGGAGGGGGGGGTCATGTGAACATGGTAAGATACCACTCCCATAATCATGTTAAGTTATATGACAGAAGGGAGGCCAAGCGGATGTGTCTAATCTATTCACATGAGCCTTTTATTTTTTAATATTTTAATTTTTTAAAATATTTATTTAGTTTTGAGAGAGAGAGAGAGAGAATAAGCGGGGGAGGGCCAGAGAGAAATGGAGACACAGAATCCAAAGCAGGCTCCAGGCTCTGAGCTGTCAGCACAGAGCCCAACACAGAGCTCGAACTCACGAACCGTGAGATCATGACCTGAGCCAAAGTTGGACGCCCAACTGACCGAGCCACCCAGGTGCCCAGTCACATGAACCCTTTAAAAGCAGAGAATGTTCTCTGCTCTTCACAGAGGAGGAATCAGAGATTGGATTGGAGGGGGATTTGAAGTTTCTTACCACGGGTTCCGAACGAGAGCCCAGTCTGGCTGAACACTTGATTTTGGTCTTGTAAAACCCAGACAGAGAACTCAGGCCCTCCTGGACTTTTGACCTGCGCTAAAATGTAAGAACGGGGCATTATTTTAAGCGCTGACTTTGTGGTCATTTGTGAGGCAGGGTTAGAAAAGCAGCAGAGGCCTGCTATCGCTTTTCCCTTCACCAGGCCGAAGGGTGTTCCCTCGGGAGCTGAATGAACACGCTCAGGCAACCCCAGGATTCCTGAAATTCCTGGCTTCACTTGGTGCCCAACTCTGGGTCCTGCGCCTGTGAGATTCTAGGGGCCCCTGCCTGCCCACAGGCGCCCCCGCTATCAGGGGAAGCCAGGCCCCTCCACAGCTAACCATCTTCCAGCACACGATGGCCGGCATGCTGCAGGGAGGGGCATAGGGAGGCACATTCTCACTGTGCGGGTCTAGGATGGCCTCCTGTCCAGATGGGCATCTTCAGCAACACCGTAGAGGCTGCTGGGAGTTGCTCAATGTCTATACTCCTTCCTTCTGGCTCACGTGATTTCTGGGCCTGATTTCCGGCTAGGTGCATGATCTCCAGGGGAAGGACTGCCATTTTCAGTCTCTCTTGCTGCTGGGTGTGCTCACTCAGCTGGGTTCTTCTGGCTGGTGAAAGATGAGTAGAACGAAGTATACGATGCTCTGGGGATAAGCAGTTAAAGGGGAGCCGGTGGACCCGCCTTTGCCCCTCGTCCCCTTCCCGTGACTTCTGCTGCAGGCGGGGGAGTGGCCATCATGAGCCAGCGGATGACAGCAGCACCTTAAGGAAGGCAGAACAAGACTGCAGGAGACTGGGCCCCCAGGAGCAGAGCCACCCTCTCCCCCACACCCCAGCCGAGACTCATGACTGAGTAACAGAAAGAAACTTCCCTTGTTCGAGTCAAGAGGGTCTCTTTCACACCAAGCAGACATATATTCTAATGAACACAGTTGGGTATCTTGATGAGCATAGAGGAATCAGTCCAACAGAGGGTTGCATTTACCTGTTCCTTCTCCATACGCCACTAAAATAATGGTAACAGACCAGAGATGCTTAGAACCACAAGGGCAAAGAGGACCGGGAAGGTGACAGTAACACTACATTAGGAGCTGGAAATCACACAGCCATGTGGTTCCCCACTTAGCAGTCCCGAGAAAGCTGAATCTTAAGTTGTCAGTGGAGGAGGGGAGAAAGAGGCAGCTCTGCCCGGGATGACCCCCCAGGGCTCAGCTTCTGGAAGGTGGCGTTGCGGTGGGCCAGCACAAGTCTGTTGGATGTCTGTTACAGGAATGAGGCAGATCCCCAGAGATCCCCTCCAGCAGACCACTGGCACTTGATTTTTGGCAAGGCTGGGTCTCTGGGACAAGGGGCACTGCTGAGAGCAGGACCTTCGTACTAGAACTGCGTTCTCCTACAAGCGTTGAGACCCTCGAGCTTCATCGATAGGTCCCCAGAATGCTGGTGGCCAGGTTACAATGCTCAGAATAAAGGGAGGAAGATTCTTCTCGGGAGTCTTACCAGCCCAGGAAAAGAAATGCTCACATTCTGACACGTGGGGAGAGGGGCACTCGTTGAAAGTCTCAGCCAGATTAAGGTGTGGTCCCCGAGCGGATAAGAGCCACCCCTGCCGGAGTCCAGCTCCAGCAGTTTCGGGGGTTCCCGAAGGATGAACGGCGTCGGCAAAAAAGTGAAAATAAAACAAAACAAAAATAAAAACAAAAACAAAAAACTAAAATAAAAAGCTAAAATAAAAAACTAAACTAAACTAATAAAATAAAAACTAAAATAAAACTAAAATAAAATAAAAACTAAACTAAAATAAAAACTGAATAAAAATGGACACACAACAGCAGTGTGTTGAACTGGCCGATTTATTGCAGTAAACGCAGCATTATATATGCGAATGATTTCCTTGTAACATACATCATCTATGTTTTTCTAACATTACCCAATTCTAAAATTGTCCCTTTGTATAATCACCCAATAAGGAATAACATGATTGTATTGTCATAACGTTCCCTCCTGCCCTTTGCTTATGATTAATTTCTTTTATTGTTTTCATCATGTATCTATGTTTATAATGTGTAAAGTATTTGCTTTGCTGTTCTCACGAAAGGCCATTTATCTCTCAACACCTCAAGTGGAACAGTTACAGGGACATGACCTCTTAGTTGTTTCCCCGAACCCTTCGTGGTTTTGAAGAACAAAAGTGTTCGCCTGGGTCCGAGGTGCCAGGAGGGGGCCAAGAGGGCCTTAGAAACCCACGCCTTATACATTCTCAGAGAGACAGTGCACCTAGGAACCAATGAACCATTCTGTACTTTAACCGACTAGGTTCAATCACCATCTGGAATGCCTCCGGGGGGCCAGGTGGGCCTAGGGGTCAGAGTGACCTGTGTCCATAGATACGCTCCTTAGTTACCGGAGTGGGGCTTTCGGATCCATATGTCTCTCCTTTGTTGGCCGCCTTTGCTGGCAAATGCATGAGGCTATCCTTCTTGCAAGTAGAGGAGTCTCCACGGGGAATGGCAAGGGCTAAACGTAAGGCCGCACAATTTCTTGCGGAATCTTATTTTCTTCCCTAATGGTTTTTTTTTTTTCCTTCTGGGGGGCCTGCCGAGGGCCATTCCCCAACAGACAATACCCCAGGTAGTTTTAAGGCCAAATTACCTAAAAGCGGGAGTACCAGAAGCTTCCCTGTCGGCGGGCCGCCCTGCAGTCACCAGTCCGTCCACAGCCCGGGCCCTGCCACTCAGGCTGGGTAGCTCGGCTTCCAGCACACCCCTGCAGGAGAGCCTGACACCAGACATCTAGGAAGGCTCAGACACGAAAGAGAAGCAGTGTTCCTGGCCCTCTCTCTCCTTTCGCCCCGAGCCCTGAGACACTCACCTTCTGACCGAAATGCAGCTTCATCACCGGCTTCCCCGCCTGAGAGGAGAGGGACCCACGGGGAACCACAGTGGCTGGTCTGAGAGTGTGGAAAGCATTGGGCACAGAGAGGGATCCCGAGGTGAGGGGAATGCAGCCGGCCCAGGAAGGTTGCGGGTGGAGATGCTATGACTTGCATTAGCACCCAGTCTGGGCAACAGAAGGGGAGCCCTGCCACCGTCCTCCTGAGTCCCCACAGTGACTTCGGAGACACCTCTAAGGCACCCCGGATACTCACAGAGCAACTTAAAAGGGCTGGAACGGGAGGATCAAGACAAATAACATTAAAAACAGATCTACTGTGGGGGGGGCGCGTGGGTGGCTCAGTTGGTTGAGCATCCGACTTCAGCTCAGGTCATGATCTCACAGTTTTTGTGGGTTTGAGCCCCGCGTCGGGCTCTGTGCCGACAGCTCAGAGCCTGGAGTCTGCTTCAGATTCCGTGTCTCCCTCTCTCTCTGCCCTTCCCCTGCTTGCTCTTTCTCTCATATTCTCTCTCAAAAATAAATAAATATTAAAAAATATTAAAGGGGCGCCTGGGTGGCTCTGTCGGTTGAGCGTCCAACTTCAGCTCAGGTCATGATCTCACAGTTTGTGGGTTCGAGCCCCGCGTTGGGCTCTGTGCTGACAGCTCAGAGCCTGGAACCTGCTTCGGATTCCGTGTCTCCCTCTCTCTGCCCCTCCCCCACTTGTGCTCTGTCTCTCTCTGTCCCTCAAAAATAAATAAATAAATGTAAAAAAATGAAAAAAAAAAAAAAAAAAGAACCCAGATCTACTATGGGGTGCTTGAGTCGCTCAGTCAGTTAAGCATCCGACTTTTGGTTTTTGGCTCAGGTTATGATCTCTCAGTTTGAGTTGGAGCCCCTGCTTGGGATTCTCTCTCTCCCTCTCTCTCTGTCCCCCCCCCCACCCCAAATAAGTAAATACACTTTAAAAAAATTAACAGATCTACTACGGTCAAGACATTGCCCATGACTCATCACATAAAATCTGCACCCCAAGATTTTTGCTGCCCCTATTTTACAGATCTTGTTAAAAGATCTTGCGAAGAAATGATCCGGAGTCCCTAACTCTTGCTGCTGTTGAAGATGGGCATCTCTCCACAGGCTGAGAACGGCTGGCTTTGTGGCTTATTTCCAGATTGGGAGCCTTGAACTGGCTTCTTGCCCACCAGCTCTCTCCCAGCCGCCTCCTCCAGCAACCAGCCTGTATTCAGGGAGATAAAATTATTTACCTGATGAACCAAACCGTTTCAAATTGCTGAAGAAGTTCAAGGTAGGGTGGGGGAGGTGGACGACTTCACCAGTTTCAGCCATCTTTGGGCCAGCCCCAGCCCAGCTCTCTCAAGTGTCTTTGGTAACAGCGATTTTCTGGAGGAAAAGGTAATTGCAAAGGAACATTTGTCTTTTTTTTGAAAAATTTTAACAGATGTTTATTTATTTATTTTGAGAGATAGAGTGCGTGCGTGTGCGCATGACCATGGGAGGGGCAGAGAGAGAGGCGCACGGAGCCCCATGAGGGGCTCAATGTCACGAACTGTGAGATCATGACCTGAGCCAAAATTGGGAGTCAGACAACGTAACAGAGGGAGCCAGCCAGGTGCCCTGAGAAGGAACATTTTTCAAACTGAAATTGTGCCAGGCTTTTTTCCTGACAGTTGCAAAGACTGAGGGACCGTCCACTCGTTTGAGTGACCTACCCTACAATCCTTAACCAGCCTCAGAGCCTGAGCTGTGTTCTCTGCTGGAAAGCTGACAGATCTGGACCTGGTTGCGGTCCAGTCTGGACCAGGGCGGGGGGGTCACTGTGAGACAGACTGTAGTGGCTCTTGTGTGAGCCTCATTCTGCTGCAAGGAGATGAATAAGGCCTGAACACAGCCAAGTTTCGGGAACAGTCTAATGGAGCACTGTGGCTGTTTTGGGTTCAGCCCTGGGGGCTCCCGAGCGGCCTGAAGAGAGGGAGGGATGTTGTCTTGGGCTGAGGCTCCACCACGAGGACTCAAGTGCCAGGGGTGTGTTTGGGAGGTGACCCTAGGGGGCACCAAGAGGGGATGAAAGATGAGGTGGAGAGAGACCCGCGGCCATGAAAGGGTCCTTTCATGAGTGAGTCTGCACTGTGGGCAACTGAGATTCGATTCTCCGGAGACCCTTGGGAGACCCCCGGGAGTCTAGGGCAGGCCTGAGTTGTCCCACCTGAAGGGTGTTCATCCCCAACTAAAACCCATCATTGGCTGAAGTCTCTTCTGCGGGAGCCGACACCCTGCTTCCAGCCTGTCTTGTCAGCCAGGTCTGGGGGCCTGGGAAGGGGTCATCGGCGCTGGCAGTAGGGGACAGAAAGGGCTAGAGGGTGAGTGCCAGGGGGTACGGGGGCAAGGCTCCAACCGTCCGCTGCGCAAGCTCAGTGGAGACCAGGAAGTGAACAGTATTTATGTCAGGAGACAAGTGCGCCTCTTCCCCTAGGAGTACCCGGGAGCTCCGTCTTACCGGAAGTTGCGCAGGGTGTGGATTTAGGTGTTGCTATGGCTACCACGGGGCTAGCTTCACCTTGTGTTTCCCTTGGGAGCTGGTGTTTCTCAGCGTCTGCTCCATGCTCAGCTTTAGGCTTCCTTTTGGTGTGTGGTGTGTGCATTTCAGCGAGGGTCTCCCTGGACACCTGCTCCCCCCAACCGTGCAGACGTCTGTTGCTTGTTACTTGCCAGGCTGGCGGCGGGGATAGTGGCATTCTCTGCGGTCCCATCGGGCTTCAGTCTGGGCAAGTCTGGGGAGGGGATTTTCTCAGTAGCTCTGTCCCTCCCCCGGTTGTGGGTGGGTTCGCTCTGCGCCCAGGAGGGTTTAGCACCCCGACCTTGGGGGTGGAGGTATTCTTCTTTTCTCCCCCTCCGACTACGGTGATTTTCACCTGTGTTCTGGGAGCTTAGGGGTTTACTGCCCGACCCCCAGCAGCATGAGGCTCTCGTCCCCCAGGGGAGCAGGGAGGTAAGGCGGTAGCGCCCTCCACCCCCAGCCTCCTCTCCGCCAGGGAAGTGGTTCTGTGGGTTTCTGCCTGCCCACAAGTCTTTCTTGCGAGCACCCAGCAGACCTGCCAGCTCTGAGGGGTTCAAGAAACGTTATTTATTTTTATTTTAAAGTTGATATACATTTTATAAAATTGCTTTCTGTAGGTCGTGGGGAACGAGCTTAAGAATTCCCTGAGCCTGCTCCGATGGGTTAACAAGGCGTAAAGAATTAGAAAGGCACAGGATGAACGCACCCAAGTTTGGGTAAACAAGATTGGGTCAACAGGGCAAAGGCCAGCCAGTATAGGACAAAGGTATAGGAATAGAAAAGCCTTGGGATGAAAGCGTCCAAAATGAGGTAAACAAGATTAGGGATTCAGGGCGGAAATGCCCCCCCAACTTAGCACAATCGCAGAAAGGTGCTTTCACAGGAAGGACAAAAACAGGAAAACAGGACTGTAGACCACAGCAGCCGAAGTTGCCCGGAAAGGAGCTAACAGCAAAAGAAAGGTGCCTTGTTAACCCTGAGGTAGCATGCTCTTTCTTGTCCCCTAGGCCAGTTGAGGTAAACAGAGGTGGCGCCCCATGCCTGCTGTAAACAACCTTCCTCCCAGTGCCAGGATTTTGTTTTGTATTGACCCAAACCCCTAACACCGCATATCTTCAAAACCCCCTTTCCCTCATGCCCATGAGCTAATGTTCATGGTTTCATTGTCTCTCTTTGCACGTCCATCACGCTTGTAAGCCTTCCGATCTTAATAAAAACGGAGCAAAGACCCTTCTTCGGGGCTCTTGTCTCCTCCTGGACACTAGCCTCTCTCACATTGCAATCCTGCGTCCGCTCTCTTGAACTCCAGACCCAGAGTCTACCACAGTGGGTTGTCTGGATTTTTCGTGTTGTAGGTTGGGAGTGACGCTCTCTCCAGCTTTCTACATCCTAAGTGGCCTCTCCTTTGGATACGTCCCCAAGTGGGAGTCTACAAAATGCAGAGGGTGCCCCTAGAGGCCCCCAGGCTATTTACTGGGGTGTAAGCAGAAGTTCTAGAATTTCTATTTCTATTTATGTTATATCTCATTCTTAAAAACAAACAAACAAACAAACAAACAAACAAACAAACAAACAGCAACTCCAGAGAAGAGACCTTTCTGGCAGGAAGTAAGCCCTCACTTTGGACTTGAGTGGAAACAGGGGATACCAATCGCACCTGTTGCCAGGGTAGGAATTGGAGGATTTTTCCAGACACGGCGTAGTGACCATTCGTGATTCAGTCTCCTTGCCTGGAAGCGCCCAGAGCCCCACTGTGACATTCAACATACTAAGTTGTCCTGGTGATTTGCTTGCCAGCCTCCCCACGGGACTTTGAGGTCAGGCAGGGAAAGGCCAGTGTCTTGCTCATATCAGGATGTGAACAAGACGCTGGCCTTTCCCTGCCTGACCTCAAAGTCAGGATGTCTAGTGTCCATACATAAGGAAGGGCAAAGTGCTCTGTCGTCAGTGGCTCAATATGTATCCTGGCTACCCCTGACCCCAGCTGCCCAATGGGAACTTTTGTCAACCCCCATCACTAAATGAGGGGGGAAAGTGAGGCCCACAGAAGGCCAAAGAATGGTCCTGGGTGTATACAGCCTGGATGTGGTCATCGCTTGTGAGACTAGGATGAATCAAAGCCTCCTGCCAACTGATTCTGTGCTTAGCCTGCCTCTACCCACTCCACAAGGCAGGTGGGGAGGATGGGGTGATTTGGAAAACTCCAGTCCCCCCCCCCCCCAACAGGGCTGCAAGGAGCAAAGACGTGGAGGTGCATCCACACACGATTTTTATTTCTCCTGTTTCTCTGAACCGAGCGGGGGGTTTGGAGGTTGAACTTGGGATTCAGTTTCTCCTGGCTGTTCCCCTTCAGACCCGGGTTCTGCTGGGGAAGAGGAAGAAGGTTCCTTTTTTGAGCCTCCCAGCAAGGCTCCAAAAGCTGACCCAATGGAGGCCAGGAGGATGTTGGATGATGTGGAGAGTCCAGCTGCCCCTGAGGAATAGACAGAGGGTGAGTCCTGGAACCTGCAGTGACCAGTGGCCCCGACCCCTCTGGATGTCTGAGGCCCAGAGACCTGGATCCCTCCACTAGGTTCTGAAACCCCCAGGGCTCCACTTTGGGGAGACGACGCTGGAGGTGGCAAAGACAGGAGAGGGGGTGAATCTATGGGAAGTTAGAGACAGAGGACAGTCAGCCAAAGATCCAGTGAGCAACCGGTCCCCTCACCTTACACAGGAGGCCACTGAGGCCCGGAGGGGAAAGGACCCACCTAGGCCACCCCCGTGTCAGATTTGGGCTGTACCCAGAGCCCTGGGCTTCTTCCCTTCTTCTCCCTCTCAGAGCCCCTTACCCCTCCATTCTCACCAAACTTCACTCAGAAGGAGCCAGAAAGAGGACAGTGAGGGAAAGTCAAAGGATCCGGGAGGATGAGAACCACGGAACTGGAGGGAGCTGAGCCCTCCCTCAGGCTTAGCCTCTGGGGTGAACGCCCTCCTCGCTCTGCTCCTCTCCCCACTATCCTGCGCTCCCCCACCCTTCCCCCGACCTGTCCACCGCCCACCCAACACTTACCCACCGACTGGAGCGTCGCCACCAGGCTGCCCGCGGCGACTCCACCCCCGTTGGCGACCGCGGCGGCGGACATCATCTTGGCCGCTAGGGACGAGGCGGCGATTCCCGCCCCGGTGAAGCCCATGGCGCCCAGCACCACGGGCACGGCCCCCACGGCCACGACTGCGGGGAACAGGTGCTGGGTCGGGGCGCGGGCCAGGGGAAGGGACCCCTCCCGAACTCCTTGGCAGTTTCAGGGGCCTGTCTGCTCTGAACATCGATGGGACACAGCAGCTCGGTGGGGGGTGGGGTGGGGGGGGTGGGGGGGTGGTCCCAAAGCAAAGAGAAAGGGGGGGATGTGGAGTCAGGTGGGGGACAAAGAGGTCACGGGAGGCCCACCCAGGAAGTGGCAGTGACCTACCGGGGAAGTCACTGCCCGTCACTGTGTGTGCGTGTGTGTGTAAATGTGGGAGGTGAAATATACCACTGCAGTTTGTATAAACAACACCCCCAGTCAAAGGAAATCTCTACGCGCTCCTTAGAAGGCCTAAGGGTGCAGCCAGGCCCCGGATCAGGCGTCCTCTTCCCGGGAGCACTGTGAGCGCGGCTCTCTGCTCCTAACATTCACCCCGGCGGCCCTCCCAACCCGCATCTCCGCAGTCCCCTCCCCGGCGACGCAGGGGATCCAGGCGACTCACCTCCTCCCACTGCAGCGGCAGCCGCCCGTTCTTGGGACACGAAAAGGGAAGAGAGACGGAGAGTGAGTTAGCTAGTTAATAGGTGGAGGGAACGAAGGAAAACAGCGGGGCGTCTGGCCCGTCCTAGGTTGGGGGTCCGGGAGGCCTGTCCCCCACCACAGCCCAGGCTGCCAGCTCCCTGCAAAGCTAGACTCACTCATCATGGTGCCGCCTTCCTTGTCCTCGCGGAGCTCTGGTAACATCTAAGTACCAGCGGGGGTGATTTCATGATTTCCAATGGAAACTCGGCCTGCCCCTCGCGGGGCAGGCCCTTCCGCGCGGTCAGCCCCTAGCAAAACCCAGAGCCAGTCCTGCCCCGCCCTCCGCCCCGCCCTCCGCCCCGCCCCGCCCCAGCCCCCAAGCCCCGCCCCGCAGCCCCACTCCTCTGCTTCTCCGCTGGCCTGTCCCTCCAGCTGAGCGTCCCCCTCCTCCCCTGGCTCTTCTGCCCGCTGGTGGTTTCCCTCCTTCTTGGTGGCCCCGTCAAAGAGAAAAGCCTCCTAAAGCATCTGAACAACAGAGAAATGGTTTCCAGCAATAAAGAAACAAAGAAAGATAAAATAACAATGTGAAGAAAAAATACGGGTGACTCCTGAAAAACATGGATTTGAACAACATAAATCCACATATATGCGGATTTTTAATAGTACAGTGCTGTAAATACATTTTATCTTCTTGTGATTTTCTTAAAATTTTTTTTTAGATGTTTATTTATTTTAGAGAGAGAGACAGAGCAGGAGCAGGAGAGGGTAAGAGTGAGGGAGACACAGAATCTAAAGCAGGCTCCAGGCTCTGAGCTGTCAGCACAGAACCCGATTAGTGGCTCGAACTCAACAACAGTGAGCTCATGACCTGAGCCGAAGTTGGACGCTTAACTGACTGACTGAGCCACTTAGGCACCCCTCTTGTGAGTTTCTTTTCTCTAGCTTACTTTATTGTGAGAACGCAGTGTATAATGCATACAACACAAAATAGCTGCAAATCGACTGTTTAGGTGGTTGGGGAGGCTTCTGGTCAACAGTAGGCTATTACTAGTTAAGTTTTAAGGGAGTCAAAGTTATAGGCAGATTTCCCACTGTGTAAGGTGTTGGTGCCCCAACCCTCCCTCCCCCATGTTCAAGAGTCAACCACATTTAATTTCATTTCCAGAGGGAGACACATTTTGGCACATTTCCTTCCAGTCTACCTCACCAAGTTTGCCCAGTTTCTGTCACACTCGGAAAACGTAACCCCCTTACCAAGTTCCGATAACAATGTGCACACTACCTTGCAAGCTCCCCATTTAATGGGTCATTTAAATTTCCCCAGGCTGCTTAATATTCTTCCACAGGATTTTCTTTAAAGTCAAGTTTATTGAGATATAATTTACACACGATAAAATTCAACCTTTTAGTGGACACATCTATGGGTTTGGGCAAACTTTTACAGTCGAGGAACCACCAGCTCAGACGTGGAGCATTTTCTTTCTTTTTTTTTTTTTCAAGTTTATTTTTATTTATTTTTTTTTTGAGAGAGAGCTAGAGAGGTAGCGGAGGGGCAGAGAGAGAGGGAGACAGAATCCCAAGCAGGCCCAGGCTGTCAGCACAGTGCCTGATGCGGGGCTTGAACTCACCAACTATGAGATCATGACCTGAGCCAAAGTCAAAGTCAAGAGCCGTGCTTAACTGACTGAGCCACCCCAGGCACCCCGGAGCATTTTCAACATCATCACCCTCTCCCCACACCTTGTCTCATGCTCCTTTGTAGTCAGCCTTGCTGGACCCCAGCCCCTGGCGACCACTCATCTGTTTTTATGTCCCTACACGTTTGCCTTTTCTAGAACTTGTATGTGTTTTGTACTTATCATCAAACAGCTATCCTGTGAATGTGCTGTAGTTCAATGTATCAGCACCCCCACCCCCCAAGGGTTTAAATTCTTTCCAATTTTTGTTCTTATAAGTGCTGATAAGTGCTTATAAGTTCTTATGAGTTCTTATAAGTGGCAGGAAGTGCTTAGGTCACCATGCACAAATAGTTTTTTGATAATATGTTCCTACAGGTAGAGTTGTTGGGTCGGACACTATGCATTTCTTATGGAACTTGATATTTATTGTTAGGATGCTCTCCAAAAATATTGTCAGTTTACCCATCTCTCAAAAGTATGTGAGAAGATCTATTTTTTTCCTATTCCTCACCAACAGTTACCTTTGTCAATAAAAAAAAAAAAAGAAAAGATTTGCGGTGAAAGGTGGAAAATTGTGACTTATTTACATTTCTTTTACCACTAATGAGGTGCGAAAATAAAAGGAAACCTCGCTAAAATGGAGTTGCGAGGCCAGCAGGGGGAGCTCTCACGCCCTACCGCTCCTCGTCAATTGCAGACCCCCAACCGGAAGAGACCTACTTTCCAAGTAGATACTACTTTGGTTACTGCTTTACTACCCCAGGCGGAGGAAGGTTTTCCGCCTACTCTGGCAACAGCCCAGCCAAAAAGAGAGCCACACAACAGAGCCAATGAAGGGCCAGTCTGCTTTGAACTTCGAGTTGACTCCAACGGACTTTTTGTTTATATAACAGCCCTCCCAACTTACCCATTCCCTTTTACCCATTACCCAAAGAGCTTATTTCTTTGTTCCCCAGGCTTGCCTATGGCTTTGCCGTAGGTTCTGTGTCAGGGATTGTAATTCTCCGCTATTCCTGAATAGACCAATTTTTACTGATAAAATATGTGGCAGTTTTATTTTTAAAGTTAATAGAGGCTTTTTTTTTTTTTTAAACGTGTATTTATTTTTGAGAGAGAGAGAAACAGAGCACTAGTGGGGGAGGGACAGAGAGAGAAGGAGACACAGAATCCGAAGCAGGCTCCAGGCTCTGAGCTGTCAGCACAGCGCCCTACGCGGGGCTGAAACTCATGAACTGCGAGACTATGGCCTGAGCTAAGCCCCGATGCTTAACCAACTAAGCCACGCAGGCGTCCCAACAGAGGCTAACTATTTTTAAGTTTATTAGGCGTATGCGGTCCTTGTTTTGTAAGTTATCTTCTCACATTCTTTTTCCTACGGAGGTGTTATTTTTTTTTCCCCCTTGCAGATATATAGGAATTACATATTAACTCTCTTAATCCCTTCTTACGGATGTTGCCGAATTTTGTTTCAAGTTCATTACTTATTTTTTGCCCTTTTTAACACAAAACTTTTTCATACTTATACAGATTTGCCGATCCTTCATTATTTTTGTCTTTGTGTGCTTAAAAGGGTTGTTCTCGTTAGCTATCAGGTACATCATCACCTGTTTTGTCTTTAGGTTCTTCTGGGGTTTCATTTTTAAGTCCATCTGGAATTCAGTTTGGCACATACAGGGCGCTTTGCATATACCTATACATGTCTTAGCTGTTCTCATATCATTTATTAAATCATCTTTCATTTCCTCTCTGACCTGAAATTCTATCTTTATATTCAAAATGCACGTACTGGTATATGTATACCAGGATAGGTGTTTTGGAATTTTCTGTTTCAATGAACTATCTCTTTTGGCAACAGTATCACCCTGTTGTAACGTTTATAAACTTATGTTCGATTTAATATCTGCTCATTTTGATTTAGGTTTAAAAAATATTCTGGGGGCGCCTGGGTGGCTCAGTCGTTGGGCGTCCGACTTCAGCTCAGCTTCTGATTCTGTGTCTCCCTCTCTCTCTGCCCCTCCCCCGTTCATGCTCTGTCTCTCTCTGTCTCAAAAATAAATAAAACGTTAAAAAAAAATTTAAAAAATATTCTGGCTCTTCCTACCTTTTAATTCTTCAGATGAACTTTAAAAATATTTCTTCAATTTCCAAAAAAAAAAAAAAACAACCTTCCTCTTTTGATTGAAATTTAGTTTTTAAATTTTTTAAATGTTTTTATTTATTTTTGTGTAAGAAAGAGACAGAGCATGAGCAGGGGAGGGGCAGAGAGAGAGGGAGACACAGAATCGGAAGCAGGCTTCTGGCTCCGAGCTGTCAGCACAGAGCCCGATGCCGGGCTCGAACCCACAGACTGTGAGATCGTGACCTGAGCCGAAGTCGGACGCTTAACCGACTGAGCCACCCAGGCGCTCCTGAAATTAAGTTTTAAAATAAATATTCAGGAAGAAAAGCTTTACAGAAACTATTCTTTACATCCAGGAGCATGATAAGTCTTTCCACTTATTCAAGTTTCTTTTCATATTCCTTAATACAATTTTGTGGTTGTTTTTGTATAAGGATGAGATATTTTTAAATAAGCTTTATTTAAAAAAAATTTTTTTTATGTTTATTTATTTTTGAGACAGAGAGAGACAGAGCATGAACGGGGGAGGTTCAGAGAGAGGGGGAGACATAGAATCCGAAGAAGGCTCCAGGCTCTGAGCTGTCAGCACAGAGCCCGACGCGGGGCTCGAACTCACGGACTGTGAGATCGTGACCTGAGCCGAAGTCGGACACTCAACCGACTGAGCCACCCAGGCACCCCAATAAGCTTTATTTTTAAAGGAAGTTTTAGATTTACAGAAAAATTGCAGATAGTACAGAGAGTTCAAATATACCCCACACCCAGGTTCCTTATCATTGATATCCTATATTAACAGGGTAATTTGTTAGAATTCATGATCCAATGTTGGCACATTATTGTGAAGTAAAGCCCATCCTTTATTCAGATTTCTTTCGTTTTGACCTAATGTTCTTATGTTCCAGGATCCCATCCAGGACATCACATTACATTTAGTCATCGTGTCTCCTTAAACTCCTCTTAGCTGTGACAGTGTTTCAGACTTTCCTTTTTTCTTTTTTTCTTTTGATGACCTTCACAGTTTTGAGGCGTACGTACTGGTCAGGTGTTTTGGAGAATGTTCCTTCAGTAGGATTTGTCTGAATTCTCCCCCTCGTAATTAGATTAGAGTGATGGGTTTGGGGGAGGAGGACCACAGAGGTAGAGTGCCATTCTTGTCACATCGTGTCAAACGTACATGCTATCAACAGGACTTACCATGGTTGAGGGTGACTTGAGCACTTGGCTGAGTAAGGGAGTTTTTGCCAGGTTCCTCTGTGAAGTCGCTTTTACCCATTCCTTTCCCTACTGTTCTTTTGGGAAGGAAGAAACTGCAGCCCACACTTAGATTGGGGAATTACACCCCACCTGTTTGAGGGTGGAGTATCTTCATAACTTATTTGTGATTCTCTGCACAGGAGATTGGTCACTTCTTCCCTTTTTCTTTATTTCATTAATTTAAATTTTTTAGAGAGAGGGCAGGGGAGAGGGGCAGAGGAGAGAGAGAGAGAGAGAGAGGGAGAGAGAATCTCAAGCAGGTTCCATGCCGAATGTGGAGTCCGACTCAGGGCTCGATCCCACGACCCCGAGACCATGACCTAGGCTGAAATCAAGAGTCAGAAGCTCAAAAGACTGAGCCACCCAGGCGCCCCTCTCAGTATGGACGCATTGGTATTTATTTTATACTTTGTTGCATAATTCGATATTGCTTTAATTATTGTCTTCCTCAAGTTTTTCCAGCTTCGGCCACTGGCAGTCTTTCCGTTGGTGCCTGTGTCTCTTTGACATACGTCCATCGATGTGGGTGGGTGTGTGCACGTGTGTGTGTGTGTGTGTGTGTGTGTGTGTGTGTGTGTCTGTGAGTTTAGCACTTCATTGCTTTGTGGCACTACAAGCGGCTCCAGACTTATTTTGTATGTTTCCCGTCCCGGTCCTAGTACTGGAGTCCCGGTTTCTTTTATTGGAGCACGTAATTAGCAATATGTGCAAGCTAGGTGTGCTCATTGCTACTGGGCTATCATTGCTTCTAAGACCCTCTTAGCTACAGAGCAAAGAGATATACGCGTGTATACTAACCCACATGGGTACACCTGTCTATACTGTATTGTCATTTGCGACCGCTTGTATCAATGTTGAACTAAACATGAGCTCATACTGATACCTCAGACCCTAATGCATTACCACATGGATCATTCTTGCTTCCTCTCTTCTTCTTCCTTTTCTTTTTTTTTTAATTTGGGGGGGGCGGGCAGCAGGAGAGGGACAGAGAGAGAGAGAAAAATCTTTTTTTTTTTTTTTTTTAATTTTTTTTTCAACGTTTATTTATTTTTGGGACAGAGAGAGACAGAGCATGAACGGGGGGAGGGGCGGAGAGAGAGGGAGACACAGAATCGGAAACAGGCCCCAGGCTCCGAGCCATCAGCCCAGAGCCCGACGCGGGGCTCGAACTCACGGACCGCGAGATCGTGACCTGGTTGAAGTCGGACGCTTAACCGACTGCGCCACCCAGGCGCCCCGAGAGAGAGAAAAATCTTAAGCAGCCTCCACGTTCAGCGAGGAGGCTCCACGTTCATCAAAGAAACCGATGTGGGGCTCGATCCCATGACCCTGGAATGATGACCTGAGCCAAAATCAAGAGTCGGACGCTCAACCCACTGAGCATCCAAGCACCCTGCTTCCTCTTCTTTCTTATCTGTTAACTCCCACTCAAGTAGGGAAAAACACTGCTCTTTCCTTCCATCATCCACTTACTTAATTTTTCGGTTCCACGATATAATAGCGGTATCAGAGTTGTTGGTCCATGACGACTTCTTTTTATGAAGTTTAAAGATACTTTGTAATGCTTTCCGCTATCCTGAAATGAAATTCATAGATAATATCATCTAGCCACATGCAATATATCGCCCAAACTGCAATTCGAAAGAGAAATAAAAGGCAATTACTTATAATAAAATAACGCATATTTCAATATCTATGTGCTTAAGCACTATTATACCAGAAAAACATAATGAATAAGTTGCTTGTGTCTATTTAAGGTTTTCAAAACTTTTTTTTAACATTTATTTATTTTTGAGAGACAGAGAGAGACAGAGCATTGAGCAGGAGAGAGAGAGGGAGGCACAGAATCCGAAGCAGATCCAGGCTCTGAGCTTGTCAGCACAAAACCCGATGCGGGGCTCGAACCCACGAACTGCGAGATCATCCCCTGAGCTGGTCAGATGCTTAACCGACGGAGCCACCCAGGTGCCCCATGTCTGCTTAAGTTTTGATACAATATAATATTCATCGGAAAGTTCTTACCATTTTTTATGTTTGATAATTTGAAACAAATGCTTCAGAAACATATCTATGTATCTTTATCCATTTATCTATATATAGTCACCATGAATGTGGCAGCTGCAAATACAGACTGATTCAAGTACCATGAATAACATTGCCACCAGCAACACGATTTTCCAAAATGGTATATAATTCTGGCACCAATTACAACGTGCGGGGAATTTTCTTCCGCATCACCAAGTCATTCTCTGACACCAGCTGGGTGTCCTCCAATTCAACTCAGTCCTGACACATCTCCGGGGAGATAGGGTCACATCCCATAGGTTAAGAGCGCAGTCCCACAGGACAGTTCTCCACTTCAGATGCCAGTTACAAGTCCAGATTGTTACTTTGTGATATTGCCCAAGTGGCTATAAATCAGAGGTTTCCATGACCCCCTCCTTGGGTTTGGATTAATTTTCTAGAGCAGTTCACAGGACTCCGGGGACTGGTTTTCTCGCTAGATTGCCAGTTTGTTACAAAAGACAGTCAAGCTATGAATCAACAGCCAGATCAGGAGCTATGTAGGGCGACGTCCCCAGCAAAGAAGCTTCTGTCTTCATCTGAGTTCGGGGCCTGGCCCGGTGGCAGGTGAAAGCATTCTGGTTCAGCAAAACCTGAAGCTCTCTGGACCCTCTCTTTGGGGGGTTTTATAAAGGCTTCATTACTTAGGCATGATTGAATCAATCATTGATCATCGGTGATTGCTTCAACTTCCAGTCCCTCACCGGTCCCTGGAAATGAGGGGGTGGGGCTGAAAGTTCCAGCCCTGTATTTCGTAGTTCATTGCTCTGGTCCCAGCGCGCCCCACCCCTTTAGGAGATTTCCAAAAGGAGTTGCCACATTAACAAAAGCTTAGCAGTGTTTGAGGGGGTTGTTGTGAATAACAAGACAGACACTTCACCTTCATGGCCCTGAAGTGACTTCAGGAATTGAGGACAAGAGACCAACTATTATGACAAAAGAAAGATTCTCCCGTTGCTCTTACGGCTCAGGAAATTCCAGGAATTCGAGGAAATGTGAGGCCGGGAACCTTGTTCTAAGTCCACAATATATATTTAGTATAAATGACAATATCACACATGGTGGTAAAGTTCAGTTGGTAAAGTTCAGACCAAACCAAAGTACAATCTCCCTGATTTGCAAGAAAGTTGCAATTACTGAAAAATTCTATCTACGTTAAAACTAAAAAAAAATACGTACAAAATACGGTAACGTTCTAGGCTCGGATAGTTAATTAGTTTTTTGTTTACATGAAGGGACTTTTGAAATTTCTACAGGATAACTTTTAGCTGTGAGAGATGGTCCTGCATCCCTGGTCCCTAAGTACATAGGTACTGGTAACATACGTCCGTCATTGTGCCTAATTAAACTAAGTTAAACTAAGCTAAACTAAGCTAAACTAAGCTAAGCTAAACTAAACAAGATAAAGTAAAGTAAAGCAAAGCAAAGTAAAATAAAGTAAAATAAAATAAAAAGTAAAATAAAATAAAATAAATAAAATAAAATAAAATAAAATAAAATAAAAATCTCCAAGATGTCCTCTAGGGGGCAGTAGCATCCTGTTAAAAACTATCCTCTTAGCCAGTAACTTAAAAAAACCTAGGGATCTTAGGGATGTTTATAATTATTGAAAGAAAACAGAAAATAAAATGAACCAATGAAAATCTTATTTGGGGCATTCATTTTAAGAACAATTTGTGCATATTGAGTATTTAACTTGTGTGTAAGAACTTGGTATGTGTGACAGAATTGAGTTTTCAATTTTAATGGTGTACTTCAGTCAGAGATTTAATCTTGTGATTATAAAGTTGAAAAAGATTCTATTTGTCAACCAACGTTGCAGATAAGTATTGTTTAAGAATACCTAAATTTAAAAATGGTGTAAGACTATTTTATTGGATTTATACGATTTACCACTGTTTATAGGAAGATTTTGCTCGTTAGAGACACACTTTCTTTAAAAGGGAAATGGACTATAAATGTAAAAAGCAGACAACGGGCCTAAATAGAGTCACTTATGCTAAGCCCCACAGCACCAAACTGAGATTTAACTTAATGACAGTTTTGGCTCTCCCCGAAGTGGAATCTTTTTTTCTTTTTTTTTCTTTTTTAAAAAATGTTTATTTATTATTTGAGAGAGAGAGAATGAGAGAGTGACAGCATGAGTGGGGGAGGAGCAAAGAGAGAGGGAGACACAGAAACTGAAGCAGGCTCCAGGCTCTGAGCTGTCAGGACGGAGCCTGATGCGGGGCTCGAACCCACAGACCATGAGATCATCACCTGAGCTAAAGTCCAGCGACTTTAGCGGAGCCACCCAGGTGCCCCAAGGAAGCTTCCACGATCTTACAAAAGTTTTCTATGAAGAAAATCAACAACAAATACAATTCTTTGTGCCAATATACTGAATATACTGAGTGCATTCGTCTTCAGATTGGGAGGAGGCGGGGATGTACACTTTCACCGTTTCTATCCAGTGTCTGCGGAGGTCCCCCCACCCCCCCCACCCCGCATAATGACAGAAGGGGAGTGCGTGGGGAGAAAGGCATGAAGGTCGGAGAGGAAGCAGTAAAGCTTTCTTCGTGCATAACATGATTGTTTACGTTACAAAGTCCTAAGGACTCCCCGCCCCCAAAGCTGCTAAAACTAACAAGTGAACTCAACAAAATTGTCCAAATCGGTTGTATTTACAAAAACCAGCATGGCAGCAAAAGTCAAAGTGACCCTTCATAAGCTCAAAAGGTTTTCAAATGACACAACAGCATCGAAACTGGAAACCATTCGGGAATATACTATCAAAGGACGTGCAAGACGTGTACATCGAACCCGAAAAATACTGCTGAGGGAAATCGAAGGGACCCTGCCCGAAAATGGAGAGATTACGCCATACTCACGGGTTGGAAGACAGAATTTTCAGGTGCCAGCGCTTTACATGCTGGCCTGTAGATTCGGTGCAACCCATCGACTCCACTCCAACGGCTCACTCAAGAGAAGTGAAGACATCTGGCCACCTTTGTAGACTTGCACACGACGTCCCAAACGGCTTTATTCAGGATAGTCCCCTGCTGACAAGAACCCCAGATTGACATTACCGAGTGAATTATGTAAGCGATTCATGTTCATGAGAACATTTAGACCTTCTAGATATGTCAAGTGGAAAAAAAAAAAAAAAAATCAGAGCCCTTTGGCTTCCCACCACTAACCCCTGTTCACGTTTCCGATGCATGCTTTTCTTCCCATTTTGTCTGACTGCAGCGTAGTCCTCAGGCCCGCCTCTAGCTGAGGCCTCCTGCCTTTGCTTTTCTGGAAATGACACTGTGGTGCGAGTCGATCCTCCAACTCATAACAGAGCGAGTGAATTTGCCTGGGATGTGTCATCCTTCAAGAGATTGTGGCAGCACTGGGCGCCGAGCCAAGATTCCTGAGCCCTTAGGTCCTACCCTCTTACCATTACCAGCAGCCACCCAGTGGAGGGGATCTGGGGGAGAGTTAGAGCCCTGGGTTTGAGTGCCCCCTTGAGGCAGCACCTCAAACGGAAGCCTACTCGCATGTGGGCAGGAGACGCACTTACCACACCTGCTTGGCTGGGATGGAGATTTGTTTCGAGGGCTGGGATGGAGATTTGTTTCGAGGGCTGGAAAAGGCTTGGCACGAATCTCGAGCTGAATGGGCTGCAAGGGTGGCTCCCTTCATTGGAGCATTCTACTCCATTCTCCTACTGGGCGAGCAGAAATCTCACAGCGAAAGGGGTTTTCCAGTACCTTCTTTTTTAGGATGTCTCCCCTGCTCTCAGGCATGCCATTAAATGTTGTTTCTTCTCCATTCACAGGGCGGGCTCCTGGAATCCATGTTTGTGAACATGGCCTCACTTCCTGGACCACAGCGATGGGACCTGGGTGGGCACTTGGCAACTCGGGCCCAAGCAGGGTTCTTTCCCTGGAAATTTGGAAAGAGCAAAACAGAGAACTAACTGGACAGCCAGGTCTACAGTAACATGGGAAATGGGGCAGCTGTTTATTTAGTTCTCTTTGATCTGTCCCTGTTGGCCAAGTAAGAGAGGCTGCCGATAAGGGGGAGTGGGAGCAAATGTGCAGAAAGAAACCAGAGAGTGAGAGAAAGAGAGAGCCCTTTCTGTATTCTCCTTTCTAGAAGCCCCTGAGGCCTGGCTGCATCCCGATTTTGGGCTCTGAGCTACTTGTAGGACCTACTGTGTGCACTTCCCTAGGTCTTAAGCTACCAGAAGTCCTGCCAACGTCTGGCCTTGGTGCCTGTCTCTAGTGCTGCCCATTCATTTATTCGTTCAGCAGATAATTATTGGCCATGTCTACGTACCAAAAAGTACTGCTACAGACACTGGAGAAAGAGCAGTGAACAGCAAAAAAAGTTTTTACTGTCATGTAGGGGAGATGAAAATTAGAAAGACAAACACGTAAGTACCTGACACGTCAGATTGTGTTGAGGCAATGAAAAGTGAAGTGGAGTAAGAGGAACAGTGAACGTAGACAGAAGAGCCAATACAGGCATCTCTGCTTAAGTGGGACTTGAGCAAAGACCTAAAGGAACTGGAGAAGCAGAGGGAGCCGTGTAGCAGTTTGGGGAAGAGCATTGTACAGTGAGAACAGTAAGTGCAAAGGGCCTGGGGCAGCAGGTGTTTGAAGAACACCAAGGCAGTGAATGTGACTAATGGAACGAGTGAGGGCTGAAGACGAGGTCAGAGGGGTGGAAGGGGGGAGGTGAGGGTGAGGCTGTGTGGGTATTGGGGGTGGGTGGCACAGGGCCTTGTGGGACTTTGGCTCTTGCTCTCGGTTAGATAGGGAACAATTGGAGGGTTTTCGGTACATGTTATGATCCTCCTACGTTTTAAAAAAAACGTGATAATCAGACATGGGTGTTTATTTCGGGAACCTGGGAGATCCATTGGAGAGTATGGAATTGCAAAAGCACCCTTAGAGCTGGGGGTTAACACTCCTGGAAAGTGCAGGTCTGGGTCCTTGGGAGCAACTGGGATGTATTTATAGGAAGAATAAAGACCCCCCCCCCCCCCCCAATGCACTGGGTTTGGGTGCTAGCCACTTGGTATCTCTTGGCTTTTGTCCATTTGATTTCTTCTCTTTTAGGGGCTTTTATTTTTCTTCTTCCAGGAGACAGAGCTGGAAGGTGGGCTGGGTCTGCTCTCCTCTTGCTTGGGAGGAGACACCCCCTCACCCTGCCCAGCCCTCCCTCACTGGCCAAGGGGGACTGAGGGGCTGCGGGGAGGGGTGTCTGCAGTGCGCCCAGACCCGGGGCTCACCGAGCAGGGGCCTGCCCAGGCCTTTGCATTCTAAACAATCAGGAACCTTCCTCCTGTTTACGATACAAGTCCTCTCTCTCATTTTATTGACACGTAGTGTCCTCACAGTGCATCTTTCATGGTCCCAGTTTTCATGGACGTTTGTATTGAGAAATCGTATTTTTATATAAGAAACAAATATAAAAAATATGAGAATATAAATTTGCCGTCCAAATGCCATGATAAATGGCAACAGAGGCTGGGTGGGGAGGGGATTGGGGCAACCCAGAGAGATCCCGTCCTGTGTCAGGGAGGGGTCGGATCTGAGATGCTAACCTTCCGGATGCGGGCCCGGTAGGGCCAGCTCTTCCAAATTTTGGAGACAAGCGAAGTCTCTGGACAACCTTGCATGAAGATGGCATCAGTATCCATAGCAACAACCACACCACACCCTGGTGGGGGTTCCAGGCTTCCAGGAGAAAGGCTTTCTTCCGCCTGCAGTCTTCCCCTTCAATGCCCCCGGGAGCTAGGCTGGTGTCCTCCTGGAATGGCCTTTGCGTGGAGGGGACCAGCTTATTTTATGGTTCCCTTGGTCTGTTTCTTGCCGTCCTGGGGAGTTGGGAAAAGCACCTACTGCTCTGTGGAATGAAGCCTCCTGGCCCCAAAGTGGGGTTAGTGGAGCCCGTGTTAAAGTGGAGTTCATTGATTTATTCAGCACATACTTATTTAGATATTCTACAAGCCAAATACGCTCTGTCTAGTTACTAGACTTCTTCCTGCTCTCTCGGGCTCCTCCCTCCTAAAACCTGGTACCTGCCTTGTTCCCCCCACAGGAGATGGGCTCAGTCCTGGCTCTCCCTTGCTGCCTTGGCCATGTCCAGCCTTCCAAAGCTGTGCCAGTGTCTCAGTGAGGGGTAACTTCTCATCCCTGATCTTCTCTCTCCTCCAGCGCAGATCTGGTCCTCCTGGACCCTTGCGGTCCTGCTTGCTCCCAGTCCTCCATTTCCTTTCCTGCATCCCTGAGACTCCCCTCCTTCTGGGCTTGGTTTGACCTTAGTTCTCAGGGTCCCCAGCGGGCTTTGTGACACCAGGGTCCGTCATCACGATGTGTGCCTGTAGCTGAGAACACCCTACGGGGCCGTGCCAGTCTTTAGCTGCGGTGAGTGCCCACGGGACACCTCTTCTCTCGGTCCTGTTCTCTTCTCTCTCCCTATTTCTTTCCCCCCCTTTCTATTTTTCATTTCTATCACAGGGTGTATGGGTTTGCTACAGCCTCAAGAATGCTGCATAATCAGCTATCCCCAACTACAGGGGCTTAAAACAACAATCATTCCCCCCCCCCCCCCACTTGTGGCCCTGTAGGCAGACTGGGGCAGTCCTGATGATTCAGGCTTTGGCTGGGCCGGGTGACTCTGCTTCCAGAGTCACACGGCAACAGCAGCAGCTTTGTTTTTCACTGACAGGTTTCACTGCAGGTTAGGAGGGGCGGCTCTGATCCATGTGTGTTTCTTCCGGAGTCCAGCTTGATCGGGCAGCAGCTACCCAAAGGGAGTTCTTTTTAGGGTGATGGCAGAAGCATGCGAGGCCCCTTAAGACCCGTGCTTGGAACTGTCTTGCTGTGACTCGCTTCCATCTTCTTCCATTGGCCAAAGCAAGTCACGCGGTCAAGCCCCAAATCAAGGAGTATGGAATTACTCTGCCCCAAATGAGGCCATGGCGAGGACGTGGGTACAGGGCGGGGTGCGGAATTGGGGCCAGTCATTTAATCTCTCACACGTGGTCAGTGCTCGATACATACTGTTTATCCCACGTTGACTCGTGTATATCCTTTAGGTCTCGAATGCGTCCCCAGGAGCATTTAAAGCCACTGTCTGCGAGGACTTTAACTTGATTTCCTCAAGGGACAGGCTTTGGCTGCAGAAAGCAGAGAGCTGAGCTGCCTGTGGTGCTTGAAAAAATAGAAGAGCTCTTTCTGGAAAAAAACAAAACCAAAAAACCCCCCAAACAACTAAAAACCTCCACCCGCCGTGACTCGGGGCTTTTAAGATCTGGGTCCGGGGCTCCGTCCCTGTGGATCAGCGACATCCATTAGCACAGCCATTAGAATGCAGCTGCCAGGGCTGAGGCCAAGGACGAGGCCTCTGGGCCAGAGCGAAGCTTTCGATTCCTCTGCAAGACTGCAGGGAAAAGACTCATAAGAAGCCCGTGCCAAGAGCAGCGCTCACGTTATCTCATTTAATGCCTGCTGCAGCCCTGGAAAGGGGTATTTTTAAACCCACGAAATGGAGCACTTACATCTGTGCAATTATAATGCCTCTCCCTGGGTAATGACTTGAATGGAATTTTGTCGAATGTGATGCAGTCCATTTCCCAGCATTGCTGGAAAATTTTGAAACACGGGTCAAGCACCCTCACCTTCAAGTGATGTCAGGAAGCTTGCTTAATAGAAAATCCAGGGCAATAAGAATATCACCCATTAAGGGACAGGCAAGGTCTCTGAGACAGCCCGCAGGACCTCGTCATCTGCCCCCTCTGCCATCTGGGTACGGCTGCTTTCTGCTGCCCCCATGCACTTGCCGATGTCGGTCTGGGGTCTCTAGGTACTCTGCCTGCTATGCGCCTTGGTCTGGAAGCAGGCTGAGACGCCCCCAGCCCTCCTGGAGGAACGGGAGACCCTCACCGCCCCCGGCCTTGGGACATCTCTTTCCACCTGTGTTGGTTGTCCCCTTTGGTCTCCTGCAAGCGAAGCGGGAGCTGTCCGCTCGCTCTTTGGCGGCCTTCGGTCAACAGCTGACTTGAGAGCTCACGTCAAGAGGCTTCGGTGGCTGGGGGGCAGAGATGGGGTGGAGGTGACCCAGGGCAGGCAGAAGGGAGCACGGAGCGATTTCCTACTCTTCTCTCTTGTTTTGTCTTGTTCTCCGTGTCCCGTTCTCCGAGTCCCTCCCTGACTCCTTACGTTCCTGTCACTGCACCCGCTAAGGGCCTCCTGCCATCCTGCCCTTTGCGCGCAATCGGATTCTGGAGAGGGGCCTGCATTTCTTACAAGCTTCCAGGTGATGCCCATGCTGCTGGTCCAGGGACCACACTTTGAGGAGCCAGAGGATAGTTTTCTACAAAGAACTTCTACGTATGTTATTCCTCCCGGTCTCTGCCACGACCCAGACGGGCTGGGAGGCCCGGAGCCCGTGCACTTATATTTTACAGGCGAGGTTCGACTCTGCAGCGGCTACGAAGCGTCCATGTGGTTGACGGCCCTGCCTCTGAGGGCAGCCTTGAAATTGGGGTGACCGTCCTATTATTCCGAGGTCCCATCGTTCCTGGCCTGGGGAGGTGCCCCGGTAAGATGAAAGGTTCCGGAAAAGTGGTGCGTGGCCGTGGGCGGAGAGCGCACACGTCTCGGAGGGCAGAGCTCCCGGTTTCCCCGTGCGAGATCAGGTGTCCCTGGCAGTGGAAATGGGCCGTATAAATTATACATACAAGTAATAGAGGCTGCTGCAATCTGCCAGAAGTTCTTGCGACGGCCTGGATGATGGATCGCCTTGCTGGGGCTTGGGGGGCTGCGCCGAGGGCACCGAGACAGAACTCGAGAAGGGAGGGGAGGCTGAAGCCAGGCGTCCAACTCCTGCACTTCCTGTCAGCAGGGACATGTGCTTTTCCGGCCGGCCAAAGCTTGCTGGCCTTTGGCAAAGGACCTACCTACGCAGAGTGGCAGGTCGTGGGCAGGAAAAGAAGGATGAAAAGGGTCCCATCAACGAGTGATGATTTTGGTCCGTCCTGGCGGGTCTGAGGATTCTGGTAGGAGGTAGGAGGTGAGAGAGGCTGAGAGCCCACCCCCCCATGGCACAGCTGGGGAAACGGAGGCCCTGTGACGGGGACACCTGCCTGAGGCCACCCGGCTTATCGAGGGCAGCGCTGGGGCCAGGGTGCTGGGTTCCCAATTGTGGCCTCAAGTTTCGCCCCCACTTCGTCTCTTTGCTTTGTCATGGACCAGCTCTTGTCTGACTTTTCCGAAGCGGGACAAAGCGCTCTGGGTTCAAAACGGGTGGCAGTGGGGAGCGGACTGTAAGGTCTTGGGGAGAAGGACTCGTTCGGGGGGTGCACGTGGAAGAAGCAAAATTCTGGCATCAGGGAAAGACACCAATTTGCCAGGTCATCGCCCCTTTTGATCTCTCTTCTCGGGCCACCGTTCAGCGGGCACTTCAACATGCCTCGCGTTGGAGTACGTCATTTATTCCTCGGCCCCTCAGTAAATGCCATCAGTCAAACGGAGCAGATGAGCTGTGTGCTCAGGCCTGTCTCCCTTCAGCTCCTCGTTTTCTGCCCGGAGAAGCCTGACCTGACGTCTCCTCTCTGCCAGCCAGTCCCGCACCTGCGCTGGCCACCCGGAGATCAGTGCCACCGTCTCTGCCCTCGGCGACCGCTGTTGCAATGCTCTCCTGTAAAGAACGCGCATGTGACCGCAGCCCACGCTTTCTAGAGTGGTGCAACTCGGTGTGCCTGTCGGCTTCCACAAAAAGAGCTTGCATCACGTCACTGGTAAAGTCTTACTATGAGCGGGAGAAGTCACCTTAGCAAAATAGCTGATGTACCTTCTAGCGTGAGGCTCTGTCTCCCCAGAGGCCAAATGATAATCGTAGGCTGCTGGGCTGCGGAGCACGTGGCGAGGAGCCTTTTCTAGAGCACGTTCTGTCCATCAGGCACACGCTAACCACTGTGTGTATTCATGGAGTGCATAAACACGCACGTATCCACATAGACATATACATGTGTGTGCATTAATTTCATTCTTTAAATTATGCCGTAAAAGTAACTTTTTCTCCCTTTTGGAGTATAGTTCGTGAGTTTGAACACTTGTACAAGCACGTGTAACCCCCACCCTAATCAAGATACAGAACAGATCCATCACTCCAGTCAACTCCCTCCTCCTAGGCCTTTGCAGGTGCCTTCACCCCATCGGGACCCCCTGGCAACCACTGGAAGGCGGACGTAAGAGGGGGAGCCAACTCGGACCCCTCAGAGGAAGTCGCTGTCCTAGGGAAAGCAGGAGCATGGACGCCTGTGACTCTATAGAGCAGAGCTCAGTGACAGTAAACTTCTATGATCATGTCCCTTTCCTTGAGGGCAGGACCTCCAAACTCTGCTCACATCGAACTGCAAAGGATCCGCGGAATAGGTCCTTTGTCCTGGATGGCCATCGTCTCCAGTCTCTCCTACAAACTAGGAGGGGGTGACTGCTATAGTCTCTGCCACAACCATGAAGTTCAAGAAATGTCTCGTTTATTTTTTTGAAACAAATGAAATGTGGGGCTCCCTCCAGCACACCCTGCCTCTGCTCTCCAGAGCAACGTGGGGAGACAGACCCTTGGAGTTTTGCATCGTTCGCTCGCTGCTCAGCGCCGCTGACCTGGGTGGCTCTTCACCTTCTAGGGGACACTGTGGCTCTGGGGTTCTGAGGAGGGGACAGAAGGTACTCCTTCCCGAAGGGACTCTGCCCTGCTGTGAAGGCCATGGCCTTCACAGACTGGCCTGTTCGGCACCCTTGTCCAGGGCCATTGCTTTAGGGCCCTACCTGGCATTCTTGAGGAGTACTCCAAATCCCAGGGGTTCCTGACATAGTCTCAGGAGCCTCGAGGTTAAATATTTAACACTGGTATGAATTTGGGGCACCTGAGTGGCTCGGTCGGTTAAGTGTCCCTTCGGCTCAGGTCATGGTCTCATAGCTCGTGAGTTCGAGCCCCGCGTCGGGCTCTGTGCTGACAGCTCGGAGCCTGGAGCCTCCTTTGGATTCCGTGTCTCCCTCTCTCTCTGCCCCTCCCCCACTTGTGCCTTGTCTCTCTCTGTCTCTCTCTGTCTCTCTCTCAAATATAAACACTAAAAAAAAAATTAAGATCAGCATGAATTTTTAAGTTCACACTAATAGTGATCTTTAAATATACACATGTACATACAATGGTCTTTATTTTTAATTTTTATTTAAAAAATTTCTTAATGTGTATTTTTGAAAGAGAGAGACAGAACACGAGTGGGGGAGGGGCAGAGAGAGAAGGAGACACAAATGGACAATTTATCTGAGAAGCCAACAAAGGTGAGTGGCGTTTCACATGTGGCAGGAGGGAGAGGAGGAGGGAAGGGGGGAGGGGTTTGCATGTTCAGACAGGACGGGGATCGGGAAGGAGTCTGCCTTCCTACCCCTCCTGCGGCCAGCCAGTTCTCATCAATCATGTCCTTTGAGAAAGGCCAGAAGAAGGAGGCCTCCAAGGTCATCAATGTCAACGGCCACCATTCTTTTTTTTTTTTTTTAATGTTTTATTAATTTTTGAGACAGAGAGAGACAGAGCGTGAGCAGGGGAGGGGCAGAGAGAGAGGGAGACACAGAATCTAAAACAGGCTCCAGGTTCTGAGCTGTCAGCACAGAGCCCGACGCGGGGTTCCAACTCACGAACCGCGAGATCGTGACCTGAGGCGAAGTCGGACGCTTAACCGACTGAGCCACCCAGGCGCCCCAATGGCCACCATTCTTAAGCTCCCTGCTTGACAGGCATGTTAAGGCCCATTATCTCGGGTAATCGCCACAATCCTGCAAAGTAGGTGTTATTACCCTTTTTTTTTTATAGATGAGAAAACGGAGTCCAGAGAGGTTAAGTAACTTGCCCAAGGTCACACAGCTGACAGCTGGTAGAGCTGAGGCTCAATGCCAAACCCAACGAGCTTCCTGCTCCGTGTTGCCTTCCACGTCCATAACAGAGACACAAAACACAGGGAGTGTAGACGACTGGAACGGACCATGCGCATCCATAATGGGGAGACCCGGACTGGAGTGGGGAGGAGCGTTAAGGTGGTCCGAGATCGTTCCAGGAGGAAAGCGTAAATTGAACTTTGAAGGGCAAGGCGAATTGCTATTAGAGGAGCAAAGGGAAAAACATTCATGGCCGGGGAACAGCATAACCGAGGGTACAGAGGCAGGGATGAGCAGGTATCCAGCACAAGCAGAGGCAACGATCCTGGTGAGGGCAGGAGGCTCAGCTGGGAGGGAATTGCAATAAAAAAATATGGGGGCCAGGACGGTGGACTGGTGTCCACAGAACTTAGGCATCAGCTCACGTTCTTCCCAGAAATGCAAAGGGACGGAAGCGGTGATTAAGGAAGATTAAAATCCGAGGTACAGAGCTGACCCCCCTACAGAGGGGACTCTGGAGAGCGCACGTGCAACAGCTCTATAAGTTACGTATTCCTTTCTTCAAAAAAATTTTTTAAATATTTATTTATTTTTGAGAGAGAGAGAGAGAGACAGAGCGTGAGCGTGGGAGGGGTAGAGAGAGAGGGAGACACAGAATCTGAAGCAGGCTCCGGGCTCTGAGCTGTCAGCACCAGAGCCCGACGTGGGGCTTGAACTCACGAGCTGTGAGATCCTGACCTGAGCCGAAATCAGCCGCCCAACCGACGGAGCCACCCAGGTGCTAAATTAGGTATTCCTAACAAGTGACTTCGAAACCCCATCATCGTCCGTTTTGCTTCTAGCATCAGGTATATTTTTTAAAAGGTTGTCATTCAAATCGTAGCTAACACATACAGTAGGTGTTTTTCCCCTTTTTCTGACTTAATGAGTTCCAATGACACTCACATTGCTTTTCTGGAAAACTACTGCCCCCCCCCCCCAAACCCCGCCATAAAAACCTACAAGCGTGTACACGCCCACACAGCTGTGAGAGGCGCCTCGTTGCTTTGACAATGGACATAGTGAGCACCTGTAGCTAGCGCCCTGCCATCTGCCCCCCCTTTACCCCCCAGTGGCCAGAACCCCCGCCCCCCCCTTACCCCCCAGTGGCCAGAACCCCCACCAGGTGCTAAAAAGGAGGGCTTGGTCTGAGGAGCCTCAGGACACTGATGCCCAGACTGGGCGCCCCCCCCCCCCCCCTCCAGGTGCCAGGCTCTGCTTAGGCCCGCAGTGGAAGCCTGGAAGGTGGCTTTCATTTGGTTTTTATAAAATCGTCCAATCAAAGTTCAACAAGCATAAACAAGCCTCCCCCAGGGCTCTAGAAATGAGCAGGCGGGAGAGAGGTGAAAGCAGTGGATGAGACAGTGAGGGGTCGCCTGAGATGCCTGAGTGGGTGCTAGTCCGAGGCCGTGGGAGTTCGTGTCCACCAAGTAGGAGGCTCTGGGCTAGGCAGAGGGTGGGTGCAACGGTCAGAGGTCAAGTGTGCTCTCGAGTGGAGAAGCCACAGTTTGAGCCCTTCGGTGTCACCTCCTCAAGGACCCCTTCTCCGACACAGACACACCGGTCCCCTTCAGGAATAGGTGCCTTATCTGGGGGTCCCCCAGCCCCACGTGTTACATCGAGCATGTTGTTCACCACACTGACTTGTCGTTTGCTAACTTACCTGTCTCTCATGCTCTCTCCAGGGCTAGTGTGCCATTGCCTGGATCGGTGTTTTAAGCAACGGACAGTGAAATGGGGTCAGGGAATTCAAAGCCAGCAGCGGGCGTGAATAAATAATGTTGAGTTATCCTAAGACCACTTGCTTTCTTAAGAGAAGTGATTTGGGACATATCCTTCAGAAACTCAGAAAGAAAGCATCTCGTGGGCGTTTGGGGGCTCAGGGGGATTGTGGATTTCTGGGAAACTAGAACCACTGACAGGCTAATGGATGCCCAGCCACCTGGGACAAGCTGGATGGTGGGGCAGAGCTACCAGCGGGAAACACCGATCACCTCTGACCCTCTCAGTCCTGGGGAGGAGAATGCAGCCATGTGCCCATTAGGAGAGGGGAGTGGCGGGGCGCCTGGGTGGCTCAGTGCGCTAAGCGTCCGACTCGGGCTCAGGTCATGAGTTCGAACCCCGCGTCGGGCTCCGTGCTGACAGCTCAGAGCCTGGAGCCTGCTTCGGATACTGTGTCTCCTCTCTCTCTGCCTCTCCCCCACTCATGTACGTGCTCTCTCTCTCTCTCTCTCAAAAATAAAAATCAACATCAAAAAAAAAAAAAGGAGAGGGGCGTGGCTTAGGGCGGCATAAGCACAGCCATGGGAATGTTGCCCCTCACTCTCCCGGTCTACGGATGTAATGTAAGTGTCCGTGCTTGACCAACATGAGAGCCACTACTTGAAAGGGAAAGAGAACAGCAGATGATTTGCTGTCACCCAGTTGGTAGGCTTTTGTGGATTGTCATGTCAAGAATCCTTTGCCGCTCCTCCACGTGATCTCGATTCTTCCTTGACCTCTCTGTTCTTTCCCCTCGTTCTGGAAAAATATTTTTTAGGCCTTGGGACAATAATAGACTAACTGTATGGGTGATGAAAATGCAATGCCACATTCCCTTCTCCGGTGTTAAGTTCACTCCAATTATGTGGCCATAATGAGTTGACACAAGACACAGAGTGGTCATACGCTCATACCAGGCAGTCACGGTTTCTTAGCAACAAACTAGAAACTGTTAAGTAGGCTTTGTTTGTGTCTGGGCTCATGCGTATTGGTAGTGTAGTCACTGCTGAATGCGGATGGACAATTTGTGCGCGCGTTGATTTCTTCTCTGGGCGCCATTGCCACGTACCCGCCGAACATAGAGTTTGAAAGGTTATAGTATTCCTGAAATTGTTTCATGGGTTCGGAACTAATTTGAAGAGAAGCTAATCTTATGTGCTTATGCTTACCATTTAATGCATGCTGTGCTCTGAGTAATAACAATTTTCATGGAGTAGCATAGATTGCCTGTTCTTTTTTTTTTTTAATCTTTATTTTTGAGAGAGAGAAACAGCATGTGAGCAGGGGAGGAGCAGAGAGAGAGGGAGACACAGAATCTGAAGCAGGCTCCAGGCTCCGAGCTGTCCGCACAGAGCCTGACACGGGGCTCGAACTCACAAACTGTGAGATCGTGACCTGAGCCGAAGTCGGACACTCAACCGACTGAGCCACCCAGGCGCCCCTAGATTGCCTAGTCTTAAGCTCTGCCTTAGTTTCTAAATCCATCAAGCCCTCCTGTTTCCTGTTGTTCGAATGATCTTCGAGGACCTACTTCATTTCCATTTTACCTCCTCCAGTAGAGGTTTGGAGAGAAGTTCCGGGTCAGTCGGTTCGGATTAGGACTCAGATCCAGATCCGGCCCATGGTGCCGTGCCTGTGGAGAGGTTTCTGGTTTGAAACCTGACCCCCTATGTATATTGTGACTCATCAAGCATGGTGGCCAGAAGGTTCTTAGGTGTCTGCGATGTGTGTTATCACTCCCTTATAGGACAGCATCAAATGGCCATTGTTCTGACAGACTCTACCTCTGGGTCAAGATGTGGGAGGGAATAAAGCCAGACCCTAGACCCTACAGGGCCCACTGCCTGCCACTCACTGGTATTCTATTAGTATTGCTGAATGAATGCAGAAGTGAATGAATGAATGAGTGAGTGATTCTAATTTCATTCACAGCCATGGTTTACGCCTGCCATGCACGCAAACTGGAGCAGAACATAATGGTTCCCATTACCCAACACTTGGGAGATTATTTTGCTGAAAACAACAGCACTTTTGCATTGTCACCAGAGAATTGTAAGTTCTCATTGTTTGAATTATTGTTCTCAATAATTATTGTGGTGCCACAGGGAGAGAAATGGAGCTGCCCCCTCTTATGAAACAGTGAGCCAGCGTGAGTCAGGAAGGAGCATTGGTGCGTATTGTTGCAAACAGGTGGCCGTGGACTGCCTCCCTCTGTCTGCCAAGACAGACGCTATCACGGTGCACAGCGTGAGAGATCCTTGCACGGTCTGGCTGAGAAATCGTGTAAAGGCATTTGACACCGGCTGAGTCCATTTCATCCTGAATGTGAGCCATTCTCACGGGGGCTCACTTCTGAGGTGCTCCGAGTCTTTTGGGCCACAGCATCTATTTATAGCCGCGTCTCCAAATAGAAATTAACAAAAGCTCGGCTTCATCTCCCCACCCAAACCCTCTGGAAGCACCTCGCTGTGCATTCTGTATCTCCAATTTGTACCTGAATGCGAGATCTAGAGAGACCCTTGTGCTAGCGGACCATTATTCACTGTCTCATTTGTGTCCTTTCATTAAGCGTTTCTATTTTTTCTCTCTTCTGATAGATACTCATCATTTCTTTTTGCCAAGTGCCAGACACGCCGGGAGATGCAAAAATGAATGTCATTCTTCACGGTGAAGAAGCCCCACTCACGGGACACAGTACCTTTGTCTGGGGGAAGGACAGGTTTTATTTAAGGTTTATTGGCAGAGGAGGGGCCTTTACAAATCAGCAAAGCCAACAACTCAACACTGAATATTGGACATCACTGTCTTTAAAAGTCTTTCCACTATCAGGCCTTGTGTTTTGGCCAACCCCTCTCTCCCCTTTCTCTCAGAGGGGGAGACTTTCATTCCTACTCCCCAAATAATTCCGGGAATACCTTGGATGGCTAAAGATTCATTGATGCAATCTCCATGAACGGCAAGCATCCACCAGGGGTCTTAATCCCTCTGCTCCTTGTCTTTCTAAGGGGAAGGAGTCAGTAGCATAAAGATTTGATTTACCCGTGGATCTAAGTTACACCACACACTCCCCGCCTTTACCTTAGAAATAACTCTTGAGTGGGGCACCTGGGTGGCTCAGTCGGTTAAGCGTCCGACATTGGCTCAGGTCATGATCTCAAGGTTCGTGGGTTCAAGCCCCGCGTCGGGCTCTGTGCTGACAGCTCGGAGCCTGGAGCCTGCTTCGGATTCTGTGTCTCCCTCTCTCTCTGCCCCTCCCCTGCTCATGCTGTGTCTCTGTCAAAAGTAAATAAACATTAAAAAAAGAAATGACTCTTGAGTGACTACAATCAGTTTTGGTTTTAAAGCGTATCATCATGGTCATTACATGAAGCTGCACTTAGCGGTTTGCACATCTTGTTTCTCCTCTTAGATCATAAGCTCATCCAGGCAGGGGCTTCTCTGTTTTGCACCCCTTTCTTTCTCTTTTAGCTCCAAACATGGTGTTAGACGAGTATAGAGTTGCTTTCTATGTGTTTCTGTTGGATCAAACACATTTTTCACATTGGGTATTTGAATAAAGGAATCACTTCCTTTTATGCAACAGAGTGGATCATGCAGGAGAGGCACCAAAACCCGCTTTCAACTCTGTTGTTGAAGGAATAAACCCGAGGTAAAAACACAGCCCAGTAACAAATGTGTACTGTGGACAGCTACCCTCCCACAGGGAGTGACTAGACGAATCAAGTGGCTGGTCCTGCTTCCCTGCGTAGCTTTGAAATCCAAATAACAAAACAAAACAAAAGATTGTCCTGGCCAGCAAACACAGAACCCCGACCTCAGAAACCAACGTATGAGGGAAACTTGACTTCATACATGACGTATCGGCTTATCTGCTCTGCTCTGCTCCTGTGCATGTGCTCTGGTGTGTCATCGGATTTAAAAAAACAAAATTTTTTTTAACATTTATTTATTATTGAGAGACACAGACAGAGCATGAGCATGGGAGGAGCAGAGAGAGGGGGGAGACACAGAATCTGAGCTGTGATATGGGGCTCGAACTCACAGACCGCAAGATCATGACCTGAACTAAAGTCGGACGCTTAACCAACTGAGCCACCCAGGTGCCCCCGAATGTTGTGTCTCAAGCAAAGGCCTCATTAACCAAAGCTCAATTATTGAGATTGTTCTGGGACCCAGTTACAATAGTGGGGGCGAAGGGCTTCCCTCATACATCCACCAAGAACTTCTCCGCGGCACCCGCTGGGTGTCCTACGATCCAACTCAGTTCCGACACTATCTACCTGGCGGTGGCATCAGATCCTACAGGTGAGGGGCTTAGTCCCACAAGACAGTTGTCCACTTCAGATGCCCGTTACAAGTCCAGGCTGTCACAGCCCTTCTCACGGATCAGCTATAAATCGGAGGTTCCCACGAGCCCCTTCTCGGGTTCGATTCATTTGCCAGAGAGATTCACAGAACTCAGGAAAATAGCTTACTTCTATTTAGGGGTTTATTGCAAAGGCATGTGATAAGGGATACAGATGAACAGTCAAGCAGAAGAGGTGAGTAGAACAAGGTGTATGGGAAGGGGTCCGGGGTTTCCAGACTCTGTCTGGCTGTGCCAGTCACCCTACAACTCCTCCGCCTGTTGGCCAACCAGGAAGCTCTCTGATCCTCCTGATTATGGGATCTTATGGAAGCTTTTTCACCTAGGCGTGATCAGTTGTCCATTTCTATCCTTCTGCCCTCTCTCCGGAGGATGAGGGGTGGGGCCGAAAATTCCAAGCTTCTAACCGTGGCTTGGTCTTTCTGGGGACCAGCTCCCACCCGAGAGCTTTCCAGAAGCCCACCCAGAGTCACCTGAATAGAACAAAAAAGGCTTCTAGTGCTCTTATCACTGAGGAATTTACAAGGGGTTTAGGAGCTCTGTGCCAGGAGCTAGGGGCAGAGAGACCAATGCATATAATCCCTAAGAACCCGCAAGCATCTTTTAATGGCAGACCGGAATAGAAATATTAGTCTCTCGGATAATTTTTAAAAAGGACCTCTCGGCCCAGAGTTTTAATCTCTTTTTCTTTTATGACATTTGTTCACCAGCTGCAATACCGAGCAGATTTGTTTAATCAATTCTGTTCTTTGCTAGAGAGAAGAGGTCCTCAAGAGAGAAGAGGGCAGGAATTGATGGGACATGAAAAATTCATAGTTGGGAGAAGCAAGTCCCTGCAAAGGAAAGATTAATTTTCGTGGTGTATAGAATTTGATATATTAATAACCACCGGGCTATAATATTGCAGCCCCATCTCGGCTGATTCTCACACCGTCGTGAACAAATTTGTTGGGGCAAAACCACTTCAAAACTTTGAGGGGCTGGTGAGTTGTACCTGCATGCCCTGGGCATTCTTGCGTATGGATGCCAAGGTGAATAAATGCCTTGGAGAGAGGCTGGACTGCAGTTTTCCTAGAGGGAGTAGGTGGGGAAGACCGAAGCCTGAAGTCCCGATTTCCTTTTGCCTCACTCCTTTTTAAAAAAAATTTTTTTTTTCTTAATGTTTATTTTTGAGAGAGGCAGAGCGTGAGTGGGGGAAGGGCAGAGAGAGAAAGGGAGACACAGAATCCGAAGCAGGCTCCGGGCTGTCAGCGCAGAGCCCGATGCAGGGCTCAAATACACAGACGGCGAGATCATGACCTGAGCTGAAGTCGGACGCTTAACTGACTGAGCCCCCCAGGCGCCCCCACTTTGGCTCGCTCCTAAATGAAGCTCACTGTTGATAAAGAGATTCCAGAGAATCAGGTTCATATCACGTGTATGTATTCATTCAACCCCTGTTTGTCGAGCGCCTACTGTATGCCAGGCGTTGTGTTGGGTCCTGGGGCTTTGAAGTGAAATTCAGCTAAATCCTCAACCTGGGGAAGCCCTCAGTTTCTCCCGAAATGCAAACCTGGTGGTCGGGATCGGGGCGGGCATGGGGCCCTCCCATTTCCTGGTGGTGAAATGACCGTGCACGTCCAGAGCCCCCAGACGCTGAAGGAAGTCACTTTGCCCCACAGAGGTTGGTAAGCTAGGAGTTGCCATGGCAACAGATTAACTGGGTGTGCGCGCCCCAGCTGTGAGTATACCGTCTCCTCCTCTGCCTGAGTCCTTGCTTGGGGTGGCATCGTCTTCCTGCATGTGGAATTTGGCTGGAGAAGAACAAGCAGATGGAAGGGGGCTGCCAGGGACGGGAGAGGATAGTAGAGACACTATGGATTGAGACACCACGATAAGCTAAGACACAGAACACTCATCGCGGGCCAGACACCGTGCTATATGCCGCTGCCTCATTTCAGCTGATTCTCACAGTCCCGCTGCGTCCTTCCCCCATCGTGGAGGCAAGGAAGCAGGTTCAGACGAGCAGAGCTAACGTGAGCATCTGGGTCTGTCCGATTCCCACGCCTGTGCTCTCAACGCCAAGCGGCGGTGGTTCTGAACCACGAGGGCAGAGTACCTGTGGGCGTGGCTAAAATGCAGATTCCCAGGCGTCGCTCCAGACCTGCTGAATCAAAATGTCTGGTGGCGGTGGCGGAGGGGGGACACCGGAGAATCAGAACACAAAGGGCTCTTGGAGGTTGCCTGGTCTGCGTGAGGCCCGGAGAGGAAGTGACTTGCCCCAGGTCCCAGGGCCAGTTGGGATTAGGATCCGGGTCTTCTATGCCAGCCTAGGGGTGCGGAGGGGGTGCGTGCACAGAGAATTGGAAGAGGAAACGGTGGGCCCAACCACTGAAAAAGTTGTCCTTCCTTTGTGATGACAAGGTACCATCTGAGCGGTGCTCCAATCAAGACAAGGAAAAGAAAGAGCGAGAAGCCCTAACTGGTGCTTATTCTATTTTCTTTCCAGCATCTCTGCCTGCGAGGCCAACCCACTTCCTAGCCCGGTCACCAGGGTAACCATCACTCCCACCTTGACAGTCAAGTGCGTACACAGCTTCTCGCACCCACATCCAGGGCCACAGGACCCAGCCCTATAATCAGCCTCCCGCTGCCTCTCCACACAGCCAGCAGCATCGGCTCCCCGCTCTCTGGGCCCGTCACCCCATCACAGCTCTGGAGACACCCCTCCCCACGCTCACACGCCGAATTCTGCTTTCCTCGCCCACTGCCTCCCGGGAGACAAATATACAATCTGCTCTCAGCGTGTATCATCACCTCTGGAGGGAGGAATCTGCCCTCAAGTTGGGACACAACCCAACGCGCACAGCCCACACAGGAGGAAAATCACCCCCTTCCAGAGGAAGGGGGCTGTGGCAGCGAACGCCCTCTTTCCCTCCAGAGACAGCTGAGGGGGCAGCTGGAATTTAGGAATAGTTTCCCAAGTGATGATCAGGAGAGGGGCTGCGGTGGCTACGGAGGACGAGGGGAGCTGGGTGCCCAGAACCTGTTGCTAATGAAGCAGCTCCCTGCCTGCCAAGCGCAGGGGATCCCTGCCTGGGACAACAGAGCCCCCCCCGGCCCCCCCCCCCCCCCCCCCGTCACCACCGACTACTTGGGAGTCTGACCCTGTGGGTGATGAATTTGGGTGTCCTTCTTCAAAGACCCCATCAGAACAGTTTCATGAGGTGGGGCTGCTGGGGTCTTGGGTGTCCGTTAGGACTTCGAAGGGACCGGTTCCATCCTGGGCTCAGGGGCCCTCCCAAGTGCCCTGCCTGTCAGGCCGAGCTCCTCTGAGCTCCTTCCTCAATTGCTGGAGCTGATCAGAGTTTCCCACCAGCTCTATCCTGGCCTCTAGGCCAGACGCTCCAGCTTTTTCCCTCCTCACTCATTCCCTCCCTCAGCCCTCCTGTCTCACCTGTCTCCTAGGCTCTGAGCCACTTGCTGAGCCCTAGGGACCAGGGATTGTTGTCCTGATTACCCTCCTTTCTCCTTTCTCTGCAGCCTGAGGCCACCCCCTTCAGACTACTGACCCATTTGAAGCCTTCCTCCTGAGGGCTTGGGATATGGCTCCCCCAGAGGCTGCTGAAAGAGCCAGGTGAGACCGTTAAAAGTGCAAGAGAGGGGCGCCTGGGTGGCTCAGTCGGTTGAGCGTCTGACTTCAGCTCAGGTCACGATCTCGCGGTCCGTGAGTTCGAGCCCCGCATCAGGCTCTGGGCTGATGGCTCAGAGCCTGGAGCCTGCTTCCGATTCTGTGTCTCCCTCTCTCTCTGCCTCTCCCCCATTCATGCTCTATCTCTCTCTGTCTCAAAAATAAATAAATGTTAAAAAAAAAAAATTAAAAAAAAAGTGCAAGAGAGTTAACTCCCCAAGAAGCCAACTTTGACCAATAGGAAGCAAAAGGCAGGAGGAAGCCTTACTGCCTCCTTCCCATAGACAGCTCCCAGTGCCTCCTTCCCATGGATAGTTCCCAGTACCTCCTTCCCATTAACAGTTCCCAAGGTTGGACTTCTGCCCAGCCTGTCCGGAGATGCCCTGGATGGGGCCTTTTGGGCCTCTTCCTGGATTGGGAACCCGCCTGGGGGCACAGTGCTGTCCGTGAATTTGCTTCCCATCTTGTCCCGCCTCACCTCCCTCTCTCTCACTCTGGCTGCCCTGAGATTGCACCTCTCAAGGAAGTGTTAGCACTTATGCATCCCCTCAGACTTTCCTAGGGAATCTGGGCTAAGTTGGCACTAAGATTCAAATAGAGCATAATTCTTGTTCTATATTATCTAGCCTACTTCCCTCATTTGACAGAGGGAGCCGAGGCCAAGAGAAGGTAGGTAACTTCACCAAGTTTACAGCCAGTTGATGGAGATTCATTACTTTACTATTCATTACTTTATGCCTATTCATTATTTTAACAAGTAATTAAAGAGCACCCACTAGATAGCAGGCATTATTCTAGGCACTGGGAAAGTGGGGGTGAATAAAATGGACAAATTCTCTGCCTTTATGGAACACAACATTTGAATGGAAGATTGGAGAAGAAAAGAACCATAAATGAGATGAAGACGTAAAACATTCAGAATGTTAGACTAGTAAGTGCTGCTGGTGGTGATGGTAGGTGTTATGAGATGAACTGTGTCCCTCCCCCCAATTCATACGTTGAAGCCCTAACCCCCAGGACCTCACAATGCTACTGTATTTGGGGATAGGGCCATCAAAAGTGATTACATTAAAATGAGGCCATTGGAGTGGGCCCTAATCCAGTATGACTGCGGTCCTTATAAAAAGAGGAAATTTAGGGGCACCTGAGTGGCTCAGGTGGTTCAGCATCAGCTCTTGATCTCGGCTCAGGTCATGGTCTCCCAGTTTATGAGTTTGAGTCCTGTTTCAGGTTCCATGCTGACAGGGCAGAGCCTGCTTGGAATTCTCTCTCCCTATTTCACTATCCTTCTGCTGCTCTCTCTCTCTCTCTCTCTCTCAAAATAAAGAAATAAACTTAAAAAAAGAGGAGGGGCACCTGAGTGGCTCAGTTGGTTAAGCATCTGACTTTGACTCAGGTCACGATCTCACGGTTCGTGGGTTCAAGCCCCACATCGGGCTCTGTGTTGACAGCTCAGAGCCTGGAGCCTGCTTTGAGTTCTGTGTCTCCCTCTCTCTCTGCCCCTCCTCTGCTCACGCTCATCTCTCAAAAATTAATAAACATTAAATTTTTTTTTAAAAGAGGAAATTTGGACACACAGAGACAGCAGGGATGCACACACAGAGCAAAGACCATGTGAGGACATAGCAGGAAGGCGGCCACGTGCAAGCCTCAGGAGAAACCAAATCTGCTTCGATAAACAACAGACAATACGTTTCTGTTGTTTAAGTCACTGAATCTGTAGTATTTTGCTATGGTGGCCCTAGTAGACTCATACAGTGGGATCTCAATTTCATAAAAGGCGTCCTGAGCTGGCCTTACCGAGAAGGTGACATTTGAGTAATATCCTGAAGGATGTGATAGAGTGAGTTACCTGAAAATCCAATGGAAGAACATTCTAGGCAGAGGGAGCAGTAGGCTCTGACTTGGATGAGACCTCGAGTGTTTGAGGAAGAGTAAGGAGGCCAATGTGCATGAAGACAGCAGGGTGGGAGGGGGAGACAAAACAGGAGGACGAGATGAGAGGCAGGGCGGTGGGGGGATGTGGGAGGGCATCCTCTGTGTGACATGGGGAGTTATTGCAGAGGTTAGAGCAGCGGTTCGGTTCTTAATTGGGGGCGAAAGGGCATTTTGCCCCCGGGGACATGTGGCAACATCTAAAGGCATTTTCATTTTCCACTGCATAGCGGTGGGCGGGGAGAGGTCAGGATAGGATACCGGCATCTAGCGAGTAGAGGCCAGGGGTGTTGTTAAATATCCTACAATGCACAGGACAGCATTTCCCTCCCTTTCCCCAATGAAGCATTATCAGGGCCCACATAGTAACAAGGTTAAGAAGCCCTGTTTTATTTATTTATTTATTTATTTATTTATTTATTTATTTACTTACTTACTTACTTATTTACTTTTTTGAGAGCGAGCGAGAGAGAATACACAGGAAAGGCAGAGAGAGAGAGGTTTCAGGGGATTAGAACGTGGGCTTCTTTGGGAGAACATTATTTTAGCTACCACAAGAATCAACAGATTCAGCATAATTTCCTGAATCTTCTCTGAGCCTGGGTAAAGGGAACACTGGTCTGGTAGAAATAATGCTTGCTATGTGCCAGGAATTTCTCTAAGCATTGTGGGCATATTATCCCATTTAATTCATATAAGACTTTTGCTGGGGCGCCTGGGTGGCTCAGTCGGTTAAGCATCCGGCTTCGGCTGAGGTGATGATCTCGCGGTTCCGTGAGTTCAAGTCCCACGTGGGGCTCTGTGCTGACAGCTCAGAACCTGGAGCCTGCTTCAGATTCTGTGTCTCCCTCTTTCTGTCCTTCCCCTACTCATGCTCTGTCTCTCTCTCAAAAATAAAAAAACGTTAAAAAAAAAAAAAAGACTTTGTGCTGAGTACTACTTTTAGTCTGATCTTAGAGAAGAGTAAAGTGGGGGACAGAGTGGCTAAGTACCTTGCACAATAGGAAGTAGGAGAGCCAGGATTCCAGGCAGTTGGCCAGGGCCAATCAGGCAGTTCAGCTCCGAAGTCCATGCACTTAACCACCATGTTCTTGTTGAATGAATAAATGAAATGAATAAATCTAGCTCCCCTTAGCTGTGTGCTCATGCCTGAGCCATACAACTTCTCTGAGCCTTAATTTCATGATCTGTAAAATTGGAATAGTGGTGCATTTCTCCTGTGCTTCATAGGAGTGCTTCTAGGATGCATTGAGACAAGTCGTAAGAAAAGCAGTTCAGATAAGAAAACAGGGCTCCAAGACTCCGCCCACTGCATGTCACTGGCAGGGCTGGCATTGGGATGAAGGTCTCCCGGCGGCCAGGCTGGGGCAGGCTATCTCTCCTACAGGGTGGTAACTACAGCTACAGATTCTAGTCACCAAACTGAACAATTTTCCCTTCACCAGTCTCTTACCCTGTAACAGCCAACATCAAAGCTACGCCTGTGCATTCCATCAATGTTTCACTGAAGGCTATCAAGTCTCAAACGATGACGGTACAAAATCTAAATGGGAGAGGATACTTTGCTGAAGCAGGGTAAAGTTTACAAGTATTATTTAGTATCGGTTGTAAACGAGGGGGAAAGAGGACAATTTTGGAAATTGGCAGGAAGGGGGGGCTGCAAGGTGCTGCTCAGGGACATCGGCACCCCCGCGTCTTTGCCTCGTCTCCCGATCTCTTCAAGCTCCATTTTCCCCTTCATCCCTCCTTAATGTGGAGCAGGGATCAGAATACCTGGATTTTAGCTACTGGGTAACCACTGACCATTTTTGCTTTGAACTTCAGAGGCGGTATTGAATAAAAAAAAGAGCAAAGCGTGGGAGGATTCATCATATATTAGGACATGCAACAAAAACAGAGCAGTTCGGAATCAGTGCAGCACCGGTGTTGGAGCAGAGCTGGATCAACAGAGCAGAAACGAGAGCCCAGAAACAGAGACGTGTGTCTGTTAAGACTTGGTGTAGCACAGAGACGCCAGCACTCATCGGTGGGGGAAAGGACGGATTGTTTGGTGGGTACTGCTGGGCAAACTGGCTCACTATGCAGGGAAAATAACATTGTATTCCTGGTCATGCCATATGTCAGGTGAACTGCAGGTGAATTAAGACGTAACCGTGATAGGTAAAAGTGTGAAGCTATTAAATACGGGAAGATGTAGGAGAATATTCTGAGTAGGAAAAGAGTCTTAAATAAGACCCCCCCCCAACACACTACACAAGGCTAAAATGAGATGCGTTTGTTGACATCAAAATATGGATTTGCCCTACACCGTAGGATAGGAAAGGCCAAGCTAAAAGGACAGGTGAAAGATTGGGACAAAGACATACAATGTCTAAGACTGACAAGAGATTAATATTTAGAACAGATAAAAAAAACCTCCTTCAATTCATTCAGAAAAATAATAGGAAACCTAGCAGAAAAATAGACAGAGGCTGCAAATAGGTAATTCACAGAAGGAAAACATTTCAGTGGTTCTTCAGAATATGGAAAAATGGATAACATCACTTATCAACAAAAAAACTCAATGAAATTACAATGTGATCCTACTTTGTTAAGAAAAAATTTCTCTTTAATGTTTATTTATTTTTGAGAGAGACAGAGACAGAGCTTGAGCGGGGAAGGGTCAGAAGGAGACGGAGACACAGAATCTGAAACAGGCTCCAGGCTCTGAGCTGTCAGCACAGAGCCCGATGCGGGGCTCGAACCCACGGACGATGAGATCATGACCTGAGCCGAAGTCAGACGCCCAACCGACTGAGCCACCCAGGGGCCCCTCAGTGTGATACTACTTTGCTGATATCAGATTGATATAAATTAGGACATTGGATAATACCAAAGGTTAGCATACAAAGTGGGAAAACAGAACATACATGTCTTCATGTACCACTGCTGGGATTGCGAACTGGCAAAGCCACTCTAAGAAGGCAACCGGGCAGACTGAAAACAAGCAGTGTCGACTCCATGACCTGGCAATTTCATTTCTACCTTATGCTCTATCAGGGACACGTCTAATACCATTCAGTGTTGTCTGTGGTTACAAGGAACGGCTGGCAACCTAACTGTCCATTTTAAAGGAATTGCTAAGTAAAATGAGTTAGATGTACAAACTGAATGTTGTTCGTGGTCAGGACTAATGAACTCCTAGTGTACATAGATAGCCCCATGGATAAATCTCTAACACATTATGTTGAGAAAAAAAACAAGAAAAAAAGAGTTCTTAGAGTATCTTTCATAATACATAAACAAACAGTATCTTTGGAGGATATATACATATATGGGAACATATCTTAAATATAAGAGAGAGGGTGCAGGGTGCCTGGGTGGCTCAGGCAGTTAAGCTTCAGGACTCTGCCCAAGTCATGATCTTGCAGGGGGTTCAAGCCCCACGTGGGGCTCTGTGCTGAGAGCTCAGAGCCCGGAGCCTGCTTCAGATTGTGTCTCCTTCTCTCTGCCCCTCTCCCACTTGTGCTGTTTGTCTCTCTCTAAAATAAATAAACATTAAAAAAAAAAAAGAGAGAGAGGATGCATATGGGGGATAGAGAAATGGGAGTGTGGACAGGACATGGGTGGAAAATAACATAAAATTAAAAAGAGGGGATTTGCTGCTGAAGAGCCTGATCAACACAACTTTTGTCCCCCAAAGTCCAAAAAATGGCCCCGATCCCTTTCCCACGGTTTCCCATTCTTAACAGAATCAAATGCAAGCGACTCAAACGTGCGTGGCCAGAGCAGGGCCTTTCTCCATAAAGGACCTGCCTCTCTCTTCCACCCACTTTGACAAGCAGTCGCTTCCCCTGCACTCCCAGCTTTACTTCCCACAACCAAAACACGCCCAGACTTCTATCCGAAATGGGCTTCCTGTTATTTCTTTAGGAAAGTCTTACTGATCGTTTAAGATTCAGTTCGTTTCCCCTCCGGGAGTCCTTTTTGGGCCGCTGCCCCACCCAAATGTTAGACTCTCCAGGACTGTATTCCCCCATCACCCCATCACCCGGGCACACCCCACGTGGTAACTGCTCATTTTGGGTACACATCCCTCCCCCAGGGCTACAGCTGAGCTAGGATGGTCTCCGAGTCCATAGTTCGCCTGCTGGAGTGGGCGATCACTCGAGTGATCACTCGAGTTACTCCATCACGTTGAACACCACAGCAGCCCACCTCCCTCTCTTTCGCGGTCCGGGTCACCAGTTCCGCCTCTCCGCTCCGGGTCCCCGCCCCCAGCCCACCTCCGCAGGCTGCAGGAGGTGGAAGGCTCTGCGCACGCGCCACGGGGCGGGGCGCGGGGAGAGGAGGGCGCAGAAGGGCGGTGGGGGCGACCACAGCTTGGCGCGGCAGTTGCGTCCGGCTCGCGAGCGCCCGGCGCCTGGGGGGGGGCGGGGCCGAGGCAGGCTTGTGGCCCCTCCCCCGCCCCTGGCCCCGCCCCCACAGCCCGCCCGCGCGCCCCGCCCCGCCCCCTCGCTTTGCCCGCCCCGCCCCCGGCGGCCGCGCTCCGTCTCCCGCCGCTAGCCAGCCTCCCGCCGGGCTCCCGCGGCCGAGAGCGGGAGAAAGTCCTGCTGGTGGGCGGTCGCGGGGCTGCGAGCGTCCGGCATCCCGGGGCCGCTCTGGCCCGGGCGGCGAGGGGGCCCGGCGGTCCATGCATCCGCCGCCGCCCGCCGCCGACGCGATGGATTTCAGTCAGAACAGCCTGTTCGGCTACATGGAGGACCTGCAGGAGCTCACCATCATCGAGAGGCCGGTCCGCCGGAGCCTCAAGGTGCGCACCGGGGAGGAGGAAGTGCCCGCAGGGCGCCTGGCGGCCGGCCCGCGCCCCGACCCCGTCCCGTCCCCTTTTCCTTCCCGAGCGACCCGGGACCCTTTCGGAGTCGGGCTGGCCCCTCAGTCCTCCTCCAGTCGCCGTGTCACCCTAAACCGGCCCCTGCCGGCGCCCGTGCTTCGACGCAGCCCCGGTTCTCCCAGCTCGGACCTCAATCCCCGAGGGACTGGCCCCTCGCACGCACTGGGCTCCCCAGCCCCCCGCCCCGGACCCCTTTCCCAAGCCGCCCCAGGAACGGCCGGCCCAGCGGTGTCCCCCGAGCCGCCCCTCTAGGACAGCCTTGGCCCCTCATCCTTCCGCCCTGCGGGAGCTGCCCCTCCAGCCGCCTCCTGGTCCCCTCCTGAGTGCCCCCCCCCACCTGTCCCCGTCCCACTCCTCAGTCATCACAGCTCCTGCCCCCCCTCCCTGAGACACCCCGGATCCCGCTCGCCCCTTCCTCCATCCGAGCAAGCTCGGTCGCCTGTGCCCCCAAGTCAGCCAGGCCTCCCTTCACCTCCCACCCAGCACCCATGCTGGAGTCGTCCTGCTACCGATCTTCAGAGCCCTCTCGACCCTTGGCCCCCATCCTGAGTCACTGCGCGTCCTTTCTTCCCAGCCCCTCCAGGACTCCAGCTGGGACCCTGATCCCCACCTGCCTTTAGGGAGTCAGCCTTCAGTTTTCTCCCCCACCCCGCAGAGTCATCTTGGTCCCAGCCTCCAACCCTCGCTGCTGGCCGACCTACTTTACGGACCACCCCCTCCCCCAGCCGTCCTCTCAATAGCTCCCTTTAGCTCCTCTCGCTCCCACCTGCCGCAATATCGCGAATCTTTGATTTCCTTCCAGCCCCGGAGTTTATTCCCTTCCCCCACTCCACATTTCGTCTTTTTTCATACTCACTCGGCTGCAGTTTGCATCCATTCCCCCTTTGAGCATTTTCTGGGGTGGAAAATGCTGGAGAAACCGCCTTGGGGTATTAGAGATTAAAAGTGTGTATAGATATGCATATAAAATCGAGTTCTAAACTCGATTAAACTCAATTAAACAGCAATGTTCTAAAGCCACAATGTAATTCTCAAGCTTCAGTCTAGAAGCTAGAAGAGTTTAAAAAGAGAAAAAACAACGACAGAAAAAACAAAAACAACCTCAAACTCCACCGACCAAACCCAACAATTCAAGAAAATTAGAGACCTCTGTGGTTGAGGTCGGCATGTAGAGTCCTTGATTAGTTTTCAGTGATAATGATTAATTGTGAAACTTTTTCGTTCGTCTCTACTCATGTGGGGTTCCCGGAGGGTCACTGGGGGGGGGGGGGGGCGAGACTGATCCATGTTTGTGTGCATAATTTGTATTTTATTTGTATTTTACGCTTGACAGACACCCGAAGAAATAGAAAGATTGACAGTCGATGAAGACCTCAGTGATATTGAAAGGGCTGTTTATCTGCTCAGGTATTTCCCGAAGTCTTTCTGTGAAATTGTTGCGGTTTCCCTGTGGCTGCGTGGATGAATGCCGTTGTGAAATGTCAGGTTACAGGTTCTGTTCAGATTTACTTGAACAGGGTACTTTGGCATGTGTAGCACTTGATTATGTTATACGGTTTTGGTATGGACTTAACGCATTTGAGAACTGAGATCAAATAAGACAACCAACTTACAGAATATTCCTTGGAGCAAGAGGAATAGAACAGCCAAGGGTTTGAATTTGATCTCATCCTTATTTTCTGGCTTTGGTTGTTCTCCCACAGATCCAGTAAGTTTAGATGAGACTTAAAGAATGTCCAGTGATTAATTTTAAGTTACTCATAGAGTAGGACTGTGATGTGCTATTTGCTGTACAGAACCCCCCCTTCCCCCCCTCCCCCCATAGGGTAGTTCAATTGGTTGCTCACGATATCCTGTTTTATATTACTTTTGCTATGTAAGCTTCGTCATTTTGTCTGAAAGATTTTAAAATGTAATTGAGCCTACTCTCATTTAAGTTTAATCTCACAAACTCTGCAGAACTGCTCAATGCAAATGGTTATTAGAAATATTTACCAAATTTCAACTGTTTCAAACACTTTGGATTTAGCTTCCTAAAAGCTAATGCAGTGAACATTAATGAATTTAGCTGTGAAAATACTTCAGAAGCAGAAATTTTCCTAAGGTAGTTTGTGTCCATTTGTTTTAAAACTTTTCTTTAACTTGCAGTGACATGTTTTCCCCTTTGGCAAGTGAGTTTTCACTTCTGTTTTTTAGAATCAGATTTTGAAACCTGGTGTTATTTACCTGCCCAGATATTTATCATCCTTGTTTCCTTAGCTTAGGTCAGCTTTGCCAGTTTCAGGTGCTGGCAAGTTTCCTGTTCTCCTTTCTAATTTATAGGTCATGTGTCTGGTCCCATGTTACTCAGTGGAGGATCCTGTTTAAAAAAAAAAAATCCCTCCCTATGACTTTCATTCTCTTAATTATTCTTTAGCCTTTTCATGGCCTCTTGGGTTTCTGCACTCAGAATTGTAGCGTGCTTACAATTTAGACGTTCTCTCTAATAATTCTATCACTTGAAAATCTTTCTGGATCTTAGACCTTATGTTGGTGTTATTTCCCCTCTTTTGGTGATCTTTGGTAGCAGGCTGTCATTATTTCTTCCTATTTATTTAAAAGAAAACTTTCATTTATGTATGAGTTAACTATGTGTTTTTGGTGTTTACACAGAATAATTCCATGTTTAACCTTTTTTTGATACTTGATTGTGTTATAGTTGAAGTACTTTATTCCTTAGTAATTAACATGTCCAATATGGTGAACAACAGTTGTAAACTTCTGCCTTTTCCCACGGTTTTTTTGTTTAGAGTAGGTAGACAATCGAGGAGACTTTGCATAAGTATCTGTTAACATATAGCAGTTAATGATTTGTAATAATTTCCTACTTCTCTCTTACGGAATTCTCTTTCGCATAACTTCTTACATTAAGAAACGGACAGCCTTGCTCTACTTACTTGTGACAGCAGATACCTTACCCTAGATATCAATGACAAGGCTTCTTTTTTAGGAGCACGTACTTGTACTTGTTTTCTATGTTGCTTTTATTGTTTGTTAGTGATCTGCGGTTTCTTAAGTTGTCTGTATTTCTTAGGCACAGAACGTAAGTTTCATCCAGTTCTGGAATTTACAAAGCCCTTTAGAGACAGATGGGTCCTCTCATTCTTAGACAAAGTTTTAAAAGAGATCTGATGTCTCCTTTAGTTTCTTGTGGCTCATCTACCTTGAAGGAGGTTTGCAAGGTGACTCGGAAGGCGAACACAGTTTTGGTTGTGTATAGGTTCTCCCTCCGACTTCTTCTTGGATTCCTATGGCCTTACCACCCCCTGGGGGAAAGTGGGATTTCACCTTTAGGACAGCTTCTGAAGGAATAACAGCACACTGCCTGAAAGGTTTCTTTCTTCCCTAGGATTCTGGGGAGGGTGTGGGATTGTGTTATAGATAAGTTCTGTTACAGCCTCATCTGCTTATATTGAGCCTTTTATTTTTTCATCGTACTTTCCAGTGGTGTAGAACCTCCTACCGAGACCTGTTTTTTTTTGTTTTTTCTTTGATTTTCAGCTTTATTTTCGAGTACTTTACCCTTTGTATTGGATCTTTAATATCCAGATTTTTTTTCCTCCCTCTCCGTCTTTGAATATCAGATTTGTTTCTTCAGCTCTCTTATTTTGTATATTAAAACTGTTTTGGAATATTATGTTATTAGAATTCAGACAAGTTTGTTTGCATCACACAAGCTGTATATCCGTGGAGGTTCTGGTAGCATTGGGATTGAATCTAATATCTGAAACATTATATACAGAGGACTGTCATCCAGTGAAAAACAAATCACACTGTTCATTATCTTACCCTAAAATATGTTAGATCAATTGTTAATGCAGTTTTCGTAATTAAGTTTAGAACATTACGGTATTTGAAGACATGACACAGATGAATTTGTGGTTTTGCATAAATACGATGCTGATCCATCCATCTGTGGCATTTAGTGCTGAAGCAAAACAGCTTTCCTAATTGTCACAGCTTGTGGCTTAGTCAAAATCCTATCACATCATCTTTTTCCTGTTCTCTGTCTTCTTCGTGATTTTGGCATATATTTTAGAAACGTACTTGAAGTATGTGAATAATTTTGCTAGAGAAGAGCCCTAAGTTAGTACACTGTGCTTTCATTTGGTAAATCTTTACTTAAATACCTCTAACTGCCTCCAGATCAGTTCTAGACCCTTAAACTTGGCAGAAGTGGCTCCCTCTTAGCTGTGCAATGTGATGTTCCACCAGGCCCTCGACTTTTTGTTTTTAATGGCTTGATTGAGACGCAGTTCATTTGCCCTACAGTTCACCCATGTCAAGTGTGCAGTTCAGTGGATTTTAGTGTTTTCACAGAGCTGTGCAGCCATCACCTCAATCAGCTGTAGAACATTTTTATCATCCCCCAAAGAAACAACTATACCTCTTTGCAGTCACTCCCCGCTTCTCCCCCCACCCCCTTCCCGCCTTTGGGAATCACTAGTCTACTTCCTGTCTCTATGGATTTGCCTCTTCTGGACATGTCATGTAATCACACAGTATGTGGCCTTTTGTGACCAGCCTCTTTGAGCGTAATGTTTTCAAGGTTCATCCATGTTGTAGCGCGTATCAGAGCTTGCTTTCTTTCTGTTGCCGAGTAGTATTGTATTGTGTGGGTGTATCACCTTTTGCTTGTTCATTCATCGGTTGATGGGCACTTGGGTGGTTTCCACTCAGTCCTTTAGTTTTTGAAACAGTCCTGCCTCTTCGCTGTTACTCATAGTCATCATCTTCATCCTTAGCTCTGCTTGTCCCTGTCCTGCGATACCTTTCATTATACCGGTTCAACGTTTTCCATCCCCAGGATCCAGCTATGATCTTGCCTCTAACGGAGAGCCTTTATTGACTGCTGAAACCACGTGGAGCCCAGGCTTCTGTGAGCTCCCTTATCACTTATTGATGGCTTCCCTCAAGCGATGATTAATCACTACATTGTATTCCTTAGCCTGTGTGTGTGAACATTTTCTTTCATTGTAAGCTCCCAGAGGGCAAGCCGTCTTTTATGTTGTTGCTGTTTCATTCTTTCTGGTTCTGTGCTGTGATTTAAACATATACCTCTTCATAAAGTGTATTTATTTATTTTAAGTTGACCAAAATGCCAGATGAGTTAAACAACTTCTGATTTTTTTTTTTTTTTTTGTATTGTGGACGGTAGAATCAGACAGATTTAGATTATAGCTTATTCTACTGTTTATTATCTGTTTGACCAGGAACACATTTTGCGGTCTCTTTTTTTCATCTGTAAATTGGAAATGGCAATTCCTGTTTCCTAAGGTTGTGTAATGTGGGGAGCCCTGATACAGAATAGGTACCCATTTAATGTTAATTTCCTTCTGTCTCTTTTCCCAGTCCTTACTTCCTTGTTACTTAGGTTCTCAAGGTACATTTCAAACTTTTAAGAAAGGATAACAGTATTAATTTTGCCATCCAGTAATTTAGTAAAGTATCTGGCAAGTAAAGTATGTCGACTGAAGTTTGTGATAGATACCTATTAACTTCCTTTACTAATAGGATTTATCAGAAACCAGGACCTTCACAAATTCTAATTAAACATTTTTAAACTGAGTGATAAGGTCGAATTCTAATTAAACATTTTTAAACTGAGTGATAAGATCAGCCTGTTTTACAGATTTATATTTTTGTACCAAATGACTCTATCTTAAGCAATGTTTGCTCTTAACGTTATGCATAAATTATATTGATTGGTTAATGTACCTAACCTCACTTTTATGTTGCTGCTTTTCCAGTCACTTTACACTGTGAGTTTTAAAACATTTTGTACTTTGTCTTCCAGGGACAGTCACCTAAAGTGTGCGTCTTTAATTAGGAAATTTTCCCCTTCCTAATCACCACCCCCCACCTTTTTTTATTTTTTAAAGGAGTAAGTGCTCCCCCTAGTGATATCTCAGAGGAGATTTCTGCCGCCAAATCTAGAAATTAACAAAAGAACCAAAGTGCTGTAAACTCTGGCTACCGCTGATCGCATGTGGGAACTCTCCCATTCAAGACCAGAACAGGACAGCAGTAGGATAGCGGGGGAAGAACTTCGGTGATGAGCTTGGCTATGGCTAGGGTTTGACTGTTTTCTCTTTAATTTTTTTTAACGTTTATTTATTTTTGAGAGAGAGAAAGAGAAAGAGAGAGTGGGAGCAAGGGAGGGGCAGAGAGAGAGGGAGACACAGAATCCGAAGCAGGCTCCAGGCTCTGAGCTGTCAGCACAGAGCCCGACACGGGGCTCAAACCCATGAGCTGTAAGAGCCTGACCTGAGCTGAAGTCAGAAACTTAACCAACTGAGCCTCCCAAGTGTCCCTGGTTGTTTTATCTTTCAAAATACCTATCCTGTTTGCTGTGCAAATGTGAAAAGTTGTGTGAAGAACTCCTTTGTGTGTCCTTATTTCTAAGATCTTCTACATCCCCAGACTTCTTTCATCTTCACTGTTAATTTCTTTTTTGGATGCCTTTCTGCGTTTTAGTACTGTTTCAGTGAGGTGGGTGTTGAAGGGTTGTGTGTGTACATTGAGAGAGACTGTGTGTGTATATGTGCGGTGGGCACCTGAATGTCTAGTTTGCTTGCCCAGTTTTCTTGAGTGATGTACAGAAGAGCCTTTTTAATACCTCACAATTGGAGTAGACTATTGGCTAGCTAATCCAAAAAAAAAATTGGTCAACCTGGGGACTCATCAATGTGGTGCCTACGTTCAACGTTTTCTTTTAGGGAAAAAAAATTCGAATTTGTTTCCCAGTCTTTTGTTGTATGTCTACTGCCTTTTCTTTGAGTATAGGGCTGATTACAGTTCAGGGTCTACATCTATCTATCTATCTATCTATCTATCTATCTATCTATCTATATGTCTAGCCATCCATCCATCCATCCATCCATCCATCCATCCAAATTAGTTAGCGTATGGTGCAACAATGATTTCGGGGTAGATTCCTTAATTCCCCTTATCCATTTAGCCCATCCCCCCTCCCACACCCCCTCCAGCAACTCTCTGTTTGTTCTCTATATTTAAGAGTCTCTTATGTTTTGTCCCCTTCCTTGTTTTTATGTTATTTTGTTTCCCTTCCCTTATGTTCATCTGTTTTGTCTCTTAAAATCCCCATATGAGTGAAGTCATCTGATTTTTGTCTTCCTCTGACTAATTTCACTTAGCATAATACCCTCCAGTTCCATCCACGTAGTTGTAAATGACAAGATTTCCTTCTTTTTGATTGCTGAGTAATACTCCATTGTATATATATACCACATCTTCTTTATGCATTCATCCACCGATGGACATTTGGGCTCTTTCCATACTTTGGCTATTGTTGATAGTGCTGCTATAAACATGGGGGTGCATGTGCCCCTTTGAAACAGCACACCTGTACAGGATCTGCTTTTTTGTATAGATTACCCCCATAATGCACTTAAAATGTCAAGTTTATGTTTCTTTAAAGCTGAGTGAGAATTCAAAAAGTTGGCTTATGAAGAATTTTGAAAGCATGGTCCTAGATTTTTGTGATTTTCTACTCATCTTCTGCAAGGTGTCTTATTCTTTCTATTTCAATAGCAATTTTCTTTGGGAACTTATCTTTATTGAGTGTTTCTAAAACTTACAATTTAGCTTTCATAGAAATGATTCTTTCAGCATTGTATTTTTATGCAATATTTAATTAAATTATGTAATTGCAATGGCAAGTGAAATTGGGATAAACTGATCTGAGAACAAATGCAATGTAGGTGACTCTTGGTTACAACTCAGTTAGACGAGCAGAAGCCTGTGAGCATTCTAGAAAGCAGCCTATTTGCCGTGAGCTTTCAGCCTGCCTTTGACAAGGAAGTGGAGAGTGTTGTTTAGTTGGGAAAATCTTTAACACCATGCTGAGAGAGACACTATCCTTTTTCAAAGCTGGCACTGTGATCACCTTGTTTTGTCCTTGGATACCCAGGCCGTTCCCCTTGTTTCTGCATTCAGTTTGGCCGATGGTCTGGTCTGTTATTCCTTCACTTTTGTATACAAAAAAAAAAAAAAAAAAAAAATTAGTGAGCTAGGAATCTCAGTTAAAGAAGTACTTTTTCATAGGCATTTTTTTTCGTTTTTTAAAACATGAAAAAAATTTTTTTTTAATTTTTTTTTAATATATTTTTTTTTTTAATTTTTTTTTCAACGTTTATTTATTTTAGGGACAGAGAGAGACAGAGCATGAACGGGGGAGGGGCAGAGAGAGAGGGAGACACAGAATCGGAAACAGGCTCCAGGCTCTGAGCCGTCAGCCCAGAGCCTGACGCGGGGCTCGAACTCACGGACCGCGAGATCGTGACCTGGCTGAAGTCGGACGCTTAACCGACTGCGCCACCCAGGCGCCCCAATATTTTTTATTTTTGAGAGACAGAAAGCAGGAGCTAGGGAGGGGCAGAGAGAAGGAGACACAGAATCCTAAGCAGGCTCCAGGCTCTGAGCTGTCAGCACAGAGCCCGACGTGGAGCTTGAACCCATGAACTGTGAGATCATGATCTGAGCCGAAGTCTGAGGCTTAACTGACTAAGCCACCCATGTGCCCCTTGTTTTTTAAAACAAACTTTTTGGACATCTGCAGAAATATGCACATATCATAAATATGTAACTTGTTGAATTTTCACAAGTGAACACACCCATGTAACCAGCACACAGATTAATAGAACATAATCTATCATATTAGCCTCCCTTGTACGCCTGCCAATTTCCTCATATTTCCTGCAAAGAGTAACTACCATCCCTTTAAAAGAATGTATTTTTTTAAGTTTCTTTATTTATTTTGAGAGAGAGAGAGAGAGAACACCGGCAGGGGAGAGGCAGAGAGAGAGAGAGAGAGAGAGGGAGACAGAGGATCCAAAGTGGGCTCTGTGCTGACAGCAGAGAGCCTGATGTGGGGCTTGAACCTGTGAACCATGAGATCATGACCTGAGCTCAAGTTGGATGCTTAACTCATTGAGCCCCCAGGCGCCCCTACCATCCAGACTTTTAACATCATAGATTAGTTTGCCTAATTTTGAATGTTGTATGGTAGGAACCATGGAATGTACTGTTTTGTGCTTAGTTTTCGCTGAACCTTTTCAAAAAGAGATTTGTCCGTATTATTACATGGAGAAATAGATTGTTCATTTTCACTGCTGTAAAGTATTCCATTATAGGCCACAATTTATTTATTCATTCCACTGTTGATGGGAATCTGGCTTCTTTTCAGTTTTTGGCTATTCTGATTAATGCTGCTGCAAATGTTCATGTACACATTTCTTTCAGTTATTTTCACAGAAGTAGAATTATTGGTCATCAGTATATGCATATCTCTAGCTTAAACGATACTGCTGAAAAGTTTTCTAAATTGTGCCAATTTAAACTACTGTCAGCAGTGTATGAGTGGTCCCAACCCTTATATTTTAGGAAACAAAGTGTCAAACTTTATAGTATGTAAATTTTCTAGCATTTTGATTAAGAACTGCCTGCTTAATAGCCTGAAGAGGTTTCTGTTTTCCTGTGCATGATTTACATATGCCATTGAACATCTTTCTTTCCTTACAAGAGTGTTTCTGTAAGTTTTTCTAGTTAGTCCTTATGCTACTAGACTGTTTGGTTAGAAGGTCTTCTAGAAGTACCACCTTCAGTTGGTGCCCTTTTAGTGATTCCAAGAGGTCCCATTAAAAAAAAATTGTGCAAATAATCATCCTCTGTGAAGGTGATGCTCAAATGACTTCTGCATAGAAATAGGAAGCATCTTTACTTCCATGTTTTGGGATAGAGGGATCAGTGTTTCACATATCAAGAGAGGTATATAATGGATTCCAGCTAAATATATGTCTTACATTATTGCCTAGGCCACATTAGTCCTTGGCAAACCTTGAATTCCCTGTTTTGGAAAAGTATTGGGTCACTGAATATAAGGGGTTTGGTGATTATTTCCATCTCCTTTTCCTTGTCTTTTGTCGTGAGAATAACAGTGGCATCTACTCTTTTTTTTTTTTTCCTATTTACTGAAGCTTCAGAAGGCTCTCCCTGTGACATCAGTCGAAAGCAGAAGGCTCTCATGGGAACTGTAGAAAAAGCTTTAAAAAAAGTAAACTATTGTCATCAATGTAAAAGTGACCCACATCATGTCATGGGGAAGATCTGGAACTGGCTAACATGATGTGATTATGCAAGATTTGGGCTGTGTTTATCTTGTGAAGTAGAGGCCGAGATACTAACAATGGAAAAGATTTGTAACGTAACTAATAGTTACTTGAGAATAAGTCTTAGGAGTTTAAGTTAAAACATGCAGAATATTTATTGAGTCCTTGTTATACGTTAGGCATCACCTGGGGAATGAATGACATTATACCAGCAGATACTTATGTTCAGGGAAGTACCCATTTAAGGAAGCAAATGCATTTTTCTTTGAGTTCAGTAGAAGATAGAGGTCATCCCCAGTTAATAAGTATGTTGGGTGTCGAGAAGGCGGGACATTATGTCAGAAATACTTTATAGTGTCAGACCAGATTTATTCTTGGAAGCTGGGGCTCACTCATTTACTTACTGAGAGACCTTGGGCAAATTGCTTAGCTTCTCTGAGTCCAAGCCTCCTATTCTAAAATGGGAATAATAATACCTACGCTGTAGGATTGTTAAGGTTAGAGGAGATGTATGTAGAAGGCACAATGCTTGGCACAGAGTGGTGTTTAGGAAAGGGTAGTTGTTGGTGGTCTCTTTTTAAAAAATTTGTTTTTAATATTTTTGAGAGAGAGAGAGAGAGAGAGACAGTGTGAGCAGGGAGGGGCAGAGAGAGAGGGAGACACAGAATCTGAAGTAGGCTCCAGGCTCTGAGCTGTCAGCACAGAGTCCGACGTGGGGCTCGAACTCACGGAGTGTAAGATCATGACCTGAGCCGAAGTGGGACGCTTAACCGACTGAGCCACCTGGGCGCCCCAACCATTGATCTGCTTTATAATGTAGACATATGTTTTCATATCTTTTGGATAAATGCCTAAACACGGGATGCTGGGTTATATGGTGAATGCATGTATTTCCATTTTTATAGTTTTTTGAGGTATAATTGATTGCCAGTAAACTACACATATTTTAACTGTACAATTTAGTGAATTTTGATACACACACATATATGACAAATATATAACTATGTATGTGGAAAAGAAAGTAACTTTGTGTCCCCTTTTAATACCCTCTCCCTTTCCTCTGATCCTCTCTCCCACTCTAGGCAACCACTGATCGACTTTGTGTCACTATGGCTTAGTTTGCAGTTTTTAGAATTTTATAGAAATGTATCAGAATATCTATTTTTTTTGGTCTGGCTTCTTTTGCTCAGCTTAATTATTGTGAAGTTCATGTATAATGTTGCATGTGTCAATAGTTTATTTCGGTTTATTATTGATAATTACTCCCATTTTAAGAATATAACCTATTTTGCTTCTCTGTTCATCCACTGATGGACACTTGGGTAATTTCCAGGTTTTGGTTACCACAGACTTAAGTGGCTGTGAACATTCACGTACAAATCTTTGGTGGACGTGTGCTTTCCTCCTCTGGGATACAGCTAGGAGAGCAATGGCTGGGTCATGTAATAGGTACATACTTATGTTTTTAAGAAACTGCTAACATGTTTCCAAAACAATAATTTAACATTTCCAGGCAGAGTATGACAGCCTTTTTAGTTCCAAGGTATTTAGTGGTATTTCTAGTGGTCCAATGTGATGATATTTCATTGTATATTGGATTTCCCAATAATTTGGGATTTGGATTTCCCAAATGACCAGTGGACATTGAACATCTTTACGTGAGCTTATAAGCCAGCCATACGTCTTGTTTGGTAAAGTATCTGTTCAAAGCTTTTGCCCGTTTGTTGGATATATGTTTTGGAGACATTTTTACCCAGTCTGTGGTTTTTTAAATTTTTGTAAAAAGTATTTTTTAAAGAGGAAAGGTTTTTTTTTTGTTTTTTTGTTTTTTTTTTTTGCTTTGTTGTGGCCTAATTTGATGAGGTCTAATTTATTGATTTCTTTCCCCTTTATAATTGGTATTTTTTTTGTGTTCTGTTTAAGAGATCTTTGCCAAGTTCTAGCTCATGAAGATTTTTTCTTTTGTTTTCTTTTAGCAGTTTTAAGGTGTTAGCTCCTAATTTTAAGTCTGTGATCTATTTCCAGATAAATTTTCCAGATGGTTGAGGTTAATTTGTTTGCACATGGCTGTAACGTGCAATAGAAAGGGCCAATTTGCTATTGTTAAAAATAAGGGGATGTGGCATCTGTGTTTGTGGCCGTATTCAAGTCCCTTGGGTTCTTCGGGCACCGCTTCCCCCTCTTCCCTTCATGTAATATAATGGGTTGGGCCTGATAGAATTGAAGGCTCCATCCTGCTTTAGCCGAGTAGCCTCACTTCTTAGATACAGGGAAGTTGTTGAATCCCAGTTTATTATTTCATCCACTAGGTGGTGCTAATGGGCATCCCTGTAGGGCAGAAACTCCTTGAAGAGGTGAACAGTTTCACAGCTTTTTTTTTTTTTAAGTTTATTTATTTTGAGAGGGAGACAGCGAAAGAACGAGTGGGGGAAGGGCAGAGAGGGGGAGAGAGAATCCCAAGCAGGCTCCAGCTGACAGTGTGGAGCCCTACCGGGCCGAGGCAGGGCTCTAACTCACCATCTGGGAGATCATGACCTGAGCTGAAATCAAGAGCTGGGTGCTTAACCGACTGAGCCACCCAGGCACCCCCATTTTCACAGCTTTAAAAAAAAAAAAAGGTAATTTGTAAAGTAAATGGCCATGATTCAGAAAGTGCCTGTGTTTCATTAAGGATTGGATGCAATAATATTACAATTAAAAAATACTGTTCATTTTGCAGGACTAAAAAATATCAGAAAATATCTTTTCTCTAAAGAGTTTTGCACATTGTGGATTTGGTTTGAATATGTTTTGGGCAGGATGTGAGTTATATGTTCACATACGAAAAATCAGACTGAGAAGTCTGGCTGACTTAGAATTGTCCTATAAATTCTCTTGTAATAAGTTTATAAACTGTATTTATTTAGAAATTCTCTTGGTAATAAAATTATAAACTATATTTGCTTGAAAAGTGGATGGTCTTAAAAGGGAAAGGATTCACAAAAGTCCACAGCCTGGGCTTGTTGGCGAGTGGACACCTCCCCTTGTTGCTCGGATAATGGTGGGGAGGAGGAGGATAGGGGGATAGTTTACGTGTGGATGGTGTATATGTATACCTCACATAATTTTCCAGTTATTTGGGGGATTTTACCAGATACCTTTCTGTTAGGGGTTTCTAGTTTAATTCTGTAGTGGTCACAGAACGTACTGCGTTTGACTTCAGTTCTTTCACATTTGCTGAGATTTGTTTTATGGCCCAGAAAATGGTTGATCTTGGCAAATATTTCATATGCACTTGAAAAGCACGTGTGTTCTGCTCTTGGGTGTGATGTTCTGTAAATGTGAATTCGGTCAGGTTGCTTGATGATATTTTACAGGTCTTCTGTATCTCTAAAGTTATTTTCTATCCACTCATTCTAGTGATAACAAAGAGTAGAGTACTGAAGTCTCCACAAAGGTGGATTTGTCTCTTCTTTCAAATCTATCAGTTTTACTAGTAGTTCAAGTATTTTGATTTCTGTAGTTAGGTGCATATACAGTTAGGGTTGTTACGTTTTCTTGGTGATTTAACTCCTTTATAGTTATGTCATATTTGTCTTTATCCCTAGAAATAGAACTTGAAGTGTACTTTATCTGATATTAATGTACTTGAGCTTTCTTTTGGTTAGTGTTTACACGGTATATCATTTCCTGCCCTTTTGCTTTTTAAAAAAATATACTTTGGGGGAATTACTTTAGGTTTTCAGAAAAGTCACAAAAATAGTTCAGAGAATTCCAGCATACGTTTCACCAGTTTCCTCTAAAAGTAATATCTTACATAACCTTAGTATATTTGTCAAAACTAAGAAATTAACAGTGGTACATCACCATTAATGGGACTATAGACTTATTTGGATTTTACCAGTTCTTTTACTGATGTCCTTTTACTCTAGGGTACCACATTGCATGTAGTTGTCATAGGTCCTTAGTCTCCTCTTGGCTTGGACACTACCCTAGTCTTCCTTTTCTTTTCAAGATCTTGATAGGTTTGAAGAGTGCTGGTCAGGTATTTTGTAGCATGTCCTTCAAGTTGTATTTGTCAGACGTTTTTCTCATCATTAGATTGAGGTTATGGGCTTGGGAAGAATACCATAGAGGTGAAATACCTTTCTCATCCCATCATTTCAAGGGGTACATGCCATTAACACGATTTATCACCAGTGATGATAGTCTTGATCGCTTGGTTAAAGTAGTATCTGTCAGGTCCCTCCCCTGTAGGAGTGGTGAGAGAGGACCTCTGAGTCTGGTTCTTGATCTCATGGGGGGAAGGCATTCAGTCTCTTGCCATTAAGTATGATGTGAGTATTCCTAATTTGCTGACAGTTTTTATTATGAATAGGTGGTGAATCTTGTCAAATACTATTTTTTCTGAGTCTCTTGATATGACATATGGCTTTTCTAACATTTTTTTATTATGCTAAATTACATTGATCAATATTCAAATGATGAACCAACCTTGCATTCTTGGGATGAGATCTACTTGGTCATGATGTAAATATTTCTGGGCCCTGTTTGCTGGTATATTTTTGAGGATTTTTGCTTCTAGAATGTAATGAGAGATACTGATCTGCAGTTTTCTTTCTTTGTAACATCTTTTCCCAGTTTTGGTTTTAGGAGAATGCTCATGAAATGACTTGGGAAGTGGTTTCCTATTTTCTGGAAGAGATTGTATAGAATTGGTATTATTTCTCCTTTAAATGTTTAAAAAAATTTTTTTTTTAAGTAAACTCTACCCCATCTTTTGCCCTTAAATGTTAGGTAGAATTCACCAGGGAAACCCATCTGAGCCTGAGATTTTCTCTTTTGAAAGGTTTTTAACTAAAAATGCCGTTATTTAATAGATAATAGGGCTATTTGAGTTATCTGTTTCTTCTTGAGTAGGTTTTGGTAGTTTTTGTCTTTCAAATTCTTTTTTTATAATTTTTTTTTTTTCAACGTTTATTTATTTTTGGGACAGAGAGAGACAGAGCATGAAAGGGGGAGGGGCAGAGAGAGAGGGAGACACAGAATCGGAAACAGGCTCCAGGCTCTGAGCCATCAGCCCAGAGCCCGACGTGGGGCTCGAACTCATGGACTGCGAGATCGTGACCTGGCTGAAGTCGGACGCTTAACCGACTGCGCCACCCAGGCGCCCCTTGTCTTTCAAATTCTTAACTGTATTTTATCTAAATTATTGAATTTATGGGCATTGAATTATGCTATGCTAGTATTCTCTTTTAATGTTTGTGGGCTCTGTACTGATGTCTTATTTTATTCCTAATATTGATAATTTGTGTTTTCTTGCTTTTGTTTATTTAACTTTTTTCTTGTTTACATTTGAGGTTTATCAATTTTAATGATATTAAAATTTTTTTTTTAATGTTTCTTTATATTTCAAGAGAGAGAGAGACGGAGACAGAGTGTGAGTTGGGGGAGGGCAGAGAGAGAGGGAGACACAGAGTCTGAAGCAGATTCTAGGCTCTGAGCTGTCAGCCCAGAGCCCAACTTGGGACTCGAACTCAACGAGCTGCGAGATCATGACCTAAACTGAAATCAAGAGTTGGACACTTAACTGAGACTCGCAGGTGCCCTGATCTTCTGTTTTATTTTATTAATTTTTGTTATTTTATTTTATTTTATTTTATTTTATTTTATTTTATTTTATTTTATTATTTTTTTAAGTCTTTCCTGATGCCCATGATCCATCTTTTTTTTTATTTTAAAATTATGTTTTTAATGTTTATTTTTGAGAGAGAAAGAGAGAGAGAGAGAGCACAAGTGGAGAAGGGGCAGAGAAAGAAGGAGACACAGAATCCAAAGCAGGCTCCAGGCTCTGAGCTGTCAGCACAGAGTCCGACGAGGGGCTTGAATTCAGACACCAGGACGTGAGCTGAAGTCGGACGCTCAACCAACTGAGCCACCTAGCCGCCCTTGCTTCTGTTTTAATACTTGGATTTTAATGCTGTATATTTCCTTCTAGGCACTGCTGTAGCTGCCTAGCTATACAATTTTGATATTTTGTGTCTTCACTGTCATTTAGTTGAAATAAAGAAATTCTCTCAAGACTTCTTTGGCTTATGAGTCATTTAGAAGTGTGTTGTTTGAGTTCCAAATATTGGGGGGTTTTCCAGGTATCTTTTGGTTACCGACTTCTCATTTAGTTTCATTACGGTTTGTGAATGTACTTTGTCTGATTTCTGTGACCTCCTCCTTCCCGACGACAGCTCTGATTTCATTTCCTATTCCCTTCTTTGCTTGGTGTGTTAAACACACCAGGTACACACCTACCTTAGGGATTTTCCACTTGCTTTCCTTCTGATTTCAAAATGTTTTCCTGAGATATCTGCACTGCTAGGCCTACTATTTCCTTCACGTCTTTACTCATACGTGGGTTGGTTGTTTATCTCAGATACATGGCACCATCATCTGCTTAATTAAAAACCTGGGAATATCCTCAATTTTTCCTGTTCCTCATCTCTGATATTTAAGAGATTTAATCTTCCTCTTACAAAATAGAAATATTCACAAGATTTCTGTAGTTTTCTGACATACATATTAAAAAAAGTCCCACATTTGTTTATTCAAGATGGTTCTCAAATACTGGATTAGTAGAAACCTGCCGAAGGGTCAGAATTCCAGTGTTTTCGTTATTTTTTTTGGTACATTAGTGGGTAAATAGATGTGGCCTTTTTTTTTTTTTTTTTCCCCTCCTTCTCCTTCAGGAGAAATTCTCAGTGTTCTAAAACAGCATATATTTTATTATTTCAGCTCTGGTTTCTTATTTATTGTATAGAAATATATATATATATACACACACATATATATATGGAAATATATATATATATGTATATATATGTATATATATATAAAATTAGCCAACACTAGTTTTGTTTCTTTTTATTAGGCAGTGAGAGCTATAAAACTTGTGTTTTTCTTTTAATCCTGGTTGCTAAGAAACAGCGCAGCTTCTAGCCAGCTGTGTGACCTTGAGAACATCATTTAGCTTCTATTCTCTTAGTGAAGTGAGGGAGATGTACTTACTAGTCATGCTGTTAAGACCCTTTCTTGTGCTATGACTGTATACTTAATTTAGTGCTCACTGTAGTTACCTCCATTTTTCTACTCCTTCAAAAATATTTACTTATCTTTAGTTTAAAAAAAGCTCAAGGTGTACTAGTCAGCTCTGATTCTTTTGACTTGTATTTAAAAAATATATTAGAGTGTTCAATATGGCACATTTAAATGTGTGCTTCTTTAAAATCCTTTTGTGCAGGTAAACGGTTATAAATTACAACGACTTGTTATTTCATCAGATCGTTATTTTGTGGTAAAAATCATTACATACTTTGCTTTAAAAAGTCCATTATACTGCTTGTGTCTTGATGATTCCCACATACATACATAGCATGTGGACCTACTTTATGGACAACATATTAAAATACTTTAGGTAAGCTCTATATCATTATTTACTCATATATATGAGTAAATTGACTCACATGTATCCATATTTACTCATTCAATTACGTGTGGTATAATTATATTTCCTTAGACAGTATTTTTCTTTCCTTTATTTATTTTTTTTTTCTTTTTTTTTTTTTTAATTTTTTTTTTCAACGTTTTTATTTATTTTTGGGACAGAGAGAGACAGAGCATGAACCGGGCAGGGGCAGAGAGAGAGGGAGACACAGAATCGGAAACAGGCTCCAGGCTCTGAGCCATCAGCCCAGAGCCTGACGCGGGGCTCGAACTCACGGATCGCGAGATCGTGACCTGGCTGAAGTCGGACGCTTAACCGACTGCGCCACCCAGGCGCCCCCTTTCCTTTATTTTTAATGTTTAAAAAATTAATTTATTTTGAGAGATACAGAGTAGGAGTGGGGAGGGGGAGAGAGGGGGAAGTATCCCAAGTGGCCTCTGCGCTGTCAGGGTAGAGCCTGATTCAGGGCTCGAACTCACAAACCATTGAGATCGTGATCTGAGCTGAAAACCCAGGAGTCGGATGCTTAACCCACTGAACCACCCAGGTGCCCCTACAATATTTTTCTTTTAAAATACCTAGAGGACTGGTAATTCATACATTTCTAGAAGGAATGATAGGAATGTCTACATTAATTCTTTAAGGGACAGCAGGGAGAAAATTGACTTTGTTTCTCTCTCTTAAAGGAGAAAATATATACATGAAATTAATTTAAATTAATAGTTACTGAGGAACTCATAAGAGATCCTGTAGGAGCAATAGTTTTGGTTTTGTTTTATTTATTTATTTTAATTTTATTTTTTATTTTTTAAAATTTACATCCAAATTAGTTAGCATATGGTGCAACAATGATTTCAGGAGTAGATTCTGTAATGCCCCTTCCCCATTTAGCCCATCCCCCCCTCCCACAACCCCTCCCGTAACCCTCAGTTTGTTCTCCATATTTATGAGTTGCTTCTTTTTTGTCCCCCTCCCTGTTTTTATATTATTTTTCTTTTCCTTCCCTTATGTTCATCTGTTTTGTCTCTTAAAGTCCTCATATGAGTGAAGTCATATGATATTTGTCTTTCTTTGACTAATTTCACTTAGCATAATACCCTCCGGTTCCATCCATGTAGTTGCAAATGGCAAGATTTCATTCTTTTTGATTGCCAAATAATACTCCATTGTATATATATACCACACCTTCTTTATCCATTCATCCTCGAGGGACATTTGGGCTCTTCCCATACTTTGGCTATTGTTGAAAGTGCTGCTGTAAACATGGGGGTGCGTGTGTCCCTTCAAAACAGCACATCTGTGTCCCGTGGATAAATGCCTAGTAGTGCAATTGCTGGGTCATAGGGTAGTTCTATATTTTTAGCTTTTTGAGGAACCTCCATACTGTTTTCCAGAGCGGCTGCACCAGCTTGCATTCCCACCAACAATGCAAAAGAGATCCTCTTTCTCCACTTCCTTGCCAACATCTGTTGTTGCCTGACTTGTTAATGTTAGCCATTCTGACAGGGGTGAGGTGGTATCTCATTGTGGTTTTGATTTGTATTTCCCTGATGATGAGTGATGTTGAGCATTTTTTCAAGTGTCAGTTGGCCATCTGGATGTCTTCTTTGGAGAAGTGTCTATTCATGTCTTTTGCCCACTTCACTGGATGATTTGTTTTTTGGATGTTGAGTTTGATAAGTTCTTTGTAGGTTTTGGATACTAACCCTTCATCTGATATGTCATTTGCACATATCTCCTCCTATTCTGCTGTCGGTTGCCTTTTAGTTTTGCTGATTGTTTCCTTCGCTGTGCAGAAGCTTTTTATTTTGATGAGGTCCCAGTAGTTCATTTTTGCTTTTGTTTCCCTTGCCTCTGGAGACGTGTTGAGTAAGAAGTTGCTGCAGCCCAGATCAAAGAGGCTTTTGCCTGCTTTCTCCTCAAGGATTTTGATGGCTTCCTGTCTTACATTGAGGTCTTTCATCCATTTTGAGTTTATTTTTGTGTATGGGGTAAGAAAGTGGTCCAGGGTCATTCTTCTGCATGTCGCTGTCCAGTTTTCCCAGCACCACTTGCTGAAGAGACTGTCTTTATTCCATTGGATATTCTTTTCTGCTTTGTCAAAGATTAGTTGGTCATATGTTTGTGGCTCCATTTCTGGGTTCTCTATTCTGTTCCATTGATCTGAGTGTCTGTTCTTGTGCCAGTACCATACTGTCTTGATGGTTACAGCTTTGTAGTATAGCTTGAAGTCTGGGATTGTGATGCCTCCTGCTTTGGTTTTCTTTTTCAAGATTGCTTTGGCTATTCAGGTTCCATACAAATTTTCTTTTCTGGGTTCTTTTCTGGTTCCATTCAAATTTTGGGATTATTTGTTCTAGCTCTGTGAAGAATGCTGGTGTTATTTTGATAGGGGTTGCATTGAATATGTAGATTGCTTTGGGTAGTATTGACATTTTAGCATCCTTTCTTGGTAAAAACCCTCAAGAAAGTAGGGATAGGAGGAGCATACCTTGAGATCATAAAAGCCATATATGAACGACCCAACTCTAATATCATCTTCAATGGGGAAAAACTGACAGCTTTCCCCCTAAGGTCAGGAACAAGACAGGGATATCCACTCTCGCCACTGTTAATTCAACATAGTATTGGAAGTCTTAGCCTCTGCAGTCAGACAGCACAAAGAAATAAAAGGCATCCAAATCGGCCAGGAGGAGGTCAAACTTTCACTCTTCGCAGATGAGATGATACTCTATATGGAAAACCCAAAAGATTCCACCAAAAAACTGCTAGAATTGTTGTTTTATTTAAATTAGATTCTTGCTTTATAGAGATACTGTCCTGACCCTGACAGTGATACCTGGTTGACTTGAACGTCTTCCATAGTCTTTATAGATGTTGCTTTCTTGATTGTCACAGTGTGAGGAGGTGAATTATGTTTCCACAGATTTGGAAATTATGTCCTGGGGGTGATCACTGCTTTATTTAGGCCCTCTTCACTCCAACATACTCCATTCAGTCCTATCATTAGCATTAGAGAAAAGGCAGCATTTCAGGCAGCTTTTGCATATTGATTTTGGGTGGACTGAGGAGCTTTTAAATTTTATAACTGACTTGTTTGTGTTACATTTCCTCCAATTTGGTGCCTCATTTGCTGTAATATCAGTCAAATGAGCCAACAGGAGCCCCTGTATATTGTTAGGGACTCTCTTTCCAGGTCATATTATCCACCCCTAGATTTCCGTGATCCTCTCCATGACGTAATTTCCAAATCTGTGGCTGTAGCCTTGGGCTTTTCATGTGAACTATAGGCCGGGTCTCTTTGCTGAGTGTGTCCACTAAGATGTCTCTTCCAGAATGGCCTGCTGGTTTTTCAAACTCAGCATGCCCCAAACTGAATTCATCACCTTTTATCTGAATGTGCCTTCTCTTGTTACTGGAGCCTGACCATCCTTTTAAATCATACTGGAGGGAAACCTGGGAATGATTTTGTACTCTTCCTCAGCAATTGGTTTTGTCTCAAGTCCTGTTGATCTTATTTCTGCAAGAAGCCATTTCTTCTTTTTCCACTCTAATTTAGCTACACAGAATCAGAGTGCTTGGTTTTTATTGTTTTCTTTCTATTTCCAGAGCACGGTGACTGACAAATCGTAAGTGTTCGGTACATCTTTATAAATAAACGATTGAATGAATCTCATCTAGCAGGGAACCTTTGAATATGCTGTTCCCTCTACTCTCCCTTTTACCTATTTCTACCCATTTTTGGGGTCTCAGCTCTTCAGGGAAGCTCCCCCTTGGCCTCCAAGTTAAGTGATGTTCTCAATAGTACTCTGTACTGTTCCTTCATAGATCTTGACACAGTTGAGATGATTGAATTGATTGTTGTTTGCTACTTGTCTTCTCTGACTGCGAAGCTCTAATAAGGCAAGGGCCGTGTCTCCTGTACCCACCATATGCCTGTCAGGGCTTTGTTCACTGTATAATAAGCACTTAGCGTTCGCTGTCTGTGGCGAGGCAGAAAGTGTCATTAGGTGATGTTGGAGAATCCGGAACCAGCAGGTCCTGATTATAAGTACTTCCTGAATTATTGAGCATATCAGTCCTCCTGTGTTCTATAGGTTAAGGAATCAGGTCTCTTCCCCTTCCTGTGATGGCTGCTTATCATCTTTTCTTCCTGTAGGTGCCAGGGATTTGGCCTGCTTTTGTCTCGTTTTACTATTCTGTTTTCCCTCTCAGGTTTCTTGCTTACTGGGTTGGCAGCTATATAAACCAGCTGGTTCTCCGCTATCCCTTCTCCCCTGCTCTGTCCTGTTATGTTTATATATTCCTTAAAAGTATTTTAAAGAAGATTTTTACTACTCTGTTAATGGAGAAGTAGAAAGACCGATTAAAAAATAATTAGTGAGATTACGTTGTTCCCAGAAGTCTTTCAAGTTTGTATAGTTATTCCTAAACTCCTATTTTGCATACCTTTCAACGCATCTGCTATAGCTTATTTATTTAGGGCAGACCTTTGTAATCTGTCCTCTGTGGAGCAATCATTTTCTACTGTTTTTTTTTTTTTTTTTTTTTTTTTTAACATGACCCATAGTAAGAAATAGATTTTAAATTTGTGACCTGGCATGTATACACGTTTTTGTGTGTGTATGTATTAATATATACACATATGTGTGTGCGTGTGTGTGTATATATATATATATATATATAAAACTGAACATAAATTTCAGTAATATTTATGTATAATAAAATAAAAACATATCAAAGTTAATGTCATATATAGTCTCGATCTAGTTAATAATTGCCCCTTAATAAGTTCTTTCCCCACCAGGACAAGTAAGGATAATGCTCATCTTGTAAACTGTGTGGGATCGGATGTGGGGTGTGAGGGAGAAGGGGAAGCGAATGTAATCCCAAGATGTATACCTGGCGAGTCAGACGGCTGTTTGTCCCTCTGTTGGTGGACCAAGGGGAAGGGAACTCTGTTGATACATGAAGCTGGAGAGCCACTCAAAAGGAAGTACTCTCTGTAGAACTGGTAGGACTTGGTTCAATCAAGAGAGCAGTTTGTCTCTTCTTCGCACTGAACACGCACCTTCTGCAGGCTCTGTTGATGTGACATTGTGATAGTAAAAGAGAGTGGAAATTGTCAGTTAAAGAATTTATTGTAACATGAGTATTGCTCGGTAAATCACGTGACTTTTTCTCTTGCAGCATTATCAACTTGGAGACATTTTTAGGCTGACGGGTTAGCCCCTTCTTACGATGTGACATTATCCTGGGTCTAGCAGCCATAGGTTAGGTTTGGGCTTAGAAGTCATAGGTTGGAATCTGACCTGGCTCTAATCTTCAGTAGTTGGTTGACTTTGGGTAGGTTGCTTCCCATCCGCGGCCACTCCCCCCCCCCCCCACCTCGGTTTTCCTCATTTGTAAAGTAAGGATAGAAATATATTGCTCCTACATCATGAAGATTATTGTGATTATGTGAAGTGTCTTGCCTGGCACATAGTAGATCCTTAAAAGTTAATTTCACTTTTACTCTTTGTCTGGTGCTATTAAAAAATACAATATGTTTCTATGATTCTAAGCATAATGACTAAGCAAGGTTGAATGGTTCCCTAACTATATAAACCTTTTAGATTGATACTTTGAAGGTATAACGTTATTAAGGATTCAATTTTATGGTGCTAACATATGAAAATATGCCACATTTGGAAGATTACTGATATTGTGGGCTGGTATTGTGCATCTTCTGCTTTAGATTCCTGAGTCATCTTTGTCTTAAAAGAAGGTTTTGTCTTTCTTGGAAGTTTAATTCCCTGAGCTCATCATTTAATTTATTTTGCTGTATTCCTTGAAACAAATCGTTAAATGATTTACTTTGGGTAAAGAAATAATTAAATTTCAACTACGTGAAGTTTACTTTTCATTGCAAACTCAAAACAAGGCCTGTAAGGCATCTGCTTCCTTGTTATAAACTCAAACACATTATCGACAGCTTCTGTGTTATATTTTTGAGTTTGAAATGAGAGCTGCTAGGATTAGGATCACAGACTGTGTGTATACAAATCATTTAAGATCCTACACGAAGTTTAACAGCAGCGAAGCTAGAGTTCTCCGATTAATTTCCTCTAGTAGTGATTGATCGTGTTATGTCATCAGTTTTTGGATAGCTTCCCTTCCTTCTCCTCTGCCTTTCTCCAGTGGTTTAGGATCCAAATACACAGTGAGGGTTGGCCAACTAGGAAAAGAAATAGGAGTTTTTGCTATATTGTTAGAATGCTTAGTGTGTGCATCTGTCTTCCTCATTAGATTTTGAGCCCTTAGAAGGTTGAGGCAAGGTGGTATTGTCAGTCTCCGGATCTCTTCTAAACATGTGGCTCTATTCTTTGTGGAAGGGTATGGGTTTCTTTTTCTTTCTTTCTTTTTCTTTTTTTAAACATTTATTCATTTTTGAGAGCCAGAGACAGAGTGTAAGCAGCGGAGGGACAGAGAGAGAGGGAGACACAGAATCCGAAGCAGGCTCCAGGCTCTGAGCTGTTAGCGCAGAGCCCGACGCAGGGCTCAAACCCACGAACCGTGAGATCGTGACCCGAGTTGAAGTCAGACACCTAACTGACTGAGCCACCCAGGTGCCCCAGGGCATGTGTTTCTTAAACTAGCACAGATAGTCTTATTTTTGGAGACCCAAGATAATGTTCGTGAAAGTGGTTTGGGCAATACAATATATTAAGAATTTCTGGTCCTTTTTTTTTTTTTTTTTTCTCTATAATGGTGAGGAAATACATTTTTTTCAAACTTTATTTTCTCCTATATAACATAAAATCTGTGGGAGATAAGCTTAGGAAACCCCTGGGCTTACACCAATGGGTTGACAAGGCATAAAGAAATATAGTCATAAAATGCTCACACCTGAGTTTAGGTAAACCAGACTGGCACCCCAATAATAGGGGGGTGCAAAGGTGCCAGGATTAGGGAGGTGCAATGGCACCCCAAAATAGAGGGGTTGCAGAGCCCGTAAAATAGGGAGAGGCAAAGGCCTAAAGTAGAAATGGCACAAAGGTGCCCAATACATAGGTATATGAAATAAACAAGATTAGATATTCAGGATGGAGGTACCCCCAATTTAGTACTAAAGCAGAAAAGCTGCTTTCACAGAAGAATAGGGCCAGGTTAGGTAAATTGGTGAATTGGAGTATGGACCACTGTGCTGCAGGCAAAGCAGCCCAGAGTGGAGATGGTAAATGAAAGAAAAGTTGCCTTATCAACCCTGAGGTTACTCCTCGTATCTGTCTCATCCTCTAGGCTAGCTAAGATAAACAGAAGTGCTGCCTCATGTCTGCTCTTTTTTTTTTTAATTTTATTTTTAATTTTTTAAAATTTACATCCAAATTAGTTAGCATATAGTGCGACAGTGATTTCAGGAGTAGATTCCTTAGTGCCCTTTACCCATTTAGCCCATCCCCCCTCCCACAACCCCTCCCATAACCCTCAACTTGTTTTCCATATTTATGAGTCTCTTCTGTTGTGTCCCCCTCCCTGTTTTTATATTATACTTATCTTTCTCTGACTGACCTTACCCTTCAGTTCCATCCACGTAGTTGCAAATGGCAAGATTTCATTCTTTTTGATTGCCAAGTAATACTCCATTGTGTGTGTGTGTGTGTGTGTGTGTATATATATATATATATATATATATATACACACACACCACATTTTCTTTATCCATTCATCCATCGGTGGACATTTGGGCTCTTTCCATACTTTGGCTATTGTCAATAGTGCTGCTGTAAACATGGGGGTGCCTGTGTCCCTTCGAAACAGCACACCTGTATCCCGTGGATAAATGCCTAGTAGTGCAATTGCTGGGTCGTAGGGTAGTTCTATTTTTAGTTTTTTGAGGAATCTCCATACTGTTTTCCAGAGTGGCTGCACCGGCTTGCATTGCCATGGTCTTTTTTTTGATTTCCCACAAATGATCACTCTGTTTCCCTCCAGCGTCATCGAGGATCAGCTTTTTTTGAAATCATATGTTTTAAAAAGCATTACACAACCTAGTTTAGTTATACAGTTTCTCTAGTAATTCTCCACAGCTTAGGGGCAGGAATGGGACGGAGAACACGGATGGATGAGTTTGGTATTGGCTGGAGGCACAGGTTGGAAGAGAGAGGCAGTGTCGTGCATGGGTTTTGGAGTTGTACAGTCTGGGTAACTCTGTGCGGTAATCTTTCTAAATCCTACTTACCTCATCTATAAAATGGAGCGAATAAAAGCACCTAATCGACCTCATGAGATTGTGAGAGTTAAATAATACGACTGCGGGTGAGGAGCTCATTGACCATAATGCCTGGCAGGCAGAGTATTAGATACTATGTTTGTTGTTGCTGCCACGGAGGAGGAGAATTGAAGAAGGAGGTGATTGGTGACAGTGTACGTAGTTGGAGTAACAGCCAGGCAGGTTCAGGCTGGGGAGAAAGAAAGAGACACTAGGAGAAATATTAGAAACTGGAGAATTAGAAGGAATCGATGAGTTAGAAGTGGGATGAGGGTGAAAAATGGATTTAGCAATAGAGAAATAGAAAAGTAAGAGTTTATGGGCAGCAAGTGAGATCCCAGGGTTTGAGACTCTCTTAGAGACGAGCATTTCTAGGTAAGGGTGTAAGATCCAGCCTGTGACCATGGCTGCTGATGTGAAGTGGAGACAAATTCAGTTTAAATCAACAAATATTTATGGAGATTTTCCTGCATGCTAGATATTGTGCTAAGAATTGGAGAATGTAAAATTTGGGCGGAATCTCATTGGATTAGAGGGGGTCAAGAACTGGCTGTTTGCTATTCCCCTGAATGCTAAGGTTACCCAAGACAATGGCACGGTGACCATTGGTGACCAGGAAGACTGAAACTATTACACCAAAAAATGCTTGAGTGGATTGGCTTGTTTTTCATTGGTTGAAGATGGGACTATAAATGGCTCTTTATAATAGGCGCATCTCCCAGTGGGACTACGATAATTAGTAACATTAATTTAGAATTTAGAAGATAGCTGTCCTAAATTCATTTATTTAACTAGTCTTTTTTTTTCCTTCCTCTTTCCTTTTTAGCCACTAGTGTATATATTAGATGATTAACCCAGTTCTTTTTAGTTTTAGGGGAATGGTTTGCTGAGTGGGCTTGTGTCCTCTTTGTTTCGGAGTGAGTATTCTAGAAAGGGAACATGTGCCAAAGAATTGCACAACTGGGGCAAGGAGGAACAGCTCATTTTGTAGCCAGGATGATGGTTCCTTGTGCCTTTCAGTTGAAAGTTGTAGGTTTTGAAGTCTAGGAATCTTACTTTGTAAAAAAAAAAAATTATAACATCGATGAAACATTTATTTTAAAATTACATATCCTATATCAATAAACCGAATTTTATGCTGGTGACTTAAATCTGATTGTCTTTGGGCTCGTTCCAATCAGTGAGGCTCGCATAGATCCACGCATATGTGGTTTATTCATCCGGTGACCAGAGTCAGCAGGGGACAGTGGCAGGTGCACAGCACCCAAGACATTTCCCGGCATGCAAGCTCAGTATCTCACTTTAGTATCTGGCCAAGTCTACTCTTGGCTGCGTCTCCTGTGTCTGATCCACATCCCCGTCCCACACTTCTCCGCGTGCTTGTCTCTAATGCGCATTTGAGTAGACTTCATGTTACTCCACGGCGGCTAACTGTTGGCCGCCACGTCACTTGGAACACCCTTACTGTGAAGAGGAGCCCTGGTGCCAGGACTGACGGCGGCGGTGAACAAATTACTCCACATCAGAAGGGCCTTCTGCTTCCTTTGGGCAGACCGCGGCTGTGCCCTTGGTTTATTTCACTCAGCGAGTCTAAAAAATGTGAAGGATTTTGCAGTGTCCTCTTTTTATCGTTATTATTTTTTTGAATTTTTAATTCTTTCTCTATCATGGTAGCTCTCCTGGTTTTGTCTCCAGAGCAGCAGCATCAGCATCACCTGGGAACTTGTTAGAAATCAGGTTCTCAGGCCTCACCAGGATCTACTGAATCCTCATCCCTGAATGGAAGGGCTTAGTTTTAACAGGTGCCCCAGGGGGATTCTGGTACACGGTAAAGTTTGGGAACCACTGCTCTAGCATATTGTGGTTACCAACCCGTACACACTTCCTCGAGGTGTTTGACTTAATATATTCCTGCTGAGCTCACTGTATAAATTGGAAACATGAAATCACCAGTGTTGGAAGTCAGTAATATCTAATGTTGGCAACCTCGTATGGTTCAGCTAATAGTTACTTTGTGTAAAGTAGGGTTTCTTACACATTTTTCTCCTTGAGCGGGAGAAGGGGCAGACATAAGTTATCTGTAGAAATTAAATTTAGATTTTATGTGTGTTAGAGATGGTGGTGCTTACAATGGGGGGTCACTTTCTTTGTATGTTTTCTCACGTCCTATTTACGGTAAGCAGTGTTACCTGTAGGCTGTTAGTTTGGTTTTCTAATACCTCACTGCTCTCAAAATGTAATGGCAATCTGATTTTATTTCTGAGTAACTTGGTGATGTTGCCAAAGGATTTTCTTTTGCTTTAAAGTCCGGCACATCTCAGTGTTGGTTATGCTAGATTGATTTTCTCAGGTAAATGGTGTGCTCTTTTGAATCTTTTTTTTGTTCAAAAGAAGTTTTATAATTTTTTCTTTTTGAAACACATCCCTTACTTTGGATTTTTTCTTTGGGGACTCCTATTAAAAGTAGGAGTTGGGTCTTCTTTGCCTATCTTTTATATCGCTTTCTCTCAAATCTTTTTCATCTTCTTGTACTTAAAATTTTTTCTTCTTTCTCCCTTGTATTTTTCTGAAGGCATTATCTAATGTATTCATTCACCCTTGTGTTCTTTCTAGTTTAGTGTTTTCTGAAATATTTTCTTTCATTTCTTTCCTGAGTTCTGTCACCTGATTTTGAGTTTTCATAATTATGAATGACATGTTTTTTTCCCCATACCTTACACGTTTTCTTTCTTTCTTTTTTTCTTTTTTGCTTGCGGAGAAATAGTAGTTTATAGTTAGCTGTTTGTGGGCATGTCTGTCTTTCACTGTCTTTTTTTTTTTTTAATTTTTTTTTTAGTGTTTATTTATTTTTGAGACAGGGAGAGACAGAGCATGAATGGGGGAGGGTCAGAGAGAGCGGGAGACACAGGATCGGAAGCAGGCTCCAGGCTCTGAGCCGTCAGCCCAGAGCCGACGCGGGGCTTGAACTCACAGACCGTGAGATCATGACCTGAGCCAAAGTCGGAAGCTCAACCGACTGAGCCACCCAGGCGCCCCTCACTGTCTTTTTTTTAATGTTTGTTTATTTTTCAGAGTTGGGGGGAGGGGGCAGAGAGAGAGGGAGACAGGATCCCAAGCGGGCTCTGCGCTGACAGCAGAGAGACTGATGTGGGGTTCAAGCTCACAGACCTCGAGATCATGACCTGAGCTGAAATCAAGAGTTGGATGCTTAAGCCGCTGAACTACCCAGGCACCCCTTAGGGTAGTTTTTCTAATTTCAGGATTCTAGAGCTCCCTCATATATTTCTAGCTTGTGTTCAAAATAGGATGCCTTACTTTCTGAGGTTTCTGGGCTCCATGTCTCTACATTTATTTGGACCTTGTCTTCTCTTTGTGATCTGTTTCTATTTTGTTGAGTTCAGATTCTATTTCCTAGAATTTTTCTTCAGTGTGGGCCTTTGTTCTAGATGTTTTGAGAACTCATAAGGATAAGACTGAGTGAGCTCTTTCAGGCATTATTATTGGCACATTGAGCTCATTAGGCACTGGCTATTCAAAATCGTTCATAGTTTTAGCTGCTGTCCATATGTGCATGTGTCTTGGGTTTGTGTGGGAAATCTTATCACTTGGTTATGTTGTTGTGCATGAATTTTTTTATTTTACTCTCCTAGTTGCTCTGTTTTTATGGTGAATTCAGGAAAATTTTAAAAACTGTCTACTGCTGCCGTCTTCCTAGGTGGCCTTCTATCAGTCTTTTTGTATTTATATCCTTTATTTTGTACAGATTTAATGAAGTATTATTAGCATGCAAAGAGCTGCACATATTTAAAATGCAGTCTGATGAGTTTTGTCATAGGTATGTGCCCATGAAATCTTCACCATGATCAAGATAATAAAACTGTCCGTCACCCTTGAAACTTTTCTCATGCCCCTTGGTAATCCCAACTTCATTTTTTCCCCCATTGTCTGAGCAATGGCTGATCTGCTTTCTGTCCCTATAGTTTAATGTGCAATCCCTGTAATTTTATATGAACGGAATCATACAGTAGTATGGGTTGTTTTTAACACGGCTTCGTTCATCCAGCATAATTGTTTTGAAATTCATCCATGTTGTGTGTATCAATAGTTCATTCCTTTTTGTTGCTAATAGTATTCTGCTGTATAGATATGTTAGAATTTGGTTATCTGCCTGCCCTTTTAGTGAGCATTTGGGTCGTTTCATTCAGTTTTTGTCTGTTACAAATAAAGCCGTGAGAAGTATTCGTGTTCCGGTGTTTCTGTGAATACATGCGTTTGTTTCTCTTGAGTGTAAATACCTAAGAGTGGAAAATCTAGGTTGTTTGGTAGGCGTACGTATAAGCTTTTAAGAGATTGTCAGACTTTCCCAAAGTAGTTGTACCGTTTCCCATTTCCATTGGTAGTAGATGAGAGTTCTTACTCTTGCCAACGTTTGGTATGTTCAGTCTTTATAAATGTAGTCATTCTGGTGGATGTGCAGTGGTATCTTTTGTGGTTGTAATTTGAATTTACCTAGTGATTAGTTTTGTTGAGCACCTTTTTGATGTGATTGTTTGCCATTTGTATAGTTTCTTTGGTGAAGTTTTGAAACCTTTTGTCTGTTTTTTATTGGATGTTCTTTTTGTTTTGTTTTGGATGTTCTTATTGTTATTTAGTTTGAGTGCTTTGTATATTCTGGGTAGAAGTTGTGGTTGGAGATATATCTTGCAGATATTTTATGCCAGTCTGTGGCTTGCCTTTTTGTTTTTGTGACAGTGCCTTTGAAAAGCAAATGTTGTTAATTTTGACGAAGTTCTTTTTATTTTTTTCTTTTATAATTTATGTCTTTTGTGTCCTATTTAGGAAGTATTTGTCAAACCCAAGGTCACTAAGATTTTCTGCTAAGTTTTCCTTTAGAAGTTTTATAGTATTGGCTCTTTTGTTTTAAAAATGTTTGTTTGTTTTTGACAGAGAGAGAGAGAGAGAGAGACACAGCACGAGTGGGGGAGGGGCAGAGAGAGAGGGAGATCAGAATCCGAAGCAGGCTCCAGGCTCCAGGCTCCAAGCTATCAGCACAGAGCCCGACGCGGGGTTGGAACTCACAGACCGCGAGATTGTGACCTGAGCTGAAGTCGGACGCTCAACCCACTGAGCCACCCAGGCGCCCCAGTGTTGGCTCTCACATTCAAGCCTGTAATCCACGTTGAGTTAATTTTTTATATATTGCTTCAGGTTGGGGAGAGTTTCATTATGCTGTACATATGGTTATCCATTTGTTACAACATCATTTGTTGAAAAGATGATCAGTTTCCTCATTGAATCATCTTGTCACCTTTGTCAAAAATCAATCACTTATTTCAATTTGGGTCTATTTCCTGGACACTCTATTCTTTTTCATCGATCTACATGACTATCTTTATGCCAGTGCCATAGTATCTTGTTTATTGTCGCTTTATAATAAGTTGTGAAATAAGATAGTATTAGCTCTGCTACAACCTTGTTTGTATTCAAATTTGCTTTGATTATTTCAGATCCTTTGCATCTCCATATAAATTTTATTTTTGCTGTAGACGATCATGTTGTCTGTGAACAAAGCCAATTTGACTTTTTTCTTTGCAATCCATAAGCCTTTAATTTCTTTTTACTGCTTATTGCCCTGGCTCAACATAAACCTCCAACACAATGTTGAATAAATGTGGTAATGTGAACATCTTTCTCTTGTTCCCGATTAGGGAGAAAGCATTCATTCTTCTTCCATTAAGTATGATGTAAGCTGTTTTTCATAGGTGCCCTTTATCTGAAGGGCATTCTTCCTTTCATAGGATTTTTTCGTTTGCTGATAGTTTTAAATCACTAATGAATGCTAGATTTGTCAGATTTCTACATCTTTTGAGATGCTCATGTATTTATTTATTTTTTATTTTTTATTTTAAAAAAAAATTTCTTTTTTCAACATTTATTTATTTTTGGGACAGAGAGAGACAGAGCATGAACGGGCGAGGGGCAGAGAGAGAGGGAGACACAGAATCGGAAACAGGCTCCAGGCTCTGAGCCATCAGCCCAGAGCCTGACGCGGGGCTCGAACTCACGGACCGCGAGATCGTGACCTGGCTGAAGTCGGACGCTCAACTGACTGCGCCACCCAGGCGCCCCAGAGATGTTCATGTATTTAAAGAATTCTGTCGTATCGATTGATTTTTTAAAATAGAACTTTTTATTTTGAGATAATTACAGGTTTATATACTGTAGTAAGAAATAATACAGTGATCCCCACATACCCTTTACCTGGTTTCCCCCATAGGAACATCTTGAAAAACTATAGTACAATATCACAACCGGGATACTGATATTGATATGATCAAGATAGGTAAGATTTCTTTTTTTTTTTTTTAATTTTTTTTTCAACATTTTTAATTTATTTTTGGGACAGAGAGAGACAGAGCATGAACGGGGGAGGGGCAGAGAGAGAGGGAGACACAGAATCGGAAACAGGCTCCAGGCTCCGAGCCATCAGCCCAGAGCCTGATGCGGGGCTCGAACTCACGAACCGCGAGATCGTGACCTGGCTGAAGTCGGACGCTTAACCGACTGCGCCACCCAGGCGCCCCTAGATAGGTAAGATTTCTATCACTGTGTAGTTATGTTCATTTCTCTCCTACCCTATACCCATCTTTAACAAACCCTGGAAACCACTAATCTGGTTCTCCCTTTGTGTAATTTTTGTCTTTTCAAGAATTCAAGTTACTTTGCCTTTCCATATAAATTTTAGAAATATCTTGTCTATGTCTCCCAAAAATCTTGTTTAGATTTTTGATATAAATTGTGTTAAACTCATACTTTTGTTTTTCATTTTCCAAATGTAACGTATTTATAATTTCAGTGTTCATGTGTTGAATTTGGTCAAATGTTTTTTCTGCATTGATTGATATGATCATGCATATTGTTCTTCTTTAACCCATTAATATAATAGATTACACTGATTTTGGATAATGAACCAGCCTCGCATCCCTGGAGTAAAACCCATTTGATCATGGTTTATAATTTCTCCTTTTGCATGTTACTGTATTTTGTTTGCTAATATTTTGTTAAGAATTTTTGAATCTGAGGGGCACCTGGGTGGCTCAGTCAGTGAAGTGTCCAACTCTTTTTTTTTTTTTTAAGTATAATTTATTGTCAAGTTAGCTAACATACAGTGTATATAGTGTGCTCTTGTCTTTGGGAGTAGAGTCCCATGATTCATCGCTCACATAGAACAATCTAGTGCTCATCCCAACAAGTGCCCTCCTCAATGCTCATCACCCATTTTACCCTCTTCATGTCACCCCCCCCCAACCCTCAGTTTATTCTCTGTATTTAAGAGTCTCTTATGGTTTGCCTCCCTCTCTGTTTGAAACTATTTTTTCCCCTTCCGTTCCCCCATGGTCTTCTGTTAAGTTTCTTGAATTCCACATATGAATGAAAACATATGATATCTTTCTCTGACTTATTTCACTTAGCATAATATCCTTCAGTTCCATCCACGTTGTTGCAAATGGCAGGATTTCATTCTTTCTCATTGCCAAGTAGTATTCCTTTATGTATATAAACCACATCTTCTTTATCCATTCATCAGTTGATGGACACGAGCTCTTTCCATAATTTGGCTATTGTTGATAGTAAGTGTCCAACTTTGATGTCAGCTCAGGTCATGATCTCACTGCCCGTGAGATCAAGCCCTGCATTGGGCTATGTGCTGACCATGGCGTATGCTTGGGATTCTCTCTTCCCTCTCTTTCTGCCCTTCCCTCACTCATGCGCTATCTCTCTCTCTCTCTCTCTCTCTCAAAATAAATAAATAAACTTAAGTTTTTGCATCTGAAAAAAAAGTTAAAAAAAATTAAAAAAACAGTAAACAAAAAACCAACAGAGATTTAGTCTCTCATGGGTTTGGAGGCCAGAAGTCTGAAATCACTATCACCAAGTTGAAATGTGGGTGTCAGTGGGGCTTTAAGGAGAATCTGTTGTTTGCCTCTTCCAGCTTCTGGGGGTTGTTGGTATCCCCTGACTTGTGGTGGCATTGTTCCCGTCTCTGTTCTGTGATCAGATTTCTTTCTCCTGTTCTGTCTTCTCTGAGTGTGTCTTTTAAGGACAATTGTTATTGGGGTTATGGCCTAGTTGGATCATCCAGGATGGTCTCTTGGTCTCAAGATCCTTTTTCAAATTAAGATAACATTCACAGGTTCCAGGGTTAGGCTGCAGACATGTCTTATGGAAGGCCACCACTTGACCCACTAGAAGTACAGTTGATCCTTGAACAACACGAGTTTGAACTGCACAGGCCCGCTTATATGCAAAATTTTTTCAGTACATACCTTACAGTACTGTGAATGTATTTATCTCTTCCTTATGAGTTTATGAAGAATATTTTATTTTCTCTAGCTTACTTTATTATAAGATTATAGTATATAATATATATACAAAATATATGTTTATCAACTATTTATGTTATTGGTAAGGCTTCCAGTCAATAGTAGTTATGTTTTGGGGGAGTCAAAGTTATATGCCGATTTTTGACTGTGTTGGGGGAGGGCACTCCTAGCCTTCATGTTGTTCAAGGGGCACCTGTAGTATATGCAACTTTAATTTCCCTTTTTTGATCTTCTCATCTTGGCCTAGGTCCCCCATTTCACTCGCTACTCATTTCCTTTTTGGTTTTTTGTCTTTTAAAGTATTCACTTTGAGAGCGTCAAGGATAGTGAAAGGATTGTGCTGACCTATATTTCACTCCCATATTGCTACAGGGGGAAAGCTATTCTTCACAATGGGGCAGCTCCGGGTAGAATCAGAATATGCTTCTTCTTTTAAATTTTTTTTTTTTAACATTTATTTATTTTTGAGACAGAGAGAGACAGAGCATGAACGGGGGAGGGGCAGAGAGAGAGGGAGACACAGAATCGGAAGCAGGCTCCAGGCTCCGAGCCATCAGCCCAGAGCCTGACGCGGGGCTCGAACTCACGGACCGCGAGATCGTGACCTGAGCCGAAGTCAGACGCTCAACGGACTGAGCCACCCAGGCGCCCCAGAATATGCTTCTTCTTAACAGAACTTATTAAACTTGGCAGCCCATAAATATAATACTGTAAGAAGTCCTTTAAGAAACCATGTTGAGGTCTTACAGAGAATCAAAAAAGTTCTGTTTGAAGAGATAAGTAAAAATCATTTCAATTAACATGAATATCATGGCATCAGCAATTAATTAACACGTCAGTTGGTATCGGGTAAGAAAAAGGGGCATTTCCATATGAGGTGATGCCACATTTACTAGTATCTTTTTAATGCATATTTCAGGTACATGCACATGTTGCTTAGCTAATGCTTTAAAAACAAAGACTTTTCTGCACGGAAATTGTTTTTCAGAAGAATCTGAACACCCTTAACAAGGTAGTTAGGCCCGTAGAGTGTCACTGAGATTATTTTGGTAAAGGCTTAATGACCTAATGAATGTTATATCTAAAAGGTACTGTATAAATACATCTCACTGACTTTTAAGGAAACTGAATATATCTTTCAGAAGTTTCTGGCAACTCTTAGTGTCAGCCTAGTGCAACAGTGACTTCACTGTGCCAGAAAAAAGTTGTGTGAATCTGCAGTAGTCTATTTTGTTGCTATCCCTGCTCTTGTTATGGTTAATACTTAACCATGGTGAAAATTTACATCTCTGTATTTTTTTTAGAAAGTAGAGTAAACTGGCAGATCACAGGGAAAAATGAGGTAGAATTTTAAAGTAAGTATTTAAAAATTGCCTCAAGACTTTTAGATTTAAGACATGTATGTAGAGAGAGAATCACGTTTTAGCATAAGCGTGATTAATATCTTCATGTGTTTGTTATAAGATTTGCTTAATGAAATTTCGGTCTGGTTTTACTTTTATAACTAAATGCTGTGTTTCAAGTTTAAAACTTTGTCAAATGTCTGAGTGTTTATCATGAAAAGCAGATTAATCCCTGCCTTTTATGGTTGTAACCCAGGCATTTGGCTTGTAATTACAAATTTTAAATCTGTGTTTTCTTTGTAAGTGCTGGTCAAGATATCCAAGGAACAAGTGTGATTGCAAATCTTCCATTTTTGGTGCGACAGAATCCTGCTGAGACACTTCGGAGAGTCTTGCCGAAAGTTAGAGTAAGTTGGTACAAAATAAGATTCGAATTTACCGTTTTTCCAGTAGCACAGTTGTCGTTGTCAGGAAATTTCAGAGCTTTGGATGGCTGATCTTTTGTGCCTAATCGCGGAGTGGAGGACGCATTAATATACACATTTTGAATTATGACGACAATATTTAGGGAAATTAACTGATGAAAACGGGGGAATACAGACCTTAAGTTGTAAATGTTTCTTAGTTATTTTCTCAGCAGAGACATTTTATTTAATAAAGTTAGGTTTTCAGTAGCTCAAAAATACCTTAATTAGTCTTATGAAATCATAGCTGTCTCATTTGGTATTCTGTTGACTTAAATTTATATTAATAGTATTTCTACAACACTGAAAATGTAATTTAACTATTATTCCTAATAATTACCTTCTGGTGACTTCTACAGAATCACCAAATAAAGATTGAATTGTGGCCATCACATTTTTAGTTTTATACTTACTGCTTCCTATATTCCTTCAGAATTAAGTTTTCCTGCTTTATTTTTAAAAAAAAAAAATTTTTTTTCAACGTTTATTTATTTTTGGGACAGAGAGAGACAGAGCATGAACGGGGGAGGGGCAGAGAGAGAGGGAGACACAGAATCGGAAACAGGCTGCAGGCTCTGAGCCATCAGCCCAGAGCCCGACGCGGGGCTCGAACTCCCGGACCGCGAGATCGTGACCTGGCTGAAGTCGGACGCTTAACCGACTGCGCCACCCAGGTGCCCCAAGTTTTCCTGCTTTAAACAAAAATCTTTGATCAGAACATTCTTTTCTCTAATATCTATTGATTATTAATATATAATATTAAATATTTGATACATAGTATTTGTTATTTATCTGTAGCTGTGTGCAAAGTGTTGTTCTTATCTGTAAGAACTGGAATGAGCAAAACAGACAACAGCCTGTATGTCCTCAGGGAGCTTATCTATTCATGGGGTCAGGGAGGTTATATACCAATGGGGACTATGGTTGCTAATAGTGACTTGTATACTTTCTTTGGCTTTCTGTTTGGTTATAACTTGTTTGTAATTTGTAATTAATTTATATGTATTTAAAATACTGCAGTTATTAGTGTATTCTTGAATTTTATTCTTAGGCATATATAACGTGGTTCTAGTTGCTGTGATTTAGGTCAGGGATATAGCATGTTATTTTTACAAGATGCCCACATTTCTGTGCAGGCAATATGAATTTTTTTTCTGGGTACAGTGGTGAATTGAGAAAATGCTTATTTTGGTTTTGCATGTGATTCAAAAATGAATCAGACTTTTCCATAGCAATTTTCCCCAGAATCATGCTGTAATTTCAGTGGAATCAAGTCTGCACCATCCCAGTTTAATTTCACATTCAATTTCAGTGACAGTAACTACCTAAGCTTCTTAGCATGACACCTGGAAGTGGCAACTAAACTATGGTAGAAGGGATCGGGTGGTTAGGGGGCCTTGACTAAGAGATTATTGTAGGTAAGTCAATTAGATTTAAAGCTAAAAATATCGAGCATCCAATGCACTCTGTGTTGAGCATGCTAAATCTGGCTCACGGACAGCATACTGAGCATTCACGGTTTCATAAAGCAAGAATAAAAGATGAAGGGTAGAGAATAGTGACCTTTAGAGGTCTCTAAATTATTTTGAAAAAATACTTTTGTTAATGAGTTCACAGTAAAGTAGTAACTCCTGAAAAATCTTAATTTCGTGGGACTGCACAAAAAATATCGCACACTCATATATACAGTGTATTTATACAAAGAATCAAATCTGCTAAAACTATATAACTGAGTTATAGAAGGTAAGATTATAATAAGCTTTTAAGGTAATTAAAGTTAATCCATAATATAGAAGGTTAACTGAATAAATGGATATAAAGAAAATGTTTACTAATGAATGTGTACTAAGAAATAAGAAAGCCTTTATTTAGTGCTGATTTTATTTAAAAAAAATGTTTATTTCTTTTGAGGGAGGAGGGGAGGGGCAGAGAGAATGAGAGAGAGAGAGAGAGAGAGAGAGAGAGAGAGAGAGAGAGAATCCCAAGCAGGCTCTGCACCCAACGTGGGGCTCAGTCTCATGACTGCAAGATCGTGACCCAAGCCGGAATCAAGAGCCAGACGCTTAACCGACTGAGCCACGCAGGCTCCCGTTCACTCATTTCTTTAGTCAACAAGTGGCCGTTTATTTAGGACTCTCATTTATCCTGTTTTGTCCTAAAAAAGATACCAAAAGGGTGGTGGACAGTCCCAGATTAGATTCTATGTCAGAAGGGCCTAAAGACTCTGGAGAACAATTAAAGAACAATCATAGGAGACTATTTAATAGTGTGATCCTGACTTTATGTAAAACTAGTGAAGAATTAAGCATATTGGGCTTTATGAGAGCAATAATAATAATATTACTAATAATAGTAATTAGTAATAATGGCATCATTCATTCCCGAGTATCTCCCGAGTCCCTCCCGTGGGCCAGGCACTGTTCTAAGGCCTGAGAAAATGGAGGTGAGCAAAACAGAGAACTCGCCCTCAAGGAAGTTACAGTCCAGAGTGGGGGAAACAGACATTAAACAAGTAAGTGACTATGAAAAACAGGGTAAAGGGACAGGATTACCTACTGTGCCTCGGGAGGTCAAAGAAAGCTTCTTTGAGGAGCTGAAAACCAAAGGGATTGGAGGAAGCAGCCATCTGAAGAGGCAGGATTGAGTGGTCCAGGCGGAAGAGGCAGCAGATGGGCCCTAAGATGAAGGAACTGGTTGGGGCTGGAAGAGGCACGTGTGGCTGGAATGCGGTGGGTGATGGTGGGCTGTGACTTGAAGAGAGGTTAGAGAGATGGTCAGCGACCGAGCGCGTAAGAGATGTTCTCCCTTGGGACAGCGGAAGGCCATTGAGCAGAGCGGTGGCTTGTCCCATTTACATTTCACAGTGATCATTTTGATAATCGTGTGGAGAGCGGCTTGGAGCGGGAGAACGAGGACAGTATAGCACTGGTCCTCATGATAGGTGAAGGTGGCTTGGATTAGGCCAGCTAGCTGGGACAGAGGAGAGTAGTGGCTGTGTTTGAGACACAATGATTTAGGTAGAATGAACAGAACAGAACTTCCTAATGAGTTGGGTGTGGGAAGTGAGAGATACCTTCCGGATTTCTGGCTTGAGCATCTGTATGGTTCTGCTGGGTTTGCGTATCTCGGTTGGTCGTTCATTAAATCCACAGGGAAGAGTCATTTACATACTTACTAATATTAATCTATGAATGACTTACTTTTAGAGAATTTAAAGATAAGTACAATAAATATTCTGTGTAAGAAACTGATCATTCCTGAGATTGTTAGCACGTTTGCAACAATAGTATAAACTTTTAGAGCTCCCCCTTTATCTTATCTTTACCATAAAGAGCATCAGATACAGTGATAATGAAGACTTCTCTGGTTTTATTTAATACAGCATTTTACCAGTGGTATTTTTATTTCTTTTTGTTGTATTGCATTTGCATTTCATCCTTACAATAATATATTAACTGCAAAATAGTTTTTAAAATAATTGCTCTTTTCACTGTCTTAGGGATGAAGGTAGGTTAAAAATGGTAGAAATAGAATCAGATTTGAATTGAGCTGATCTGTAGTGTTTTTACAGTTCACTTTGTAAATTTTATCCAAAGCGTACAACAAATGATAATGCTATGAGGTTATTTATCTCAAGGTTAAATTTATGTATGTATGTATGTATGTATGTATGTATGTATGTATGTATGTATGTATGTATGTATTTATGTAGGGATGTATGTTTATTTTGAGAGAGACTGAGACAGTGTGAGTGGGGGAGGGGCAGAAAGAGGAGAGAGAATCCTAAGCAGGCTCTGCACTGTCAGTGGGGCTCGAACCCACAAAGCTGGGGGGGATCATGACCTGAGCTGAAAAACCAAGAGTCAGATGCTTAACCGACTGAGCCACCCAGGCACCCCTCAAGGTTAAATTTAAGTAAGAATCCAGAAAGAAAGAGTATTTTGACCTCCAACTTAAATTTCCTAGATTGGAGACACTTTTAAATACAGTTGTTACAATATATTCATGTTATACGACTTAATTCCTAGGGTATCATCTTTTGAAAACCAGTAATTTTTGTCTGTGGTCTTTATTGATTAAGTCTTTCCACAATAAATTGGGATCTATTTAAATGTTAGATTTCAATATTTGACTTAAACTTCTGGTTAGCTAGAAGTGAAAGAATTTGATTGTTAGGATACATTTCTAAAATGCTCTGGTCCTTTATAAAATTAAAGTGGTAGTGATGTAATTACCCCATATAATAATAATTACATGGGCTAATTACTAGTGACTCTTTTTATAATGAATTGTAAAAAATGCCCCTGCCTGTTGAGTTATTGAATTCTTTTGTTTTTCCACTCATTTGGGGACCCAAAAATCTGCATAAAATTATATATTAGAAAACGTGCAATATCAGGAACGAATAAAAATAAGTATAGCTAACATTTGCTGAAGTCTTACTGCGTGTCAGGCACTGTACTCTGTCAACACTTTGTGCATTTTTAGTTTTTTGATGACTCCTAGCAATTCTTTTTTTTTTTTTTTTAATTTTTTTTTTTTTTCAACGTTTATTTATTTTTGGGACAGAGAGAGACAGAGCATGAACGGGGGAGGGGCAGAGAGAGGGAGACACAGAATCGGAAACAGGCTCCAGGCTCTGAGCCATCAGCCCAGAGCCCGACGCGGGGCTCGAACCCACGGACCGCGAGATCGTGACCTGGCTGAAGTCGGACGCTTAACCGACTGCGCCACCCAGGTGCCCCGACTCCTAGCAATTCTATAAGGATCACTTGATAGAAGAGGAAACACCTTACTTGACTAACTTGCCAAAGGTCACAGAGCTAGCACGTGGCATAATTGGGTTTGAACAGGAAGTCTGGCTGCTGAGTCCCCCCTCTTAACTATTACACAACCTTCTCATTAGCTTATCATGATTGCAGCAGATATATAATATATAATTTTACTTCTCAAGCCTCAGTCCACTCTCATCTGATTACACATCAGCCTCCTTGCTGGACCTATTGTTTCTACTTTGCCCAACCCCCCCCCCCCCCCCAGCCCACTCAGCCATAGAGGTTATTTATTTATTTATTTATTTATTCTGGGAACAATCTACAATTTTTTTTGACAATTATATATACAGTGTACCAACGTAATGATTTAATATATGTGTACATTGAGAAATGATTACCACAGTCAAGTTAATTAATACATCCATCATCTCACATAGTTATTTTTTTTTCTTCAGAGAGATCTTTTCAAAGCATCAATCATATCTTCTTGCATGAAAATTGCTTAAGTGGTGTGGTAGGCAGAATATAGCCTCCCAAAGAGATCAGGTCCTAATCCCTGGGACCTAAAAATGTTCTCTTATTTGGAAAAAGAGTTTTTGCAGATGTAGTTAAGCATCTTGAGATAGGGACATTATCCTGGATTATCTGGGTAGGTCCTAAATGTCGTCACATGTATCCTTATAAGAGGAAAGCAGAGGTCAATTTGACCCAGACACGCAGAAGGCCATGTGAAGGAGGCGGAGACTGGAGTGATGTGGCCACAAGCCAAGGAATACGGCAACTACCGGAAGCTGGAGGAGGCAAGGAATGGATTCTGCCCTAGTGCCTCCAGAAGGAGCGTGGCCTGGCCAACATTTTGATTTTGGTTAAATAACACTGATTTAGGACCTTTGGCCTTCAGAACTGTGAGAGAATACATTTCTGTTGTTTTAAGCCACCCCGTTTGTTGTAATTTATTACAGCAGCCACAAGAAACTAATAAAAGTAACTTCTCACTTCAGGTTAGAATAAAACTCCTTACCATTCCAGAAAATGATCCCGTCTAGCTTTCTTTTCTTTCTTCCTTTTCTTTTTTATTTTTTTAACGTTTATTTATTTTTGAGACAGAGAGAGACAGAGCGTGAACGGGGGAGGGTCAGAGAGAGAGGGAGACACAGAATCTGAAACAGGCTCCAGGCTCTGAGCTGTCAGCACAGAGCCCGACGCGGGGCTCGAACTCACGGACCGAGAGATCACGACCTGAGTCGAAGTCGGATGCTTAACTGACTGAGCCACCCAGGCGCCCCTGATCCCATCTAGCTTCTGAACTCATCACCTGCCTTTCTTTTCTCTTTCTTCCTTTAAGGGTGGAAACTTTGACAGTCTGATTTATCATGGTACCCCCAGAACCTGCAACAATGCTTGGCAAACTAATAGGCACCCAACAGTGATTTAAAAATGAGCATTGATTGAACTTCATATTCGGAGACTGTAAGTGCCTGCCTGAAAGACCAATGATATATTGGCCTGATCCACTGATGGCATTCTTGGATGAGAAGTAAAAACAGACTGTCAGTGGAATGGTATGATGCTGCTTTGTGGTCCTGGAGAGAGCTTTTTTGGGGGAGTGGGAGAGAGAGGCATAGTAATGAAAGGATAAAAAAAGACGTAATTAATCAGTATGAAATTTAGTCATTTGAGATTAGCAGATGTGGTCTACCAATCTGATTCTCGAAAGATTTATTAGTTTTACTGTTATTTTACATGACATTATTTTCATTAATGGAAATAATAGAAAAAATACAAGTTTCTGCCAATGTGATTATGATTTTATATCTACTGAATATAGGTAGATTTAAATTTTGTTTTAATGTTTATTTATTTTTGAAGGAGAGAGACAGAGCACGAGTGGGGTAGGGGCAGACAGAGAGGGGACACAGAATCTGAAACAGGCTCCAGGCTCTGAGCTGTTAGCACAGAGCCCGACGTGGGGCTCAAACTCGGGAACTGCGAAATCATGACCAGAGTCGAAGTTGGATGCTTAACCGACCGAGCCACCCAGGTGCCCCTGAATATAGGTAGATGTAAAAAAAAAAAAAAAAGATTTCATTTTCAAAAATTTAAATAAACCTTTTCTGTGTAAATATAGATGTACGTGAATAAAAAGCTTAGCTTTCCTGGGGTCCCTGGGTGGCTCAGTCGGTGGAGCGTCCGACTTCGGCTCAGGTCATGATCTCACAGCTCGTGAGTTCGAGCTCCACATCGGGCTCTGTGCTGACAGCTCAGAGCCTGGAGCCTGCTTCGGATTCTGTGTCTCCCTCTCTCTCTGCCCCCAACCCACTCACATTCTGTCCCTGTCTCTTTCAAAAATAAATGAACATTAAAAAAAAAAAAACAACTTTAGCTTTACTTCCTTTTCAAGTCTTATTTCAGGAGGTACAGATGTGTGGATAGCCAATGATAATTAGAAGGAACACTTTCTGTGGGCCGGGCACTGTGCTTAATACTTTAGACACATCCTTTTAAACGTCTTATAACAACTCTACATGATATATTTATTCTCATTTCACAGTTGAGAAAATGCAGGCTTAAAAGAATCATCAACGTACGACTATGAATATTTTGTTGGGAGGTCTCTAGGAAGCATGAAATTACATAACTTATTTGTACAGTTCACCAAGAAAAAGAGAGAGTCTTAACTAAAGGTATTAAAGAGGATAAACAGATGATACAAGTTACTTTGTTCTTTCATTTGCAGCTCAAAAGTAAAAGTACGGGTCTTCCTCACTGTAGGTCATGTTTTCTGAGATAAGTTAAAAGTTCCCTCCTGAGAAAAGCAAAAGGCTTTTGTGCAAGCAACACGTTTATAAATAATCAGAACATGGTGTTCCAGATATCATACAGGTCATAAAAAGCCCACTGTTCGTACTCTTATTGACAGGCTAAGGATTTAGGGACACTCTAATGTGAAGAAAGAAAATGAAATAATTCCTGTAATGGAAGCTGATGAAAAACAACCCATAAGGGTTAGAATCGACCTACCTAGGAGGTTTTATGGGCTAGGAAGCCTAAAATTCTATAATATTTTTTCTAATTCACTAAAAAAAAGAAAGAAAGAAAAAGAGGCAGTATTAACTCAAGGAATTAGGGAACATGAACATGATACAAGTTACTTTTTCTTCTGTGGTTTGTAGTTCAAAAACAAAAGTACATTGACCCATATGCATTTTGAAAATAATATTTACGTCATGTCTTTTTATCTACTTATGCTTACAGACAAAACAAATTAACGTCGTTAATTATTTTACAATAATTAAATTCAGTGGAAACATTTACTGAGTACATAGTTTCTCTGGGCATGCATAAAATGTTATATTAGCTAGTATTCCGAATACCTGAAGGTATTTCCTTTCAGTGAATTCTGTTGGAGACCAGTGTTCTCCCACGTGCTTCTTTTTTTTTTTTTTTTTAATTTTTTTTTTTTCAACGTTTATTTATTTTTGGGACAGAGAGAGACAGAGCATGAACGGGGGAGGGGCAGAGAGAGAGGGAGACACAGAATCGGAAACAGGCTCCAGGCTCTGAGTCATCAGCCCAGAGCCCGACGCGGGGCTCGAACCCACGGACCGCGAGATCGTGACCTGGCTGAAGTCGGACGCTTAACCGACTGCGCCACCCAGGCGCCCCTCCCACGTGCTTCTTAGTCATTCATTTGTTATTTTTACCCTACCATAAAAATCAGCCAGAACTTTTGAAATTCTTAATTAGAAGATCTTTTATTTCTGTGATAGTGCAACCTCTGTTACTACTTGGATATTGTTTCTGATGTAAGGCATTTGAGTGATATGAAGGATCATTTATAGACATTTTTGTTTACAGTCCTTGCAAAATTATAAAACAAGGCAGGTATTTCCATACTATACTGTAATAAAGGTGTGTCATCTTTGATGTAAAGCTTTATGGATTAAGTAACCTTTTGGCAGTGATGCACTAAATATCCTAGAAATTTCTCAAATCAGAACATCTAGAAACTCTAAAGTACAGCAAGCATTCATTTAAATATTTAGGTAAGCTTATAAGAGAGGAAGGACTACTCAGGGCTCAGACACAAAAGCCATCAGTTCCACTTGTACTTAGGGTGTGGAAGTGTGCAAGAAAGCAACACTCCTGTCCAACAACGATAGCTTAGTCACAGAGTCTGTTCAGTCACCAGTTCTTTTGAGCCTGTCGAAAGTGGTCACGAGGCAACCAAGAAAACCACATTCAGAAGAGCAGCAGCTCCTCTGAGAAAAGATGGGACACAGGGACACTGACTTTTGACTGACTATAGAAGAAGTGACCACCACATAAGGTTGTTAGAAAAAAAAAAAAAATCAGCTGAAATTGTGACAGGTTTTGAAAGGTTGAGCGTGGGCAGCATATCAGTTTAGAATAACTTGGAGCTCCAGACACAAGGGAACTTTGCACCCACTTGCAGTCTCTTTTCCACAAGCCTCCTTGCCTTAGGGGTCAGGACAGGAGATTGGAGAGACTCTCCCTTGCTGATGCCAGTGAGGTGACGAATGGCTGCTGCTTGGGGAAGGGAACGGGAACGCAACAGTGCCCATTTCCTCAGGCTATCTGCATGGACACACAGAGAATTTCAGTAGAGATGGAAGCTATAAAATGATCAGCTGGAAATGCTAGAAATAAAAAGGATGATGGGGCACCTGGCTGGCTTAGTCGGTGGAGCACGTGACTCCTGATCTCGACGTTGTGAGTTCGAGCCCCATGTTGGGTGTAGAGATTACTTTAAAATATTTTTTAAAGAAAGATAACATCAGAGATGAAGCATTCCTTTGATGGGCTCATCAGCAGTTTGGACACAGATGGGGAAAGAATCAGTGAACTTGAAGGTAGAAATTATCCAAACTGAAACACAAAGATAGAACCAAGTAGAAAAAACAAAACAAAACAGGAGAGAGCATCACATGGCTTTGAGACCATGTCAGGTGGTCTAATATATGTGCAATTGGAGTCTCAGAATGAGAAAAGAAGAACTATTTGAAGAAATAATAGTCAAGACTTTTCTGAAGTTAATAAACAACAAACCAAAGATCCAAAAGCCCAGAGAACCTGAAGCTGGATAAACACACACTCTACCACCACCGTCACCACCACCAGGCGCATTGCGATCAAACTGCTGAAAGTAAAACGTAACAATCTCGGGAGCAGCCAGAGATGAAAGAAACATTACAAACAGAGGAACAAAGGTGAGAGTAAAGCAGACTTCTGGCCAGAAATAGTGCAGATTAGGGGACAATGGAGTGTTAGAAGTACTAAAAGCAAGAAAAAAAAATGTCAATAAGAAATCTGTACCCCGTGAAAATACCTTTCAAGGATGAAAGCAAAATACTATTTAGGCAAAGAGAAATTGAAAGGATTCTTTGTACCAGACTTATTTTACAAGAAATGCTAAGGGAGATATTTGAGGCAGAAATGATGTGATAAGAGATGGACATTGGGTTTACATGAAGAAATAGAGTACCAGAAATGGTAAAAATTAGGGTAAATGTAAATGAAATAACAATTCCACACAGATTCATTTAGAAAATAGAGGAAGTAAGAACAAGTCATCTTATGAGGCCAGCATCACCCTGATACCCAAATGAGACACAGACATTACAAAACAAACAACTACAGATGCATAACCTTCATGAGCTTACATGAAAACATCTTCTGAAAACCAGTAAATCAAATCAAGCTACATATAGAAAAGGATAATCCACCATGACCAGTTGGAGTTTATTTCAGGAATTTAGGGTTTGTTAAACATTTAAAAACGAATCCATGTGAGTTATCCTATCAACAAACTAAAAAAAAGGAAAAAGAAAAAAAAATAACACTACCTTTTCATCATCTCCGTAGATTTAGGAAAAATATTTGACAAAAGCTTAACAGTCATTCCTGAAAAACAAAACGAAGCTTAGCAAAACTTAGCAAACTTAGAGAGGAGCTTCCTTTGAAAAATACATAGGTAACATTATACTTAAAGGTGAAAGACTGAATGCTTTCCCCTAAGTTCAGGAACAAGCCAAGAGTGTCCACTAATACCACCTTGTTTAGCATTATACTGAACGTTTTAGCCAATGCAGTATGGCAACAAAATTAACAAAAGGCATTCACTTGCAGAGAAAGAAAGAAGTAATTGTGGGTTTTTTTTTTTGTCAGATAACATTATTATCTATGCTGGAATCTACATAAGAAAAATAATGGAACTACTAAGTAAATATAGAAAGGCTGGAGAATATAAGATCAATATACAAGTCAATTGTATTTCTATATTAGCAAACAATTGGACATTGAAGTTTTTCTTAAACTATCACAGTAGCATTGAAATATGTAATTCTTGGGGTTCAATCTGATAAATGATATGTAAGGTCTGTATACTGAAAACTGTAGAACATTGCTGAGAGAAATAATATGAGAACTAAGTGAATGCAAAGGTATACCATGTTCATGGATCAGAAGACTCTATACTGTTACGATGTCAGTTCTTTCCATATCAATCTATATATTCAATGTAAAATAATAAAAATTCCACCATGTTAGGTTTTTGTTTTTGTTCCTTTATTTTTGATAGGAAATGACCAGCTAATTCTAAGATTCATATGAAAATATAAAAGACCAAAAATAGCCAAAACAACTTTGAAAAAGAAAAGCAAAGTTGGAGGATTTTTTGCTACCTGATTTTGAGACCTAATATACAGCTGCAGCAATTAAGACTATGTCATATTTATATAAAGACAAGTCAGTGGGACATATACAGAGGAAAAATAAGTCCTTTATATACATTGCCGGTTGATTTCAGCATAAGAGCAAAGGCAGTTCTGTGTAGAGAGGATAGTCTTTTCAACAAATGGTACTGGGTTAATTGGGAAAAAAGTCCATACTTCATACCACACACAAAAATTAACTCAAAATAGATTGTAAACCTGTTAAAAACTAAAATTATAAAACTTCTAGAAGAAAATGAGAAAATCTTTGTGACCTTGGGTCATAGGTTTCTAACATATGACACCAAGGCATGATCCATAGAAGAAAAAAATTGGTATTTGACCTCATGAAAATTTTAAGCTTTAGCTCTTCAGAAGACACTGTTAGAGAATGAAAAGAGAAGACCTAGAATGGGAGAAAATACTCGTGGATCACATATATGATGAAGAACATGCATTCAGAATATGTAAACAGGTCTCCAAACTCAAGAATAAGGGAGAAAAAAAAACAATTTTAAGAAATGGGCAACAATTTGAACAGCTACTTCACTAAAGAAGATTTGTGGTTGGCCAGTATGCGTAAGAAAAGATGCTTAGTATCATTAGTCACTAGATACATACAAATAAGCCTATACACTTGTCAGAATATTTGCATTAAAAAACCCTGACCATTATCTTTTCAGATATTTTTCTAATGTGCTTCTTCCTAATCCTCTGTTTTTCTTCTAGGACTCTAATTTCACATATATTAGATCTTTTAATGTCCAATCTTCTATGTCTTTTCCCTTATTTTCTCTTTGTGACTCATTTTGAGTGATTTATCCTGATCATATTACAGTTTACCGATTCATTTATGTCTAATCTTGCCGCAGACCAAGAGTGCGGAGTTTCCTCTTGTCCAGCAAGAGAGTGGATGCAGAATTGAATACTAGAGAGGCTAATGTCCGGGAGGAGACAAGAGCCCTGAATAGGGGTTTCCTCTCCATATTTATTGAGCTCTCAGGATGTTACACACGTGGTGAACGTGGAGAAACCAATCAGACAGTAATTGTTAACTTGTGTAAGAAACAAAGGGTCTGGGTGGGGGGGGCAAGTGGAGTTTGTGATCAAAGCATAATAGCATATTGGCGCCAGATGGAAAGGAATTTCCTGCAGGTGATATAACAAGTTACTCGTGATCTCATTGTAGTGTGTCTTGCTAACTGACCTTGGGTGCATTTGCCTGGTGGTGGCGGCTTTCCACCCTAAGCTTTTTAAACCTGTTTCCCCACATAATCTGATTTTGATTATCCTACTTTTCTGGTCTGGAATTTCTAATCTTTTTTTGAAAATCTACCACGTCCCCTTGAACCAGGTATGCATCTGATCGCACCAATGCCTGGAGCGTGGTGCATTTCTGTTTTATATTGCTTCTGCTGGATCTCACTCGTATTTTCTTATCTCTTCGTGTGCCTGCATATTATTGATTGTATGTTGGACCTTGTATTTGATAAATTATTTGTAGAAATAGATTGAGCCTTAGGGTGGTCTCTTCCTCTTCTTCTGGGAGCCACTTAACTGCACTGGCAGTAAAGCCTCAGTTAATCCAGTTTCAGGTACTGGATGTTGTGAAGCTGGGCTGCTCCTCTGGCAAAAGCCAGTCGGCTTCAGGATCACCCTTATCCTGTCCCAGGGGTCTTACTGGGGACCCTCTGCAAGACTGTCAAAAAAAAGTCACTTAAGCTGTCAGCCTGTCAGGAGTCTTTTCTAGAATTAGCAGATGGCCTCAGAGGAAAAAGAGGCCCCAGATTACATGCTTACCTTTCTGGAATGCCTTTGTCTCTTAGATCTTGGATGGGTAATTAATCTAGTAGTGAACAATGTAGGATGGGTAATTACTTAGTTTTGGATGGGTAGCCTTGTTAGTTTCCATATGCTCTTACACAGATGACTTTTGTATTTTGTCCGGTTTTGTAAATTCTCCCCATCAGGAGAGCTGATTAGGATTATCTAGTCTTCCGTTACTGAGAGGGTAAGTTCCCTTTCCTTTTATTTTATTCTTCTTGGTTTAATCTTGGAACGATTTTAGCCCAAAATGCATATACCCCTTCACCGTGGCCTACCATCACCCTTATCCCCACACAAAACAACTGATTGTTTTCTACTTATGTATTAGGAATAATTTAGCGTTTTAAATTAAATATTCTGCCAAAACATTTGTGATAGATGTCTTCCTTTAAAACTTTGTGTTCTTCAACTCCCTTATTTTGTCGGGGTAAAATTACATTTACGGTGGCAGATTGCCACTTTTGATCTGTTTTCTGTGTAGGCCATTTCATCTACACCCAGGTCTTTATATATTATCTATATAAATTGCATGTGTTCTATGTAAGTTTTCTTATTTACAGCATGCCTTCTCAGAGCATCAGATCCGTATGTGCAGTTTTCTGTTTGTAATCTCCACTGGGATGCCGCAAAGGCCTCTCAGGGTTAACAAGTCCAAAACTCAGTCCTGCTATTTCCCCTCGACACCTCAGGTTCCTTTAGTGTCCCCCTGTCCTAATGTGTAGCACTATCATCCACTTGGTTTCCAAGGCAGGATGTGGGGAGTCCTCCTTGATCCCATCTCTTCTTTTGCTCCTCGCTTACGCAGTCCTGTTTATGTCATATCTTAAATATGTTTTGAATCCACCCACCTCTCTCCAACCACACCCCCTTCACCCTAGTCCTGGCTACCGTGGGGGTTTGCTCGGATGAGGGTCATGGTTTTCCAAGTGGTCCCTTCCCACTACCTCCCTCCCGTTCCACCCACCTCTCTACTTTCCGATTCACTTTCATCGTAGTGGTCTGCATGCTGTTTCAAAGCCTTTAAGTCTACGATTTGAGTGTTCTCTTACTGAGTGCATCTGAGGCCCTGCGTAATTGGGGTTCTTTCTCTTTTCCCCAGCCTCGGCCCCTCCTCTCGCGGTGTGCTCTAGTCTCACTGGCCTTTTGGTTCCCGAGTCCGCCAGGCTCCTTCTTATTTCTCAGTGCCAGGAGCGCTTGCCCTTGTACTCTTCGTGCTTATCCAGCTTTTGTCTCGTTATCTCTTTCTCTTTGCGCAGGCTGGGTGTCACTTTTCCGCGATCCTCTCTCCTTGGGAGAGATCAGGTCCCCTGTCAGGTGTTCTTATGCCATCTGCGCCTCTCATCCTTGGCTCCTATTACAGTCTTAACTGTGGCACTAACAGGTGCACTGCTAGTCCTGCTCATTGCTAAGGCTCCAGAACCTGGCACAGCCTTGAATGTAACTAAACATTTATTGAATGTTTAAATATATGGAAGCTACAGGGGCCCCTCAAAGGTAGGGAACAATGTTTGACTTTTCTCCAGCTTCCCAGTACACTTAGTATGATGCTTAATAAATAGCTGTGAATGAAATTAAAATTAAATTATCAAAATTAGATCTTCATTGGGCTACTTTAGACAGAGATTAGAAGGGACTAGATTAGGACAGACTGACTAGAAAGAAAGCCCAATTTCCACTTGGTTATAGACATTTGGTGTGCTTTCCAACGCTGATTGCCCCTCCAAGAAAACAGTTTATCATTTTATCAAAATGTGTTCAACTAATTAAATATGGCTACAATGGATCGTTTGATATGGTTACTTTCAGTGCTATATCGAGCAAATAGATGTTTCTTTGATAAGCATATCTTTTCTTTGCAGTGTTATATATATAGCTTTTTATTTACATTCTTGGCCTAAATCATGAGATTACATGACTCTAACATATTATATGTCAAAATGACTGGGTGGAGTAGTCTAATTAGAAGCTCAGTTTCAAAACCATTGTCTTGAAATGTATTTATTTGTTTGGTGTTGTCATGGTTTTGTTTTGTTTTTTTAAATTTTTTTTAACGTTTATTAATTTTTGAGACAGAGAGAGACAGAGCATGAATGGGGGAGGGTCAGAGAGAGGGAGACACAGAATCTGAAACAGGCTCCAGGCTCTGAGCTGTCAGCACAGAGCCCGATGCGGGGCTCAAACTCACGGACTGCGAGATCATGACCTGAGCCGAAGTCGGCCGCTTAACTGACTGAGCCACCCAGGCGCCCCGGTGTTGTCATGATTTTGCATGGAAGGACACTTCATTGCACATCTGCAGTAGTGGTATGATAGTTACCACTGGTATTTCCTTTATGGAAAGAGATCTTTGGGATATTGTTATGTGTACCTCCTCATGAACCTTGCTAATCACTGAAACACAGATTTGAAGAAGGATAAAAGACATCCCTTTTGTTCCTGTTCCTGTTGTCTCCACTTTATTTTCCCCCTTTCCCTCTCGGATTTTGACTTTCAGGATTCCCAACTAGTTCTCCTCACCCTTTATTTTAGTGTAGAGCCTGGCGGTCAGCGATAGGGGAAACAAATGAGGTGTAGTGAATTGTTAAAGGTATCTGACTTGGTATGTTCCAGTTATTCACACTTAACTCAGCTTTAAAGTCTTATAAACGTCACCATTTTTATAGTGAAAAGAGCTGCTTACCGCTACTGTTAGTCACTGAAAATTCTCACGGTTGTGACCCTCGGAACCCCAGATATTTTATGTGTCCTAGGTCTTCAATGTTTTAATATTTAAATCCCTATTATTTAACTTCCAAATGATCAGTGATAGTCTCTCTAAAAATCTACAAAGATATTTGTAATTTTAGTTCTCCTTTACCTTTAGCCAGCGCCATTTGTGGTAAATATGTTTACCAGTTTAATTCAGTAAGTTTAGTTTCCAAATGTGTGAATCCATATTTTGTTCTTTTGGAATAAGCCAGTGATTTGTGTAATGCTTCTCTGTGTTGTATATAATAAAGAGCAATATCTTTTGAGGTATACCATGTGGGCTTATTGGAGACAGAGCAGTTTCCCTCTAGGCCAGGACCGTAACATGTCGTACAAAACGCTTTCTCGTACCGTTGATGCTAACCAAAGAGAGGACTAAAGTTCATGCTAACTTGAGCAGAGAAGTGTCTAGTACATTTTCCTTCCTTAAGCGGGAATAGTTTTTTAAACTTGGAAATGTACCATTAACTCGTTTATAAGATGTCTCATTTCATTTTTGAGGAATTCAAGTTGGAATGCCAGCCATACAGTAGTATATAAGAGGAACGTAACTGCCAGTAAGGCATGCACTTAAGCAATAGAGGAATTTACTTTTCAGTGTCTTCCAAGGTCCATGAGGATGCACACTTATTTACCCAGAGAGTATGGATCTCACTATGTTTGTCCAGAGGGTGTGACTCTGTGGAGGAGAACACTTACTGGTAAGTATCAAATGCTTATTGTATTATGTTTCAGAAAAATATGCTTAGCAGTCAGTTGATTTTTAGCAGTGATAAAATCTCTTAGTCTGTGCTGGTTTCTTAACAGTGGACAGTCCCAGATGTTGAAGTCAGCACAACAAGAGAAACACCCAAATCCTGATAAGACTTGAGGATTTTTCGAAAATTAAATGCAAAATAGTTGGGGCAAATGTTGCTGCGGGAGTCAAGACTAAGTAATACAGTAAGAAGATACGAAGTTGGAGAGCTTCCCGCGTTCTTCTTTTGCATAAAGTTTGCATACGTACAAAACCCAAGACTCTAATGACTTTAAGAGGGGGCAGGATGACATCTCTTGGAACTTAAAACAGCAGACTCATGTGAACCGGAATGAACACGGTGGCCCTCACAATACATGTTGATATTTCCTTGCAAAGTAGTTTCTGTTGCTAAATAAAAGCCATGCGTTCTGAAACCTGTAAGTGATGTATACCGGCCACGTCAAATCTTGTAAGAGTGTTTTCCAAATCCAAAATAGTTAGTGTGGAACACGTGTTTGTTTTGGAAACAGTAAAACGAGGGGATATGGGAGGGCTGATTTCAGAGACCAGTCACTGCTTTTGCTTTACGCCTTATCATTCCCTCTCTTATTCTTTTAGCCAAGAACTCTTAAGATATATAATTGACTATTGGCCGCGGAAACTTGTAAAATAACATTTGTGTGTGTGATACAAAAGTTTGAACGTGCTGTAGGTTTTCTGGGAATTAACCATACCGCTTAAACGTTTGCCACAGTGAAGCCGCTGCCAGATTTCCCACACTACCACATGAAGGTTCGGGATTGATTTGAGCCGATGAATGGGATGATGAATGGAAGTGCAGAGTCCATGAGGAAGAGTTGAGTACTTAGCTTGGCATCAGGCAGACAAGGAAGGGTTAAGTCTTACAGGTGCTGATCGCTAGCTTGCTGGCCCTCAGCAGGATACTTGACGACTCTGAGTTTCTTCTGCTGTAGGATGACATGTTATCTCCCAGAACGATTACTGGCCGTGGTCCCACCACGTGAATCGAGAAGGCTGGGTATTTGGTCTGCATCCTGGTTGCACAGATGATGGGGGAGAAGATGGCAGGAACATCCCCTTGTGGGCACGATGGAGGGTTGAGAATGCATTTCTAGTGATCTGTTTTTGCTTTGCCTTGTGTCTAATTCTGCCAATCCCTAATCTTTAGGACTCACCTCAGCATCTCTTGAAGTCATCCTTTAGGAGATGTGGAAAATGTGTGTGAAAGGACAGAGCGCCAAGAGCAGAAACTTTAGGTGAAAGGGTAAGGGATACTCAGTCATCTGGCAGTCGCTTCCTGAATGCCTGCTGTGTGCTAGGAGGTGGGGTGCAGTGGTGAGCGCAACAGCCAGAAACTCTTGCGGTCCTGCAGCTTGTATTCAGGTGTGGGAGACGGACCACAAGCATATGAGCATGTTGGACAGTGGAGATGATAGACCTATAATATAAAGGAGGTGATGAGAGCTTGAGCGGGGGAGTGGCTCTCAGTATGAAATCAGGTCTTCAGGGAGGAGCTCCTTGGAAAGGTGATACTTGAATAGAGGCTCGAGAGAGATCAGGGAGCCAGTCATGTGGAAGTCTGGGAAAAGTGGGCAGTGGGAACAGATCTGGGAAGTCATTGAAAGGACTGACTTTTGCTTTGAGTGGGATGGAAGCCACTGGGGAGTTTGAGCTGCTAAGTGACGTGATCGGACTTGTGTTTTATGAGAATCTCTCAGGTTATTGTGTAGAGACTAGACAGTAGAGGTGCCATGATGGCATTCGGGACTAGTTAACAGGTTCCTGGGGTAACTCAGGCTGGAGGTGATGGTGGAAAGTGGTCAGACTCTGTGTCAGGATTGGTTGGCCATCTGTGGTGAGTGAGAGGCTGAGAGGGGCTAAGGGCCAGCCCCAGAGTTTTGGGCCAGCGACCAGAAGGGAAGAGTTGTCATTCACTGTTTGTGGAGATAAAGATGGGAGGAGGAACAGGTTTGGGGGAGAGGTCAGTTCAGATGTGGACAAGATGAGATTCCTATTAGGTGGCCTCGTGTAGAGGAGCCCCGTGGATGGCCAGTGGTCATTACTTAAATGCCCAGTGTGCACAAGTTGGTAAGTCGTGCAAGCTCTGTTTAAATGATTTAAATCTCTGAGAAGATGGTACTAGAATTCACATTTTCTAGATTAGGAAATAATACGGAAAGATCAATTTTCTTAAGGTCACAGATAGGAAACCTTGTTGTTCATATCTGTTCCACGTTATTCTACGAACTTCACTATGTTAGTTATAAAGTAGGCATTTAAGGGAAATTCCCATAATTGACATAACTGATTAAGCAGCAAAGTAATGCTTTTAGCTAACACACACACACACACACACACACACACACACACACACACACACATGAGCTCTCTCTCTCTCTCTCTCTCTCTCTTATAGAGAAGTAGAGGTAGTATCTTTGATGAGGTTTAAATGAAAGTTTGTTTTTGTTTTTTTTTGTTTTTACTTTTTGATGTGTTGAAAATTAGTATCTCATGTAGTCTTTGAACATACGTTACCATTTTTTTTTAAGGAGTGGCTATGGATATAATTAATTTTTAGAAACATTCTTATATTTAAAAAATTCCTTCTTTTAAAAACAGTTTACTTCATGGTAATTTATATTCTTGTCAGTTATCTAAAGGGGAAGACACATTTACACAATCTTAAGTGTGTTCCTTTTTTATAGTAGAATGTTTAATGTTTATTTTTTGAAATAGAAATACAGGGAATGAAAACCTTTGATCTTTGACATTCCTATTCTAGGTATGATGGTGAACTGTACAATGCAATGCAAAAATAGAAATTGAAATCTATCAAAAATCCCTATTCCATTATTAAAAGGTTTATATATATTTATAATTTTCATTTAAAAAAAACAATGGAATGTTATTTTGTGAGTGCCGACAACATTTAAGCTTTTTGGTGGTCTAATGAGTTAAACAGTAAGGAGCAGATTAATAATAGTTTTCTTAAAGTAATAAGAGGAAGTGCATATCCTTAAAGGTCATATATAGTTATTTTGTGGACTCTGACTGTGTTTGGTTTCTATGACCTTGGATTTTTAAAAATTAGAGTTTCCGATCTCGCCTCTGTGTAATAGCAAACTCTTTCTGATTACACAGGAAGTCCTGCATGTGGCGGGAGTGGAAATGCAGTTAACGGCTGCGGTGTCGTTCCGGACCATTCTACAGGAAGAATCAGTGTCAATTCATACATATGCCCACTCCTTCCTCCAAGTCATTCTGCTACATCTGGAGCACAGGGATGCAGGTCAGCAGCCTGGCTTGTTAGTTCTGTGCTTACTGTTTCCTGGAGGTGGCCGTAAGGCCTTTGGGATCTCGTTAGCCTGATGAGCATAAGTGAATGAGGCTATCCTGCCCAAGATTTGACCATGAGTATGACTAAAAATAGCCATGGCTGTTTCCTTACAAACCCCGCAAAGTTTAGGATCCTAGAAAGCTGAAGACGCATTAATTTATCTTATGATCTGTACTTACCTCTTAGAATTTTTGAATTTTACAATATGTTTGTGTTATTATTGTACAGCAAAAATGACACATTTTGGCTGAAGGGTATTCCCTCCCCCATATTATTTTTAAAGATATAAATGTTTTCTAGATGTTGGCTAAAGCAAAAAAGAAAATAGAGGAACTTCTTAAAATAGTAATAAAAATAATTATACCCCATTTTATTAAATAGTGCTGTCACTTGATGGCTGAGTTAAAACTAATTTGTGAGACTTTTTTTTTTCTTTTTCCTTGTGTCAATCAGGTGTCAGCAATGCATGGTTGGAAACTCTTCTCTCTGTAATAGAAGTATTGCCCAAAGAAACCCTAAAACATGAGGTAATGCAATACACACACACACACACACACACACACACACACACACACACACATATTTTGGTAAGTGCTATTGAGTAAGTCACTCCAGGGGTTTTGTTTTTGTTTTTACTGAAAAGTGGTATTTAAAAAAAGGAATAAGGTCATTTCCCACTCTGAAAGCAACACACGTTCATTATAGAAAGTATGAGCAGCACAGAAAATGAAAGGAAGAAAAATCGTGGTTCTGTACTTAGCCAAAATCTGAAAAATCATTTCAGATTTTTTCCCTGTATATGTTTTTTGTTTGCCATATTCATAATCATGTTGAATTTATATGTGGTTGTTTTTCACTTAGGATTCTTTTCATATGTTATGTTAAACTCATTTGGTAGTAGCTACAAAATACTTGTTAAACATTTAAACCTGTTTTCAGTATTTTATTAATAAAATGAGGCATTAGTAAACATCTCTGTAGAGCTTTTTCTGTTTTTCAGATAATTGTCTTTAAAAAAATTTTTTTTTATGTTTGTTTTTGAGAGAGAGACAGAGCACGAACAGGGGAGGGGCAGAGAGGGGGGGCACAGAATCCAAAGCAGGCCCCAGGTTCCGAGCTGTCAGCACAGAGCCCGACGCAGGGCTCAAATTCATAAGCTGTGAGATCATGACTTGAGCCGAGGTAGGACACTTAACCGACTGAGCCACCCAGGCGCCCCTCAGATAATTTTCTTAACTGTAGCTTCCAAAAAAGTGGAATTACTGGGTCAGAGGGCATTCAGATTCTTAAGGCTCTTACTGCAATATGTGAAAATGCCTGTTTCTGGACTGTTCTCACCAATAGCATTCCAGTGTAACTTGATGAGCCAAAAAATGGGATTATATTTTAATTTGAATTTTTTTTGATTATTACGCTGTTAAATATTTTCTCATATGTTTATATCAGTTCTATTCTTTTGGAATTGTCTGGTCATATCATTTGATCACTATTTATATGTACTATTTTTCAAGGTTGCCAATCCTTTGTTATGTTTGTTGCAAATATTGTTACTAGTTTGTTTGCTTTTTAATTTTTAACATTATTTAATATGTTCTCATCTCAAAGTTCTAGTAAGTTAAAATGGGAGAATAAGAAAGTTAGAAAGGAAATTTATTCTGTAATGAAATGATTTTTCACTCTTTGAACATCATCCTTAGATTCTTTTCAAATATGTCCTGGTTGAAAAAAGTAGCTCTCCGTTGAGGAAATGTCCTCTGTGTATTTCATGAAGTGTTTTCGTCCTTCCTTTGCCCTCGTACAATTTGCGGTCCTATCTCAGTGCCGAAACACTAGCTTGAAAGTGGGAAGATTTACCCCATTATGAGGATGTTTGTATACTTAGTGCCAAACATCTCGGTGATTAACAGATATTTAAACGTTGAACGTAATGTTGACATTTGTTGCTTCTAGTTTGTGAAGAGTGCTATGTAGTAGAATGCAGTTTTTACTCCCGAATGCCATATATTATTTTATGTGATGTTTACGATTTTAAGCATGCAGTTTATTTTGTTTCAGGTCTTTGAGTTTTAAATTATATGTATCATTATGCATTCAGCATTTCTGGCTTCTTTGTGGAGAGGAAAAAAACCAGTTGACCTTTTTATCAGAGTCATAGAGTTTCAGAACTTGGAGGGACCGTAGGGTGACAGTTTAATTTCCATTTTAAGTAGATGAGAAATCTTGGGATGAGAAATAAGAAACAGCAAGATTACTTGGACAGATTAAGAGCAGGGGCCAGAATCAGGATCTGATCTTCATAGTTCTTTATAATATGTCATGCTGTTGAGTTTTTGGGTGCCCGGCGTGTACGCAATACAATATCACACTTGGGTTATTGCCGATGTCAGAATTACTTAATAGACTCTATTTGAAGCTATAATGTTTTGTATCTCTTTAGGGTAAATATAAAAATTAATCTGTATGGAACAAAAATTTCAGGCTGTCTGGTAATTTGCTTATTTTTCTTTTGAAGATGTGCATTTCAGTAATTACACTTTATGTGCACACAGATCATTACAGAATTCATCATAAGCTTTAATTCAGGTTTTGTGTACCTGCTTGTTGTTGTTGTTTTTTTAATTTTTATTTTAACGTTTTTATTTATTTTTGAAAGAGAGAGACAGAGCATGAGCGGATGAGGGGCAGAGAGAGAGGGAGACAACAGAATCTGAAGCAGGCTCCAGGCTCTGAGCTGTCAGTACAGAGCCCGGTGCAGGGTTCCAACCCACAAACCATGAGATCATGACCTGAGCCGAGGTCCGACGCTTGACTGACTAAGCCACCCAGGCTCCCCGCCGCCCCCCCCCCCCCCGGCCTGGTTGTTTTTTAATTATGTAATTTATCATCATCTTCCCTTTAATAACGCAGAAGGTCAACAAGGTGATTCAGGTTATGAGACACCTCAAATTATAACTCAGGTTTCTTAAAAACACTTAGCATCTTAAAATATTCCTTGAGGAAAATAGCTGACATTAGTGGCAAGAATATATAAAACTTTGTGAATTTGTTCTCTAAATATTTTCTCTTTAGATTTTGAACCCACTTGTTTCCAAGGCACAACTTTCCCAAACTGTCCAGTCTCGTTTAGTTAGTTGTAAAATTTTAGGAAAAATGACCAACAAATTTGATGCCCATACGTGAGTATTTGTATATAATTTTTTTGTCTACTTTATTCAATTAAATCGATTTAAAATGTATGATGGTCGTGTGATTTACTATTATATTAGACTTACATTATGTTATTCCATACTACATACAAGTTTAGCTGTTTTAACTCTGTAGAATTCTTATAGTCTACCTAGTCTACTATTCAGATGCATTTCTTCTGATCTCATGGCTCTTCAAATCAACACGGTTAACTTTTTCTATTTCTCATCTTAGCCTTCTCTGTCACACACTGAGTGTAGTTTTGAGCATAAAATGGTATTATTCTATAGACGTCAAAAACTGTCCAACCGTACATAAAGATAAGACTTTCTGATTTCTTCCATTATTGTTATAAATTCATTATTTTGGATAATTTCTCTTATTTTGAGGCTTTATGGGGAATGTTTATAATGTATATGCTCCTCTCTGCCCAGATGATAAATAACCAAGTGGAAAGATTGGAATGTTATATAATTATGGCACAGAATAAAATATAAAGTTGAAGAGTATCTTGGTAGATAGTTGCTAGATATTCCACTTGCCTGTGTAACCTTTTATCTTAGCTAAGATGTTTAATTGTGAATCCAAAATTAACCATTATTTTACAAAGATCCAATCATGTATATGATTTGCAAGTAACAGGAGATAACCTCCAAACTTTAATGACATGTGAAAATCCATTCTAGACTATAAAGCTTTATATTAAAATATGTTTGTTGTTAGGGTAAGCTAAGATTTTGATGATAACTGTTTGAAAATTTTAGTCTAAAATACCCACTTGCACGTTCCTGTCTTTGCCTTCTAAGCATTAAAAGAGAGATACTTCCCTTGGTAAAATCACTCTGTCAAGATGTGGAATATGAAGTTCGATCTTGTATGTGTCGGCAATTAGAGAACATAGCTCAGGGCATTGGGTAAGTATCATTTCAATTCCTTGTGTCATATACTTATTTCTGGATAGTCAGACAGGGATATGCTGTGCCTGTGTGTTTCATGAAAGCATGCTTGTTGAAGGGCTAAAATTTATATGAGCTTTAAAAATGATTGTAACAACAAGTACCTCCTGATGTGTCTGGATTAAAAGAGATTAGATTAAAGTGAAGTTGCTTAGCATTTACTTCACGTTAATTTCTTTCTTTCTCACCTTCACTGGCTTTAGTTAACATCCAGTTACCTAGATCCGAGAAGGGAAAATGTCCCAATATAAACCACGCTTGGACTATTGCAGTAGCATTCCTTTGGGCGAACGACATATTATTGGGTCCTCTCAGATGGGCTTACTCAGTGGAAGTCTTTGTTTCCTGTACACCTTGGCATTTCCACTGTCTTTTCTTGCCTTTTGGTTGTGTGAGGTTCAGGAAGGAGATGCCTAGGGCTGATAGTCTCCTCTTCGCCCATAAAAACTGATCTCATGTTAAGGTATGATATTAAAGGAAGTTTTATCTCGGAACCATCATGGGAAATAGTTTTTTTTTTTTTTTAAAGGATCCTAAATTGATAGAAAAAACATTGAGACCTCTTATTTTTTAATAGAAGTTGCACTGTTTTCACCTGGTTCTTTGTTTCACAAGCAGGGACAATCAGGTTGTTGCCATTTGTATAGTTCTTAACAACAACAAAAAAATGGGGGCCAGTATTTAAGGCTTTGGGATGACTTCAGAATGTCATACAGATTCAGGTCCTCTGTCCTGTCCACCTTGCTGAATCGGAGGATTTAAGTGTTGTGTTAGAAGCTTAACAATGTAACAGAGTAATCCTTTCTCTAATTTTGATTTCAGAACTAGCTTCTTTCTGATAGATCTTCTTAGGCTAGGCTGACTCTGGATCATTGTGGACCATAAATAATTCAGTCTTGCCCAGTTCTGTGCTCCTTAATCACGATCAGAACCTACCAGGAGAATATATCATTGTCTTTTTGTATTCCATGTTTTGTCATCTGACATTTTGCCACTGTTAAAAACAGGCTGGTCAGATGTGTTCACATTTGCCTTCTGAAAATTAATATAGAATTATTGCTTAAGGATTCATTTACAAAAGCAAAGCTAGAATCTACCTACCTTGTTAACTTAGAATTCACTCAAAAAATTAATTTGCCTGATTAAATTCATTTAATTTTGAATTCTCATGTACTATTAGAATATAATCATAGGATTTTCATGGTGTCATGGCTAAAAACTACTGTGATCTGATTCATATTTTTTATTCTCTCTTTGATAAATATATAAAACTAAAGAGACATATACAGTTTTTTTCTTTTGGCATTGGAAATTAGGACTTTTGTTAAGCTCTGATAACCACCAACAGGAATTTTCTACACACAAGGCTAGGAGAAGCCCTGAGATGAGTGAAAGGAGGTGGGAAGAGATATTTCCGAGACTGCTGCTGATTTAAGAGAGAGGCTGCCCACTACTGTGCTGGGAGTTGTGGTCTAAGGCACTTGGGAACAGGAAGTATGGGAATAGGGCCCAAGAACAGTACAGACTTGGGTTTGTAGTTTTGTGTTTGTTGTGGCTGGCAGGGGAGCAATTACTGACCACTTTAGTTTAATCAGAAATGAGCACCAGAAATTGTTCTTCATTTAATAAGATGGATCAGGAAGAAAAATTAAGAGATTCTTGTCCAGCTGGGTTGTGCACTAGCTTGGGATCAAAGAGGACAGTTCTTAGAATAATCAGATCAATAGTGAATAGTATAACGAAGAGGTCGTGCACATGTGTTTGCAGGAAAACAACCGTATGGAATAGACCTCTCTTTATACAGGGATGACTAAAGAGAAAAAAGAAACAAATGTGGAATCTACAAAAAGATTCTTCAGTGTTGGAGGGGAAGAACATACAGTGCTCAGATAGGAAATAAAGAACATACTTTTGTAAATGAATTAAAATTTTTTTAACGTTTATTCATTTTTGAGAGACAGAGAGTGAGTGGGGAAGGGGCAGAGAGCGAGGGAGGCACAGAATCCGAAACGGGCTCCAGCACAGAGCCCGACGTGGGGCTTGAACTCACAAACTGCAAGATCGTGACCTGAGCCGAAGTCAGTCGCTTAACCGACTGAGCCACCCAGGTGCCCTGGAAGAATATACTTTTGAAGAAATTGGTCAAATTTCTGGTGACATGACAAGTAAGATAACCTGAAAATGCCCCCATTATTAACGTATGTCAAAATTTCAACATCCGTTCGTGATAAAAACTCTCAGGAAGCTAGGGGTGAAGGGGACTTCCTCAATCTGATACAGGCATGTATGAGAAACCTACAGCTAACGTCATAATTAATGGTAGATATTGAATGCTTTTTCCTTAAGGTAAGAACAGGTCGAGGATAGTTTTTATCACTTCTGTTCAACACTGTATGGGATGTCCTAGCTATTGAAATAAGGCAAGAAAACAAAAATCTTAAAGGTCTAAAGATCTGAAAGGAAAAAGTAAAATGATTTCTACTTGTAGATGGCAGAACGGTTTACATAGAAAAATCCTCAGTAATTTACAATGATTTCTACTTGTAGATGACATCACTGTTTACATAGAAAATCCTCAGTAATTTACAAAACCACTATTAGAACTAATTAATGGATTTAAAGATGTTTCAGGATACATACAAAAATAGATACGGATAAGTGGAACAGAAGAGAGTACAGAAATAGACACACATATATATGTGGCCAATTGACTTTCAACAGAATGCCAAAGCAGTTCAAGGAGGAAAATCTCTTCAAAACACAGTACTGGGATAACTAGATATTCATGAGAGAAAAAAAAATGAACATTAATTCTTATCTCACACTGTACATAAAGACTAATTTGAAACTTATCACATTCCTGAATGTTATCAAATCAACAACCTTCCAATCTCCCATGATATAATACTGCTAGTTGGCATTTACTTCAGAGCTAAACATCTTTAATACGGCCTAGCCATTCTACTTTTAATTATTTACCCAAGAGAAGTGAAAATATATCCATAACAAGAGCTGTGTTAGATACACATGTTTATAGTAGCTTTATTTGTAACACCCAAACTGGAACAATCCAGATGTCTACTGATCGATGAAAGGAAAAATAAAATACGGTATGTCCATACAGTGGAGTACTATTTAGCAAGAAAAAGGAATGTCATGCTGATACATGCAGTATAACAGCATGGATATGTCTCAGAAACAGTATGTTAAGGGAAGCGAGCCAGATACAAAAGGAGTATATACTGTATGATAAATACAAACTACAGTGACACAAAGCAGATCCAGGATTGCTTTTGTCAGAGGCAGATTGTAGAATTCAGACATAATGGGACTGATGATTGGTTCTTGTCCTCTGCCCATGAGTTTTGTCTTCTGTCAGATTGGAAGGGCGTTGATGTAGGGGAGGGCTAAGCAACTTTATCTTCTTAACAAAGAGATGGAGATGATTGGGTGCCCAGATGATTCTTTCAGCCTAGGCTCCTTAAAAAGGCCGGTGGAAAAGGCACAAACAGATGAGAAGTTTCCTTGAATTGCTGTTGCTGACCGGGCCAACCGTGGAACTCAGGATCATCCTTCATCGGTACTTAGTTTGATCAGGCTGCTACCATCAGGTGGCACCAAATCATGGCCAGCACCTGGGTAGATTTGGATCACACAGTGAGACCCCAGAATTCCAGGTTGGCCATCTGGGCAAGCTTGCTTATTTCATTCATCTTGCTATCCCTCACCCTGTATTTTACATACCCTGCCTTCTGATGTCATGGAAGGGTTAGGTTATAATTATTAGCATGTTGGCTGATAAGACTGGACTCCTACGCAAATAATAGAATCAGGCCGTCCCCAGATTTTTGTTCCGAATCCTTACATGCCAAAGGCATTTTTAGTACAAAGGATAATGACCTACAATTCTGCCCTAGCCAGAGTGGAGTTTGCATATGAAGTCAAGAAAAGGATATTCTCATAAATATACCAGCACAGGCAGTGTATTGCCCACATCTGCTTCTTGAAGAAGGTACTCAGCCCTAATCCAGCTTGTTTAGAGGAACTAATGAGAGAATATTTGCATCTTACGTGTGTGGGTCTGCCACGATGCCTTATTTTTACTTTTATAATGTGACAAACGGGCAAAGAAAACAAATAATATACTTCATAAAGAAGAAATGTAAGTGTACTCAATCTCATTGTTCAACCTCATTAGTTGTAGAGAGATCTATGCATTTAATGAATATGCATTGAGCACCTACCATAAGCTATGGGTTACATATGGATGATGTAATAATGAAAAAGATACAGTCCTGTCGTCCAGGTGCTTAGAGTTTGACCAGAGATGTAGTCAAGTAGACAGACAGTTACTGAATAATATGTGATATTTACAAAACAATAGTGAAATTCTCCTTTTACCAATGAAATCAGAAAAGTTAATGATAAATCTTTAGTGCTAGCAAAGGCACAGGAACATCTTCGTGTCCTACTGGGAGAAGCATAAACCTAGAATCTTTTTGAATTCTATAATACACACAAAATTTTTGCTGATATTTTACCTGTATTATTCCATTTTTAGAGATAAGTATAAAGAATTAGTGTATATCAAAATTTATGAATAACATTTGTATACACTTAGATAATATTTACCATGTGTGAGACACTCTTCTAAGCACTTGTGTGAGCTTAATATCCTCACAATCATCTGTTGGATGGATAGTAATTGTTCCTTTTTTACAGATGAGGAAGCTGAAGCCCAAAGAGGATGTATATAATAACATCAACAGGATAGAAGCCTGGAGGCCGTACATTATCAGAAACTTTCAAAGTTTCTTTAAGTAGAGGGTTAGAGGTTATCTATTTTTATATAGCTCTTATGTTTTTTAAAATTTTGATAACCTGTAAAAGCGCTCTTTTAATACATAGTGCCATAGTGTTTAGTGGCTTTAACGTAGTTGAAAATGAGAAATCCCCGTTGGTGTTGGTAGGTTGAAACTGACATGTCCTTATTACCACTGATGATACACAGATTTGATTTTTTCACTTTGCCTTTTCAGCATTAAGAAATCCTTGTGCAGCTATTAAAGACCTTTTGATTCTGATTGTTTTTATCTTTAATACCCAGATATAATTAAGTTGGGTTTGCATCAGTATACCACTCTTGGGGGGAAAAGTCATTTGAAAGATTGAATGGAAGTAACTTTTGCCTGTAAATAGGGATGAGATCTTTACCTTAAACTACCGTCTTTCATTCTTAATAAACTCAGGGTTTTCAACAGCATGCAAACACGTTCTGAATTGATATAAAACAGATTAGTTTCATGGGTACAACACGAGTCGGTATACATTGCAAAACGATTATCGGAGTAAGTCTGGCTACCCCTGTCCCCTTACGCAGTTACAGAATTTTTTTCTCTTACGACTTTTAAGATTTACTCTCTTAGCAACTTTCAAATATACAGTACGGTATTGTTAACTATAGTCACTATGCTGTACAGCACATCCCCATGGCTTATTTATTTAATAACTGGAAGTTTGTACTTTTGACCACCTTCCCCCCCTTTCATAGATTAATTTCTTAGAAACAGTTTTTGGCTCTCTGATCGCGCAAGTCCTTAGAGCCGGTGCTCTCCAATAAGGTAGCCGCTAGCCATGTTTGGCTATTTAAATTCAGTAAAATAAAGTTAAAACTTCAGTTCCTCAGTTATGCTGACCTTATTTTATTTATTAAAAAAAAAATCTTTTTTAATGTTATTTCTGAGACAGAGAGAGACAGAGCATGAGTGGGGGAGGGGCAGCGAGAGAGGGAGACAAGAATCCGAAGCAGGATCCAGGCTCTGAGCTGTCAGCACAGAGCCCGATGCGGGGCTCGAACTCGCAAACCGTGAGATCATGACCTGAGCCGAAGTCGGACGCTCAACCGACTGAGCCACCCGGGCTCCCCTACTGACCTTATTTTACATGCTCAGTAGCCACATGTGGCCACGATACAGTTTGTAAACATTTCCCTCATAGCAGAAAGTTCTGCTTGACAGCGTTCTTTTAGAGTCTTTGTGCTCTGCCCTAAATCTTTTCAGGTTTTCTGCAACTCTCAGTGACTTTCTCATTCTCTGTCAAATTATAATTCGTGCCGTCTTCCATCACGTGTCTAGGAAGGACACGTGATAATGCATCACATTATAAGTCTCCCTTATCAGCACGGGTCATTGTAGTAGCATCTCATTTTGGTGAGTAAGCAGTGGCTGATTAAAGTATCTAATGAGAACCATTGGTGATTGTATTATAAATGTTGTCTATGTCCCGAAAGCATGGGTATTGTGTTTCATTCTTTCAGAGAGAGCGTCTAGTGTCCTGTATCATTCTTCTATGTAGGAATTAGTTACTGTAATGTTGTATTTTAGGTGAATGAAAAAATAATGCATCCCTTGAAATCTAGATAAAAAGATTTTGTGAAGGTTTCTGTGGTCGCTACTGTTAGGTTTTTCTGGCTAGTCCAGATCATTTGCTGAAGTTGCTTAAAATGGAAAACTTTTACAATGTATAAAGTTTAGTATAAACTTGTAGTCATTAAGATCTCTGCAGGTAATAATATTATCCTGGTGGAAGTAGAATTGATTTAAGTAATTAGACAATTACTGTTAATGTTTCTTATGTTTATATCATGCTTTCCAGCCAGATTGCAAGCTTCTGGAGAGCAGGAGCCGGATCTTTATGATTTTTCCTATTCTCTGCAGTACCTGGCCCCATGAGTTTCACTTCATAAGTTCTTGCTATAATTCATTGAATTGATTTATTGTCTTCTGTTGCTTCTTGTGCAGGACAGAACTTACAAAAAGCGTGGTGCTCCCTGAGCTAATAGAACTCTCCAGGGATGAAGGCAGCAGTGTGCGGCTTGCTGCTTTCGAAACTTTGGTTAATCTGCTTGACGTGTTTGACACAGGTAAATCTTCCCGCGGACACACCTTTGCTTCTGAAAACAGTGTTTTCCCCTGTTTTGTAACTGATAGGGAGTGAAGACAGATAAGGGATAGAATTCCTTATGTTGTTTATGAAGAACATTAAGCCTCCCTTCCTCTCTGTCTCTTTCTGGTTCTTTCTCTTGTGGCACCTTCTCTGTGGCTGCTTTTACCTTCCTGGCACCCTGTGTTACTGCATGTTCCATACCTCTCTCTTTTCGCTCATCCATGTTTAGCTGCCTTGTGTGGGGAGATAAGAATTGGTTTGGTAATTAGCCTTTAACTTGCTTAACTAATTGACCCTAGGAAAGATGTTGACTAAAGCAGTAATATTCCTTCCTTAATATTTTAATGCTAGAAATCTCATGGCCGTGGGGAGGAAAACTTTGGGATGAGGTGTTTGAGTGGGAATGGGTAAGGAGGTATTTCTTCGTGTTGTGCCAGCCAAATCACAAAGACATCACAGAGACAATTAGCTCCTCTGTGAGTATATGACTAGACTTTTGACGAATGCTGGACATTAATTTATCAGTAAACATTAACCATTTTGATGTGGTAAAACTTGGAGGAGTAGATGTCAAGTACTTGGGTGCGAAACTCTGTTGTGTAATTATAGGATTATGTTTACTTGGATGAACAACATTTTACCCTGAACTAGGAGAGCCTCTTAAAGATTATTGCAGTGTGGCCAATAATTATGTATGATTGTTCCAGAATAATCATTCAGCCTATATGATGAGCCAGAGGAGTAAGAACTATAATACGTGAAAATAGATGAGTGAGTGAATCTCCTTGTCCTGATGATGGGGCACCCCTGGGCATTCAGTCTAGGAGCCTTGGCCCCCTCCTTGCTCTCTCCCCTCACTGTCCACGCTCGGTTGTGAACAGATCTGGGCGTAACCTGTGTTCACGGTTTCCCCTGCCGTTCCTTCAGGGAATGTCATTCCAGTACCACTTGTCATTCCCTTAGCACGTGAAATTCGCTCACACCTCCAGCCTTTCTGCATATTCATTTTTCTCCCTGTTTTTTCTCCCTTCTGTTTTCCTCCTAACCAACTTCCTTCAGTGCTCATTGCAAATACAGTCTCCTCTCTGATTATTTCTGTAAATGTCTTATGCCTGGGGTACACCAACTGTGGTCTGCAGGCCAGATCCTGCTGCTGCCTGCTTATGTAAATAAAGTTTATTGGAACCTAGCCATGCCCACGTGGCTCTGTATTGTCTGCAGCTGATTTTGGGCCCTAGCGGCAGAGTCGTTAGGACAGATACACTGTGAGGCCTAGAACGTTTACAAAAATTGCAGACCGTGCCTTGTACCAACTATGAGAATAGCGATCACGTCGTCTTGTGATAGTTTGTGTGTTTGGCTTCTTTGCTGGTGTGAGTTTCTCAAGTTCAGACCGTTTATTACTCATCCCTCTACTTCTACTTAGGATAATGCGTGTTCTGTACGGAATACAATGAATGTCTAATAAATGTCATTTAGTTAAAATGGTAGATGTGGTCCTGAAATGTAATGATAGTAACAGTCATAATAATACCAATAAACCTGTTGCAGCATTTTGCTTAGTCTTGTCAGACCCTTAATAGCGATTCCTTTCTGACAGTTTAAGAGAATTATGGGAAATTCAGAGTATTTAGAATCAAGATGTAAATGTCGGTGGGATATATGAGAAATTTATAATCTAAGCAGACATACTTAAAGTATGGATTAACTTCTTTAAAAAAAGTTTTTTTTAATGTTTATTGTTGAGACAGAGACAGAGCGCGAGCAGGGGAGGGGCGGAGAGAGAGGGAGACACGGAGTCCGAAGCCGGCTCTGGGCTCTGAGCTGTCAGCACAGAGCCTGATGCCGGGCTCGAACTCACAAACCGTGAGATCGTGACCTGAGCCGAAGTCGGATGCTCAGCCATCTGAGTCGCCCAGACGCCCCCACAATATCAATGAACTTCTTAAGGAAGTGCCATATAAGTAAAAGGGGAGAAATTCAATAAACAGGACATATTATAAGCTAACACTGTCAGTCAGAAAAAGCTGCCCCCTGGCGTGAGTTATGCGCTAACACGTGAGACCTGCGGCCTGAGCCTGCTGGTCCTCCGTTCACGTCCGCGGTGTTGGGGTTCTGTAGTTATTCGGCCTCAAAGCCTCAATCCTCAAAGCTCTTTAGTCTGTAAGCACTCTTGACATGTGGTCCCGGTGGCCCGCCACGAGTCCGAGCCCCTGAGCCTGGGGTGAAAAGGTTTTGCCGATCTCAGCCCTCTTCTTGCTACTTCTGCGACCAGGGCTTGCCGACGTGTTCCGTGGCCGCGTGGCCAACCCAGCGACTTTCCTTTCTGGAATCTGTATGTATGCATTTCTCCATGTGCAGTGTGGGCAACTAGATCTAAAGTCTGTTTTGTTTTGTTTTGTTTTCCAGATGACAGAAGTCAAACTATCCTTCCCTTGGTGAAATCATTTTGTGAAAAATCTTTCAAAGCGGACGAATCCATTCTTATTTCCTTATCTTTCCATTTAGGAAAACTATGCCATGGACTCTATGGTATGATATGCCCTGAGAATTTCAAGATCGTGGATAATTTATTTCCTTTGTCTTCTGCCTCAGCCACTAGACTGCAGCTCCTCACTTGTGAAACCTATCCTTTAAGGGTGTAAAATCTTAAGAAGTCTTAGATTTTTGGTAACACAATCTAGAGCACATTTAAGAATGACTTTTTCCCTAACAGAACCTATTTGAAAGAACAGTGACCGAAAGAAGTAGTCATGGCCCTTTAAATTTCTGAATATTTTATATTCATATAAAATATCGTATCGGTTGGCATATGACATAGTTATATTAGCTATTGATGCATAGCAAGTATACACTTATTGACTGTTTGTTGGGTAATTAATATATCATGTGAGCAGTTCAGCTTAGAATTTAGAATAATACTCCTAACCTGGCATTTTGAACATATTACTCAGTTCTTAGCTTCCTGTAATAATGTAAGCATAAATTAAGTTATAGCCATCTGCTATACTAAAACATTTTTCAGCAGGTATATTATAGACTTTTAATTGGCCGTTGAAAATAAGGTTTGCAGTATATGATGAGTTCCTTGCTCTCTAAGATAATTTATTAATGTGGAATGAGTCTGTGGATCAAAAGTATTTAGAGTTTACTTTGCCATCTTTTAGGTTGAGTTTTTAAACTCTTTTCTCTGCAGATACACATACATGTCTTTTCTGCAGGCAATTTTAGAATATTTCCCAGAAGTAAATTGCAGTGATGGTCCTTATATATTATTATTGTAGTGACTCGTCAGTGGTCTGTAGTGTGATACGTGCTGCAGACATTCAGTCGTCATTCCTGCATTGCATAGTTTATACTGTTAAAATTAAAGTGTTCTTAAAATCAACATAAGGTGAAACAACAGACCCATTGAATTTCTCCATAAGCGGTACTCTTTCCTCACTGTTGCTTTTATTTATGGTCTTTAACGGTTTACTTGAGTATTTGGTTCCCGTTACGTAAGTGTTGTATTTTGCTTTTCTCTCTCTATTTTTGTTTTCAGTGAAAATGTTGAACAAAGGTTTTATATTTGTTTTAGGAATTTTTACTCCAGATCAACACTTGCGATTTTTGGAGTTTTATAAGAAGCTGTGTACGCTGGGTTTGCAACAAGAAAATGGACACAATGAAAATCAGATTCCACCCCAAATCCTAGAGCAGGAGAAGAAATATATTTCAGTACGGAAGAACTGTGCTTATAACTTTCCGGTAATAGATTATGTATTTGTACTGACAAAAGGTTTTGATGATAACTTTAAAATATCTGAATAGATAGCATTAAAAACCACGGCCATTTATGACCCTGCTGCTTAGCCTTATGTCTGGTGTAGACAGTAGGTCCTGAGTAATATTAGTATAATTTATATTTAACTTTATGTATAAAGTAGAGCCATATGCATGCATTTGGATCTTCCAAATGTGATTTCCACCTAAATTATTATGTAGAGGACATGATTTCAATTGAAATGAAATGATTGTAATATTAGGTATTGATGCACGTTTTTCTGTCCTTCCCACTCATCTTCTCCCTTCCACCTCCACCAGGCCATGATTGTTTTTGTTGATCCTAAAAACTTCCACATGGAACTCTATTCTACATTCTTCTGCCTTTGTCATGACCCTGAAGTACCAGTCAGATACACTATTGCCATTTGCTTTTATGAAGTAAGTGTGAAGAAGTGTTAGCACTTGACGTTTGTTAATTCCACCTATGTATGCTAGATGAGTTTTGGATATTTTGTACACTTCTGTTTATAAAGGTTTATTATATGATATGGGCTCCCTATCGCTTTCATGTTTTAGTCCTAACTGTTATTTTAAAATTTCCATAATTCTCTTTTTAGTATGTTGACAGAAGTCATTTACATAAGCACATTATATTCATTTACCATTTATTGATCCATTCATTCAGCGTACCTCTATTAAGTGCTGACTTTAAGCCAGACATTGTGGTGTGAATATGGGTATCTTTGGTTTGGAAGTAAAACCAGGTTTTATATGCCTTACAATATTAATATTTAACTTTGCATCTAAACTCAAGAACTTGAGAGTAAACGGAAAATCGAATGACAGGTTATTTATTGCTTTTCGTGCAAATGGATCACGTTTTATGAACATACCTGTTAGGTTCAGCTATTATAACTCTCTTGAGTGGAAGAAGCAAAAGTGAATTTAAACATTTCTGATGAATATAATTAACTTCTTAACCCTAGAGGTTGAAATCTGGATACGTGTCTTGGGTGATCCCAGGAAGCACGTGTATGCTTACATAGTTGCAGTAGGCACATATAAACTGTAAGTTATCAACTTCCAAATATAAATGTCTCTTTGTAAATGGCACAATAAAATATTTCCTGTCTTCACAAGAGGTATCTAAATATTCTTACTCTCAATGAGAATATTTCAGCCCCTTCCTTGCACTGGGTTCCTACATCAGAGCATTGTTTGATTAGCTATAAGCACACGAGGAGCCCGTAGCATCATGATTATGTTGCTTGAGACTCTTGATTGTTGGGTGATAGTATTCTTCTGAATAACACTTTTTCTGGGGTGAACGAAACGTTCATTGTGCAAAATCTAGGAAATATTGTCTTTCAATGGTGTAACTAATTAAAATACTTCCAGTGTTGCACAGTATGTTTTGGAGGATGGGACGGGACAGAGGGCACTGGCCGGCTGAGTGAAATCTCTGTCTCCAGTGCGCCTTAAGTGAGCATTTAGTCTTGGTTACCGTGCATGCTTGTAGTTATTAGATTAATGATCCAGAGACGGTTTCATGAGGTTCGTGTCTGAGAACGCAATGTTTATGTAATATTAGAGCTTTTACTTATTTTTATCTTTATCCCTTTAAAATTTCATCGTTATTTGTGTTTTGTAGTGGACATCACATGTTAGCACCAGAGAGAGAAACATCTTGAAATGGGTACATAAAAATATTTCACTGGTAGGAGTGAGTCTGGCAGTTGTTGATCTAGCTATTTGCTGGGTGGCTAGTTGCCATGTTCCCTCAGTCATACCATGTAGGTAGGCTGTTCACGATCCTCTATTCCAAGAATGAATTGTTAGTCTGGGTTTGTCCTTTTGAGCAGTGAAAATCCACTGGTGAGTTTAAGTTTTCCTCACAGGGTTGTTGTTAAATTCTGATAATTACTTTCCTATATCCTAACTTTATTCTTGTTTTTCAGAAAAATAGTATTTTGAAAATATTCTGAACGAGTCAGAAACAACCCTGTAGAGCAGAGGTTTTTAAAATACTTCCCCCCACCCCCTCCTGCCCATTGAAATCTTACCCAGAAGCCCAATACATAGAAAGAAAGAAAGAAAGAAAGAAAGAAAGAAAGAAAGAAAGAAAGAAAGAAGGAAAGAAGTAGAAACTGGTGGATTTATCATTGTGAGTTCTGTTTTTGTCTGGAGGAGGAAAAAAAACCCACACCTGTTCACAGGGGAGTTTAGCTTAGACCCTTCCAGCTCCTTTTGTGGTGATCAAAGTCTTTGATGGGAAAAGTCTTTGATGTCTTGCGTGCTTGGGACTCCCCTCTGTCCCTGCGTCACACAGACCTTCCGTAGAACTTGCCCTCTGTAGGAGGTGCTGAGCCAGGGCGAATGCTCATGTGCCTGCACTATCCTGGGAGACCTTGTTGGCCGCTGTAAGACTTTAAAATATGAGCTGGAGGCATCCATGGGCTTATTGCTTATGATACGGAAATTATGACTCTGATAAATCTTTCCTACATTTGCTGCGCCCGTGTGGGCACTTACTTGCTGATTCTCACGTGTCCACACTCCAGAGTGTCATAAAGGAGAGTAAAAAGCTGGTTTTGTATGCAATTAATTTTTCTAGAAATCTGATTTTTATATGTATGTTGTAACCTAGTCTCATTTCAGAAGAAGTATCTAACAGGGATGTATTTTGTAAAATTATTATTATAACCTTTAGATGTGTAGTAGTTTTAAATCTGAGAGACTTTATTGCTGCATTCTAGGTCTCTAAACTTCTGAATTCTGGAGTATATTTAATACATAAAGAACTGATAACATTATTACAAGATGAATCACTGGAGGTAATATCTTCTTACTCCTTGGTTTTTACTTCTTTTATGTTAAGTCTGAATATTTCAATGCCCTTTCCCCGCCTTCTTCTTAGGAATTGCATGAATTCTTCTAGCTGGCAATCCCCAAAAGTGTTAAGACAATGTACCATTGTATCATAGACTGGAAATTGAGATCTTTAAAAAAAACACTAGGTTTTTAAAATACGTACATATATTTGCTTATTAAGGAAAATTTAGGAAATGCCAAAAAGTAGACAGACAAAAGAATACCTTTAGTTCCAGTCACTGTTACTGTTTTGTTGTAGTTTAAAAATTTCCCACTTTTTTCTGTGAAGAGGTTTTTATTTCCCACAATCAGAATCATACATTCAATGTTATCTCTTTTTCTCTTAGCATTCTTTGGGGAGTATACTTGTGGAAACTTTGCAGTGCTTTATGTTGATGATGCATTCAGTATATCCTGTTCACTCAAATGAGTACGGGCTTGTCAAAGCTCAGCTCCTCAATATTTAGTCATGGCAGAGGGTGTTATCTAACTTCAGTTGCTTTTTAAAAGCCGAGAGGCAGGTTTTCAGCATGTTGGTTGTGTAGAAGTGGCTGTCTCCGGTCTAGACTATTTGAACAGTATCGAGAGACAAATACAGAGATGGACATATGAAACGAATCCAAGACTAGAAAAACAGTAATTGCCATAAAAGTAACCAATATCTCTATTAAAAGGTACTAGATGCTCTCATAGATCATCTTCCAGAAATCCTTGAACTTATGTCTACCGGTGGAGAAAGCAGTGTTCAAGAAAATAAGGTAAACGTCCTGTATCAAAGAAGTTCCTGAATGTTACAAACATGATCTCACTCCGCACAGTTGTTGTAGGGAACAAGGAGAGAACGGATGGAAAATATTTAAAATAGCGTCTGCCCCATATTAACAAGTGCTTAGTAAATACATGTCTCTTGGAGCTTCAACAGCCTGAATTTCCTCTCCAATTCTTGTATTACCGTGATTCTTACTGCCCTTGGAGGTTACGTTCACATTTTCAGTTTTTATTAGCATTAATTATTATTCCAAGAATAGCGTCTGGTGAGGACAGAAGAGAAGGAATTTGGAAGGTCACAATTTTCCAACAGTGAAGTAGAACAAATTTTACTTTCGTCAGAGGGATTGTGAGCCCATTCTCTATTTCAGAATTTCGTTTCCAGTAACTGTTCATTTTACTTACGGAATTTTTAAAACATACTTACTTGAATTTGCCGGATAACGGTCTCCCTGTGACAACCGAGATCCTAAGTTGTGAAGTGAGCGAGAATGTCCCTGTCCCCAGTGTGTTGTAAGACTGAAGAATTCTCTGGAATGCTGTGGTGGATTTATTATCATCCATCCTCTGATGGGCTTTCTTTTTCAGTTGTCATCTCTGCCTGACTTGATTCCGGCACTCACAGCCGCCGAGCAGCGAGCTGCGGCCTCCTTAAAATGGAGAACTCATGAGAAGCTACTGCAGAAATATGCCTGTCTGCCACACATCATATCCAGTGATCAGATTTATTATCGTTTCTTGCAAAGAATGTTCACGATCGTGATGACAAATGTGAGCCCGGTACCTTTTATCTAATGCTTTTGAACTCTCACCTGATTTTGGAGTTACCAGATTCTTCACGTTCTCAAAGTAGTACGACAAACTTCATTTATTCCATTTTGTCTTAGAAGGATGTTCTTTTGCCAGGTCTCTGAAGGGGGAACTTAAGTTTCTCTGTGCTCCACTGATGCTTGTTTTTGAACATTGTCTGTATAGCTGGAATGAAGAATGAACAGGTGGTACCTTCACTTACCCTTTGTCCATATGTCGCCAAGGAGAGTGTGAACAGACTCACTTCAAACTTGATGTAGCTCTTCTCAAGAGGCAGGTTGGCAGGAGACTGTGATCTTGACTGCTAAGTACCTTCTGCTCTGATAATACACCTTTTATGTGTCATGGCCTCAGAGCCTGCCTTAACTATGCCGTGTTGCCAAGGCATCTTGTAAGCCCCTCAATCTTAGAGGAGTTACTTTTTCTTTTTAAAGTACCTCTGAAAGATGGCTATGTAACAGATAAAGCTTATATTAAAAACATGGTGGTCTATGATGGATAGCCTTAGAATTAGAGTCAAAAGCAGGAAAAAAAAAGAAAAGATTTGTACTCAAATCCCCCAGAGAGTGAGTTGTTGACCTTTGTTACAAAAATTTCCAGAGAGGTCTGCTGAACCCCCGGTTCACTGTACATTTAATATGTACATTTAATATGATGTCTTCCTACTATTTTTGAAGTATAAGAAATTTCCATATAACGTATAAGTTTTAGAAGCTGCTAAAAAAAGTGCTTTATGTTCTCATTGTTCTCAATAAAAGGGAGATAATGAAATCTAATAGCCGTCTCAGAAACCCCAAATCCGTTTTAGCCTCAAAGATTAAAAAGAAAAATAACATGGTCGGTGTCATTTTCAACTTAAGTTAAAAAAAAAAAATAGACATTTCATGAACTACCTCTTCTAGAAGTTAATTTCATTCATCAAAGCAAAGCCTAGAAGATGAAGGTTATGTTATAGACGTTAACAGTCTTAAGAAATGATTTTGGCAACAATGACTCCTTACCAGAGGACAACGCGTGAGTGTGCCACATAGGAAATTTCACATCAAATTGAGCAGAATTTATTAATTATTTTATTCAGAAATTACTTATTTGAGTGCCTGCTATGTGTCAGGCCCTGTTCCAAGAGTTAGGGATAAAGGGAGTGAATAAGACAGAGTCCTGCTCTTAACAGAGCCTGCGTTCTACAGTGGTGGCGGCGAGGTGGATAATAAGTCAGGCTGAGTAAATGCTGTGAAGTTTGATCTTAATTGTTGACCTCAGTCTGATTATTCAGTAGGCATGTTGTGTTTCCAAAGCCAAGAATACATAATTATTCCATAGTTTTAGCTTCTCTTATCAGGAAGGAGAGACGAGTTGCAACATAGAGTATGAACAAACTACTTGGAAGCCTGAGAGATTCGTTTTACTATTTTCTTTTACAAGACAGTAACTCCACACTTAAAAGGAGATACGTGATTATCATAGCACGTTTTCCATGATCAAAGAGGACACATTATTCTGTGTCAGTATTCTCTGGAGAAAAGAAAGAATTTGTCTTTTTAATTCTATACTAATGGTCATAGTATTCATTCCTTCAGCAAAATTAATTGAGAGCTTACTATGTGCCAAGCACTATTCTGGGTACCAAGATACAGCAGCAAACAAAAGAGATAAGGAACTTATTATCACGGAGCCTTAGATTCTGTTGGAGACAGGCGGTAAACAAACATACATATATAGTATGTCAGGGATGAAAAGTATAGTGAAGACCGGGAAAGCAGGGTAGAGGGCGAGGAACGTGACCGAGGGTAGTAGGATCTGTTGTGGAGAGAGCGGTCAGGAAAAAGTCCTCTCTGATCAAGTGTGCTTCATGCAGAGGCTTGAACAAAGTACTGGAATTACTCTGTGGATGTCTGAAGGACAAGTGGTCCAGGCAAAGGGAATAGTGTGGTTGCGTGAGGACGGAAGCCATTGTAGAAAGTGGTAGAGATGTGAGGTAGAGGGGTGGCTGGGTCCACAGCACAGCACACTTTGAGGGCCATGATATGGAATCCAGGTTGTATTCTCTGAAACAGGGGAAGTCTTTGGAAGGTTTTGAGCAATGACATAAGCTTTTTTCCCCCTACTTTTGTTGTGAAAAATATTTAAAGATACAGAAAGGCAGCAGTGTGCGGTTTTATTCTACTTGAATTTCAAGGATCCCCACTGTACTAGTCTGAACCTTTAATATTTAAATATTATAGTATTGATACGTAAGCCAAGATGGTGTACGTGAATTTTATACTGGGCATAATAGATCTGGTTGAGAGATTTTTCTCTGATACGTAGTTGGAACCCAAACCCAGTAAAGACAGATAATTGAATTCATTTAAAATTAATGAATTCTGCCCAGCGGTGTGACAGAAATTCAAAGGACAAAGGAGTATAGAACATTAGTAAGAGTTATGGACATGGTGTCCCTTTGATTCTAAGTTTCATCTGTGGTATGGACCAGGGATCTCAGTGATGACATTGAGTTTGAAGAGTCAGAAGCAAGCCAGAAGGATCGCAAAGTATATCTGATCATGGGATCTCTAAATTTATATTTTAGAAGTGGCACATTTTTGATGATGTATCTGACACAGGGTATGTTCTTGCAAGTATTTGCTGAATAAATGAGTGACAAGGTCCAGGGAATGGCTAAGAGAATGGGTGGCCGAGATGTATTTAGGGAGAATGTCACTTAAGATGAAGTGGCAAAGAAACGAGAGTCATCCTATAAATCAGATTTGGATGATTTGGAAACTGTGCCAAACTGAATTAACTTTGTAATATGATACATTAGTTGATATGCCTGAGTGGTATTGACATTAAATTATGAGGGCACTTCCACAGGGATTTGAGAGGTGGACCACACTGTTCTTACTTTTTTTTTTTTTTTTAATGTTTATTTTTGAGAGAGAGACAGAGTACGAGGGGGCAGGGGCAGAGAGAGAGGGAGACACAGAATCCAAAGCAGGCTCCAGGCTCCGAGCTGTGAGCACAGTGCCCGATGCGGGGCTTGTGGGGCTTGAACCCACGAACCGCAAGATCATGACCTGAGCTGAAGTCGGACGCTTAACCGACTGAGCCACCCAGACGCCCCAACACTGCTCTTACTTTTAGCCGCAATCAAAAATTGATTTGTGGAGCAAAAGTGTATTATTATATTGGTTTAATTGTCTTTCTTATTTCTTTAAGAATGTCTTACCTGTCCAAAAGGCAGCTTCACGAACGCTATGCATTTTTCTACGTTATAATCGTAAACAAGAACAGAGACATGAGGTCATTCAAAAATTAATTGAACGTAAGTAATCATTGCCTCTCACTTTGAAAAACGGAAAGTAAGCAAAGTGGCCTTAGTTAGTTCTGACTTACTGCATGTATTATTTTGTCATGAATAGTTAGGCTGATGTTGGTAAGTATCTGGAGTGTGTTTGTATTTGAGTTTTCTAGGTTAATTTTTGGGGGTTGTTTTAGAAATCTTTAAGATAGGATTATTCTGTGATGAACAAAAGTAATAATTACTCTGGGTCTTTTTTAGTGAGTTTCTACACTTGAAAAATGAAAATAATGTTTCTTTATGGTGAAAGTCCAGTTTCTACCCTGATGAAATAGCATTTGGAACTAAAATACGAGTTGAGTCTCCATGAATGTAGCATTTTATGTTTTTATATTAAATATTAGCAGAATGCAAGGATTTTTTTTAGTTCCCTTGAATAGAGTTGATGCATACGTGACTATGAATCTGGTAAGCCTATGTGGTTCATAATGTTTTAAAAAATGAAATCAGGGGGCGCCTGGGTGGCGCAGTCAGTTAAGCGTCCGACTTCAGCCAGGTCACGATCTCGCGGTCCGTGAGTTCGAGCCCCGCGTGGGGCTCTGGGCTGATGGCTCAGAGCCTGGAGCCTGTTTCCGATTCTGTGTCTCCCTCTCTCTCTGCCCCTCCCCCGTTCATGCTCTGTCTCTCTCTGTCCCAAAAATAAATAAACGTTGAAAAAAAAATAAAAAAAAAAATGAAATCAGTTAACAAATGCAAGTTTTTTTTTTAATTTGCTAAGGGCTAACTCGAGACAGAAACCTTTAGTTAATGTGTTAATTCTAGAAAGAGTGTCACATACTTATATATACTTAGTAAATTTTTAATTACTGTATACTTGTTTTGACCATAGTGTCTTAATGCTTTTATTGAACTCTGTTATCCAGCGTAGGTAGTAGGTAGGGATTTTCTGGTTATTGGACTTCACCATTTTAAGTTGGATCACCATTTTTCAAAAAATTAAGAGTGTATCAAATTCCATTTAAGAAAAATTATGCTCAGTATACTTTAAGCTTTCTCTTTTTTTTTTTTAAATTTTTTTTTAACGTTTATTTATTTTTTGAGACAGAGAGAGACAGAGCATGAATGGGGGAGGGTCAGAGAGAGGGAGGCACAGAATCCGAAACAGGCTCCAGGCTCCCAGCCATCAGCCCAGAGCCCGACGCGGGGCTCGAACTCACAGACCGCGAGATCGTGACCTGAGCTGAAGTCGGACGCTCAACCGACTGAGCCACCCAGACGCCCCTTAAGCTTTCTCTTTTTGACTCTGTTTTAATTTTCATTTTTCAGGGGTACAACCTCACATTTAGCATCAGTTTTATTTTGAAAGGAGATTCCGCTTGGCTTTAAATATTAAGAATTTTGCTTTTGAACACTTGTGGAATAGGGAGAAAACAATCCTTTAAATGTTTACCTGAATTATTGTCAGTAAAACAGTGTTACATAGGACTTTAACCACTTCAGAGCATTTCTATGGAAATGAAGAAAACAACTAATTTGATTGGTCAAATAGAAGTTCAGAGTTCGAAGTTACACAGACTTTCATTTGCATTCCAGCACTACGCCTACCAGCTCTGTGACTTTAACCTCTGAACCTCCTCTCAGGAGGATAAATCTATACTTACCCCATTGGATTGTTTCTCGGGATTAAATGTGATAATACGTATAGAGTACTTAGCACGTAATGGGTGATCAAAAAATAGTAGATATAGTTATTTAGTACTTAATAAATGCTTATGGAATAGAATGCAATGTTTAATACATTTTTTTCTGGTTTTTGAGATGTTTTGAGATGTCCTTATTTTTGGGAGTCCACAGATCTTTAGTATGTATGATTTTTTTTCTCTTATCTCTTGTATTTGCTAAGCAAATTGTGGATATAAAAAAACTTGTCACGGGTTTTGTGTGTCTAATTTTGTCACATATAATTTCATGTAGGAAAGATTAAACTTATCTTTTTTGTTGTTGTTTCTAGAACTGGGCCAAGGAAAAAGCTATTGGAATAGACTTCGATTTTTGGATACCTGTGAATTTATTATAGAGATCTTCTCCAAATCATTTTTCTGTAAATACTTCTTTCTACCCGCTATTGAACTGACACACGATCCAGTGGCAAATGTGAGGTATGCTACCAATCCAAGGAAATACTTGAAAAAAATTGTATGTTTAAATTTATCTACTATAATTTATCTACTTACCAACTGTAAAGAACATGCAAAATCTTTTTCATGGTCAATCAGAAAACAAGTAAATACTGTATACTTATTTTGAAATTCCTAGTGGTCTTAGTTGATGAGCCTCAGTAAGACTTGGAAGCTTTTCACGGTGTCTCAGGTCTTTTGTTTATTGGGTTGAGAGAGCAGTAGTGAAAGCCAGCCTGGCAGGCTTCTCCTGCCGCTTGGATACACACATTGGCATCAGGATTTGCGCAGATATTCATAATTTATGGATCTTCTAAGACTAAAGAAAAAATAATTCCAAGTTGGCTTGGGCAAAGATCTGTCCATTTTTAGAGGCAATCAAGAGATTGGTTTTTGTTTTATATTTTTAGTGTAAGAAAATACGGAAAATGCCACTGCATTGGCTTCAGTATTTTGTGCATCTTATCTGTGCTAAGTAACTAATGAATCTAACTTGCAAACATGTTGCAAATCGAAGTCGGCCCTAGAAAAGCAGCTCCCGCTGTGATGAATTGTCACTTACTTATCAAGCAGTTGACAAAAATTATTTGAACGGCAACGAGGGGCACCTGGGTGGCTCAGTCAGTTAAGCATCTCTCTCTCTCTCTCTCTCTCTTTTTTTTTAAACATTCTTTAATGTTTTTATTCTTGGGAGAGAGAGAGAGAGACAGAGTGTGAGTGGGGGAGGGGCAGAGAGAAAGAGGGAGACCCAGAATGTGAAGCAGGTTCCAGGCTCTGAGCTGTCAGCACAGAGCCCGACGCAGGGCTCGAACTCATGGACTGCGAGATCATGACCTGAGCCGAAGTCGGATGCTTAACCGACTGAGCCACCCAGGCTCCCCAGGGAGACACAGAATTCTAAGCAGGCTCCAGACTCCACGCTGTCAGCATAGAGCCCGGCACGGGGCTCAAACCCACAAACCGCGAGATCATGACCTGAGCCGAAGTTGGACATTTAACTGACTGAGCCACCCAGGCACCCCCTGACTCTTGATCTTGGCTCAGGTCGTGATGTCACGGTTCACGAGATTGAGCCTTGTGTCCTGCTCTGCGCTCACGAGGAGCCTGCTTCGGATTCTGTCTCTCCCTCTCTCTGCCCCTCTCCTGCTCTCTCTCTCGCTCTCTTTCTCAAATAAATAAAAAAACTTTAAAACAAAAACACAAACCTGAAAGGAAATGAAATCATCTCTAACCCAGGTCAACGAGACTGAAAGCATAGAGTTGACCCTAAGAGAAAGCAACCTGTCAATTCAAAAACCAAATGAAGATTAATTGAACATTGCTCTGTGAATTTTGGTTATTTTGGGGGTAAGAGATCATTGCATAGCAATTTGTTTCGGTTTCCACTCTTCTGCCTGGGTAACCGCCAAACAAACGGGTCCAGCAATACCATATATTAATTGGGTTTTGGAGACGAAAGCATTTGCCCAGCTCTGCAGAGATGTGTAGATAGAACGAAAGCCATCACAGGCAAGAGTGGTGGGATCGTGCACTTAGGACAGGGGTTTCTGGAGCCACACTGCCTGAGCTGACTTCCAGCTCTATACTACCTGTGTGTCTTTGGGCAAGTCACATAATCTCTCTGCACATGGATTTCCTTAGCACCTAATTCATAGGGGGTTCCAGGGGATAAATACCTGAGATAATGTACATGAAGAATTTAGCTTACCAGGAAGGGCGTGTGATACCTAATCATAAAATCTTTATAATCGCACGGACCCAGGATTCTCAGAGTTAAATCACCACTTCTGTAGCTTTTGTTGAATGTATGTTTTCGAGACTTGCCTTGAGTTGTAAAGAATGAAGTGTGCATAGACTGTTGATTGTTTTTGTTTTTCCTTACGTCAATGTTTAAAACTTGCATTCACGGAGCCTAGACAATGTGGAGGCTGGAAAGACCGTTGGTATTCAACGGAGCCTTCCCCTTTGCCAGAAATGCAAATGATTCTCTTTGGGGTAACTGGGCCCCTTAACTGAGAGAAAGCATCACCAGGATCCATGGTGAGTTCAAATGAGTTCGAGACCATTATTGCTATGAATGGAGCTGAGTATTCTAGAGGAAGAGCCTCCTTCGCCTTTTCGCCTGAATAGAAAGCAAATTTTTGTATGTGGAGAATCCTTGACTGCGGGCTCAGTAGACCGGTTGGCCTAGAAACTCTAGGAATGGGACTTGGTTGTCTCGGGTTTGGCGTAGAAGTAAAAAAAATAGTATCTGGAGAGCACTCAGAGGAATGAATGAATACAGCAGCCCAAACGTAGGCAACTGCCTGGCATCGCTCTGTGAAAGCAGCCCCGGCAGAGCACTAGACTAGTAGCTTAGCAAAGCAGAGCACTTTCTGCACTGCCTCTTCCCGGCAAGGTTTTCTGTACTGCCCCAGATTGCCTCTCACCTCTCTGGTGTTCTTCCGTCTGTGTGTTGCTGCCTTATCCGCGTGGTGTAGACTGGGATGGCACCTAGGCTCTGTCCTTTTGCCTTTTCTTCTCAGACTGCACTCAATGGCCTTGGCGAACTCTCCAGTCTCCTGGCTTGCATGTCATCTGTGTGCTGAAGATTCCTGACTGTATGTCTCCAGCACGGGTGTCCTTCCTATACAGGAGACGCGTCGAGCTAGCTGCCCACTTAGCATTTCCGTGGCTTGTCCAACAAGCGCCTCAGACTCGGTCTGCCCGAAAGTAAATCCCCGCCGTGTCCCGCACCCACACCTGCCCTTGCCTCTTCTGAGGTCTTCTCCATCCGTGCACATGACCATCTCCTCTTGCCACCTGCTTGGATCAAAACCTTACCTCCTTCCTGCCACCCCACCACGGTTCCTCAGCACGCACTGCTGCTTGCAAAATACGTTGAATGCAAACGCTTCTCGCTGCCTGACCGCTACCACTCTGGCTCAGGCGGCCGCCGTCTCCTACCTGGATGACTGCTAGAGCCTCCTCTGTTGTTTCCCTTCTGTCCTCGACCCTCTACGGTCTGCTCTCAAACCAGTAGTCAGGTGATCCTTCCATCACGTTAAGCCCGATCACTTCCCTCCTCTGCGTAAAACCCTCCACGGCTTCTTACGGTGTTCAAAGTGAAAGCTAGTCTTCGAGCAGTGGCCTCCAAGGCCCTGCACGAGCTGGCCTCCTGTTGCCACTTTGAGGTCTCCTGATGATCTCACCTTTGCTCAGCTCTACCCACTATAGCCTCTTTGCCAGTTTGGGTCAATTTGCCAATTTGGGGTAACACCCAAGTCAGGCTCCCCCTATAGGTCATTTGCACATACGGCAGGCGCCTGTCCATCATGCTCTTCTCTGGATGTTCACGTTACTTACTCCCTAATTTTCTTTAATATCTTTGATTAAATATTATCTGTTCAGCGAAACCTTCGCTGAAACTCTCTATGACCTCGTCTTTTAAAACTAACGCCCCTCCTCTGATTCTCCCTTTTCTTTTCCTGCTTTAGTTTTGTCCATGGCACTTACCACTCTCTGACAGATACTTTGTTTCCTTATTCTTTCTTCCTTACCCCATACTACAGGGTGAGCTCCAGGAGAGCAAAGAATTTGGTTGGTCTTTTTCACTGTGTGTCTCAGCACCCAGAATAAGGAATGCTTGACTCCTAACAGCCACCCCTTAAGCGTTTGCTACAGGCTAAATTCCCAGGCTCCCCGAAGTTTGAATTTTCTTTCCATTTCGCGCGTTACTGTTATTCTTAGTTATTGAACTCATTCAAAAGTAAGTACTGTTTAATTTATTACAGAATGAAACTTTGCTACTTGTTGCCCAAAGTGAAATCTACTCTGAAGATCCCTGCAGATAAGCATCTGCTTCAGCAGTTAGAAATGTGTGTGAGGAAACTCCTCTGTCAAGAAAAAGATAAAGATGTTCTGGCTATTGTAAAAAGAGTAAGTATCGCTCTTGCCGCACCAGTGGCGTTTCTTGCGTGAAGACAGTGTCCATCACAGCTTCCGTGTTTTAGCTTGACACGATAGCAATATGGTAACATAGCGTTGCTAGAGTAGTGTTGGGAACGGACTTGGCTGACGTGTGCTACAGCTGCTAAAGTTCCTTTCATGGGGCAGTTAGACATTCAACTTGTATTACTAGTAATATAAGCACCATGAGAGTGCTTGGCCCATTTGAGGTGCTTAATAAATACTGTTCAACTAATAATGAATACTTCATCCACCAGACTTGATTTATAAGTGATTATAATCCAACTGGGAAAGTCACACTTCATAGAAATTTAGCCCTGGAAGGGCCTTCAAGATCTGTTTGATTTTGCAGAAACTCTAGGCCTACAGATAGTAAATGTCTGCTTGGGATCATATTAGCAAGTGGCTGAGCCGGGGCTGGAATATGGATCTCTTACCCCGAGTGCATTCTTTTTTCAGGAATGTGACGTCATGTCTTATGGGTTTGTTTGTTTCTTTTATATTTAGCATGGGCTCACGTGGATTGTTTGCTGATGTTACAAAATGCAAACAGCAAAAATTTGGGGTTAGTGAAGTCATGCCTGAAAATAGTTTGTAGTCTTTCAAAACTTTTTGCTGAATGTGTAACTCATATTTTTGTAAGATTAAGTCAAATTTAAGTGGTTACTCTCAGTCTGAGTGTGAACTTCAGGATACATAGTTTCTGAGCATTTCTTTATACTGAGAGGAATTAATTTATTAATGTCTTTTAACTTAGCATTGATGGTGAGGGGAAAAAAAAGAATCCTTTATTTTTTTTTTTCCCGTTTTTTTTCTTAGAGATCATTGCCAGATGTCACATGAGGAACTTTTTAATACAGTGATTTGATAATTTAGTATTAATTAGTATACTCTTGTTTTACTGAAGTGTGAGTTCCTCTTTTACCAGCTAAACTAACCAGAAATACCCAGGGTCTGGACACGCACCTAAATCTAAAAGCATATTATATATAGTATACGTATATACGTGTATGTATGTATTATATGTATTTGTTTCTACCAGATATTTCTGTCCTTACCATTTAATTACAGAAGTTTAGGCAACAGAGTTAACTTTCACAATAATAAACATAAGAGCACGAGTGACTTTCTTGGCAGAATTTATTAACTCAAAAGATAAACTAACCCCATAAATAGGGACAAAAATGATTGAATTAATGGATTACTAATCTACAAGACTAGACCTTACTGTAAGTGTGTGTCACATGAGGAAGTCAGTCAATCCCATGAAAATTCTATAGTATAATGCTTATCAAACTGAAGGCTTGGAAAGGGAACCACCGAGGAAGCTTCTTCTACAAAGCTTCGGGATAAAAATGGCATGGCTTATGCTAGTCAGTTTCTAAGGTGGGAAGCAATTTTATTTAAAAGGGATAATTTCATGGCATAAATTACAATATCTTCCTGAATTTCAGCATAAAAAATCTTCAAATAAATATTCTGTGTGCAACACTGGCTTTGGGCATGAGTCTGTATAAATAGACTTTTATCTGGACCGTCATAGTGAGAAGTACAGTCCTCTGTCAGAGTCACAATGCTGGGTCAGCTGGACCGCTGTTTCATTAAAATGATTTGTTTCAGACTAATGTGTTCTGAAAGAGAAATGCTAAATTGAGAAATACTTTCAGGGCGAAGTCTTCCTTAATGGTTAGAATGTCATAATGATCAAACATTTCTACGGAAAGGAACTAAGGATTTTAACCCAAATGACAGTTTGCTTCGTATGTATTTAGCTAAAAGGTCTTTTAAAAAATTCAAAAATTATCTTGTATTTCTGAAGATTCAGAGAAGAGTGGCCCTGGGGTTATTAGAAGTTCGCTAATTTGTGTGTGTTTAGTGTCCAACGTGTCCCTCTAGACTTGCTCTCTTTAAGGTTAAAGTCTTTTACAAGCAGCATAAATGGAGCCTGGCATTAGGAGGTTGGCGAAAAGTACCATGTAAAATTGGGAAGAATCTGAGAGGTTTTCTAATGTAGCCTTCCCATAGAATGGAGAAGTCTCCTCTTTGAACCTCCCTCTGGAAAAGGAGTCTTTTGGAGAGACGATTGTTTGGCTTAATTTAATTCCTGTCGAATAATTTTTCACAACTTTGCTTTTAGACCGTGTTAGAGCTGGACAGGATGGAAATGTCTATGGATGCGGTAAGCCCAGGCTTTACCTTATGCTCAAAGAATATAAAAATTGGCAGGAACTCATCGTAGTGTTTCGTAACTTCATTTTAAACTTAGTTTCAGAAAAAGTTTTATGAAAAAGATTTGTTGGATCAAGAGAAAGAAAGAGAAGAACTACTACTTATGGAAATGGTACGTTGTTTGCACGTGGGCACACACACACTTCTCTCTGACCAGTGTGAGCTGTGCTTTGTTATGCAACCCAATAATTTCCTGAGTTTTTGAAATCTCTGTTGCGAACTAGAACGCAAACTACATCTGAGAACCTTTAAAAAACAACTACTTTATTGAAGTATGATTGGCGTACAATTAACTGGATATATTGAAAGGGTACAGTTTGATGAAAACATCACCACAACCAAAATGCCAGCCATTTCCATTCCCTCAGGCGCTTCCCCGGGCCCCTTGGAAATCCATACGTTCTACTCAGCTCCCCCAAAACCATTCATCTAGTTTCTGTCTATAAATAGCTAGCAGCTAGAATTTATAGAAGTTTGTTTACATATAATGTTTTCTGTTCCTGCCTCTTTTTACCAGCATAATTGTTTTAACATTTATCCGCGCTGCTGTATGTTCTCAGTCGTTCATTCCTGTTTATCTCTGAGTAGTAGTCCACATTCCAGACCTACCACAGTTTGTTTATCCACCTCTTTTTATTTTAAATTAGAAACCCTTTTTAAAAAGAAATGTTTATTTCTTTTGAGAGAGAGAGAGCGAGCGTGTGAGCAGGGGAGGGGCAGAGAGAGAGAGAGAGAGAGAGAGAGAGAATCCCAAACAGGCTCCACGTTGTCAGTGCAGAACCCAACACAGGTCTTGATCTCATGAACCATGAGATTATGACCTGAGCTGAAATTAAGGATCGGATGCTTACCTGACTGACATACCCAGGCGCCCCGTGTTTATCCACCTCTTATGAGTACTTGGGTTACTTCTAGTTTGGGGATATTAGAAATAAAGCTGCTGTGACCATTTATGAAGACGTCTCTGGGTGGGCCTATGAAGAAGTCTTCTTTTGCAGAAATACCTAGGAATGGAATGGCTGGATTGGATGGTATGGCTTGCTTAATTAAAAAAAAACAACAAAACACAGTTTTACAAGGTTGCTGTACCATTTTACGTCCCCATTGGCTGTGGTGGAGAGCTTCAGTTACCCCACATCCTCTCAGCTCGATAGGGCGGGTATATAATCGTGTCTCATTGTGATTTCAAATTGTATATCCCTGATGTCTAGTGATGTTGAACATCTCTCTGTTTATTGCCCACCCTTATCTCTTATTTGATGAAGTCTGTTTTCAGATTTTTTCAGTTTACGTATTCATTTTGAGAGAGCACATGCCCATGCAAACAGGGAAGGGGCAGAGAGAGAGGGAGGGAGAATTCCAAGGGAGAATCCACTGCGCTGACAGTGCAGAGCTGGATGTGGGGCTTGATCCCACAACTGAGAGATCATGACTTGAGCTGAAACCAAAAGTCAGATGCCCGACCGACTGAGCCACTCAGGCGCCCCTGTTTTCAGATATTTAAATGGGTGGTTGTCGTCATCTTATTGAGATGCAAGAGTTCTTTATACGCTCATTACTACTCCATTGTCAGATATACATTTTATGAATGTTTTCTTTGAGTCTGTGGCTTATCTTTCACTTATTTAATGGTGAAAGATTATTTTATTTTGCAGAGCAGTTTTAAATCTTGATGAGGTTCCACTTACCATTTTTTTCTCTTATTGTTTATGCTTGTTTGTTCCAAGAATCCATTGTCTACCCCAAAATTACAAAGACTTTTTGCTGTGTTTTCTTCTGGAAATTTTAGTGGTAGGTTTTACAGTTAGGTCTGTGGTCCACTTCAATTAGTTTATATGATTTTTCCCATCTGAATATTCAATTATTCTAGCACTATTCATCGAAAACTTCCTTATTGAATTGCCTTAGCATCTTAAAAAAAAAATGTCCATATACGTATGTGTTTATTTCTTGACTCCCTATTCTGTTCCACTGATTTACACGTTTATCTTTTTGGCAATTCCAAACTGTCTTTATCACTGTGACATTATAGTAATTTTCGAAATAAGGTAGGTTAAGTTTTTCAACTTTGTTCTTTTTTAATTGCTTTGACAAATCTAGGCCCTTTGCATTTTGATACAAAGTTTAGAATCAGTTTATCCATTTACATAAAAAGCCCGCTGGAATTTTTTGTTTTTTTTAAGCCCGCTGGAATTTTTGTTAGAATTGTGTTAATTATCCTAACAATGAATTTTCTGATCTCTGAACATTGTCTGCCACTCCATTTATTTAATCTTTACTTTTTTCCATGTAATTTTGGTAGTGTTAAGTGTAGAGTTAAAGGAGGTCTTATGTTCAATTTATTTCTGGGCATATTATGGTTTTTGTCATTATTATAAATGGAATTATAATTTTTAATCTTACTTCCTAGAATTTCACTGCTGTCAATTACCGTTGATTTTTATATATTCACCTTGTATTTGTTCTAGAGTTGTTTTTCGATTTAATAGGGTTTTCTACATGAGCCATTATATCCTCTTTAGGTACAACAAGATTACTTCTTTCTATTCAGTGTTTATGCCTTTTATTTCTTACGTCTGGTTGCAAAGTCTAGGACCTGAAGTATAACGAAACACTTCCAATTGAATAAAAGTGACAGGAGCAGTCACCCTTGTCATTTTACAGATTTTAGGGGGAAATAGCTTGATTTTTAACCATTCGGCATGATGTTACCAAGAGGTTTTATGTGGGTGCCCTTTATCAAATTGCAGAAGTTGCCTCCTATATCTAGTCCGCTGAGGGTTTTTATGAATGACTATTGAATTTTGTCAGATGTTCTTTCTTCATATATAGAAATGATGTTTGCTTACTCTTTATCCTGTTAAGCCACTGTATTTTTTTTATTTTTAATTATTGCTATTTTTTTTTAAATGTTTATTTTTAAGTGAAAAAGCACGAGTGGGGGAGGGGCAGCGGGAAGGGGGACAGAGGATCCAAAGCAGGCTCTGCGCTGACATGCGGCGAGCCTGACGCGGGGCTCGAACTCATGAACCAAGAGATCATGACCTGAGCTGAAGTCGGATGCTCAGCCAACTGGGCCAACCAGGCACCCCAAATTACCTTGGGTTTTTAAATGCTAAATCAATCTTGTATTTTGGGGATAAACTCTACTTGATGATGATATATTACCTTTTCTCTATTGATGGATTCTTGGCTAGTTTTTAAAGGGACTTTTGCATCTCTATTCACAGTGAAATTGTCTATAATTTCCTTTTTTGTCATTTTTGGGACTTTTAAGTTTCATATTACAGTTGTGGGCCTTATAAAATGAAATGTGTAGTATTACCACCTCCTCTTAATTCCTCTTCCTCTGTTTTCTGATGGAGTTTGTATAAAATTGGTTTTAATTTTTCCTTGGGTGTTTGATAGAATTCACTAGTGAAATTATCAAGGCCCAAAGTTTTAATTTTGAAAAGAATTTTGGTAATTGATTCAACTACTAATAGATACAAAGCTGTTCAGATTTTTTATTTCTTCTTTTGTAAACTTGATAATTTGCTTCCCATACCCAGAATTCTGTTAGCTGAGCTGTCAAATTTGTTCCCATAAAGTTGTTTATACTCTTATATTATTCTTTTAATATATATATAGGATCCATGGTGATAACTTCTGTTTCATTCTTACCTTAGTGGTTGGTGTTCTGTCTCTTCTTCCCCTTTCTTTCTCTGTCTCTTTTCTTTCTTTCTTTTTTTTTTGAATTGTTTTTTGGTGGTTTCATCGAGAGGATACGATACACTTAACCCTTTAAGGTCTACTAAGTGTTAATAGTGTACTAATTCATTCAACGATGATACAGAGCTCTCTGCCCTTTATGTTACAGTTGTTACGTGAATTATATTTGTATTGAAAGCCCCACGAGTCAGTGTAATAATCTTTGCTTTAAGTTGTGATCTGTATCTTTGAAGAATTTAAGAGCGTAAACTCCTGTGTTTACTTTCTTATTTTTTACCAGTTCTAGTACTCTTCATTCATTGCTAAGTGTCTGAACTTCCCTCTGCTATTTTTTCCCTTTGGCCTGAAGAACTGGCTTTGGTTGTTCTGGGGAGGGGGGGGGCAGGTATTTCGTGGCATATTTTCTTAGCTTTCCCTTACCTGAAACATATTGTTTTTTGCCTTTGCCCCTGAAGGCCATTTTCACTGGATATGGCATTCGGGGTTGACAACCTTTCTCTTACTGTCCTTTAAAGATGCGTTCTGGGGGCGCGTGGGTGGTGCAGTCGGTTAAGTGTCCGACTTCAGCCAGGTCACGATCTCGCGGTCCGTGAGTTCGAGCCCCGCGTCAGGCTCTGGGCTGATGGCTCGGAGCCTGGAGCCTGTTTCCGATTCTGTGTCTCCCTCTCTCTCTGCCCCTCCCCCGTTCATGCTCTGTCTCTCTCTGTCCCAAAAATAAATAAACGTTGAAAAAAAAAATTAAAAAAAAAAAAAGATGCGTTCTGGTCTCCATAGCATCTGATAAAATATTAGCTCTCTTTTGGATTATCGTTCTGTGCGTAATGTTGCCTTCCTCTGGTTACTTTGAAGATGTCTTTCCTCTTATGCTTTGTTTTCAGCAGTTTGCTTTTGATGTGTTTAGGCATAATTTACTTCAAATTTATCTGTTTTGGATTTGCTGAGCTTTCCGGATCTGTAAACGTGTATCATTTCCCAAATTTGCGAAGGTTTGAGCCATTATTTTAAGTATGTGTTCGCTCTTCTACTTCTGGGTCTTCGGTCCCAGATGGTAGATCTTTTGATCTTGCCCCACTGGTCCATGAGGTTTTATTCCTTTTTTTTTTTTTTTTTCTTTCCTTACACTTTGTTATTCAGAGCGAATAACTTCCGTTGATGCGTCTTCAAGGCCACTGACTTTTCCTGTCCTCTTTGAGCTGCTGAGCGCATCCAGTGTTTTTATTCCCAGTGCTGCATTTTTCAGTTCTCAAATTCCCATTGACTTCTTCCTTATATTTTCTCCCTGTGGAGAACTGTTCTGTGAAATTAAACACGTCAGTGGAGATCTGAAAAAGCAAGTGCATGACTTCAGCAGCCTTCGGAGGCAAAGATTACAGTTCAGGACGGCCAGCAGTAGAAACTGCAGAGCATAAGCAGGCTCTAAACGCTGAGTTTTAGAACTCAGTGAGCTAAACCCAAGACAAAAATCAGGCGATAGAAGAGCCACAGGTGATCCTGGCATCGGAGTTAGCGGACTCGAAGCCAGCTGTGACTAATGTGACCAAGATAATCGAGGAAAAGGTGGGGAAAGTAGCCAACACTACTTGCAACCCACTTAATGACGTTTGTTTTTCACTTTTACGCGTCTTATTTGCACTGCGAGAGTTCCATTTGGTTCTTTTTTATGGAGACCGGTTCTAAACAGAAATTTTTTAATCTGTTGTCTGGTTTCTCCCTGCTTTTCATTACATGTGCAATCGAAAAGAATGCGTGTTCTCCAGTTGCCGAGTGTAGTGTTGTCTTTTGGCTTTTGGTTTTTGTTTGACTTTTAAGGAGGTTCCACACTCAGTGTGGGGCTTGAACTCATGAGCTCGAGATCAAGATCCTCCGACTGAGCCAGCCAGGCACCCTGGGTGTAGTGTTTTCTACATGTCAGTTATGCTAAGTTTGCTCAGAACTTGGCATGTTTATTGATTTTCCTGCCTCCCTGTTCTGTTTTTGGGGAGAAACTGAGTTTTGGTAACATTTTGTTTCTGGATCTGGAAGGTGATTATATGTGTTCATTTTGGGAAAATTCACTGAGCTCTTCACTTTCTTTACATATGTTACACTTCAGTAAACCATTAAAAAATATCCCAACACACCATTTCTTTTTCTCAATCTTTTAAAGACAAGTATTACTTTGCCACTTACCCATCAGAAATGGAGATGACCATTAATAAGCAACATTTTGCCAATGAGAATTGGTACATACCTTCCAGAAGAGAAAGGCCCATTATAACAATGATACTAAACTCATTGTTTTAGCTTGACAGACCTCCCAGGGCACAATTCTGTACCTGTTAAAAGAACTCAAATCTGAAAGAACCTTGACTTCTTCAGATAGTAGTTTGGAAAGAGAATTCTTCGCTAAGGCACTTTTGTGAACTGTATTTGTATCTGTAATGCTTGGAGTAATTTCTCAGAAGAGTGTTTGGGGCACCTGGGTGACTCCGTTGGTTAAGCGTCCGGCTCTTGATTTCTGCCCAGGTCATGATCTCACGGTTTGTGGGATCAAGCCCCACATCGGGCTCTGTGCTAAACGTGGAGCCTGCCTGGGCTTCTCTCTCTCCCTCTCTTTCTGTCCCTCCTGTGTCTCTGTCTCAAAATAAATAAGCCTTAAAAAAAATAAAAGAAGAGTTTTATCAATCTACCTGTGCTTACCATTTCCTGCTAACACACTGTTTTGATAACAGGAACAATTAGAGAAAGAGAAGCAACAGAGCGATGGGAGGCCCATGAGTGAGAAAAGCTTTGAAAAGAAACGTAAGTAGTTTTCCCACGTCTCAACCGCTAAGTTACACGCTTGGTGTCGCGTCCTGGCGTGCTGACAGACCACGCCGATTTTCAGAGTTTGAGACAGAAAATTGGCCCACTTTCTCTCATTTTTTAAAAGGTAGTTTTCAAACATTGGCTGTTTCATGTGGCACCGGTTTAGGAATACATGAATAAATGCTGGGAGTCCGTGTGAAGGTTCAGATCCTTCACAGGGAAACTTAAAGTCTGACAACAGCAGTGCCGTTGTGAAATCGGTCACTGGACAGCTGAGATTGAAATACGTAGATACATAAATGCAGCATATTTGGGAAAGAGCGCTTCTTAGCTAGTAGGACACATACTCTCTGTGTTGTCTTGCGTGCTTATGGAGATTAAGAGCTCAGAGGAAATTACAGCATTGAAAACAGAGTTTGTTTTAGGTAGAGACACCAAGACACCGACGACTCTGCCCAAGAGCATCCCCATCTCTGTTCCCGGACCTCCTGGAACCAGCACCCCATCGACAAGTAGGAAACAGCCTCTTTTTGTGTCTTCTTTTCCCCTTTTATAAAATCAGTTCTAGGGAAAGCCACGCCACTAGAGGAGATGTATTCTTCTAAAACAGCTTTTACCTTCTATCATTCAGTGTTTTGGGAGTTCTTGCTGAGCAGTAGGGGTAAGAGATACTCCAGTTAGCTCAACCGAGGAAAGGAAGCTGGACAAATCCGTGCCTCACGAAAGGGGGCGGGGGCGGGGGGAGTTGGCCAGGGGATGGGCATAGGGCAGCCAAGGATGAACTGCGTTTTCCTTCTGCTTTTTACTCCAGGCAAAGAAATCAAGAAATCCAAACTGATCCGAAGCCAGTCTTTTAATAATCAAGCTTTTCATGCGAAATACGGCAACTTAGACAAGTGTGCTAGGTATGGCATGTCAGCTATTCGTGTTCTAACCCAATTTGATTTTGCTAGTTACCTATCTTTACTTACGTGAAATATTTACACTATACAAAATGAGGGTTACTTTTGTTTTTTTTTTTTTTAATAGGTCAATAGATTGTAAGGGTTCTTCTGTAAAGATTTTATATGAAAAAAATTGTAGCCTGCCAGTTTGTATAACAATGGGTATTCTGGCATTCTAGGAGGACTTTCTGCCATGGTGCCGTATAATAGCATCATGGAATCCATACGCTGTTTTATGAGGGAGGCGGTGCTCTGTCTGTCATATGCACCACTCAGCTTCTGAGTGGCTGCGGACGTGTCCCATTTGCTAAGTAGAGGTGGACGTCCATTTGCTGTTGCTACTGTTTTCTTCTGTAAAGAAGTACTAGTGTGTTTTTGTGGCAAAGTGATCACAACAATTCTTCTGACGATAGATGAGTGTCTGGTTTCCCCTTTGGCCCCACGCACTGAACGATCAACAGTTAAGACGAGGAGAGAGTCAGCATAAATTCTGTGACCCTGACTTTTTATAAATGTTGTACACATACAGTATGTAAGAGCTGCGTATCCATCAATGAAAATAACTTTTAAGTCAACGTAAATGTCTTTAAAAGCATCTGTCAAGAAAGATAACATGGCATGGGAAAGATATGTCTTTCTTTTGTGAAAGATAGCTTACTCTAGCTTTTCAGCTACGTTTTTGGACGTTCTCAATAGATCTATCTGGACTTCCTAATCAATAGAGTGATCTTGAGATGGGCAAAGAGATTACAACTGAAGAGAAATTATTTCCAGGAAAATTGTATCCGTATTATCTGTCGTAGTTGAGCATCAAAAGAAAAACCGATTCTGCTATAGCAAGTTTAAGGAGATGCTTTTAAGGTACAGAAAGAATAGTTATTGTGAGGCATGGTAAGCAATAAATTGAGAAGTAAAAGTAGCAACTGTGCTTCCACCAGAGGTAGAGGAAAGCGTTAAAAGAGATTTAGAAAGACCAAGTGCCTAATGACTAGGGTGACAGAAGCCAATTTCTTGTATTTTAAACCATTTCACATTCTTTTCTAGTAAAAGTTCTACAGTAGGATATACACCTTCCGTCTCAGGGTTAGGAAAGACTTCTGTGGTTTCACTAACTGGTAAGTAGAAATCTGAGCTCTTTAAAAAAATAATTGCTAAATTTAATGAATTACTGTTTTCTTTACATGACCTCTTTATTTCTGGAGACAGTGTTCCCCCTAAACTTGTATCTTTATCAAAGGCCTAAATGGTTAAACTTTTCCCTAGCAACTGAGAAAATTCTTGACTATGCCATTTTGTTTTCACCGTCAAGACTCAGAGTTCAATACTTTATTTTTTTTTAAATTTTTTTTTAAATGTTTGTTTATTTTTGAGACAGAGACAGAGCATGAACAGGGGAGGGGCAGAGAGAGAGGGAGACACAGAATCCGAAGCAGGCTCCAGGCTCCATGCTGTCAGCACAGAGCCCCACGCTGGGCTCAAACCCATAGATGGAGAGATCATGGCCTGAGCCAAAGTCAGATGCTTAACTGACTGAACCACCCAGGTGCCCCAGAGTTCAATACTTTTGAAAGAAAGAAAGGGCAATAATCGAGTAGGTTCTTCCGTAGTCTGAGGCCCTCCTGAGGCACAGATGAAAAGTTTTGCAGTGATTTTTAAAGAAGCTAAAAAGAGTAGGGCTTCATGGTGGATCATATGTAGCCAAACATTTACAATATTACATATTTGAATATTTATACCAGGGGTCAGCAAACTTTTTCTGTAAAGGGCCAGATAGTAAATATTGTAGGCTTTCTCGGCCAAATTGGTTTCTGTCACAATTACTCAACTCTACTGTTGAGTAGAAGCAGCCATAAACAGTACATGATGGATAGGTATGGTTGTGTTCCAATAAAGTTTTATTTACAAAAACAGGCAGCGGGCAAGATTTGGCTTACAGACTTGTAGTTTGCTTACCTCTGTCTTATATAATAGAACACAATGATACCATGGATAAGGGAAAATATATTGCTAAAAATTGCTAATGACTGTATAGTTGTAACTTTTTGCCTTAGAAATACTGGCTGGAAGTTATTGAGCTATGGTAATTTTTTAGTGTGAGGAATAGCAAATCGACTCAAGAGGTCAGAAACTTTTAAAAGTTGGGTCACATGTCCTTTTCAGGTTGTGTTTTGAATATTCTGTCTTCCTCTTACTATGTGTTTTTTATTCTCATGAAGAATGTACACCCACTGGCTGTAAACAGTATGTTTTCATTTGCCAGAAGAGAAAATAGTCCCAGTATTAAAGCACTGATATTCATATACCATATATATAGTAGACTATGAGTAGCATAAGAAACCTGAAAGAATTTGATAACAGAAATGTGTTGAACTAAAATTACCAATGCTCCTTGAAGTGAGGGCCATAAATAATAAAACTATTCATTACTTTTATCTTTGCAAGTCAGCGATTTCTTTAGGAGATACTAAGGGAACATTAAGGGTTTGTGAACTTTTATTATATATATATTATATACATATAATATATATGTTATATATATATACACATACATATATATATACATATATATATGTATGTGTACATACATATATATATACATATATATATGTGTGTGTATGTATATATACATATATATATATATATATATATATGTATATATATATATAGAAGTGGTTCTTCAAACTTGCATGGATCCCATCTAGCCTCTTGGAGATGACTTCAGATGAGCATATTTAAATTTTTTTTAATGTTTACTTATTTTTCAAGAGAGAGAGAGAGACTGAATATGAACAGGAGAGGGGCAGAGAGGGAGGGAGACACAGAATCTGAAGCAGCCTCCAGGCTCTGAGCTGTCAGCACAGAGCCCATGCGGGGTTTGAACTCCCGAACCATGAGATCATGACCTGAGCTGAAGTCAGACACTCAACCGACCGAGCCACCCAGGATCCCATCCAGCATACAACATGACGTAAATTCACTTGTCAGCTCACCTTAGGCTTTCCTTAGCTGTGACGGTTTCTTAGCCTTTCCTTGTTTTTGGTGACAGTCCCAGTTTTGAGAGGTACTGGCTAAATATTTTGCAGGACGCCCCTCTATTAGAATTTATCTGATGTTTTTCTTACAATTAGACTAAGGTTGTGGGTTGGAGGAAGGGTGACAGAGGTAAAGTGCCATTTTCATCACATCATACCAAGGTACACACTCTGACATGTTTTACCACATTTTATGTATTTTATCTCACCGTTTCATGACAGATCACTAGAAATGGGATGTTTGCCCGGAGGGGGGGGGGGATGGGCAAGATGGGGGCAGGGGCGTGGGAGGTGCAGGCTTTGGGGGGTGGGTGAGCAAGGCACAGAGTCAGAAGTATCATCAGCGGCCTTGTAGTAGTGTAGCACGGTGACAGATGGCAGTCACACTTGCAGGGATACAGCACAGCGCATAGAGGAATCACCGTGTTGTACCCTGAAGCTAATTGTGTGTCCAGTGTACATAAAAAAAAAAAAAAGTTTTACGGATAGAATTCTGTGCATTCCTTAAAATGTTTAAGAAAAAAACCCCCACTTGATTACATAGAAAAATAGTTAAAGATTTACGAAATCACAAAGTATGGTATCAAATAGGAAGCACAGGAGGTCCTTATTTGCGTAAGTTATACGCATAGGCGTGCACGTACGTAGCCTGCTAAGGGAAAAGAGACTGAAGCAAATTATATTAGGACGGTTAAAGACTATTGCTTCAGTTGCTAGAATTATGGTATTATAGATAAGTTTTATTTTCATACTGTTTTTGTGTTCTCCACTTTTAAAAATGCCTATAGGTTCTTGTAACGAAAAAATTAACGTGTTATTGCTAATGCTATAAATCATTTCTTGACGCCAGATGATATGTTACTGTTTATTCATTTTTTAAAAATTTTGTAGACCGAGGACCCAGACAAATACATTAAAGCAAGAAAATACTGATTTAAAAAAAATGTTTTTAAAGTTCTGAATTGTAGGGGCACCTGGGTGGCTCAGTCGGTTAGGCGTCCAACTTCGGCTCAGGTCATGATCTCACGGTTTGTGGGTTCAAGCCCTGCGTCGGGCTCTGTGCTGACAGCTCAGAGCCTGCTTCAGATTCTGTGTCTCCCTCTCTCTCTGCCCCTCCCCTGCTCGTGCTCTGTCTCTGTCTCTCAAAAATAAATAAAAAGTGTTAAAAAAAAAAAAAAAGAACTTTAAAGTTCTGAATTTTTTTAAAAAAAGCAATGAGGGGTGAGAAATACAAGGAGATAACCACTGCACAGACAGTAAAATGTCTAAAATTAGAAAGACTCACAATATCAAGTGTGTGTGAGGATGTAAAGCAGCTCTCCAGAACGCTTATTCGTTGCTGGTGGAAATGCAGACTGGTACAACCACTTTGGGCAACTAGTTGGCGGTTTCGTATGCAGTTAAATATGCACTTGGTATGTGACCCAGCAGTTCCAGTCCTAGTCTTTTACTTGGCAAGAAATCAAAACGTATATCCATACACAGACTTGTACACACTTGTTCATAGCAGCTTTCTTTGTAATAGTCAAAACTGGAAAAAATCCAAATGTCTATCAGCAGGAGAATGTATAAGCAAATTTTGATATATCCATACAATGGCGTATCTGTCACCGATAAAAAGGAATGAAGTCTTGATACACGCAAAAACCAGGATGAATCTCAAACGAATTGTGCCGAGTGAAAGAAGACAGAAATACTGTATGATTCTATTTACGTAAAATTCTAGAAAATGCAAACTAACCTTTAGTGACAGGAGGCCGATTGCCTGCGGTGTGAGGCGGGGCGACCAGAGTGCGGGAGGTAGGGATCAACAGGGTTCCCTCTTGATGGTGGCGATGCCTTCATGGCTGTGTACGGATGTCAGACCTTGATCTGCGTGGTTTATTGCCCGTAAACTGTATCTTGATAAAATTGATTTTATTTTATTTTATTTTATTTTTTTTCAACGTTTATTTATTTTTGGGACAGAGAGAGACAGAGCATGAACAGGGGAGGGGCAGAGAGAGAGGGAGACACAGAATCGGAACCAGGCTCCGGGCTCCGAGCCATCAGCCCAGAGCCCGACGCGGGGCTCGAACTCACGGACCGCAAGATCGTGACCTGGCTGAAGTCGGACGCTTAACCGACTGCGCCACCCAGGCGCCCCTAAAATTGATTTTAAAAGAAAAAAAGTCAGCCGTCATTAACCCCAGGTTAGCCTCTTTCTTTGCTTATTCAGTACGTCTGACTGTACTTGAATTCCTTTCAGATGATTCATTCCGCACTCGTAATGCCTGTAGTGCCCCAACCACCTTTTCTCCCACCGCTTCCCTGCCGGGCACCTCCCGTGGGACAGGTAACTCCGTCGATCCAAAGAGCAGTGGGAGCAAAGAGACACCACCACGAAAGGCTACCTTGTAAGTACTCCAGTGCTGTGCGAAGCGTACCATTCTAGGCTTTTTCTCAGGCACTTCCCTTCCCACTTAAATGCTTTCCAAACAACAGACAATGTCCACAGTGAGGAAATGGTATAAATTGAAAGGAGTTATTGTCACGTGTGTCTCTGTTGGCTCAGATACTTTATGTAAGATGACTTATATGTGGCAAAGACACCGTAGCCTTAGGGAATCAGCAGGAAACTTCCGACGGCTCCCATTAATATCCGAGACGCATTTATTTTTCCGTGAAGTGTTTGCATTTAGGGGATTTTTCTCTGAGGAGACGCTGGGTGCTAACCGCATCCCTTTCGAGCAGCCAGCTTACGTACACAGTATTTAATCACCCGGCGCTTCGAAAGGTGGGTACAGCGAATGCCACTGGAGAAATACTACTGCAGCCCGTGATCCAGAGCTGTGGGTCCCGCAAACTGGAGATTTCTACAGACTGTACCTGGCCTTCAGTGTGGTGGTTAGAAAGGGCCTCTGTTCTTCTCCTTTGTGATTCCTTTCTGTGCGCTATTTATATCCGTTGTTTGAATTGTGGAAGCCTTTGGTACTTTCAGTTTAAACATTTAGGAGAGTAGACTATAAAAATCTCCATGGTTGGGGCGCCTGGGTGGCTCAGTTGGTTGAGCGGCCGACTTCGGCTCAGGTCATGATCTCGCGGTCCGTGGGTTCGAGCCCTGTGTCGGGCTGTGTGCTGACAGCTCAGAGCCCGGAACCTGTTTCGGATTCTGTGTCTCCCTCTCTCTCTGACCCTCCCCCGTTCATGCTCTAGCTCTCTCTGTCTCAAAAATAAATAAATGTTAAAAAAAAAAATTAAAAAAAAAAATCCCCATGGTGAGACATCACATCAAGGTGGAACGGATTCATCCCAGATGCCCAAACGATCGTTAAGGTGTACTCCTTCATATAGGACACCTGGACCTTCTGAGTAGAATGGACCTTAACCAGGACTCAGGTTTCCTTTTAAGCGTATCTCACCGAGTTCATGAATATTCTCTAACGAAGTTGCTCGAATGCATCTTTTTTGCAGAAACTTCATGCTTTGGTCCCATTTAGGAACTGAACTATATCTTAATTTAGTCTAAATTTTAATTGGCCACTGGTATGTATACAAATATGGATGTATTTAAAATTCACTTAAAACTTAGGAACAAATTGATTGAATGGAGCTCTAGCAAAGAGTAGGACTGTATCATAGAAGAAAGCAATAGCAAATAGAAAAGGTAATACTGATATTAAAGGGTTTGTTTTTGTTTTAAGTTTAGTTTTGTTTATTCTTGAGAAAGAGAGAGCAGGCGGGGGAGGGGCAGAGAGAGAGGGAGACAGAATCCCAAGCAGGCTCCGTGCTGTCAGTGCACCGCCCGATGCGGGGCTCGAACTCGAACCGTGAGATGATGACCTGAGCCAAAACCAAGGGGCCGACACTTAACCGACTGAGCCGCCCAGGCGTCCACTAATATTACGGATTAGTAGCACTGATACAAAGGGTACTTTTATTTACGGAGAATGTTCTTTGCCCCAGCAATTACTGCTCAAGCGATTATACTATGGAAATTCCATGTAGAAGTCCTGAGGATAGAGGCAGGACAGGGTAATGGTCTGTAGAGAGCATGGAGCCGGAGCCTTGTCCCCTGGTTCCAGTGGCAGCTAACTACTGCGTACAGTTCATTTCAGCACTCTGGGCCTCATTGTGCCCATCTGTGAAATGGGAGGGTGGACTCGTGCTTCATCACTTAAGGTATCTTCTTCCTGTTCTTGCTCCCTGGTCCTTCCTGTCTGTCAGCCTAGTCCCTCTTCCTCTCAAAAGCTTGCCCTAGAATTCTACCGAAGAACATACTTAATGATCAGAATGTAATTCACTCTCTTCCCAACTTATTTTTCTAAATGCCATAGACATTTTTTAACGTAAAGATTGCTAAAAGCTAATATTTATACCAGCTCTCCTTTATTTCAGATTACTGTCTTTATCTGTTCTTTCGTTGTTGAGCATGTTTTTACTTTTTATAGACTGAATTTTCTCTTGCTCAATATATATATAATAATATTTATAGAATTATGTAATCAAATTATAGAATTGATGGTTAAAAAATAAATGGAGACACACTCTAAAAAATCCCATCATGTGTTTCCTCTTTTCTGAATGTTTTGAAGGAGGAGGAATGTTGGTATTATAGCTGCTTTTTTATTTATTTATTAAAAAAAATTTTTTTAACATCTGTTCATTTTTGAGAGACAGAATACAAGTGGGGCAGAGAGGGAGACACAGAATCTAAAGCAGGCTTCAGGTCCGAGCTGTCAGAGCCTGGAGCAGGGCTTGAACTCACAAACCATGTGATCATGACCCGAGCCAAAGTCGGCCGCTTAACCGACTGAGCCACCCAGGCGCCCCTTCAGCTGCATTTTTAGCAGGAGGCTGGATATCAAGTCCGTAACTGTATTTTGGTGGAATGTTCTAGTCTGCATTTTGTCACGAGTGCACAGTGCCGCGGGACTGGAACAGGTGATTGGTGTCTACGCTGGGCTTGTTTCTGTGAAGTGTTATCCACAATTCGGTGCCCGTTGCTGCATCTGGATGAAAATACTCCTTTTTCCTTAAAATAAGCTTATGAAGGGGCGCCTGGGTGGCTCAGTCGGTTAAGTGGCCGACTTCGGCCCAGGTCATGATCTCGCGGTCCGTGAGTTCGAGCCCCGCGTCGGGCTCTGTGCTGACAGCTCAGAGCCTGGAGCCTGTTTCAGATTCTGTGTCTCCCTCTCTCTGGCCCTCCCCCGTTCATGCTTTGTCTCTCTCGGTCTCAAAAATAAATAAATGCTAAAAAAAAAAAAAGCTTATGAAGTGATCTCAGAAGGTATTAATTATCTCAGTTTTGCTTCTCCAAAAAATCCCATGCGGTACGTTCTCCAGCGTTTCAGTGTCCTAGAGATGATACATCTGGTATTTCAGAGTGCCAGTGTCTTGAAGGAGGTATCGGGATGCGTCGTATCGTATGTCCTTTAAAGCCAGATAGTTGATATGCTTGGGCCTGTGTTAATTTCCACTGTTGTCCTACCAAAAAAAAAAAAAAAAAAAAAAAAAAAAAGGCAGGAAGAGCTGTATGAATGGGATTGAATGCTTTGTTAGATGTGCATGGGATTTGGTAATTAAAGATAGTTCCAAGTAATCTTTAATGTGGAATTTCTTTTTCGTTTAAACAGAATCCTCATATATTAGATTTATTTAGAGTAAATTACATTTCTTATTTACTTTGTAAGCATTGAACGGATACAGTTTTTCATGTTTTCTCTTTTTCTCTTCACTCTCTCTTTCCCTCCCTTTCTGCCTCTTCCCCTCCCTCCCTTCTTTCTGTCTTGACAAAGAAAATCGAGAAAATCCAATCCTTAAATCATCCGCTTGATGAAGAAGGCAAAAGAAAGACAACTGGAGATAATGTGATTGATGGACAAAAGCTAAAGCAATGGCTGGGGCGTTTTTTTGTTTTTGTTTTTTTGGGTTTTTTTTTTGTTTTTTTTTTTTTTTTGGTTGATGAATGGAGAAGAGACCCATAATGGCAGCTGATGTTGATAAACTTTCCGTATTTGAAATTAGATTCCCTAGGTGGTATAATATGTATTTCTTGAGTAATAATGTGGTTACAGAATTCCAATGTCATAGTGAAGTGCAACGAAAACCAACTTTAGGTGTCCGCTTTAAGCACTGCTAGAGAGGAGACCAGTCTGCGTTCATCTGTGCAGGAAAGCAGCTGTTTAGTTGTTCTAGGGTTTTAGCATTCAAACATTCTATGAAAGTCCAGATCGACTGAAATTGCTTTAGCTGATCACTTGAAGGGGCCTTGGGAGTAAGAGAGGCACTGCATTTTCTCACAAATCTCCAGGCCCAATTGAAAAGTCACACTGGAAAGGGTATGAGCAGCTGGCCGCGATTTTATCGGTCCCACGGTGGTGGCGACTGTGTTGTTCCTGGACGTTCTGAGATTTCCATTTGGCATTGAAAATTCTACAAAGATTTCTGGAAACTTTAGGTACAACTACCTTAAGAATAATAGATTGATGATTTCATTTCCTAGAAGAATTTATTTTATAAATACTTTGTTTACACTTTAGATTGTACTTGTCCTTACTGAATTTAAAATGATGAACCTAGTTTGAATCAGCTGTTATTCTAAGCTATCATGCTTAAGCTACGTCAACAGCATTCATTTGTACTGATGCTAATATTCCCATCAAAATTTGCCTGTGGAACATACACAATTCTTAATTTTAAAATGTCAGTTCTTGAGATCTACTGTATGAAGCTATTGTCAGCTTCCCTATTTCAAAATGCAATCAGCATCTAACTCTATTGATATTAGAAAATATTTGTTTTTTAAAATACATTGATGTATGATAAAGATGATCTAATTTGTGAATGCATACGCGCGTGTGGTTACTTTTTATAATGTGAAATGATGAATAATGAATTGACTCAAAATAAAACATAGGTTAATGAGATACCTGTGTTTGTGAGAAAAGTTTTAAGTACTTACCTGCAGTTTATTTTTATTCCACCATTAAGTAGAGTAAGACCGTTCATTTTGAAGGAATGGCTGAGAACCACCCCAACATCAAGTATAAATTACTCCGGGGGCAGCAACTCAATGTGAGACTTCTCCAAAACGTTTATTTTCCCTTTTCCTTTCATATGGCCTCTTTGGAGCTAGTTTTAGTGATTCTTAATATCTTTCACTTAAGGACAGTCAGGTAAATGGAATTGTTGAACTCCTTAAAAATTGGGTAAAAACCAGGTTTGAGTGACAGGACAGTATCGACTCAGTGAATTCAGTATTCTTTGTGGATCTCATGTAACTGTTTCGACCGTGACCTCTGTTAGCATCTCTAACGTGAACCTGACTACGTGACTAGGAGAGCACGTGTGCGGTGTGTGACGTCCAATCACGTTCTTCCTGCACTTGGATTCATACTCGGCATTGACTCTGTTGCTTTAAATAAAATGGAGAGTTTCACTTGATTTGTTCAATAATGACTCATAATAATAATAGCAGAGTTAGGGGATTTATTTTCCACCATGCATGCGGGAAAAGAGTAAAGTGTTTTGCCAGAGAAAACTCACTACTGCGTGTAAATGTCAGGAGTGTGCAGAAGTCAGCTGCGGTCTTGGTCCAACTTACTAAATGGTCAGTTAAGATGGTTAATCAACATTACTTTCAGAAGTACTCTTTTTTTCCCACAGAACGTGATTACCAAAACCACTGACATATCTGCTAAACTTATACTTCCAAGGACAGATATGTAAAAAAAACAAATTAAAAAGAAATAAGCGAGTGAAAAAACAAATTGGTAGCAGTTACGAATATTCACATATATCTCGATTTACACCAGAAGCAAAATTGATGCTCTTCGTAAAAGTTCTCAGTGTAACAATTCATCAAATAGATCTTTTAAACCAGTTGTATGACATCTGGAGCTGTAGTGATACAGAGATGGCTGGCCCCCTTGTCTTCTTAATTATAGAAACTTGCATTCTTTTTTAAAAAAATTTTTTTTTAATGTTTATTTGTTCTTGAGACAGAGAGAGAGCGTGAACAGGGAAGGGGCAGAGAGAGAGGGAGACACAGAATCTGAAATAGGTTCCAGGCTCTGAGCTGTCAGCACAGAGCCCGACACGGGGCTCGAACCCACGAACTGTGAGATCATGACCTGAGCCGAAGTCGGACACTTAACCGACTGAGCCACCCAGGCGCCCCTAGAAACTTGCATTCTTAAGGACAGGTTCTAAAATTTCACTAGTTAGCATTACAAGTGAAATATCAGACCCATAGAACTCGGTTTAGCTGGCAGAAATGGAGATTGGGCTGAAAAGGAGTTTACTTATTAGAGAGGACACAGAGTTGTTCTTCTGTAACCTCATACACATTTGAAAATCATTTCCATTATTTGACTGCCTGAGTTCAGACATCTTCCTGTGGAAGGATGGGTCCGTTTGCCCTGCGGTCGTGGGCGTATGCGAAATACTCAAACTGAAGGAGAACAGACTCTTCAGCTTGAGTAGGAGTTTTGCAGTCAAGATAAAGTGAATTGGATCAATTCAGTAATCTGTTCTCAGTTGTTACAGCGCGTGTGAATGTGGGTGAGTGTGTGTGTATATGTGTCTGTGCGGGAACAGTTTTTAAACCTGACAACTCAAATATAGTGAAGCCTTGTTACAATGTTCAGATTTCCGCCCCCCCCCCCCCCCCCCGTTGAAACCGTGAAATTTTTTTGTAAGATCTATTGCATTTTTCATTGGTCTGCATTTTTTCACCAGGCATAGATCCTTGGAAAAGCTGAAACCTCTAGTGTCTTAGGAATTTCTTAAAGCATATGTGGCAGGATTATTTAAAAAAAAAAAAAAAGTTTTTATGGAGTAAGGAATAGGGCCATTTTTCTGCTTCTAAGGGTAATGTGTTAGATATAATTATTATGCTGTTGCTGTTTTCAACACATATGGGGAGAGGAGGGGGGAGTTTGAGCTGCATGTTATAGGAGTCCTTCAATAATAATGAAGCTTTCAGTAACTGGGTTTGGCCCTATTTATTTCAGAGGCTATTATGTTCTCATGGACTTTCTTTTCTAGGTATCCTCTCTTAAAAGGGAGTCATTTTAACTCCCTTTTATATCTCTTTCCACTATTTTTCTACAAACACACTTGAATGACAGAATACTAGCGAGTCAGTTAAGAATATCAGTTGGAGTTAGTCCTCTATTTTTGCCTCGTTCTGGGTCCTAGAATTGCCTGGCCATTTACCAAGTGTCACCCAGTGCTTTTGGAAAGAATGTAGGAATGAAGTAACCTGCAGATTTTAGAATGACAAAAAGTCTGTCTTTAGACTGCTGCTTGATAGTATGACCTTAAGTACAATTCACGTTACTCTGATTTATATTTATGGACTAATAATATAGAGGACTAAACAATAAATTAATTTTAGGTATATTTCAACACTGGGTAGCAAACAGATGGAAATCCAATTAGGCATTTAGTCGACACATTGAATATTCCAGATTCGCTAGGTCTATCCATGGTTCTCTGAATTTGCTCCTAAAATATCTTGTCTCTGCAACAGAAAATGACTAAGAAAATGGGGGGGGGGAGGGGCAGTATTTGCTATTTTCCTTTTAACTTTGTGACAAAGCCCATGCTTATGTTCTGTTTAAGCAAAATGGGTCCCGACGGGGAATGAATGCATGCTGCCTGTTTAGTTGAATACTCAGATCGATGATTTAGGTAGAAAGCAGAAAGAATGAAATGAGCCAGGGGGTTAGGGGTCAACATAGACAGGGCTCTGGCTGCCGTGCCCCACCACGTGGGTGACCTTGGGCAAGGGCTTTCCTTTCTTGGAGATGAGATCTTTTTTTTTTAATGTTTATTATCTGTTTTGCAAGAGAGAGCGTGAGCACGTGAGCAGGGGTGGGAGGCAGGGAGAGGGAGAGAGAGAATTCCATGCAGGTTCTAGAGAATTCCATGCAGGTTCTATGCTGTCAGTGCAGAGCTCCACCCGGGGCTCGAATCCACAAGCTGTGAGATCATGACCTGAGCCCAAACCAAGAGTTGGATGCTTAACCGACTAAGCCACCCAGGCGCCCCTTGGAGGTGAGATTTTTGCCACGAAGGCAAAAGTGCCTGGGGCTTGTGAATGTCATCATGGCCCATGCCCGTGTCTCTGTTCCGCATTTCTTCCCTACGTGAAATGAAGGTATTGAACTCGATCTGTGTCTCACTGAATGCCTCTGTCAAATGATCGGATGCACCATGGAGTAGCCAGGGCCGCGCTGAGGCCAGTGCTGTGGTCAGGACTGACTGCAGCTGTTTTTTTCTCATTTTAGTCACCAAGAAATGATTCTATGACAGATTAAAACGCGGCTCGAGAGGGAAGTAAAAGGGAGCGAAGCACATGACTCATGGAAAATGTGTCTTCCTCCCAAAGGCTTCGTCTTGAAATAGTGTTCCGATGTACCATTTTTCAAAGTCCTGATACGTGAGTCACAATGAAAGGTAAAGATACTCTACCAAGCCCGTCTTGAGTCCATAACAAAGGCTCTGAGAAACAGGCTTAAAATACCAGACGGACTGTCCAGACATCTCCTTAAAATCAGTGAATTTAATAGTCGGATTTATCTGAGGATGGCTCAGACCAGCAGAGGACGAGGGGGACACTCTCTTCTGCCGCCAGGTGCCAATAACCCATGTGGGTTCAGCTCCCTCGGGTCCGGCGTCTCCTGGAGCACCGTGTACTCACACGTGTCTGAAATCGTAGGAGAGCTGGGTTCACCACCCTGCCCCGAAATAGAAGCATTCCAGAGGTTTCTTCATAGATCATGAAATGACGTGGCTGGTCTTTTCGGATGACGGGGAGGCATGGAATCAGCAGTCGTTTCTAACAGGGTTTCCATCACTGCCTCAGCTCCTTTTTCATCAACTTCAATCCCAGCTCTTTGTAAAACCTGGAAAAGCAAATGATGTGGGAGACCACTTGTGTGGCAGTGGAGGGGAAGGAGCTGGTTGAGCCCCTTGACATTTTTTGCTACGGTCCCACCCACGGGGTTTAATGGTACAGGGCTCATCTGTGCCAAGAGGAACGGTCTGAGGCGGTACCAGGGATTGGCCTAGAAGCCCGAAACAATACCGGGAGACCCCAGGGACCCCACAGTGAGGTACATTGTGGGTGTGCACCCAGGGGACTCTGCCCAGCCAGTTCATGCACACATGCATCAAATACACAAATAGTTGGAGAGCATGTACTTTGTGCTGCTGACTCTTGAGCGGCTGATACCTCCCCTCAAGAAGGTTTTCAAGCTGCCTGGGACCGCGGGATACTTTGACCTTCCTTTCGGCAGGCAAAGCGGGGGCAGGGGCGTGGTTACTCTTCTGTAGAAGCTTCCCGGCACCTGGTGCAGCCCCGAGGCGGTCTCTGGGGTCCCTCCGGTTGTCTGTACTCCCTCTGCCTGCCATGTTTGGGAGGCCCTTTTGTCCAGAAACCTCCTGTGATGGAAATGATGTACCTACGTAACTTCTATAAGGGTAGATAGTGAAGACATCTGTGGTTAACCTAGAGATTCTCTAATTTCTTGGAGTGAAAATTTACTTTCCAGAGTAAACAGGAGGAGAATATTTAATGGCTTGCGATTTAAACTGTAAAACAGCACACGTCTTCATTTTTAAATGTGTTTACAGCAGAAGTTCTTTGAGGTGCTAGTCTGCAGGGTGGTCGTGTTTATTTGTCTTATTTTCCCTGAGACGGTAATGCCTGATTGCAGGCCATGGTTAGCCTACTGGGTCCTGCTTAAGTGGTTACGTTTTTCTTTAAAAAAAAAAAAAAAAGTTTATTTTTGAGAGAGACGGGGGTGGGGGTGGGGGAGAGAAAGCACAAGTGGGGTGGGGGGAGGAGGCAGAGAGAGAAGGAAAGAGAGAATCCCCAGCAGCTCCCGCGCTGTCGGCACAGAGCCTGACTCGGGTCTCGATCTCTGGCCGTCAAAGGTCTCGATCTCACAAACCGTGACACCATGACCTGAGCGGAAATCAAGAGTTGGATGCTTAACCTACTGAGCCGCCCAGGTGCCTTTTAAAATCTCCCGCAGAATTGGAAACTGCAGTTGTATGGGAGAGTACGAATCAGACTCCAGACCTGAGAAGGACCGTAGTGGGATGTAGCTGCCGTTTGGAGATGGCAGAACGTTTTCCTGGTTGCGATAACAAGCGGGGGTTACTGCTGGCATTAGTGACACCGGCCAGGAATGCTAACCGGTTACCCGCGATGCACGAAACCCCTCTGAACAACAGCCCCCCCCTCCAAACCAGGAGGGCTTCCGTGTGGAAGAGGACTAACCCTGCTCGTAGTAGCTTCAGAGTCAGAACTGAGGCCAAAGAGCATGAGTTACTTAGGGAGGAGTTATGGGGGGGGGGGTATAACAAAAACAATGTTAGCCATTTGTGGATTGAGCTGCTTTTCAAAGAATTAGTGAGTTCTCTGTCATTGGAAGCATCGAAAGAATGAAAACCAGACAGCTATTTTGTAGGGATATTCTAGAGGGCACTTCCCCAAGGGGTGGGAAATTGGGCCAGGTGACCTCTGGGGGATTCTTTCATCTTGAAAGTGGTGTCACTCCATGCAATTTTAATGAGTCTGTGACCCAGTTTCCATTTCAGGGGGAAATCTTGAGCGTTGGGAGTGTGAAGAGGGGGAAATCCACATAAGAGAAATTAAATTAGTTAAATGTTTTAATAAAGTAGCTCAAAATGACCAAAATATCCAACTTGAATGCTGTTTCGAGTTTTGTGTAATTTTAAATCTAATTTTCTCCTGCAGCGTGGCATTTAATCGATGTTAAACAGTGTGCAAAAATATTTGTTGGTTTTGATCACCTTTCATACTTAGGGACTGGGCCCTAATGAAGCATCTTGACTTACCTTGGATACTTTCCAGTTTCTGGAAGCAACGGAGAGGTCACATAGGTCAGCCTGGAGTTGGAAGATTCTTCCAATTACCATCTGCTCAAGCAGTTCATACATCTCCTACTTTTTATTTATTTTTTAATGTTTATTTTTGAGAGAGAAAGAGAGACCGAGCACGAGCGGAGGAGGGGCAGAGAGAGAGGGAGACACAGAATCTGAAGCAGGCCCCAGGCTCTGAGCTGTCAGCACATAGCCTGAGGCAGGGCTCGAACTCACGGACCGCGAGATCGTGACCTGGCTGAAGTCGGACGCTTAACCGACTGCGCCACCCAGGCGCCCAAGATTCATTCATTCATTCATTCATTCATTCATTCAGAGACAGAAAGAGACAGAGCACAAGCGGGGGATGGGCAGAGACAGGAGACACAGAATCTGAAACAGGCTCCAGGCTCTGAGCTGTCAGCACAGAGCCCGTCGCAGGGCTCGAACCCACGAACCACGAGATGGTGACCTGAGTCGAAGTCAGTCGCCCAACCGACTGAGCCATCCAGGCGCCCCATCTCCTACTTCTGATCTAGCTGGAACTTTGGGAAGAAAACTTCCATGTTTCTGTGCTACGAGTACGTAGCATGGCAAAATGTAGACGAAAGCCAGAGACTCTGAACACTAAAAAGGTCACGATTTCTCTCTTCCTTCCTCCAAGATTGTTTCCATCCCTGAGTGTCTCTCGGTTGACTGTACACGTGGCTCATTCCATTCTGTTGTAACCGTCCAGCCCAGAGAAGAGATGGGACTTAGCAAACGCAGATCGCTTCAGCCTCAGCCAGCCCGCTCCTGCTTTATTTCCCCGCCGGTGACGCCCACTGGCTTCAGCAGAGAATGACACGCTTTGCGTCCACTTCTGTGTTGCAGAGACAGCTCGGACCAACCGAGTAGCTGCTCCCAGCCATCCTGCAGACTCCAGGATGGTGGCTGTGTGCGATGTCTGGATTCTGCAGGGCCCAGATTCCAGAAGAGTCTTAGGAGTCGGGATGGACCGTAGGAGGGCCGTGAAGGAAACTTCAACCCCTGCTACCCACCTTTAGCCAGAGAATCTCCGATTCTCCCTCCTTTATGTATCGGCGTTTTCCTTTCAGAATGTTTTGTTTGGCAAAAATGAGTTCCGTGGCTCAGAGAGGAAATGCGTGAACATACGAATTGATACCAAATTAGTCTTAGGGTCCCAAGCTCTTAATCTGTGAAATATAGCCCAAGACACCCACACCCCTCTCACCGGGCTGTTCAGAGGATTGAATGAAATTATGTTACGTCCTCCGAACCGCGTCTGATGCTTAGTAGGGGCTTAGCAGGTATTCATCTCCTTGTGTTCTCTTCATCCCCTTCGTTCTCTCGCGGGCGTGGGAGGTGGGCTGGGCTGTCAGACAGGAATGTAGCTGAGGACGTGACCTGCCTCGAAGATTGAGTTCTACCTCGGTGTGTTCAAATGTTTGTTGGCTTATTGCACGCGAGGGCCTGTGCTGAGCGCTAAGGAGGGAAGACAGGAATGAAGGAAGGCGAGACCCTGCTAGGCCGAGGCCTGACCGGACACAGAAGGCACCGCTCTGGAATCCCCCCTGCCTTGTGCCCCAGTGGGCAGATCAGCTTATTCCGCAAACATGGCGGGGGGGGGGGGCTTCCCTGTGCTCCCGACTCTCCTCTGGGCGCCTGGCCCCTCCCTGGGTCACCCCGTCCAGGGTCCCCGTTCTCATTGAGTTTATGTGCTGGTGACTCCCAAAAGTGCCTCTCCAGCCTGGACCTGGCCCTAAGCTCCGGCCCCAGCTGCCCCTGGGCATCTACAGATCTTTCTTCAAAACATTGTTTTTGTAATGCTTATGTATTTTTGAGAGATGAGAGCGAGCCGGGGAGGGGCAGAGAGAGAGAGGGAGACACAGAATCCGAAGCAGGCTCCGGGCTCTGAGCTGTCAGCACAGAGCCTGACGTGGGACTCGAACCCACGAACCGCGAGATCATGACCTGAGTCGAAGTCGGGCGCTCAACCGACGGAGCCCCCCGGGCGCCCTGAGGCAGAGAAGTTCGGATCCACACGTTTCACACTGAACCTATGAACGTGTGCCCAGACCTGTCCCTCCCACGGTCTCTCCATTTCGGGAAACGGCAAATCCAGCCTTCCCGTTGCTAAGGCCCAAAACTTGGCCATCATCTCTGCCTCCCTCTCGCTGTCCCCCGCCCGCATCCGCTGCATGGCACACCCCGTCACCTCTAGCTTCCTGCCGGTCCCAGGATCTAACTGCTCCTCGTGCCCCTGCTCCACCCACGTGCCCAAGTGTCACAGTGACCTCCTGACCGCTCTTGCTTCCTCCCTCACCGCCACCCACCCCCGCCCCGAGTCTTTTCTCAGCGCAGCAGCTTGCGTGACCCTTGCACACAAGTCACACTGCGTTGCTCCTCTGCTTCGACCCCTCCGGTGGCTTCCCATCTTCCTCAGGAAGGCCCGAGACTCTTCCGGGACCTGTGACGTAGCTCCTGGACGACTGGGCCCCTGGTTCATCCCTGACCTCTCCCGCCGCTGTAGCCCCCCTGGCTGCCCTGCGGGTCCTCGAACCCACCAAGCACCCTCCTCCCCCAGAACTTTCACTTCTGCCTGTGACCCTTCTCTCCCCGAAGAGATCCAGGGTCACGCTTCATCTTCTGGGGTTTGCTTACGGCTCCCGCCTTCGTGAGCTCTGCCCTGATGGCTCCTGCCCTCCCTCTCCTTCCCTGCGCTATTACAATGTACATATTGCTTGCCTCCCTTCACTAGACTGCACCCTGAGGGCTGGCCCGTGCACGCATCACAGCACCCGGCACATAGGACGACCTTAAGTAAGTGCCGGGGGTCAGAGCGGACAACAGGACGAACGAGCCCTTGGTCTCCGGGAGCCCGCCACCCGCGGGGGACACGGGCCCTGGACCATGGGGTTGTGAGCACTTGTAAGGACGGGAAGGCTGAGCGCCTGTAGGGCGAGGGCAGAGCGGTCCCTGGTTTTCGTGTTTCCGGGCCACGTGTCCACGGGGGCGGCGGGCAGGCGACCTTCAAGGGCGAGGTGGTCATCCGTTTTCCCCCTAAGGCCCACCAGTATGGTGGCGTTTCCTCCCTAGGGCAGATAAGAAAATTCTTACCAAAGGGAGAGGCAAATTCGCCTGCCCTGTACGTCGTGGACTTGACTGCCTGTACTCGTCCACCTTGGTGAAGAGAGCGTCAAAAGCGGGGAGCCGTTTCCTTGGGCGGGTGAGAAAAGAGCTCCCTGCAGAAGCTGCCCACCTCCAGAGCAGCCGGCCCGCTCAGGTAGTAGGGGGCCCGGCTTCTCTCCCCCTTCCGGCGCCAACTACGGGAGTCCTGGCCTTCCCCGGCTGGCTTGGACCAAGCGCAGGCAGGCGAAATCAGTCCCCCGAAGACCAGCTTTTCCCGGGCCTCTTTGCCCGGCCGGCAAAACACGCGTCCACCCACAGGCCCGACGGCAATCACACACGGAGGCAAGGGAGGGTCTCCCACCGGTCCCTCACGGTTCCGGACCCGAGCAAGATCCACTCTCACACCAGCTGCTGCCCTAACAACGCACTTCCTTCTACACCTGCTGCCTGGGGCGGACTCCAGCCCTCCAGAGGGCTGGGGGCCTCTCCCCGCCTCTGCCCTCATGGGGGTCTCCCTGACCACCGCTTGGTCTGGTGCACGGCCCTGCGTCAGCAGAGACCACAGGGGCACCGGGGCGACCTCCCCCGTCCGCCTGCTGCTTAGGATGTTCTGAGGGCGGGGTCCCTTGCTGACAAAGAGCCGCGGAATCGGAGGAGGCCACCGGTACGCTCTCCACACGCGTCGTCCTACTGAACAGAACAGAATGTATGCAGGGGCACCTTCCTCCTCCAGGCGCCAGGGTGCCTCAAGTATACCAAGGGAGGCATCAGCCTAAATAGAACCTGAGAGGTGGGGCGCCTGGGTGGCCCGGTGGGTTAAGTGTCTCTGCCTCAGGTCGCGATCTCACAGTTCACGAGTCCGAGCCCCGTGTCGGGCTCTGGGCTGGCAGCTCGGAGCCTGGAGCCTGCCTCGGATTCCGTGTCTCCCTCTCTCTCTCTCTCTGCCCTACCCCGCTCACACTCTGTCTCTCTCTCAAAAGACATTAAAAAAAAAAAAAGACAAGAATCTGAGAGGTAAGAAATCAACCACTCATCTGTCACTTCTCAGCCCAGGATGTGCCTGGAGTAGCACCCCCGCCCCCAGCCCTGGAAGGGGCGGGCTAGCTCCCTGGGCAGCAGGGTCCCTGGGAAGAAAGCCAGGGACTCGAGGGGGGTTTGCCCAGTGAGTGTTGTGGGCATGAAATCTCAAGCCTTGAGAGCCTCTTCTTCTGGTCACCGTCCCGTAAAGGAAGGCCGCTGGGTCTGTAACATGCCTCTGACCCGCCCCTGCCCTTTTCAGTCTAGCGGGGAGGGCTCAGCACTGCCTGACACCCACCCCCTCACCGTGGAGCCCCCCCAGAGCCAACGAGAACATCTCTCCCCCATACCTCACTGGCTGGACCTTTGAAGGCCTTTGATCCACTGGCTCTTACCAGTGAGTGGCCCCATGGTGCCTAAGGCGGCCCTTCATTCAGAGAAGAGACGCAAAAGGTTAAGGTTTGCAGCAGATGTTTGCTATTCCAAAGCACGCCCCCCAGTGGACTGTTGCTGATTAACATCCTGCTCGGAGGTGGTGGTGTTTCTGCAAGTGCAAAGACACAGAGACAGGCTTCCCACGTTCCCCAGCTCCTTCTCCAACCCAGGGTGTGACCATAACCCCCCCTCCCCACGTGAGCGTCTTCTTCTCCACCTAAGGTGGCCCTCTAGTAGGTTCCAGCACCTTGTGGGATGGAGCTGCTCCAGGGGCTGAGCACCTCCCGTGAAGGAAGGCGATGGTGGGTCCCACGGAGGCCATCTGGATCCCCCTCCCAGGGCTGGGCACCACGTGGGAGGCGGGGGCAGAGATGATTAAGACCTGCCCCACCGGTCCCCCCCGTAAGGTTTTCTGCAGTGTGAGTCAGACTTGGTCAAGTTCCAAATCACAAAATCTAAACCTTCCTCTGATTTACTCGGTGGTTGCCTTCACGGAAAATCCAGTGGGAATGAAAGCCGTGGGGGAAACTGGCGTTTTTATACGAAACCAAACATCCCGGAACTGTGAGCATCATTCACCCGTGGGGACTGGCAGTGAGTGGGACATCTGTCATGTGGGACCTGGGTCACTTCATTGCGAGGGACGGTCCTGCGTGGTCCAGTAGGTCTGGCGTCTCTGACCCTCGTGCGCTAAATGCCAATAGCACTTCCTCAAATCTTTGTGAAAACCCAAGCGCCCTGACAAGATTCCACAGCATTCCCTTGAGGCGGTATCTGCTCTGTGGAGAAGTACTGCCCGATGAGGTCAAAGTGAGGGGGGCAGATGGGCTTCTGGGCTTAGCGCAGGAGCCAGCCTTGACCTTCCCATCTGCCTTGTCTTGCAGCAGCAGAGGAAGGGGCTAAGTCCTGCAGACTGGCGGTCGGGGGGGTGGGGAGTTCAGCTTCGCCAAATGTCTGAGAGAAACCGGCGGACTTGGAGCAGGGTGTCCACGGAGGGCTTTGGACGCAGGGTGGAAGTCATTGTGTTGCACTTGACCACCCGTGAGGCTCTTACAACGCCTGCCAGGATTTCAGGATGGATCTTTCTTTAGAAGGGAAGGCAGCGGGGTGTACTGGAAAGAGCGTGAGGGCCCCCCTACTATATTCACTGGGGAATGCAACTCAGCCGCTCCAGGCTTGCTTCCCACCCCCCTCCGACCCGCCGCCCAGTAAAATGGCCCAAATGGCCCTCTGGCCTGTGACTATGTCAGCAGCACCCAGAACCAGCAAGGAGGTGGAAACAGGGAGCTCCGGCCCCCAGGAAGTGCGGCTCAGAAGCTCTGTGTCGCTGGCAAGGACAGGAGTCCTGCGCTGCCCCCAGCGGGCCAAACTCAGTGCCTACCACTCTAGCTTGGCTTCCTTCCCAGCTGTGGACCGCCGAGCTCCCCAACCTCACTCGGCCTCAGTTTTCTGATCTATAAAACGGGCTCCCCGCGGTAAGGATTACACAGGGGGTGCCTATGAAGAGCTCGATGCCTGGTAGGAAACTCTGATACACGCTAGTCCTTGCATGATGACGTTAGAGCCAGAATAAACGTCAAGAGGTCATGCAGCCCCGGGATTTGGACTTTCCAGAGGAGGAAATGCAGCACCCCCCCCCCCCCCCCCCAAGGCCTTTCCTGCCAGTACTGGAGCCAGAGCTGACCTGGTCCCCTGGTGATGAGTAAATTCAGAGGAGACAGTAGCACCTTTCCTGAGCTCCCTCAGGCAAGAAGTCACCCCGCAGGGCCAGATCAGGGGGGCTTGTAAAGCAAACTCATCCTGGCACCCAAGGGGCTAAATGTCTGAAAAGCAAGGCAGACCGGATATTGGCATAACCAGGCTTCAGGAACGCAGTGAGAGGCTGCAGTGAGTGGTTGTGCGTGGATCAGATCACGAGCAGGGCTCGGGGAGGGGGGTAGCATGATGTAGGAAAGGCGTCCCCAGTCCTTGCGACGCGCACGCGCACGCGCACGCGCACGGGGCAAGGGTACCGCCGCTTATCCACCGGCTTCTTTCCCTCATCCCCATCCGCCTTCTGGTGTCCTGCTTCTGCTCCAGATCGTCTGCCCTGCCTCACCCGGCTGCGCGACGCCTCACAAGATTGCAGAGGGACCCGCTCTGTCCCCAGCCCTGCAAAGCTGATGGCTCAGGCAAGGCCCACAGCGTTGCCCCAAGAAGCCCGGCGCTGCAAGCCGGTGGTCAGCGAGGTGGGAGCCACTTCTGGATAACTAGGAGTTTGGTTAGCACCCGCAGTCACCCCAGCCCGGGAGACTAAGTAACAAGGCTCTCCTTGAGATGGGCCTTTTCTTTGGCGATATCAAAAGAACCTTTGAGTAGGAGAGAAATAACGTTTTCTTATAGGGCACCAAGAAACAGATACTCAGAAAGGTCCGTAACCTCGTTCAAGGGCACAGAGCTCGGGATTTGAACCTCGACCTCCGGCTCCAAAGGCAGTGCTGTGTCTCCCAAGGCGAGGTGTTGCTCGAAGCAAGACCACCTGCTGTGGCAACACACGTCAACTAAGAAAATGGTCCTTCTGCCCGGGAAGGACTCAAGCTACTTACTCCCTGACTGTGTGCGGGCGGTAGGATTTGAACTGGACCCCCAGTGGAGGCGGGATCTAGGGTACAGGCAAGTAGAGGAAGAAAGATCCTTTTCCTCCTGGAGTGCAGTGATCTGGGGGCAGGGAGCACCAGGGAGCCACTGAAGGTTCTAGAGCAGGGGAGAAGTAAGATCAGAAGTTGGCTTCAGTGATCTGATTCTGGAAGCCCTTATTTATTTTCTGAGTTGGAAATAATGGATTTTAGGTTATGAATGGAGATAAAAAGAAGTTTTTTGATGAGGGACCAGAACAAGGTTGGAGAGGGGAGAAGGGCAGATGGCTGGGTGGGGTGGAATATGTCCTTGCTGGTCAAGGTTACGGACAGACACCGCCCACGTTTCACCAGCCCCACCCCCACCTGCTCCTGGGCAGCTCCAGTCCCAGGTCTCTCCCCAGGGATGTGTCACGTGAGTCTGTCAACCATCCTCTGTGCTGTGATGTCTGCCCCGTGGCCCCTCTCCCGTTCACCACCCCGTCTGCCTTCGGTGAGGTCTCCCGTTGTTTGGGGTCTCTGGTGTTAGATGCCCCGGCACTCCACAGCTGCTGTGCCACCATGGAAATGGGTGCAGGTGCCCATGTGCCATCCGTAGGTGCTCCCAGAGCTCCCAGTCCCCGGGTGCCATGCGGAGCCGGGTGTCTGGAGTCTGTATGGGGATGCTGCTACCCTGAGGTCCAGCTGAGGCGGGGGGACAACCCTCCCCACTCGGTGCCGTTTGTCGTTTGAGCCTCAACCTCCTTCTCCGCCCGGTGCTTGGAACAGCTCCCACCGTCCCTGCCCGTGAGCCTCTGTCCTGTGCCAGGAAGGCAGGCAGACGCTCGTAGCCCACTGCCCACGCCTCTTTCCCCAGATCGGCACACGCCTGTCAGCTCTAGGTGACCCCGTCCCGGCGTCCTGGCTAAACCCCAATGGTGGGTCCAGCTTGGAAATGGAGTTTTGCTTTCGTTACGAAGCACACAAACTTGGGAGTCAGGCTGGAGTCAAACACAGGATCTTAACAGCTGTGCGAACAGGCGCACATTTTAGAATGGAGAGAATCCTAGGACTGGCTTCACGGTCAGGTTGTTCTAAGAGTAAATGGGATGTCTGTGGCAAGTCCTTGGCCCAGGGCCTGGCATGGCCATGGGAACTGCCGTCGGCATGATTTATGGCCCGGCCCCGGGCAGAGGGATGGACTGATAGCCTGTCCAGGAGTCCAAGGGCTACGTGCAAAGGTGGGGGTGGGAGTTGGGAAGGAATGGTTGCCTAGTTACCGAATGATCTTGAGGGAGCTCGCTTCAGGAGAAATGCAGGCTCAGGACCTCACAGACATTCTCCCCAGGGCGGCTGGAAGTTCCCCACCCAGGGGATGGCTTCTGGTCCAGCCTTCGGCACCCAGGACCCGGGGACACAGGGCCGGACTCTGGGCTGGGGGAGTCGGGAGCTAGACTGCCTAAAAGTAGGATACTTCTAGGTGCTCACCGTGATTCTGGCCCCTCTCCACCCCCCACCCCTGCACACGCACACATACCACGTATGTGGGCACGCACCTGTTCTTGACTGTGACCTGTCTGGTTATATTTTTCGGTTATGTTGCTGGCCGTTACTTATTTATTTCAGTTTTTAACTTAAACAATTATTGTAAGTAATTTCAAACTTACTGCAAGAATAGCTACACGGCCCTTCTGTAACCCCTCACCCAGAATCACTGATTTGTAGACCTTTTCCACGGACGTTTTACGGTTCTCTTCTCTCTTTATGTCTATATCTGCAGGTGACCCACCCCCACTGTCTTATACTGAACCATTTGAAATGGTTAGGTATCCCGGAGAGTGAGCATATTGTCTAATGTAAATGGCAGCAATATGATCAGCTCCACAACATTTAATATTGTTACAGTACCTGAAGCTGCCATCATACTCCAGTTTCATCGGGTGCCCCCCCAACGTCCTTTGTGAGATTTTTATTTTCAGTGCGGGAGCCCATCAAGGGCTGTCTGCTTTATGCGCCGTGTAGTCTCGGTCTCCTTGAATCTGGGGCAGTGTTCCTCAGCTCTCCCCGTGCCTTTCATTATGTTGACATTTGAAAGGCTCAGTTCGGCTATTTTCCTGGTTCCCAATTTGGGTTGGTCTCATGGAGCCCCTCGATCGGCCTCCGATGATACATTTTTGGGGGCAGGAATATAAAAAAAAATGTTGGGTCCTTTTCAGAATATCACATCCAGAGGCACCTGCTGTCTGTGCGTCCCTAATTGGCCATGTTTATTTTTTTTATTTTTATTTAAAAAAAATTTTTTTTAATGTTTATTTATTTTTGACAGAGAGAGAGAGAGAGAGAGACAGAGCATGAGTGGGGGAGGGGCAGAGAGGGAGACACAGAATCCGAAGCAGGCTCCAGGCTCTGAGTTGTCAGCACAGAGCCCGACGCGGGGCTCGAACCCACGAACCACGAGATCATGACCTGAGCCAAAGTCGGATGCTTAAGCGACTGAGCCACCCAGGCGCCCCGGCCATGTTTATTTTTGTAACTTTGTTGAGGTGATGTCCACTTCTCCCAATATCTACCTACCGTGTCTCCTTCTGCAATAAGTGATTTGTGAGGAGATACTTTGAAACACATTTAAATATCCTGCTTTTCGCCAAACTCCTCCTGCCCCAGATGTGTATCCATTGAACGTTCTTGCCCGAATCGGTTATTTTAGGATGGTAGTCTAAATCCTCTATTCCTTTCATATTTATTAACATTCTGAGGATAGATTCACGGCTCAGTTTTATTCCATGCATTTTCATACATTACTGGTCCTATTATATATGGAGATGTATTCATGTGTGTATTTAGTTAGATGTTCGAATTGTCCCAGGTATACGTAGATGTTAGAAACGTACTGGAAACCATGAGTTTATACGTCCAATTCACACCCTAGCCCACAGGATTCTTTCTGCTTCCCCCATTCCATATGTGCACCTTTCTTCTTGCTTAACCCTACAAAACATACACGTAATGTTATATTTGCTATACCCCGCTCCACTTTGAAAAACAAGCGTGGAAAGAAGGCTTCAAGATGTGTCCCTTTTATTCTTCAAACCGGGGGTATATTGTCCAAGTTCTGTGTTTGGAAGTTCCTTGGGCGAATCCTTTTTTCTCACCTTCAGTGTGATTATGTTCTCTGTTTGCGATACGTCTGAATTCATTTGTTTTTCTTTTCATTGGCTTTTAGGGCTTTCCTCGTGTTGCTCACTTAATTTTATTTTTGAATATATAGAACATTAACATTATTCCAGTAGTCTAAATCATGTAAGAAGGTCCCCGGAGAGAAGGGTCATCCTCTCGGACTCCTTCCTCTCTGTGCCCCGCCCCCATCCCTTGCAGACACGGGGACGTGTTTCCTTATTTCTTTTTCTTCCTCACCAACTCAATTCCTAGAAGTCCTCATTATTCTTAGTTTTTACAACTTCATAGTTTATTGTTTATCGCTTACTCTATTGTTTATTCAACCAACTCCCTATGTTTGGGCATTTGAGTAGTTTCCAATATCTTGCAATTACAAATAATGCTCCCATCAATAACCTTGTGCAGATTATTTTTAAAAATTGTGAGACGTTTGTCTTATGGTTAAATCCCTAGAATTTCTGGATCAAAAGCAAATCTGTATATTTGTTACATGTCCTGGGTTGAATAGTGGTTCCCAAAAAGCTACGTCCAAGTCCTAACTCCGGGTACCTGTGAGGGTGACCTTATTTAGAAAAAGGGTCTTTGCAGCTGTAATTAAGGCAAAGATCTTCAGATCAGATCATCCCAGATTTAGACCCTAACTCCAATGACAGCCATCCTTACAAGAAAAAGGCCTTCCGGGGGCCTGGAGTCTATTTCCTGCCTTCCCAAGCTCCGTCATTGGGCTGCCCACGTATTTATGTACCAGTGCCACAGACTTAATTAGAGAATCCGTGTGGTTTGCTGTAATCTCTGCTCGAGCTGGTCCCCTATCCTCCCCATCCCCTGCTCCCCCATATATTTTCCTTTTTAGTGTTTTCCTGGCTATCGCATTTTATCTTTCTCTGTGGGCTTCAAGGTCATCTTGTCTATCTCCAGGAAAAAGAAGATTTGCTGTTATTTTTTTGGAATACCATTGAATTGTTGCATTAACTTAGGGAAGACTGATAGCTGGGTGATCTTAAGGCATCTTATTTCCATTTGTTCACGTCTAATTTTGCATCTTTAAGGAGCAGTGTCATCATTTTCTCAGTGGAGATTCTTCACATTTCTTGTTTCTTTTTTAAAAAAATTTTTGTGTTTGTTTTTATTTTTGAGAGAGAGAGAGACAGACAGACAGAGGGCGAGAGGGGGAGGCACAGAGAGGGAGGGAGATGCGGAATCCAAAGCAGGCTGAGCTGTCCGCACAGAGCCCGACGCGGGCCTTGAACTCATGGACTCTGAGATCATGACCTGAGCCGAAGTTGGACGCTTAACTGAGCCACCCAGGTGCCCCTTGTTTATTTCTAAGTGTTGTATTTTTTTGGTTGCTACTGGATTTCCTCCTCTGTTATTTGTTTAACTGGTTATTTGTGTATATGAAGGTGCTTGTTTTTGGGTGTTGATATTATATCCTGACAGCTTGTTGAATTCTTTTGTTACGTGAGTTTCTTTTATCCCTGATTTACTAGGGTAATGCAGGTACATTACATGCCTTCTGCAAGTAGGCATGTTTTTTCTTTTTTTTAATTTTTTAAAAAATGTTTATTTACTTACAAATATTTTTTTTCATGTTTATTTATTTTTGAGAGAGACAGAGACAGAATGTGAGTGGGTTAGGGGCAGAGAGAGAGGGAGGCATAGAAGCAGAGGCAGGCTCCAGGCTCCGAGCTGTCAGCACAGAGCCTAACACGGGGCTCGAACTCACGAGCTGTGAGATCATGACCTGAGCCAAAGTCGGATGCTCAACCGACTGAGCCACCCAGGTGCTCCTTTAGTGTTTTCTTATTAAGATGATGGCTTGAGGATTCAGGTCTGGATATATCTTCCATATACATATGAAAGGTATAAATATGCATATTTAAGGAAGTATTCCTATTTCTCAAGGTATTCCTATTTCAAGATATTCCTATTTCTCAAGATATATACTTACCTATCCATTCGTTATCTATCATCAATCATCTGTCCAGCTGTCGTCTATCTATCTATGTATCTATCTACCATCTATCTTTTATCTCATTTAATGTTGTTTGCCCCAAACCAGGAGGGTAAACCTCTTCCTCTGGGAACGTTTCTCTAGCGCCCTCTACTGACAAAGCTTAATATCCTGTTCAGATCCATTTTTGCAGAGCCGCGATAAAGCGAGCATTTGGAGTTTGCAGCATTAAATTGGTAACTATTTTTGCTTTTGACAGTTAATTATATTTTAAAGATGTTTAAACGATATTTTATATATATTTGCATATTTACCCTTTTGTATGGGTCCAAATTTCCATTTAGAATCTTGTTTCAGCCTAAAGAACTGCTTAAAAATTTTCTTAGCGAAGGTGGCAAACTTTCTCAGCTTTTGTTTCTCTAAACAGTCAAAAAAAAAATCCTTGATTTTTGACTTTGTTTGTGAAAGATTGTTTTGTTTGTTTTGCTTTGCTTCTTTTTTAAAGTTTATTTATTTATTTTGAGACAGGACGAGAGATCGTGAGCCGGGGAGCGGCAGAGAGAGAGGGAGAGGGAGAGAGAGAATCCCAAGCAGGGCATTCAGGGCTTGATCCCACGACCGTGAGATCATGACCTGAGCTGGTATCGAGAGTTGGACCTTTAACTGATTGAACCACCCAGGCACCCCTCTTTTTCTTTTTTAAAGGTGTTATGATATGTGTGTGTGTGTGTGTGTGTGTGTGTGTGTGTGTATTAGTATTTTAAAGATGTCTTTCTGTTGTGTTTTGGCCTGCATGATTTCTTCTTTTTTAGAAATAATGTCACACTTACACAAATTTACAAAAAGAGTAGTGTTTTCATATGCCCTTCACCCAGCTTCCATGTGTTGCATAACCAGAGCACAATGATCAAAGCCAGGAAAGTACAGCGGCACAATGTTTCGTTACGGTCAATCCCAGTTTGTCACCTGCCCCACTACAGAAGAGCCTGGAGAAGACTGGGGGGCCCTCCCCCTGCCCAGAGCGTGCCTGTGGGGTCCCTGACGCACAGAGTCAGCCGGTGCTGGGACTCCCCGGGGGACGCCCCGTTAGGTCGGATTCATAACCCTGCCCAGGAAAAGGCTGCTCCACGTGAAGTGGTCGAAGATCATGACAATGAAGGGCCGGTTGATGTGGACGGCAAGGGGCTCGGACGCCGCGTTCGGCGTGAGCCCGGAGGGGGCAGCCGCCTCCAGGCCACTCTCACTCAGCTGCAGCATAGCCTTGTGGACCACCTGTCGGGGAGGGGGGGCGGAGGGTGGGGGTTGAGCACCTGCTGTGTGTTGGGGGCTTTCCACACCTCGCTTTAAACCCTCCCACCCTCGGTTTGTGGTGGCAAAGCTGAGGCTCAGAGAGGGTCGCTTGCTGGCTCCCTAAGTGGCGGCCCCAGGATTAGGGCCAACATCTGTCCACCTCCGGAACCCAGGTGGCACCTAGGCTTCTTCCCTAGAGAGTGGGCAGGTGGAGCCGGCCGCGGGGAGTTTAGGGGGCTCATGGTACTAACTGGACTTCGGTGTCCACATCAGGCACTCCTTCCGGGGTCCTGGGCGAAGGGGGACCTTCCTCCTCCACCCCACTAGTCACATACTAGGGTCCAATTTATGCAAAGTGCTTGGGCCGGCCCAGGGTGGAAAAGGGACCTTTGAACGGTCTCTCGTTGTGATCAAAATTAGGGAGAATTTCTGAAATCAGCAAAATGCCGGAGTGGCTCGCGTCAGGAGCCTTAGGTAGTCAGAACTGGCTAATAAACAACATCCGAGGGGACGGTGCCTCTCAGCAGCTGGACAGCGAGGAACCGGAGGCTCTGAGAAGCTCCGTAAATAGGCACACGTAGCTAGGAGGAAGCCGAGCGGGGCCAGGGAAGCCCTGGGGTTTGTCCTGGGAAATGAGGTTTCGAGTGGAAGAGACCCTGGACCAATGTCACGCCGTTATCCACGAGCTCTGTGGCCGTGGGGGGGTGGGCGGGGGTCATCTACCTTTCTCAAGACAGAGAGGCTCTTCCCCCGAGAGATTGGCTCAGGTCAGGGCTGGCTGACTCAATCCTTCACGGTATGCGTTTTATCCAGCACATACTGCGTGCTGGAGGGAGGGGCTGCTGCCTCCGGAGCTCTGTCCTGTCCCCTGTCTGGTTTTGTCACCCACAGGACTGTGAGGTCCCGTGGGGGAAGGGCCCCATCAGAACAGCGCAGGCATACCCAGTGTCTAGAAGTTTGGGGCACAGAGTGGGTGTTCAATACTTATGTTCTGGAGTGACCAGCAGAACACAGAGCTGACGGATGAAGGGTCATGAGTGTAACGGGTAGACGGGCCGATGTGATTTCACTCAGACGTTTCCCATTTCCCTGGTCCCTTCTTGGTACCGGCCGTCCCTTCTTGGTACCGGTACTTGATGGCTTGGTTTCCCACCCTGTCCCCCTCTGTGTGGCCCGGCGGAAGGGGCACGCGCCTGGGCTGCGACCCTCCCTTGTCACTAGCTTCCGTGTAACCTTAGAGACATCGCATTTCCCTGCGGAGCCTCCGTTTGCCCTGTTGTAAATAAAAGTAGGGGCGTGGACAAGACCCGGGGCTCTCAACCTGGGGCTCAGAGACCCGTTCGTGAATGGGCTCCGTGTTGCTTATTATTATTTGTACCGTGAATTTGGGGGGCTCTAGGGAGACCGGCTCTAGGGACATTTACCTTCGACGCCTTCAGCTGGGCCTCTCGGGTGATGCCGGAGAAATCCACCCCGTTGTTGACCAAGTCTGCAATGCCCATGTCCCTCAGGATGGCCCCGAGGTCGTAGTCTCCAGAGATGGACACCTTTGGGAGGTGTAGGTCTACCTGGCTGCTCGGGGGGGCAGGGGGTAAGCAGATGGGGTTAGACTTCCCCTGCCAGGCGACTTCCGTTTCCTCTGTGACCCCTCCGGACCCTGCCTCCCAGCCGGACACACTTTTGGGGAAAAAGAGAAGGGACAGAACAAGAGGCAGGCTTTGTCTCTTTCGCCGTCACACGCATGAGCTTCCTCTCTGGGCCTCTGAATTGCTCGATCTTTTCTTCTCGGCTCTTTCTCTGAGTGGATTCCACCTGTGGTACAGCTGGGCATTGAAGAAGAGGGTCCCTGAAGGAGTCCTTGTGGTCCCCCAGGCACCCCCTGCAGAAAGGGAGGGGTGGGGGGGAGCACCCTGGGAGCACGGTCCTGGCCCCAGCATTGCCACTAATGCTGTGTAGCTTTAGCCAAGTCCTTGCTTGTCCTCATTTAAAGAGCGAGACAGCGCAGGGGCAGGGCCGTGAGGGCACTTCTCTCCTAGAGGGGAATCAACCTGGTGGATGTCTTCTAGCTTGTGTATTCTCATCCAATGCCTGTGTGTGTGTGTGTGCGCGCACACACACACACACACACACTCACTCATGCAACCTCAAGGAGTTGGAGCCAACATCTTCAGTTTCCAGATGGAGAGAACTCAAGAGAAGCTGAAGAATTTCCCCAAAGTCACACCACTGGGAAGCAGCAGAATTGTGAAGAGGTCAGGACTAGTTGCCTCAAAGCCCCATTGCCTCATGGGAAGAGGGAGAGGGAAGGAGAGGGAGAGAGAGAGAGAGAGAGAGAGAGGAGGAGGGCAGAGGAAGTGGGTGGGGGGGAGGGAGGAAGGAGGGACAGGGAGGGAGGGAGAGAAAGAGACAGGGAGGGAGGAGGGCAGAGGAAAGAGGGAGGGAGGAGGGAGAGGGAAGGAGGGACAAGGAAGAGAGATGGAGAGAGGGCTCTCACGAGCTGTGTGTGGGGGCAATGAGCCTTCCCTAGGAGGTAGGAGACAGCTGGACCCTGAGGGGTGCTGCTCCAGGGAGGAGGGAGGTGATCATTGGAGGGGTGAGGTGGGAGAGTGGGTGACACAAGCCTGGAGGTGAGGACCCCTGGGGTCTGACTTCTAGGACTAGCAGAGTGTCATGTGGATGGAGTAGAGAATTCCTGCCCGATCAAAATTCTGCCTTGGATGTTTGTTTAAAAAAAAAAAAATCTAGAAGAAAATAGTATGTGTTTTTGATTAATGTTTTTTAAGCTGAAGTGTTTTAGTGAAGAGCTTATTTTTGGCGTAAAGAGAAAGATTATCCTTCTCATTTTCAACAGAAAAGGAGCCAGAATTTGCTTGATCCACGGTGCACAACCACCCCCTGGAGCCACCGTTCCTGAATTCCGGGCTCCCTTGGAAGGGTGGGGGTGGGGCAAGTGAAAGGGCGAGGAGGCAGTGAGGGATCCCTCACGTTGCCCAAGCACAGGCTCACGGTCGCACATACCCACCCCACACCCCCCCCCCCCCCCGTGGCCATGCGAAAGGTCAGGTGCGAGGGGTCCAGGACTAAGGACACCTCTGGGGCCCCGCGTAGCGCTAGGGCATCTCCGGGAACCACGGAGCTGACCACACGGCTCTTCCCGGCTGGAGTGAGGTCAGACCCCAGGCGTCCACGTCCACTCGCAGAATAGGACTAAACTCTCCAGAAGCCCCGGCCCGAGCAGCTCTCTGAGGCTACGACTCGAAGTAAAAATAACTTGAAACCATAAAACCCAAACCCCGCGCATGTATTAATGTAGCAGAACTTCTTTCTGGATTTTCTGCCGGCGAAGCTCTTGGATTACAAATTTCATTCAACTAGAATTTGTCTCAGTTTTTGCTGCTGTTGCCGCCTGGCCCTGTGGGTGCCCCGGGACACGGCCTCCTGGCCGGGGTTTGTGCCATTTCCTGTCCCATGCACGCTCTGGGTGGCCCTTCCACTGGCTGAACTTGCCCTCGGGCTTAACACACAGTTCAAGTGGAAAGCAATTCCCTCCGCAGCCCTTTCTGTGGTCCCCTGGGGCAGCCAAGCAATCCTCCCTTCCCTCAGCATCGAACATTTACTTAGCTCCTTTCTGGTCCCGCAAGGACAGAACTGACGTCATTGTACAGTATTAATTCCAGCAGAATCTGTGTTTCCGCTCTCGAATGCATGTCCTTGAACTCCGTCTTTTGTCCTATCCACCTTCTATCCTGTCTGCTTAGCCTAGTACATGGTCTCAGCTGCTGCTTCCATTTGTGTGTATTGAAAGAGGGGCGCCTGGGTGGCTCAGTTGGTGAGGCGAGTGACTTCGGCTCAGGTCATGATCCCACGGTTCAGTTCGTGAGTTCGAGCCCGGCATCGGGCTCTGTGCTGACAGCTCAGAGCCTGGAGCCTGCTTCAAATTCTGTCTTCTGCTCTCTGCCCCCCCACTGCTCACATCCTGTCTGTCTGTCTCTCTCTCTCAAAAAAAATAAACATTAAAAAATTTTTTTAAAAAGTTATGTGTATTGAAAGAGAGAAAGAAAAGAAAGAAAGGAAGGAAGGAGAAGGGAAGGAAGAAAAGAAAGAAATGGCAAGAAGGAAGAAAGAGAAAGAAAGAAAAAATGGAAAGAAAGAAAGGAGAAAGAAAGGAGGAAGGAAGGAAGGAAGAAAGAGAAAGAAAGAAGGAAAGAAAGAAATAAAGGAAGAAAGAAAGGAGAAAGGAAGGAAGAAAGAGAAAGAAAGAAAGGAAGGAAGGAAGAGAAAGAAAGAAAGAAAGAAAAAAAAGGAAAGAACAGGAAAGGAAAGAAATGACATCTGTTCTGGAAGCCTTCCTGACTACTCCAGACCCCAGTGTCCCCTTCCTCCCCTGCGTCCCTTTTGCCCTTACAGTCTGCACCGCCCCACGCACCGCCAGGGCCCACGCTGATGGTGCTGCTCGGATTGCTTGCACACAGACACAACTGAAATCTCACGAGAGTGAGGATCACGTTCAAGAACATCTATCCCCTCCTCCAAGGTGACCATAATTTTGATTGCCGTCTGACTCAGAGGTGCCTGGGGGGGGGGGGGAATGTGTTCATTCGTCCATTCATTCATTCATTCATTCATCATGCATCATTCATTCCCAGCTCCCATGCTCAGTCAACCCTCCCTGAGTGTGCACCCCTTGCGTGGGCCTCAGGTTGGGCACGCGTTGGCTGGTTGTCCCCCCCCCCCCACTGGCCCGTGGGCATATACACCCCTCACCCCTTTTCCCTTACTCCTTTATTACCTATCTAGGTCCTTACTTTTTTAAAAAATTTTTAAATATTTATTGATTTTTGAGAGAGATTGAGAGAGAGAGAGAGAGAGCCAGAGAGCTGGGGAGGGGCAGAGAGAGAGAGGGACACACGGAATCCGAAGCAGGTTCCAGGCCCCAAGCTGTCAGCACAGAGCCCGATGTGGGGCTCGAACTCACGAACTGAGATCATGACCTGAGCTGAAGTCGGACACTTCACCGACTGAGCCATGTGTTGGCTCTGGGATGAAGGAAACGGTCATTTTGGTGTATTTTTTATGGGGTCTCTCAGGAGTGGTAACCGTGCTTGATTTCAGGGAAGCAAGATAATAACAACGGGTAAGCGAGGGGCCGGGGAGAGTTGGGGAGCACAGTTTAAGCCAACGGTGCAAAAATGTGATCACGCAGAAGGTAGCTGTTAGCCTCCCAGGGACGGGGCACCTCGCTCTGTGGACCGCCCCAGCGTATCTCAGTGTCAACCGACAGGTGGATGAACAGGTGTGACCTCTCGGTCAGAGAACCTCAGGCCGTTGGGGACCCAGCGGACCGGAAAGCCATGAGCCCCGGGGGGGGGGTCCAGGGGGAGGGCAAGGGCTTACCTGATGGTCAGCGACTCAGACCACCTCTGAATGGTGTCCCTGCTCAGCGCGGTGATGACCGTGTCCATCTTCCCCTCGTCTGGGAGGATGAAGAAGACGGTCTCGTTGCCCGTGTAGTCCAGCTGTACCAGCTGGCAGGGGAGCACCCGGTCTTTCAGGTACTTGATGGGGCTCGACTGGAACATCGTGGGCACGGTCACCACGGTGCTCTCGTTCACATAGAAGTTCTCCTCCCTGGTGCTTTCCGGGTCGAAGGGCTGTGCCCACGTGCCTGGGAGAGGAGGGAGGGGGAGGGCAGGAGTCAGGCCCGTGAGAGTGGGTGGCAGGAGAGCTCTAGGCCGGGTGGCGGCCCCCACCAGGGAGGCGGGAGGTTCCCGGTAAGGTACGAAATCCCCGGCACTTTTGAGCCCGTTGTATCCTCCACCTCTTGGCACGGACTGAGGGTTCACTCTGTTCCTGAGCTGCTAAAAAAGGAGGAGGGAGACAGAGGAGAATGCTGGCCCTTGGATTTGGGGGTCGGATTCAGGAAACCAGATTTTGCCTCCCACCCGAGCCCGGAGTGGATCCCGGATCGGAGGGCTCTGAAATCGTGTCGAAGGGAACTCGGGCTGCGAAGTCGAGGTCAGGAGTGGGGGAGGTTTGGGGCAACGGACCGCCCGTCCCGTCCCCGCGCCTTGACGTCGGCCACAGAAGCCCAGCAGGCTCCCTGGCCCCCCGTGGACCGTGCCCACTCCCCCGAGGGCCACACCCCATTTCCTGCGGGCAAAGTCAGGATAAGATGCCCTTGAGGTCACAGGCTCACACCAGCGGCTGGACTCGAAGCCCTCCGCCGTGTTCCGCGATGGCATCCCGCAGCCTCTCTGCCTGCCTTGTGATGGGGAGCTCACTACCTTCACGGACCAGACTCTCCACCACTGGTCAGCTCTTAACGGGAAGAAAATTGCCCCGAGGGCCAAAGCCCGCCTGATCGTGAGGCCTGTCTGCTGAGCCCCTTCGACCCTTCTGGGCTCATTCCAGGCAACCGTGAGTCCTCTCACAGGTGACAGAACTCTGGGTATTTAAAGACGTGGGCAGATCTCGCCAGGGCCTCCGGTGCCTTAGGTTAAGACTCTCCAGGCCTGGAGATGACTGGGGACCCTGCATCCTGGGGGTCCCCGGTGTCTTGGATGCCTTCGGCCTGAAAGCCCCGGCGCCCTTGTGAGGTCTCTGTGTCCCAACTGAGGCTGCCTGGAGGTGGCGGCCAGAGCAGAGGTCCAGGCAGGCCTCTCTCCATCCCGCCACCTGCAGGATCTGTGGACCACAAGGCCAGAACTCTTGTTCTGTTCAGCCTCAATCTCCGTGAAGGGCTCCTAAGGGAGGCAGTAGGGAGAGGTGGGCGGAGGCGGGGAAAGGGCCGAGTGGATGCGGGGCCTGGAGCCTATGCCCCGCCCCCTCCCTGGTGCCTGAGTGTGACGTCACAGCCTGGCTGTCTTACCGCAAGCGGGACCATCCTCCAGAGGAGGCCTGGGACCCCCTGGACTGAAGGCAGTGGTTCACTTACTAAGTGGTGGTTTACCTGTCCGACTTCCAGCAAAAAAAAGTGAATTTTTTCAGGGTTAGGTTTTTTCTTGGGCACAAAACAAAATACAGAATGGGGCCCGACCTCTACGTTAGGGGATTTTTTTTTTTCCTCGAAAATTCTCGGGCCGTGAGAACTCGGGGTCGGGAAACTTAAGAATTTATGGGGGCGACCTGGGGAGAGCAAGGATGATTCCTGCAGAGAACCTTCTAACGATATTTTTAATGTTCTCACAAAAAGGAAAAAAAGCTGTCGAGAGAGTCCACCAAGGAAGGAACATGCCAGGGACACTTTGCCTGCCCTGAGTTGAGTGATGATATAGCTATGCCACTGCTCACTGCTACTTATTATGCCGGCCTTCTGGAAACATATTAGGGTAGCCCCAGCCTAAACAGGGGCTTGCCACTTAGTTTGGCTGTGTTCCAGAAAATCCGTGTACAACAAAGCAGCACACGCCCCCGTCGGCTCTCGCATTCAGATTTCTGTTTCCAGAGCCGTTCGGATTTTATCGCCAGGAACTACTCTTTTCCATCAGCTCAGTCCCACTGTGGTCGTGAGAACATTGAGAAACTGCCAGATGACGTCACCAAATGACGGCTGGCTGTCCCACAAGCCCCCTCGCAGGCCCCGGAGCACCCCTTCCCCCGTACCTGGGTTTACTACACTCTGCTTCCAAGGAAGTGCTGCCAGAATCTCTTTGCAACCACTGTTGAGCTCCTGCCATGTGCCAAGCACTGTGCAAAGGCACTGGGGCCTCCAAAGAGACAAGGATACCAGGCAGGAGCACACAGTCTGTGGGAGAGATGGCCTGTGGAGTTTGGGGGAGCACTCGGAAACCTTTCTGGGCAAACATTCCCAGAGTCCTTGACCCTCCCGCGATTGAGTGCAAAGAACACGAATGGAAACACCAAAGACCCTGAAGGGCCAACTAATATTTGACAAGGGAGCCAAGATAACTCAATGGAAAAAGATAGTCTCTTCAACACCTGCTGCTAGGAAAACTGGGTATTCATGCAAAAGAATGAAGCTGGACCCACCTCCTACACCACATGCAAAAGTTAACTCAAAGTGAATTAAAGATCGGAAACCATAGGGCGCCTGGGTGGCTCAGTCAGTTAAGCATCCGACTCTTGACTCCGGCTCAGGTTATGATCGCGCAGTTCGTGAGTTTGAGCCCCACATCAGGCTTCGTGCTGACGGTGCAGAGCCTGCTTGGGATTCTCTCTCTCTCCTCTCTCTGCCCCCTCCGTCTCAAAATACATAAATAAACGTAAAAAAAAAATCTGAAACCATAAGGCTAGAAAACATAGGGAAAAAGAAGCTCCCTGACCTTGATTTTGGTGCTGACTTTTTGGATATGACTCCAGAATCGCAAACAACAAAAGGAGAAATAAACAAGCAGGACAAACTAAAAAGCTTCTGCACAGCCAAAGATACAATCAACACAACGAGAGGCGGCCTACAGAATGGAAGAAAACATTTGCAGACTGCATATTGGATAAGGGGCTACTATCCCCAATATATAAGGAGCTCATATACTTTGATAGCAGAAAGCAAATAATTCAACTAAAAAATGAGCGGAGGCCTTGAATAGGTATTTTCCCACAGAAGACGTACGAATGGCCAACAGGTACATGGAAAGGGGCCCAACATCCCTCATCGCCAGGGAAATCCAATCAAAGCCACATGAGCTATCACCTCCCACCTGTGCGTGTGGCTAGTGGCAAAAAGACGAGAGAGAACAAGGGTTGGTGAGGATGTGGAGAAGAAGGAGCCCTCATGCCCTGCGGGCGGGAACACAGATCGGTGCAGCCGATTTTACGTGGAAAATGGTAGGGAGGTTCCTCAAAAAGTTAAAAACAGAAATTCCGTATGATCCAACAATCCCACTCCTGGGAATACATCAGAAGGAAATTCATTCACTGTCTCAAAGAGATAAAGACATTATCTGTACTCCTATGTCCGTCACAGCGTTATTGACAATAACCAAGATGCGGAAGCAACTTAGGTGTCCACTGATGGATGGATGGATGGGTAAAGAAAACGCGTGTGCGCGCACACGCACACATGCGCACACACACACACACACACACACACACACACACAGGGATATTATTCAGCTACAGAAAAAAGAAGGAAAACCTGCCATTTGTGATCATATGGATGAATCTTGAAGGCATTATCCTAAGTGAAATGAGTCGGACACAGGAAGACAAATACTGTATGATCTCACATGTATGTAGAATCTAAAAACCTAGAACTCCTACCACGTGAGGGGATGTGGGTGTCAGCTCGCCTTATATTGGGGGTCATTTTGCAGTTTGCACGTATATCAAGTCATCACGCTGTAGGTCTTGAATGCAGGCAATGTTATAAACTAATTATGTGTCAGTAAAAGTGGAGGGAAAAAATTGCTGCCTTGGCCGGGTCAGCCTCACACCCTCCCGGGAGGGACACCGCTGCCAGGTGGGCCTCCAGGCCGGTGCAGAGGATGGAAGACAGAAGGAGGGGGGCTTGACATGACGGTAAGTCTGTCCAGGTAGCATAGAGCTGGGGGGGGGTGCGGTTGGCTAACGGGGGGCACTGAGTAGGAGTTGGAGAGAAGAGAAAAGGGCAAGTGAGGATTCTTTCCGGAGACTATGATCTGGATGAGCTTTGAGGTTGTTGAGAGATACATATGAAACGTGGTTATTACCTTTCCCCCCCCCGCTTCACTTGCATTTCTTCAAATATGACTGGTTACCTGAGACCGAACCACCTGAGCGCAGGCTTATAAGGTCTAACAAGATGTTTGTTAAAAATGAGGTGTGGGAAGACTGTAGGGGGTGCTCACGAGAAGCAAGGATTTGCCTGAGGGAATCAGGGAAGGCTTCATGGAGGAGGTAACTTTTGAGCCAAGATTTGATGAGTGGGAAGAAGTTTTTGGCGCAGGCAGGTTGGGGGGCGGCTCAGGGGACAGAAAGAATATGGGTTTTGCGGCAGGCAGAACGGCCGCCCAAACACGCCCACATCCTAATTCATGGAACCCGTGAATCTGTTATGTTACATGGCAGGAGGACATTAAGGTTGCCAATCTGGTGATCTAGAGAGGAGGAGATCATTCTGGATTATCCAGGTGGGCCCAGTATCGTCACAAGGGTTTGCTTAAGAGTGGAAGAGGATGGTGGGAGGGGCAGGGGCAGAGGAGAGGTCATGGTCATGTGCTAACGGGCTTTAAGAGCAAACGAAGGGCCCAGCAGCCAAGGAACGCAGGTGGCTTCTAGAAGCTGGAAGGGCAAGGAACCGTTTCTTCCTTGGAGCCTCTGGAAGGAACGTAGCCTTTCCAACACTTTTACCTGAACCGCCGCATGACCCATTTTGGACTTCTGACCTCCAGCATTGTTAAGATAATAAATCCACGTTGTTTTACGCCACCGTGTTTGTGGTGGTTTGTTAGAGCAGCCGTAGGGAACTAATTCAGGCTTCCATGAGGACAGGCGTGCTCCCGGACCGGAAGGAACTCGGTGTGGTTGGACACTGTGCACGTGTGCATGTGGGCGTGGGCGTGGGCGTGCTGTGTGCTGTGTGTGTTAAGGTGTGCCTGCGCGTGTAATTGCTCTGTGTGCACACGTGTGTGCGTACAGGTGTGTGCGCGTGCGCTCACGTGCACGCTGTGTGTGTGTGTGTGTGTGTGTGTGAGCGTGCTGTGTGTTGGGAAGTTGGAAGAGGGAACACGTTGAGATGTGAGGCTGGAGAGGACAGAGAAGCAGATGTCTCTAGGCCAGGGTCCTCAGCCTTGGGATGATAGCCACTCTGGGGCAGATATCATTGTGGGGGCTGTCCTGTGCATTGTAGGAGGCTTAGCGGCCTCTCTGGCCTCTACTTACTAGATGCCAGGAGCACACCCCACTGTACCCGCAGTTGTGACAACCCAAAATGTCTCCAGACACTGCCAAGCGTCCCTGAGGGTGGAAGGAGGAGGTGGAGATTACCCTGGGTTAAGAACCACTGCCGTAGACTAAGGATTGTAGATTTTATTCTCAAGGATAAGGTATCCCTTGGGGCGCCTGGGCGGCTCAGTCGGTTAAGGGTCCGACTTCGGCTCAGGTCATGATCTCGCAGTTCACGAGTTCGAGCCCCGCGTCAGGCTCTGTGCTGACGGCTCAGAGCCTGGAGCCTGCTTCAGGTTCTGTGTCTCCCTCTCTCTCTGCCCTTCCCCCACTCACACACACACTCTCTCTGTCTCTCTCCCTCTCTCTCTCTCTCTCAAAAATAAATAAACATTAAAAAAAATTAAAAAAAAGAATAATGTATCCCCAAATTATCTGATCATAAATACGATTGGGGGAGGGGGCCTTGTTAAAAATGCAAACTTCTGGGACTTTCTTCCAGCAGTTTTGCTTCAGTGCGTCTAGCATGGGCTCTGGAATCTATAATTTTAACAAGTCCCCATGGTGACTTCTATGAACAAGAACTTTGGAACACCCTGCTCCAAACTGGGGAGGAAGGGCTGGAGTTTGGTGGAGATGGCACTTGGTCAGAGCTGGCTGTGAATTCTGGGGGTGTGTGTAGCCTGGGGGCCATCTGGGGGGAGTTTCTGGGGGTCAAGGGCTGTGTCTGGCTGGGCTTCCAGCCCCTGGCCCGGTGCCCGACTCCCGGCCAGCACTCAGACAATATACGTAGACCACGGGGCGGTCGGACTGTTCACCATTACATGTCGGGCCTTGAATGAACCTACCAGAGCTTGGGTGAGTGGGTCAATTCTTCTAGGTGTCATTTTGAACATTTGTAAGATGGTATCATTCTACTTTCCTAAGAGGACTGTGGTGAAGACAGAGATTCACAGATGAAAATGTGCTTTGTAAAATCCAAGATTTTGCCCAAGAATGCACCCTGGGTTTTGATGGCTCTTACTGTTCTTGGCAATGGGATGGGTGGGGCTGGGGGGGGGTACCTTTGAAGAAGATGTAGTTGACCAGGACGAGCGTGGCTGAACTATCCAGCTTCGATAACAAGTTCACAATTTTCCCATGGGTCTTATTTTCGATGTACTCATTGATTTGTCTGCTGGCTCCAGCCCAGTCCTCGAAATCCGTAGCCAAGACCTCCAACCCATAGTAGTGCTTGCTGTCTGCTGAGAACGACTCCAGCAGCTCCAGGCTGCGGTCAAGGAACAAGGCGTTACCCATAGCCATCTCCAGTGTGGCGTCTGGCTCCTTGTGGATGTGGTGCAGGTGCTGAAAACCCTGGTGGATCTCAGCTTCAGATGTCTTGGTGAGGTTGAAGCCCAGGCCCTGGAGAAGCTGGGCCCGTGTGTAGCCACTGGCGCCCAGGGACAACATAGCTAAGGCCATGGAGATGCTCAAGGGAGAGATGAAGACATTCTCGCCAGGAGCTGAAGCCACTAGATGCCTATATAGGGTAAAGGCAAAGTCAACATTGTTTGGAGCCAAGTCCCGGTGAGGGCTCCTTGTGCTCACATCGGTGTCGGGGTCCTGAGCCTGGACGGTCCAGAGGTCACTGGTGGATAGCCAGAGGAAACAGGTGCACAGGGAAAGCAGCATTGTCCAGGATGGTCCAGCCCTGCCAAATCAGGAACGCTCATTAGACAATGTGGGGCCTCCAAGGCAGTGGGGCACGGTGAAAAGGTGGGCAGAAGACCCCATGGAAGGCCCCATTCAAGCCTCAGTTCCTTCCTCCCCATTGGCTGTGTGACCTGGGGCAAGTCAGGACTCTGGGCCTCAACTTCCTCATCTGAAAGTATGATTATACCTGCTATGATTTATCAAGTACCTACCAGGCGCCCAACGCTGACCTATGTGTTTTGCCTGTATTTCTCATTTAATCCTCACTGACAAATCAAGTAGGTATTATTATTATGATTTGACGTAGGCAGAAAGGGAGGCCCAGGAAGGTTAAGTATCTGACCAAGTGATACATTCAAAGAACTGAAAGAAGAAAACTATCAACTAAGAATCCTGTACCTGGCAAAACAATCCTTTCAAAAAAATTTTTTTAATGTTTATTTATTTTTGAGAGATAGACAGAGCATGAGTGGGGCAGGGGCAGAGACAGAGAGAATCTGAAACGGGCTCCAGGCTCTAAGCTATCAGCGCAGAGCCCGATGCGGGGCTCGAACTTGGGAACGGTGAGATCATGACCTGAGCCGAAGTCGAATGCTTAACCGACTGAGCCACCTAGGTACCTGGGTAAAACCATCCCTTAACAATGAGGGAGAAATCTAGACAGTCCCAGATGAACAAAAGCTGGGGGAGTTCATTGCCACTAGACCTCACCTGTAAGAAAGGCTGAAGGGAGCCCTTCTGGTTGAAATGAAAGGATAAATAAATACCATCTATAGGAAGAAATAAAATCTCTCGTGAAGGTAAATATATGAACAATTAGAAAAACTTGTATTATTGTAATTTTGCTTTCTAACTCCACTTTTTATTTTTGATATGATTTAAAAGACAAATCCAGGGGCGCCTGGGTGGCGCAGTCGGTTAAGTGTCCGACTTCAACCAGGTCACGATCTCGCGGTCCATGAGTTCGAGCCCCGCGTCAGGCTCTGGGCTGATGGCTCAGAGCCTGGAGCCTGTTTCTGATTCTGTGTCTCCCTCTCTCTGCCCCTCCCCTGTTCATGCTCTGTCTCTCTCTGTCCCAAAAATAAATAAACGTTGAGAAAAAAAATTAAAAAAATAAAAAATAAATAAATAAATAAAAGACAAATCCATGAAAAGCAATTATTAGTCTATGTTTTTGGATACACAACGAATGAAGATGTGATTTGTGACTTAAGTAACTGAAAGGTTGGGGGTTATGGAGCTGCATAGGAACAAGGTTTTTGTATGCTGTTGAAATTAAGCTGGCGTAAATTCAAGTGAGAGTGTTATAACTTTAGGGGGTTAAACGTAATTTCCGTGGTAACCATACCAAATCCAGACAGAGAACCTATAAAGAAAGAAAACTACAGATAAATATTGCTTATGAGCATTGACGTAAAAATCATCAGCAAAATCCTAGCAACTAGAATTCAGCAGTACATTAACAGGATTACACACTATGACCAAGCGGGATTTATTTCTGGAATGCAAGGATGGTTCCACATGTAAAAATCAACCAATGTGCTATAGCACATTAACAGGACGAAGAAAAAAAAAAGACCACGATCATCTCAGTTGATGCAGAAAAAGCATCAACTTTGGCATTATTCCACACAGCCTTTCAAGATAAAAGCATTTAACAAACTAGGACTAAAAGGAAAGCACTTCAATAAAATTAAAAAAAAAAAAAACATATATGAAAGGCCCACAGCTAATGTAATGGTGAAAGATTGAAAACTTTTCATCTAAGATTTGGAACGAGGCGTGATGCCTGCTTTTGCCTTTTCTACTTAACACAGTCCTGGAAGCTCTAGCCAGAGAAATGAGGCAAGAAAAAGAAATGAAAGGCATCCAAATTGGAAAGGAAGAAGTGAAATTATCTCTGCTCATAGGCAACCTGATCAACATCACAGAAACATGTGGAAAACACAAAAGATTCTACAAAAGCTCTGCTAGAACCAATAAATAAATTCAGCAAAGTGACAGGCTACAAAATCAACACACACACACACACACACACACACTAATCAGTTCTGTTTCCATATACTAACAATGAACAAGCTGGAAAGGAAATTAACAAAACAATTCCATTTACAATAGTATCAAAAAGAATAAAATACTTAGGAGTTAACTAAGGAGGTATAAGACTTGTGCACTGAAAACTGCAAAACATGGCTGAAAGAAACTACAGAAGGAGATAAATAAATGAACAGACATGCTGTGTTCATGGATTGGAGGACTTAATATTCTTAAAGTTGTCAATATTACCCTAAGACATCTAGTGATTAGATGCAATCCTTATCAAAATCCCAATGATGCAATCTGCAGAAATAGGAAAATCCATTCTAGATTTACAAGAATTCGTAGAGAATCTCAGGGGAACTTGAATAGCCAAAAATGGTCTTGAGGAAGAAGAACAGAGTTGGAGATCTCATACTTCCTGATTTTTACATTTCATATGAAACTGCGAAATCAGGGGCACCTGGATGGTTCACTCGAGCGTCTGACTCTCAATTTCGGCTCTGGTCGGGATCCCAGAGTCATGGGATCAAGCTCCACGTCGGGCTCTGTACTGAATGTGGAGTCTGCTTGGGATTCTCTCTCTCTCCCTCTGCCCCTCTCCCCCGCTCGTGCTCTCTCTCAAATAACAAAACAAAACAAAAAAACACAAAACAAAATAAAAAGACAACAATCAAAACAGGGTTGTACTGGCATGAAGGCAGACATAGGGACCAAATGGAATAGAATGGAGAACCCAGAAATAAACCCGTGCATATACAGTCAAATAATTTTTAATGAGGGTGCCAAGACCATTCAAAGGAGAAAGGACGGTCTTTCCAATAAACGATGCTGGGGGAACTGGATTATCCACATGCAAAAGAATGAAGCTGGACTCTTATCTTATATCATATACAAAAATGGACCAAAGACCTCAACGTAAGGGAGAAATAAAACTCAGAAGAAAACATAGAGAAAATACTTCGTGACACTGGATTTAGTGATGATTTCTTGGACATGACACTAAAGGTACAAGCAACAAAAGAAAAATTTGACATACTGGATTCTTTAAAAATTCTTGTTCACTCAATAGAGTAGAAAGGCAACCCACAAAATGGGGGAAAATATTTGCAAATACCATATCCGATAAACGACGAACGTCCAGAGTAGAGAAAAACTCAAGTACAAAAAAATAAAAAAAACAATCCAATTAAAAAAATGGGCCAAGATGTTGAGCACACATCTCTTCAAAGAAGGTATACGGATGGCCAACAGGCACGTGAAGAGATGCTCACATTGACATCATTGGGGAAATGCAAATCAAAACCACAATGAGATACAACTCAGACCCATTAGCGTGGCTATTTCCAAAATCAAACCGAACGCAACAGCCAAACAGAAAACAGGTGTTGGATATGGAGGACTTGGAGACCCTGTACCTTGCTGGTGGGGATGGTAAATGGTGTAGCTAGGTGGAAAAGACAACAGCAGTGCCTCAAAAAACTAAACACAGAGTTACCATATGACCTAGCGATTCTTCTGAGCATATACACAAAAGAATTGGGAGCAGAGATTTGAGCAGATATTTGTACACTCCGATGTTCACAACGGCGTTATTCACAATAACGACAACAACAAAAAATGGATACAATCCAAATGTCCATCAATGGATGAAAAGATAAATAAAAGGTGGTTGTATAAAGAAAACACTCCTGTGTTTCTCCTTTCCTCTCGCCCGACTGCCACGCTTCCCTCTGACGCCAAGTATGAGGGTTTTCCACACCCCGGGCAATTCTCCACCACCAGCTGGATGCCCTACAGTGTAACTCAATTCTGACACTGTCCACCCCTGCAGGTGAAGGGCTCTCAGTTCCCACAAGACTGCCCACCCCTGACTTCAGGTGCCAATCACAAGTCCCAGCTTGTCACCCTGTACTTCTGACTGGCTGTAAATCAAGGTTCCCATGACCATCTCACCGGGTTTGATAATTTGCTAGACCGGGCTCACAGAACTCAGGGAAACACTTACTTCCAGTTTATTATAAAGGACAGAACAAGGAGTATAAATCAACAGCCAGACAAAGAGATTTATAGGGCGAGGTCCAGAAGGGTCCCAAGCACAGGAGCTCCTGCCTCTGGGGAGCTGGCGTGGTCAGCACGCAGATGTCTTCACCGATCCAGAAGCTCTCTGACCCCCAAACTATGGGATTTTTATGGAAGCGTCATCACAGAGGCAGGATGGATGATTAACTCCATCTTCAACCCCTCGCCTCTTCCCAGAGAAAGGGGGGGTGTGGCGGTGAGACTGAAAATTCCAAGCTCCTGATCATGGCTTGCTCTTTCCTGGACCAGCCCCATCCTGAAGCTATCCAGGCACCTATCAAAAGTCACCTCATTAGAACAACAGACACTGCTACCGCCCAGGAAGTTCCAAGGGATTTAGGAACTCTGCATCAGGAACCAGGGGCAGAGACCAAATATTAGAACGTGAGTTGCTCCCGACGCTCTCATCACTTAGGAAATTACAAGGATTTTAGGAGCTCGGTGTCAGCAACCAGGGGGCAGGGACCGATATATATTCTTTCTTTTATTTCACAGTGTTATATGGATACTGGGAACGGCTGCACAACAGTACAGAGGTACATAATGCCACTGAACTGTACATTTAAAAATAATTTAAAAGATCAATCTTTTGTATATTTTATCACTATAAGAAACTTAAGGAAGGGGCTCCTGGGTGGCTCAGTCGGTTAAGCGTCTGACTTCGGCTCCGGTCATGATCTCACGGCTCGTGAGTTCGAGCCCCACGTCGGGCTCCGTGCTGACAGTTCAGAGCCTGGAGCCTGCTGGGGATTCTGCGTCTCCCTCTCTCCCTCTCCCCCTCCCCCGTTCACACTCTGTTTCTCTGTCTCTCAAAAAATAATAAATAAATGCTAAAAAAAAAAAAAAAGAAAGAAAATTAAGGAGAAAAAGACATACAGACCATTCAAAGATGTTTGGTAAGAGCAATTAAAAAAAAAATGCAGCCAAGGTCAAAACCAGTAAGTGAACGTTCTACCTGCAGGGCTGCTGGTCCCCAGCTCCCCTGTGCTTTAGGGAGCTACCTGTATCCATCCCAGTAAAGAAGAAGGAGCAGGACCCCCTGCACTGCCCCGCCTAGGGGACCCACCATTCTGGAAGGGGGCCGGGAGCCCACAGTGAAGACAGTACCCCCAGGAGAACGTGGTGCACTCTGATTTGGGGACCACTGGTCTGTTCTGGAACACCCCGAGGCCCTGGCATGCTCCAAAACCAGCACTTCGTGAGCGACAGATGCAACTCCCACCCCCCACCCCTCTTCCAGGCCCCTCCACGCTCCTGCGTGTCCCCCTCCGTGTGGTGGGACAAGTCCTGCTGAAGTTCCCTGCCCTGTGCTCCCTGCTTCTTTCCTTTCTGCTTTGACAACAGCCCTGTTGCCCTACCCTCCCTTCTCGGCTGCCTGGCTTTCATTTTCCTGGTCTTGTGGGAGGGCCACGCTGCATTAGGAGCCCAGCATTGCTATTTACGAACCAGGTGACATGCGTGGACTGTTTAAACTCTGCCTCAGTTTCCTCAGTATAACGACAGAGTTGGTAGTAATACCCACCACTGGCCTTTCCCCCTTTGACCTTCTGATTTTCTGGTATTTACTTCCTTGTTCTAGTCTCAGAACACAGTCCACGTCTGGGGCCTGTCACCTCTTCCAGGATTAGCAGCCGCCCCTCCCCGGTGTCCTTGCCCCAGTTCCGCGGAGCCCTCCCTCCCCTCTGCAGACAGAGGCAACTTTTCAAAATTCAAGCCATTGGCCATTTTCCTGCTGAGTGGCTCCCGGCTGTTTCCAGGAGGGGTTGGTCCTCCATAACGTGGCCCAAGGGGGTGGTCATGACTCTGTGCCTGGTGACAGCCCTGCCTCAGTCTCAGATCTGGTCCCTTGAAGTCTGAGCCACAGCACTGCTGGGTATCTCGGCGGCCATCCTTCCAGCACATACCAGACCTTCAGCCCTCTGCCAGGGGACAGTTCCATTGTTTGTGGAGCAGGGCTCTGGCCTGGGAGCTAGGGACAAAGGCGGACCCGCCCCAGTCCTGCCCCGTGTGGCTCCACTCTGCAGGCCTATCCTTCCCCTGCCTTGCTTGTTCACCTCCTTTTGTCCCTGGGCACGTAGAGCCCAGCCCTCCTCCAGGAGACCTGCTCTCTATGCTTCCTTGTTGTGGCCCCATCACACTGCAGCGAAGTCTCTGCCTTAGCCCCGTCCCCTCCACACCCGCTTGGAGCCCTCCGGGGCAAGGACCTGGTGCGGGGCGCAGCCGGGAGCGGGGCTGGCTTACCCCAGTTACGAGTTCTTGCTTCCCTCCTCTTCCCGTTGTTTCTGGGACTTCAGGCCTCATCCCCTCCTGGGTTAATCCTCCAAGGTAAGGATTAAAACTCTACCCACCTCGTGCGATTGTGAGATTGTCGTGAATACCAGTCACAGCTATTATTAGTGCCTTTGTATGTGGCCTCACTCAATGGATCGTCCTGGGCCCACTTTACAGATGAGAGAATTGAGGCCCAGGGAGGTAGAGTAACCTGTTCAGAGCTGAGATTCTAAGCCCTGCAGCCTGGCCTCAGAGCCTGGGCCGAGCCCTTCTGCCCTTCCCTACAGGAAGCTAAGTGATGAGGGTAAAATAGCTCTCCAAAAAGTGCCCGGCCGCGTCACAATGCAGTGTCCACAATCGTGGTGACTTTCATTTCATGTCTGTCCCCCTCGTTGCTCATGTTTGCAGTGATGCTCCAAGTACACACCCACCGCGTTCTTTATTTTCACAAACGCCCCTGTGGGCCAGGTGCCGTCTCGGGGCCCTCTGCATTTAACCCTCAGCACACGTGGTGTCGCGCACAGTCGTGTTCCATCTGCAGTGTCCCTGCCCCGGGTGGCAGGCGTGTGCGACCCTGCGGCACGCCCGGTGTCCCTGCCCGCATCCCCCGGCAGGGGGCGCTGCCTCGCACCCGTCCAGCCTTGTGCTATTCGGCCGGGCTTAGGAGCCTCGGCCAAGGGACCGATGGGAATGACTCTTAGCTCGGCGTCAACCCCTGCGAGCCTGGAGGCCAGGGGAAATCACATCCGCATGGGTGACCCACAGACTCCGCCAAAGCCTCCCAGCGTCACTGCTCCTATAGCCTCGTATCACTGCCGGCTGCCCTAATGCTCAGTGCCCGTTAAAAAAAAAATCACAGAAGATGCAGTCCTGGCTTCGTTCTGGTGGCGGCGGGGCAGGAGCGGGAGGGACGGACGGTGTTCGGTGTTACTCACGGTCTGCAAAGGGCTGAGGCTGCAACCGCCGGCCTAGTCCCGGGCCCCAGGAGGCGTACAGTAAGCCGGCGGGACGCCACCGCTAAATCTTGTTTGCCAGCTTCCCCGCTGGTTAATGGTTAGAGGGGGGCCAGTGGCCTTCACCATTTGGTGGTCCCCTCCCCTCCTACATTAACCAATGGGAGGCTTTTCCAGGAAATTTGAGCAAACACAGCAACGCCGCAAGTTAACTTTCCTCTGCGGGCAGTTCCCTGAATTTTATTTTTAATATCAAAATGTGGCCGCGGTTGCGTCAGTGCCTGTGGTTGCCTGGCGGCAGCTGGCGCAGAAGCCGCAGGTGTCCTTAATTAGCACAGTGGTACCCGGCACCTGTGGAGAACCAGGTGCCAAGCTTGGGCTGGGGATGAGTCCTGCAAGGGTTCTGGCTTCCAGGGGACCTCCGTCCGGTGGGAGAGAGGCATGGAATAAAAGCAGCCGCGTGCTTCCCGCAGATTATCTCACTTGCTCTGCACAATGACTTTATGAAGTGGAGACAGATCTTACCACTTTTGTTCAGATGAGGCGACTGAGAGAGCTTCCCTTGGGATTCTGATCCAAGCCCACTCAACTCGAAAGTCTAGCGCCTTCCCTCTTCCCCACATTTTTATTTGTTCTCTTTTGATTGGAAGTGACAGACAACAAACATTTTAAAGCAAAAAAAAAAAAAAAAAAGAAAAGAAAACCACCCCCAAAACCATTATATATTGGGTCTCATGAATGAGAGTTCTGAGGGGGTGGGGAGGGCTTCAGGCTTGGCTGGATCCAGGGCTTCCAGGTTGGGTATCATTTCTTGGTCTCTCTTTTTAAAAAAATTCTTTCTTGGCTCTTTTTCCAGCTTTCCTGCTTTAGCCTGTACAGTGTGGGGGCACCGGTAGCCACTGCGGCTGCAGGTTATTTGGTTATCACTAGGTTATTTGATATCAGAAGCAGAGAGACACTTTTTTCTCACTGTTTATATCGGTTCCCCAAAGGACTCCAGAGTTGATTGCTCATCCTTGGCCTTATCACAGCGCACAGAACAGAGCCTTGCGAAAGCCCAGCAGGTTCCTGTGCCCTCTGCTGGTTGATAACATTATTACTTCCCTTCAGGAATGAGGGGAGCCGTTTCCATGAGTAAAGAGGAAAAAATGCACCCAGGCCGGGTTCTAGAGTTTTGGGGGTGCTTCAATCTTATTAATACTTTTTGGTCTTTTAAACTTTTTTTTAATTTATTAAGTCAATTTTGGAATTTATATCTAGGAATTTATTATTTTAAAATGCCTGTCATACCAGTGGTTTTTTGTTTCTGTATTTTATTTACATATTTCCTTTCTTATTATTTTTTTTTCCCCCTGATGAGTCTTGTTAGGGAGCTCTGTCTAGTTAATTAATCTTTCAAAGGACCGGCTTTTAGTTTTGTTAATTCTTCATTTTTTTTTTTTTTTGAAATCTATTTTTTATTGATTTCTGCCTTTTGTTTTACTTTTTACCATCTTTTCAAATTCCTTGTTTTTTTCCCCCCCCGTTGTTCTTTTTCTGATTTCTTGAATGAAATGCCTAGCCGGCTTTCTTTTTTAACATTTCCAGTCTCCATATAAATGTATTTATTATTATTTTTTTTTAAATTTTTTTTTTCAACGTTTTTATTTATTTTTGGGACAGAGAGAGACATAGCATGAACGGGGGAGGGGCAGAGAGAGAGGGAGACACAGAATCGGAAACAGGCTCCAGGCTCTGAGCTATCAGCCCAGAGCCCGATGCGGGGCTCGAACTCATGGACCGCGAGATCATGACCTGGCTGAAGTCGGACGCTTAACCGACTGCGCCACCCAGGCGCCCTATAAATGTATTTAAAGTTAAAAGTTTTCATCTAAATTCTGACTTAGGGATGTCCAACAAAGCTTTGCTATTTACCATTATCATTGTCATTTTTTGATGTGTTTCTTAATTCCCTTAATGGTTTCATTTTTAGCCCCAGGGTAACTTAGTAACTTAGTAATATGCCATTTAGCGTAATTTAGAATCTCTGACTACTCCTTTGTTATTTGCTTTTATTTCACCATGGTCAAAAAATATTATCTGTAGGCATACCTAATAAATGTTGTGGGTTTGGTTGCAGACCACCACACTAAAGTACATGTCATGACAAAGTGAGTCAAATGAATTTTCTGGCTTCCCGGTGCGTGTAAAAGTTATGTTTATGTTACACTGTATGTCTAAAAAATGTATATACCTTAATTAAAAAATTCTTTATTGCTGGGGCGCCTGGCTGGCTCAGTTGGTTAAGCGTCCAGCTTTGGCTCAGGTTCGTGAGTTTGAGCCCTGCATCGGGCTCTCTGCTCTCAGCATGGAGCCCGTTTTGGATCCTCTGTCCCTCTGTCTCTACCCCTTCCCTGCTCATGCTCCCACCCCCCCAGATAAATAAACACTAAAAAAATGATGAAAAAATAAAATTATCAAAAAATACTTTAGGGGCGCCTGGGTGGCGCAGTTGGTTAAGCGTCCGACTTCAGCCAGGTCACGATCTCGCGGTCCGGGAGTTCGAGCCCCGCGTCAGGCTCTGGGCTGATGGCTCAGAGCCTGGAGCCTGTTTCCGATTCTGTGTGTCCCTCTCCCTCTGCCCCTCCCCCGTTCATGCTCTGTCTCTCTCTGTCCCAAAAATAAATAAACGTTGAAAAAAAATTAAAAAAAAAAATATTTAAAAAAAAAAATACTTTATTGCTAAAGATGCTAAACATCACCCAAGCTTTCTGCAGGTCATAATCACAGACCACAGATGACCATAGCAAATATAATAGTAATGAAAAAGTTTGAAATACTGTGAGAATTACCAAAAGGTGACAGCGAGACATGAAATGAGCAGATTCTGTTGGAAAAATGGTGCCAACAGACTTGCTTCATGCACAGTTGCCGGAAACCCTGCATTTGAAGAAACACAATTATCTGTGAAGCTCAGTAAAGCGAAGCCCAAGGAAACGAGGTATGCCCGCATGTGATACCGAACGTGTGGAACTTAGGATTTTTTTTTGCAATCGTATGTGCTCTATTTTTATAAACACTCCACGTTTTCTTAAAAGATAATGGGTAATAGGGGCGCCTGGGTGGCTCGGTCAGTTAAGCTTCCGACTTTGGCTTAGGTCATGATCTCATAGCTTGTGAGTTCGAGCCCCACGTCGGGCTCTGTGCCGACAGCTCAGAGCCTGGAGCCTGCTTCCGATTCTGTGATTTCCCCTCCTCTGCGCACGCTCTCTCTCTGTCTCTCAAGATAAGGAAGGAAGGAAGGAAATAAATAAATAAACGCTGAACAAATTGAAAAGTGTCAGCGTCATAAAAGACTGAATGTACTACCTCTCGGAGGAGATCAAAGAAGCATGGCATTGTAATGGTGTGATTTCAGACGAGGAGGTGGTGATTCTGAGAGGGCGTCAGCAAGAAAGCTTCTCCCCGGGCTTGGGGTGACCCCTCAAAGACCGGAAAATCATGCCTTATGGCTTCCTCAATGCATCCTCCTTAACTGCGGAAATGTGTGCTACGAAGGACATCGTGGAGACAGTTGACAAAACTGGAGCGTGAACGGTACGTTAGAAGACAGTGTTGTACCAGGGCCGACTTTCTCGAAGCTGAGCGCTTTACTGAAAAATAACATCCCCAGTTCTTAGAAAATATACACGAAGGTATTTAAGAGGAAAGGGTCATGATGTGTAAAACGGAGTCTCAGAGGTTTCTGTAAATACGTACACATTTATACACACACAGGCTGAAGACTGCAACCGTGGACTGAGCAGAGCATCGAGCCTGTGGTAAGGTCTCCATCGAGAGAACCAGAGCTAAAGCCGTTATTTTATCTCTTTAGCCACTAAGTACTACTTCGTAGTAAGTACTGGCTACTTTAGTGCCTGACAAGAAGACTTCGTCTTTTTTTTTTTTTTTTTTAAGTTTATTTTTATTTATTTTGAGAACGATACAGAGAGCGAGCCGGGGTAGGGGCAGAGAGAGAAGGAGACAGAATCCCAAGCAGGTGCCACGCTCTCGGCACGGGGCCCGATGCGGGGGCTTGAACCTATGAACCGTGAGATCATGACCTGAACTGAAATCAAGAGTCTGACGCTTAACGGACTGAGCCGCCCAGACGCCCCGGAAGACCTTGTCTTTAACCATTAACCTTAGCCCCTTAACGTGGAAAACTAATTTTCTAAAATAAACACTTCCCTTAAGCACTTTTGAGTCAGATGTCGATTTATTAGCCACGGGTTCCCTGAACACTTGGTCTGTGCACACTGCAGACCCTGGCTCGTGGCCTCCTGGGGAGTGAGACCCGTTCCCTGCTTACTAGGAGGCCCAGTTCAGCATCGATGCATCTGGGTCTCATTCGGGAATGATCTACTGGTCTTTTAGGGCTCTCCAGAAATGCTGGGAGGAGCTCCTGGCCTGAAGCCCACTAAGAATGACCACCACCTCCCCCTAACGAAATCACTCCAGCCCAGATGTGGGTTCCTCTGCCCCAACTCCGCCAACCACAGAAACGGGGACTGGCAGGGTTGCTCAGAACCTTCTGACTTCTGTAGCTCAGTGGAGAAGACAGCGCCGTCTGGAATCCCATCTCTGGGTAAACAGGGCCCGGGCCTCGCCTGGTGTGGGGACAGGACACGTCAAGCCAGGGACCTGCAGCGATAATCCGAATCGCCAGGGAGTCTTGGCTGGCCTTTGCCAAGCCCTGGCCGGCTGTTTACCCTAGGAATCATGACCTGTGCTGGCAAAGCAGGATGCCAGCCAGTGCTTATGGCCAGCGTGGGGGTGGCAGGGGCTAAATCTTGGACTTTGCGGGCTAACCTGAGATGGCCCTTGCTGGTCCCAGGGCCTGCCTTCTGGCTGTTGTGGGCCAGGGGAGCTGACTCCCCCGCGTTGCTGGGGCTACCAATTCCCTCTGTGTGCTCATCCTTTGTGCAGTTCCTGGACTGAGTTCCTGCAGTTGAGCAGGACTCTAACCCTGTCTTGGGCCTCCCGCTCCTGGACAGGCAGGAAATCAGCCCAGGGGGGTCATTAACTCACTGGTAAGGTTCTGCATCGGTTGGCCCCCTTTTATTTTTTTTGTATACTTCCTACCTGCCAATTCGTGCTCTGTGCTGGTTTCACAGCCATGCGGAAAGCACCGAGCGTGGGGGCGGGGGCTGGCACCCAGTGAGGACTGCAGCGGGCATTTATCGAGCCCTCGCCGGGTGCCAGCTCTGGTGTTTTATGTATTTTGATCTATTTGATCCTCACAAGAATCCACAGGGTAGGTATTCTTATCATGCAGGATTAGTGGAGCAGGTCAAGAGTGGGGACCTGGGTTCGAATCCGGCCCCTAGCCGTGCGATGTTGGGCGCCTTCCGTAAGCTCTCTGCACCTCAGCCGAGGAACGGAGACCCTGGTATCTGGAGTCTGTTAGGTTGTTGTAAAGAATGCCTCAGGTTATGTGTGGAGAGAGCACAGAGCCGTGCCTGATGTATTCCCAGGCATACGAAAGCTGCTGATGATGGAGATTCCCATTTGGCAGATGGGGTGACTGGCGGAGGGCGGTTGGAGGGCTGAAGTCACACAGGCACGTAGACGAGCCAGAATTTGAACCCAGGTGCCTTAGCCAGAGTCCTCACCGCAGAGGTCAGGGGCCTCCGGCTTCATGCGTTCCTTCCCTGCCCGCTCCCACGGCGGACCAGGGGCTGTGGGCCCTCCAGTCTCTAGCATAGGAATTCCGCAGGGCAGATTCCTGGGCCCAGGAGGTTGGTGGGGTGTGGGAGGTGATGTGAATGCCCCCTGGTGGTCCTCGTGTGGCCTAGTTCGCAGTCCCAGGAGCAGAGGATGGGGCAGGCCAATTCTGCAGGTCCCTCGCAGGGGCCTGGGGCACAGTCCCCGCCTGCCTCTTGCTCTCTCACTGACTTGTTCTGGGACCTTGGACAAGTTGCCTGACTTCTCTGAGGCTCGGTTTCCTAACCTCCCACCTTCCCTGAGGTCAGCGGAGGCAGGAGATTAGAATGGGGACAGTAAGAGAGGGGGCACCCGGGTGGCTCCGTTGGTTAAGCGTCCAACTTCAGCTCGGGTCATGACCCTGTGGCTCCGTGAGTTCCAGCAGGTTTTAGGCTCCGTGCTGACGGCTTGGAGCCTGGGGCTTGCTTTTGATTCCGTGTCCCGCACTCTCTCTGCCCCTCCCCTGCTTGAGCTCTGTCTCTCTGTCTCCCTCTCTGTCTCTCAAACACAAAACATTAAAAAAAAAGATAGTAAGAAGACTGCCAGACCTTGGGAATTTGTCAGACTTGTCTCCGGTGTCACTACAGCAATTACTCGTTGTGGGACTTTGGCCAATCCCTTGCTCTCTGCAGACCTCAACTTTTGTATCCATTCAGCGTGGTGTAGAATCGTGCCTGCCTGGGAGGGTTCTGGTGTTGATGAATGGCAGTAATGTAACGCGTAACATACAGTGGTTGTAAGGGGCCCTCGGACTACTGCTCTGGCCACGTTTGGGTGTCACTGTCACGTTGGCCTCATGGAGCAATTTGGGAAGGGTTCTCTGTTATTCTAAAATCTGGGAAACTGTGCAGACTTGGCATTATTTTTTCCTTAAATGTTTGGCAGAACTTGCCAGAGAAATCATCTGGGCTTAGAGTTTTCTTGGCGAGAAATTGTTTCATATACGGATTTAACTCTTTCCTAGAGAACTATTCAGATTTTCTATTTCTTCAAGTAGGAGTCAAAAAATTGTCCATTTAATCTAACTTTCAAAACTTACGTATATACAGTTTTTTAAGTTTATTTATTTATTTTGAGAGAGAGAGACAGAGGAGGAGGGGCAGAGAGAGAGAGAGAGAGAGAGAGAGAGAAAATCCCAACCAGACTCCATGCTGTCAGTGCAGAACCCCAAGCAGGGCTCAGTCCCATGAACCGTGAGATCATGATCTGAGCCAAAACCAAGAGTCAGATGCTTAACCGACGGAACCACCCAGGAGCCCCTGTACATAAGTTTTTATAACATACCCATACTATTTTTAAGAATGTTCCAGATGCATAGGAATGGCTCATTTTTCCTCCCTGACCTTGGTCATTTGTGCTTCTTTTGTGTTTTTCTTGATCAGTCTCACCAAAGGGTCGTTAATGTTTTTGTGTTAAGAAGCGACTTTAGAGTTTCCTAATCTTATTTTACCTTGCTTTCTATTTCATTAACTTCTGTTGTGTTTATTATTATTTCCTTTCTTCGATATCATTTTATTTGATCTGTGGCTTCTTTTCTAATGTCTTCAGATGATGACCTCGTTTTTTTGTTTTGTTTTGTCTTTTACTGTATATGCGAACATAGGCATTTGAAGCAGCAAAGTTTCCTCCGCAGCAGATAAGATGTATCTGGAAAGGTTTTTTTTTTTTTTTTCGAACAGCTTTATTGAGATATAATTTGTATACCATAAAACTCACCCACTGACAGTGTAGGATTCAATGATTTTTAGCAAATTTAGAGTTGTACCAATGCCATCGGTTTTGGAACAATTCCATTGCTAGAAAAAAAATCCAATAAAGCCTTTCGCTATCAATGCCTACTCCTTTTTTTTTTAAACCTTAGACTGACATATAGGTATGTGTATATATAAATATATGTATATTTTTTATGAGAGATTGAGAGAGAGAGAGAGAGAGAGAGAGAGAATGTGAGTGAGGGAGGGGCAGAGAGACAGGGAGACACAGAATCTGAAGCGGGTGCCGGTACAGAGCTCAATGCAGGGCTTGAACCCACGAACCATGAAATCATGACCTGAGCCGAAGTCAGATGCTCAACCAACTGAGCCACCCGGGTGCCCCACTATCAGTTCCTACTCTTAAATCCAGCTGTAGGCAACCATTGATCTGCTTTATGGCTCCACATTTTTGCCTTTTCTGAGTAATTTGTATAAGTGGAATCACATAATATTTAGTTTTTTGCTCTGGTTTCTTTCACCTAACATATTGTTTTTGAGACTTAGCCACATTGTAGTATGTTGTCAGATTATTCTTTTTTGTTGCTGAATAGTATACCACTATGTTGATAGACCCCAGTGGTGTGTCAGCTGGAGGAGAAAATGATTGTATTGATCTCTGTTTCTATCTCTATCTGTGTTCATTCATGTCCATATCTATCATCATATGTGTATGTCTATATACCTATACCTAATCCATCCATCCGTCCATCCACCCATCCATCCATCCATCCGTCCAACCATCCATCCATCCACCCATTCATCCACCCACCCACTCATCTGTCCATCCATCCATCCATCCGTCCATCCGTCCGTCCAACCATCCATCCATCCAACCATCCATCCATCCACCCATCCGTCCACCCATTCATCCATCCACCCATCCGTCCATCCATTCATCCATCCATCCGTCTGTCCAACCATCCATCCATACATCCACCCATCTGTCCACCCATTCATCCATCCACCCATCCGTCCATCCATTCATCCATCCATCCATCCATCCATCCATCCATCCATCTGTCCAACCATCCATCCATACATCCACCCATCCGTCCACCCATACATCCATCCACCCGTCCATCCATCCATTCATCCATCCGTCCATCCATCCATCCATCCATCCATCCATCCATCTGTCCATCCACCCATCCGCCCATCCATCCATCCATCCATCCGTCCAACCATCCGTCCAACCATCCATCCGTCCACCCGTCCGTCCATCCATCCGTCCGTCCATCCATCCATTCATCCATCCATCCATCCATCCATCCGTCTGTCCAACCATCCATCCATACATCCACCCATCTGTCCACCCATTCATCCATCCACCCATCCGTCCATCCATTCATCCATCCATCCATCCATCCATCCATCTGTCCAACCATCCATCCATCCATCCACCCATCTGTCCACCCATACATCCATCCACCCATCCGTCCATCCATCCATCCATCCATCCATCCGTCCAACCATCCGTCCAACCATCCATCCATCCACCCGTCCGTCCATCCATCCGTCCGTCCATCCATCCATCCATCCGTCCAACCATCCGTTCAACCATCTGTCCATCCACCCATCCGTCCATCCATTCGTCCATCCAACCATCCATCCATCCATCCATCCATCCATCCATCCATCCGTCCAACCATCCATCCATCCATCCATCCATCCATCCATCCATCTTATAGAAGAAATAGGAGCAGGTTTGCATCCTGATAGAAAAAGTCTAGTAGATAGGGAGGGTTTGTGATCGAGGAAGTAAGGGGCGGGGTTGTTGGTGTGGCGTCCTTGAGTGGGTGAGATAAAATACCACCAATGACATGCGGCGGGGGGGAGGGGTGGCCCCAGCTAGGAGCGTGACCAGAGGTTCCATTGTGACAGGAGGGAAGGTGGAGGTATGAGCAGAACTGCAGGTGGGTGGGCAGATGATTATCGCCTATATTTTGCTAGTGAATAGGAAGTAACGTCATCAGCCGAGAGTGACTTGGGGCAGGAGGTCTCAGAGGTTAGATAAGAGGTGAAGGTATGAAAGCCAAGTTATGGAGTATGTACTTAAGGCAGTGAGAGCATAAAAGTGCTCGCGTAGAGGGAGACTGCTCCCAGGATCAAGTCCTCTTTTATGGTTTAGGGATCATGAATTAAAAACGAGCCCCATCAGTGCGTTATGTATTTTTTTCTAGCTGTATTCAGCAGGTGGAGTGCAGGCTTGGAACGGGGGTGGGGCGGGGAGGATCGGAGGGTTTTGCCAAGCAGGCATGATAAGGGCAGACAAGACAGAGGAGCTGAGGGTACAGCTGGTCGTGGAATTTAAGCAGGGCAAGGAGGAAGCCAGGGCCCGGGGAAGAGAGGGAGGTGGAAACTGGCAGGATCAGGCGATTGCACATCCCAGTGGGTGCAAGGATGTTTGGGGTTGGATGCCTAAAGGAAGGAGCTGGAAAGAAAGGAGGGGGTGGTCAGAGAGGACACTTGAGCTTGTGGCAGGGTCGCCGGGCCGTGACGGGGTCTGTGCAATGACTAGGGAGCGAAGTCCCCAGGGATTCCCACCAGCGTGGAGCGGTTCTTTGACCCCAGTTTGCCGTCAGGCGACACCTTCAGCACCTGTCGCAGTGACTCACATTCCATCAGTACTGGGCTCCTTGACCGTTCGGCTTAAAATTCCACCTGACACACCTCCCAGTTAGGACAGGTACCCACTTGGTAGCAAAAGAGAGTATATTAGGGGCGCCTGGGTGGCGCAGTTGGTTAAGCGTCCGACTTCAGCCAGGTCACGATCTCGCGGTCTGTGAGTTCGAGCCCCGCGTCGGGCTCTGGGCTGATGGCTCAGAGCCTGGAGCCTGTTTCCGATTCTGTGTCTCCCTCTCTCTCTGCCCCTCCCCCGTTCATGCTCTGTCTCTCTCTGTCCCAAAAATAAATAAACGTTGAAAAAAAAAAAATTAAAAAAAAAAAAAAAAAAAAGAGAGTATATTACACCGCTTACAGTTTGTCCCCAGACCAGGAGTGGTGCAGTGGGCCGTGGGCCGTGGGCACCTCCGTGACGAGCCCTTCGAGGTTGGGACCCGCCTCCTCTGTCTCTTGCAGCCTCAGGACTGTGCCTCGCACACATCAGGTACCCGATGGAGGCTTGCTCAGAGGATTTGCATCGGACTGACTGTCAGATGGAAACTTCTGTGAAGAGCTCAGTGCCTGCTCTGTGAGCCAGTTTCAGAGAAGGAGTCCCTCACGCAGAGTTTCGCGGACAGGGTTTGAAAGGCAGAGCTGTGCTGGGTCAGGCTTTGCAGGAGCAAGGCTGGGGCAGGCCAGTGCTCCCAAACACAAAGTCATATTAAGTAGCTTTTCTGAGCAAAGAGAACTCGAGAAGTTCCCTGCACGCTTTCCTTCTCAGCCACTTGTGGAGAGACCGGAAACCCAGCTGGCCCCTCGTTCGCCTCCGGGCCTGTCGGACACCCGCAGGTAGTGACGATAAGGCAGTCCTGCCCTCTGTGTCACACAAATGCACCTAGACCGCTCTCGGTGGGTTCCCCAAGTCATGCAGGGGGGCCGCTGGCCCAGTGGCACCAAAGTGATTCACACAAGGTTGTCACTTGCTGCTTTATTGAGTTGATTGCTCAAAGGAACACAGGTCTGCCACGGTCCAGGTAGCAAGGGCATGAGAGAACTAAAAGCAGAGAGAAAAGTCCAGAAACCAGCAGGGGATGTGAAGCTGCCAGGAGGTCACGAGAGTGACACGGGTCTGCAGATCCTCCTGGGAATGTTGGTGTCGGGGCAGTGGGCTTGACTTGTGAACGTTCCACTGTTCTGGACGTTGGTGTGCTCATCTGGGCCACGGGGATAATGACTCAGAGGGGTTTTGTGCAAAGACCAGAAGACAGACCCACGAGCTGTGGGCTCAGCGCGCTCCTGCTTCATTTTCCTTTTTCTTCGGGAGCCCAGGACGGTGGAGGTGGAGGCCAACGCGTCCTCTGGCCACCTGACTATGCTTTTGCTATGCGATTCGTCACTCTCCCCATGGAGAGAAGGCTGTGACCGCCTTCCTTAAACATTAACAGCAGGAAAGGTCTGTTGAAATGAAAGGGGGGACAGATGGGACCTGGGGAGGGACCGGAGGCTTGAGGCATCCTCCCTTCTTCTCCTCTCTCATCCATGGTCAGCTCTGCTCGGTGCACCGCCAGCGGGGACCGACGTTCTGGGTGCTGATCTCAGCAGGCGCTGCCCCTCCTGCGGGGGTGGCCACCCTGCCCCTGGGTCTGGGCGCAGACCCTCTGATTGCCTTCCCGGGGCCTGTAATCCCCCCCGGCTCTGTGGAGGCTAGATGCGTGAGCCGGCCTCCCCTGGGGGGGGGGGGGACAGTTTCCTCATCCAAAGGGATGGAGGATGCGTCTCTCGCCCTCAGGCTTGGCTCTCACGGTTGGCCAGCTCTCTGTCCTGCTCTACCCGTCCCTCCTCGACGGCACAGTCCCCTCTGCCCCTCCATCGTCTGTGCTCCTGAGATGCTCCCGGCTGGCATCGCTTTCCCCTCGCCTCTCAGAGAGGCACTGGCCTTTCTATTGACTCCTACCCATATTCCAGCCCCAGGAGTCCTGGCGTTTCCACCTCCAAACGCCTCTCCTGCCCCACCCTTCTCACTGTCCATACCGCCTCTCTCGGAGGCCTGCCTGCGTCGTCACTGGCTGTCTCATCCCCCCCCCGCCACCCTCAGACCCCTCTGCTGCCGTCCCCTTCCCTGGGACATCGGCTTGAGCTCCCTCAAGCTCAGATGCAATCCCGCCCTTGTTTACAGCCCCGCTCCCCCCCCACCCCCAGGTGGTCTTCCTCCCCCAGTTCACAGGGTGACGGTCCCAGCGCCTTCGCCTGTCAGCCAAGGCCCCTGTGGAGTCAGATCCCACTCACCGCTCACCGCAGACCATCCCCTCTTGCCTGCTCCCGTTCACACCACCTCCACTACCTGCCTTCTCCCAAAGTTGGCTAATATTTCCGGGTATTTCCCCTTCCTACTCCCCAGAGATCCCACGGCGGTGTTAGGACTTCAGGACTCAGTCTAGCGGGAGGCTCACCTCTGATTCTTCCGGAACCACGAGGGGATGTCCCCGCCCTTCCGGAGGGGTCAGTGCTGCAGAAACGCACCTGGCCTCACGCTGTCCCCAGAGCAGGGGCGCTTGCCTTGGCGGGGAGCCTGGGAAAGGGGGCATTACCCCTCACCCCCAAGTGAGGCTCAGCCCTCTCCTTGGGAGCAGCTGTCCCCAGGACGCCACTGGGGTGTTGCAATTCACCATTTCCACGTGTGACGTCTCCCCCCACCCCCAGATGAGGAACCCTTGGTGGCCGGGCCCTGTGTGCCCCAGGGCAAGGCATGAGCATGGGCATCTCCGGGGCCCCTCGGTGCATGTTCAATGAAGGAGGAAGGGAGCCACGTTATAAATGGCCCAGACACCCGGATGTGTACTTACCCTGGAGATGGTTTGCAGAGAAATGCCCATGATTCCTGCACGGTCATTGAATACATCCAACAGGCCCGCTGAGGGCAGGAGCCGCTCCAGGTGACTGTTCCCAGATAGAGAGAATGTTGGAAAGCACAGCCTCCTCCTGTTACTTAGGGGGGATGAAGGGGGATGACAGAGCTGAGGTCATGTCACCTAGTAAGTGGCCCTGGCCAGCGATCTCACTGCACGTAACTTAATAGAATAAAATCTGTGTCAGCCGTGTTTACTGGGTGCCTTCAATGAACAGACCTGTGCCAGGTACTTTATAAGGTAATTTCATTTTGTCCTCACAGTGGCTCTGGGAGCTGGGTGCCACGAATGCCCACCTCCCATCAGTGAGAAAATGGGGAGTCCAAAAGGCTGAGTGATTTCCCCGAAGTCACACAGTTTCTGAAGGGCAAGGATCGGACCCAAGTCTGATGCCGTTGCTGCTTGGACTGGCCTGCCACCGGGCCCTGCGGAATAGGAGGCTGTCCGTCTGTGTAGACTTGCCCTGTTGCTTTGGCTGAGTGTGGCCCCGGGGCAGGGCTGGGAGCCCGTGTTTCCTACTTCTCCTGGTTCACCTTACGGTGTCCGCCCCGGAAAAGCACACTGGGGTTCACAGCCGCAGGGAGACCGTCTGCCCTGGGCTTGCTTCCCTGTCTCCACCGCGAGCTGAGCCGACAGTCTCCTAACAGCTGCAGGCGCCTTGCAGGCGGGCCAAGCAACCCACGGGGAGGAGAGCTGAGTCCCTCAGTCTTCTCTGGGGGCACGGCGCTGGGGGCCGAGAAAGTTCCGCCTGGGCGAAAACCTCAACCGTTAGCTCAGTGCGGTTTGCTCCCTGTCTAGTCAGCCAGGTCTGGGGAGGGGATGAGAACACGGGGCGGGCAGGGTGCAGGAGCCCACAGTCCACGCCCGGGGTCATCCTGCAGAAGAGAGGAGACTTTGTCTTGCAGGGGACATCTGGCAAAGTTTGGAGACGTTCTTGGTGGTCACGAGTGGTGTGTGTGTGTGTGTGTGTGTGTGTGCATGCCGGGTGTGCCGCTGGCATCCAGTAGGTAGAGCATCTGGGCATGCGGCCAAACATCGCATAATATGCAGGATGGCCCCCCGCAGGTGAGGAGCGGTGTGGCCCCTGATGTGCTGAGACAGAATGACGGCTGTAGAGACCGTATGAGGGAGGTAGCCCTGGCTGATGTGTAATGACCAGGGATCTCCAAGGTCTGCCTGGACGCAGTGAGACCTCCCTGGAGCCCAAGTCCGGGCTTCCCAGAGTCCCATCTGGATGTGAATTCCCTGGGATCTTGTTAAAATAAAGGTTCTAGGGGCGCCTGGGTGGCTCAGTCGGTTGGGCGGCCGACTTCGGCTCAGGTCATGATCTCGCGGTCCGTGAGTTCGAGCCCCGCGTCGGGCTCTGGGCTGACAGCTCGGAGCCTGGAGCCTGTTTCGGATTCTGTGTCTCCCTCTCTCTCTGCCCCTCCCCTGCTCATGCTCTGTCTCTCTCTGTCTCAAAAATAAATAAATCTCAAGAAAAAAAATTTAAAATAAAATAAAGGTTCTAAGTCAGTCGGTGTGCGAGGGGGCCTGAGATCCTACATTCCCGACGAGCTCCCGGATGAATCCAGTGATGCTGGTCCCTACGCTACACTTTGAGTAGCCGAGGCCTCACGTACCTCGGGGAGCCCGCGAGCTAATCAAGAGCATGGCGAAGAGGAGGGAAGTGCAGGTGGCTGGAATACCACGACCTGGTGTGAAGGGGCCTGGTCCTGGCTCCCACTGGGTCACTCACGGGGCGCGGCGAATGGATCGGTTACAAGCTGGACGACAGCCAGCCAACCACGGCTTCCGCAGCACTGTAGTTTGTTCATAGGTCTTCGGTGAAAACGCATGGTGTGTTCAAATCCCGTTCGGGACAGGCGGGGGGAAAGCTGAGTGAGACATCGCTCATCCTTTACAGCGTCTCAGGGCTGGGAAATCCTAGCACGCACCGTCAGTCTCTCCGAGGAAGACTGGATGTTTTGTTGCAACATGAGGGCACCCCATCGCCCATCTCTTTTGCAGGAGTGTTTGGCTGAGTCCTGCCTAATAATCGGGGTGTGAACTGTCCCCCGCTCTCTCACATCGTGGGCCCTAAGACCGGAGGGGTCGCAGCCCTGCCACCCCCAGTTGCAGAGGCTGAGAGGGGGGCTGTTGAGACGGGCTCGCTGCCTGCGGGAGCAGAAATCGCTGGGCTTTTATCTTAGCGGGAGGGGCTGAGTCCACGTGTCAAAGGTCTCTTCCACGAGAGCCTCTTGGGCCTCCCCGGCCTGGCCCGGGTCGGGCAGAACGAAGACCACGGTGGTGTTGCAGCTGGAGGGCAGCCGCAGGACGTAGCTGTGCAGGTGGCTGGTGGTGTCGGAGCTGGAACCAGCCCAGCCGCTGCATCACGGGCACCAGGACGGTGACCCCCCTCGCTCACCGAGAAGGGTCTGGGCTCAGTGGGCTTTGGGCCACAGAGGACTTTCCATTTTCCTGATAAGAGGAGGGACAGTGCCAACATTCGTGGCAGGGGGCACTGGATGCCAGACATTTCTCTCGTTTGGAAGATAGTTCAGGAGGGGCTACCGCATCGTTCTCGGTGCGGGCAGTCGGGTTGCGCACCGGAGACCGTTGTTGGAGGGGAGCTTACACGGGGCGGGGGGTGCTGAGGAGAGAAATAAAGGGAGAGGGAGAGAAGAAATGTCAGGGGAGGGGAGTTATCGGTTCACATAAGGTCTCCCTGAGAAGGAGACGTGGAGGAAAAAACCTGACAGGGGGAGGGTGTGATGACACGACAGGGAGAATAGCCCCGAGAGAGGGCATGGTACGTGCAAAGGCCCAGGGGCAGGAATGGGTCTGGTGTGTTTGAGGGGCATGGGGAAGCCTGTGGAGCCGGAGCAAAAGGAGTCGGGGAGAGGGTGGTAGGAGGGGAGGCCAGGGACGGAAGGGGGACCCTCAGTTTCTTCATGTATAAACTGGAGATAGAACAGCTACCCCACTGGAGATCTGCGAGCATTCAGTGAGATGCTCTAAGTGAAGCCTGAGCCCAATGCCCAGAAAATAGTAGCTGCCCGGTAATTGTTGGCTGTTAATTCTACTATTACAGTGCTCGCTGCGACTCTACCAAATACGACGCTGTACTCTCCCCCGTGTCAGGTGGAGAAGCCCGAATGCAGTCTACAAGGAAACCGTAGGCTACAGGGCCCGAGGAGCTTTGTCAGGGCTGGGCTGAGCCCACCCCCTCCTCCTTTGGAGTTGACTTTCTGTCTTCTCTTCCGGCAGCTGAGGCTCCTGGCCAGAAGCTGAGGGGTCCGGCTCCGAGGGGCCACACGGCCAACCCCGCAGGGCAGGAAGCGCTGAGAACCAGGAAGCTGAATTTCTGAGCGCTGTCATCTTGACAGTGTCTGGATTCCAGTGAGGCAGGTGTTAATACGGTGCAACAACCTCTGGCACGTGCAGAAGCCCCCGGTCTTGCGGGGACAGAGAGGAGTAATCCGAAAACGACAACGTCGTGCGTTAAGTCTTGAGATTAAAGAGAGGAAGTGGTACCACCCCAGACCACAGAGGAGAGACGGGTTTGTCCCCTCCAGTGGCTCTAACCCTCCTGTTGACCGAAGACCCCCAACTCTCTATGCACAGTCCACCCATGCCTCTTATGAGCTCCAGACCCACATCCCCCGCCGGCCATCTGGTCACCTCCATCCACATGTTCTAGAGGCACCTCACACCCAGCAGGTGGAAAACAAAAAATATTTCTCCCACCGCCACCTACTTTGGGGCACGGTGGGTAGGGGTTGCCAGACAAAATATAGGATGCTCACTTACATCTGAATTTCAGAGAAATAAGAAACACTTTTTAATAGAGGTATAACTATGTTTTGTTTCTAAATTTGGAAACCCTAGCGGTTGTTAAAGAAAGCTTCTTGGGGCGCGATGGCTTTGGAGCCGAGCCCTGAAGGGGGGGGGTTACCCGATGGCGGGGGACATGGAAGGGAGATGGGGAGTAAAGGGGTGAGCGACCTCTGTAGAGACCCACAGGCAAGAGGGGTCACACAGTTCAGGAAAGGGGTGTTGTTTCATGTGACTAGCCTAGGGGCCTCTTGGATGGGGGAAGGGTGGCGAGGGTGACAACAGATGTGGTTGAAGATGTCAGCTGAGAGCAGGTCACTGAAGTGGTCCAACCCAAAGACGTGGAGCATGACCCTAAGTGCCACAGTTGGGTTGGTGTGACTTACAGGTTTTCAGCAGTGGAATTACAAGGTCAAATTTGACTGATAGCATGGTTACCCCAACCGCAGGGTGGAAAATGGATTAAAGGAGGCAAACTGCAGACGGGAAAGCCAGTTAAGAAGCAACTGTAATACTTTTGGTAAGAGATAATGTAGCCTGAATGAAGCCAGTGGCAGTGGAGCGGGACAATGGGACAGACTGGAGAACGATTAGGGAGCAAACATCCACAGGTCACGGTTCCGGTTTATAAGTGTGGTGTGGGAGGGAAAGGAGACAGGTGATCGGCCCAGCTAGTGGTTTGACCTGGTTTGGGCAGGTGCATTCGGACTTAGAGGGAAGGAAATGGAAGAGAGGATTTGGAGGGGGGAGAAACAGTGGGAAGAAATTCTTCTTGCTTGGACCATGCTGAACTTAGGACACTTCTTGGACATTTGGGTGGAGGTGACCAGGCAATCGGTGGGGGGTATGGGTCTGGAGCTCATGAGAGGTTGGCGCTGGGCATAGAGGAGTTGAGGGTCCAGAGTGCAGGAGGGGTAGGGGCCACTGGAGGGCCAAGCTTGCCCAAAGAAGATGACTGAAGGAGAACTCTATGAAATACCGTCATTTAACGGGGCTCTTCGTGAGAGGGAGATATGCAAAAATGGCGGAGGTAGGGGAAACAGGAAAGGCATGCTGAGCCCACGAGAGGAAAGTGCCAGGGAGGAGAGTCCACAAAACAGAGTTAAATGTAGCCAAGCTGGGTGGACGCAGAACGACAGGGCTCCCGGCTTAACAAGGAGGTTTGTTCTTCGAGGGTGGATGGGAGACAGCTTGCAAAACCATTTGAGATGCGCCCTGGGCCCAGAAGCAGGGCTCGTGTTTGGTAGCATGGAAGGCAGCCTGGGACAGCCGCGTGGGCAGGGCTGGCTTCAAGGAGGTGCAACCCAGCTGTCATCAGGGCCCCAAATGTAGCTTAATGCTCTGCGGTCACCACCTTGAAAAGTGAGTTCTGAGCAAGGGCCCCGACATATTCATTCACTGTGAAACGCACAAATTACGTAGCGGGTCTGTGTGGGGGCACCCCTACCTGAAATTTTGGTTGCGATGGGGCTATAGCCTGAGAGGGAACTAGAATGTTCAGGAGAAGGTATCGGAAGACGGGCTGCAGGTATGGGAGAGACAGGAGTTAAGGGGTAGCATTCTCGGAGAGGTAGGGGAGAGTGGGGCAAGAGACAAGCTGCAAAGGGTCCGAATAACCCCTAGAGAATGTCTTCCCTTTAAAGAAAAGATAATTGGCCAGAATCAAGACAGTGTCTGGGGTCCATTCCTGGGCCAGCTTCCCGATCTTGCCGCTGGCAAAATGGCACATCTACTCCCTGGCTACTTGGTTGTTCCCGAAGGGGATGAGGAAGACCTCCGTGTGGGACAGATTCTGGGCGATGTCGACAAACCTGTGTGACAGGTACTGCCTCTGGTCCACAGACAGCGTGCTGCCCGTGTGTGGCTGGCACCCCTCCAGGGACCGCAGCGGGGCAAGGAGTTGCCGACTGAAGTGCTCGTGACCATGAAGTGCTGGGACCTGGACGAGGGGCAGGCCCAGACCCTCCGGGACCTGGGTACGTGCTGCTGGCCTGGCCTGGAGAGCCAGCAAGGCGAGGGGGGGTGGAGAAACTCAGCGGGGAGGAGATGATGTTCTTGCCTGGGTTTGCGGCCACCGTCCGCCTATACGGGCTGAAGACCGAGTGGGAGTTGTTTGGGAAGGTTGAGGGGGCCGACGGGGTCACTGGGGTTGGATGATTTCCTCGGTCTGGAGCCCCTTGGCCACAGGCATGGGGACCCAGCCTGGCCACCAGTAGCCTGAAGAACTGAGTCGGGGGCACCATCCTGGACAAACAGAGACACAGAGCACCGTCACCCAGTCCAGTAGGGCTTGAGACCCCAGAATGCTTCCTGTTGCTCTCTCCTCCATGGAGCGCCCTGGGGTCAGCTTTAACAGGAAGTTCAAGGGGAACAGTGAGCACTTGGGTGAGACACAGGCTTTGGGATCGGGTAGACCTGGGTTTGAATCCTGACTTTGGAACTGTGGTTAGCTCGATGTGAGAACGTGGTGGGTGAAACACAGTAGGTGTTCGGTAAAACCATAGGCGTTCGACAAAAAGTCCTAGCTGTACCCTGCAGGCTTCTTTAGATTTTAGTTATAACAATAAATTCTATTTAAAATGTAATAGTCACACTATCAAGATTCAGCTCCTGCCTGCTCACTCAATCCTGCCCCCCAAAGGTAATCAGTTTTAAGAATTTGTCGTACGTTGGCCTCGAATTTTTTGTTTGTTTGCTTAGGTCTGTGTGTGAATTGAATATGTGATATTGACACACAGAACGTAGCTATATGTATGAATAATCGTATGGGCACACTTCAAAATGAAGTGGAATTACATCTTGCATAGTGTTCCATCACTTGCTTTTTAATTTGATATACGCTGGATGTATTTTGCTAATCTGTCAGTAGGTGCCCATCATTCCAGTATTTTGATGGTTCTATATATTGCATAGAAAGGATACACTTGCTATGTTATTAAATCATCTTTACTGATGGGTGTTGGTTTTTTTCAAGCTTTTAAAAATTTACTTCCTTTGAAAGAGAGAAAGAGTGAGTGAGCTGGGGAGGGGCAGAGAGAGAGAGAGAGAGAGAGAGAGAGAGAGAGAGAGAGAGAGAGAGAATCCCAAGCAGGCTCCATACTGCCAGGGCAGAGCCCGAGGAAGGGCTCAAACTCAGGAACCCTGAGATCATGACGTGAGCTGAAATCTAGAGCCAGATGCTTAGCTGACTTAGCCACCCAGGTGCCCTGTTGATTTCTTTTCCTGCTGTTTCAAAAATGCTGCGTGAACAATGTGAACGATTTTGTAGCGTTCACGTATGACTTTGGCATGCATTTAAATTTCCTAGGTAATACCAATTTGCCATCCACAAAGTCTGAACCCATTCTGTTCCTACAAACTCTAGGTGAAGCTGTCTACTACGCCATGTTCTTTCTGATTGGATATTGGCATCATTTTATTGTTGACTATGTAATAGATGGAAATAGCCTTTTGTTGTACCTTTTTATTATGGTTCAGTTGTCTTTTTCCCCCCTGACTGGGTTGTAGAAAATTCTTAAGTACATAACAAATACTGAGCCTTTGCTGGTCATAGATGCTGCGAGTGTTTTCTTTGGCTAGTCTGTCTTTGCCTTTCATCGTAAAGAAGTTTTAGTGTTTTGTGCACTCTGTTCTGCCAACAGTCACGCTAATGAAAGACTCTCCTGTCCCAAGATTATAAGAAACCACACACACCCATTCCTTCTTCAAGTACTTTTTTTTTTTTTTTTGTATTTTATAATTCTGTGCTTGTCTCTTTAATCTATTTGGAATTAAATTTGCATTTGGTGTGATGTGAGGCTCCAAGTATCCCATTCCTCAAATGGGCAATGGATTGAACTGATAGCATTTATGGACTAAACCACAGTTTCCTCGTGGATTTGAAAAGCCATCATTGCTCTGTAGAAAAGTCCACTTACCACAGATTTTTCTGGACATTTTATATTGTTCCTTGTACCCACTTGCCTATTTTTTCTGCTGGTACCATCCTGTTTTGATTATTGTAATTTTTAAAATACATCAGATATTTTGCAAGGCAAATCACTTTTGCCTTCTTTTTCAAAAATTATCAGTTGTTTATGTGGGTTCATTCCACCGGATGAACTTCAGAAACGATCTGCAAATTGGAAAAATTCCAGATGGGATTTCCATAAGAACTATTTACTTGAGAGAAAACATCTCTCTTTCTAAAAGTGAGTCTTTTAAACCAGGATGCAATATAGCTCTCTAACAATTTAGGCCTTTAAAAGTAGTTTTTTTTTCCTATACAGGTCGTTCCCCTTTCCTGTCTGTTACACTTATATTTCCATATCGTAGTATATTTATGCCCACTTTTTGTTACCATTACAGATTAGCTCCTAGGCATCAGCTTCCCACCTCCCACCGTGCTGATCGATCTGGAGTTGGGGACCTGATCCAGGACTGCCAGACTCTTCCTTCAGAATTTGTACGTGGGACTGAGCCGGTCTGCCCCTGTCCTGTGGCTGACTTTCCTGTCCTGTGAGCATGGGAACGGTGGTGTTTGTCATTGTGGAATGGGAGAAGCTGATGGCCTGGTCTAGAGAGAAAGGGATGGCAGGGGGAGGGTTAGGTAGGCTCCCTGAGAGAGGGAGACAGAGAACTCCTGGGTTCCCCACGCATTCCAGGCCCTACACCAGGAATCAGGGTGCTCTGCCACTCTGTCCGACTGGGCAGGGGTGAACACCAGCCCATCCCCCCATCGCCCTCTGCCGTGGTCACATCTCCCCATCTTTGGAGCCCCCCCCCCCCACTCCACGCACAATGCTTTATGATTTGGTAAAATATGCACCCTCGTTCTAGAGAGTTGCTGAGGAAAACTTGGGGTTGGGGGTTGGGGTGAGGGGGTCGCTGATTCCCCCCATATCCCTTAAAAATGTCCAGAATCTGAATTCTAGATCAGTGGGAAACTCCATTAAACCAACATGGAGTATTCTACTGTAGGGAGTGATTGTATGCTCAGGGCTAAACTCTTTGTTGAGCCGAAGTTACATGAAATAGTGTGTGTGCTCATGGCACACAGTAAGTGCTCGGCCAAAGTTGGCTGTTCCTCTTTCTGTTAGTGGCTATCTTTTTTTGCACGTTATTCTTTGATCTACAGTCTGTCCTCTTCTGTCGCGTCCCGGGAGGCTGACCCCTCTGCCCTGTACTGCCAGGCGCTCCTGTCCGCTGACTTGTTCTTGGGTGTCAGAGTGGGTGGGTGTGGGTGGGTGTGCTGGGCAGGAGGAGAGAGGGGTTGGAGGATTGGTCCCCATTCCTCCCTACTTCAGCTCCAAGCCTCTGGAGCAGCTGTATCCTTCTATCATCTTGGATGCTTCCAGACAGTGCCTCCTTCATGGCCCCTGCTCTCACCATTTCTTCCCTTTACAGCATCAGCTCTGGGCAGGCAAGAGCCCCCTCGCTTTGCTAACTTCTGGGGTCCTCACCAGAGACCCTCCTGTTTTCCCCTCCAACTTTTCCATGCAGTCTCTTCATAAAAGTCTCATCCTTTGAACCAATACTCTGAGCAATACTCTACTTAATTCTCACAACCAACCCTTGCAACATTTGGAGTCCAGGGGAGGTGAAGTGGCTTATTCAATAAGTGGCTTATTCAGCCAGTGACTGAACCAGCATTCGAGTTCAGGTCTGCTGCCCCCAAAGGCTTGATTTTTATCCTTCACTGCCTCCCTATTTCTGAACGAGGTGACCCACAATAAGACCCACCTGCAGGTAAGCCCCAGATCCTATGGTTGCTGCTGTGTTCTCTTCCCACACCCGACCCCATATCCCAGCCCATAGCCATGCAGAGAGGAGTATTCCTCAAGTACTAACTGGGAGCCATGGGGGCCAGGAATGAGGCTCAGGGAAGGTAAGTTTTACTTACAGGCCAGGTACTAGGAGTCTGATGCATCCACAGCACCCTCAAGGCGGGCCTCTGTGGGCAGCTGTCCTTGGTTGAGGAGAAGAGAGGGTAGTCAACATTAGTAGCCAATTCTGGTGGTCAGGGAGGCAGAAACGCACAGGAAGGTCAGGGTGTACCCTCGTTAGGCAAATGTTCCAGCCCTTAGCCCGTGGCACCTACATCTTTGGGGTACGTAATGTGCAGTGCTCACTAGAGGGACAGGAGATGCTGAACTGACTTGGCCATGGAAGGTGGCTTTGCTACACTGTCAGAGAGGCTAAGGAGGAAGGAGAGATGCCACATTCTGTTGGCAAAGTGTTTTTCCATCTTCCCATCCATTTACATTCATTTATGCATGCACCCATCCATCTGCTTCTGAAGCACTATGCTTAACCCTGGGTGGGCATCGAGGGGGGATTCAGAGTGATCTTATTTCTGCCGTCAAGAGGATTGTCTCACTTGAGACCATGGATATCTGTTGTCTCCATATCAGATACCTCAGGGATGGGTATTGGGGTGTATGCAACTGTGGGCTGGGGAAACCCTGAAGTGACTGACAGAACAGTGGGTTGACAAAAGTCACGTTAAACTGACGGAATGTAACTAGAGTTGACTAAGATGAAGCTTCCTCCACCAGACAGAGTCTTGAGTACTCAGTGGACGCTCCTGGAAGAAGGTATACCTGAGCTGGACCCTGAAGGATGGACAGAATCTGGGCAACCACACCGGAGGAAGAAGAGATGTGGACTAAGCAAACTGTGAGTTGTGCCCCAGATGGGCTCAGATTCCACCGTCGTCACACTGTATTCCTCCAATTTGTTCATGTGCCTTTTCTCCCTTTTGCACTTCTCCAGAGTGTGAGCAGTACTTTATTTCCCAAGCAGAAGCCCAAGGACCAGCAGATCAATATAGGTATAGTACTAATAATGATAGCAACACATGCAGGGATGGCTGCCAATCTTATTTATTTGTGTAACGTGTTCCAGGTGGTAGACTAGGTGCTAACATGACCCTATGAGGAGGTGTTAGTCTTTTTTTTTTTTTTTTTTGCAGGTGAACCCTGGAAAGGTTGAGTAACCTCTTCAAAATCAGCTGCTTGTTGAGACTGAGGTAGGCTTGGCATGCAAAAGTATGTGACACCCTGATCTGCCTTCTACTGTACTAGATGGCTTCCTGAGCACAGGCACATTCTGAGGTGGCTGCAGTGGTAAGAGGAGAATTGGAAAGGTGGTTTGAAGGCTTAATTAGAGATGGAAAAGAAAGCTATTCATATGGTATTGGTTCGGAGCTGGTATCTGGTATCCATCAACACACGCACACACACAGAGCTAATCCTGGTTTAATAATTTCTTCTGAAGTATCTTCTAGAGTATCTAGAGTATCTTTGGACGTATTTTCTTGCAATGAAGTGGCCAATAGTTTTTACCTGACACGTCAATGTGAAGCCATTGGTAAGGGCTGCCAAAAAGACTGAGTTGAGAAGGCATTAGAGGCTTCATCTTTCTGATGAGAGTGCCTTCATCCATTCACCAGGTCTGTCTTGGGCATGGGCAGAGGAAGTCAGTTACTTAAAATGATGGAGTTACCACAATCTAGGACCCTGGATCTCGGGTCCCCCAAATCTAGGGGAGTGTTGGACATTTGGTCTGGGAGAAGGGGAGCTGAAGGAGAAGGACGACTCAAAAGGTAAGAGCCCAGACAGTGAAGTGTCCCAAATAATTTCCACATGGAAGTCTTGAAAGATGCAAAACAAAGTCATCTCTCGCTTAGAAGGGAATCAAGCTCAGAAAACAGAGGAACCGGAGAAGGCATTTTAGAGATCATCTGGGACAGGAAAATAACTGGTGTCCGTCCATGCTGCCATCTTGGATCTCTTATAGTGATTCCCAGAATCTTATCTTGAGAAGGATTCTGGAGGCTCTGTCTGAACGAAGTTGAAAATAGGGCCGCGGTTGATTGGTGAAGCCTGTGTGGATGTGAGGGCTGAAGAAGTTGCCCCTGACTACGTGTTTGTCATTTTTAGTCTAGGCCATTTTATAGACAAGGAAGTAGAGGTTGGGGGAGGTAACGGGAACTTACCAGGGGTTACATAGTCGGGAGCAAAGTGAGAATTAGAATCCCTTCTCTTGCCTCATGAGCAAGCATTCTTTCTACGCCAGTGGACATTCTGTCAGGACTGACAATAAACCATAGTCAGTTCTCACAGTGTCTAATATGGAAAAACAGCTGATATCAGCCGAGTATTGATTTTGACATCCACAGTCTTGCCGACCTTCGCCTGCACCCGTTTGTTTATTGTACAAACAAGCCTTTGAGCCTGTTTGTTAGCCCTCATGGGGCTTATCTCAATCTTATCTCTGAAGTTTTGCCCCCATTTCTTAAGCACTTACTGTGTGCTTAAAGCTTTCCATGTAATCCCTTATTTAATCTTAGCTGCAACCTGTGTCTTTGTGAATGAGAAAATTGAATTTGAATGGCTTATCCAAGATGATGTAAGTTTGTGAGTGGTTAGTGCCAGGAACAGAACCAGGCTCCAACAACTCTTTTGCCTGGTTGCCACGGCTGGTTGCTTGGGTTCCTGTGGTTTGTTTGTTTGGTTGGTTTTTAAACAGCCCTGTCTTGCGTCTTTATTTGTGGAATAGTGTTGGATGTCAAAAGTCAATAGTGGCAAAACTCTTTGCTAGTAGCCCCATTATTGGGCATTACTGTTCTTTAGATGCCAGTGGGCAGTGACTTCCCTTCATCATCACCTCCTTTGAAGGCAAACATTAGCTCATTGTCAGTTCCCAGCAACCCAAACCCCACATTTGTTTTTTTTTTTATTTAAAAATTTTTTTTTCAACGTTTATTTATTTTTGGGACAGAGAGAGACAGAGCATGAACGGGGGAGGGGCAGAGAGAGAGGGAGACACAGAATCGGAAACAGGCTCCAGGCTCTGAGCCATCAGCCCAGAGCCCGACGCGGGGCTCGAACTCACCGACCGCGAGATCGTGACCTGGCTGAAGTCGGACGCTTTAACCGACTGCGCCACCCAGGCGCCCCCCAAACCCCACATTTGTATCTACTCGAGGAGTTCAAGATGGAGATCGGTCTCTGCTAGCCTTCAGGTTGCCTCCCTCAATGCAGACTAGAAAAGGCACCTGCATTAGTCAGCTATGGCTGTCAAAACTAAGTACCACAGATTGGCTTCCTTAAGTGGCTGAAATGTATTGTCTTACATTTCTGGAGGCCAGAGGTCTGAAGTCAAGCTGTTGGCAATGTTGGTTCCTTCTGAGGGCTATGAGGGAAGGATCTGTTCCAGGCTATTCTCCTTGGCTTGTAGACTGACCATCTTCTCGCTCACTTCTTGCTGTAGCTTCGTATTGTTTCCCCCTATGCTCACGTCTCCGGGACCAAATTTCCCTTTTTTATAAAGATACCCGTCATATTGGATTAGGGTCCACTCTAATGCCCTCCTTTTAAGTTGATGACCTCTATGAAGACTCTATCTCCAAATGAAGTCACATTCTGGGGGTACTGAGAGTTAGACCTTCAACACAGGAATTTTTGACAGGGGACACAATTCAACCCATAACAGCGTCTCTCTGGCCCCTGCATAACGTGACAAGGAATGACATTCCAGTTTTCCCCGCTTTTCAACATGTTATTCGGTCAGTTTCAAAATGTAGAGTCAAGTAGAAAGACTTTCCCAGTGGACACGTTAAATCTACCACCGAGATTCAATCATTAACATTTTACTCACTCATTTGATCACGTACCCGCTGAAGTAATAACATCTTTATGTAAATTAAAAAGAACACCTGCTATACCAGATGGATGCCACCCCATGCCAGGGCGCACCACTTGGCAAGTGTAGCGTGGCCTGGATTTCACACCCCACGCTCCCTCTGTCAGGCATCCGTGGGCAGTGCACAACCTGTCCCCCTGTCCTTTTTGACCCCGAAGACAATCCTCCAAAGAAGCAGCAGTGCGATAGAACGTCTACAGAGCCCTTGCTTCTTTTTCAAGGAAGTTTGTAATGAAGTTATTCACTGAATTTACACAGAACTTACACACAGCACAATGTATAGTCCTGGGCTGGCGTGTGGTTGGCATTTAGCACAGACAGTTGGACCAATGAATGATTTACTTAGTGTAAGACGGTTGAGCGAGAGAATGATTTGTTGACTGAGTCTACTTCTGTATGAATTCAGTTTATATGAACAATAACTGGGAGTCGAAAAAGTGTCCAGACACCAAAGTCAGGGGGTGCCCACCAGGAAGAAATGTGTTCCTAGAAGTGGCTTTTGTGGCACAATTAGCGAAATGCCTCAGGATGACAATTATCCTGAAGCCCTTTGGTTGACCACACGCGTTGCTTCTACTGGGTTTCTGCTCACATTTAGTCCTTTACCAGGTACCACTTGGTCCCGTGGGGGGAATGTTCGCCAACACGCAACTGTAGGGGATTAGAGCTGCATGTTTATGGGGGACTCAGCAGGATCACAATCTAAGGCCAGGAGAGAATCACTGAAGGTCTAGCCAACAAGAAGAACAAAACAATATTTGTCAGGGCAGTGACTTTGGAGATAGCTGGCATCCCCCCAGGCTGGAGACTGAGTTAATATTAACAGGCCCAAGGTGATGTGGGCTTGTGCAATCCTGAGCCTGGCCACCTCCTCCCCAGCTGACAATCCTGTTTGTCCACTCTGCCTCTTGCCCCTCAGCTGCCCTTCGGTTAATGCCCAGAGAGGAGGTTGTAGGCTGGGTCTCTGGGCAGCAGCTGATGATGCTGTCACTCTGAACCAAGAATGTCCAGTGCGACTCTGCCCCATCAGTATGCCTTCAGTGGGGGCCACGGAGTGTCCGGGGGCAGGAGCACTGGTATTCACATCACTGTCTTTCAGCAGAAGGACGTGTTGGCCCAGAAGGGGCAGCAGGTGTCTGTGACAGGGGAGTATGCTCTCAGACCTCCTTACACCTCATCTTGCCTCGCCAACCAATCCTCCTCGCTTAACAGCCGCCTCACCCACGGCAACATTCAGCAAAGTGCATTCCACGGAAGCCTAGAGACGATTTGTAAAAAGAAAAACAGGGGCTTCAGGGTCAAATAAACTTGAGAAACGCCACATCTTCTCTTTCCCACGTGGATGGTAATACTTGGGAGAGGCTAAGGAATCACACTCGGTCTAGAGTTTTCCAAAGCCATTTCACCAAGGACCCTTTTCCCCCCATGACACAAACTAACATGGGAAATGTCTTGGCATCTCTGGCCTCTTCTGCTTCTCTATCTTTCATACTGTCCCCTTCTCTAAGCACGCTGCCTTCTTGCTTCCCTTGACCATGCCAGACACTCCTGCCCCAGGGCCTTTGCATCACCACATTCCCTATGCCCTGGCTACTCTTCTTCCAGAGAGCTTACTTTCTCATCTGCCTTGGGTTTCTCAGTGAGGCCTTCCCTCACCACTCTGCCTGAGCCTGTCTCTCATACCCCAACACTTCCCATCTCCTGTCCCTGCATTATTTTTTGCTGTAAGACTCATCACTTACCCCTATTCTACGCATGGTATCGACTTACCAGGACTGTTGCTTATCCCCCATGGAGCTCCTGTGTGCAGGGATCTTGTCTGTTTTGTTCACAGCTGTGCATAGTAGATGCTTACTAAATAAGTGAATGCGTGTGTCCACACGAGAAACCACACTTTGTACACTGTTCTTTTGCTTTTTACCATATTTTGTTTAGAGATCTTGCCCTATCGGCCTATATAGAGTTAGCCTATGTATGACACTCAAAAGCCTGCATGACATTCTATTAGAGAGATGTCCCTAATTTTATGTAATCGATTCCCTGTCGAAGGACATTTAGGGTTTTTGTTTTTTTTTTTTTTTTGCTCTTCAATGCTGCAATTAGAAAGAACTTTTTTCCTTACGTTTGTTGCTTGTAAATATTCCCATGGGGTAAATTCCTCGTGGTGAAATTCCTGAATCGAAAACTAGGGTATTTTTTTTCTACTTTTAACTTTAACAGATGTCACAAAAGTATCTTTCCGCAAGATTGCACCCACTTCCATCCTCCCCCCGCCTCTATTATTGAGGAGATCTGTTTCTTCACGTGTAAACAGCAGTGAGTATCGTCAACCTGGCACATTTATGCCAATCTGACAGGTGGCATATGGGACTCTGGTTTGTGTTTTTAAAATTAGGAATGGGGTTGAGAAATCTCTTACATTCCCATTGGACGTTTGTATTTATTTACTTAATTTTTTAAAATCTATTTTGAGACAGAGAGCGAGCAGGGGAGGGGCAGAGGGAGGGAGAGAGAGAATCCCGAGCAGGATCTGCACCCTCGGCACAGACCCCGACACGGGGCTCGAACTCACGAACCGGGAGATCACGACCTGAGCTGAAGCCAAGAGTCGGGCGCTTACCCAGCGCCCCTGTATTTATTTTTCTGTACTCTGCCTGTTTAAGTCCTTTGCCCAGTACTCTCCTGGGTTACTTACTGTCTCCTTATAGACTTGAGAGAGTTCTTTAAAATTAAAATGAGTCTCTGTCATATCAGCTACAAGATTTCCCAGCTTGTCCTTAGGCTTTGTTTATGACATTTATGGCACGGCGTTTGCATACGTATTTTTTTTAAACAACTTGATGTAAAATTATCATGAAAGCCATAGGATTAGGAGTAATAGCTTAAAATGTCAGGAATTTCACTGGCTTCTTTGGAGGCCATTGGTCATACAGTTATCGTTACTAGTACATTTAAAGCTGATTTGTATTATGTTGTCTTTCATTGTGGTAAAACATACAACATTCACCATCTTACCACGTGTAAATATACATCTGGGTGGTACCAAGACATTCCCACTGTTGGGCAACCATTACCACCTGCCAGCCCAGAGCCCTTTCCATCTTGCAAAACTGAAACCCTGTTCCTGCCAAACACTGCCTTCTCGTCTCCTCTGCCCCTCACCCCCGGCACCCTGCTTTCTGTCTCTGTGACTTCCATACTCTAAGTACCTCGCAGAATTGCAGTCTCACGGTATTTGCTCTTGCGCGACTGGCTAATTTCACTGCCTCAACTTCGTGAAGTAGAAGAGGCCAAAGGAGGCGTCCTGGGCTTGTTCCTGATCTTGGAAGAAAACTTTCAGTCTTTCCCCATTGAGGATGATGTTAGCTGTGGGCTTTCCATATGTGGCCTTGATGCTGTTGAGGGAGCTTCTTCCTATTCCTCTTTTCTTGGAGTGTTTTTATCATGAAAGGGTGTGAAAAATGTTGTCAAATGTTTCCCCTGCATCTACAGAGACAGTCACGTGTTTTGCTTTTTTCTCTTCATTCCGTGGATGCGATGTATTGTATTGATTGATTTCCATATGTGACGCATGTTTGCATTCCAGGACTAACTCCCGCTTGGTCGGGGCGTATGATCCTCCTATGGTACTGCTGAATTCCCCTTGCTAGTGTTCGGGTTGGGTGTCTCATCCATATTCATCAGAGATGTTGGTCTGTGCTTTTCTTTTCTTGTAGCGTCTTTGTTCTGGCTTTGGTATTGGAGTAATGCTGGCCTCGTAAAACGAGTTAGGAAGTGGTCCCTCCTCTTCAATTTTTTTGGAAGAGTTTGAGGAAGGCATCTGTGAATTCTTTTTTTTTTTTTTTTCTAATACGGTGATAATTCTATCCATTCTTTAGCAGGATGTTCTTTAACCTCCATGCATTTGGAGGCTTCCCAAATTTTTCCTTGCGGTTGATTTCAAGTTTCATAGCGCTGTGATCTGAAAATATGCATGGTATGATCTCAATCCTTTTATATTTATTGAGGGTTGTTTTGTGACCAGTATGTGATCTATTTTGGATAATGTTCTGTGTGCACTTAAGAAGAGTGTGTATTCTGCTGCTTTTTGATGAAAAGTTCTGAGTGTATCTGTCAAGTCCATCTGGCCCATAGTATCATTCAGAGCCATTGTTTCTTTATCGATTTTCTGCCTAGATGACCTGTCCCTTGACAATTCTATCCATTACTCAATGTTCATCATGATAAATGTAGTCACCATGTGTCATTATACAACATTATTGATGAAGTCTTTGTGGTGATGGGGCATTCGTGGGGTCTGGAGCTGATGGCCAAGAAATAATTCTTTCTTTTGTTTTAAATTTAATTTATTTACATCCAAGTTAGTTAGCATCTAGTGCAACAATGATTTCAGGAGTAGATTCCTTAGTGCCTCTTCCCCATTTAGCCCATCCCCCCTCCCACAACTCCTCCAGCAACCCTCAGTTTGTTCTCCATATTTATGAGTCTCTTTTGTTTTGTCCCCCTCCTTGTTTCTTTATTATTGTTGCTTCCCTTCCCTTATGTTCATGTGTTTTGTATCTTAAAGTCTTCATATGAGTGAAGTCATATGATTTTTGTCTTTCTCTGACTGATTTCACTTAACATAATACCCTCCAGTTCCATCCACGTAGTTGCAAATGGCAAGATTTCATTCTTTTTGATTGCTGAGTAATACTCCATTATATATATATATATATATATATATATATATATATATATATATACATACATACACACACCACATTTTCTTTATCCACTCATCCATCGAGGGACATTGGGCTCTTTCCATACTTTGGCTATTGTTGATAGTGCCGCTATAAACATGGGGGTGCATGTGTCCCTTCGAAACAGCACACCTGTATCCCTTGGATAAATGCCTAGTATGCAATTGCTGGGTCGTAGGGTAGTTCTATTTTTAAATTTTTGAAGAACCTCCATACTGTTTTCCAGAGTGGCTGCACCAGCTTGCATTCCCACCAACAATGCAAAAGAGATCCTCTCTCTACGCATCCTCACCAACATCTGTTGTTGCCTGAGTTGTTATCGTTAGACATTCTGACAGGCGTAAGGTGGTATCTCATTGTGGTTTTGATATTTCCCTGATGATGAGTGATGTTGAGCATTTCTTCATGTGTCGGTTGGCCATCTGGATGTCTTCCTTGGAGAAGTGTCTATTCATGTCTTTTGCCCATTTCTTCACTGAATTATTTGCTTTTTGGGTGTTGAGTTTGAGAAGTTCTTTGTAGATTTTGGATACTAACCCTTTATCTGATATGTCGTTTGCAAATTTCTTCTCCCATTCTGTCGGTTGCCTTTTAGTTTTGCTGATTATTTCCTTCTCTGTGCAGAAGCTTTTTATTTTGATGAGGTCCCAGTAGTTCATTTTTGCTTTTGTTTCCCTTGCCTCCGGAGATGTGTTGAGTAAGAAGTTGCTGCGGGCAAGATCAGAGAGGTTTTCGCCTGCTTTCTCCTCGAGGATTTTGATGGCTTCCTGTCTTACATTGAGGTCTTTCATCCATTTTGAGTTTATTTTTGTGTATGGGGTAAGAAAGTGGTCCAGGTTCATTCTTCTGCATGCCGCTGTCCAGTTTTCCCAGCACCATTTGCTGAAGAGACTGCCTTTTTCTATTGGATATTCCTTCCTGCTTTGTCAAAGATGAGTTGGCCATACGTTTGTGGGTCGAGAAAGAATTCCTGAAGACATCTTTGGTGCAAAAAGGTGATTTTATTAAAGCACAGAAACAGGACCTGTGGGCAGAAGAGCTGCCAGGGGACCCTGAGGAGAGGCTGGTCATATACTTGGGAGTTGGGGGAGGTAAGTTAAAGGGAAGTTTTCAAGGAGATTTCAAATGCTAAAGAAGACTCACAAGATCCTGGAGGCCTCGCTATTGTCAAGCTAAGGTTGTTTTCCCCTGTAGCAAACCATTAGCATTAAGACAGTAGGGGGTTCCTGGAGAAATGTTACACTCTGTATTTGCCTCAAGTATTTGTCAATGGGCTACGGGTTAGGAGGAAATTTAATCTTACTTGCCATTTCTTTCTTGCCTTTGTTCCCCTCACCACTATGGAGGGGTGATGTTGGGGCTCCAGGAAGCTGAGTCTATAGGTTTCTGGAGATTAGGCTATCGATAAGACTGCCTTTTTCTTGTAATTTACTAAGATATTTGTAAACGGAAGGTGACTCGGGTCCAGCAGGATTTATGATCTCTATCAGTTACTCATTTGTTTTTCCCCTTTCCTTTGTTCTTGGGCAGCCAGGAGTGCCCGAGGGGTGTTTGTGGCCTGTCTTGCTTGCCTTATGCTCCCTCATCAATCATTACAATATTACTGACTATATTCCTCCCTATGTTGTACTTTTCATCTCCTTGACCTATTTTATACCCGGAACTTTGTGCCTTTAAATCTCCTTGATCTTTTTCATCATCTCCTTCTCCCCTTCCCCTCCGGCAACAACCAGTTTGTTTTCTGTGTTTAAGGCTCTGTTTGCTTTTGTTTGTTTGTTTTGTGTTTGGGTTCCACATATAAGTGAAATTGTATCTCTTAGTCTTTCTCTGGAAGACTTATTTCATTGAGCACAATACCCTCCAGGTTCGTCTATGTTGTTGCAAATGGTACAATCCCATTCTTTTTATGGCTGAGTAATATTCCATCATACATATACACACACACACACACACACTCATATATACACACACACATTATATATATATACATTATATAACATAATATATATACATACATATATATTATATATACATACATATATATTATATATACATACATATATATACACATATACATGTGTATATATACATATACATAAACACCACATCTTCTTTATCTATTCAGCTATTGATGGACACATTTGGGTTGCTTCCGTATTTTGGTGATTGTAAATAATGCTGCACTAAACGTAGGAGTGTATATATCTTCTCCAATCAGGGTTTTCATTTTCTTTGGGTAAATATCCAATAGTAGAATTACTGGATCATATGATATTTCTATTTTTAGTTTTCTGAGGAATCTCCATACTGTTTTGCCACAGTGGGCTGCACCAATTTACATTCTCACCAACGGTGCACGAGGGTTCCCTTTTCTCTGCATCCTCACCAACCTTTGTTATTACTTGTCTTTCTGACATTAGCCATTCTGACAGGTGTGAGGTGATATTTCATCGTGGTTTTGATTTGCATTTTCCTGATGAGTGATGTTGAGCATGGTTTCATGTGTCTGTTGGCCATCTGGATGTCTTTTTCGGAAACATGTCTGCTCAGGTCCACTGCCCATTTTAAAACTTAATACATTGTTTTTTTTGTTTGTTTGTTTGTTTGTTTGTTTGTTTTTTGGTGTTGAGTTGTGTAAGTTCTTTATACATTGTGGATATGAACCCCTTATTGGATACATCATTTGCAAATATCTTCTCCCACTAAGTAGGCTGCCTTTTTGTCTTGTCAATGGTTTCCTTTGCGGTGCAAAAGCTTTTTGTTTTGGTGTAGTCCCAATAGTTTATTTTTGCTTTTGTTTTTCTTGCCTGAGGGGAACTATGTTGCTAAAGATGATGTCATATATCAACATGCTGCGTATGTCATATGTCAACGTACTGCGTATGTTTTCTTTTAGGAGTTTTACGGTTTCAGGTCTCGCATTAGGTCTTTAATCCATTTTATTTTTGTGTATGGTGTAAGAAAGTGGTCCACTTTGTGTGAATTCATCTTTAAATGTCTGATAGAATTCAACAGTGAAGCCATGTGGTCCTGGGGGCTTTTTTGTTGGGAGTTAACTATTGATTCAACCACTTTACTAGTTATACATCAGATGTAACTAGTATCATGTCAATCTTCTATTTCTTCATGATTCATTCTTGGAAGGTTGTGTGTTTCTAGGAATTTTTCTACTGTATCTAGATTATCCAATTTGTGGGCATTCAAGTTTTTCATAGTATTTCCTTATTATGATCCTTCTTATTTGTGTAAAAGAATGTCCCCTCTTTCATTTCTGATTTTAATGATTTGATTCTTCTCTTTTTCTCTTAGCTAGTCTAGCTAAAGATTTGTCAATGTTGTTAATCTTTGCAAAGAACCAACTCTTGGTTTTGTTGATTTCCACTCTTGTTTTATTTTTTGAAATTCTCTATTTTGTTTATCTCTCCTCCGATCTTTATCATTTTATTCCTGTGCTGGTTTTGGGTTAGTTTGTTCCTTTTTTTTTTTTTTTTCTAGTTCCTTAAAATACGGAAGTTGGTTGTTGATCTGAGATTTTTCTTCTTTGTAACGTAAATGCTTACAGCTACAAACTTCCCTCTTAGTACTGCTTTCTCTGCGTCTCATAAGTCTTGGCCTGATGTGTTTTTATTTTCACTTGTGTTAAGATATGTTCTAATTTCTCTTGTGACATCTCCTTTAACCCATTGGTTGTGTAAGAATTGTAAATTTCCATACATTTTTGGATTTTCCAGTTTTTCTTCTGCTACTGATTTCTACAGTTTTCTTCTGTTGTGGTTAGTAAAGGTACTTTGTAGGATTCCAGTCTTTAAAAATTTGTTACAGCTTGTTTTGTGGCCTAACACATGGTCTGTTCTGGAGAATGCTCCCCGTGCCCTGGAGAAAAAAATGTATTCTGCTGCTGTTGGTGGAGTGTTCTGTGTATGTGTGTTAGCCCAGCTGGTCTATAGTGTGGTTCAAGTCCTTCTTTTCCTTATTGATCTTCTGTGTGGTTTCCTGTCAGTTATTCAAAGTGGAGCATTGATTCTCCAGTTACTGTGTCGCTACCTCTCCCTTCAACTCGGTTAATGTTTGCTTCATGTATTTAGGGGCACTGAGGTTGGCTGCATAAATATGAGATGCATTAACCAATGCTTTCTTCAAGGACATTGCTTCTTTTAAAAATTTTTTTTAATGTTTCTTTATTTTTGAGACAGAGAGAGAGACAGAGCACAACCGGGGGAGGGGCAGAGAGAGAGGGAGACACAGAATCCGAAGTAGGCTCCGGGCTCTGAGCTGTGAGCACAGAGCCCGATATGGGGGTTCGAACCCACAAACTGTGAAACCGTGACCTGAGCTACAGTCGGACGTTTAACTGACTGAGTCACCCAGGCGCCCCCAGGACAATTGATGATTTTTATGTTTTATTGTGTGATCTAACCAGAAGTCCAAACACCAGTATTTAAGGTGGGTGTGAGCCTTTAACACTCTGACTAATTTTGATCCCCACATGAGCGCAGACCCCTTAGCTTCCTCCCTGTTGAGTGATCTGCCTGGCTTGGCCTTGCCTCTTTCTCTCTTTGTCACTCTTCTACTGAAACCTAGGCTATTAATTAGGTGTCCTGTCCCACTCCTAGAGAAGCCCATCTCCTGTCATTTCTGGCTTTCCATCTCTGTTATTAAATTGTGGGTTTCAAGGGCTCCTGGGTGGCTGAGTCAGTTAAGCGTCCGACTCTTGATTTCGGCTCAGGTCATGATCCCACAATCATGAGATCGAGCCCCATGTTGGGCTCCATGCTGAGTCTGGAGTCTACTTCGGATTCTCTCTCTCTCTCTCTCTCTCTCCCCCTCTGCCCCTCTTCCCTGTTCATGCTCTCTCTCTCTCTCAAATAAAAATAAAATAAGACAAAATAATAAATTGTGGGTTTCAGCCAACATTTCATCTTGCCTAGCACAGGGCCTGGACAGTGTGCATGCCCAGTGCGTATGAATTAAGTGGATACGTGAACACTTGTAGTGACCTGGATTCTACACATGGAAAGGGAGACCCCGAGACAAGATTAGGAATGGGCTCATCACACTCACTCTTGGGCCAGGTCCACCATTCTTTAATGTCATCTAGGGAGGGGGCCCGGCCTGAAAGAGCGGGGTTGAACTCAGGCAGTTATTTTTGCATGGGATTCACCATCTTTCCCACAAAGAGGGGAATGTTGGTACTCTCATCCCTGATGATGACTAAGAAGGACCTGTTGAACTTGACGGACAGATGCTTAGACCAGGTGCTCCCTTCGGAAGGAGTGGCTCCAGAATAGTCTGTCACATTCTCATCGATGCTCAGCACAGCTTTAGGCCTTATGGCATGGAGGGGAGAGACACAGGGGGCTGTTTGGGGCAGAGACGGGCTACACCTTCCCCCACCCAGAGTTGGGAACAAGGCCCTATGTGATGGGATGAGAGCTGTCTTGGGGGTTCCAGGAAGGGGTATTTCCAAAGACCCATCAAGGACCTGGGTCTTTCTAGCATTTCCTTGAAATAAAAACGAAAACAATGACAAATAGGCAGTATTGCTGGCTGGGTGTCTACCATTTGGGCATTTTTACTAAAGGACCACAGGACTCACAACTGATTTATCATGGTGTAGCGGAAAAGATACGAATTTCCGTCACAAGGATCTGGGTTCCATCCCATTTTCCCCACTAGCTAACTGTGTCACCTCAGAGAGATGACTGGTATTCTTGAAACCTTGGTTTTCTAAATGGGAAAATCAGAGCTATCCAATATGATGTCCCGGGGCCACAAAGGTGCTTCACGCTGGGAGTTTCATTCAGTGTAGGTGCTCATTAGAAGTGTGTGCGTGTGTTTCCATGTGTGAATGGTGTGCATGTGTGGGTGTGGATGGAGACTAGTAAGTGAAAGTTCTTTATCTGGTAGTTATGGGCTCCATCAGCTGGTCATGTTACTTACCCAACCATCTTGAGAACACAACTCCTTAATCCTTTTCTCCCCAGGGGCTGGCCCCTTCTCTGTGCCTAATATACTCAGGCCTCAGCCTCTCCCATCACCTGGCCAGTCCATGACTGTCCATGACTGATGATTTGACTGTCCCGCCCGTCATCCCCTGACCTTAGTTGATGGTGGAAAGTGTGTCACCTGTTGTGTTTGGGAAATTGAATAACACATGCTTAGTTGCACCTGCCCTATCCCGTCCCTGACCGTCAAGGAAAGTTTACTAACTAAATGTTTAAGAACATTTTTGCATGTTTCCTTTTGAACCAGCTCAAGCTGGGGGTAAAACCTACCATGAAAGAAAATGTAATTTACCAGAACAAGAGCCGCGTCTTTGCCAAGATCTTTGATGAAATCCACAGTTTTCCCTTGGGTTTCCTTTTCTATATATTGGTTGATCCATTTCTTGGCCTCTTTGTTGTCTCTGAAGTGGACGGAGAAGGCTTCTGAGGGGTCCTCCTTCCTGACATCCTCCGAAAACATATGTACTTGCTTCCAATTCTTGTCGATGAATAGTATACTTCTGGCGGTCAGCTGGCATTGGCTGTCGAGACGCTGTAAGCCTTTGTAGATATTGGCCTCAGGTGTCTCCTTGAAGTTAAAATCTAGGCCCTGCAGGATCTGGGTGCGAGTGTCACCATTGGTCCCCAGGGAGAGCATCGAAAAGGCTATTGCGACGCTCATGGGGGAGCAGATGATGTTGTTGTTGGAGTGATGAGCCAGTTCATGGTGCGAGCCGAAGGCACACTTGGCCAGTTTGGGGGCTATGCTGGGGGAGGGTGCCTGCAGATGGGGCTTGGAAGCGTGTGCAGGGAGCCGGGAACCTGATAGCACAGACCTGCCGACAGGAGGAGGCCCCGCGTGAAGGAGGATGGCCTTGTCCTGTGAGACAGAGAAGGGGCACCACGCCCACGTCAGGCCACACGGTGAGTCCCTCGGCCACTGACTGACACCACGGGAAGCATCCAGAGCTTACCGGACCCCTACCGTGTGCCGGCCCAGTGCCGAGGACTTCCTTCCGCCCTCATCATGGAGGACGGAAAGGCTCTACGGGGCTCCCCACCTGCCAGGCCCCCTTGTAAGCCCCTTGCCGTCCCATCTCTTGGCCCCCTTGTAAGCCCCTTGCCGTCTCATCTCTTGGCCCCCTTGTAATGGCCTGTGACCCAGGGCATACGACAATCGACAATCGTTCATTTACAGATGAGGAGACCAAAGGTCAGAGAGGTTTAAGTCACCTGCCCGAGGCCACAGGGCAGGGAAGTAGCAGGCCCGGAATCACAGACCCGGGCAGGCTGGGTCTTGGCAGTGGCACTAACACCCGCAATGGCCTGTGTGCAAGTGCCACGGCCCCTATTTTACATCAGAGGAAACTGAGGCACAGGAAACATAATGTACGGGTGTGCAACTACCCAGGGAGCAGGTCAGATCAAGTGCAGGGATGCCTGGATCTGGAACAGTCCCCCACTGGTCCCCATTGACATGAGGCTGCTGCCCAGAGAGGGTAAGATCTTGCCCAATGACACACAGCCAGAACCACCCCCGCCTCCGACCGTGGTCCAGGCTCTCCCTGACTCCATACTTCAACGTCCCTTTTCTCGTAGCTGCTACAGCCGTCATGGAACAGGACATCTGAGCCTGGAGTTGGTTATTAGCTGACCCTCCAACATTCCGGGCCTGGCGGATACGGCTCGCAAAAGCACTGAGGGCCCTCACCCCTCAAGGCACTCACAAACGTTGACTTATTTCAGCGGCTTGAGGCTGGGAGAGCAGTTCAGGAACATGTTCAAAGCCACACAGCTGGTCAGGCAGAGCTGGCACCAGACAGGTCTCCATGCCCCTGGGCTGGTGCTCCGCACACGGGGGTGCTCACCTGGTAACTTTCTCCCTGAGGTGGGAACTTGGCTGCGTCTGAGGGCTGAGCCCACAGGGCATCAGGGGTCTCAAGTTTGGTACCGTGGACCTTCTGGGGTGGAAAACTCTATGCTGTGGGGGGCTGTCCCGTGCATTGTAGGACGTTTAGACATCCTAGACAAAACCTCCCAACTCCCAGGTGTGACGATCAAAAATTCTCCAGACGTTGCCCGGCATCCCCTGGGGTCAAAGTGCCCTTGCAAGGGGGAGGAGGGCTTCAGAGCACGTGGCCCACTTGGGAGGCCTCCCTTTCCCTAGTTGGACAGACTTCTCATTTCAGAGCAGGTTTGGGTCAAGGGAGTCCCAACTTGCTCACTGGGGCCAAAGTACTCACTGGATCCAGTTGGTTTGGGGTGTTCGTGCTTCTTGGGTAGGGGCCCTGTCTGGGGGTCCCAGGGATTCTGCTCTGACATGTCATGTCGGGCCTTCAGGAGACCACAGCAAATCTCCTTACCTGTCACTTTGGGAACCCAGATGCTCCTGGGGTCCTTCTGCCATTGGGAGCTTAATGACAAGCTCCTCTGAGTGTGGGGGCTGTGCCCAACATACAGTCACACACGGCGGCAGCCCCTAGAAGCTTTTCTCTCTCTCTTTCTTTCCTTCCTTCAGTCCTCCTTACTTCCCTCCCCCTTCCTCCCTTCTTTCTTTCTTTCTTTCTTTCTTTCTTTCTTTCTTTCTTTCAAGTTTATTTATATTGAGAGAGAGAACATAAACAGGTGAGGGACAGGGAGAGAGAGAGAGAGAGAGAGAGAGACTCTCAAGTAGGCTCTGCATTGTGAGTGCAGAGCCCTACATGGGGCTCCATCCCACAAACCGTGAGATCACGACTTAAACCGAAATCAAGAGTTGTGCACCTAACCGACAAAGTCACCCAGGCACCCCAAGAAGCCTTTCTTGAGCTGGGCCCATGGTGAGTCCCAGGTCCCAGCCCCCAAATTGTCTTTGGTCCCTGCAGTCAACTCCCCTGCCCACCCCCCCCCCCCCGGACACCGCCTGAGTCCCAGCCCTATGCCTGGATGGCAGGGGTCTCAGAGACGCTGGTCCCTCCAGTGACAGAGGGGTGATGGGGAAAGGAGGTAGTGAAAATCATACTTTTTAGCTTCGGGCAGACCTGGTTCTAACCTGCCTCGATCACTCACTAACAATGGACCCAGCACAAACACTTTTAATCTCTCTGAGCCCAGCCTTTGAAATGAGATTGTTGGAGAAGCAAGCGAAGCCAGGCTAACCATCAAAACTCATGGCCATCGCTTACATGCAGCACTGTCCCCTCTCCCCCACCCCCCTATCAACCCTCAGTTTGTTCTCTGTATTTAAGAGTCTCTTACGGTTTACCTTCCTCCCTTTCTGTAAGTTTTTTTTCCCTTCCCCTCCCCCATGGTCTTCTGCTAAGTTTCTCAGGATCCACATATGAGTGAAAACATATGGTATCTGTCTTTTTCTGCCTGACTTATTTCACTTAGCATAATACCCTCCAGTTCCATCCACGTTGTTATGAACGGCAAGATTTCGTTCTTTCTCATTGCCAAGTAGTATTCCATGGTATATATAAACCACATCTTCTTTATCCATTCATCAGTTGATGGACATTTGGGCTCTTTCTACAATTTGACTGTTGTTGATAACGCTGCTTTAAACATTGGGTTGAATCACAGGAATCTATCCCCAAAACCAAGAGCACATTGTGTATACTGTATGTTAGCTAACTTGACGATACATTCTATTAAAAGATTAAAGTATTAATGAAAAGTTCAGAAATCAATAATGAAGTCACTTTAAAAAAATCTATCCTAAGAAAATAATCAAATATCAACTAGATGCACAAAATCTCAGCATCCACATGTTTATCATGGCATTATTTATAATAGGTGAACCCTGGAAACATCCAAATGACCAGATATATAAAACTAGTTAAACGGATTACGGTACCATAAGTGATGGCCTAAGATGTGTGTTTTTTAAGCCATACGTTAAAAAAATAGTGAAATATATAGGAAATCATTGCAATATATTAATAAATGAAATAACAAGCACAAAATGGAAAAAAAACAAAACAAAAGAAACTCATGGCCAGAGGAACCCGAGAGATAATTCTTAGAGGGGTGAGGGTGGTAGGTTTCGCAAACGAAAGCTTTTACAACCAGCGAGGGGCCAACGAGTGGGAGACGGGGCCGTGAACCCAGATAAGAAAGGGGATGAGGTGACGGACAAGATAGCAGGGTTATCTGAGGAGTTAATGAATACACCTCAGTCTTTCAGAGGAGGAGGTCCAAGGACAAGACCAAGGCCGGGGTCCACTGTGCAGGAGGGTGGGGGCCAGGGAGCAGGGGTGGGGGGACCATGGGCCATCCTTTGGAAATCTGGTTGAGCAGGCTACCATGGGGAAAAGCTGAAAGGGCATGCGCGTTCTCCAGTAAGATGATTAAGTGGGTGGCATGGAGTCTGCAGGGCAAGGCCAAGGACGCTGGCTCTGGCTGGGGTTTAGAAGGAACCAGGTAAGAGAAGGAGCCTGAAGCACGTTAGAGAAGTGTGTTAGACAACACGGAAGGGGGCCCTCCAACGGGACTTGTCCCTGCCACCTGTAGGTGGGAGAGACACAGGTGAAGACCATCAGGGCTACAGGGTCCTTTCCAAGCCTGGGAAGTGGGGGAGAGAGGAAAGTAACCCCCGAGCAGCCCCACCCGCCCATGCATGATGCACCATGACGCATCATCAAAGCGGGCCTACGAGACGCTGAGAGCGTTTGAAGGGCGTGATTCCAGCCTCCCCACTGGCCGTGCCCGCCTGCAAATCCTGACCCTGGCAAGTCGGAGCTGAACCTGTCTGTGCCTCAGTTTTCCCTTCTGCCGAGGGGAGATAACAATCCTGGCCCAGTGGCCCCGCCTCTAACCAGTGTCAGCTCAGGAGGAGGCGCCGATTCCCCAGAGAGGCTAGATAGCCTGGACGCGCACCTGAGGGGCCTCGTCTACTCACAGGGCAACCTTGGGGGCTGGGACACTCAGTCTTAGGGGCCCGCAGCCACCCCTGCTGTAGGAAATAAGGCTGAGAGCCTCCGGAGCGCAGCCGGTGAGTGCCTGATACCATCAAAGGGCCTTGCTGTTCTTTGAAGTGGCCTCGTCCAGCAAACGGCAGGCACGAGGCCATCTGAAGGGTGGATGATGGGGGCCCCCCGGTCACGCGAGACCAAGAGTTCATTTTGCCTTGATACTCTTCTCACAGAGCTGTCGAGAGGAAAAAGGGGATTACAACTCTTGTAGAGCCTAGAGCTGTGCCTGATACACGGTTGACCTCCAGAAACTCCAGCCACCCGACGTCACCGGGCTTATTACGGCCAAGGTCCCAGCCCTTGGAATCTTCACCTTGGGAGCTGAATCATGTCCTTGGAACCCCAAAGTCCATTTGTCTAGGCACAGAAAGAAGATAAACAGGCACCTATCAAGCGCCCAGGCCCCGGGGAATCATGGGAAAGAACAAGATGGGGCTGCCCGGAGGTAGTTAGCGTCTTGCAGAGTATCAAGACCCAAGGGGCCTTAGTGCTCCCATTTTACTGATGAGAAAAGTGAGGCTCACAGAGAGGCGGTGACTTCCCCAGCTCCCAGGGAGCACATTCGTTCATAGTAGAGCTGCGGCAAGATCCCGGGCCACCTGACTCCCAAGCCAAGGTCCTCTGTAACAAAATGTGCAAATATCTGTAATTCGTCCCTCTTACTTTCCTGCCAGCAAATGAAGAGACAGGGGAAGCCAGCCCCCACAGGCCCCTATTTTCAGAATCGGCAGTCGGATGTTTGATATCAGGCAAGAGCCGGCGCCACGGCCGAAGACGCGGCACGCCATCAGCCATAGGAGAAACTTTGAGCGAGTTAGGTCTCACTGTCCCCATTTTGCAGGGACGGGCACTGAGGCCCACTCAGATGGAGGTGCCATCGAAAGCCCTGTTCGTGGCTCCATGCTAGTTAGAAGGCTCCAGAATTCTGTGTGCTTTTCACCCTGCGTTGGACATTTTTATCCTAGCATTTTAATGCCGAAAGTCACCTCAGAGCTCTAGGACTCAGGACATCTTTCGAGACTAGTGATGATGGTCCACCAAAGACATCACTGTTTACTTGTACATATTCCTCACTCCCGCCGGGGCCTGAGGGCGGCACCTGATTTCTAGGCCTGTGCTGCACCTGATTTCTGAGTAAGGCACCTGATTTCTTTTTCTTTTTCTTGTTTTTAAGTATTAGTTACTTTCTTTCCACCCCCCTTATTTACTTTTTATTATTTTATTGTTTTATTTTATTTTAACTAGTGAATATTTAAAAAAATTTTTTTAAATATGATTTACCATCAAGTTAGCTAACATATAATGTATACAGTGTGCTCTTGGTTTCGGGGGAAGATTCCAGTGATTCATACAACACCCTAGTGCCCATCGCAACAAGTGCCTTCCTCAATACCCTTCACCCATTTTCACCTCTCCCCTGCCCCCCTATCAACCTTCAGTTTGTTCTCTGTATTTAAGAGTCTCTTTTGGGTTTGCCTCCCTCTCTGTTTGAAACTATGTTTTCTCCTCCCCCTCCCCCATGGTCTTCTGTTAAGTTTCTCAAGTTCCACATACGAGTGAAGACAGACGGTATCCGTCTTTCTCCGCCTGATTTATTTCACTCAGCATAATACCCTCCAGTTCCATCCACGTTGTTGCAAATGGCAGGATTTCATTCTTTCTCATTGCCAAGTAGTATTCCATGGTATATATAAACCACATCTTCTTTATCCATTCGTCAGTTGACGGACATTTGGGCTCTTTCCACGATTTGGCTATTACTGAAAGCACTGTTATAAACATTGGGGTACAAGTACCCCTATGAATCAGCACTCCTTTATCCTTTGGGTAAATTCCTAGCAGTACTATTGCTGGGCCATAGGGTAGATCTATTTTTAATTTTTTCAGGAAACTCCACACTGTTTTCCAGAGCGGCTGCACCGGTTTGCATTCCCACCAACAGCGCAAGAGGGTTCCCGTTTCTCCACTTCCTCGCCAGCGTCTATAGTCTCCTGATTTGTTCATTTTGGCCACTCTGACAGGCACCTGATATCGAGGTCTTCTAACCTACTGGACCTCCATTTCCTCCTCTATAAATTAGGGATAATGATTCTTAGCCTGCACCCTTCAGGGACTGGTTCCAAAGGTCAGACTAGAGAGCAAATACATTTATTTTATTTTATTTTGTTTTATTTTATTTTATTTTATTTCATTTTAATTTTAAAAATGTTTATTATTTTGGGGCGCCTGGGTGGCTCAGTTAAGTGTCCCACTCTTGAATTTGGCTCAGGTCATGATCCCACAGTTCATGGGCTCAAGCCCTGTGTCAGGCTGTGTGTTGACATTGGGAGCCTGCTTGGGATTCTCTCTCTCCCTCTCTCTCTCTGCCCCTCCTCTGCTTTCTCTCTCAAAAATAAATAAATATTAAAAAAAACGTCTATTATCAGGGGGCCTGGGTGGCTCAATCGGTTAAGAGTCCGACTTCAGGTCAGGATCTCGCTGTTCGTGGGTTTGAACCCCGCGTCGGGCTCTGGGCTGACAGCTTGGAGCCTGGAGCCTGCTTTGAGTTCAGTGTCTCCCTCTCTCTGCCCCTCCTGCTTGTGTTTCTCTGTCTCTCAAAAATAAATAAACATAAAAAAATTTTTTTTAAATGTCTGTTATTTTGAGAGAGAGAGAGAGAGAGAGAGAGAGAGAGAGAATGCACAGGAGCAGAGGAGGGGCAGAGGGAGAGAGAGAGAGAGAATCCCGAGCAGGCTCCTTGCTCATCTCAGAGCCCGACTCAGGGCTCCTCCCGGAGGTCCGTCTGACAAGCGTGAGATCACGACCTGAGCAGAAATCAAGAGTCGACGCTTAACCGGCTGAGCCACCCAGGTGCCCCGACAGTGGATACGTCTTCAAGAACAGGCCAAGCGGAGGCTTATGTCTGATCCGCACGATTGGTGCCGCGCTCCCGTCCTTAAGGACGAGGTTGCCTTGCTGTTTCTCCCACCCGTGAGCGGGCCCGTGGTTCTCACGGGCCGATGAATCCCCCGCCCGGGGACCCGCAGCTAATTCGAATCGGGTTTGGGCCACCAGAGCCCAGACTAATGTGACGACAGGCCATTCTGTGAAGTGGGAGGATGGTGTGTCTTAGGTGAGTGCCCTTAGCTCCCTCCCTTCCTGCTCTTTTCCTGGACTCCAGAGTTCCAACGGGCCTTTGCATCTGTCCCCTGACCTCCTCAATACTGGGGGGGCGGAGGGGGGACACGCAGTGCCATGCAGGTGGCTTGCCGTCGGTTGTCAAGGGGGCTGAGAGAGCTCCAACCGATCCGCTGCTCTTCCTCTGGGCTGGACGGTGTCTTCTCATGCAGGCGTCTCAGGCGTGTGGCTGCAGGCCCCAGCATTTCCCACGCCTCAGGCAACAGTTCAGCTTGTGGGTGTCTGGGGGAGGGAGTGTGGGTGAGGTGCTGAGGTTTGCAAGAACAAGTAGAGTTCCTGAAGCCAGCTCTGCCACTGACTGGCTCCGTGACCCTGAGCAAGACAGCCAGCGTCTCTGAGCCTCAGTTTCCTCCTCTGGAGAATGGGCGTATGAGAGCAGAGCAGCTCCACCAGCGGCTGCCACGAGGATTATATAGGAAAATGCTTGACTGGCCCCTCAAGGGGTGCCGGGCTTATAGAAAGAGCTCATGTGGGGCCCCTGGGTGGCTCGGTCGCTTAAGCATCCGGCTCCGGCTCAGGTCATGATCTCACAGTCCGTGAGTTCGAGCCCCGCGTCGGGCTCTGTGCTGACAGCTCGGAGCCTGGAGCCTGCTTCGGATTCTGTGTCTCCCTCTCTCTTTGCCCCTTCCCTGTTCACGCTCTGTCTCTCTCTGTCTCAAAAATAAATAAATGTTAAAAAAAATTAAAACAAAATTAAAAAAAAAACAAAAAAAGAAAGAGCTCATGAATGTCACAAATGTAGTCCCTTACATCAGCACCCGGATCGGCTCTCCCGTATTTATTTATTTATTTATTTATTTATTTATTTATTTATTCATTTGAGAGAGAGAGAGAGTACATGAGCAGAGGAGAGGGGCAGTGCAGAGCCCGAAATGGGGCTCAATCCCACGACCCTGGGATCATGACCTGAGTCGAAGTCAACAATCGGATGCTCATCCAACTGAGCCGCCCAGGCGCCCCCTCAGCTCTCCTTTCAAAGCCTGTTTTGAGTACCTGGTCTGAAGTGCACACCAACTCAGAAATCGGCGGTACAACCATGGTGAGGCTGCTGAGACCCAGAGAGGTTCGGTGACTTCTCTGACGTCACACAGCTGGGACGCTGCAGAGTTTGAACTTAATCTCACTCTGGCATCGCTCCGGGTGTTGGACAATGGTTGTATCATGAATGGAATCTGGGGAGGTTGGAGGTCTCCGGGCTGAGAAAAATCAGAATGGTATCAGACTTATCTGGGAGACAGGAGGATCGTGATTCTGTTGAGCCACGTGGCATTGCACCTACATGGCCATTTTGACCTAAAAGAGGTACATTTCCTATGACAACGTAGTTGTTTAGATGCACGTGCGCCCCAGCGAGTGGCTCAGGGGGGCATCACTAGATTTGTACGGGGTGGGGCAGACCGGCCACAGGACCAGCACGTTCCCGCGAGCCCAGGGCGCTGGCTCCCTCAGGCTGGGGGTCTGGCAGGACTTTCCGACTGCTGTAGCCCTCCAGTGAGGCTCAGCATGGCAAGAAAGAGCCACATGGCCCTTCGTGAAAAGGGCTGCTCCCGGCAAGGCCACAGCTGTGGTATAGGAGTTGTGGTTTCCCTCAGAACACTGCATGGAGGGCTGTGGGGCAGGCATAAGGCAAGATGGAAAGTGTCCCCTGTCACAGCTTAGCCGAGGGAGGGCAGGTAAGGCTCGTGGGCTTGATGACCTACTTCCTTTGCCATGACCAAGGAACCACTGTGATGACTTTCCAGAGCCGTTCACAACTTGGCCACATGATTAGGTAGAAGAGGACACAGGTTAAGTGCCTCGCGGGGGGCCGGGGGGGGGGTGCTGGCAGCCCGGGACTAGTCTGAGCAGGTGACACAGACCAAGACCCAGACGCCCATGTGGGGAGCAGAGCACGTAGAAGTCCCACCTGCTTCTAGGAGTAATGTTTTCTCCAGGAGCAGAGAAGGAAGAACGAGGGCCGAAGCACGCGTTCCTAGTCCGGCCCCGCTGAAAAAGTTGCCAGGAAAGAGCGGCCGTAGATGTTTGCAGGAAAGAGCTCCGACTGGTAGGAGCCCAAGCCTGGCTCAGGTGGGAGGGCAGGATGAGGGAAAGGAACCAAGTATTCTCCCTCTGCAGCTGGAGATGCGGCAGCTCAGTGCCCCTGTGTGAGTGGAAGGTTCTGGAAGCAACAGGGAGGCAGCCTCGAGGTTGAGGGGCAGCAGGGGGAGGGGCTGTCGTGGGGGGCACTGCGAGCACCAGCGGGGCAGGGGGAGCCCAGTGGGAGCTGGGGGCTGGGGGCTGGAATCTGAGCCCTTGCGATGCCCCCTCGGGGACTCCCAGATAAGACTGAAAGCCTAGAGCTTTTCCAGAGTGACCGGGGCAAACATTTCGCCCCGGCCCAGCACCGCTCCCAGGCAGTGGGAAGGCCTGATAGAGAGTAAACAGTGGACACCAAAGGTCGCTGTGACCCACATTCCACACACTGCGGGCGGATGGAAGGGGAGACTCAGGTGAAGGATGAAGGATGTCACACACAAGCTTGGGCCGGATCATTCTTTAATGTCTGTCATCTGGGAAGGGGGCTGAATTCAGAAAGCCAGGTATTGTGTGGGTGGGGTTCACCACCTTTCCCATGAAGAGGATGTTCTTGGTGTTTCTGTCGTAGAGGATGATCACAAAGGGCCTGTTGAACTGGATAGTTGGGGGCATCGACATGGGGATGGCTTCTACAAATGTGGTCCCAGCGGCTTCTGTCCCTTTCTCGTCGATGGTCAGCACGGCCTTATGCAGCGCCTACAGGGCGAGAGCACGGCGGCCTGTCCTGAGTGGGGATGGGCTGCCGTCCCCAACCCAGCCCTGGGAGCGAGGCCCAAGGAGGGGGGTGTTGCCCAGGGAGGGGCTTATGTGGGCCTTTCTCCACCTGGCCTGTCCTTCCCCATCCATGGCCTCCCTCCCTGATGTCAAGCACCCTGGGGCCCAGGACTCTGACGGGGACCTTCGTTGCATCTGGTCCACACCAGGCACTCAGTTCCCAGCCAGCCTTCGAGCTGCGGTTGTGGCTTTAGTCACCTTTAATTTTCTGAATAAATGGTATCTTTAGGCAAAATCCCTCATTCACCTAGACTCAGTGATTGGCCAATGGCTCCCAGTGTCACAGACGCAGGGGCAAAAGTCCTCTGAAATCCCTGAGCTCCAGCCTGTCTTTGTAACTATGGGTCCATCGAGGCCCAAAGAAGGGAAGGCCCTGGCCAAAAATGACCCAGAGTGTCAGTGCCACAAGTGCGGAGGAGGTCCCTAAAGTGCCAGAAACACGTGAGGCCACCTCCTCCATTGTCACCTGCCCACATTCCAGTCTCCGTGGATCCAGGGCGCTCGTCAGGAACCTCAGTCTGCAGAGGTGTTTGTGTCCCTTTGTCCCCCACACGCACCAGTGGCCAATGGCCACCAGGGACACACTCACCTTGGACAGCTTCAGGGGACCTTGCTCGGTGATCCCTGAGAGGTCCGCCTCGTTGCTGAAGACCTTGGCGATGCCCATTTTTGTGAGGACGGTTTGCAGATCGTAGGTTCCAGAAATGGACAGTTTGGGCAAATGTAAATTGGCAGACCTGTGACGACGGTCCGGAAACAAAGGCGTTTCACAGCATTGAGCGTGTCATTTCTGGTTGTTTCTCCCTGTCAGCGGCCCTCGCCCTGCCCCCACGGGAGCGCTGGAGGTGTGCACGGGTTATTCCATTTCTAGCTCCTCCACCCCCCCCCCCCCCCCCGCCGGGGTCAGAGGATGTAGAATCACAGGGATGGGTTGTCCTGCAAAGTGTCAGATGCCCCCTCCTGCCGCCTCCGAGCAGCCCTCCAGGAAGTCCCCTGGGGAGTGCTTAGCGCACTGCCCTGCAGGGTCAGGTGTCCCCCAGACCGGGACCTCCCCAGAGCCCGAATCCCAGGGGAACGTGGGGTGAGTGTGGAGGGACATCTGCTCGGCGAGTCATGCGTGAGCCCACGGGCCGAATGCCCCGCTCTGCTTTTCCGTGGGGCCAGCGTGTGGCCCCGAGCAGGGTCTGCCAGAGCGAGCTGACTGGCACTGAGGCTCCGCTCGACCCGATCCGGATTCGGCACCGCCTTGTTCTTCTTTCAGCCTCTGGCGCAGGCAGCCCAGGAGTGGGGGGTGGGGGGGGGGAGGTATTAAAACTGCTATTTTAATTGTATCCTTATGCTCTTTTGTGAGTTTATATTCACTTAAGCACGGATATGCTTATTATGTATTCTTCTGGGTGTCAGTTTCATGTATGAATTGTACTTGATTATTTATATACGTTCCCATTGCTACATTTATACGTGCGTGTATCTTGTCATCGTGTGGAGGGTAAAATAGGTAAAATAGGTCACGAGGGCTTGGGCGTTTTATGCGCTAATTTGGGGTGCACGCTCATGTATTACCTCACTACGGGGACCCAATCAGTCCACACCGGTCTGGTGACAGAGGAGCCCAAACCTTGCTCCAAGGTGCGTCCGAAGGTCCCTCCCCGGGGCCTCTGCCTTCCCGGCCGACCCCAGGCAGGCTGTCCCCGTCCGGCCCCGGGCGTTGTATGCTCTGACTCCACATCCACTGCCCCCCTCGCCAGAAGCCCACCTCTCCCTTCGTGGTCCTCCCAGGGCGCGTGCTAGCACCGGGAAGGGACGGTGTCCCCGGTGGGGAAGCGAGTCCCCAAGGACAGGACTCTGGCCTCCTCACCGCGGGCACCGTCCTGTCACGGAGCCCGGCCGGTGCAGTCTGAACGATGCCAGCCTGGGTCTGGGACACCAGGTCCTGCCCCGCTGTGGGGCTGCCCTCCCTCCCTGGGGCCCGGCCGGACGCGGCGGCTCCCGGGGTGTTCTCTGGTTTGGGAATCACCTGGAATGTCTCTTTTCCAGGGCCTTGGCCAGGATGTCCCTGTTCAGCATTTCCTCCAGCTGCTGCATTTTGCCCTGGTCGGGCAGGATGAAGAAGGCGGTGGCGTTGCCCACGTAGTCCATGAGCAGCGACCAGCTGGAGAGCATGTCGCAGTAGTGGACGTCGAACATGCCCAGGCGGCTCATCATGGGCACCCTGACCGTGGTGTCCTCGTCCACGTGGAAGTCCTCCTCTGTGGTATGCTGGGGCTCGAAGGGCTTCTCCCATTTGCCTGGAGGGAAGGGAAGGTGGGCTTCAGCCAGCAGTGGGGGAAGGTTTGGACAATAGGGTGGGATAAAAAAGCCCCGAGTCTCCTTGGTGAGACAAGTTCTCTCCGAGCCTCAGTGTCACCACCTGTAAAATGGGGCTGCCATGAACAGTCTATTGAAAGGACGTTGGAGAGAAGAATGCAAGCCCGGAGGAGGCTCCAGAAGGTCTATGATATCGAGGCTAAGGCCTGCCAGTCTGGATATGCAAAGCGAGCATTTTTACTTGCATTTCTTGCTCACGTATTTGAGGGTGGCTTGGGAGATGCTAAATGAAAATTACTGACATCAGTCATACTCGGCACGTCCCTCTGGGAGTCTCCCTGCCCCTTGTTAACGGGCGGCTCTTATCATTCAGGAAATCGCTCTCGCCCCCACCCCAAGTCTTTCCCTGGACCGCTGGGCAGAATGGCGATGCCTGGGTAGCTCCCCTCCACTGCACCGAGAGAGCAGCACTGTCCGGGCAAGGCCCAGAGGAAGGGCACCCTGGGAACCCCTGTGCCCAACTTCCCCATTGCACAGGGATGGAGACTGAGGCCGGAGAAGGGCCAGACCCACCAGAAGTCACACAGCAGAGCTGGGACCTAACATCTGCCCACTCTGGCCCCGTGCTCTCCATCACACTCTTGCCTCCAGAGTGAGGAGCCCGCAGTGGGGAGGAGGCATCCCTGGCCTTGCTCTCACCTCCCTGCCCCAGGCCATTTCCACTGCCTTGGAGTGCCCTCTGGGGCCTGCAGGCACCCTCCACCGCCCCCCTCCACGTTGCCATCCCTCAGGGAGGAGGCCAGGCTGAGGTTCAAGTTCAGCTGAGCACCTGCTGCGCGAGCATGCAGCCCCATGTTCTTTGTAACTTGTTCAGTCCTCACAGAAACCCGCCAACAAGGGCATGATTTTGTGTCCGTTACAGAGAAGAAACCAAAGCCTCAAAGAGGTTAGAGTCAAATAGCTTAGAGTCAAATAGCTAATAAGCGATAGAGGAAAGGTTTGCACCCTGGTGTTTCTGTCTCCAGAGCCGTCCCTTCCTCCACCGCACTGGAGTTGTCGGAAGTGTGTTCCCAGAACGCCCCTTCCCTTCATACGCTCTGCTAAGCCTGCCTGTTTCACCGCCCTCCCTGCTGGGGATTGACAACGTACACTAGGACGTTAAAGGCTCTGAAAAGTCCTGCAGAGAAGAGGACGATTTGACTGTCCCACCCATCGCCCCCTGACCTTAGTTGAACAACATATGCAGAGGTGCACTGATTTAGTCACCCTGCCCTGCCACGGCAAGTTTACGAACTGTGTGTTTGAGACTATTTTTGGACGTTCTCGTGGGAGTCAGCTCAGGTGGCTGTTACAACCTTACCTTTAAAGAAAATGTAATTCACCAGAGCAAAAACTGTGTCTTTGTCAAGATCTTGGACCAAATCCACAATTTTTCCTTGGGTTCCCTTCTCTACGTAATCGTTGATCCGTTTCTTGGCCTCTTGGTTGTCTCCGAAGTTGATGGAGAAGGCTTCCGAGTGGTACAGGTTCTTGACGTCCTCCAGAAACTTGTTCAGAAGCTTCACGCTCTCGTTGATGAACAGGCCACTGCCGGTGGTCAGCTGCAGCTGGCTGTCTGGCCGGTTGAGGGTGTGGAGAAGCTGCTGGAAGCCCTCGTGGACTTCACCCTCTGCTCTCTCGGTGAGGTTGAAACCGAGGCCCTCCAGGATCTGGGTGTGAGTGTCACCCTTGCTCCCCAGAGACAGCATCGCGAAGGCCGTAGCGATGCTCACGGGGGAGAAGAAGATGTTGGTGCGGTTGGACTCATGGGCCACCTGGCGGTACATGCTGAAGGCGAAGTCAGCCAGGTTCGGGGCAATTTTGTGGCAGGCCGGCGCCTCGTGGTGCTCATGGTTGTGTTGGGATGCCACTGTCTCCTGGACAGCGTCTCCCTGGAGACCCTCAGCCAGGGAGCAGGGGACCAGGCAGCACAGACCCGCCAGCAGGAGGAGGCCCCACGTGATGGAGGATGGCATCGTCCTGCGGGACAGAGAGGGGGCACCACGCCCACGTCAGGCCGCACGCTGAGTCCCTCGGCCACTGACTGACACCACGGGAAGCATCCAGAGCTTACCGGACCCCTACCGTGTGCCGGCCCAGTGCCGAGGACTTCCTTCCGCCCTCATCATGGAGGACGGAAAGGCTCTACGGGGCTCCCCACCTGCCAGGCCCCCTTGTAAGCCCCTTGCCGTCCCATCTCTTGGCCCCCTTGTAAGCCCCTTGCCGTCTCATCTCTTGGCCCTCTTGTAATGGCCTGTGACCCAGGGCATACGACAATCGTCCATTTACAGAGGAGGAGACCAAAGGCCCAGAGAGGTTTAAGTCACCTGCCCGAGGCCGCAGGGCAGGGAAGTAGCAGGCCCGGAATCACAGACCCGGGCAGGCTGGGTCTTGGCAGTGGCACTAACACCCGCAATGGCCTGTGCGCCACGGTCCCTGCTCCACAAAAGGGGAAACTAAGGCAACAATGAGCACGGGAGATTTGTGCACACTTACCCGGGAAATGGGCCGGATCAGGCTCAGGTACGACTGGATGGGAACGGGAACACTTCTGTGAACTCTTTTTATTTACCGGACACGAGGCTGCTGCCCAGAGGGGGCGAGATCTCGCCCAGTGACACACAGCCAGGTCACAAGGGGCCGGGGGGCCGTCCCCACTCAGCACGCAGGGTGAGCCTCAGCCCCTAGCACTTTCGCCGGAGCTGAAGGACAGCCCCACAGGGGTCTGGGGCCTCGGCCACGTGAAGGGGGTCCAGTCCCTGCAGCCAGCTTACCCGCACATCCTCGCCACACCTCCGTCCCAGAGCTGGGTCGGCGGTGACATGGACGGTCGACATACTGATTTCCCCAGTAGATTAGGGGTTTGTGCGCGTACGTGGGGCAGGGGGGTAGGCGTTGGAAAAGCATTTCTTTTTCCGACGGACCTGAGTTCTAAGGTGGGCTTTGTCACTACCAGCTGGGTGACCAGGACAAGCCACTCAGTCTCTCTGGTTTTCCTGTTGCCTCCTATAGAGAGTGAGCTTGTTGGGAGAATCCGGTGAAGTAAGTCGGACACCAGACTGAACCCTGACGGGTTCTGGCGGCTGGCAGGGGCTTACAACCAGAGGCCTTCAGAGGGCAGGCCGGGGACGGACATGGGTCCCCTGGCTCTGGGGACACAAGAGGAAGCAGCAAGGCTCATGGCCGAACCAGCTAGAGCAGGCTCTGCCTGGCGCTGGTCACAGTCCACATCACTCACAGCGACCCAGAGCCCGCCCTGCCCCTCTGAGCTCCCCCTGCCCCAGATGTGGCCCCACCACAGGCCACCAGCCTGCACCCCCTCAGCACAACCTTCTGTCTTCACGGGTGGGGAAACTGAGGCCCGAGCAGAGGAGGACGTGCCCACGGCCACATCAGGTAGCTGTTTCTCATGTAACGAAAACCATCAAGCACAAAAAGGCAGAGGAATCCTTAAAGTTGGAATTTGAAACCCGGAGGGGAAAAAGCTGGGAATAAGAAACGTTGGGTCTCGTGTAGCCTCCCCGACCTTTACGGGTGTCTTTGGGACAAACCAGCAAGGCCCAGCACAACACTGGCTTCTCTCCACCACCCTTTTCCTGGCCTTCGTGGCTCTAAATAATCCAAACATGACCGACCACACGCAGCTGTAGAAATCCAGGTGGGGGGACATCTGAATGAGTTTCCCCTGCACCGACGTTGGATTCTCCGTTAGCAGCGGTCTGGGTTTGGTGATGCGAAATGGAGTGAGGGGTGGGGCGAGGGGAGGTGGGGGGTGGGAGAGGCTCCCTCGGAGGAGGGAGCTGCTGGCTGGGGGGCTTGGCTGGGGAGGGGCCGCCGCCATCGTGGGCACAGCCGTCTCAGTGCGTGTAACATCGCCTACTCTGGTAAAAAGTCTGAGGCCCAGAGAGGGTCAGGGTCTTGCCAAGGCCACACAGCGAATCGGTGGCAGAGCTGGAACGAGCCTTGGTTTCCCTGCCACTTGAACGGCAGATTGAGACAGCCGTGTCCTCGGGTCTCAGACTCTGTGGGCGTCAGAACCGGGCCCCGGGGGACGCTGACGTGGGGCTTGAGCCTCCTCTTGGCTTCCCTTTGCCTCTCAGTTGCTCCTTCCAACTCAGGGCCCCCAGCCTCCTTTCTCCACGCCCTTCTGTCAAAGGCGGCACCCGGCGCCCCCAGAGCCTGATGCTGGGGAAGATGGTGTCCTGGACGGGGAGGCACTCGGAGGTGTAGAGACCGAGCTTTAAACCTCAGGAATGAGGACGTCATGGCGACATCTCTGGCATCCAGGGCAGGTGGTAGCAGTCTGCCAGGGAGGGGGCCCGTGAAGTGAGCCATTTCCTTGCCGAGTCAAATACTATTTCCACCCACAAGCATAAAATGAATGATCCTGGGTGACCCAGTGGGGTCCAGGCAAGCCACTGGGGCATCAACCACCTGCTAAAACCTGGCCCTGAATAAGCGCAGGTGTGATTCAGCTCAACCACCTGTGGGCGATAGCCTTGGGCAGGTGACTTCACTCCGTAAAGCGGAGGGAAGATGCCTGTGCGTGGCAGATGTGAGGTGCAGACAAGGTGACGGGTGGGTGGGCACCTGCCAGGTGTGGACGCCCTCGTACCTACGCACAGGTAGGGGTCAAGTGGAAAAACTGGCAGGTCCCCTCCCGGCCAGTTGCCGTTTTGCCCAGGACCAGAGAAGAGGGTCCGTGCTCAGCGATGAACGGCCTCTGAGTTTCGGAGAATTTTAAATCCAATTCTGTGCCCAAACCTGTGCCTCAGCGTCACCGTCACTGTCGTCGTGTCCAGTAAATACCATCGTGTCCAGTTTCACTGTCTCTGTGTCATCTAATGTCCCCGACAAACCTTACCCTACGAAGTGGGAATTACTATCAGCCCCGTTTTAGAAATGGGGAAACTGGGGTCACAGAGGTTACGTAACTTACTGAAAGCCGTAGACCTGGTTGCTTATGAATCTGGGATTTCATCTTAACTAAGCATTTTGATTCCGGAACTTGGCCTTCCGTCCTTCTCTGTGTACAAAGCTGAAGCCAGACACCTTGAAACAGGAAATCGGTGGAGTGGTCTGGCTCAGGGAAGGGGGGGGAAGCATCGCTTGGGGCTAAGCTCAGAGGCTATGGGGCCGGAAGGCTTGCGTTCAGTTCGATATCAGCTGTGTGACCTTGGGCAAGTTACGTAACCTCTCTGAATCTCCGTTTCCGGGAGATGACCAGTGTGCATTTCCTCACGGAGCGACGGTGCAAATTAAATATGTGCAAAGTGCCAAGAAACGCTTCACACACTGTCAGCTGTCAGGGAGCCTCAGCCGTTACTGATATTGTTATGGACCTTTTGGAGCACCACGTGGGAGTCTGGTGGCCTTGGCCATCGTTGTAGCCTCCGTCTCCAAAAACCGATGACAGAGACATTTTATCCTTCCCGTGCTCCGGAGATCAAGGCTGGAGGGGTGGGGTGAGGGGAAAGAGGGCAAAAGCTGTCTACGGTTTGTCCAAGGGGACAGAGAGGTTGAGCAGTGGTCCAGGGTCACCCAGCATCAAAGAGGCCTCGAGGGCAGCCCAGGCTTCCCATTCCCCAGCTGGCACCCAAGACCCGAGACAATTATGTTGGCAGGGGGAGGAGGTTTGGGAACGTGAGCTCTGGAGTTAGGCAGCCTCAGTTTGAATCCTGGAGAGTGTGTAATTTGGGGCAAGTTCTAAACTTCTCTGTTCCTGACCTCCTTATCTGTAAAATGGGAATAACCTCAGCAACCCCTGCAAAAGGCTGCTATGAGGTCTAAAGTCCTGACGGCATGTAAGGAGATCAGCAGCCGCCTGGCTACAGCAAGGGCTCAGGAGCACAGCTCCGAGCCCCGAGGACGGTGCCCTCCCAGGGTTTTGGATCTTGCACCACGAACGAGGGCGCCCAGAAGCCCACGGACAGGGAAGCCCAGCGTGGTTCTGATCTGGGCATATCCGCGGAGGATGGAGTGAACGGCTGGAACTCTGGGCTCCGGTCCCACCTGCCTCCCCCGAGGTCCCTATATGAGTCCGGGCTTCCCACTGTCTCCCTCTGGGCCTTATCTTTCTCATCCTTAGAAGCGGGGAGAAGATACGCCCCCAGGCACAGGGAAGGCGGTGAGCCCTGCAGGAGGCAGCCCATGGGGAGGACACAAGAGCTCTGCCAACCTCCCTCCCGGGGTCCCACGTCCACACCACTCACAGAGGGCCAGTGTTCTCTCCAGTAGGACCTGGGGAGGCCCTGGGCAGGCTTGGGAGCAGAAAAGGAGCTCCAGGGCTGCCCTTGCTGTGACGACAGGGGGTCCGGCCCCGGCCTGTGCCACCCTCTCCGCATTCCCGGGGCCTGCCTGGCAGTGCAGGGGCCCCGAGGCCTCTCCGGAGGCTCCCCCAGTGGAAGGCATACTTACGGTTTACTGTCCTAGGCCGGGGCTGGTGACCGAGGCTGAGGAGACAGAGCCTAGTTGTGGTTCGTATTTAAGCAGTGGACCCAGAGGGACGACGGGGGAGGCTGCTGGTGAATATTAACTAAGGTCACCCCAGTTATCAGAGGAGCAAATAGGGACTAAGTCCATAGGCCAGTTCTGAGCTGCCCACTCGCACGGCCCCTGTGTGCTCTGTCTGGACGGCACGCAGCCCTCTGTTCCCTACACGAAAGGGAGTCATTGTGCCCAGCTCATAAACCACAGCGTCCTGCATCCACGGGGGTGGGGGTGGGGGTGGGGGCATGACTCAGGCACTCTTTGGGACAGCATCACTTTGGTGGCTTACCCTCCCCCTGGGGAGTTCTCAGTGGCTGCCCCACTGGTGGCAAGGAGCCACCTTGAAATGCCTCCTGCTGGAGACGCGCTGCTGCCTTGGGCGCGGGCGGGGAAGTTAAAAGCACATTTGGCGGACAGGGAAACTGAGGTCCGGAGCGGAGAGGTTGCTCGTCCATAGTCAGCCAGCTGGCCCCAGATGGGAAAACCCTCTCGATTTTCCTGAGGGGTAAACGGGCCATGACCAATGCTGACACAGCCGCTCTGGGCTGGCATGGGCAGCCACAGGCACAGGCCAGGGGGCAGATGGCAAATCGATAAAGAAGGGCTGTGCTGCCTCAGGCAAGCTGCTTCACCTCTCTGAACCAGGAGGGGCTTTTGTCTGCATCGTAGGGGTTTGGAATTCCGGCTTCCGAGCGGGGGTGTCGGGGGACGTACGCGACCACTTCTGTAAAGTGCCTGGTGCACAGAGGGCTCTTCGGTTTGGCCCGCACAGCCCTCTGCTCAGCCCTGCTCTCCAGGCTTCTCCGGGCAGGAGGAGGCTTAGTTCTTGGCCAGCCTCAGCCTGTTACTGTTTCCACTGGGTGTGGCTCCCGGCAGAGGAATGTGGTTCACAAGCTGCTTGGATTTTCCTGGGCATGTGGCCCTGTTCTGGGGCTATTACAGCCCCCTGGAGCGCCGCTGGGGGCGGCGATGGTGGGACAGGGTAGAGGCTTGGCAGGGCCTCACTTGACCGTGATCCCTTTAGAAACCTAAGGCAGACCTCACCCCCTCTCTGTGCACCCTGACGGTCCCTGGCGCAGGATAGGCGCTCTATGGGCATTTGTCGAAGGGGCAGATGAGTGGGTGAGTGCGTTTCTGTCCCTCCTCTCGTTCCCCTGGTCCCAAGTGTGGGACTCTGCCAGGCGGACGACCTGTAGTTTCCTCTGGGACACGGGTTCAGGCCCGGGAACCCTGCTCTCCCATTCATTGACTGTGAGATTTCAGAGCAGCTGTTTAACCTCCCCGTGCCTCAGTTTCCCCACCTGTGAAACGAAGATCGCAACAGTACCCGCCTCGATGGGCCGCTGTGAGGATTCAACGCAGTAGTTCAAGGTTAGCTCAGAGCCCAACGTCGGGTGTGCACAGTAAGCCCTTGTGATGGGGGCCCTACCTCGTGCCGGTGGCTTTCCTTGCTGTCATTGTGGGGCAGGGAGGCATTCCAGGACTATCCCCCCAGGCTCTCCTGTCCAGTGCTCTCAGTGACCCTGTGAGGGGAGCACCTGCCACCCCCCATACAGAGCAGAACAAGCTCAGGGAGGGGAAGAAGCCCCACTCCCATCCTGCCCCCCTAATTCCATGATATGGCTTCGGGCTCCTTCCCCTCAGCTGGCTGGCTGGGCACCTCCCCGCTGGGGCTCTACACCCCTCCCCCACCCATGGCTCGGAGAGCTGGGCTGTGATTGAGGCGAGGCCTGACCTCCATACCTCCCGAGCATCTCTTCCTCTCCCTGTGCCTCAGTTTCTCCATCTGTACAATGGCCTCCTTCCAACCCCAGCTGCCCGCCCCCCACCTCTTGCAGTGAGTGGATGGACAACACCAAGTGTCCCCCCGTCCATGTTCTTGCCAAGCTTGGTCCCCCCGGCCCGGTGGCCTCGGGGCTGGTGGGAGGGACCGCCCCATGCCCCCTCTACCTGTGATCCTTGTGCTGTGCTGGCCTCCACACCTCCTGTGACAGCCTGGCCTCTCTGCCTCCTCTGAGACTCCGTGTGCGCCCGGAGGAGTGCACGGTCTCTGCCAGCCTCGGAGGAAGGAGACTCTGGGTGTCCGAGGCAACAGGTCTGGGAGGGGCGGGGAACTGGGACAGGAAGCCGCCCAGCACAAAGCTGTGGGTAGCCGGGCGGGTGCCAGTCAGCCCTTCCTGGCCCAGGCAGTCCTGCTTGTCACCTGCTCTTCTGGCTGTGTCCATAAGCCTCTGTCAGAGGGAGGGTGGCCCTGGGCTCAGAGGGTTAAAGGAGACAACAGGTGTCAGTCCCCCTTCTAGCCCACGGCCTGGCACCAGCATCTCGGTGGGTTTCCAGGGCCAGCCGTGGAGGGGAGGACGGAGCCACCTGACAAATGCCCAATGAGACCCCCACAGAAGCTGAGAAGGGTCTGCGTGTATGGCAGAGGTGTATGTCCCGGACTCTGGCTGGGTGCGGAAGGGATGCCAGACGTCCCAGCAGGGGCTGGGCCACGTGAGGGGCTCAGGGACCCTGTCCCGTTCGAATCAGGACTCCACGCTCAACTCTTCCTTATCTTCCCGCCCTCTACTCCCCCATCCCCACCGTCCTAGGATTTTCTGCAGCCTCAGCGCGGGCGGGCAGGCTGGTGGCAGAGGGCTCCTGATCCAGGAAGAAGGTGTGGGATGATCCGGGGAAACTGAGCTGGGATAGAATCCTGGTTGGGAGGGGGCACCCAGTGACCTTTCTCGAGGACAGTGGTCCATGAACCAAAAACCATGGTGGGGCAGGTCCGGTCCGCTTGGTTACTGCTGGAATTGTTGATTGCAGCCTCTGAGCTGATGCGCTGGGAGTGAACGCGTCCTCGGAAGAGCCCGTGGGCTGGTTTAAATACGAAGCTTCTGGGGTCCCCCTCCTCATCCCCAGGCCCTGCCTAGAGGTGGGAGAAGCCTGAGCGCTGAGCTGTTGTGTCTGCAGTGGAAAGGGCGTGAGGGGGAGGGTGACCAGGCGGGTCAGGAGAGTGGGGTGTACTTCAGGGGCATTTCGGGGCCATTGGGAGAGCTCCCTGGACTGTGCCGACGGCCCCTTGCAACGCTGGAGCTCTCACGCGCTCTCTGGTCCCCCAGCACCGGCTCCCTTCCTCAGGGGGCAGCGTGGGGTGGTGGTTAGGGCACGGGCTCAAGAGCTAAACACCTGGGTTCAAGCCTGAACTACACCACCGGCTGTCCTTTGCGAAAGCTTCACCGCTTGCCTCGGTTCCCTCATCTGTAATACGCACGATAAGAGGTATCCCTTGTTGCTTTTTAAATTTTTTTAACGTTTATTTACTTTTGAGAGACAGAGAGAGACAGAGAACGAGCAGGGGAGGAAGAGAGGGAGAGGGAGACACAGAATCGGAAGCAGGCTCCAGGCTCTGAGCTGTCAGCACAGAGAGCCCGATGCGGGGCTCGAACCCTCGAGCCCTGAGATCGTGACCTGAGCCGAAGTTGCTTAACCGACTGAGCCACCCAGGTGCCCCGAAGAGGTATCACTTGTCCCAGGATTGTGAGGAATCAATGCGAAATGGGGATAATGGGTCTTTTTCTCAGAGAGGCTCAAGGGAACTGATGCTCGTGGGGTGTTTTACACCAGGCCTGCTCTTGAATGTCACGGAAACCCGTGTGTGTCTGCCTTCTCCCAGCCCGTTCACTTTAGTAGGGTTGGTCGGATGCTCCTGGCTTTCTCTCCCAGGACACGAGTTCAGTTTGCGCCATGAATTTGCGGCCGGTTGGCACCTTGCAAATCATCCAACCTGCAACCCCCTACTGGGCCCTCTTCCCTCCTGGACGGCACCTCTGGGCCTGCTTCCTGTGTGTGGTTCGGTTCTTGCTTTTTCTGGAAATGTTTGGCTTATCCAGAGCCTTCTCGGCTCGTCCTTACTCAGAGAAAAAGGAGGCCAACGTGTGCGTCATAAGTGCGTTCTTTTTTTTTTTTTTTTTTTTTTCAAGAAACCTAATCTTTTTTTTTTTTTAATTTTTTTTTTTTCCAACGTTTATTTATTTTTGGAACAGAGAGAGACAGAGCATGAACGGGGGAGGGGCAGAGAGAGAGGGAGACACAGAATCGGAAACAGTCTCCAGGCTCTGAGCCATCAGCCCAGAGCCTGACGCGGGGCTCGAACTCACGGACCGCGAGATCGTGACCTGGCTGAAGTCGGACGCCCAACCGACTGCGCCACCCAGGCGCCCCTTAAGTGCGTTCTATTAACAGAGTCGGTAGAAGGTGTAGAGCGCACATCTGTAGCTTTAACCCCTACGTGTTGAAATTAAGAGAGCCAGCGTTTTTGGCATAACTAACCCTCCCTGCACTTTAACTTTACTCTCTTGAATTTATGGGCCATTATGGCCACCATGGCCTTTCAACTTTTAGGAGGCTCAACTTATCCTGTTCAACTACGGTGCTATTTCCTTTAGGATGGTCAATTGCCACACGTTGGCCAACGGGCTCCTCTTTTCTCCTCTTAGCGATGCTAGCCGACCTTCGGAAAGCATGCACTTGTATCCCAGCAACGACGCGGTGATCCAGGCCCATTCTCTTCTCTTGTCCCTAGACACGGTGCCAGCAGCCCTCTCTGGGGGAGGAAGGGAGCAGGTGTGGCAAGGGTCTTCCTAGGGACCCCGGTGAGCACCGGACGTGCAGGACCCGCTCCTGCACGGGGGCCAAGGGAGACCCTGAAGGACTTTGGGACTTGTTTTCCAGAAATTCGAGCCCTGCGTGGGTGGCTCAGATAAAGAGGGCAATTAGGGATCTTTGAACTTACCCAGCTCTGACCTTGGGTGGAAATGGTACGATTTACCTTGTTGTCTTCATTCCTGTTGACATTAAGAGTTTCTGTTTGCTTGCTTTTAAGGAGTTTTTCGCTGCTCTCGTTTTGGGAGACAGAGACCCAGACTGACTCCAGTGGGCTTGGCACCACGTGTGGTGTGGCTGATACTTCTCAAGCCCTTACTGTCTGCTGGGCTCTGTTTTCTTTACTTATCTATATTTTAAAGTTTATTCATTTTGAGCAAGCGTTGGGGGGGGGTGGGCAGAGAGAGAGAGAGAAATAGAGGGGAGAGCAGAGCTCGATTCGGGGCTCAAGCTCACGAACCGTGAGATCACGACTTGAGCAGAAACCAAGGGTGGGATGCTTACCCGACTGAGCCACCCAAGTGCCCCTGCTGGGCTCTGTTTTAATCCTGGACGGTGGGTGGCATATATCCCCTTAGTACAGATGAGGAAACTGAGGCACAGAGCGTTACCCTGATGCTGACAGTGTGGCCAGTCTGCCTCCTTCCCCCTCCGCCATCCTTCCCTTTCTTTCTCTGTCCCTGATCATCATATGGGGTCCTCATAAAAGAGGGACAGCAGGGTCACAGCCAGGGAGGGGGGTGTGGCAACAGAAGCAGAGGTCAAGGTGGTGTGGGGAAGGGGTTTGTAACACGAAAATCAGCGTCCACGTAGAACGCTTCATGGGAACAGTCACACCGTTCATTTACCGTTCCCGGCTGCTGTCATGCTGCGGTGACAGAATAGAATGGTTGTGACAGAAACCGTGGGGCCTGCCGTGCCTAAAATTAGGCTTCTGTACTACCTGGTTTTTCCAGAACAAGTTTGCTGATCCGTGCCCACGACCACAGACCACACCGCCTCCCCTGGTCCCTCTCAGCAGTGCCTCTTTGGGACAGGCCGCCTTGGGACAGGCTTTGGGACAGGCCGCTCTGTCCCAGGAGGGACACCCTGAGTCATCACGTCCGGGGCCCGGATGAAGTCACCGAGGAGCCTTCCTGACCTCCCACCCCCACAACGTGGCCATGCCCGGGGACGTCTCCCTCCTTGCTACTTCCACAGCAAGCTTTGGAGTATTTATGGTGAGAGCTGACAATTAGTAAGCACCTCGTGCATGCCAGGAGCCATCCTAAAGCATTTCAGGGAGATGAATTCTCTCATCCTCACGACAGGAGGGAGCCGTTCCTTATAGCTGAGCGTGTGCTGCCCTAGAACTAGCTTACCCACCCATAGGCCTAGGACGTGGGTGCTTTTGTTACCCCCATTTTATAGATGAGGAAACTGAGGCTCATAGAAAAGCCAGCTAGCCCTAGGTCACAGACCTGGCGAGTGGCGAAGGGGGATAGATGGAAGCAGGCCGTGTGCCTGCGGGGCAAGAGCACAGAACCCAGAGCTCAGCCCTGACACCGGACTGCAGTCACCTGAGGGCAGGACCGTCTGTTTTCCGACTCTGGCTCTGTGCTGAGCACACAACAGGAGCTCGAAGTCTGCTTGGGGAACCGAGGTGGAGAGAATGAAGAAGCAGAAACTGAGTGTGTCTTTCATCAGATGGCAGAGGGGTCTTGCCAGGGTGAGAGGGTAAAAGCCTATAAAATGCTCTAGATGTGCGTGGGGGGCATGCGGCTTCCTAGATTGAAAACCACTTGCTCGTCTATTGAGCTGGAAATCATCCTGTGGGGAAGCCTCCCCTGGGCCCCTGGCCCAGCCCCAGGAGAGGGGCCGTGGGCTCACAGCCAGGACCTGGAGCGAGGCTGTCCTGCCCCCCGCGAAAAGCGGCGGCCCCCATCTGCCACCCCTGTCTGCCCCACGAGAAAAGGGGAAGGGCTCATGGGAAGACGACAGCTCGGGGACTGAGCCACCGAGGGACGGGGATTGTATCACGTCTGCTGTGCCTCCCTCCCGTGACTCGGCCTGGCAGGTGCAGGGGCCTCTCTTCTCGGTCCCACTGCCCGGGAGCTGACCTGCCGCCCCCCCCCCCATCCCCAACTGCTCACAGTTTAATCCCAGTGAAAGCATCTCATTCTTTCTCTGGCTGCCGGGTGCCCGGTACCGTGTGCACAAACCGTGCCCTTCCCGACAGCTCTGCAAAGATCGTTTCATTATATCCACTTTGCAGGCGAGGCTCAGAGAGGATAAATAGGATGATTCCACGAAACCTCTCCTGAACCCTCCCTTCCCTCCCCCTCTCCACTGCTACTGCCTGACCTGCGTGGTCGCTGCCTCTCTGTCTTACATCGTATGTGTTTACTTTTGCTGAGGTGTTATTTACACGCAGTAAAACCATAAACCCTCAGCGGAAAGCTCAACGCGTGTTTCCACTTGTGTATATCTGGGTAACTGCCGCTCTGAGGGAGATAAGAGAACAGATCCATCAGCCCGGGAAGCTCCCTCCATCAGTCTTCTGGTCTCCCACCGAACGTCACTTCTCCTCCAACTTCTGTTTCTACGGGTCCGTTTGGCTTCTAGGATGCTGTGTCCTTTTTTTGCGTCTGGCTTCTTTCGTTCCACATCATGTTTTTGAGATTCATCATGTCTCTGGCTGAGTAGAGTTCCACGGAAAGGGTGTACCACAATTAGTTTCTGTTGACAGATGTCTGGGTGTCTCCAGCTTTGACAATTATGAATAAAGCGTCAGTGAGCACTCAGGTACCTGCTTTCATTTCTCTTGGGCGGACGGGCTAGTTCTAGGGTAGTGCATGCTCGACTCTATAAGGAACGGCTCCCTCCTGTCTCCCTTCTCCCTGCCGATGCCCACGAGGGTTTCCAGGCCTGCAGTGGGGCCGGGGCTCAGATCCCAGATCTGCCTCCAGCGCTGAGAACCTGAGGCCAGTCACTTTGCCCACTGTGTGGACTGGGGATGATAATCTGGACCTCCCCTGGTTCCAGAGAAGGTTACGGGAAACATGGGCCATGGAAGCCCGGGCTCTGTAAATATTATTTCCCTTTCCTTTCCCGCTCCTGGCAGTGCAATGCTTGTTTTAACGGCAGGCAAAGAGAAATGAAATAATTCAATGAGACGGCTGGGAACAAAAAACAAACCGGCTCCAGAAACGCAGTGAGAAGTCAATGATTGCCATCCCACTTACCCGGGTTCTCAGGGCCCTGTATTCAACTTTCCACTCTGCAGAGTGTTGGGCAATTAAGATAAACAAAGCTAGGTCAACACTGCCTTCTGTGAAGAAGGTCTGTGCAGAGCAAACAATGAGGACATGTATTTTCAGCCTTGCTCTGCCCTCTTCCCTCCACCTGTGGCCTTCACTGGGCTAAAGGGGGAAGCAGGTGGGGAAGGGTCTGCTAAGCCACTTGGCTCAGGTGCTGGAAGGTGGGGAGATGGGATTAAGGGACCAGTGCCCTCCTGTCGTGGCTGGAGCCTAGGCTCACGCAGGGGGTTGAAAAGCAAATGTTTTTGCACACGCACACACACACACACATTACCACCACCCCAGGAGACGCCGGGGCTCCCCTTTCTAGTATGCAGACCCTTGGAAAAGAGGATGGCCCTGACAGAGTCTGGGACAGTGTGGACTTTGGTAGGAAAGGCCCATGGGATTTGGGGACAGTTGGAGCCAGCCTCCACTCACCGCAAACAAGTTCCTCAACCCCTGGAGGCTTCACTGACCTTATCTGTAAATGGAGATTGGGACGCCAGGGTCTCAGGGTGGTTGTTAGGGTCAAATAAGTGAATAATTGGAAAAGATAGGCAGATAGTGAACACTCAGTAAAAAGAGATTCCTCCTGTCTTCGTCTTTCCCTCTTCTGTCTTGGTCTTTGGTTTGTTTTGATCACAAAGAAGTAAGAGAATAAAGTCATTCAGAGTGTACTGGATAGAGTAAGAGATTACTTATGTAGAAACTAAAGTATATGCATAGAAGGTTCTGGAAGGAGAGAAACCAATGATTATTGGGGATCACACACTTCCCAGCTGGCGTGACTTTTGCTTCCTTCTGTATATTCTTCTGTATTTATGTTTTCGCGAGAATGGTTTGCATTTATGAAATGGTTAAAAATGCCTTTTGACTTAACAGCCACACAGAAAGATGCTATCTTTATATACGTGACAGTTTCTGGCAGAGTGTTGTTTTTTGTTTTTTGTTTTTTTTTCATGTGACTTCCCCAGAATTTCTCTTTTCCCTCTTTGGCTTTCCTCCCAATGCCCTTGCCTCCGGATGTCAGCCTGACAGAGTGGAAAAGCTTCCGCGGTGAAGTCAGACAGCACGGGGCTCAGATCTTAGTCAGTTGTTTACTAGCTGTGGGACCTTGTGAAGATGACTTAATGTCTCTGCGAGCCCAGCAATAAAATAGAGATTGTATCTACCTTACCGCGCTTTGGGGAGGTCTGGGTGAGATGGCTGTGTAGGTCCGAGCACACAGAAGCTTCTAATGTGTTAGGTCACAGTCCTCATGGATATGGCCCCTGGCGATCCCACAGCAAGCCTGTGCAATAGTCACTGCCTGCTATCATCTCGGCTGCAGATGAGCAACCGAAACTCTGAGAATTTAAGCGACTTGTCTAGGTTTGCCCTGGAAAACCAGCAGTGCTCCTTCTCCCCTGGATACGACAACGAGAACGTGATGTCCCTTACCGCCGTGTCCTATTTTGGCTTTGACTCTGGTGCCTGGACATGTTTTAAGGTCTGTGTTTGTCACATACGTGTCCTCGTTCAGTTTGTACTATGCGAGCACCCTCTAACTGGAGATTGGAGGCCCCCCGGGGATAGGCATCTCCATGGCTGGCTTTCGAGATCTTCCTGTTAGCCTCATTGACCAGGAAAGACCCTGGAAAATCCACTATTTTGGCATCGAAAGAACATTTTCCAGATGCAAAGCCATCACCCACCAAAATCCCTGTTCAGATCTTTTCTCAAAATTCTTAATTGTGTGTCAGTCATCCGGTCAACTAGGGCAGGTTGGAGCTGTTCTCTTGAATCGAGGGCAGCCATAACTCACAATGACATGGGTAACAAAGGCTTTAATTACCCTAATGGGCTGATGCATCCTGTTAGGAAAATTAAAAAAAATAGTACTTCCAACTTATAGTTATTTATAAGTTAGACACATGTGCAACTGTCCTGATGCATTATTGGCCTCGATAAAACAAATAAAAATAGACATTTTAACAAGGAGAGAAAAATATTAATAAATTTTACACTATTTTCTCCTGTATGCCAATAAACCCATTGGATCCATCCGGGCACCCCTGGATTGGGCACCCCTGGATTAGGCAGGGAAAGTCGTGCAAGGCTGTAGATGTCCACGGGCATCACAGAGTAGAGGAAATTCCCTGGAAATCCACATTGACGTTAACATGAAAGATACAAAAGGTGACCTTACTAAGCTCTATTTGCTCAGAAATGCATGGACACAGCTTAAAGCGGGGTGTAAGATTGGTCAAATCAATGGTAACAGATTTGAGAGCCTAAATTATTTTCCAGAAATGTGAGCTTGTCAGGGCCCACCTCAGCCTGACCACAAGCTTCCCTTGCTGTTGGAGGATCTAGCCATTTCTCAGAGTTTGGGCACAGAGCCCAGCCTATCAGGACAGCTCTGGTACTCACCTGTGTTGGCCCCTTTGCCTGGAACATTCTCCCCCACCCCGGGGAAATCTCATGGATGGTCCTGCATCGCAACCAGCTCCTGCCTCAAATGAGCCTTCACAGAGAATGCTTTTTTGGTCACCTCCTCTGAAATATCTGCCCTCCTACACTGTGACACATGTCCTTGACCTGCTTTCTTCCTCATGACACTTATCACTACCTGACATGATGTTATATATCTATAGTTACATTGTATGTTACTATTTGTTAATTGTACTATTCGTCCACTTGCTAATTTGTTTGTATCTGTCTCTCCCACTAGACTATGTGGGCATGAACATTATTTTGCCCATTGCCGTATCCCCAGGTCCTGGAACAATAACTGGTATACAGTAGGAGCTCAAAAAATACTCCTTGCATGACTGTCTGAGTGGAATGAAGTCAGGCATAATTTGTTTTCAGTACCATGTTTTTCCCTTAAAACTGAGTTTAATAATTTGGGTGAAATCTGAGGTCTGAACTCTAAAGACAGTTGCAAACACTTAGAACGTCTTTCTTGCCAGAGTGTAGCCCCCCTGAGAGCAAGAACCATGTCTGATTGTTATTTTTTTTTAAATTTTATTTTTTATTTCTTAAAAGTTACATCCAAATTAGTTAGCATATAGTGAGACAATGATTTCAGGAGTAGATTCCTTAATTCCCCTTACCCATCTAGCCCATCCCCCCTCCCACAACCCCTCCCGTAACCCTCAGTTTGTTCTCCATTTTTATGAGTCTCTTCTGTTTTGTCCCCCTCCCTGTTTTTATATTATTTTGTTTCCCTTCCCTTATGTTCATCTGTTTTGTCTCTTAAAGTCCTCATATGAGTGAAGTCATATGGTTTTTGTCTTTCTCTGACTAATTTCACTTAGCATAATAGCCTCCAGTTCCATCCACGTAGTTGCAAATGGCAAGATTTCACTCTTTTTGATTGCCAAGTAATACTCCATTGTATGGATATACCACATCTTCTTTATCCATTCATCCATCGATGGACATTTGGGCTCTTGCCATACTTTGGCTATTGTTGATGGTGCTGCTATAAACATGGGGGTGCCTGTGTCCCTTCGAAACAGCGCACCTGTATCCCATGGATGAATGCCTCGTAGTGCAATTGCTGGGTCATAGGGTAGTTCTATTTTTACTTTTTTGAGGAACCTCTATGCTGTTTTCCAGAGCAGCTGCACCAGCTTGCATTCCCACCAACAATGCAAAAGAGATCCTCTTTCTCTGCATCCTTGCCAACATCTGTTGTTGCCCGAGTTGTTCATGTTAGCCATTCTGACAGGTGTAAGGTGGTATCTCATGGTGGTTTTGATTTGTATTTCCCTGATGATGAGTGATGTTGAGCATTTTTTCACGTGTCAGTTGGCCATCTGGATGTCTTCCTTGGAGAAGTGCCTATTCATGTCTTTTGCCCATTTCTTCACTGGATTATTTGTTTTTTGGGTGTTGAGTTTGAGAAGTTCTTTATAGATTTTGGATACTAACCCTTTATCTGATATGTCATTTGCAAATATCTCCTCCCATTCTGTCGGTTGCCTTTTAGTTTTGCTGATTATTTCCTTCGTTGTGCAGAAGCCTTTTATTTTGATGAGGTCCCAGCCACGTCTGACTGTTCTATGCCGAGTCTCCAGCCAAAATCACTAGCTGTTGTGACCACCTCCAAATCCCAGGGGCGTATTACAAGAGGATTAGGGGGTCTTTCTCCATCTAGTAGCTATAGCTTCTGGAACACATGGCTTCCAAGGGGGCAGGGAAAGAAAGAGTTGGAGAGGACACACTGGTTCTTAATAGCATTGGCCTGGGAGCCACACACTTCACCTTGCTCCCTGTCCATTGGCCCCCATCCTGGACATGACCCTCACCTAACTGCAAGGGAAGCTGGGAGGTGAAGGGAAGCAGGTAGGTACTCGTGAGTGCTTACTGTCACAGCCACACCCAGCTTCTAGCGCAGTGCTTGGCACACACACATATATAACAGCCACCGAATAGATAATTGATGAGCGCATTTAAAATCTCTAAATTTCATACATTTCATGCCTAAACCCTTCTGAAACGATGACTTATTTTCTACCAAATAGTTTGGTAATTCCTTTTTTGAATTGTAGTTTATCCTTTTCCTTTTTAAAAATTTTTAATTAGTTAATTAATTTTTATTTTTGAGAGAGAGTGCGAGTGCACAAGGGGCAGAGAGAGAGAGAGAGAGAGAGAATCCCACAAGATGCAGAAAGAGAGGGAGAGAGAGAGAGAGAGAGCGGAGCCCAGAGCGGGCCTTGAGCTCACAAACTGTGAGATCATGACCTGAGCTGAAGTCGGAGGCTCAACCAACTGAGCCCCCCAGGCGCCCCAGGTTATTCTTCCTCTGAGTATAGTTGACACATAATGTTACATTAGTTTCAGGTGTACAACCTGGTGATTGGACAAGTTTGTACATTATACACCACGATGTATATAATGTATATAATGTATATACATTATACACCACGAGAGTGGCCACCACATTGCTACTACGATGCCATTGACTACGTACTTTGTGCTGTGCCTTTCATTCCCGTGACTTCTTCGTTCCAGAACCAGAAGCCTGTGCCTCCCGCTCCCCTTCACCCACTGTGCCCATCCCTCCATCGCCTTTCCTCCGGCAACCATCAGTTTGTTCTCTGTGTTTATAGGTCTGTTTCTGCTTTGTGTGTGTGTCTTCATTTTTCCAGATGACACTTATAAGTGGAATCATAGGGAATTCATCTTTCTCAGCCTGACTTAGGTCGCTTAGCCTAATACCTTCTAGGTCCATCCATGTTTTCACCAATGGCAAGATCTCATCCTTTTTGTGGCTGCATCACATTCCAGTGCGTATACATAGCACATCTTTCTTTCCCACCCGTCCAGTGATGGACACTTAGGTTGCTTCCACGTCTCGGCTATTGTAAATAATGCTGCAATAAACATACAGGTTTGGTGATTCTTGAGGATTTCCCTTTTTTGTAATGGCTTTTTTAAAGGCTTATTTATTTTGAGAGAGAGAGAGAGAGAGAGAGAGTGCACATGCCTATGCATGCATAAGTGGGGGGGGTGCAGAGAGAGAGGGAGAGAGAGAGTCCCAAGCAGGCTCTACCCTGTCAGTGCGGAACCCACTGCCAGGCTCCGTCTCACGGACCATGACATCATGACCTGAGCCAAAGTCAAGAGTCGGACACTTAACTGACTGAGCCACCCAGGCGCCCTGATTCTTGAGCATTTTCAATTCTCCTGAGCTCAGGGCAGTTTGGAAACCAGTGTCCAGGCATGATTTTCTAAGTCATGATTCCAGACTAACGTGTGAGCCTCTGCATGTCTGAACACGGAAATGAATCACCAAAAAAAGGCTTTTCGTATTTTCCCCCTGCAACTTCAAGCACAGGGTATTAAAAAACATCGTGTTGGGAAGGAACTACCTGTCTGTGAGCCCCTAGGAATCTACCAGATCGGGCTTCCCGGAGCCCCGGGATTAGGTGGTCTTGATCCGAGGAAGGTGCTGAATAAAATGCCTTCCATCTACAACTTAAGATTTTCTATGTCTTGCCCCAATTTCTTTCTTCTTTCACTTAAAATTGGGGTTAGTAAGAGCCCCTGAAGGAAGCCAGTTTATATTCTTGATCATTTGTCTAGAAATGTGCAGAAAGCCTGATCAGTAAACCTCTCGGCATATCTTTCCGGATGGCTTAGCCCCTCGGATGCCAGGAGCACCACCTTGACCCTGTGATTGGCACAAACTTTTGAAAAATTATTTTACCCTTTTGAAGTGTACTGATGGGTTTTGTTATATCCGTTGTGCGTACGTGACAATTTGAAATATTCGCTCACCCTTATCTCTGTGGGTTATCCCACCCTTTCATGGGATGTGAGACATTCAGGAAGGGTTCACATACTCAGCGTGTGAGGACGCACATACATCCGCACAAACACGCACGTGGGGTTGGCACCTGACATCCTGAGGGCCTTGGAATTCACAGCCACTCTGCCTTTGTAACCAGGGAAAATGGGCCTGATTCCCAGTAGGGACAGTGGGGAAGGGTACGATGGAAGAAGAAGAGAAGTGACTTATTGTTCTCCTAAATTCCCTACCTCTGGGTTTCATGTCAAGAACATTAGCAGCCGCATTATGTTAAGTGAAATAATCCAGACGGGGAAAGACAAATACCGTATGATGTCACTTATGCGTAGAGTCCTAAAAAGGCGAACTCATAGATCTGGAGGGTAGGACTGTAGTTACGAGGGTCTGGGGGGTGCAGGAAATGGGGAGATGTCACAGAGTACACACTTTTCAGTTATAAGATAAGTTCGGGGCTGCGGTGCACCACATGGTGACTAGAGTTAATGACACTGTATTGGGCACTTGAAATTTGCTGAGAGAGCAGATCTCAAACGTGCTCACCGCCCTCCGACCCCCCAACAAAAAGATAACTGTAACTCTGTGAGGTGACGGCTGTGGTGATCATTTCACAATGTATGCGTCCATCCCAGCATCCTGTGGTATACCTTAAACACATGCCATTTTTGTTCGCCAATTACACATCAGTAAAGCTGGAAAAGTCCATTTTAAGAAAGACTGGGCCATTTCAGTGAATCTTATGTCCTGCAGAGACTATAAACCGACCCTAACAAAGAAGCTATTGATTATTCACAGAGGACCAGCGCCTTTTCCTTGGGGTGCTCCAGAATCCCAATGGCAGTCCACAGATGACCGAATGGAAGCTTCCAGAAGAGGGAGGACCAAGTTGAGCGTGGAGACCCTACTAGAAGTTCCGACGTCTGGTCTCCTTTTCTTCTGGGAGGCAACACTTTTCAGTCAACTTGAAGTTCAGTGGGTCCGTGTTCTGGCCCAAGAAATGTAGAAGAAATGCTGAGCATCCCTTCTGGACTGGGGGAGGGCAAAGCCTCTGAGTGATTCTGGAATCTGTTTTCTCCTCACAATGGTCAACGTGGGGGCCTCACGCTGAGATGGGAAGCCACGGCAGCCTGGATTGCTGGATCACTTCGTGAAGGACAGACGCTCTGGAGAGTTCCTTACACCGAGAGAAATGTTGTCCGTAAGCCACTACAGTTGTAGAGGTTGTTTGTTGCTGAAGCATAGCTTAATCTGTCCTGACTCATATAGTAAGACATAAATACTTTGTTGATGCCACTTCATGCTACAGCCTGGTTCTTCTTGTGACCAGAGAATTCCTGTTATAGAAAGGGCCAGTTAAAATAGTAAATCTCTTCTTCGCCCGGAAGTGAGTGGGGTTATTACTTCGGTTTGCAGCAAACCAAAAGTGGGTACAAGAATCCCGTGTGTTTAATGTAAGATGGGATTGTAAGCCTCATCGGTCCCTTCATGGACATATGAAGTCAGCTTTTACTTTTTTAGATAAGACTCAACGTTCTTATGTCTGAAGGTGAGATATTTCAACTTTCCTGCGTGCTAGTTACAGATGACATGGCTGAAAATGTGAGCAATTTCAATCCCTCTGGCATCTCCTGACTGTGGTTCCCTCAGTAACTGGAAGCCTCTCATAAGGCAAGGGGCCTGCTCAGCTAACCAGGGAACCAATCCTGGGGAGAGACGTGGTCACCCAGGGACCCTGAGGGCAGACATGGCAAAGATCGGAGACACCTGGTGGGGGGGTGCCTGCTGTTGGTAATATGCCAGCGGGTTGGTATCCCTTTTTTTTTTTTTTTTTTTTTTTTTTTTATGAGAGAGAGACCATGCAGGGGAGGGGCAGAGAGTGAGGGGAAGAGAGGGAGAGAGAGAATCCAAAGCAGCCTCCTTACTGTCAGTGCAGAGCCTGATGCAAGGCTCGAACCCATGAACCATGAGATCGTGACCTGAGCTGAAATCAAGAGTCGGACACTTAACTGACTGAGCCACCCAGGCGCCCCGGGGTCGGTACCCCATCCTGTCCCTGAACTGAGGTTACACATAAACAGCATGGAGTGAGATGCTCTGGGATTTCAGGGACTGGCGTGAGCCCTTCTCCTCAAGACGGGGCTTGGAGTCAAACGCCTCATACCTTTACTTCCATTTACTATCCAGAGTCATTGTTTAGGGTCCCCGCACCCTGGGATCTGATCACTGCAACACTCCTTGGGCCTCGCTTGTGTTTGAGACATAGATTTTGCTGATAGGTGTTGAGAAACCTGTCTTGGTTATTTTTTTGATGAGGGCAACTCAGTTCCGGGCGTGATGTGTTTTCTGTGCACGTCTAAGAATGGAGATACTTTGCCCCCATGGTTCAGACTGCCACTGGGTGGCTGGTACCTGAAGACAGATTTGGCCAAAGGCTAGCACTGCTGGAGGGCCAGCTTCTAAGCAGATGGCCAGTTGGGGATGTTGGCTTGTAGCCCCTGAACTGTTACTTGTAAAATAATTGAGCAAACTGATAGGGAAATATCAACTATACATCTTACGGGGTTACTTAATCAACTTGGCTCATGATTAACGTCCTACGACCTGCACGTAAGAACCGTGTAGGGGGCGAGCCGATGAATACCCACTGGCATTGTTCACAGAAATAGGGAAAAGCAGTTGTCAGGGAGGGAGAGGTAAGGTCAACAGACTGCAGTGTAAATCAGGAATCAATAACACGGCATTTAAGCCAGCCCTCTCTTAACTTTGGCCACTCACCCTGCCTACATTAGTGATTCCTAAACATTTGCTGCTGGTTCGGGTGCATGGCAACCGGCCTCAGCTGGAGAGTTGCTAAATAGATCTTCTGTGACTTTTCAAGGAGCCACCTAACCTCAAGTCCGATATACCTGAGATTTTGGAAGGAAAAAAATCTTACATCAAACATCGGGGATCTTTATACCCAGTTTTGGTTTGCTGCAAATCAAAGTAATAACCCCACTCGCTTCCAGACCACCGAATCCTCAGAAACACCAGAGGGGCGGAAGGCCTGTGAATACCTCTGCTCTGCATACGTCCTCCTAAGGGGGCTGCCGTACCTGCCGTTTCCTGCAACTCGGATCCCATGTGCATAATGTCATCAGTGTGGTGGACCTGCGCGATTATGTTTCCGGTAGTCCAGAGTCATCGTCCAACATCGACGTGACTTTTGCACAGGCCGGGCAGGTGAGGGACCGGGCCTGGAGTCACAAGGCGAGGGTCCCGGTTCAGCTCTGACGCTAGTTCTGCGGGTAACCGTAAGCGGGATGCTTCCCCACACCGGACGTCAGGGTAGAACCGGGTGCGGCTTTAGGGGTTACGTCCAACTCTGTTTGCATGGAACAGCGTCCCCTGCTGGAGGGATGAGGGAAGCAGAAGGTAAACATCGCAGGAAACTGGCTGGGTAAGGACCACGGTACCTGGATTCTAATAAGACAAAAAAAAAAAAAAAAAAAAAAGTGCCAGCACCCACCCCTGGTCGCCGTTTCCTGAATTCTGTCCTTTACCAGGAAGCTCTTCTTTTCCGGTGTCATCCCTCACCCCTGGGCCCCCTCCACACCTTCGAGATTCTTTGCCTTCTCATGTCACGGGCTGTTGGCTGGAGAGGCTCTGACCACGGTGCATACAGTAGGAAAGGCTGCAAAATCCGAAGAGCCGGGTCCCACTTCCCTGGTGGTGGGATGTCAGGCCTTAGTGACAAGACAGGAGGAAGGTTTTGAGCAGTAGGTGTCTTCGCAGACCAAATCTTCTTAATTCCCCCCCTCCCCCCCCCCCCCCAAATGGTTGACTGGTTCCTTTGCGTTCGCTTCGCTTAACCGTTTGTGTATGGGGTGGACAGCGTGGTCAAGGACCCTAAAGAAAATCTAATGGACAATAACATCTGGCCCTCTGTCCAGAGAAAGACGTGTGCGTGAGCGCACGTGAGAGATCCAGACGCCAGCTGGCGTGTTTCTGTCCCTCGGGAGCTGGGGACAGCCGTCAAAAGCAAGGTTTGAATTTTGGGAGGTTGGCTCACATCTTCAGAGTAAAAGAAGCTTGTGGGTTTGCTGATTCCTCTGGGTTTTTGGTTTCTTACCCCTTTGTCCTGGCAATTAATTTGTCATCTATTTGATACTTTTAAGAATTATCACCTATTTGATACTTTTAAGGATGTCGTTTAAAACCAGGCTTCCTAGCTGTCGTTAACGGCAGGGTTGATTCACATAAACAAGCTGACCAGCACCTGGCAACAGGTATTTATTTTATCAGTTGCCTTTTCACCAGTGAATGCTTGTGTTTCCCCTTAGTTACCAGCTGCGTGGAAGCAGGTGCCTCACTCCTGTTGTATCTCTTAGTCCCATCCGTGTACCCAGCAAAAAGCTTTATACCAAAGCTCACTCCCGGCTGGTCCTAAAGCAAAGCCTGGCCCATAAATTCACTGCATGCAGATTTTAAATAACCTTTTAATTTTTGAATAGTTTTAGACTTACAGAAAAAGCTACAAAGGCTGAATTCCTATATTCCCCGCCCCCTTCTCCTATGGTTAAATTCTCACATGAGCGTGGTATCTTTGTCAAACTGAGCAACCAGAATTATTGTATCGCTATTAACTAAATCCCAGACTTTATTCCAACTTCCACAGGTTTTTTTAAAAAAAAACTAATCATCGACACAACACGCGAGAGTTTTCATTTTTGTTTAGAAAATTAGAAGAGGGGCGCCCGGGTGGCTCAGTCGGTCAAGTGTTTGACTTTAGCTCAGGTCATGATCTCACAGTTCGTGAGTTCGAGCCCCGCCTTGGGATCTCTGCTGTCCGTGCGGAGCCTGCTTCAGATCCTCTGTTCCCCTAGCTCTCTGCCCCTCCCCCCATTTCAAAAATAAATAAAAACGTTAAAAAAAAAAAAGAAAAAGAAAATGAGAAGAACAGGCAACACGAGTGTATCCTATCTGACAACGATCGTCTGAGCCAAATTAATAATGATAACTATAACTATGGCAAACATTTACTGAGCACTTATTAGGTGCTGAGTTCTCTCCTAAGAGATTTACATGCATTAATGCATTTCACCTCATTAGAAGTCTTTAGGTGATTACTAGGGTCATCTGTTTTTACAGAAGGGGAAGCTGAGGCACTGCACGATGAGGGAGAGTGCGCGAAGTCACCCAGCTGTGATGTGGATGAGCTGGGGTCCCGTGTTCCCTGCCACCGCCGGGTACGGCCTCTCTGGCCCTTTTGGACTATTGCACCCCATCGGACTCTTGTATTCTTTTGCATTTCTTTCCAGAACCCCGTAGACATTTGATTTCAGAACGCCTGCTTTTTGGCAACCGTCTCAGGCAGCCCTTCACGGTTTATAAACCCAGCCCTTCATACATCTGAAGCAGGCTCGCATCAACCACCTCATCTGATCCCCAGCAGTGAGGCGACCCTCTCCCTGGGGCATCTCCCTCGTGGCCGAGGGGCTAGGATGTGGGAGAGTAGGGAGACTAGAATAATTGCTGGTAGAGTTTGTGGGGCGCCTCAAACGTCCCACTCCCTCCACCTGGCTGCGGATCCTTTTCCTGCTGCGGAGTGGCAAGCCTCTGAGCTGAAAGAATGTTCAATGGCACCCCGGCCTCTCGCAAGACCCTCCTGCGTCACAGATGGCAGCTGTAGGAGCTGGCCACGCACGAGGAAGGCCAGGCCTGCACACAGGCACAGCAGGCTTGCTCTCACCCCAAGTGTCCTCCATTCTGCACAGCGTGACCCCCGCCGCTGGACAGAGATGGGTGTTGCCCTATTGCTTCTCTGTTATTGGAGACACAGCTTCCCCGGGCGGTGTGGACACCGCCGAAGGAGATTCACACCAGCCTAACTTCCTTGTTGGGCTTCATCCCCCCCCCCCCCCCCCCCCGCTTCTGCACACTGGGCATCATTCATACCTTCTGGGCTCAAGACCCGGCCGAGGCTAAAAGATTTCCAAAGAGTCTATTTGGATTCTTACCGACCTGCTCATAAGCTGGACGCAAGGCAGAGAAAGATGCATATCAGAGAGCAAAGAAGACGCCATCGGCCGAATTTAAACTATTATGTACGAATCCAGCCGTTCTGTTCTCGCTGTGTCCCTTTGTTATAAAGAGAACCCCGAAATGCCCGTTTCTGGTAGTGTTTGTTCATGGCTTCACTGTGAAGCAGCTAGAAGCAGTCAGGAAATCATCCCACTTTCTCAAGGAGGGCACCCAGGTCCCCTCTGTATGGTCTTTCAGTTAGTGGTTTGGCTGAAAGGGAGGTTGGGTATTGAGCCCATGCCACACCCCGTCCCACGGCAGCTGTCTGCTTCGTTTTGTGTATCGTTGGAAACTGTGGTCGCCTTCGGAGCAGCTCTGCAAGATTATAAGCCCTTCCCTTTGGAGGCCGTCTGTTCTGCCCATTCTGTTAAGAGTGTGCTCGCTTACGCGTTCCACGCCCGTTTCTTCTTATCTAGCTTGTATGGGGGAATAGATTTATAACTGGGAGCAGAAGATTGAAAAGTTCTGGAGAAAAGAATAGAAGCTGTGCCAGAAACTGGAAGGGGGTGTACAAGACAGTTGGTCACACAGGATTACAGTGTGTGGAGTGAGTCCAAGGGGGGTGTTGCAGCCCAATGGTCAGCCAAGGGTCCAGAGGAAAAACTCAAGAGTCTGTAAGCTAATGTGTCTCCACCATATTGATCATCTTGGCTCTGGTGATGACTTCCCTTGGGTAGCAAGTTTTAAATAAATGTTTAAAAGGTCTTTAATACCTCGCTAAGAATGGCCAGAAATCGTGCCACCTGCCTAGCTGGTCAGGTTTGGTGTCTATAGCTTAATGCTTTGAGGTAGTGAGGTCTTTGGGAAGAACACATCAATGAGGGTCCACCAAGTATTAATGGCATCAGGTTGCGATGGATTGCTCTAGATCCCAAAAAAAGGAACAGAAATGTTGACCTGACACCTGCCTCATCCAGCAGATTAACCATGGATGCTGTGCCGGGAACAGTTTAGGTCTGCCAGGAGAATCCCTTCTTCCAAGTTTGCTTGGCTGGACATTGCTCAGAGCCACCTGGGTCAGCCCTTTTTAGACTTTGTCATCAAATCCCCCCAAGCCGCAGGGGAAAGTGGGTATATTTCCCTGGGATCTGGGAGTGGGGGGGGGGCTCCAAAAGCATGAGTTCCTTTGAAAATTTGGCAAATTTTTGGGCGCCTGGGCGGCTCAGTCGGTTGAGCAGCCGACTTCGGCTCAGGTCACGATCTCGCGGTCCGTGAGTTCGAGCCCCGCGTTGGGCTCTGTGCTGACAGCTCGGAGCCTGGAGCCTGTTTTGGATTCCGTGTCTGCCTCTCTCTGACCCTCCCCCGTTCATGCTCCGTCACTCTGTCTCAAAAATAAATAAACGTTACAAAAAAAATTAAAAAAAAAAAAGAAAATTTGGCAAATTTTACCTTTTGCTCTATAATAAGTCATGTTTGTTTTGACATGAAAACAATGTTTTTAATCAATTGCTATTGAGTAAACTGAGGCTCTGGTTATCTCAAAGGTGGTTTAGGACTTGGTACACACTGTGGGCCATAAACCAAGCGCACTGATTTTTTTGTCAGCGTGCAATCCATCCCCCGTCTCCAGTCCCCTTTCTTTTTCCAGAGAATCCTTGGTTACTTCCGCAATTAACGGGATAGAGAGGAATAGGGACCGTCTTCCCAAACTGCTGGGTTTCCCAAAAAGAAATTGACTGTGAAACCCTGTCCTCCACTAAAGTGCTGGTAAAACTGCTGTATATTCATGGGACATTCAGTCCCCAGCCTCCGAGCTGCCATTCAGTCCTTCCAGCTGACTTTCCTTTCCTGTGCTCTGAAGCAGCTCTTTAAAGCTCTCCGTGCCCTCCTGAGGCCGTCCTGGTCCTGTGTGCTTGGTCTTAGCAGTCAGGGTCACCTGCTACCTCCATGACAGATTTGCATAGATGGGACAGGATGGATCTCATGTCCCCACCCTTATTCTTCCGAATGTCACTACGTCCATGCCTCCCTTGTCCCCCTGTGGAGACCTCTGTATTCTTGAAGGGCATTTTCTTTGACTCCAATTCTGGGTGGAAAATTTTCCGACAGCAGTTTAAAGATACCGTTCCGCAGTCTTCTGGCCTTCGTGCTTCCGATGAGATGTTTGTGGGAACTGTGATGTGTCATGTTGTCTCTGGACATTTTCAAGGCTGTCTCTGAATTTTGGTTTTCAGCAGTGCGACTGTCATGGGTCTACAAGGACTTCTTTTTTATTCTTACTTATCCCATTTAAAGTTTACTGAACTTCCTGAATCGATACATTCACGTCTTTGACCAAGTTTTGACCGTTATATATTTTTTGCTCTGCTCGTGTTTGCTCTCTCTTGCTCCCTCTCTCTCCCACTCTTCCCTACTTTTGGTACTCCGACTGCTGATCTCTCAAATCTTTTGCTCTTACGCAAACCTGAATTCCGATCATTTTTCCACCTATTCTTTTCTTTCTCGTCATCAGATTGGATACTTTCTACTGATATATGTTCAAGTTCACTGGCTTGTTCCTCTATCATTTCCATTCTGCTACAGGGTCATTTCTTGAATTTAAATTTAAATTAAATTAAATTAAATTAAATTAAATTAAATTAAACTTTAATTAACTAATTAATTTTTATTTTTTATTACAGTTTTTTAATGTTTATTTATTTTTGAGAGAGATAGAAACAGAGTGCGAGTGGGGGAGGGGCAGAGAGAGAGGGAGACACAGAATCCAAAGCAGGCTCCGGGCTCCGAGCTGTCAGCACAGAGCCCGACACGGGGCTCGAACTCATGGACTGTGAGATCATGACCTGAGCCACAGTAGGATGCTTAACCAACTGAGCCACCAGGTGCTCCTATTATCTTTTTAATGTTTATTTATTTATTTTGAGAGAAAGAGAGAGAGCATGAGTGTGTAAGCAGGGGAGGAGCAGAGAGAGAGAATCCCAAGCAGGTTCCACACTGTCAGCGCAGAGCGCAATGTGGGGCTCGATCTCGTGAACTGTGAGATCATGACCTGAGCTGAAATCAAGAGTCAGATGCTTCACCAACTGAGCCACCCAGGTGTCCCTATTTTTATTTTAGCTGGTGTATTTTTTCAATATTAAAATGTGGTTATTTTTTGCATTCTCTTTTTCCAGAAACTTCCTGTTTTTCATTCATTGTAGGTAAATTATCATTTTCCTTGTTGAGCATTATTATGTTCACTGTTTTAGAGTCATTGGCTCTCTGTGTTGTGAGTGACTTTGGATTGTATTCTGGACATTGTGAATATTACGGCATGAAGAGTTTGGATTTTGGTGTATTTCTCTGAGAAGTGCTGGTGGGTTTGTTTTAGCAAGCAATTACCTTGATCAGATTTATAACAACGTAGATGAACCTCAGACACATAACGGTGAATAAAAGAAGCTGGACACAAAAGGTTACGTATTGTGTTATTCTGTTTATGTAAAGCTCAAAACTAGCCTATATGATCTATGCTCTTAAAGTCAGGATCCTGGTAACCCTTGAGGGAGCATTAGTGATTTAAATGGAGCACAGTGGGGTGATTGGGGGCTTCTGGTCATATTCTGTTTCTTTTTAAACAACTTTATGGAAGTATAATTGACATACAACAACTGTACATTTTAAAGCATAAAATTTGGTAAGTTTTGACGTATGTATATACCTCTGAAATCATAACAATAATCAGTGTAATGGATATATACATAACACTCTCCCCTAAGTGTTCCAGTGAAATTCCCTCTCAGCCCCGCCTGCCACATGTCCGGTGACAACTGATGGGCTCTTTGTCACTATGGATCACTTTGTACCTTCTAGGAATTTTACAAATGGCATTTTATGTAACCTACTCTTTTTTGCTCTGGTTCCTTTCACTTGGCACCTGTGTATCTACTTTGGCGACATGTCTTGAAATATTTTTTGCTTATTTTTTTTAAATTAGGGTTTTTTTTTTGGTTTTCTCATTATTCGGTGTTGAGCGTTGTTATATATTCAGGAAAGCCCTTTCACAGATATGTGATTTGCAAATATTTTCTTCCACACATTGTCCTGTCTTTTCATTCTATTAACAGTGCCTTTCAAGGAAAGAAAGTTCTTAATTTTGATGAACTTTGATTGAATTGATTTATTCTTTATTTTAAATTGTTTTAAAGTTCACTTTTTTTTTTTTAAATTTTTTTTTTCAATGTTTATTTATTTTTTTTGGGACAGAGAGAGACAGAGCATGAACGGGGGAGGGTCAGAGAGAGAGGGAGACACAGAATCGGAAACAGGCTCCAGGCTCCGAGCTATCAGCCCAGAGCCTGACGCGGGGCTCGAACTCACGGACCGCGAGATCGTGACCTGGCTGAAGTCGGACACTTAACCGACTGCGCCACCCAGGCGCCCCTAAAGTTCACTTTTGAGAGAGAGAGAGAGAAAGAGAGAGACAGAGAATGTGAGCGGGCAAGGGGGAGAGAGAGAGAGAGGGAGACACAGAATTGGAAGCAGGCTCCAGGCCATGGAACCTGGACAGCCTGAGCTGTCAGCACAGAGCCTGATGCAGGGCTCGAACCCACAAACTATGAGATCATGACCTGAGCCGAAGTTGGACCCTTAACAGACCGAGCCACCCAGGCGCCCCCGAATTGATGTATTCTTTTTATGGATTGTGCTTCTGGGGTCATGCCGAAGAAAATTTTGCCCAATCCAAGCTTACAAAAATTTTCCTCTTTGTTTTCTTTTAGAAGTTGGTGGTTTCAAGATTTAGATTTACTTCTACAATAGATTTTGAGTTAGTTTTTGTATCAACTGTAAGATATGGATCGAAGGGTTTTGTTTTGTTTTTCGTGCGTTCTTGGTATCAGGTCGTCTTAGCACCATTGGTTAAAAAGAATATCCTTTGGTCTATTGAATTGCCCATGCAACTTTGTCAAAAATCGATTGAGCATGCATTTGTGGGTTTATTTCTACGCTTTCTGTTCTGTTCCTTTGATCTATTTATTTGTATTTGGGTTCTTACCACACTGTTAGTATAGCTATATGTTGTAGCTTCACACTGTAGCTTTATAATAAATCTTGAAATCAGGTAGCATAAATCCTCCAACTTGGTTCTTTTCTTTCCAAGTTGTTTTCTCTATTCAAAGTCCTATGCCCTTCCACATGGATTTTAGAGGCAGCTTTTCAATGTATCCGTTAGCACACAGTGGGATTTTTATTGCCATGCATTGAATCTTAGATCTATTTGGGAGCATTGACATCTGAGCAGTATCGAGTCTTCTGATATATGTAGCTGCTTCTGTGAAAAAAAAAAGAAATAGAATGACACAAAGGGACAAAATCTGAGTATGGGTTTCCCCAGTGGCCTTGAGCATGTCACTTCCCCACTCTGAGCCTCTGTCTCCTCTTCTATAATTGAGGGGAGAATAGGCTCTGTGAGATGAAGCCAGATAATGATAGAGAAGCTGACGGTGTTCCAGGGATAACAACAAGCTTTTCACGCGCTGTTATTATTATGCACCTGGTGGGTTTGCCAAAATAAATGTCCGAGAGAGAGAGAGCGTGGCGCTATTTGGATACAAATTATGTTCTCTTTCTCCTCTTCATTATAATCACAGTGAACATCACCATCACCCAGCGTTAAGCCTTCCAGGTGAGGCTCCACATGCTCATGGAGACAGCATCACCCTTGTCTTGTGATCACTCCAATCTGATGTCCGTTAAATGGCGTTCACATCATCTCCTCCCGTTTAAAAGGCTCGCTGTTTTTCAAGTCTGACAATTTCCTTCTACATGCTGTCAATTTTCTGGCTGGCCCTGTGGACTATGGTTTCTGCCTTTCTCTTTCTTGTACCTACCTCGTGTCGTTTCCAGGGGTCACTTGGGCTAACTCCAACACTTATTCTCTCATCACCCTGGGTTTTGTGTCGCTCACTGGCTGCTGGGACCAGGGGGTCTTGGAACAACGGTCCTGGCCATTGCCTGTGACCAAGCCCTGGCCAGATCCTAGCACCTGTCTCTGGTGCCCGTGGATTCTTTCTCCGTGCATGTCTCAGCCTGTGACAGCTGTGAATCTGAAACCAACCTGCTCCTGGCAGTGACTTTAAAAGATCTGGCAAAACCATTCTCATTTCGCTCTCTCTATCACTTCCTGGACTCAGGTGTCAGATCCTAGATGTGCCAAAACCCAGCCTGATATATTCTATTTATATTTAATGAATGCCTGCCATTTTAGGGTTTACATTTACATTGTCATGTGCTAATTTTTCTTTTTTTTTCAATTTTCTTTTTTATTTTTTTAAATTCACATCCAAATTAGTTAGCATCTAGTGCAACAATGATTTCAGGAGTAGATTCCTTAGTGTCCCTTCCCCAGCTAGCCCATCCCCCCTCCCACAACCCCTCCAGAAACCCTCAGTCTGTTCTCCATATTTATGAGCCTCTTCTGTTGTGTCCCCCTCCCTGTTTTTATATTATTTTTATTTCCCTTCCCTTATGTTCATCTGTTTTGTCTCTTAAAGTCCTCATATGAGTGAAGTCATATGATATTTGTCTTTCTCTGACTAATTTCACTCAGCATAATACCCTCCAGTTCCATCCACGTTGTTGCAAATGGCAAGATTTCATTCTTTTTCATCGTTGAGTAGTATTCCATTGTATATATAAACCACATCTTCTTTATCCATTCATCTGTTGATGGACGTTTGGGCTCTTGCCATACTTTGGCTATTGTTGATGGTGCTGCTATAAACACGGGGGTGCATGTGTCCCTTCAAAACAGCACACCTGTATCCCGTGGATAAATGCCTAGTAGTGCAATCGCTGGGTCGTAGGGTAGTTCTATTTTTAGTTTTTTGAGGAACCTCCATACTGTTTTCCAGAGTGGCCGCACCAGCTGGCGTTCCCATAATTCTTCTATTTAATTGTCCCTTTACTCTCCTTTCTTGCTCTGGTTAGGATTATTTATTTATTTATTTATTTATTTATTTATTGAGAGTGCTGCGAGTGGGGGAGGGGCAGAGGGCGAGGGAGAGAGCGAATGCTAAGGAGTCTCCACGCTCAATGTGGAGCCTGATGCAAGGCTTAATCTCACGACCGTGAGATCACGACCTGCGCCAAAATCAAAGAGTCGGATGTCCAACCGACGGAACCACCCAGGCTCCCCAGGGTCGATATTTTTATTATGTTATTTTTCCTTGCTAAATTGGAAGACAAACACTTGGACTACTTATTAGCGCTCGTCCTAAAACTGGAGCATGTTCCTTGATTTACCGAGGAAAAGCACTAAGTAGTACTTTGACCCTCCTCCTGGATAATACAAGGGACTTAGAACGCCTGCATTTCACAGGCCTCTGTCCTAACACACCAGCTGTGGTTGTCGTTGTGTACTTGCAAATCCATGTAAACATTATTCAGTTATATCATTATAATTGCACACAGCCATGTTTACTTAGGTAAGCCCACATGTTTGCTGGTTTGCCTTCTCCAGTCCTTCCCGCATTTGACCTTCCACCTTGCTTATCCTTGCTCTTAGTGGGGTTTGCTGTTGGCAAATTCTCTCTGCTTTTCCTCCTCGGAAGCCATTTGATTTCACCTTCATCCTGGAAGGATATTGTGACTGGTTGAGAGGATTCTCCTTTCTTCATCAGCAGTTATTTTCATGACATCCTCTATCTGTTCCCATTGCCTTCTGGTGTGCACAGGGGTCCTTGAAACACGCGAGGCCGGTGTCCTCTTGAAAATAAGGTGACCACACCACCTGGGCTGCTTGAAAAAGTTATCTTTGTGTTTATTGCCTGCAATTGAAAACGATGCTGCACTTGTGTTTGGATTTCTTTTCTTCTTCTTGTTTTTGAATTTAATTCTCCTGGGGATTTATTAGGTTATCTTCAATTTTGCAAGTGATGTCTCACATCAGTTCTGAAAGATTCTTAGCCATTATTATTATTTTTAAAAAATTTTTAATGTTTACTTTTGATAGAGACAGAGTGCTAGTGGGGGAGGGGCAGAGAGAGAGGGAGACACAGAATCTGAAGCGGGCTCCGGGCTCCGAGCTGTCAGCACAGGGCTCGAACCACGGACCGTGAGATCGTGACCTGCGCCAAATTCCACTGCTTAACCGACTGAGCCACCCAGGCGCCCCAATTCTTAGCCATTATTAAGACGTGCTTCTGTGCATTTTCTCTTTTCTGTCTTTCTGACTTCAGTTATGTGTATCTTAGCCTTTCTGATGGCACTGTTTATATCCATTGACCCCTCTTTGTATTTTTAGCTTTATCTCTCCGTTCTGTACCCGGGAGACTTTCTTCTGACCTATTTTCCAATTCCCTTAACTTTCTCTCCCGTCTTTTTCAGTGCTATAAAATTATTTTAGTATTATCCGCCCAAGATTGAACACGTAGTAAAGATGGGACGAACGTATCATCAGTTACCATCTCAGGTGAAAAGCATCAAAATACATCAATTAAACGCTCTAAATAATCTTCTCAAGCAACTGCCTGAGGAACAGACAATGGGCTGCTTTTATAAGAACACTGTTGTGGGAAGACCTCGGATGAATTAGATGAATTTGTGCTCGGGGGTCGTGTCATGTAACATATCCCTCATCGTCTCCAACCGGTTCTTCCGCAGAGAATCTGCTTGTGAAATTACCACACAACCTCCAAATATCCACAGAGAAAAATGCCTTTCTCCTGTCATGATGGCAGTGAGCTGCCCTGGAGTAAGCCGAGATGCTTTCTGCTTCTACGATGTGATTCTCTCTGCGGTCTGCAGGACGGTCTTTGGTACCCATCTTCTTTGCGGGGATTGTTCCCGAGAGCGTTGGCCAATACGCTTCCTGCACGCAAATCTCCGAGTGTGTTTGCTAGGGCCCTGAGCTGCAGTGGTAAGTTATGGAACTGTCTCGAGCTTCCGTTCTTTTACCTGTAAAGGGGAGGTGCTAATCGCAGCTATGTCTGAAATTATTGTGGGGATTAAGTGAGATACTGCATGCAAAGTGCCTGGGAAAGTGCCGGACACACTTAGCGCTCAAAGGAGTCTGTTATTAGGACTGTTAATAAAACAGAGACATTATTATACCCATTTTACACATGAGGAAAACTGAGGCTCAGGAAGTTTAAGTACCTGGGGCACCTGGGCAGCTCAGTCGGTTAGGTATCTGACTTCAGCTGAGGTCATGATCTCACGGTTCGTGGGTTTGAGCCCCGCGTCGGGCTCTGTGCTGACAGCTCAGAGCCTGGAGCCTGCTTCGGATTCTGTGTTGCCCCTCTCTGCCCCTCTGCCACTCACCCTCTGTCTGTCTGTCTCTTTCTCAAAAATAATAAACATTAAAACATTTTAGAAAGTTTAACTTTCCAGGGGCGCCTGGGTGGCTTAGTCAGTTAAGTGTCCAACTTCAGCTCAGATCATGATCTCAGGGTTTGTGAGTTCGAGCCCCACGTTGGGTCTTCTGCTGTCAGCACAGAGTCTGCTTCGGATCCTCTGTCCCCCTCTGTCTGCTCCTCCCCTGCTTACGCTCTCTCTCTCTTTCTCAAAAATAAGTGAACATTAAAAAACAAAAAGGAAAGTGTAAGTAATTTTGCAAAGTTACACAGTAAAGAGAGGAGCTGGGATTTAAGTGTTATATATGAGTGTGTACGATTATATATATATAACACACACACACACATATATACTTTGCAAGCATAATTTGTTCTGGAAACGTGCTTGCAATCCAAAGCGCTTGTATATCACAGTGAATTTCCCCATAAGAAATAATGGAAACTCAGATGATTCGTTTCTACAACCCAAAAATACTCGTAGAAAATGATAGAATACTGTAATATATATAATAAATAATATTAATAATAAATATAATAATAAAGAAATATAAAGAATAAATAATAATAATTAATAATAAAGAAAATATAAAATACAAAGAAAAATAAACAAATGAACTTGCACTTGCCTTTGAAAACCTTCATGGCTGTTGTGAGGGAGACGAGAGAGAGGAGGGTTGTTGTGTAGGACGACGTTCACGATCACTAACGGAATCACTGCCATCTATCAGTGGAATCTTTCTATCTGGATAGATAGGAATCTGCTATCTATCAATGGAATCTTCTTCTGTGTGGGGGCCGTGGTATACGCTTGCATGGGTGTTGACTACAGTACGGTGCTAATAAACTCTTGTCATATACTGTATTTAACGTAACTGGCAATAAGGCAGCAGAGGAAAGGGTCTCTATCCGCAGGCAGCCTGACCTAGAATGAAGCAAAGCATCCCTAAGCTCACTCTTGGATGGAAAAGCAAAGGACTGTCCACAGGTGCTTTGAAGTGACAAAAAATACACTAGTGCCCGTTGTGGGCACCTTCCAGCGTTCTGAAAAACTGATTTCTGATCACTGATTTCTGCCAAGCACCGCGGCCTGAGACCAAGCAACCGAGCATGGGAGATGATCACCCACAATGCTGCGGTGAGAGACACGGAGAACCTTTGGCTCAGTGGTGATCATGTGACATTCGGCATCATGTACTACTCGTATTGCAAGACATCGCTCATTTATCAAGCTGAAGTTTATTAGAAATGTTTGATCGTCCTGCGGAACACTCACAGAACAAGTTACTCGCAATCCAAGCTTTTACTGTGTGTGTGTGTGTGTGTGTGTGTGTGTGTGTGTATGTATATACATATGTGCATTTATATATGTGTGTGTGTGGTTATATATATATGTGCGGTTATATATATGTGTGTATATGTGTGTGTGTATGTGTGTGTGGTTATATATATGTGTGGTTATATATATATGTGTGTGATTATATATGTATGTGCAGTTATATATGTGTGTATATGTGAAAGAGTTGAAGCAGCGTACTTCTCAGAAATTTTGATGGTTTTCAGTTATTTTTAACGACTTGCCCAATTCTTAGAACTGGAGGGAAAAGCCATGCGTTTTTGTTCTCTAGACGACTTGCACAATCTGCATGCCGCTTTTTTTTTTTTCCTTTTTCCACTCCAGGATAATGGAAATGATGATTCTTTTTGTAAGGGATTTTCTGGAGCTCCTCTCGTTGAGAGTAGAAGGAACGGACAATGAAAAGCAAAGTGAGTAAGAGGCCCTGGCTATAGAATTGGGAACCAAAGAAAGAAGCAGGTGGGGAGACAGTATTTAAAACATCAGTCATGCCAGGTCTCAACACCCACCCCCCCCGAGCGTGATTCTTCGAAGATACTTACTGCGGCCTGAAATCTCACCATTGTGTTCAGGTAGAACAAGATCCAAGAGAAAATGAGGGAAAGCCTCCTGGTCTTGAACCTCTTCCCGCTCTGTCCGAGACCCCACAGACCACTTAAAGAAAGCAAAGCTTCACATTGACAGAGCACATGGTGGAAACAACAGTCAGCTGTCCCGAAACACACCCTAGGGGCAGGAGGGGCTGGGGAGCTCAGCGGAGCGCAGCTGGGCATCCTCCGTCTGGAAGGGAGGGTGGCTGTCTCAGGACAAGGGGCAAGGGGGCTCAGAGGCTACCAGAGTTCATGTGATGGCGGGGGGGGGGGGGAAGGAAACTGTTAATCAGGAGCTCTTTTGTGCACAAAAATCACACATGTCTACAGGTGCAGATGAATCTAGAAGACTTGGAGGCTTTGGGCCAGGACAGTAAAAAATCCAATCTTAGAACATTCCAGCCGAGGCTACCTTTTGCTGAGATAGCTGCTCAACTCTGCCCCCAGCCCGTTTGCAAATCCAAATTTCAAGACTCTTCCTTCCATCTCCGGCCCTGAGCAGAATACACTGGGTGAGGCAACAGAATACTCATTATATGCAGACGCCATGCGTTATCGTGACGGCAGAGCCAAGAGAAAGCCTGGAAAGTTGTTGGATGCAATCATCATGTTCAAAATGTTCATGGAGGTGGTCAGTTGAGATGTGAGCCTGTAGTTTTCCTGTATATGGCATAAAAGGCAGTCATTGGATGGAAGAAAAGGTCTTATGCACAAAAGCAACAAAACGTACAGTATGCCCATGGATGATAAGAATAAGAAATGGGCAGGAGTTTTAGGAAAGAAAGAATCAGCATAAAGAAAACCTCAGCATAAAGATAAGGGTAAGAAGAGCTTCTTCTTGTTCTTAGATGGGAAGACTCTACATGTTATAGGGTATAAATTTCTTCGAGATTGATTTATGGATTCAATATAATTCCTATCCACATTCCAGCAGAACTCTTCCTGGTTCTGACAAAAAGATTCTAAAATTCATCTAGAAGGCTCATTTTGTTTTTAAGAAATCCTAGAAAAATCACACAGGACACTTTGCTCCATGAAGTAAAACCACCGTATTAGCACGTAAGGTACCAGGGCTCAAAAACACAGACGCTTCATTCTAGCCAAGAGATTCAGGAAACAGATCCATGTGTATATGAGAGTTCAATTTACAAAAGATCACGGTTCAAATAGCCTATGGCTATCCAGTTGATCGGGTAACAACTTTCGGGGAAGGTAATCTGAACGAAGATGCTTCGGCATCCTGTAATCTGCATGTCCTTTAAGTGAGCAACTTGAATTCCACCTCTAGAGTTAAAGGGTATGCATCTTGGTGTTTTTAGAATTTGGAAACAACGGAGAAGCCCATTAAAAGAGAATTTTCAAACTAAAAACTTATGGCACACCTAAAATTTGGAAGATTATACAGTTATTAAAACAAGACATTATTATGTCTAAAAAATGTTTAAGGAGCAGTGTGTCTAGAAGGGGTCCATTTCAGTGTGTGTGTGTGTGTGTGTGTGTGTGTGTGTGTGTGTGCATCTATTTCAGCCTGAATGTATTTACATAAGAAAAACGTATAATAAAAGGCTAATGGGACTCAGTCTGGGTGGTGGGTTTTTGAGGGACTACATTTGATTTTTCATATTGCTTTTATGGCTTTTACGAAGTGTGTATAATGGGCATGTATGATTCATGGAACTAAACATTAATAAAGGCAGCTTTTGTAGAGGGGCTTGAAAATCCTATTGTTGGCAGAGCAGCTCTGTCTGCCTTCTCCTTTGCTAAACCGTACAATTGATGACATTAAGTGTCTTACTCATCTAGCTACAGGGCACGTTAGTCCTCAGGAAGAGCCCTCTGGGGGAGCGGAAGTGTCTTAGTGGACACTGAAAAATCTGCACCCCGATTTAGCTTCCTATTTGTCCCGATCACCTGAAACCTGAACTTCAAATTCAAAGCCCCATTGTTCGGACGGTCTTATCTCATCACGCTAAGTCAGACATCCGTGGCGTACCCTTGATCTTTTTGGAGCCATTCAAGGTGTCACTCACTTGAACAATACTTCTGTGTCTTTTAAAATCAGAACAGAAAGCATGGTGCCAATATAAAACCCAATTCAATCAGCGCTGGATTCCAGGAAGAGACGATGAAAGCGTTTTATGCCCACAAACATCCATGCTGTCTCTTGTCACTAAAAGCTATGTAGGTCACATATTTCCCTTTGCTTCAAGAGCCAAGATCTTCTAACTGAATTCAGTGCACAGTGTGGATGTTATAAATGAGTGCCAACATTTATTTCTGCATTTTTCAGACTCTTTAAAATGGCCTTTCTTATCATTATTTTTCATTTTGAGATACCTTCTTTCATACTGTTTCGTTCTGTAAACAGCCTCAAATCTTGTCGGAAGAAGCTTAGATTTGGAGCCCCTTTCCAAGGAGGCCAAGATGACAAGGAAACTGTGACCTTCAGAGACACGTATAGCCCCACAAGCTTGGAGGAGCCCAGTGCTGCAGGTGGGGATTCAGCCTCTAGGCTGGTGGGACCTGGAGACGGGGTGTCCTGCGGGTTCTGTCTGGTTTCTCTCACGCGTGAGGCCTGGAGGGAGCTTCCTGAGCGCTCCCAGCCTCAGGGACTCCGGCTTCAGCCTGGGGGATGACCCCAGAGAGAGGGCGCTGCCTTGGGTGGAGGCATCTGAGCCAAGCATGTCTCCTGTAGCACGCGAAAGGCGGCAGGCACTAACAGCGAGGCCCAGTGGTGGTGGCCACGATGGGGACGCTCACTCCATCACTCAGCGACAGGGCACTTGTGGCTGCGTCCCTGTCCTTCGGGCCCAGTCCTGACTCCAGGGGCTCTGATTCTCCAACAGCGCCCCTGACTCCCGGCGGATCTGCCAATGCATTCAACCTGCTCTGGTTCGCGAGCGCCCCCTGCCCCTGGGGACCCGCCTCTGTATCCCCGGTGCAGAGCATCCCTGAGCATGCGCGCAGAAGAGCCTGGCCTGATGCAGAGTTGAACTTCCCCAAGAAGGGACTCCGTCCCTCTTTGGTTTCCCTTCTCCATCAACCCGGAGGATTCTCTCGCCTGCCTCTCAAACCCCGTCATATCTCAAACCGGTGCCTTTCACTTAATGCAGGGCAGAGGTGGCTGCTGTTTTAGTTTTCCTATGTATAGGGTGAGCGTTTCTAATGCTGCCTGCTAGTCTATGCTGGGAAGGCACCCGGCTTAGTCCAGGTTTTCCCGTGAGTCCCAAGTGACCTTGGGCAGAACCACTATGTCTTTTGGCCTCAGATGTTTCTTTAAAGAAAATGGGTGGAGGGAGGAGAGAAGGAAGGAGAAAGAAAAAAAAGAAGACTCTAGATACAGACAAAGCAGACCACAGAGTGCCATTCCTTAGAGTGGGTCACACAGAGCACCCAATCTGTGGCATGCAAAGAAGTTTCATAGGAAAAAAATATTCCCGTGATCCAATGTCCTTGGTAAGTACTGGACTAAAGAAAGCAAAGCAAGTTTCTTACTGCAGGACTTATCTGTGCCTTTGACATGATTATGCATTTAAAATCTTTTTTTTAATTAAAAAATTTTTTTAATGTTTATTATTTTTGAGAGAGAGAGATGCACACACACAGAGCAAGCAGGGGAGGGGCGGGGGGGGGGGGGAGACACAGAATCAGAAGCAGGCTCCAGGCTCCGAGCTGCCAGCACAGAGCCCGACGCGGGGCTCGAACCCACGGACCGCGAGATCATGACCTGAGCTGAAGTCGGCCGCCTAACCGACTGAGCCACCCAGGCGCCCTGCATTTAAAATCTTTAAGAGGGAGGTACCTAATGAGGTGCCCCCCAAAGTTATTTAGATTTAAGCTTTTCATAGAGCTCCTTAGGGGACCTGTGTGTCACACAATCCGTTTTGGGAACATGACAACAGTGCCCTATTTTGTTCTCCCCTACAACCTTGGGACCTCCAGCACTACCTGGCAAATGGCAGGTACTCAATGAGTAGTTTCTAAACAAACGAATGAGTGAATGCATCATTGACCGAACAAATACGCTGCCTATGCACATTAGGAACTCAAAACATATTTTTAAGTTTAATTGATTAGCTGAAGTCATTCCTAAAGTGCAATTCTATTATGAGGGATTTGACGTGGCCTTTCCTCAACTATATTCAGTCCATAAACCTGAATTCTTTATGAAGCAGAATTTGGGAGGCAGGGGCCTAGTCTTGGTCTGGTAGGTATCCCCCCAGTAATGGGGTTACTGCAGACAAGGAAAGTCAATCAGTGCAGAGAAAGGAACCGGCGTTGAGACGGAGCTCAAGCAGGAGAGAAGGTTCTGGCGTGAGGGTCTTCAGCTCCCTAGACCCAGAGATCACCAGCAAATTCCCGGTGCCGTGCTGAGTGCGAGAAGGGCCACTCTCTCCCCCTTCTCTCTCCTGGGCCACTCTGCGTCTCTCTGTGCGTCTACTCCGTTTCTCCTAAGCATCCTTCTGCTTTTCCATGGCCTTTAGAGACCCATGACCTTGCAGCTCTAACCTACAGCGCTCTGACAAATTGCCAGGAAGGCCTTGATTGGTCCAGGCCACGCTACTCATGGGCAGTCAGCCAGTGGAACGTTGGTTGCCCATGAGCCAGGTTCTTTCCCCGGCTGAGTTGGCTCTCCAGGGCTGGAAGATTCCTGAGATGGAAGGCATGAGCAGGGACCTCAAAACCTGCTGTGTCAGTCCTTGGGGAGAGGACTGGGGAGAACTCAGAAAATTGGGGCGCTCGGACCCTCAATCTGTCACACTGTCTTCTCCGTCTGGAATTCCCAAGTCCCAACACCCCCTCTTTGCGTTGGTTACCTATGCTGCATAACAAACCATCCGGGAGTTAGCTCAGGAACCTGCAGGCCAGCCGAGCGGTTCTGGCCCCGGGCCGAGCCGGGCTGACCTTGGCGCGGCTCAGCATCGACAGTCAGCTGGTGGGTCAGCTGGGCTACTGGTCTAGGTGGCCTCACAGTTTTGTCATAGGCTGGCTATCCACCTTGGTGTTGGTGGCACCTGAACCGGATGTCTCCAACCCCTTAGCAGACCAACCTGGGTTCGCTTACACAGCAGACACCGGGGTGCTGAGCTGGAGCCATCTCACGGTTCTCTCTTCTCTGAATCCTCTTTTGACCAAACTCACTGCTCCTGCCACCCCGGTGCCCTGGCTAGCCTTCCCTTCAGCTTGATGAACTTGCTTTTCTTCTGACCCTCCCGTGAGTGTGGACCATATATACCCTGCCCTGGGTGGCCTGATTTACAATAAAAATATAGGGCCCCCTGTTCAAATAACTTGAGTATTACGTACACAACAACAAAAATTTTTTTAGTGGAAGTGTATCCCAAACACTGCCTGGGATATACTTATACTAAACGAGTATTTGTGGAAATTCAAGTTTATCTGGGTATCGTGTGGTTTATCTGGCAACTCTCCCCTCCCACAACACCTGAGCCCAGCCTCAGGAGAGAAGAGGCTGCACGGACGTGCTCCTAGGGTGCATCTAGGACCCTCTGCAACCAGCAGGGGGGCAGGACTAGCCTTTGACGATGGGGGAGTAGGTGTGGGATCAACATCTTTCTCTCTCACCGCTTCTTTCCGTGGAAGTAGTGGGTGATAAAATGTAGGCTGAGGGTCGCCATGATGTGAGGGGTCCCAATTAATTTGAGAAAGATTTCACTCTCAAACGTGGCGTTAATGGAGGCACCGGCAGGGGTGCGCAAGAGTCAGTGTCGCCTCATTCATTGTACTCTGTTTGGTACTGAAGTGGGTGGACTTCTCAGCCCGGGGTATCCTGCTGTTATTTGGATATTTAGGAGCCTGAACGTTTGGTAATATTTCAAGCTGGTGGCCCACAAGCTGAGTTCGGGAACTTTGCCCATGTGCGCAGACCCCGTGGGTTAAAATGTCAGTCGAAGGATGTGCTCTCATCTTTGGCTCTCCGTCCACACAGGAGAAGGCTGGGCTACCACACCTACTTTCTAACGACGTTGTGTGAGTCCAGGAGTAAGGGGGTCCAGGGTAGAGCCCTTCAAGCAGGCTTTGGTCACCCCTTCCTCTAACTCGGGGGGAGGGTTTTCTTGCTTACGTGGACAGCCAGGGCAGGACAGTGCCCCTGTCACACATTCAGCATGAGGCATTGGGGCAAACATTTGTCCTAGAAAGTAAGTCCTATGGGCTGGGCTTACTGTTTGCTCTGTTCACTGCTCTGTTCCCGGGCCTAACTACAGGTGCCTGGCACACAGCAAGCGTTCAGTACGGCTCTGAGGGAGCAGGGAGTACATGTGTCCCAACAGCCCTGCATGTAGCCAAGAAATAGTTGCCCACACGCTTTAATAGAAGTACTTGTCCAGAGTCTATCTCCCCTGGGAGTCTGTGAGCCCCATGGCATGAGACCCATGTTCATCGGGTTCTCGACTTCACTCAGAATCTTCCAGAATGTCTGACCTACTATAAAATGTTCGATTCAGGAAGCTCTTCCTTTAACATCTCTGACTTGCGTGCCCCCAGGAAAATTAGTCACTTACTTCCGCAGGAGCCAATTCCACAGTTGGAGAGGGTTTTGGCAGATCTTCAAGCGTTTGAAGGTAGCTAGTACTCAATGTCTAGTTCAAAGCAACAGAAAGATATGGCGTGTGTTAGATTGCCCAGGGCATGGGGTGGGCTCTCTGGGATTCCTTCCTTTCTAATAAGAGAAGTCGTGTCCACAGGACCAATAGGCAGGGAGTGTAGGGTGGGGAGGTGCCGAGGGCCACAGGGGTCTGGCTGGGACAGGGGACTTGTGTGCTGGTGGTCTGTCAGAGGAGGGATATGGGCCAGGACAGGGCATGTGGTCGGGTGGACCCTGGTGCGGCATTTTCCCTGCCGGCCCCCACCCTGGTCTCACTACCCTGGGTCTTATCTATACTCAGCTCTCAGATGATTTTCGCAGTTACACTTTGTCCGCATCCACATCTGCTCGCTGGCCCACAGCTATTCCCCACCGTCTGCAGGATGAAGTCCACGCTTCTTATCTGGCATCTAAAGCCTCCAACCTTTGACGCCAAATACCTCTCCGGCATTACCTTCCACTGTCATCCTTCTTGAACTTTCTATTCCTGCAAAACTGGGTCTCTCTCTCTCTTTTTTTACCAGAGCATACCCTTTTCTTCCTTTCTCCAGGGGCCCTTACCCATAGAGGGTCTCCACCCTCCCCCAGACTGTCTTACCTTCTTACCTTTTATTTGTGGTTTACCTGGTTTTCAGGATCCAACTCAAGTCTGACCTTCCTAGGGTGTGGATGGGAGTATTTCTTCCAATGACACTTGTTGCGATGACTCCTTCCTAGATGTGAACCACCTGCAGCTACCCTCTAGGTCTTGGTACCAACTTCACTATGGGATGAGTCTTGTCACATGCGTGGCACATATGTGCAGCTAGGTTGACATGCTTTGGGTTCCCCCAGTAGATTCAGACAGATGCCTCCTTGAGACTGGAGGGGCGCTTGTGGCAGTGGAGGGAGCCTCCAACCGCTAAAGAGGCTCCATTGCAACTGGTTATGGCTCCCCAGTGCATCCCACAGACCACGTTTGTGCCCACCCGGCCATGTTGACCCTCGCACTTTCTTTCACCTTGCCCTTGGGCATTTGACCTCCCATGCTGCATTGGCCCATTACTGCACTGGCCATCCTCACCCCGCCCCCTTTCTTTTCGCAGAGCGTGATTTGGAGCCCCTGCCCTGGCCCCAATCTCCTCTGAAAGTGATCTCATCCCTGACACCGGGGCCCTGACATTTCAGGACAGCCTCACTTGGCGGTAGAGCCGAGGTCAGCCACCATGAAGGGAGAAAGCTCCTCATTCCTTCTGATGTCCTTTGTACCTTTTCCTGGGACCCTCAGGAAAGACCCGCTGTGATGGAAGGAGGGGTGGGCATCTCCCATGGTGGGGGGGTGGGTACCGCATGAGCCGTGTTCATTTTTGACCATCCAATCACGGTCTAGGGAGATCGTAGGACATACGGCTCAAGGCTGCTCTGCATGCTGACCTTCCCTTGTAAACATTACACCTCAATGTTCACAAAACCCAAAACCCAATGTTCACAAAAACCAAGATTTATTGGGATCTTTGCACACTGAGTAACTGCTCCTCATGGCAGCCCACGGTGCAGGCTGCCCATCCGCCGGCCTTCCTGATTGTTCCGGGGCAGACAAACCGCCACCCGGCCTCCCACTACGGTCACCCTGCAGCCGGGTTGACGACTTTCCCCAGGAAGAGCAAACTCTGAGTGGTCACCTCCCAAAAGAGCACCAGGAAAGGCCTGTTGAAACGTGCCTGTGGGGCCCAAGTTGTGTTCAGAGCCTGAGGCTGAGAGAGCAGGCCCGAGGCAGCCGCTGCCCTGGTTCCCCACACGTTCATGTCCACTGCCGCCTTGTGTGACACCTGGAGGGGGAGAAGGGGACAGGGACAGCGTCAGCCCCGGGCGCTTTCAGGGGACAGATCCCACCTGGTGTGGTTCTAGGGAGATGGACGTAGAGTCACCCCCTCAGGCGCCTTCCAAGGAGGCAACTGCAGCCTTCGTTTTTCTTGCTTCTTCCCTCTTCCACATCCCGGGGGCTGGCCTTGATGGTGCTGTTTGCTCTCTGGCAGAAGACAGATGGGTTTGAGCCGGGCCGAGCATGAACCTGGCCGCAAACTCCCAACGGCAAGTTCTGGGAGCATGACAGAAGCATCTGGGCACAGGCGACACGAGCTGAGGGCCATTTTCCGCTCCGAGCTGCACGCACATTCTCTCAGCCTCGGTCGCCTCTTCTCTATAACGACCTGCTCAGCCTAGATCACTGGTTTTTAACATGAGCTCCGGGAACCGGGTTGTCTGATGTGCCAAACCTTCTATCCTCCTCTGTGAGAAGATTCCTTTTTTTTTTTTTTTTAACCCTCATTGTCACACAGTTTCTTCGGAAGAAAGGATTCTGAGGCTTTAAAAAAAAGTTGAAAAATTTTGGCCTTGACAATCCCTTTCACTTCTGAAAAGTTCTATGAAGGGATACACTGAGAAATAAGTTCTTTAAAAAGCCAAGTTATTTCTTTTCCATCTTGTTCACACACATGCACGTACACACTCCCGTGCACACACACACTCCCGTGCACACACACACTCCCGTGCACACACTCCCTATTGCCTTGTTTTACATTCCTGATCTCAGCTGATCTTTCCCAAGCAAAAGACAGAATGCTTTCCTTATGGAGTTTGTAGCAAAGAGTGCCTGGGTGTCGTTAAGCCTCTGACTTCAGCTCGGGTCATAATCTCACGGTTCGTGAGTTCGAGTCCCACATCAGGTGAGCACAAGCCCAGCTTTGGGTGAGCTCGAGCCCTGCTTTGTGTGAGCCCTGCTTCTCTCTCTCTCCCTCTGCCCTGCCTGGGATTCTCTCTTTCTCTGCCCCTCACTCACTTCCGTCTTTTCTCTCTCTCTCAAAAAAAAAATTATAACAAAGACTCAAGCGACAATTAATGACTCTCTCCTAAAACATAAAAGATAGAGCAGGGAAGGAAAATTGCATGGTTATTCCCAGTGGTTAACTCTCTCTTCCTGGTAGAGAGTCATGGATCCCCACCCACGCCTTGTGACTACCAATGGCCTCCTTCTGGAAGAGAACACAGACCCACCCCACTGATGGCCATCTTGACTACGGGACTTGCTTTGGCCAGCAGCACGTGAGGGGCCTTGACATAGGCCACAGCGAAGAGAAACGCGGAGAGCGATCACACAGTTTCTCTTGCTTTTTTCCCATCACCGTGGGAATGGCATGTCCCAAATAGGGACTTCTCCTTTCTCCTGCATCCTGGAAGGGAGACGCAGTGTGAAGTAAGTCCACAGCCCTGTGGTAGTAACGTACCTCTGACATGTACCGTAGACAGGAAATAAGCCACTGTCACCATAATGCACTGAGATTTGGGGCTTACGGGTCTCTGCAGCAAGGCTGATGGATACATTTTTGTATTCACGCCCCACTACTCTCTCTAACTATAACAAAGACAGATGGAGTTTCAATGCCTGCCCTTGCGGAAGTATGGGGAACGAAGGCAAAGCTTTTCCCACACCTGGGAAAATTCTGGCACTGTGGATGACCCCTAGTGTGTGTCTCTTCAGGACTCGGTGTCCCTGCTCCGAAGGATAGGGAGGAGAGGTGGAAAGAGTGCTGCCCCTGAAAATAAGCCTTCTAGATCGCGATCCAGACCCAGAATAGGAAAAGGAAAGGGAAACTTGACTTTCAAACGCACACTTGAAAGGAGAAAAGACTGTCCCCTCCGTCCACGTTTACCACCTTACCCGGGAGATGGTTTTGTTGAGCTGCTCAGTGATTCCTGATAAGTCAGCTTCTAGGTTGAAGATGTTGGTGAGACCAATGTGGGGAAGTATTTCTTCAAGGTGGTATGTTCCAGAAATGGAAAACCTTGGCAGGTGTAAATCCAACAGGCTGCAGGGAGAATCAGACAGAGAGGTGGTGTGGTCTCATTAACTGTGCTGCTTCCGCCCGGTCTGTAGGCCGTCCCCAGCTTTGGGAGGGAGAAGCGTTTCCCAGGGTGAGGGGGAGCCGGTCCTACCACAATATTCCCTGCGGTGCGAGAACATTCCATCCCCCCACCCCCCCTGCAGCTCCCTCCTCTTCGGACCTTTCCAGACCTCTTGTGACCTCCTCAGCTCTCCTGTGTTTGGATCTGAGAAGACTCCCAGCATGGCCATGTGTCCTCATCTCGGGCACGTTTTTGGAGGACTTTCTACATCGGGCAAGGGATTTCACAAGGCTTAACTGATCAAATGCAAATAACAGCCACGCAAGGTAAATACTGCTAACATTCTCCCGCCTCCGTATCCAATTAATCATCAGGTTCTGCTGGCCCCGCTTCAGAACTGAATCCTGAATCTGTCTGCTGGCAACCCCTTAATACAAGCCACTGTCAGCTCTTCCTGTCTGGGCCTCGGGCCATCGTGAGGATCTTACGACCGAAAGCGTGTGTAGAATGTGGGCCAATCTCTGCCCTACGACTGGCCTTTGCCATCAGATCAGCACCCTGCCCGTGGTAAAGTCACAAGTCTCCTTTGACACTGAGTAAGTCTGTCCTTCCATTCTTGGGATTCTTCTTCTCGATTATTGCTTGACTGTTGCCAGAGCAGGGCACCTGCAAGCTGGGCTAGGTAAGAACCCGCTTGGAAACCTTTGCTTATGATGAATCCAGACCCTAAAGCTGCTGATCACGTCCTTGCCAGTTAACTTCTGCGGCAATAGGAGTGTCCGGATGCCCAGTGGGAGTACGAGGCAGTTGGAAGTCAAGGGTAACAGCGAAGAGCAGGGAAAGGTCGTGGGAAACAGAAAACAAGGCTATCTCGGCCCACTCGGCGAACTGTCCGCAGGGAGACCTGAGGGCAGGCCCAAGCCATGAAGGGGTCTGAGTCGAGTCTAGCAGAGGGGTGTCTGGCTGAGAGCCCAACACACAGCAGGTGTTCGACCCACATCAATGAGGAATGAACAGGTACCAGTGAGCCCGAGTCCCCTGGGCAAGCGAACCTTCCTCACAGCTGAAAGGAGGGAGGCCTGGCAGTCTGAACTATTCGTGTCGGAAAGCCGCCCAGTGTTGCTGTGGTATCATAACTTTCTGGCCAGGAACCAGGAACAGGGGACGTCCGAGGTTTAGAAAAATAACTTCAGTTGGTCTTGCTTCGTGAAAGTCAGAGCGAGAGGTCAAAACAGACTTTCTGGAGGGAAAATCTGTTGGTCTAGAAGATGCTATGGTATTTCCTTCTGTGCTGGGGGGAAGGGACAGGCTCACCCCAGGGGAGCTTGAAAATATGGGGCTGGAATCAGAAACCGGCCACAGCTATGTGGATTCATAGACAACAGGGCTATTCTCTTCTCGTCCTCTCAAGGGCAGAGGTCCTTGACCTCTGTCTCTTTTACTTGGTACTTGAATCTCTGCCCAAACACAAACACCTTTTCCTGCCCCTCGGTACAGTTGGGGAGCTGAGGGGAGGCTCCTGTGGGCACCTACAGGGTACCTACCAAGTGATGGTGTATTAGAACTTCAAGTCGGCCATCAGGAGTTTTGGTATATGCACCCTCCCCCCACACCAGGGTGGGCTCCGTGACTGCTCCGGCCAAAAGAATATGACAGAAGAGACACTTTGGAGCCCAGATCTTAAAAGAGCAGGAATTTTCGCTGCCTTTCTTTTGGAACACCCCTTCCCGGAGACCTGAGCTGCCATATAACAACATCAGCTGCACCGTGCTGCCGTGCAGGAGACCAAGCTAGTCTCCTGGAGACGCACGGAGAGAGAGACACCTGTTCAGCCTTTATCTGAGGAGACAGCTGGCCCAGGAGACACCTGAGGCTTCAATGCTCTAGCCCCAGCCAGCATCTGACTCTAGTGCAGGAAAGCCCCAAGTGAGAACCACTCGGCCGAGCCCAGTCCACCCACCGAATTGAGAGAGAGAACAGATACTCTCTTTCCTTTTCTTTTTTTAAGTTCGTCTATTTTGAGAGACAGAGAGTGAGGGTGGGGGGAGGGACAGAGAGAGAGAGGAAAACAGAATCCCTCACTCCTGTTTATTCAGCATTACACCACCCAGGAGGTGCACTAGCAGATTGGGCACCTAAACAAAACCTACACTGTTCGTGGAGATTCTCGCAACTGGGTCACAGGTAGTGGTATCCCTTCTTTCTACGTTTTGGTCAAATGAATTTTTAAGTAAACTAAAAAAAGTAGGAGCTCTTTTGAGAAATATACACTGTTCTGTGGGAGTCATAAGTATTCTTAATAATTGTCCTTCATCTGATTTTTTTTTGCCTACACTTCGCTACATTCTGGTGGTAAATCATTCGGAAAAAAGGGAGAAACCAGAGGAAGGACAGTTGGCCAGAGAAACCCTCGGGAAGGGATACGAATGATGCATGCCTGCTGAGCACTTATCGTGACCAGTCTCAGGACTTTATATGTATTAACTTGATCAATCTTCCAAGCAACCCAATGGGGGCAGTTATTATGACCTCATTTTACATTTGAGGCGATTGGAGACCCAAAAGGCAAGAAAATTGCCCCAAACCCACATAGGTTAGTTGAAAGGCAGAATAATGAGCCAAACCTAGGGGTTGGGCTTTTGCAGTTGGCATTGATCAAGGCCGGCCTGGATTCTTGAATCAAGTCTGCCGGGGTCCTTCTGCTCTGACACTTACCTGGGCAGAAGCCATCGATCCCATTTTCTCAGGGTCTCTGGCTCCAGAGCTGCCTCCACCTGCTCCATTTTCCCTGGGTCGGGGAGGATCAGCAGGGCCAGGGCGTTTCCACTGTATTCTATCTGCAGGACCGTGCAAGCCATTTCCTGGTCATAGAGGAATCTGTGCATTTCCTTCTGGTGCATCATGGGGATGCGGAGGGAGGTCCGCTCGTCCACGGAGAAGCTTTCTTGCTTCTGGGTCTGGTAGCGATCGAAAGGATGCTTCCACTTAGCTTAGGACACAAAATCCACAAAACTATGAGAACACACTCCAAGAGAGCAACTGTGGGCAGACACGTACTAAGCCGCACTGGTTTGGTGATTTCCTCTTGGGGTGTATATAAATATAAGGCAGAGAAGTGGCGTGGATACAGAATCAGGGGGCCAGAATTTAGGGCCGGCTCAGCCGCCAGAGTGAGCCCCCCAGCACTTAAGCTCCAATGGTCTCCGATTTTGTTCCATTTCAGAGCAATGTAACTTTCAAGAAGCTAAAAGGTTCTTCTATCTATTAACCACCTTCCATGTGCAAGGCATTATCTCTTTACACTTGCATGAACATTAATATTAAACAAGTATTAGGATCTCCATGTCAGCAACGAGAAGCTGAGTCCCTGGGAATTTATAGAAGCATACCCAATTTGCAGAGCCATTAGGTGGTAGAACATGGACTAGAGCTTGACCGGCTCCACAGCTCATGTTCTTTGCAAACACTGACTTGACCCTTCACTGCCACGCTAAACAATCTCCTACAGAGAAGGTCAAGAGCCCCCCCGCCACCTCTGAACTTCCTAATACTCAGGTTGAAAAAGGAGAAAGATTTCAGTTAATAAAATGTTACATATCATGCCAAAAAGCTCATTAAGACACAAGAAATGTGGCATCTGTGGGTCACAGCCTTGTCCACGTGTGCAGTATCCTCTCTTTCTCCTTACAGTCTCCACGCACCACAGCCTCCGGACTTGGCCTCCTGAGAGCCCTGGTCTGGGTGATGGGAAGCTGGCTCATCCTGTCCCTCTTGCCCACATCCCATCAGCGGCCAAGTATTGCCGATTCCACCTCCAAGGCTGCAACTTTATCCAAAGCGGCCACCTTCCTTACTTTGGAGCCCTTCGAGAACCTCCTGACTAGTCTCTGTTCTCCCACCCTTCCTCTCCTCCAAACCATTTTCCAGATTGTAGCCAGACTGATCGTTTTAAAACAGATGTGATCATGCCATGCCACTGCTTCAAACTTCTTGGGAATTCTGGTATCCTACAGGTAAATCCTAGAATTCTCCACACAGTTCCTGCTTATCCTTTAATCGCAACTCTTGGTACTGTCCCCCAGGCACTCTGCTCTTGTGTTCTGTGTTCTAGTCCGACTAAATTCATTTCAGTTCCTTGAAAGTGCCACAGTTTTTTCTTTTCCTTGGACCTCTGCACGCACTGGGCTTTCAACCTGAACCCTCTTTTCCCCACCTCTCTTACGGCCTCTTGGCTTGAGTAAATCCAACTCACTCTTCATGTCTCGGCTTAGATGCCTTCTCTTCCAGGAAGCCTTCCCACACTCCCCAAGTCTGGAAAACTGTATCTTCCGAGAACTCCATGGCACCCATGCCGACTCAAGCAGAACTTACTTTTCCATTGAGTTGCAATTGCCTTTTTACTCATTTCCAGCTCTCCTGGGACTATGAGCTACATAAGGATAGGAAAACTCTATCTTATTCATAGAGTTCCCCAAGACACTAACAAAGTCCCTGAAACGTAGTAAGTACTTGATGTATATTTAATTAATTCATTCATTAATTTATTTATTTTTAAATTTACATCCAAGTTAGCATATAGTGCAATGATGATTTCAGGAATAGATTCCTGAGATTCATCCCCTATGTGTCACACCCAGTGCTCACCCCACCAAGTGTCTTCCTTAATGCTCCTGGCCTGTTGAGCCCATCCCCCCACCTACAAGCCCTCCAGCAGCCCTCAGTTTGTTCTCTGATTTAAACATGAGAGTCTGCTGTGTTTTGCCCGCCTTGTTTTTATATTATTTTTATATTGTTTTTATATTATTTTCGCTTCTCTTCCTTGTGTTCATCTGTTTTGTATCCTAAATTCCACATAAGAGTGAAGTCATACGGTATTTGTCTTTCTCTGACTAATTTCGATGTATATTTGAAAACAAATTAATGAATACCATTCCTAGAGGCCTCAAAACGAGACCTAAGTTCGACTTGAAATCATTCACTCGGCAAACATTTTAAACATACTTGACCTCTCTTTCCCTTTGACTAGGCGGCTGAGTGGTTTGGGGGCCGTGGCCTTGTGGCAGATGCAGAGAGGCAGAGCTTTGTGAAGACCTTGATGGGCAGGCCCATCACCATCACGGTCGAGCCCAGTGACACCCCTGAGAATGTCAAAGCCAAAACTCCAAGACAAGGGGGGCATCTAATTTTTGCGCGCAAACAGCTGGAGGATGGCCGTCCTCTCTCAGGCTACGATGTCCAGGAAGAGTCACCCTGTGCTCGCTGTGTCACCTGGGAGGTGGCATCGCTGGGCCTTCCCACCGCCAGCCGGCCCAGGAATGGGACTATGACAAGGTCATCTGCTGCAAGTGCCGGTCTCGCCTGGGTCCCCATGCTGTCACCTGCCACAAGCACTGTTCCCCAAGAAGCAACTCAAGTAAGTCCCCTCTCCCAGCTCTTCCTTTGTCTGCTCTAATGGAAAAATAAGTAACTAACTAAATAAATAAACAGCTGAGTTCAACAACAAGACTCAAAGCTTCCAGATACAAAGCAGGAATGTGTGTCTCTGATTTGGAAGTCATTTGGCTCAGGGGTTATCAGAATCAGATACAGCCCTTCAGGGGTGGTGCTTAATGCCTTCTCAGGGGAAATAAATAAAATTCAGGACCACGCTTGGGACCGATCTCTCTGCAAATAGTCAAAAGCTACGAAAGGCAATCCCTTCCCCGTCCGGGAAGACTGGATTGCAAAACTCTGTCAAGCAGCCCAGGGATGAGGTAGGATAGGTCACCGCATTGGTAGATGGGAGGAGTCACCTGCTCTGGGTTCTTTGTTGTTATTACTCATTCGGTGCAGGGACTCCCCAACCTAGAAATTAAAATAGAACCAGGGGAACCAGAGGCAAATGTGAAATTGTCTCCCAGAGACCTTGCCACAACAGGCCGTAAGAAACTCACAAAAAGAGAATTTCCACTGAAGATGAGCTCAAAGCTGAAAATCTCAATCCTCTCCTGAAAGAGAAGCAGTTGGGGTAACGAACCCAAGAATTCACAGCTCGAGATCTCCAGATAATGGAATAGTCCGAAAGACATTTTGAAAAGTGTGTTAAAAAAACGGAAGGACTAAAATTCATCGGATGGGCCACTGGGACAAAACAATAGGTCTTGAAAAACTAAGACCTCGAGGCGGAAATACAGTCAGTGAGATTGAGAACTCAGTGGACGGGTTTGAAGTAATAAGCAGCGTGGCTTTTGAGGTAATTAGTAAAAGGGAAATTGGGCGGAAGGGATCAGCTAGATGGCAGCGTGGAGAGACAGAGACGTTTTCTGGGGTGGGGGTGGGGTGGGGTGGGGCAGGAGTTATAAAAGATGAGCTTGAGGTGTCCTGCCAGAAAGCAAGGAAGTGCTCCAGAAAGGAAGGAAAATCAGCAATGATGGGGGCATATCGAGGAACCAACTGAAAAGTTCTCCTGATGATCAGTGCCAGAAAATTTTAAGCGACAAAACTAAGTATTAGTCGATTGCAACCCAGAATATGAAATGCATACCCTTGAGTCCCTAATGATGTAAGCAAATGATTGAATAAATAAATGTGAGAGAAGAGAAAAATCTCCCATACCGAAGAATTCCAAATAATTGAGGTAGGTCCTCCTTTCTCAAGGAGAGGGAACATAACTTCCCACTCCCGAAGTGTGGGATGGGCACGGTGACTTCCTCCAAAGAGCACAGTCTGGCAATTCGGAAAAGGGTTACTTTACAACAGAGAAATATGACGGGCGTGACCTTAGCCGGATGGTCCAAGTCAACATCAACAGCGGTAAGTCACGCCGAGAGTACGTATCCTTGGCGTGATGCGATAAGGATGGCCCTTCCCCCGTGTGGCCCTCCTCTCCACGTCCCGTTACCCCAGTTTTAATCACGAGAAAAACAAGCAAGTCCCAACTTACAGACGTGCTACCAAGTACCTCGCCGGCACTGTTCGAAACTGGCAAGGTCATTACAAGCAAGGAAAGTCTGAGACACCGTCACAGTCCAGAGGAGCCCCCAATGACGTGGCGATCCAGCGTAACGTGGATCCCGGAAGAGACACAAACATCAGGTAAAAACAAACATCTGAATGGACCTGAGTTTAAAACAATGGAGGAGCTCACTTTCCTAGTATCACAATCGAGATACATGCTACTAAGTCAGGAAATAACCCGAGTAGAAGAAATGAGCCCTACAGGGAGCGAGTGTTCACACGGCAGTCACAATGGGCTAATAAGCTGTTCACACAAATTAAGATGTGGTGAGGGCACTAGAACATAAGCCCGAGGTAATGTGTACAGGATGATACAATTCTGGTAAAATTTAGAACACATAGGACAGTGGTTGCTTCTGGGAGGAAACGGGACCAGTGAAGGGTACAAAAGGAGGTGAACTCTACCTGCAACATTGCATTTTTTAAAAAAATCAAATAAAAATCTGAAGCCAATGGTAAACTGTAAACATCCATTCTTGGCAGGGGAGTATATGGTGGTTTTAATATGCTATACTCTTTTCTATGCTCAGGAGCGCCTGGGTGGCTCAGTCGGTTGAACGTCTGACTTCGGCTCGGGTCAGGATCTGGCGGTTCATGGGATCGAGCCTCGCACCGAACTCTGTGCTGACAGCTCAGAGCCCGGAGCCTGCTTCGCATTCTGTGTCTCCCTCTCTCTCTGCTCCCACACCCCCCCCCCCCGCACTCTATCTCTCGCTCTCTCTCAGAAATAAACATTAAAAAAATTTGTTTATGCTCAAGATAGACAGTCATATAAAAACTAAAATTTTTCTAAAAAAGGAGTTATTCCTAGGAGAGTATGATAGGGTGTATAACAAAAAATAAGTAAAAACTGAACAGAAGGAAATGGCAAGAGCGAACAAATGTCGATAAGTCAAGAAGTAGTCATCTAAGACGCTTTAAATATTTGGAGCCGCTGCAAGACTTCAAGACAGGTGCCTTTCAGGGGCAAGGAGGCAGAAGGGATTCGGCCCGAGCCAGCCCTCACCTTTGAAGAAGATGTAATTCAGGACAACCATGAGCGTGTCTCGCGTGAACTCCTGCAGGCAGTCCGCCACCTGCCCGTACGTCTGCTTTCTCACGTACTCGTTAATCTGCCTCCTGGTCGTGGCGGAATCTGTGAAGTTGGCAGAAAAAGCAAACGCTCCGTACAGCTCCCGGACGGTGTCCAAAAAGTGCTGCTGAGGCTTTAGCTGCTTGTCCAGAAACAAGGAGTTGCCTACTTTCAGTTCAAGTTTGGGGCTGGGCAGGTCAAGGGTGTGGATGAGGCTCTGGAAACCCCGGTGGATGTCCGCTTCCGAGATCTCCGTGAGGTTGAAGCCAAGGCCCTCCAGGATCTGAGTCGGGGTGTCAGCCTGGGCCCCCAGAGAGAGCAGGGCCAGGGTGGCAGAGATGCTCACCGGGGAGAAGAAGATGTTGCCCGAGGCTTCTGCGGCCAGCTGCTTGTACAAGCGCAAGGCAAAGTTGGTGATGGTCGGTGTGATTTTGCGGTAGGCGGGGGCTGGTGCGGACAGCTGATCGCTGGGGGCTGGAGGCGCCCCCGGACTCTTATCTCCATGGGCAGGAAAGGGCCGACAATGGACAGAGGGCAGGATCGCTGCTCCCAGCAGCCACAGCCAAGCTGGACCCATCCTCTGAAAACAAGACAGTGAACACGCCATTCTACCGCATCCGGAACCTCAGGGTCCCCGTTGCTCGCCCAGTGAGCCTCACGCCCAAGCTGTACCCCGCACAGGTGTCATGAGGGGCCCTGCAGAGGACGAGGTGGGAGGTGAGCCGGCGGGGCTCTGTCACTTTCCCCCAAGTCTGAAGAGCTGCCCTAAATCTGCTTGACTATTAATACGTCTACAAGGTTTTGTTGACAAAAGGACTTGGGCTATAAAAAGAAACTTCCCTGGTTTATTCTTTCTTCCTCTCTCCCCCCACCTTCGACCTCCCTCCCCCTCCCTCCTCCTTCCTTCCTTTTTCCTTTCTTTTTCTTCTTTCAAGTATTTCTTTGAATCACTCATCACCTTTCAAGGATTGGGGTGACTACGGAGCAGATGTTCAGGACACTGTGACAGTGAGGGACGCTGGGCCTTGCTAGCACCGAGGTGTGGCCACATCAACTTCCACCCTTGCCTGTTGGAAGGGAGAGGATGAGGGGGGCCACTCCTGGGTCAGGTCCCCAAGGAAAGGGGAGTGTTCGCCAGTGTTTGGGGTTTTCATTAGCTGGGGTGCTGATGTGGTGGTGAGTCACGGGGACCCGGTGGATGCGGGCCACCCACGAGGCGTGGCAAAGCCACACGATGGACGGAGCCCGGGAGCACAGACCGACTCTGTCTCCATCAGACTTGCTGTCTGAAGCAGCAGCTGTCACATGCAGCCCTTGTCACATGCAGCGGCTGTATCTTAATTGATGCAGAGGGTTAGGGAAGATGCCTATTGACCTGTGTTGAATTGTGCACCCCCCAAATTCATAGCTCGAAGCTCTACTCCCCAGTGTCTCAGAATGCGATCTTGTTTGGCAATGGGGTAGTTGAGGTACAATTAGTTAAGACGAAGTCATTAGATGGGCCCGATCTAATATGATTGGTGTCCTTCTACAAAGGGGACACTTGGGCACAGACTCACACACAGGGAGACGGCCCTGTGGAGACAAAGGCAGAGATCGGGGTGATGCTCCTACAGCCGAAGATGCCAGAGGTGGCCAGCAAACCCCCAACAGCTCGGGGAGAAGCCTGAAGCAGATTCTCCCTCCCAGCCTCGGAAGGAAGTGGTCTACTGCGACGCCTTGATCTTGGACTTCCGGCCGCCATGATGGTGGGGCCATACCTGTCTGTCATTGAGACCCCCCGGGGTGTGGTGCTTTGTGGCAGCAGCCCTAGGAAATGAATACTGTCTCTCTTATACTTCAGGTTATAGAATGTGCCAGAGAAGCCTTCGAGCTACTTCCAGGGAGTCAAAGTGGTGCAGGGGCAGGAGACTCCTTCCTCAGGGGGTGGAACGGAGCTCCAGCTCGAGGTGACACTGCAGCATAGACGTGGCTGATCTCTGCTCATTCTGACCCTCGTCTAGTGCCCTTTCAGGGTTTCCACGCACACACTGCACATCTTCACAGTGCACATACTGTCACATGGCCACTTGGAGCCCTCCCCCTCTCTCCCCCAGACCTCGATATCCTCAGTAAAGACAGTGTCGTCCCCCTGCTCCCTTCAGAACTGACCCTTCCGCTGACCACACGATTCTTGGTGCTCCTCTATCTTGATAACATTTGTGTCTTTTTTTTTTTTTTTTAATTTTTTTTTTCAACGTTTATTTATTTTTGGGACAGAGAGAGACAGAGCATGAACGGGCGAGGGGCAGAGAGAGAGGGAGACACAGAATCGGAAACAGGCTCCAGGCTCTGAGCCATCAGCCCAGAGCCCGACGCGGGGCTCGAACTCACGACGGACCGTGAGATCGTGACCTGGTTGAAGTCGGACGCTTAACCGACTGCGCCACCCAGGCGCCCCCATTTGTGTCTTTTTAAAAAAAATGTTTTTAATTTATTTTTGAGGGGGGGAGGGGCAGAGAGAGAGAGGGAACCACAGAATCTGAAGGAGGCTCCAGGCTCCGAGCTGTCAGCACAGAGCCCGACGCGGGGCTCGAACCCACGAACGGTGAGGTCGCGACCTGAGCCGCAGTCTGACACTCAACCGACTGAGTCTCCCAGGCGCCCCACATTTGTGTCTTAATCGGCACCGTTTGCGCAAACCAATGTTTTCTGGAGCCCTTACAGATGCCACGGTGGTGTGGGAGAGATCGTATTTTTAGACGGTTTATAGCACTTGGGGCCCTAAATGCCCCAAAGGCCGGTTGTTGGGAGGGACCAGTACAGCCTGATTATCAGTTATGTTGAAACTTTGCTGGACAAAGTACTGCGGGCGATTTCCCAAGGCCGTGACCTCCCTCCCTCCTCCAAAGCTCTGGTGGGCTCCCTTAACGTCGGGTTCCATTCATGCTGGGAAGTCAAACAATTTAAAAATCAGTTTGCTCCTGGAGAAAATCAGGAATACAGCTGCCATGGGGCACCTGGGTGGCTCAGTCAGCAAGCGTCCGACGTCAGCTCAGGTCACGATCTCTTGGCTTGTGAGTTTGAGTCCCACACTGGGTTCTGTGCTTCGCTTCTGATCCTCTGTCCCCCTCTCTCTGCCCCTCCCCCACTAGCACGCTTTCTCCTTCTCTCTCAAAAATAAATAGACATTAAAAAAAAAAGAAATACAGCTGTAATAAAACTGGTTGGTTCTTTTTATCCTGCTGAACTCACCGTTTTCTACCCTTCTGCACCCCAAGGATCCCCAGACTTGTAGAAGGTTCTATTTCCCCAAGAGGATGAAAAGTCTGAGGGAGGGCTTGGGTTTGAATTAAGGCTCTGCAGTATCTCACTGTGGGATCTGTGGATCCCACTGTGGGAAGGAAAACTCTCTGACCGGCAGTGTCTGCATTTGCAAAATGCAAAGGACAATGCCCACCTTCCGGAGGCGGAGTCACTTAAGGATTACAAGGCATACTGTGTGTGAAACACCCGACACGTAGGAAGCGTGCAATTGAATTGTCACTGCTTTCTACAGAAGCTGGGTGTAATTATACCTAATCTATTTCTTTATTTCTCTTCCAGAAAGATCCCAGGGGAAAACTAAGAACTCCAGTAATTAATGATGATATTCCCACTTATTGTTTATTTTGTGTGGGGATGTTATATCTGGTGTATCACAGCCTCCTCCCAGCCAGGTGTATTCTCAAATGCAGGGGGATCCGCTATTTTTTTGGATCGTCTCAGAGACTGAAGAAGGGGGTGCTATTGGAGTTGGGTGGGAGAGAAAGCTCTCGAAATGCCAGAACAGTCACAGGCAGTGAAGAGTGGCCAGCCTAAGTGCCAGCGGTGCGAAAGGTACTTCGTGCGTGGCACTAGATTGAATCCGTATGAGAGCCTTAAGACACAGGTATTGGTGCCTTCTTGTGCCTATGGGGACACTGGACGCAGGCTCAAGATAAGCACCTGTTAAGTGGCTGGAGGGTGGTTCGGATCCCAGACAAGGGTTCTGAAGCTCAAGCCTTTTGCTACAACCGAGTCTCTAGTAAATTTGCTGCAGCAACGTTGTCGTCTTGCTTTGGGCTGTGTTACTCTGCTTTCTTGTCTCTCCCAGGTATACTGGGAGTCCCTCTCTCAAAATTTCTGATGACCAAGCTTTCCATAAAAGGTCAGTTGAAACCTGGAGTTCCGACTTAAAGCTCAGAAGCAGTACATCATCGTATTTCTCCTTTAGGGGCCTCATTTCTCCTCTCCCTGCTGCCAAAGCCAGAGGAGGGTGGGGGAGGGACAGAGAGGGACAGGGAGGGAGAGAGAGGGGCAGAGCCGCCCCCGCATAAGCCAGGTACTCACAGCAAAGCTCCCTGGGCTGGGGGCCCCGGGTCGTCAGCACCGCGTGGCTTCCTACCCACAGGAAATGGTGTCGGAGGGTCACAGCGTCCTGGTCAATATTTGCCAGGTCCATTCCTGGAACAGTGCAAAGACTGTGCGCGGCGAACAGGAAGGGACCTTTTTTTTTTTTTTTTTTGAAGGCTCTGTCCTGCCTGCCTGCCCTACAAACAGTGAGTCATGGTTCCGGACCCAACTCCCCTTGAGGATATCCCGATACCTGTGATGACAGCAGGGGTTGTGATGCGGTTGCTGCTGAACCATCACGGGTGTTTTGTGGGTTCCGGACAGCGTGCTTTCCAGATCACCCTCACGGTAAGAATGCGAGACGCTAACGCCTCCTGTTGGGGTCATCATTTCACCACATGCGTAAACCCGACCATCAGGCTGCACCCCTTGAACACACACAGCGACGTACATGGGTTATTTGTCAATAAAACTGGACAGAAAAAGAATGGGAGAGAGGCACAATCATCCCTACCTAACAGATGGGGACACTGAGGTTCCGTGAGGTTAAGTTACTTGCTTGTGAAGTGGGTGGTGAGGCTCCAATATCTTATTGATTCTTACCATTCTAATCCTTTACTGACACTTAAAAATTTATTTTTTAGAAAGACAGTAGGCACAGGGGAGGGGCGGAGGGAGAGGGAGAGAGAGAATCCCAAGCAGGCTTCTTGGCCAACACAGAGCCAGACGCGGGGTTCAATGTCATGAACCGTGAGATCGTGACCTGAGCTAAAATCAAGAGTTGGACACCTAACTGACTGAGCCACCCAGGCATCCCTTTACTGATGCTTTAAACAAATATTGTCCATATGTAGAAAAAGAAAAAGATAGAAGGAAATTGGAAAACGGAGCAAAATCTTCTCTCCTGCTATTTTGAATCCCCATAAAAGGTACCACTGAGTCTTGTTCACCATGAATCACCCAAGATCTAGAACGAAGCCTGGAACTAAATGAGTATTTCGTGTGAGTGAAATTTTGGTGATGGCAAGTCACCTTGCGGTGACTTTTATGTTCTTCTTTGTAAATTTTTGCATTCATCTAATTTCTCACAAAGAGCGAGTATCTTATTTATACAAACCCCCGCCCACACTAAAAGGTTCGAGTAGAATTATATTATCATATGCATAAAGCAAAAGAAAAGCACGTCCGGTTGGCACAGTGGCCCCAATCAACAGGCACTCTTTTTTTTTTTTATTTTATTTTTTATTTTTTAAAATTTACATCCAAATTAGTTAGCATCTAGTGCAACAATGATTTCAGGAGTAGATTCCTTAGTGCCCCTTCCCCATTTAGCCCATCCCCCCTCCAATAACCCCTCCGGTAACCCTCAGTTTGTTCTCCATCTTTATGAGTCTCTTCTGTTTTGTCCCCCTCCCTGTTTTTATATTATTTTTGTCTCCCTTCCCTTCTGTTCATCTGTTTTGTCTCTTAAAGTCCTCATATGAGTGAAGTCATCTGATTTTTGTCTTTCTCTGCCTAATTTCATTTAGCATAATACCCTCCAGTTCCATCCACGTAGTTGCACATGGCAAGATTTCATTCTTTCTGACTGCTGAGTAATACTCCATTGTATATAGATACCACATTTTCTTTATCCATTCATCCATTGAGGGGCATTTGGGCTCTCGCCATACTTTGGCTATTGTTGATAGTGTTGCTATAAACTTGGGGGTGCATGTGTCCCTTCAAAACAGCACACATGTATCCCGTGGATAAATGCCTAGTAGTGCAATTGCTGGGTCGTGGGGTAGTTCTGCTTTTAGTTTTTGAGGACCCTCCATACTGTTTTCCAGAGTGGCTGCACCAGCTTGCATTCCCACAACAGGCACTTTAAAACACAAAGGCCCCCCAGGAGACTGAATCTGCTTCTTGGCGGGGGGCGGGGGGGGGGGGAACTGGAGACACCTCTGGCCTGTCCTGTGTGTGTCGCACAAGAAAGCCCTGGGAGGAAAGCTGTAGGTGCCCAAGGTAGGACTCGGTCAGTGTGCGCTGTTGAGATGAAGGTCAAGGACATTTGGACCAACCACTGATGGGGTCTGCTACACCCACCGACATTTGAGACCCTCCCCCTGGGTCTCGAACAGTGCTGGGAACCCACTAGATGTTTTGTAAGGATACATTTGCAGTACAAATAAACAAGACAATTGATATATATGGCTAGAGTTTTTTTTTTTTTTTTTTTCCTCACCTAATAGGAATCCAATTCACGCTTGGCTTGCACATAAGTTACTCGGCCCTTTGCAGTAACTTATCATATGTTAGGGGAAGGAGAACTAATCCTGGGAGCCTTGCATTTTGGATTCCATTCCAGACACTGGCACGGCAGAGCCCCCCTCCTGCAGCTGTGGTGGGAAGCAAAGGCGATTTTATGCGGGCAGGGTCTCCGCTGTCCCTGGCCCACAGCAAGCAGAGAGCAAGAGGGAGGGAGAGTGAGAGAAATGTTAGGGAACTGATTATGGACGATGACAAGTTCAAAATCTGCAGTGTGGGCCCATGAGGCCGGAAACCAGGAAGAGTAGACGTTGTAGTTCAAGTGCGACTGCTGGTGAGATTCCCTCTTGCTTGGGGGAGGTCTGTCAGTGGACCTTCAACTGATTGCATAAGGCCCACCCACATCATGGAGAACATTCTGCTTTACCCAAAGTCCACCAATTTAAACATTGATCTCCTCCAAAAACACCTTCGCAGCAACATCCAGAATAATGCTTGACTACATATGTGGCTGCCCTGGCCCAGCCGAGTTGACACAAAATTAACCATCACACATGGCACGTGCTGGTGGGAAAGAGGATTGAGCTGCATCTCTTAGGGGATCCTCGCCTTCCTTCCTGGAGCGAAAACCTTTGACCTTGGTGCACAGACACCTCATTCGTACATCCCATCTCAGAGTCCAAGAACGTGAAAGTGTGCTCTTACACACTTTCAGGGATGTTAACTCATTTCATCTTCAACTTCACCTTGGAATCATACCAGCTCATTGCCACGGGCAGGAAAAAGCCTATCCTGGCCTCCCGTGAAGGCGTCACGTGTCGTGGCACCAAGGTCTGTGAGGAGGCGCGGTTTCCCGTGACCCTGGGGCAGCCGGGCTTTGAGGAGCCGACAGAACTCACCTGGGCGCCTATTTCTTCTCCGTCCTGCCCTAGCCTTTTTCTTACATGAGCCAGTGTAGATTTATTTTGTCTCATGGATCACCGCCCACCCTCCTTTAGCACGGGACACCAGGGCCCTACCACCCTCCACGCACACCCTTCAGCTTACGGGGCACGAGGGCTGAACGGTGTCTGTGAATGCACGACAGGACACGACGCTCTCACTGTCCTCTGTGGACACCATCTACTCTGTAGGACACGAGGCCCTCGGCATCCTCTGTGAGCATCGCCCTCCCGGCTTGGACGTGAAATATTCACAAGCAGGGATCTCCAGGCCTCCGTCCATCTGCTTACGCTGCGGACATCGCTTCCTCCACATATTCTAGAACAATCTATCTTACTGCTCTTCTCTCAGGTGAGCGCCTTGCCCGAGCTCCTTCTCCAGGCCTCTCTTCTCTTGGAGCTCGTGTGCTAAGTGGGATGCATGTGGCAGCTCTTTCCTTGGCCATTTGGACATACTTGTTAAATGAAGGAAAGTCCAAGCCCTGAAGTGACTCCTCTGGTAACAGATGGGGTTCCCTCAGGGTCACGTCATCCCCGGAAAAGAAGAGACTTGTGTCCTGTCCTCGACTCCACCACCACTGGGCTTGCAGTGGACCTTTTGACTCTGGCCTCCCTCCCCCCTCTCCTGGCTCCGAGATCTAATGCCCCGCCTCCAGGTGACTCCCACTTGGTCACGTCTTTACATGGCTTAGCAGCCCCTGGTGCCCCGTTCTTGGCATCCAATCTCATCCCCGGCCTTGCCTTTCCAGCATGGCCCCCTGGCTCTCTGCCAGCCCAGGTCTATTTCACCCTCTGACCTAACCTTCTCTGGGTTACTGAACCGAACTAGCCCACCCAGGTGAGGTCCAGCCTTCTGGACGTCACTCTTGGGTCAGCTTGTTTGCTCAATGTCTTTGCCAGACCATGCCCATGGTCTGACCTCTGTTGTCAAATGACTTGCTGCTATCAGACCCCACGATCGTATGTCCATGGGGCAAGTCATGGCCAGCCAGGTGGTATCCAGGTCCCAGGGTCCCCTACACGCACACATGCACGCACGCACACACACACACACACACACACACACACACACCCCGTTCTGTGCATGACCGTCCTCCTGCCTCTTCCCACCTCATCCGTTTTACTTCTTATTCTGGGGGGTGGGGGGCAATGATAACTTTCTCATAAGGGGTCTGGACAGAGAAGTTGCTGCCAACATACTTGGGGGTCTTTGCCTTCTTAGGTGCCTTATTTCCCCGTGGAGCTGGATGGACACACAGAGGCCCACTGAGGTGTTTGTGGGTGCTGACCGCTCCTGTCTGTGGTAGGACCCTGCCTCTGCACACCCAGCTTCCTGCCTGGGGCTGTCTGGCAGGGTAGATGAGGGGGCAGTCTCTGACTGCCAGCTGGGCAGGAAGCAAGACCAACGAGATGGCCACATACAGAAGAGGCCCTCTCGCACCCAGCTCACACCCCTCAGCGTCGCTTCCCTGCCCTTTCTCAGGACAGAAGACACACCCATCAAACGTCCCTAGCAGGCCCCCCACCTCTCCTTGTCCTGTCCTGTTCCAGGACAGAAGGCCAGCAAAGACGACCCATCCCAATTCCATTCTCAGACCACAGCTCTCAGGCTCAGCTTCTTTGGATTCAATAGCAGTGGATTTTACCCACTTTATTCAGAAGCAACTGGATTCCAGCCTCGCGGAGCCCGGCCCCATCTCTACTCCGCCGCGGGGTTGAAGACGTTGCCCGTGAGGAGGGCTCTCTGAGTCATCCAGTCCAACACAAATAGGAAGAAGGGTCTGTTGAACTTCGCCACCAAGGGGGCTGCTGTATGTGAGTGAAGGGGGATGGCCTTATCCGCGTCCGTGTCCTGGCGGGCGTCCAGCTCGCCTTCCTTGCTCACCTCCATTGTGGCCTCATGCGTCGCCCGGGGAGAAACAGGTCCCGTCTCAACTCTGGGTGTGAGCAAGTCAGGGCCGTGTGCCGAGCTGGCCCAGCGCGGCCCAGGGCGGGGAGGCCGGCTCCCTCCATGGCTGAGGCAGGTGGGGGAAAGCTGGCGCCCATTCCAGAAGAACCACCCGAGGCTCTCGGCTGTCTGACCCGCCCTTGAAGGCCAGATGCCTCCGGGAGGGGTTCGCACTAACTGCTGAGCTCGGTCTCCCCCAGTGCAGGCAGAGGGGTTGAGGAGTTTAGGTGTTTACATGAGAGGAAAGGGGGATTAGAATTCAGAGGGAAGCTGGGTGGTCTCAAGGCTTAGGAAAAAAACCCTGTAGAATCACTGAGGGAGGGGCCTTTCAAAGGCTTTCGGGAAGGATCCCTGGAGAGAAAGGGCCGGAGGGGGCTAGTTTTTCCTGTCTCCGCGCAAGCACACACAGTTTTCCCTCTGTGTGGGAGCACTTGGGTCAGAACACCCAGGTCCACCCCTCTGATCTATAGGAGGCCTTGGGGGGTGGGGGATGTGTGGTGACATGGCTCCTGTACGGTGAGGGGCCTGGCATCCTTCAGACCCGGCCCCACACCCCGCACTCAGGGAACAGTGGCCCAGCGGGTCTGTTTGAATGGAACACAGTAGGGAGAGCTTATACCCGCGAGAGCAGCATCCCAGCCGGGTCGGCCCTGGGAGCTCCATGCCTTCCACGAGTGACAGTTCGCTCAGATCCTGTCCCCTCCCCCGAGGTCGTTGGGAGAGTCAGGTGAGAGAAACCTGCAAAAGTGCTTTGTGATCTATCGAGTGCTGTGCGGTGGTGAGGCTTGCGATCGCCGCTTACGTCCAGGGCGGCGTGTCACGGGGTGGGGGGGTGGGCAGAGCAGCGGGTCAGCGGTGACCTTGGGGGAGTAATTGGCGGGCAGCCCTTCGTGCACACAAACGCGCCACGGCGTCTGGACCGTCTAACAGGTGTCTGGGGGAGGCAGAGCCGGTCCCTGCTTGCTCATCCGCACCCCACCCCCCTACCTCGGGCCCTGGTAGCGGGAGCTGGTGTCTCTGACTCTTCCTTCCCTGCACCCCAGCTCTGTCTTCAAAACTCACGCAGAGCTCCGCACCTCTGCTAACGCTCCCGCCGACGCCCCATCAAGCCCGGTTCACCCCTCCCCTGAGTCATCAGCCACCCCTCCTCCTCACCATGGCGGGTGGTCTGGCATAAAACACACGTCAGCTCACGGCAGCCTCGGAGGTCCCCCACGTGAGTCAGAGCAGACCCCGGGCCTGTGCAGGACGTGGGGACCCATGCGGCCCGCCTTGCCTGTTTTTCACACTCGCCCTCTGCCCCTCTCCGGCCCACGTGCCATGTTAGCTGCGTGGGCCTCCTTGGGGGTCCTCGAGGATGTCAAGCCCACGTCTCCCTCAGGACGTACTTGTTCCCTTGGCCTGGAACATGCCTCCCCTCGACATCCCCTCTAGGTCCCCTGGCCCTCTTCTTCCCTTCCCCAGGCCTTCCCAGCCCCAGGCCTTTCCTTGCCGGCCCTCCCCAAGTTGCTCACCGCACCCAGCGCGCTATTCACAGTTTCTCTGCTTTCCCGTCTTCACAGAACGTGTCACTGGTTGACACGATACAGACCTACTTGTTGGCATGCTCACTGTCTGACCCCGTCGGGAGAACGGAACATCTGTGAGGGTGAGACTTTGTCTGGCTCGCTCATAACTACATCCTCAGAGCCTGCAAATGTGCTTGATGTAATGATTTGTGAATATCTGCGTGACTGAAAAACCCCAAAAGCCAATGGACCAAGGCGGATAAGGTTTATAACTGCTATTTTCTGAAAAGTGTTTTTCTTTTTTCTTTTTTTTTAATGTTTATTTATTTTTGAGAGAGAGAGAGAGAGAGAGAGAAGGACAGAGAAAGACAGAGACACAGAATCTGAAGTGGGGTCCAGGCTCTAAGCTGTCAGCAAGAGAGCCCGACATGGGGCTCGAACCCACAAGCCGTGAGATCATGACCTGAGCTGACGTCAGAAGCTCAACTGACTGAGCCACCGAGGCAAAAAATTGTTTGTCAATCGGGACGGTTGTGAATAACACAGAAACTCTAGAAATTGCTCTGCTCACCTCAAAAACAGCTGGGAAATCCTCCTGTGTGATGCCGGAGAAGTCCGCTGCTGGAGTAAACACATTTCTGATGCCCACCTTGGGAAGCAGTTTTTTAAAGTCTATCTTGGAGGAGACCTTGCACTTGGGCATAATTAAGTGCACCAGTCTGTTAAGAGCGAAACCCCCAAGGAAGCTGAAATACATCTCTCTCCTTGTCCGGGGGAAGCATTTTGCTTGGGCTTTAAGACCTCTTCCAAGAGAAAGGGGAGAAAAGGGTGGGGCACGACTGCGTGTGTGCCGAGGGACGAGTGGTGTGGAAGCGTGGGCTGCAACCAAACAAAGCCCTTCTTAAAATATTCCTTACTATTCAAGCTGTGTCCTCCCCATCCCAGAGAAGATGAGGGTCAGGCCAGGGGATCCCAGCCCTGTGTCTCAGCAACCCTCCAGCTATAGGCAGGGGCGTAGTTGCTCACAGAGCAATATAGTTTAGCCTGTGCCAATGTGATGTTAAGCTTCTGGCTGGATAGTAACCCAGTTACTAGTTGGGTTCCTCTGTTGGTGTACCCCACCCCCCCCGTCCCAGCCATGACATGGCATGAAGTACGGCTGTGGCAGATGATGGCACGCACACTCTCTCAGGGCCCTCAACCACAGCAGGTGCTGCCTGGGCAACAGTCTGGGCTTCCACGTGGCATGGGCCGAAAACTATCTGGAGATTTCTTCCCAGTCTACGCATTTACTGCCCGAAGACTGCCCCTGCCCCCGCCAAGCTCAGTGGGCCATTGAGAATCACGCTTTCATTATGTGATCTGTCCGTATCCGCTTGGGCCATGGTGGACACCTTACCTAAGCTGTATCAACCCAGTTCTCCCTTCCAGGAATATGTAATCGGAACCGAAATAGGTTAGACTCACTCCGGGGTGGAGCATTTGCTTGACTGGAAAGCAGCCGTGTCTGCCCGCAATGGTCTCAGCTGAAAATTTACCTCTTGGGATCCTTCCCCAATCATCATACCTAATTAAGATCCCCAATTCATACTGAATCCTGTCTTCTATCACCCTACTCATTCTCTCTGTAGCTTTCAATGCAATTCGAATTTACACCTTTGTTAGTGGACTCACCGCCTCTCCCACTGGATGGAAAATCCCACAATGGCAGAGACGCGTTTGGCTAGCCATTCTGTTCCCAGCACCAGGGGGTGTCTGGTGTGGCATAGGTGCTCAGAAAACACGTGTTGGGTGAGTAAACCACGCGCTGCATGGACGAGAGCTGGTTTGCTGAGCTTAGAGAGGTTGACGGAATTTCTAATGACGTCGCCGTCCCGTGTCCAGCCCCTCATGACACCTGGCTGTGTCGATCCCCTTGGGTGTATCTTTCCAATACGTTCCTTTCTTTACCCCCTTGAGCGCGTACGAAGTGGGTTTCTGATACATGCAGCCCGAAGAATTAAGACAGTTTAAGGGGCGTCCGGCTGATAACGGAAGCCAGGCCACCATTGTCCCTGCTTGGCTTGTTTCATTTTCCACAAAGATGCTTGGAAGTAAGCAGAATCTCAGTTCCCCGGAAATAAGACTTTTGCACAGAGGAAGTGAGATCTGAGCAAAATATCAACGTGAATCTAGAATGTCCCTCCAGAGTAGCATACCTCATGCCACTGGATTTCAGAAGCGTGGCGTTTTGAGCAATCATGTGATTTAGGGCAGAGTCGGGCTTTCCCACATCTGGGAGCATGAGGACTAAGGACACGTTTCCAATGTAAGGAATTTTGACCGTTGTAGCAAACAGCTCCTCCGATCGGCTATAAATCACTTGTTCCGTCTTCCACATCATGTCCACCCGCACTGTGGTGTGCGCTCATCCACAAAGAAGTCCTCCTTGTACATGAGGTCGGGATGGAAAGCCATTTCCCAGATGCCTAGGGGAACCGGGAAGGAAGAAATCAAAGAGTGACCTCTTGGAGAAGGCATCAGCACCCACATGTTTGGGGGACCCCAGAGGTGATCATCTAGCGAAGGGAGCAGTCTCCTTCCAGTGATGCCTTGACCTCAGTGAACAGAATATTTAAAATTCCGGATTGATGCAAAGGAAAGAAAGGCAAACACATGAATTTTGAAAATATTCACCATAGGCTTTCTTTAAATCTGTGTTCCTCAGAAGATGTTTACCAAAACGCTACCTGCCTCTGGACCTGTAGCACCAAGAAAGGATTTTGCTGTCAAATAATTTGGGAAACATTGACCCCAACATCCCTTCTTTGAAAACTCCCAATGCCTCTTAGTGTATTAAGAGTCCTAAGAAGTCCTATGACAAAAGAAATCTGTTTGAAATGGTTTAACTTATTCAAGGAGGGAAATTTTTCGTCAGAAAAACATAGACCTGCGTGCACGTGGTTGCCCACACACTCCTGCATGCGATCTGTTTCTACCATCAAGAGTTACTCCATTTTACTCCAAAATATCTTAAGTATGGCAAACGATATGATTGAGAGGGTTCGGAGCAGAAACACTTAAAAAGGCCAGACAACACAATGAAATTAACGCAAATCAAAAAGTTTCGGGTCTGCTGGTCTATGGGAAATGGGATATAATTACCAAAACTACATGTGTTTCTGACTGAAATCTTTTAGGAAGTGCAAGGGCAGCCGTTATACCCAAACAGGAATTCATGCACTCGATAAACCTTACCTTTGAAGAAAACATAGTTAACGAGAAACGGGAAGGTGTGAGGGTTCAGAGAGGTGATGAATTCCTTGGTTTTTGTGTGCATTTTTTTTTCAGCCACAAAGTGCTTGATCTGCTTCTTGTTTTTTTTCTGCATCTCGAAAGTCAGTCATCTGGGCCTTCATCACATCATATATGCCCTCTGTGTCCCACGGAGACATCGAGGTGAACTTCCTATCACCATCGATAAAGAGGATGTCCCTGTGCTTCAGATGTCCCTCCCTCTTCAGCCGGCTCAGCATCCGAACGACACTCTGGAACCCCTGGTGGATGTCCCACACCCTGATGACTTTGAGGTCAAATCCAAGGCCCTCCAGGAGGTTAGTGTGCGTTGTGGATCTCGTACCCAGGGAAGTCATGGCCAAGGAGGCAGAGATACTCAGAGCGGAGAAGATGCTATTCTTTCTGGGATGCTCCACTAACGGAGTTTTGGACAATTTGTGGGTGAAGGCCTTATTGCCAGCTTCTAGCTTGTGGTGCAGAGGTGAAGTCAACCAGACTCTTGGCCCTGAGCAGCCTGCCCTACGCCCTCATTGTCCCCTCCAGCCCCCAGCAATGGCCCCCCTATCTCCCACGCCCTCCCCCCATTGCCCCAACAGCCCCCATCCTTCACTGCCTCCTCCATCCGCCTCGTATGAAGGGGGGATGGGGCGGTGAAGGGTGGAGGACACTGTGGTTGAGGAGGACAGGGAACAGGAGGGGGCTGTGGGATGGGGAACAGTGGATGGGGAGACCCCCGAATAATACACACATGTGCTTATTACCCTGGATCTTCCATTGTCTTCCCTCAGGCAGTTACTACCTGAAACATGGCAAAAAAGAGCAAGAAAACACAGTCAGGTGGAACCCACTCTGTCCCCAAGAGAAAGGTGGCTTACCTTCCAGAGGAAACTGCTGTTGCCACGAGCTCTTTGCATCTGCCCATGCCATATTTATATGGCCGCTGGGGCAGTGGAATGGATAAACCTGAGTTAATATTAACGACCAACAGATCGTGTTCAAATACTGTCCAAAGCAAACAACAACTGAATCATTTACGTTATTTTTTTCCTTGCGCATCAGTCCCCCGTGAGCCAATGAGCAAGTTAATGGTTACGGGGCCATTTGTGTTACTGGCCATGAATTTGCTCAGGCAGAGTTTTGGCAAACACCTACTTAGGGTAGAGAAGGACCCAGTGAGTGACCTGGGGCCATCAGCAGAGGGTGGCTACCTTTCATCTAGGTCTTAAGAATTAACACAGGAGTCTACACATCCTCAGGGAAGTTTGAAGAGGGCATTCTAGGTGGTGGGGTATGTATGGTGGGGGCGCCTGGGAGTAGGGGTGGGGAATCAAGGCTATGTGTGCAGGGTCATTCCGAGTGTAGAAGGAACTCACTCCTGGCGTGTTGGAGACAAACCACTTACGAATCGTCTTCCCAGTAACAACTAAAGAGCTGGATGCAATCGTCAAAAGCAACCATTTCTGTGCTTTCGTGATCTACCAAAGGCCTGTGGCAAACGGAAGCATTCATTCATGAAGAGTACTGAATTTTGAGGAGGCACAGAGTGAGTCTGTGACATTTTTGTCTGGGGCTGCTTCCCCCCAACCCAGATCTGGTGGTGGGTGGTCAAACCACTTGATTTGGTATGTTGTCTGTTGAAGCAACGATCTCGGTGGTGAGCAGTGTGTGTGTGTGCAGGGGGGTGGGATTGTTGGGGGGCGGGAGTCCTGCTGGTCTGTGGTTGGGTTGGGGGCACTAAATAGGCCAGCGGAGTAGCAGGAGGTTCAACAGGGAGTCCCAAGAGCTGTGGCCACTCCTGGGGGCCTGATGAGCCCTCTTCATATCCCAGGCAGTGGGGTGGGGTGGGGGCTCTTCGTGTGCCCAACAGAGACTAGAGTAGGTGCAAGCTACACATAGCTCCCTGGTCCAGGGAGAAGCGAGAGAGAGAGAGTAGAATGTACAATCTGGGGGGTACTTGAGGGCTGCCTGAGGTTTAAATGGGCTCGCCAGCCTCCGTACAGATCCATCAGCAGGAAGTGGAAACTTTATTGGCTCAAGGTGTTTGAACACAATTTCTAACCAATATGTGGCTGAACAATAAGCAACACAATTACAGGGGTGACCTCTAGGAGTCAGGCTTATATATAAAATAAAGACAAGAAAAACAGAAAAAACATCAGTGGCCAGATCACAGAGTTCGTCTAGGCAAATTACTAAGTCGACAAACAAACTAAATCATCCAGGTGGGAAGATTCAGAATCCAGAGTTACTATATTATCTAAAATGTCCAGTATTCAAGAAAAGAAAAATCACGACACATGCAAAGAAACAAGAAAAGGTGGCCCATACTCAGGAAAAAAAGTCAATAGGACACTGCTGGTGAGGGTCTCCAGACACTGGACTTCGCAGCCAGAGACTTCACAGCAGATGAATAATAATAAAAAGAGAAATAACCCAATTTAAAAATGGGCAAAGGACTCTAATCGACATTTCACCAAAGAGGATGGCCAATAAACACACGAAACTGTGCTCAGCATCACCAGTCATTAGGGAAATACAAATTAAACCCACAGAGAGATGATACTACATACCCGTCAGAAGGGCTGTAATAAACAAGACAGGAAATACCAAGGGCTGACGAGGATGTGGAGAAACCGGGACTCTCGCTCATTGCTGGTTGGACTGCAAAACACGACGCCAGCCACAGCATGGACGGACTCTTAGAGCGTTATAGTGGGTGAGAGCAGTCGCTCAGAGCCCTGCACACTGTCGGATTCGATTTATACGAGAGATCCAGAAAAGGCACATTTTTAGAGAGAGAAGGCACATCAGCGGTTGCCTGGGGCTGAAAGAAGGTGCCAGGACAGACCGAAAACGGGCTTGAGGACAGGCTTTAGTGTTGTTGCAAATGTTCTAAAGCTGGGTTGAAGTGAGGCTGAATTGACTAAAAATCATGGACTTCTACACGGCCAATGGGTGGATTTTATGGTATGCAAATTAGTAGCTCAATAAAGCTGTTAGAAAAAAAAAAGATGAGCAGTGGCAGCAGGCTTTGTTGGAAAGATGGTGGGCCGGGGGGTCACATGGAGCTGGAGGTGAGCGCCAGTGCCCCAGCTGGCATCTACGGGGCCACCTCGAGCAAGTCATTTCTCGGAGCGTTGGCTTCCTCATCCGTCGTGGAGGAAATAGTGCCCATGCTCAAGGAGATGATGCACGTACACAGCGGGCACCTCATCCGTGACACCCTCCTGGCTGACATGAGATGATGTTCTGTGGGGTTCGGAGTCCCCTGGTGGCCAACCTGATTGGGGAATCTCTGATGCCTGGTCCCCAGGTATCTTTTGCCCTTGTGCGCTAGAATCTCCCCGTTCCCCATGCCCCGATTTCCAGAACTGGGTCTCTGCTCTGAGTCCCATTTGTTTGTGTGGCTGCCTGTTGGCTGGCCTCCTGCCGGGCGTCACTGTGTTTCTCCTTTTCTACAGTGCCTCCTCGCTGGTCCTGGCTTCCCACTGACCCTTGTCTCTCTACTACCTGCCTCATGGCTCATGTCTTCTGCCTCGTTGCTGGCCCCCTGTTTGCAGGAGAGCCACCTCCACTCATTCTCCAGTCTGGTATGGAACGGGCCACTTACCCAACTCCAAAGCCTTCAGTGGCCCCTTTCTCCCAGGACCCTCATGATGTGCCTCTGCTGACGGCCAACTTCCTATCTCACCGCTCACTCCTCGGGCCTCTGCTCTCCAGCCGGACCAATCCTTGCTGAGAAGCAAAGAAACCAGGTTTTTTCTTAGCATGTGCCGTTCTGCCTGCCTGGAACCCCACTTCTCCGCCTTCTCAGGCTAACACAGCTCCGACCTACTCGTCAGGATTCCCTTCCGATCTCTCCTTGAGAAAGCCTTTCCTGACAGCCACCTCTCTGTCCTTCCACCCAGGCAGAGTTAGGTTCCGTGGGCTCCCATGATACCACGTTCTCGCCTCTCTCATATCATGCTGGCTTGCAAAATACATTGGTTCATTTCCTGGTGGTCTGTGAAAGCTTTGTTGGAGAAATCTGTACATAATATGATTGCCTCCTTCATCCTGGCCCACAGGATGTACAAATGGGTGTACAACTGTTCCGTAAATGAACACATGAGTATATTATATTCCCCCGGGGGACTCCGTCTTCTCCATAGAGAAGCCCTCGTTCCCTTCCAGGGCCATTCCTCTGCCAGTAGGAGGTGGGCCATTTGGGGAGCTGCTCCGTTGCTTGAGGAGCGAGCCCTCCCTAAGTACCCTTGTGGTGTTGTACAGGAACAGTGGTTATCCCTGCGCCGAATGGCGCCGCATGCAGGGCTCCCTGATCTGCACTCAGGCGTCGCACCCCCGATCTGCAGTATCTCACTTAACGCTCAAAACAAACGTGCGAGGCAGCTCCTGTTATTACTGCCCCCATTTTAGAGGGGGGCACCCACCTCTCTGACGCTCAGTGACTTCACAGTCCCCCAGCAGAGCTGGGGACTCACACCCGCATCTGCCTGACACCACAGCCGTGCTCCCAACCCAGAGCCCCCTGACCAGAGATCTCCTTTCTGTGGTAAGTGGGCCCTGGACTCAATGGGCAGTAGGCAAACTTTTATGGGTACGGGCGTGGGGCTTGAACCCACAAGGGTGAGATCACGACCTGAGCCAAAGTTGTAGATGGTTCTGAGACCTGAGAGGGACAGAGGATGTTGGCCGCACAGTGTGAGCGATGCTTCAGGGGACCAGGGGGTGGGGGGTGGTGGGCAACATTCTGTGGGAATTCCTGAATTTTCTTCTGGGCTCTCAGCTGGGAATTGAGCTGGAAAAGGACACCCTTTTTTGAAAGGTTTCCAATATGGGTAACAAATGAGCACAACGGCATTTACAGGTAGCACTTTCTGGGCACCAACAATTTGCAAGGTATTGTCCTAAGCACTTTCTGTGTGTTTACTGCCGTGACAACCCAATGACGCAGGAACCATGAGTGTTTTCAAGGAGAGTGAAGCCCAAAGAGATTCCCTAAGGCACTGAAGATCCCGTGGTTCCACGATGGTGGGGCTGGGATTCTGGAACCTCATGAAATCCTCTTTCTTGAGTTCTGTCTTCCTCCACCCCCCTACCTCCCCCCCCAACCCCGTCTCTGAGCTGCGTCCATCCTGCCTGTGAGGTCACCGATGCCACAGCCCCAGGAGCGGCTTCCGTCTGCCTTGGCACAGGGGTGGCCACCAGTCGCCCCAGGGGCGGCGGCCCCAGTTGGGATGACTACACCGTACTTCTCAGTGCTGGAGACCAAGCAAGCCCTTTTGACCACATCAGTAGCTTCACTTCCTAGTCCTGAAATTTAGAGAAACGCCATATTGAGGCGCCATACTGGCGATGTCTCCCCCGCCTCCTCTCTGGATTGTTAACTCCACGGCGCAGGCAGCTCTTTGTGGGACCCGAAGCCTCCGCTCATTCACCTGGATGGCAGCACAGGTGGGGAAGCAATACCCACCTGGAAAACTGAGATGGCCCGGGGGCTGCTGGGAGCTCTGCCGACCTACTGTCTATGCAGCCCTTTAAGATACTCCAGCACAGACATGAAGGAAATGGAAATTATTTTTACTTACATTCTGGGGGCACTTAGTCAACCACCTGGCAGATGAGGAAGATACAGGGCAGGAAGGATACAGGATACAGGAAGATACAGATACTTAGCATTTGAAAGATTCTAATCAGAAACCCGTACTCCATACTTCAAGATTTGGCTAGCTAGAATCAACACTAGTTTGATCTAGAACACTCGATCAAGAATCAACACTAGTGAGGGGCCCCTGGGTGGCTCAGTGGTTGAGCAACGAAGTGATCAACTCTTGATTTTGGCTCAGGTCATGATCCCAGGGTGGCGAGATCGAGCCCTGAGTCCGGCTTTGCACTGAGCATGGAGTGATTGCCTCTTTCTCTCTCTCTGTCCCACCCACCCTCGCGCTCTTGCTCTCTTGAAAAAAAATCAACACTGATAAAGCCCACGGATGACTTTTTAAAAAGTGATTTTCCAACCATGAACTGGCCAGACTGTCAGAGGTGTGGGTTGGCTTAGAAATATTGCATGGGTACCTCTGTCTCTGGACTCAGGATTCTGAGCTTGTTTTTTGTTTGCTTCTTTAGATGCTTTCATGGGGTTTTGTCACCTGGCTCTGACGAGCAAGTTCTCTGAATCTGCCTTCGGAATATTGTTACTTCCGCCCTGAGGGAAGCCTTCATGCAATTCTGTAAAAATCATTCCTGATGTTCTGAAGTTTGATTTGGCATCGTTAAATCATGGGACTAACACCTGAAACTCTTCCCCACCGCGGGAAGGCTGCGTTTTCACCAACACACGAGAATCTGATGACGAACCCGTCAGCCGCATCCTCAACGTCTGTGTCTCGCCTCCTGCCCAACGGGTGTTGTTCCCGCCTAACCGCTTCTCCCCACTATAGCGATAAAGGCTCGTGTCCATCTTTCCCCTTGTTCCTTCTGCCTCCCGACCGCCCCTGGGGCTCCAGCATGTGGCCCTGTGTGGTGGACATGCCTTCTCGGGAATTGTAGGTAACACAGTTTCTCTTAAAGGCGGCTGTGTCTGTGGCTGCCATCTTACCATATCTTTAAAAAAGAATTTTTTTTTACATTTATTTGTTTTTGAGAGGCAGAGAGACAGAGCACAAGTGGGGAGGGGCAGAGAGAGAAGGAGACAGAATCCAAAGCAGGCTCCAGGCTCCGAGCACTGCGCACAGAGCCCAACGCGGGGCTCGAACTCACGAACCGTAAGATCATGTCCTGAGCCGAAGTGGGACGCTCAACTGGCTGAGCCACCCGGGGGCCGCTGCCATCTTGTCATATTTGATGAGAACGAGTCCTGCACGTGTTTCAGAACAAATGCAAGGCGTGGGCATCTGAAAAAACAAAAAATACAAAGAGAGCCGAGAGCTGGCAAATTCGGTTTTATGACCGTTCTTGCCCCTGCTTGCTAACACAAGTGTGAATGGGCACAGGAAGTCTGCCAAGGCCGGCTTTCACTGTCATGGGCCACCCGGGGGCGAGGCTGCGGGGAAGGAGGCTGGCCGCCCTCCGCCACCCTGACTAGTGGGGGCTCCTGATGGTCACAGAGCTAGAAGTTGGGCACGGCAGATGCGTCTTTCCCCGGTTCCTCACGCTTGCCACTTCCTGCGTGCATGTGCGCGGAGTCGGGTCCTCCCCAGGTGCTCCTCAGAGGACAGCATCGGTGGCTCAGCACCGTGGTTTTGTGGGCAGAGCCCTGTGCGTGTGGCAGGGTTCGGTACAGGCAGCATGGTGGAAGCCAGTGCGGGAGTCCCCGGTAGGAAGATATTTAGAATATTCTCCACCACGAGAACTGGGCTTTGGTCCCGGTTCTCGTGCAGCCCAGGGAGGCCCTGTGGTTAATTATTTCCGCTCTCTGTTCTCCTGTTTCTTCTCCTGTGGGAGTGTGGAGGTAGGGGGTTCCCCCGGAGCTTCTCTCCGGCTATCCGGCATAACCCCCTTCTGTCTTGTCTCTTCCTGTGTAAAAGGGCTCAGAAAAGCCAGCGTGAGGGCCCTGGCATGCTGAGGTCGTGTGAGGCACCAGTCCTCCCCCCCCGCCACAAAAAAGAAGTCTCTGGATCTGATGGGCATGGGGGTTCCAGTAGAGGCTGCAGGAGAGACCCTTGGTGACGAAAGGTGAGGTAGAAGGAGCCAGAACAGCCTGTCCGGAGGAAAGCAGGGAAGGATGGAAAGGTTGTTTCGGCCTGGAGCTGCTGTGGCCCATTGCCCCACATGAGGCTTTCGGGACTCAGAGTAAGAGAGCCTGGTCGCTGTCTCCAGGAGCCAGCAAGGAGGAGGCTGAACACCCCGAGGGCTGTGTGTGTGCGCGTGTGTGTGTGTGTGTGTGTGCACGCATGCGTGACAGCGTTAGAGCCAAGAAGGCAGCCAGCCCTGACAAAGCTTGGCTGGAGAGCCATGGCACCCACTCAAGAGAGGTCATCATACCCAGACACTAGCCTTCCAACCTCTTGTCTGAGACACTCAAGCGGTTTAGTGGAACGGCCCCCCCCAAACCCAGACCTCTATCCTCGGCCAGCAACGCTGACGTCTCTATACCTCTCCGACCTCGGTTCTACCATGCCAGTCACAAGGACCTCTTTCTGCCCCAGCATGCCTACGCATTGTTGACTCAGGCTTTGTGCTCACAGAAGCACTTCCTCTGCTCCAGTCCCCTCTTGCAGTCACCCTATGCTCTGCCTTCACAGCCTCCATCGTTCTTTTTTTTATAAAAAAAAAATTTTTTTTTTTTAAATTTTTTTTTTCAACGTTTATTTATTTTTGGGACAGAGAGAGACAGAGCATGAACGGGGGAGGGGCAGAGAGAGAGGGAGACACAGAATCGGAAACAGGCTCCAGGCTCTGAGCCATCAGCCCAGAGCCTGACACGGGGCTCGAACTCACGGACCGCGAGATGGTGACCTGGCTGAAGTCGGACGCTTAACCGACTGCGCCACCCAGGCGCCCCTCAAAAAAATTTTTTTAATGTTTATTTATTTCTGAGAGAGAGAGAGAGAGAGCATGAGCAGAGGAGGGGCAGACAGAGAGGGAGACACAGAATCCGAAGCAGGCTCCAGGCTCCGAGCTGTCGGCACAGAGCCCGACGCGGGGCTCGAACCCATGGACTGCGAGATCATGACCTGAGCTAAAGTCGGATGCTTAACCGACTGAGCCACCCGGAAGCCTCCGTGGTTTGTTTATTTATAGGTTTGGTTACATGTTTTCGTTGTGGACTGTCACCCCCGTCTAGGCCCAGGAGTCCAGGGACCTTGTCTGTCTGATTCACTCCTAGCGCGTATTAGGCCCTCAGTGAGTTTTTGTTGAAATGGATGAATGAATCCACCCAGCCACTGAACTATCACACTGGGAGTTAGCGGATAAACCATTATCAGATTAGGGCCCCGAGGGCATGCGGGAGCAGTGTTCTTGGCTGAATTCACGCTTTAGACTTGTTGAGTTTATCACTTTAATTTTTCAACAAAGGTGACTGACCTGCATATTTCCATGCCCAGGGGCTCCAAGGAATGGGAATATGCCAACCAGAAACACCCATGAAGCTAGTTACCTGGCGGGATTTGTAGAGCACTGATTGGGGGTTGATAAGCTTTGGTTTGAGGCCCCAATCTCTGCGGATCTGATGACTGAGCCTTAAAAGCGGCATCCCCCAAGAAAATCTGCCAGGGTCAAATGGACCCTGAGAGCGGGAGGGGACACGTCCTAAAGTCACACCGGGAGCATCATACAACGTGGTTTATTTCCTGGACATTTTCAACCTGTACGCAGCCAGCAGGATAGTTCCACCTAGGATTTAGCCGGATTTTCAACTTTCCCTAGGAAGAGAATGGCCTCTGTGGCTTTGTTTATCAGCAGCAGCAGGAAGGACCTATTGAAGCGGATGACGGTGTAAGAGGGGCTGTCCTTTGACCGGACTATGAGCTTGGTGGCGGTGGCTGCTGAGGCCTCGGTCCCCTCCTCGCTGACGTCCAGCACAGCCTTGTGGGCAACCTGCCAGGGGAAAAACAAACGTCAGTGGTCCCCGGGGGAGGGGCACCTTTACTTAACTGAGCTTTGGGGTTCTGCCTGGGAATGGCGATGCCACGCCTCGAGGGGCTTCAACCTTATTATGCCAGGTGCCTGGCATTAGGTTTGCAGCTGTCATTGGTACCGGTCCACTGGTCTTTAAGCGTGGAGTTGAGTGGTTACAAATTCACACCAGAAATGACCCAGGTTTGACTCCCACTTCTGCCACTTATTGTTGCAAAAGATATTTAGATGCTGCAGGCTTCACTCTCCAAATCTCTGGAAGGGTCATCATAATGGTGTATATCCCACAAGGTCATTGGGTGAATTAAAGGAGATCACACAAAGTATGTGTGCGGGAGTGTTGCTACATGCGTGCCCTGGAGACATAAGGAGGTGTTATTAAGTGCTGGATCCCTTCTGGGTCTCCTAGGAAAGAGACTTACCCTGGGGCTCATGTTCTCCCAAGCTTCAGGGGGGCCTGAGGACTCCCAACAATGACAGTCATTATTGTTCAGATGTGCCCATGAACACGTAATGGGAAAAGGACCATCACGCCCACCGTATTCCATCAGGACCTCCGTAATCTTTCCCCGGACGCCAATGACAAAGCTCCCCTTCCATGACCCAGGGACACTTCTGACCATTATGATGTATTATCAAAATACACTTTTAAGTTGGGGATCAGAAACCCATGAGCAGACAAGGACTAGACAGAGAGACCTCTTGTCAGAGCAGGGAGCCCACAGGGGACCTGGAGGGCGCACCCTCACTAAAAGGGACACTCACAGCTCAGCTCCGGCTGATGGGTGCTATTGTAGGGCATTGGGCTCACTGTTGCCATGCGGGAATTGGACTCAGAGATTTGTTTCAAGACGGTCAGAAATCTATAATTTCAGGTACAATATCCTACATGATAGAAGTTGGCTCTCTTTCTTTTTAATACCAGAGGTCACACACAACCCATCTACAGGGTAGTAATGGCCCATGGGCAGCCAATTTGACTGCAGTGTGAAGTCCCAGGCTTCAGGGGCGAGGTCGAATGCCAGGGGGCATCTGCTTATCTGCATGGGTATCGAGGCAGCAGAGTTACTTTCCCAAGACAGGACTGATTTTCACAGAACTGTGTGGTTGGACCTTAGGAACACTTGTTTGAAGAGGGATAAAAGTTGCCTGTGTATCAGAGGTATGATGGCCATAAAGCCACAGACAGGCCTGGCAGCCATGAAATTCGGCCCAACTTCTGCCCCGGAGAAGTCACTGTGCCTCTCAGGGTCTGCGTTTCCTTATCAGTGAGATGTGAGAGCTCGATTAGCCAGGTACTGTAAACTCTTCCCGCTGTCCCTGCCCAGGCAAATGTTCTCGTGGACCAACTCACTTTGGAAAGCTGCAGGAAGTCTGTCTTTGTGATTCCAGAAAAATCAGCATTATTATTAAAGGCATCCCAGATGCCCATCTTCGGGAGGATGGTTTCCAGGTCATAGGAGGCAGAAATGGAAAATTTCGGAATGAACACCTCTATCCACCTGCAGAGATGGAGAAAAGGAAAAAGTGAGGTCATGAGCCCCTTGGTCTCTATCTCTGCTTCTAGGTGGCATTTCGGGAGACTCTGTTCTTCCTCTAGGTATTGCTGGCTGCTGCTGAAGTAGTCAATACATCCCAGACAACCAACCCAGGTTGCTCTGGAGGTAAAGCCCCCTATCTAGGGGCAAGTCTGGCCCTGGAGATAAATGAGATGAAAGGGAGGGCCCTAATGAAGGAAGGTACAGAGAATACACGGGGATCCAGCAAGGGAGCCTATGGCAGAAACCAATGGGGGACACCAGGCAGTGATGAAGTGTGTCTGCCGTCCCTGGCCCAGCACATCCCCCACCCCCAGCCCCTCCTGAGACAAACTCTGCTAACCCCTGAGAGCAGCAGAGTCCAACAGAACTTTCTGCAAGGGTGGACATAGTCTCTATTTGTGCTGTTCCACATTTTAGCCATTAGCCATGCGTGGTTATACTGAACAGCTTAAATGTGGCTAGTGCCAGTGAGGAAAACATTTTTTTTTTGTTTTACTTATTTTAGTTAACTTAAATTTATATAACTACAGGGGGCTAGTGGCTACTACGTGGGATAACACATCCCTCCAGGTCAACATAAGTTTTTCTTCCTCAGCAATAATTTCCCTGAACCAAGAATGAACAGCCTGCATTTACTGAGCATTTACTATGCGCCAGGCATCGTCCCAGATAATTTTAGTCATTTCCATTTTAAAGATGTCAAAACTTACTTTTAGTGCTTTGTGCAAGGTCATGTACTCGGTGAGTCACAAAACTGAAAGCACAAAAGTGTTGGATGGACACTCAAGTCCTCATTGATGGGCATCAGCACAATGGACAGCTCTCTCTTCCCACTTGCTTCTCCAGCACCCGCCTGGCCATCTCCTCCCTGAGCTGTCTGCCGCTCTTTATGAACCGCCCCCTGTCCCAGCCTCCCTGCTGCCTCCTCTGTCCAGCCCTGGTTGCAGTCAGAAAAGAGAAGAAACCTCTGAAGGATCCTACAGTGTTCCTTAATTCCCAACTTCACCTCTTGCCAGGGCTGTTTCCTTTGCCAAAAGCGCCCTGCCTCAGCCTCTATGTCCCATCCATCCCTTCACGTCCTATCTATGCTCCTGACTCCAATGTACCATCTCTTTGAAGCCTTCTTCCGTCTCTGCTAAAAGTGATCTCTCTTTGCTCTGAAGCTCCTTAGCACTTTGCCTGCCTCCCCCTGGGCATTGATCTTTGTCTTTCTCTTGACCCTGTCTTCTCTTCTCTTGGACTGTGGGCACCTGGGAATGATGCCAAGAATGCCAAGAAAATATTGCTAAGAGATTGTATGTAAGGCCTTGATAGTCCTTTGTATCTTATGGTTAACATCCTCTTGATACTCTCCATAATGGTTACAGAACTAATAATAATCTGGGGTGCCTGGGTGTCTCAGTCAGCTAAGCGAACGACTCTTGATTTCGGCCTAGGTCATGATCCCACAGTCCGTGGGTTCAAGCACCACGTTGGGCTCTGTCCTGGCAGTGTGGAGCCCAATGCTTTCTCTCTCTCCCTCTCTCACTGCCCCTACCCAGCTCATTCTCTCTCTCTCTCTCTCTCTCTCTCTCTCTCTCTCAAACTAAATAAATAAACTTAAAACAAAAAATAAAATACAAAACTTGAAAGGGAAAAGGAAAAGAAAGAACTAATCAGCTAAGTACTTTATGCATAGTAACTCGTTTTATCTTTTCAACAACTTATGGGCTCAGTAATATCATGATTCTCATTTTATAGGTGAGCATCAATGCTTTCTTTGCTTGTTTATTTTTATGGAATCAGTCCATGGAGTTTAATATTGGATTGGCTGATAGGGTGAGTTCTGCTAGCCATGACGGAACAGCTTTGCAAGGACATATTAGTTACGTGGCTGTGGGCAATTCACCTCCCTTCTCAGAGCCTCGACTTCCTTACGTGTGGGTGGGGGTGACGGTGCTCCAGTGCTCTTCACCTGTCGGGTGACTGTGAAGTTCAAGTGGGAACACACACGCACGGCACCAAGTTCACCATCCAGCGTGCAGCGGCCGCTCAGTTGGCAGGAGCGATTACTCAACAGCTGCCACCCTTGGATGTACGTCCTCATCCCTTGCCCCATGCTTGGGTGTACACCATCACCTGCCCCAGGAGTCTGGAAATGGACACAGATTCCCACCTCTTCCGGAGTAAGAGGCTCCATCGCCTCAGTGTCCTGGCTGACAAGGCCTGTTCCAGCTGCCTCATCTTGCCCTGGCCAGGGAGGACAAAGAAGGCCACGGTGTTGCCACTGTATTCCATCTGTAGTACAGAGCAGCTCAGCTCCGGATCCACCCCAAAAGCAAATTGTTCCACCTGGTGCATCATCGGGACCTTCACAGTGGCCCCCTGGCCCACCAGGAACGGAGAGCTCTTTCTTGTATATCCAGGGTGAAAGGGCTTCTCCCACTTGGCTGGCACAGAGAGAAAAGAGAGGTCTTTGTGTCAAAGTGCTGTCAGCAAAAATGATGAAGTAAGGATCTCTGAAAACTCTCTCTTCCATAAAAGCAATGGGAAAATTGCCAACAATGATCAGAATGAGCTTTCTTAGAACTCTAGAAATTAATCAAACTCTTTCGGCAAATTAGGGAATGGTTTATTCAAGTGAAGCAGCTAAATCTTGGGAAGAAGGTGAACTTTGGGGTATTTTAACTTGCCCTAGTTCCATTCCCCATGTCCTAACTCTTCAGGAGACTTGAAAAACAAGAGTGTGCATTTCCAGTGAAATCCAGAAACCTGGCAGCCCCAGGAGGGAAAAAATAGGGCTGGAACCCATTCAAAGACTCAATCCCTAAACACTGTTATTTGACCTATCCTGTGCTTCCCTGGGAGGCATCATTTGCAGAACTGTCTGTACTTGATCTGATTTGGAGCTCAACCAATGCAAAAAACTCTATTCCTCAGAGGAAATTAGTCAAAAGCAGTCACAGGCAGTGATACATTTTGCAGCTGCCAGGGGCAGTAGATAACACTTGAGGCAAACAATAAACGAGTCAAAAAGGTTAACAGGACAGGCTGGGGGTAGGGGTGGGGGGTGACATCTGCAAAAACGACAAGAGTAATGACCTCTGCATTGCCACCCTTCCCTAAAGACAATAAGGAAAACTGGCAAACATATTCAGAAGCAACTTCTTTGGAACTCTGGAAATTAATCAAAGCCTTGTAGCAACCTAGGGAGAGTTCATTCAAGACAAATGGCCGAATTTCAGAAAGAACAGTCAATTTTGTGGTTATTTTAACTTGTGCCAGTCCTGTCCTCTACTCTCTAGCTCAGCAGTAGCCTTGACAAATAGCAGCCTGTGTTCCCACTACCATTGGGAGAGCGATTGACCTGGAGGTCTTTCAAAGACTCATTTTCGAAGAATTATTATCACTTGACCCATCGGATAGTTAACTGGAAGATCTCACTTCCAAGGTTGATTGGTGCACAGTCAGTGATCAAAGCCTTCTCCCCAGGGGGCTGGAAGTTTTTTGCTAGAAACAATTACAGACAAATGTTTTAGTTTTACGGTTGCCTGGGTGGGGATAACAGATGGGGCAAACAACAAAGTGATAAAAAATTCTAGAAGGAAAAGCTGAGGCATAAGATGTCCATTGGAGCTTTGGAAACCTCCATTATATCCTGGGCATTTAGAAGCTTCATGCATGTGTAAAGCTGTGTGCGTATTTGAGAAAACATATGAGAAGGCTGTAAGTTCTCACTTACGGCTGACCTTGAGGGTCTGCAGAGATAGAAAGTGAAGACTGAGTCAGAGTTATAAACTGCCTGGCTGAGTGTTGATGACAACCCCACCATGCACACAAGAGTCCTCAGCAAAGACTAGGAGATTTGTTTGGTCCAAGCACTTAAGAAATCTCTGCCCAAGGGGGCGCCTGGGTGGCTCCGTAGGTGGAGCGTCCGACTTCGGCTCAGGTCATGATTTCGCGGTCTGTGAGTCTGAGCCCCGCATCGGGCTCTGTGCTGACAGCTCAGAGCCTGGAGCCTGTTTCAGATTTTGTGTCTCCCTCTCTCTCTGCCCCTCCCGAGCTCATGCTCTGTCTCTGTCTCTCTGTCAAAAATAAATAAACATTAAAAAAAATAATAAAAAAAGAAATCTCTGCCCAGTCATAACTAACCACTTGACTAACCAAGAAGACACTTTGGTGGCCACACATGACAAAGTATAGACTTTAAAGAATTAGTTCGGAAAAGTCACTCAAGAAACAACTACTGCAACAAGCAAAAACAACAAATCCTTGGGATGAGGTAAATCTGATTTTCAGAGCTGCAACATTGCATTATATTAAAAATCCAGCTTTTACAAAAAAATATGAGGCATAAAAAGAAAGTATGGGCCATACACAAGAAAAAGCCAATCTGCTAATATGAGAAATAAAAGAAGGGACACTGAAAAAGATCTTATGGACATTAAAGGAAAATAAAGGAATACTACAAACAACTCTATGCCCACAAATTTGATAACTGAGATGAAATATTCCAATTTTCCAAACCTTAAATAAGAAGAAATAGACAATATGAATAGGTCTATATCTATCAAAGAAATTGGCAATCATTAAAACCTTCCAAAATAGGAAATACCAGGTCCAGATGGATTCACTAGTGAATTCTACCAAACACTTAAGAAAGAAATTATAGGGGCGTCTGGATGGCTCAATTGGTTAAGTGTCTGACTTCGGCTCAGGTCATGATCTCACAGTTCGTGAGTTCGAGCCCCACATCGGACTCTGTGCTGACAGCTCAGAGCCTGGAGCCTGCTTCGAATTCTGTGTCTCCCTCTCTCTCTCCGCACCTCCTCTGCTCATGCTCTGTCTGTCTCTCTCTCTCCTTCAAAAGTAAATAAAAACATTTTAAAAAAGAAAGAAATTATACGAATTCTTTACAATTTCTTTCAGAGGATAGAAGCAGAGAAAATACTTCCTAATTTGTTCTATCAAGCCAGCATTACTTTAATACCAAAGTCAGACAAAGACATTGCAAGAAAACTACAGACCAGTGTCTTTTATGAACACAGATATAAGAATCCTGCACAAAATGCTAACAAATCAAATCCGATAATGTATAAAAATAATTATGTGCCACAACCAAATAGGTTTTTTTCCAGGTTTGTAAGGCTGGTTCAACATTTGAAAATAAATTAATACAATCCATCATATCAAGAAGCTAAGCAAGAAAAATTAATCATATGAATAGATGAAGCAAAAGCATTCGACAAAATCCAACACCAGTCATAATAAAAATTCTCAATAAACTAAGAATAAAGGAATAATTTCTTCAATCTGATAAAAAAATAGCTACAAAAAGCCCACAGCTGATATAATACTTAATGGTGAGAAACTCAAAGTTTTCCCACTAAGGTCAGGTATAATGCATGGATGTCCCCTCTTGCCACTCCTGTCCAACATTTTACTGGAAGTTCTAGTTGATGCAATAAGATAAGAAAAAAGAAATAGAGTGTATACAGGTTGGGAAAGAAGAAATAAAACTTTCTTTGTTTGCAGATGACATGATCATCTATGTAGAAAACCCAAGAGTCAACAAACAAAAGAATCCATGGAACTAATGAGGGAGTATAGCAAAGTTGCAGGATACAAGGTTAATATACAAAAGTCAATTGCTTTTCCATATGCCAGCAATGAATAAGTGGAGTTTGAAATTAAAAACATAATACGATTTACATTTGCATCCAAAAAAATACTTAGGTATGAATCTAACAAAATACATGAAAGATCTATATGAAGAAAATTACAAAACTCAGATAATGAAATCAAAGAACTAAATGAATAGAAGGATATTCCATGTTCATGAATACAAAGTCTCAATATTGTTAAGATGTCAATTCTTCCCAACATGATCTATAGATTCAATGCAATCTCAATCAAAATACTAGCAAGTTATATTATAGATATTAACAAACTAATACTAAAGTTTATATCAAAAGCAAAAGACCCAGAATAGGCAATCCATTATTGAAGAAGAACAAGGTTGCAGCACTCACACTAACCAACTTCAAGACTTACTATAAGGCTGTAGTACTCAAGACAGTGTGGTATTGGTGAAGAATACACAACTAGATCAATGGAACAAAGAGAGAGCTTACAAACAGACCCATGTAAAGATAGTCAACTGATCTTTGACAAAGGATCAAAACCAATATAATAGAGCAAAAATAGTCTTTTCAATAAATGGTGTTGGGACCACTAGCATTTGTATGCAAAGAGAAAAAAAAGAATCTGGACACATACTTTACATCGTTCATAAAAAATTAACTCAAAATGGGCCACCTGGGTGGCTCAATTGGTTGGGCGACCAGCTTCAGTTCAGGTCATGATCTCACAACTCTTGTGAGTTCGAGCCCCGCATCAGGCTTTGCGCTGATAGCTTGGAGCCTGGAGCCTGTTTCGGATTCTGTGTCTCCCTCTCTCTCTGCCCTTCCCCCACTCACGTTCTGCCCCTCTCTCTCAGTCAAAAATAAACATTAAAAAAAATTAAAAAAAAATTAACTCAAAACAGACCACAGACCTAAACATAAAACACGTAGAAGATAATATAGGAAAAAAACTAGATGTCCCTGGGTACGGCAAAAAATGTTTAGATACAACACTGGAGGCACAATCCATGAAAGAAATCACTGGTAAGCCAAACTTCATTAAAATTTAAAACTTCTGCTCCGTGAAAGACAATGTTAAGAAAATGAAAAGCCAAGCGACAGACTAAGAGAAAATATTTGTAACAGATGCACCTGATAAGAGACTAAGAACTCTTAAAGCTTAGCAATGAGAAAAACAGATGACTGGATTAAAAAAGTGGGCTAACCACCTTGGCAGATACCTTGTCAAGGAAGAGAGGCAGGTGACAGATAAAGATGAAAAGATGCTCCATGTCATATGTCACTGGGGAAATACAAATTGAAACAGCAACGAGATATCAACAAAACACCCATTCACGTGGCCCAGATCTGGAACACTGACAACACCAAGTGCTGGCAAGGCTGTGGAGCAACAGGAACTCTCACACATCGCTGGCATGAATGCAAAAATGGTACAGCCACTTTGGAAGACAGTTTGGTGGTCTCTTTCCAAATCAAGCATGTTTTTGCCAAACAATCCTGCAAGCATGCTCCTTGGTATAAGGAATTGAAAACTGTGTCCCCACAAAACCCTGCACATATTATAGGATTCTATTTATATGAAATGTCCAGAAGAGGCAAACTATAGAAACGGAAAGTGTATTCTTGTTTCTGAGGAAGAACATAAATGAAGAGTGAGTGCTCACGGAGAGGTGATGGAAATGTTCTGGAGTCATGTATGGACATATTTGCACAACCTTGTGGGTGTACTAAAAACAAGACGCACTGAACTGTACATTTAACATAGCGAATTTTGTGCTGTGTGACTTATATTTCAAGAAGAAAATAAGATTAAGTTAAATGAACAACGTAGATAAAGCACAGAGGACATAACAGGGGCTCACGGCATATTGATTCTTTTTCCTTCCCCTCCCTCCTTGCAGAATGGATGGAGAAATGGGTGGAAAGGTGAGCGGGTAGATAGGGGGAAAGATAAATGGGGGGTAGGGGGACAGCAGGAGGGAGAAAGGAAGGGAAGGAGAGAGAGGGGAAGCAGGGAGGGCTGGTACAATGGCATCCATGAAAACTCAGCCTGAGTGTCCAGCACACCAGCAGAAGCAAAAGCCCATGGTGCTGGCTGTATCATCACCCATCCAGTTAGTAGAGAGACTCACACATTAGGCACATGCCCGGGATCATGGAGCAAGTAAGGGGTAGAGGTGGAATCCGAACCCAGGGCTGTCCGACTTCAAAGCCGTTGTCCGCTCTGTGGCAGCACAGTGTCTTTGCAAACTGTAAAGCTCGAGACATTTGCCCAGGGGGTGTGAATGGCAGTTAAGCTGGACTGTCTACACTTCCATACACTGGCCAGTCTACACATCCACCTATAAAAGTGCTCTCACCTTTGGATTTGCTGGGCTGTCCATGGAGGCCAGGGTCAGCCTCTCAGGACGCATAATCAGGCTATCCAGACACAGAGCTGAATGACCCCCTGCCACCGTAATTGATAAACTAAAGCTAGCAGAGGGAACAGGAGGTCTCATGCAGCCAGCTTCTGACACAGCTGATTCAAACTCAGGCTTCCCCTTACTTCACCGTGCTGTCTAGGGCTTGTCTAGTTTGCTTATTCAACTGGGGGTAAAAAGAAACAACATTAAAATCAAAATCAGCCTCTCAGAGCCTTACCTTTAAAGAAAACGGGGTTCACCAGGACCATGGCCGTCAGAGGGTCAAGGTCTTGGATTAAGTCTACAACCTTCCCTTTGGTCTCCTTCTCCACATAGCTGTTGATTCTCTTCCGGGCGGTGGAGGTGCTGGAGAAATCTGTAGAAAAGACCTTCGAATCATACAGCCTCTTGACGTCGTCCAAGAAATTTGTCTGTAGGCGCAGCTCCTTTTTGATGAAGAGGACGTTCCCCATCCTCAAGTCTAGGCCTTTGCTGGGGACACTGAGTGAGTGGAGCAGGTGCCGGAAGGCCCGGTGGATGGCGGATTCCGGCTCGTGTGTGAGGTTGAACCCCAGGCCTTGGAGGATCTGGGTCTTGGTGGCTGAGCGGGCCCCGAGGGAGAGCGTGGCCAGGGAAGCGGAGATACTCAGGGGAGAGAAGAAGACGTTCTGATCCGGAGTCTTCAAAACCAGCCTCCGGTAGAGGCGGAAGGCAAAGTTGGTGTTGCTGGAAGATACCCAGGGGGTAGCGCTGTTCCTTGTGGGGGAAGGGCAGGAGCCACTGGATGGGGGTACACAGTAGACCGGAGCACAGATGCTGACAACCAGGAAAAGTCGATAAAAGGGAGAGGCCATTTTGGGACGAAACAAGTCTGCAAGAGAGGAGAGGACCACCGAGGGAAGGTAAGCCGAGCGTCCAGCCTGGAATCAGAGACCTTGTGACACCCCATCCCCATTCGTGATAGAACTGGGACACACTGGACAGTGAACAAAGCTCTTGCAACCCCCCTGATGCAGATGTTATTGTTGTCCTTGTCTTACAAACAAAGAAACAGGCCTCAGAGAGGTTGTGTGATTTAGGCCACGCAGCTGGGTCGTGTTCTGTCTGGGATTCAAAGCCGGGTCTTAAAGCCACAATCTCAGATCCCACGCGCTTTGCTGTTTCTGCTCCGAAGGCTTATCGTTCAGAAAGTAAGACAGTGAAACCAGATGGTACAGTCCCAATCGTCGCAGCCAGACGCGCCCTCTTACCCCTGAGAGAACCCTCCAGATATTCTTGGTCCCTTTTGTGAGGACACGATCACAGCTCTCCATGGCTGCCCACCCCCTGCCCCAGGCATCTGCTGATATGTCCCTCAAAAAGTGGACACCCCGGGGGCGCCCGGGTGGCCCAGTCGGTTAAGCGTCCGACTCCTGATCTCAGCTCAGGTCAGGAGTCTCACGGTCTCACGGTCGTGAGTTCAAGTCCCGCATCGGGCTCTGCGGGGATATTGCAGCATCTGCTTGGGATTCTGTCTCTACTTCTCTCTGACCCTCCCCCACTTGTGCGCTCTCTCTCTCTCTCTCTCTTTCTCCACTTGATCTTAGCCAAAAGGCCGAGAAGCGATCTCTCTCTCTCTTTCTCAAAATAAGTGAACTTAAAAAAAAAGTGGAAACCCCAGGCCAGAGGCTGTCCTGGAACCAGAGGCCCGCACAACCCCTGCTATGCCACGTGTCCTCCTGGGGTGCTCCCCCTCGCTCCCAGGGTGTCCCCCAACCCCCCATCTGTGAAGAAGGACGGCTCCGAGGAAGAAGTGAGAGGGTCTGTATAGCACCCAGAGCCGTGTCTGGCCCGCGGAGGGCATGAGGTCAAAGCTGCTTCCCCCCCAACCCCCACCCCGGGTGGCTGCTGTTGTGATTTTGCCCTCCTCACTTGGAAGCAAGGTGAAGGGCAGGCTTGTCCCTGGATCTTCCCGACTGTGGGAAGGGAGGGGGTTGAGGGATGAGAAGGCCAGCCGTGCCCAGGGATGAGGCGCCACACAAGAGGCAGGGTGCCGGTGGGGGCGGGGCTCTCGGGGCACCTGCTAAGGCCGAGGATCCACACCCCCATCAGCAGGCATGGCCTTGCCAGAGGAGATTGGTTCCGTGTCCCAAGTCCCGGGCTGAGCAGGGGAGACCGGCCTGGCCAGTAGTCCTGCCAGGCAGTCGACTAGTAAATGTCTCGGCCCCTCATGGCCCTGACCTTAGGCAAGCGGCTGCTTCTCTCTGAGCCCCAGGGAGGTGGCCTCAAAGGGGTCTGTGGCCATGGGTCTCAAGGAGGAGATCCTTATGCTCTTGAGGAAAAGCTCCACAGAAGCTTGTTCATTCGGCTCTTGAAATCCAACCTCCTTTGACACTTGGCCTCTCCCCATCCCCCACTCCTGTCCCCCTCTGTCCCCCCCCCACTTTTCACCTTCTCTCCCCTGCTCAATTCCCCACTTGGCTCCCAGCTGCGGTCACTCAACCACACTGCAGACAGGGGGAGCTTTCTAGCCACAAAGCTCACGTGTCCCTCAGCTACTCAGATTCCTCACTGACCTTGGGAGGAAAGGCCAAGCACCTGTCGTTCGCAGTCCTTCTCTGTTGGGCTCCGACTTACCTCCCCAGCTCATCCTCAAGCACAAAGCTGTTCCAGTTCCCTGGAAAGATGGCATGGCCCTCAGCCCCGCCCCCCTGCCCCGTCCTCATCGGCCTCCTTAGCTAGCTCGACTCTCTGAGGGCTTCATTCCATTGTAAAACCCCACCCTCCCTGTGACGCACACTCCTGGCGAGGCCCCAGACCTGGAAGAACCCACCCGTCTGCTCCTTCTTTGCCAAATGTTGGACAGACCGTGGCTCAGCAAGGCAGCTTGGTCCGCGGTGAATCCCCAGTCCCCAATTTTTATTTGCCTGGCAGGAGAGCACGGTCACCTCACCCTCCCATGGACTAGAGGGCGCAGCTCAGTCTTTTCCGTTTCCTTACGATGGATTCCTCGCCGTCCACGAATGCACGTGTGCGTGCGCACACACACACGCACACACACACGCACACATGTCAGACCGCCTCGTCTCCTGCGTCCCATGCAGGACCCTCAGAAAAGGAACCTATCTCACTCCTCCCCTCCACCCCTCTCCAAACTTCAGAGAGCATCCGTCTGTCCGTCCCGGGGCCCTCACACCTCTCTCTTCCGTACTTAAAACGCTCCCCCTCAACTACGTCCGTGCCATCGGCCTTTAAACACGTTCCCGGCTGGGACGAATGGCCCCCCGCCATCAGCCCAGCGAACACCTTTCTTCAGCCCCTCATTGCCTTCTAGCTGCTGCCCTGTCTCCGTCCTCCCCATCCTGGCCCGAATCCTCACGAGCTGTGATCCGGATCCTGGCCCGGATCCTTCATGGTCCTCACGGTCTTACTTCCGCTCACCCTTGGCCCACTCCAGTCTGGCCTCCGGGTCCACAGAGATGGGACCAGCCTGCAAACACGTCTGGGTTCACCTCAGCTGCCTTCCCGGTAGCATCTGACACTGGAGGCCACCCCCCTCTTCTTATCCAGTCCCTCCCCATGGCTCTGTGACACCACATTCTCCTGTGTTTGTTTCTCCTCTCCCTCTGTTCCTCCTCCTGAGTCACCTCTGTGCTTTCTGTCTCGAGCCCGGCCTCTGCGGTGTTCTCCACCTCCGCTGATCTCATCACTCCCGGGGCTTCATGACTGAAAAGCAAATTGCGTATTATTTTTAATCCCCAGCCCACACCTTTCCTCTGAACTCCGTATCTCTTTTTTAAGTTTATTTATTTATTTTGTGTGTGTGTGTGTGTGTGTGTGTGTGTGTGTGTGTGTGAAAGGTGGGGGGAGGGGCAGAGAGAGAATCCCAAACAGGTTTCATGCTGCCAGCACAGGGCCAGACAGGGTGCCCGAACTCGCGCATTGTGAGATCACGACCCGAGCCAAAACCAAGAGTCAAACACTTAACCAACTGAGCTACCCAGGCGCCCTTAAAGTTTCTTTTAATGTTCATTTATTTATTTTGAGAGAGAGTGGGAGAGAAAGAGCACACACGAGCAGGGAAGGGGCAGAGAGAGGAGGAGAGAGAATCCCAATCCTCTGCTAGAGCAGAGCCCGACGCGGGGCTCGAACTCACAAACCGCGAGATCGTGACCTGAGCCGCAGTCGGACGCTTAACCGACGGAGCCACTCAGACGCCCCACGGACTCTGTATTTCTAACCACCTACTTGATACTTTCTCCTGATGTCACAAATGAACCTGAAACTCAGTAAGACCCTAACTGAACTCACACGGTTTCCCAAACCCCGTCTCCCAGTAAAAGTTTCAACTGAGACTTTCTTTGAACATCTCCGTCCACGGCGCTCCCGCTCACCTAGTTATTCAAGCCCAGGGCTCATCTTTGTGTGTCCTTCTTCCTCTTTCTCCACGCCGACACATCGCTTACCTCTTTTCACGTGTTCCAGTAGCCTCCCATTTTCCAGAGCGGGGACCAGTGTCCCATCCAACCTGCACAACCTGGGATCCACCGGCCCCTCTAACTTCAGTTCAGATGTCAGAGCCCCTTGCTCGGGACTGCTGCGTCCAACCGTTGTACCCATTTTTTTGATCCTCACAGGTGATCTTTGTTGTGCCCTGCTGCCCTCACCAAACTTTCCTTGCCCTCCCCCCACCCCCCATTAATGTCTTTCTACTGTTTAGGTCCTATGTCATGTCATACCCTTAAGGAAGTTCTCTGACACTCAGATGAGGAAAATTCCCCCCTCAAAACGTTTCTACAGTACTATTAATTTTTTAGTGAGATACTTACCATGGCTACAATTTCACATTTCTTTGTGTGATGCAAAATTAAAGGATTCACAGGGAACTTGTCCCTCTCGTACCTGCTGTACATCACGGTGTGGCCAGTACAAAGGGCTCAGTTAAGGGTTTGAGGAAGGAATGAATTGAAATAAATTAAGTGGGCAATTTACCTCTGAGAGGTGATACTGCTTGGAAATCAGCGAGAAAGACCCTTGCAGGGTCTTAATTAAGGTGACACTTACATGGCATCCCCATCTATGAAATTTGAGTTGACTTATATTTTTGGCCAAGACAAAGTAACTGACATTGAACTTGGACAAAAGGGGCACCTGGGTGGCTCGGTGGGTTAAGCGTCTGACTCTTGATTTCGGCTCAGGCCGTGATCTTCCAGTTCCTGAGATGGAGCCCTGCGTCGGCTCTGAGCTGATAGCATGGAGCCTGCTTGGGATTCTCTCTCTCCCCCTCTCTCTACCTTTTTCCTGCTTGTGCTCTCTCTCTCTCTCTCAAAAAGAAATAAATAAATAAACTTAAAAAAAAAAAGAAAACTGGGGGCGCCTGTGTGGCTCAGTCTGTTGAGTGTCCGACTTCGGCTCCTGTCACGAACTCGCGATTCGTAGGTTCGAGCCCCATGGCAGGCTCTGTGCTGACAGCTGAGCCTGGAGCCTGCTTTGGATTCTGTCTCCCTCTCTCTCTGCCCCTCCCCACCTCAAAAATAAATAAACATTACAAAATGTAAAACCATAGAAAATTAGGTAAAATACATGAAATAATCGAGACCCTAAAAAATATGTGAGACAATTCAGACATTGGACAACAGGCAGAGAAGGCAAACAAATGAGGGAAGCCCTGTGATTGTCCCAAGATTCTGTCTAAAGACACTTTCCAGATACAAGGAGGGAAACCCAAGCAGAGGCTTGCTGACGGTCTCAAGAGTTTAGGAAAGCAGAAGCAGCTATGGTTTGTGCAGCAAAAGTGTGCGTTAGCCTCGATCCGAAGCTAAACACTCAGCGCTGCGTGCGTAAAGTGCAATTCCACCAGGACGGTCCGAAAACAAAAGCAAAACTCCAAAACCGCTGTGAAGATATAGAACAATTTCCAGAGTTCTCATAGCACGGGGAGGGAGGGAGGTTCCGACTGGACACAGTTGTGGGATGTCAATGAGCACCTAAGGCATTCAGCAGAGACCCTAGAAGCGTCACATCTTGACGTTAGGGCTCAACTAACTTTAGTTTAAAGCCGCTGTAGACACCTTAACACACTTGGTCTGCAATGCAACATTTTATCATGAGAAGATGATAAACCATGATAAGATCCTGGACAGGATTAAACAAACAAACAAAAAAGTCCTGCGTGTACTTGTGTTGGCTGTTCCAAAACAAGTGTCAACACGTTGTAAAGAGAGACAACAAAATCCAGACCAAAAAGATTATAAGAGAAAATCTAAATGGTTGAAAGAAAAGCTCAGTGAGCTTGAAAACACATCAACAGGAGCTGTCCAAACTTTATTTTTTTTTTAATTTTTTTTTTCAACGTTTATTTATTTTTTTTGGGACAGAGAGAGACAGAGCATGAACGGGGGAGGGGCAGAGAGAGAGGGAGACACAGAATCGGAAACAGGCTCCAGGCTCCGAGCCATCAGCCCAGAGCCCGACGCGGGGCTGGAACTCACGGACCGCGAGATCGTGACCTGGCTGAAGTCAGACGCTTAACCGACTGCGCCACCAGGCGCCCCACGGAGCTGTCCAAACTTTAAAGAGAGCAGGCGGGGGGAGGAAAATACCAGAGCCCCAGTGATCTGTGAAATGAAAGCAAGCGGACGAACAGATGGGCAGCTGGAGTCCTAGGCAAGGAGGGGGTGGGAGGGAAAAAGCCTGGAAGAAATAACAGGCAGAAATATTTGTGCCCCTTACTCTACGTAAACGAAGTAAAAAAAGACGAACTACAGTAGAATGAATGCGGCCCTGTCATTTCTTCCCCCTGAGCTGTATGGCTGCACTTGACTCTCAGTCTGTCTAGGCTGCTCTCCCCTCCCTCCCCTTCTGACAAGCTGCTTTGCATCCTGCCGGCTCCAGCTCCAAACTTCCCATCCCGCAGAGTCTTCCAGATCCCACAGAAAGTCAGCCCCTCCCTTCGCCCACACCTGGAGCAAACCATTGCAATTTACCTCCTCGGGTGTCTGTCTCCCCGAGTGCACAGTCTGGATCTTGTGTGGCTTCCTCCAGGGCAGGGACCATAATCGGTGAGTGACGGGGAGAGAGGGAGAACAATAAAGGGAGTATAAAGATGGGGGAGGAGGTGGGAGGGCAGTGGGAGGAATGTAGGGAACCCGAAGGGCCAGGCTCTGCTGACTGGCCCACACCCAGGGACTTTTGTAAAGGCCTACAGTTGGTGAGACAGGTTGGCATCCTGAAGGATGGAGTTTCCCAGGCTGGGTTAATTGTCAGGAGAACCTGTGTTCTCATTAAAATGCACATTCCCAGGCCCCGCCTAGAACTACTGAGTCAGACTTTCCAGGGAAAGATGAGCCAACTTAGGAGTGAGGGGCGCTGGGTGCTTCCTTCCCGCAGGACTTCCGCTCAGGTTGCAGACAGAATCTCTCTGGGGCTTCTCTGAAGCTCTCAGAGATATTCTTATCTCTGGCTCTGAACACCTCAGGTCCTGGGAAAAGCAAACCCCTGGTTCTCCCCAAATTCACAAGACCAATCCTGCTGCTGGAGAAATGACGCCTCGGACGCAGATCCCACGGGCCCATCCCAGGTCCCATCTAGATGGAGCCTTATCCCAAATCTGTCCACCTCCTCGGGGCCTCTCCTGCTGCGCCCAGGCTGCTCTAGACTCTTCTGTTCCTGGCTGTCAGATCTCCTGCCTACCTCACACATCTTTATGATTCTGCCCCATTTCTGGTTTATATGGATCTTCCCATCACTTTTTAAATTTGGCTATATCTTGGTACTTTTTTCATATATTTTTTAAAGTTTATGTATTTATTTTGAGAGAGAGAGAGATGGCACAAGTAGGGGAGGGGCAGAGAGAGAGAGAGAGAGAATCCCAAGCAGGCTCTGCACTGGCAGCACAGAGCCCCCATGCGGGGCTCGAACTCAGGAACCCGCAAGATCATGACCTGAGCCGAAACCAAGAGTCGGCTGCTTCACTGACTGAGCCACCCGGGCGCCCCGCATATATTTTTTTAGTGTCGCCTATTCCTGCTGGGACCGTGGGGCACATGGGACGCCTGGAGGCTGGAATTTGCCATGTCACGTCAACCAGAAGCTGCTGTTCAGAAGCTCGCCAAGAGGGCGACCCCACAATGTTGTCGGGACCCAACATTACCCAGTGTGGACGTGAGCACCTGTCCCGTGGTGGGGGTGCTCCCCAGAGCCTCCTGCGCTCTCTTGCTGCAACTCTGCTCATCCTTTAGCCGGCCCAGAGTGGCCACGTGAGCCAGGCCGAGGGCGGGGAAGGGGGTAGATCCAGACAGACCCTCAGGCCCTGAGGAGTTTTGTCTAATTGTTCCTTTGTTTTCTGTTGGTTTTGGCAAAGAGGTCACTGTTTCAACATTCTAAGAGACACAGGCTTCCTGTTCCAGGAAGGATCTTCACCCTGCCGGGACTCTTTCCCAGCCCAGTCTTGGAATCTGGGATTCCTTCGTTGGCATCCCACCAAGAGAAACCAACCGAAAGGTTACCTGTGCTGGAAGGTTACCTTGAGAGACACCCACCCAGTAGCCTTCCTCCCTGGCTCTGGATGCCTTTACCAGGCGTCACTAATGCGGATGGGTGCCTACTGTGTGCAAAGTAGGTTCATATACATTACATTATGTAACCCCCTCCCCTGCCCAAATATCCTCTGAGATGAATATGATGATCCCCGCTTCACAGAGAGGAAAAACCAAGGATTGGGCACAATTAAGTGCCTTGCCTAATGTCACGAACCAAATACACGGCAGAGCTGGGATTCGAACTTCAGTCTGTCCGACTCCGGGACCTCCCGCCCACCTCCAGCCGCTTGAAGCCCCTGACAAAGTCCCTGAAATGGAAGACGGCCGCACCAGGCATCATGGCGTCCTGGGATGTATAGATGATGTATATACGTTTCTATAGATGATGCCTATCATCTATAGAAAACCAGATATTATTTTTTCTGTTCGAACCGATTGCTTTCTTTTTAACGTACACTGATTTAAAGATCCATCTTGAGTAAAGAGTAGCACAAAAGAGGTGTGGATTCAGCCGCAATATCAAGAGCGGCTTGGGACTGAAACTAAAAGAGGAAATTAAGTGGAAATAGTGAGCATGTTTCCCAAAGAGAAGGGAGTCCCGGCCTCACACTCCTACTGTTGCCCCTGAGCACTGATGTGACCCAGCTGGGCCTGAATGGGAGGAAGCAGGGCCACGGGTCCCTAAGCTCTCATCCGGCTTCTCCACGCCTGGGACCACGCCTGGCACACTTAATGCTTGTTAAGTATTTGCTGGCTAAATGAACGCATGGCAGTGAAACTTTGGAGCAGGCTCTTTCGTCTCCAAGACGAATGTCAAAGTGTTGTTGGAGACAGGAGGGTTTTTGGAGATCATCCGGGGCCACCCCGTCATCGCAAAGGTGGGACACTGATGGGGGCACTTCCCTTCTTGGCTGGGGCTGTAACCCTGCTCCTATCGTCAAGTACGCTCCTGGCGGGCATCCCTGGGGCCAGAAGTCTCCGGAAGCTGATCGTGCCACAGAAGCCGTGGAGAGCAGAATCACAGAATCTACTGTCTGAGCAGTAGGCGTCCTCTTCTCAGGGAGGCCGAGCTGACCCCCGCCAGCCCCACCGGCACCTCGACCACCCTCACCTGTCTTCTTCATTTATTAACCCTATTGTTTATCGTATGCCTCTGTCTGCTAACTTGGAACCCTTGGGGGGGCAAGACGCTTTGTATGTTTTGTCCACTGATGCGTTTCAAGCCCGTAGAACGGTCCCTGCACAGGACGGACACTCAGAAAATATTTGCTGGAGGGGGGGGTGGACGAAGAAAAACTGAAATGCTCAGGGGACTTGCATTTAGTTCCAGATCTGTGGCTTTCCAGCTGTGGGAACTTGGGCAAGTTACGTGGTCTTCCTGAGCCTCGGTTTTCTCATCCGTAGAATGGAACCGTCGCCCAGCTTGAAGGGTTGGTGGGTTGGTTTCTTGGTGGAAAAACCGACACGATGCCAGTCCCGTGGGAGGCAGGTAGTCAGTGTTGGTTGCTTCAAAGGCGAATTTACTCACTTATTCATCCGTGGGGTCAGTCCATCCACAAACAGGTGGCCTGTGAAGGTGTTCTAGCAGAAGTAGGCGTGGATCTTTCTGGAAGCGGGAGTAACACACTGAAAGAAGCTGGTGGGTGTAGCAGAGAATGGGGAGCAAGAGCAGGGTGGGGTGGAGAGAGCAGGTGCAGGGAGGCGGCAATCCCCAGGGGGAGAAGCAGGCAAGGCCAATCTCCCCAGGCGGTGGCCTTCCGTCCCAGAGGAGTGGGGAGCTCTGGAGGGGGGCTGGCCGTGTCCGGAGCAAGGGGACTGCTGTGCCAGTCTTTCATTGCAGCAAACACAGACATGGCCCAGGCAATGGGGCCGAGGGACGCCCCAGTCTGCAGCCAGAGGGACACTTATAAACACATGTGTTTGCCCAAGACACCCTCCAGCTCAGCACCGGTGACAGCTCACCGTGGTTCTTGGGCTAAAGATCAGCGTTCTCCCTGTAGCCCCCGAGGCCCCAGGCTCACTCACTGCCCACCTCCTCCTGCTTTATTTTGTTGTTCTGGCCACATTAATCTCGTTTCAGTTCCTCATCCCTGCCGCTTGCCTGCCCCAGGTCCTCTGCACCTGCTGTTTCCCCTGCTTGGCGGAATCTGTCTGTGTTCCCACTCCAAGCTCTTCCTCTTTCTTTCCCCCACGATAGGATTTATTTCTGTCGTGCAGAGCAAAAGTATGTCTGTGAAGGTGGGACATCGTCTGAAAAGTGTTTAAGATGTGCAACAGTCCTTTGACAATAAAGTTGGTCAGAGGGAAGACCAGTGAGCATTGGAGCTTGTGCTCAACTTCTATCTGGAAGCCCAGCCAGCATTTTCTAGATCGCTAACCACACTGAGGCAATCATACCTGTGTGCGGGTTTAACTGTGGCGATTCAAGAACAGATAAACTCCCAGCATTTGGAGCTTTCTCAGCCTTCTCGGAGCCCCCAGACCGGGTCGGACCCCCGTTACCTACCTTGGAAGGCCCCCAGGGTTGTCTTTCTTTTCATGCTCACCGGAGCTCGTGATCAGAAATGCACGTGTGTGTGTCTGCAACTCACGGCTGTTTCTCCCGCTGGATAGTAATGTCACGGAGGCAGGGGCCAGGTCTGTTTGTAACGGCCACCCGTGCACAGGCTGTCGCCCCATAATTCGCTGCTTAATAATGCAGGATTGATTGCAGCCCGCGTGGGGGTGGAGGGGAAATTCAGACCCAGGAGCCATGGAGGTGAGTGCTTTATTGAGAGGCTGCTTGGAAGATGCCGGAAAGGTAGGGACAGTCTCATAGAGATATCCTAATGGACTGGGCGCTGGAGGACGAGCAGGAGCTCGTTAGGCAGGATGAGGGCATTCCCAGTAGAGGGGAATGCCAAGGCAAGGGCCCGGAGCACTGAATTTTGGAAAAGAGCTCGTCATCTCAGATGCTTGGGGGATGGTGAGAGGAGAGTGTAACAGGGGCCACTGCTGAATGCCTGCCATGTGCCGGGCATGGATTGCATGTCATGCCTTGTAACCCTCAGAGCTCCTCAGCCCCAGGACCTAGGTATTATTACACGTGTTTTAGTAAAGTAAATGAGGTTCAGGGGGGTTAAGTGACATGTCCAAGCCACCCAGCTACTATGTGGCTTGTCTGACTGTCCCTTGTCCCCAGTGGATAATGTCGCAGACCTGAGCCGACCACTGAGGGTTCCCGTGTGTATCTGGTGTCTTCCCGCCGCCCCCCCCCCACCTCCCTCAGGCTGGTGCAGGGGAAATGGTGACCATCAACAGTGTGCTCTGCAGGGATTCCCTGCTTTTTGCCCCATGTCTGTGTCACTGGCACAGGGTCTCAGCCTTCTCTGTCTCCCACCCTCTCAAAGAGGGATGTTTACTCCGGTGCCCCCCCATCTTAGCCCTCACCACACTGTAAAGTAGCCCAATCCCTCTCCAGACGACCTCCTCCACCAGCCCATGTGTGGGCTGCGTCTCCAGGGCCCTGGGGGTGCCCAGGACGGAAGAGAGGGTGCCTGTTGGATACACCCATGCTGAAGTGGACTGGGCAGCTCTCTTAGCTGGGAGAGGAGCTCAGGAGTGGCTAGCTAGGCCCCCAAGTCCACGTGGAACCCCTCCCGGCCCTGGCCCAGAAGACAAGTGCTTGTGGCCCACGGCAAACCACAAGGCCGTAGGAAAATCACTTTATGGCTCTGCCTCAGTTTCCACGTCTGTCCATTCTGGCCACCCCACGGGGCAGCTGTGACCAGAACACAAAAGGCACAGTAAGCGGTGAGCTGCTAGGCACCCCCAGGGGATGCCAGCTGATGCCAGCTCAGGCTTCTTCGTGGCCACGCCACTCAGGACCCCCTCCCCCCAAAACACGTGGGCAGTGGGCATTTACAGCAGGAGGCAAAGGAATCAGCTGCTGGAAACGAGGGCTCCCATGCTTCTAATCTACATAGCTCCATGGGCATGTGGGACAGATCTTGCGGGGCCACGTTTTCTAGGCAGGTGCAGGGAACCCCCTCCCCCCACCCCATTCACTCTTGAGCTGAGCTCGCTAACAGGTTCAAACCCCAGGCTCTTCTCTGTGGGCTCTGGAATCAGATACACCTGGCACTGAACCCTCGTCGCTGCTATTCCAGGCTCCACCCCCCAGCGCTGGGCCAGCCCCACCCCTACTTTACCCTCCAACTGGATGCCTGGCTGATCCTGGAGTTCCCATGGGGACACCGTGGGCGACATAACTTTGTAGATCGCATACCAAAGATCCAAGGCTAAGGGCTCACCAAGGGGAACTAACTTTTCTAACGAAGGCTGCTAGTTTCCTCAGAGCCCCAGAAGGGATTTGTCACTGCCCTCGTTTCAGGAACACAGAAATAGAGGCTCAGAGGAGGTATGTGGCTTTCCCAGAGACACTCTGTTCCTCAGATGTGAACCCAAGCGTCTCTCCCTCCAAAGTCTGGGTGCTCATGTCATCTCGTTGCTTTCCCCAAATTATCCACCAACAGACAGCAGAACTGAGGGGGTGTTTATTAAATCACGAAGCCCCTCTGCCTCTCCGGGGAGAGAAGATCACAGCCAGCCAAGTGGGTGGTGGTGGGGGTCCGAATCCTACACTAGAAAGGGCAGGGAGAGGGCTGAGGCACAGGAGCCCCCAAAGCCAGCCGTGCTGCCTGTGTGGACGGTGTTCTTGGGAGCTCTTGACGGTGTAGGATTAGATTAGAAGGTCCTCAATCCCGATCTCAGGCAGACAAAACGTTCTCAGCCCCGAGCCATCGCCGGAAGTCCCCGTTACGCCCCAGTAGGATTAGTAATCTTTCCCATGAAGATTATAGTAGACAGGACGCTATCCTCAATAAGCACCAAAAAGGATCTGTTTATGGTGATGGAGAGCGGCTTCTCCATGGGCAGCGTCTGTGCTCCGGAGCCCGCTGCGCCCTCCGTCCCCTTCTCATCCATCTTCAGCACTGCCTTGTGCACCGCCTGCAGAAATCAGGGGTGCGGTCAGTGTCACCAAGCTCCTCGGAGCTCCGGAGAAGGAGAGGTCTCGGCCGAGGCTGCCCAGCACGGCAGTAACCTGGCTGGTGCCAGCTGCCCCGGGGCTCCTCGTTCTTCTGCCGTCATTGCAGAAGGATATGGGCAAACAGCGTGAAGGAAAGAGTGAGGCGAGGGGAGTGCCAGCTGCAGCGGGGAGGGTGGGGTGGTTTGCTAACCTTCCGTGAATTACAGGGAAGTGTCGAGGGGTGTAAGGGCAGAAGGAGTCTATTGAACCTCAGCTAGATGGAAGGGAGGGGATCGTATCCCCACCAAGTCCTGTCCATAGTCCTCTCATCTGCCTGGAGGACAGCGAGGAAGGAGCCAGATTCTGGGGGAGCCGTTGGAGATGACCGAGACCCCAGATCTACCCCAGGACACCGACATCTGTGACCAGGTGACCCGCCCTGGGGGGATGGATGGGCTTCCCGGAATACTGACGCATGGCATTCCACTCTACGGAATTCTACCAAGTTCACTAGCGGGCCGGTAGCCGTTGTTGACACATAGAATCACAGCCATCAGCACGTCTAACTGTGGAAAAGAAATGAGCCACTGAACCGAATAAAAGCCTGCCGGAAAGGGGTAGCTGGCATTGACTCTTTACGGGAGGAAGAACTTAAAAGCGAGAAAATTCTATTAACTGTCTTTCTTCCTCTGGCAAAGTGGGAAATAAATCTGAATCAGTGCCTGCTGTCAGCTGGGCTTGGCAACCAAGATCTCTCCCAGATCGGCTTGAACTTCCCATGTAGCACCAGCCAGTCTCCACCACTCGGGACGCCGTGCTGTCCAGGCTGCAAGCCTTTGGCCAAGCCGTTCCCTTTAATGGGAGATCCTCCCTACGCCTATCCCCGCTTGTTGAAGTCTCCCCCCACCCCCCAACGCCCTTTTACCTTAAAAGTAGGGTTGCCAGATAAAATATAGCATGTACAATTCAAGTTGAATTTCGGGGAAATGATGACTTTCTTCTAGTGTAAGTATATCCCATATTCTGGACTAAAGAAACTATTTGTCACGTATCTGAAATTTGGATTTAACTGAAGGTCCTGTCTGAGATCTGCTATATCCCAGGACACCACCCCATGCGGTTCTCTCTGCCCCCAGCACACAGGTGTTCAGCCTCATTGGAAATCACAGGGCCCTTGGCTTTCTCACGTAGAACATGTTTGCGACTTACTCCCAACAAGCCCGTGAGGCCTTAGGGACAGACTCTGGGTCCGAGCTAGACCAGTCCTAGGCCTTAATAAATGTTCCAGGCCCTGAGCAGTCATTCGTTGCACAGAATCGACTTCCAAAATAGCATCAGGAGCTTGGTATTTCCAACTCCAAAGACCAGAAACATGAGGCATGGGAAGTTATGTGGTCCCCCCAGGATGACATGGCTGGTTAAGGACAGAGCTGGACTGGCACCCGGCCTGACTGGAGGGATGAGACCTGGCTCGTATGGCTGCTGTGACAATGGCTTTGGCCCAGGGCTGTGCGAAGGCTCCCCATGGGAGGGGGGGGCATCCAGGCCAGGCCCGCTTACCTCACCCACTTTTAGGCTTCGATGAGGGGAGATCCGGGTGAGATCACCATGCTCTTCAAAGATTTTGGTGATACCCAGGTAGGACAGCGTCCTCTTCAGGTCATAGGTCCCGGTGATGGAGAATCTGGGCAAAGATATGTCCACGACCCTGGGGGAGATGGGAGTAACAGGTGAGCAGCAGGGTGTCCCTGCTTCCCTGGGCAGGCACAGGGCAGGGATGAGTGGGACATTGGCCCTCTCAGCACTGAGGGTCTCAGACCTTCTCTCTGTCCCCAGAGTGAGGAGGGACTCTGACCTTGGGACCCTGGCTTCAAAACACCTCTCAACTATGTCCCTTCTCCCTATCAAACCTGCCCCAGAGCCCTCATCCACAGAAATGTTCTCAAGTTTCCGCTGTTTCAGGGCCCCATGGGCCACAGACGTTGAGGTGTCCCCACCGCGGTCTCAGCCTTGCCCAAGCCCTGAACCAGTCCTGACCCAGCGAGCCAGATGCCAGAGGCAGCAAGGTCCTGGGATCTGAAGCCAGGCAGAACTGAGTTCAAATCCATTCTGACTCTTGGAACAAATGATCTCACGTTCTTAAGCCACTTGGGCGAAATGGTGATGCCAATCACAGCAAGCATGAGGCAGGAAGGATGCTAAAGCAAATGCGTGTAGGCACTGCTGGTGACCAACCAGCAAGTGTTTCTCGTTTCACCCATGAGTTGGTGGCTTCGCATCCTCTGCAGGTGGAATCCGGATCGGCCTCCCCACCTGGGGCTTGGGGCCAGGGGCCCTGGGGTACCCACGGGCCCTGGGTTCCTGTCCGCCTGGCTCTAAACCCTATTTCTTGTTGCCTATTCGCAACCTCATTCCTGCCCACGTTTCTTCTCTTCTTCTGCAGTCCCCATCATAAATGGCATCTGCCTGATCACCCCCCAGGAACAGGTCATGCTCTCTGATGACCTCTATCCTACAGAACAGAAGCAAACTCATCTCCCCTGGCCCCGAGTCACCTCTCAGCTCCCAGCCCATTTCTTTTCCTCCTTTTCTAAGCAGAAATTAATCATCTCGTCCAGAGATCTCTACTTCTCCCACTATTTCTCGGCCCACTCCACCTAGACCTTTGCCATCAACATCCCACTGTCCAGGGCCACCGTTGACCTCTGCTCGCTTAACCCAGGAGACAGCTCCCAGACAGTGGGTCCCCTTTCTCCACGTGGAAGCATTCCAACCCGAGTCCAGCTCTCTCTCCTTCACCGGCCACTCCTTCTCTCCCCCTTTGCCAGCATCACCTCATTGCCCATCTGTACTGTCTGTGATGCTCCAAGCCCCACCCCCTCGGTCCTCTTATTTTCTATCTTTCCTCCCTCCAGAAGGATCTCATTCAGTGTCAGGGCTTTAAATACCAGCCACAGGCCTGTGGCTCCAAGACTTACCTTCCCACTCATTCATTCACTCAACAAATTAAGTGCCTCTTGTATACAGGGGGTGGTGTTCGAGGTGCTTGGATGCATGTGTGAATGAAAGAGGCAAAACTCATGACCTTGAGTGTGTGCTCTAGCAGGGAAGACAGACAAGAAAACCCAAATGATGAAAAGCATCCCATAAGCATCGATGCATAGACGGGGAGCCTGTGTATAAGGAGGCAATGCATGCAATGGGAAAAAATCCAGATCAACTTGGGGGAATTAGGGATGCTGAGACACAGGGAAGATTGGAGAAACTTTGAAGGAGACAAAGGAATCAGGCAAGCTGGGTCATTTTTTTCTGAGTGAAATGGGGAGCCACAATAGGGTGCTGACCAGAGAGGCTCGACACGCTCTTGCTTAGGGCTGAAAACGGTCATTTTGTCCACTTCGTGAAGGATATGCTCCTGGTGTGGGGCAGGGGTCACAGGAGTTGGTGCCAGGACTCCCCTGGGAAGCGGTTGCAGTCCTACTGTGATGTGGGAGGGTCAGGAACAGGAGCCAGCTAGGATGCACTGTGGAGGAACCCCTATGAGCAGCCTGTGCTTGGACTTCACAAGAAGCCGCTTCTGTGTGCTATGAGTATCCCCGGGCCTCTGCGAAGATCTCTGGTTGTGTTAAGCCCAAACCTCCAGGAAGGCCTTTGTTGGCCTGCAGGAAATCTCAAAGGGCCTATCTCACAAAGGGTGGAGTGTGGGCCCTTCTCCCGAAACCAGAGAGATGGCCACAGTTTTCTAGGAACCGGTGTCCTGATGGCAGTCTCAGCTCCAAGGGCTGCAGAGGGGCTTGGGCACAGGCCACATGCAGCACCAGTTGCTGGGACCAGAGCTGCGCCCCATGGAAAACTGGTAGGAATAGCCTAGAGATGGGGATGTTGAGTCCCTCCAGCCCAGCTGCAGGGTCTCTGGTCATCATAATTTGAATACTAAGAGAAATGTGACCTTATGGAGGTCACGTCTCATGAAGCCAGGACTTCTGGATAAAGTGTGGGTGGAGGGTGTGCAGCCCACTTTTCACACCCTTCCATACCCTTCATTCCCCAAGGCACCTCTGTGAACTCAGAAATTGGAGGGCACAAGCTGGAAACTGCCAGCCTTCTTGGTGGCATCCCCAGGTTAAGAGACATGTGCCTTCATCTTCAACCAATGGGCTGCCATCCCAGAGGTTCACCACGTAGGTAAGGGGACCAGACCTACAAGACGCCTGTCTTTCAATAAACCTGAAGTTCAGATGCTCTTCTGAGAACTTTGGAACCCTGCCTCTTCAACCCATTGGAAGGCAAAGGTCTGTGCCTTCCGTGGGGTCATGATTTGCTACGGCACATTTGATTCCCTCAAGAGTCCTTTGAGGCCGGCGTTAGTGGACCATGCCACAGAAGAGAAAACTGGGTCTCAGCTAAGGTTGGAACCCAGACACTTCCTCCCGTTTCAGGGCCCAGATGCCATTACCCACCGCGGGCCCTGGTTTTCAGCAGGGAGGGTCAGGAGGTGCTGTGCAGATCCCAAGACATAGCAGCCCTCTTGGGAAGACCTACCATCTAGCCTGCTGTTCCTCCCCATTCTGACACAGTGACTTTATCTGAGGCCTTCAGAACTGGAATTTCTCTTTCATGAGCTTTCAGCTCAATTTAGAGATCCAACATGTGTTCAACAGTTGCTCCGGGGATACGCTCCTGTGCACTTCCAGCTGCCATATGCTTGTCCTGGCCCTGAAGCTCCCCAGGCACCATGCGCATCTACACTGACACCAAGTCGACACTGATGCCAAGTCCCCAGCCCTTACTCTTCCCAAGAACATCTACTATTAAGCAAGTGCCTGAGAAGAATTCTGTAGGCTCGTCTTAAATCTGTTCTAATTTTATGCTTAAAAAAATTAGTTACTCACTTTAGTCCTTCAACTGTTATTAGTATAACTTATTTGGGCTGCACTTCACCCGTTTTATGATAACATTACAGTTAAAAACATGATTCTGTGTATGACAGACAACTCCCTTTGACACCTCATGTTTGTCCCTGCAGTTTCTCTCTGCCTAGGATTCCATCACTTCTTTCTCATCCACACGCACCACTGTTCAGCCTTGAAGACTTAACCCCAATGCCACCTGCTCCATAGAGCACCGCCCCCCACCACTGCCCACCATGATTTTTCTCTGTCCACTCCACTCTTATGATATAACCATCTCCCTCTAAGAACAAGTGTTTCGCTATATTCCTAGGACTCATTTTCTGGTCTACTTCCTACCAAAATACAAGTTCATCACGGAGCCCAAAATAGGACTTGGTCATGGGGTTAGAGCTCAATAGATCTGGGCTAGAAGAAGTAAAAAGGAAGAAGGGAGTTGCTGAGTATGGCAGGCACCCTCTTACTTTCGTGTTGTTAGTTTTTTCCATCTGACCAAAGTGTCCGTGTTTATGGCCTCCTCCACATTCTTCATTTTACCCTTATCAGGAAGAATGAAGATGGCAGTGATGGTGCCCTGGTAGGGCATTTCCAGGACAGTGCAGGAGAGCTGTTCATCATAGCCGGCTTCATATATGCCCCCGCGGAACATCATGGGCACCTTCACTGACTTGTTTCCATCCAGGATGAAGTCTTCCTCTTTAGTTGCTTTTGGATCAAATTCTTGTTTCCACCTGGCTTAGGATTGAAGAAGGACAAAGTGACATGAGTTTCCTGAAAGGGAAGAGGTGACTGGACCCAGCTAACCAATGATCTCTATCCACGTGGATTCAAGGACGGGGTTTGGATACTCTGGGATATCAGGACACATCTCCAGGAATCCTTGCCCATGTGCCATACCCTGAAATCTCCTGGTAAGGTGGCATGGGTCTGACTGTCAGTTCCCAAAGAAGCCATGATCAGGGCTGCGGGGCTGAGAGGGAACCTGTGGACTGCCTGAAGCCCAGGTGCTGCTGAGGCTGAGACAGCCCTTGGATTGTGTCCCAGTAGAGAGGCCTGGGTTATACTTAGTAGGAACTATTTGGTCTTATGTGAGTGAAAATACTCAGCTCTGTTCTAAGTCAGTCCTGGAATAGCTGCCCTCAGGTAGGACTGAGAAAACCGATGGAACAGGCTGCTTTGGGGAGCCTACCGAAGAGAAGAAAACACTCAAAGCTGGGTGTTTGGACCCCTCCATTTTGATCCTGACTACTCTTTGATACCATTTAGCATAAAGTGAGACCTGGGTCTTTTCACACCCACTAATCTCAGAGCCCCCAGTATGGGACCCTGAGGGCCAAGTCCCTGAACTCAACTTCTGACTTCACTGTTCCAGAAGGATGACCTTGAACAAGTGTCTCAATTGCATTCGGCTTCAGCGTCCTTGTCTGAAGAATGAAGAGACTGATGAGTACCTTAGAGGGCTGCTGTGTGACTGAGTGGGAAAGGCAGCACAGATCAATGACCTTGTACATTGAGTATTGAGTGCATGCTAGTCATCATCAGCATCATTGTTGTCATTGCTTTTAAAATATAGGGGATGTAGAAACGTTGGGAAATTCCAGATTCTCCTCTCTCCCTCTGCTCTTTTCCTCTATGCCATCAGTCTCACTGTGGATTTGGGAAGAGCTGAACTTCCATATTCAGGACCATGTTTCTGATAGCCCCGACATGATCTTGCCTGATCTGAGAGTTGTTGGCCTCTGATTCTTGCCTATATTGGCCAACCTTTGAGTGTGCATGTGGCATGTGAGTGGCTGTGTGTGGTGGTGACTGGTTGGGGGGGGGTGGTAAGTGAAACTTAGATTTGGGAATATTCTTTCATCTTCTTTTTCAGTCTCTCACCCTCAGATTCAGTCTCTCACCTTGTAGATTTGTCACATCTACAAAATGTGACAAGGAGACCAGGGCACCCGCCAAAGTGAACCTCATCGCCATCATCAACACAATTACCATCCTGGGTGTCTACTTGGAGTGCTATAAATGCACAGCCTGTGGGTCAAGAGAAGTAGATTCTAGTCCTGACTAGAATCTAGTCCTGACTAGTCCTGCTTTGACTGGCTTTGTAACCCTAAATCAATCTCTTTCCAAGCTACACATCCCTCATCTAAGAAACAGGGAAAAGAATATCACTCCAATCTCTACAACCAATGTTGTATTAGGATAATCAGTAATAATGAAAATGCACATATGGAGAATAATTTAGACTTTCCCAAATTGGTTTCTCATACATTTTTACTTTGGATCCCAATAAATGCCCTATGAGTTGTGAATAAAGGTACTCATTTTGCAGATAGGGAAAGTAGAGTTCTGATAATTTCATTACATATGAATTAAGGTCACAGAGCAAGCAAGTGGCCAACCCAGGTTTTTAATCTAAGTCTACTGGTCATCCTATACTTTCCATGCCAACATGCCCCAAGCCTTACCTAGAAAGAAAATACAATTTGTAAGAAGCATCACAGTGCCAGGATCTATATTCTTGATCAGGTTGTTGATTTTCCCCTGTGTTTTCTGATTGATATAGTCATTGATCTGCCTCCGAGTATCTTCCAAGTTCTGGAAGTTGATGGGGACGGTGTCTGCATTGTACTGGTTCTTGACATTTGTCAGAAACTTCTTCTGTGGCTTCAGCTTCTTGTCGATGAACAAGGTGTTTGTGAGGTTCAGCTTCAGGTTCTGGCCCTCCTGGTTTATCCTGTGGATGAGGTAATGAAAGGCTTCATGAAGGTCTTTCTCTGGAATATCCCTGAAGTTGAAACCCTCCTTGATCTCATCCAGGGTGGAATCCTGGGCACCCAGAGATAACATAGCAAAGGCTGAAGAGATGCTCAAGGGGGAAAAGAAGATGTTCTTGTCCGGGCTATTGGACGCCAGCTTCCTGAAAAGCTTGAAGCCGAATTCTGTGTTCCGCTTTGTGAGTTCCTGGGCTGCCCTCCTTCCCTTCCATGATTCGATCTGGCTCACTGGTACATGATTCTTCAGAGGGAGGTTGGGCTGCTGAAGACTTTCCACAGTGAGAAGGCCAGCCAAAAGTAGGCCCAGGCCCAAGATGGGGTTCATTTTCTTTGGCGATTGTCCTGTTGAGTAGTAGACCTGAGGTTAGTAGAAAAAAGAACAAGACAATCCTACTGCCCTTCTATTATTCATAAAGACCAGAAGAAAGAAGCAGCACAGTGAGGTTTATAAATTCTTTAGCATCCATTTTAGCATTTACACTTTACAATCACTCTAGGGACTAGAAACATTTGTCCTTATTTCATAAATGAGACGACTGAGTGTAGAAGAAATCTCTTGGTTTTGTACTCTCTCCCCATCCTATAATCATGGTATCTCAATTCCTTTGAGAAACTCCCTCCACTACATTGGATCATAATAAGACTACCCCACACTGTGGGCATGTGACTAGGGCTAGGCCATCAGAATACTCCATCCACTGCCACACTGATTGGTTAAGGGATGAGAATGACCAGCATCAGAAAAGTCGTTGTCTTTCCCTGAGAATGCACAATACTCCTAACTTTGGGGTGTCTGGCTTCATTATACAGTCCTAGAACTCAGTGTGGCCATGGGTTCCATATATAGAAGGAAAGAAGAGAGAGAAAGATGGAAAGAAAGAAATGAGGAGACATACTTGGTGACATCTTTGGAGTCCCTGGATCAAGCTTCACCCGAAGCTCACTCACTTCTGTTTCTCTAAGTTATAAGAGCCAGTAAATTTCCCTTTATGGGTTGGCTGGTTTGAGTTGGATTTTTTCCTTAAAACCAAACAAAAATCCTGACTAATTTGCATAAACAAATCCCTTTGTCTAATATCACATGGTCTATAAGTGGTGGATACCCAGCCCAGGAGAGCCCAGGTCTCTAATAAACCTCTTTCCATATCCCTTTTCCAGGAAAGAGAGGCAGTGTTATAGAGAAGAAAAGCCAAATCTGCCTGGCCCCAGGACTCCTGCTCCTTTTTGCCACTTCTCAGCACAGCATCTCCCAACAAGACTGAGCTTTTGGGGGACAAAAGTTTCATTTTCTGCTTTTCCCCAATTTCCAGTCCTAAGGTTACAGAGAGATGCCAAAAGCATGATATTCTAAAAAGTGTGTTGACTTCTCTAGCTGGACATGCTACTGTCAATGATTTTTACACCAATTTATATTTCTTTGCTCTGTCCTTTGTTTTTACTGTGTATTTTCCTGTAACTTATATCTCTATTTATATGCAATCCATGGGAAATAATGTGCTCCTCAACAGTCAAGACTGTTCATGGTTGTCTTAGAGTGGGTTCCCAACAAGCAGAGCAAGCAGAGCCCGCAGTGAGAATTCAGGAATTCATTGCCTGTGTAGGAGGAGTCCCTCAGGAAGTGAGGCAAGCAGGACAGAGAGGGAAAGAACTGAGCACGGATGTGGCCCCATGTAATATGGAGACTTGGCCTGATCCACAGGAGAGGGCTCTGGAGCATCAACCATATGGCAGCACTGACCCTGTGAGACAAAGGGGGCTGGCTTTTGGACAACTGTCAGTGGCTATGGTCAGTCTGCCCCCAAGATGCAGGGCCTGAGGTAGAACTTCCCAGGTCAATTAGCTCCTACCCACCAAAGGCAATTTTCCAGAATGGGGAGGGGAGTTGTGAGCTATTAGCAACCAACCTCAGGATCCCCAGCCTAGGGGAACTGAGCCCACCTAGTGGGCTTTTTCCAGTTGAGTGACTAAGAGGGTAACTAAATACCTGAACAGGATCTACACCTAGGGGTGCCCTGAATCCCCAAGTTCTTCATGTCCTCAAACCCTCTATGCCAGGTCCTTTGGACACAGCCTTCAGCACCGTGGACAGGGTCTTCAAAGAGGCTCTGACCCAGTGTTTGAAAATTCTAGTGAATCCTACCCATTTCTTCCATTTTCCTAACAGGACTTTACATTTCTAGGTATCTCCCGCTCCTTAGACAGACAGCCCATGTGCCTCAGGGGCAGGGCCCTATCTCCAGCTCCAAGGGGGCCCTGACTGTGGTGGTTCAGGAGCTGGGCCCAATCCAAGCAGGATGTGGTGAGGTTCTGCACTGATGGCTGTTCAGGGAGGGGCACATGACTTATGTGATCCAATGAATGAATTTTGGGGCTCTTTGTTGGCGTATGAGGGTGCTGCACTCTCTCTTTCTCTGGATGTCCTGGGCAGGAAGGTGTGGATGCCAGGGACTACCATTTGCCCCATGGGGGAAGTGACTCTGGGGCAAAGCCAACACAGAGAAGGGACATGCAGGGTTTTGCAGAGAAACCAGAGCTGGGCTACAGATTAGGTGAACTCAGAGCCCGCCCTGCCTCCAGACTCCCAGTGGTGCTGGTGTGAGTAATGTAGTCAGCTACTCAAGGCCAAAAAATCCTAAAAAATACAAATGTATATTAAAAAACGCCTGAACAACCAAGCAGTAAGGACTCTGGGCTCTGATCTCAGATCTCTTGGCTGTGTGACACTTGGAAAGGTCATCCCCCTCTCTCAGCTTATGTGATCTCTCAGCATCTTATACTCCTCATGATGTATATTTATGTAAAAATTAAAAATCGATGGTGATGCACAAGGGCTGTAGGAGCTGTCTGAAAATAGGTAATAAAAAGGAAGATTCATAAAATCCCTGAGGATGTTTCAGATAAAGGAAAGAACACAGAAACTAGAAAGGAGTCGATCTCTCAGGCTAGTGGGTTAGACTATTTACAAAATTTGTGTGGTTTAAAAATAGAAGCTTCTTGTATTCAGAATAGATAATTGCCTGTCTGGATGCTAGTTCTCGATACCCAGGAGTGGAGAACTTATCCACCTCAGTCAAGGAGCTGAAAGAGCCTACATTCTCGGCAGTAGGTTCACCAGCCAGGTGAGGTGCAAAGCCTTTGGGCAACTTACCGGGAGTGGAGTATGGGTCTGGGCAGAGGGCCAGACCTTGGAGCAGAGAAGGGAAGCTGCTGGAAGCTTCTGGCATAGACCACACCACACACACGCATGCACACACACACACACACACACACACACACACACATACCACATTTTTAAAGCGATGTTTGGTTAGTGGTCCCTACAAGTGTTTTCTACTTCTCCAAGCTCTTGGAACAAGAACTGATTATGGAATTACAAGTGTAGATATCGGTCCTCTCCTGCTTATGGGTCTGTTAGGTGGCACGGAATAAGCCTATTAACCCTTCAGAGCCTCAGTTTCTTCATCTATTAAATGGGGAGGGGAGTGACATTTTGACTTCCTCCCCACTAGTTGCGGCTACTCATCTCACTGCCCCTGGCCCTGCAGACGCGGACCACACCCCGGCCGGGTCTCAGCTTCCCCCACCTCCATGAGCCTGCGTCCCCCACCTCCTCACCGGCCTCCTGCCCCACCCCACTGAGTCCCAACAGCCTGGCCTCTCTTCCCCCCAAATGGCCCATAGTAGCCCCATTTCTGGGCCTCTCCATCTGTCATCACGGGCTCTAAACTGACTCAGACTTGTCAGATGGGCTCTGGTCCCAGATGCCTGAGTAGGCTAACTTTTATTTCATTCATTAAAATAGCTGAACAACTGGTTGTTTCCCAATAAATTGATAGACTGCCCGTGTTGAGCAATTCTTTGTTGGTTTTTAGTTTGGAGTGAGCATGTGTGTGTGTGTGTGTGTGTGTGTGTGTGTGTGTGTGTGTTGTTGTTGTTGTTTCACTAATAAAATAATAAACAAAATAAGAAGAAAAGAACTGAACCTGGTTGGAGCCACGTCGGGGGAATCAGTCTTTCAACTCCTCTCTGACCATCCTGGTCCCACACTTCCTATTAATTTCAGGAAACAATTCCCTTCAGTTAGGAATAGATAAATAGTATGGCCCTGACTCAGGAGTCATTCCTCTTGGAGACAGGCCCAAGCCAGGTGAGGAGCCCTCTGGATGAGCAGCTCAGGTACCCTCAGTCTGCATGTGGAGGGCCGCTGTGGGGAGAGGCCAGGCAGGGGGGCTGCGGGGAGAGCCCAGGCAGGGGTGCCTCAGGGAGAGGCCAGCAGGGCTGCCACAGCAAGCTCTGGTCTCCCCTCCCACACCATACTGATGAGCTTAGTAACCGGGATCTGCCCATCAAAGGGACTAAGGGGTGGGCAGAGTGGGACATGCTATCACTTTCAACAAGAATGCTGAAAGTCCTTTCATTCTTACTCTTACCAGTAGTTTGGGAAAAACAATACAGCGGCCAACAGCCCACGTGGGAATCAGAACTACTTGATGCACAGTGGTTGGGGTCTCTTTGGAGCCACCTGGCAAGAAAAACCTCATGTAGTGTCTGTCTTCACGCCAATGAGACTGAAAAGTTCAGGGCGCTTTGGATGAGCTCCCCTCCCCAGTGGCCGGAGCCCTGCTGAGTGACTGCCAGCCAGCTACGGTGCTATTTGCTCCATGAGGGGCCTCTTCCTACACAGGCTGGACAGAGGCGTCCTGCCATGCCCTGTGTAACCATGGGCCCTCTGAGACCCCAGCTTTCTTCCAGTCCCTTCCAGAGTTCTCCACGGAAGGCACAGTACTTACATAAACTTAATGCCTTCCCTTGGACTGCGGGACCTGAGGGACCCTTCCTAAAGATGTGCCTTGGCATCCCGAAAGACTGGCACCAAACCCTGGGCTTGAGGAGATGTCCCAGGCACGCTCTGCGGTCTACCTACTTTAAGGGGTTAATACCATTTTTTAAACAATTTTTTTTTTAACATTTATTGACTTTTGCGAAACAGAGAACGAGCAGGGGAGGGACAGAGAGAGACGGAGACACAGAATCGGAAGCAGGCTCCAGGCTCTAAGCTGTCAGCACAGAGCCCGACGTGGGGCTCGAACTCATGAACTGTGAGATCATGACCCGAGGCGTAGTCAGTCACCTAACCGACTGAGCCACCCCGGCGCCCCAGGGGTTAATACCGTTTTAAGAAGAGATCGCTTTAGACAGAGTAGACAGTATTATTTTTTGAAGGAAGTTTAGAAGGAAATAGTGGTGAGACATACCCTCCTTCCCCTGCTGGACGTGAGAGCTGACCCGGGAACCAAATCTGATGACTATTGTAGGAGACTTCGTTCTCCTTCCTGGGAAGCAAAGAGGGTAGAACACAGGGACATCGTCTCATCCCCAAATTTGCCCTGGAGATTTCTGCCTTCGCTCTTTTCCTTTTTAATGTTTGTTTATCTTTGTGAGAGGTTGAGAAAGAAAGAGAGAACGAACAGGGGATGGGCAGAGAGACGGGGGGAGAGAGCATCTGAAGCAGGCTCTGCACTAACAGCAGAGAGCCCGACGTGGGGCTCGAGCTCACGAACCACAAGATATGACCTGAATCGAAGTCAGAGGCTCAACCGACTAAGCCACCCAGGTGCCCCGTGCCTTCATTCTTTTAAGAGATATTTTGAGCCTTCCCTCCGTGCCAGGCACAGGGGCAGAGGTGCAACGCCCCCTGTGACCTTCCTTGGAGCCTAAACATGGGGCTGTGTCTCCTGAGAGGCGATGACCACAGCCAGCCCCACAGACTTCACCAAACCCTCAAGCACTTTCCGGCTCTTTGGCCCATTTCTCCTGCCTTCAGTGACCTCATTCCAGGATGAGGGAATATGTACGTTGGGAAGGCTGAGCGACCATCGATTTCGGGGCCACTTGTGCCATAAAGGGGAAACAGAGGCACAGAGGACAAAGGAGCTGTCTAAAGTCACAACATGCATTTTGCCGGATCGGAGTGGAAATCCCTACTCAATCAGGCTCTTCAAGAGAGGGGTTTCCCAGATTTGGAACTCCTCCGGAATTTCTTCAAGACACCCACCCTGGGACGGCGCCGCATTTTCCCACGGTCGAAAGCAAACTTTGTTTGGAATAGACAGCAAACAAACAAACCACACTGGGCTTTTCCAAAGAGAAGATATCATACTCACAGTGCATTCAGGAGAAATCCACTGAGCCAGCCAAATGGATCTGGTTTTCTTGCTTTATTATTTATACTTCCATGGCCTCTTGGTAATGTAGACTGAAGGCCAATAAAATTAGCTGGCTTGAGTGGGCAGGTGATGGAGACTCTGGGAGCAGTGGCCACGCCACTTCTTGGGGGCTTCTCCTCATCCCCGGAGGCAGCAGCATGATATTTAGACCACACCTGCTGGGTTGTGGCTTCTCTAATGAAGTCCATTTATATCTTTTGCAACCGCCGTATTTCCCAATCGCTGTGGATCTGGGACTTGGAGTATTCTACAGGTGCACCAACCCGCAGTCCTGACATTAAATACTCAGCCCAAACATCACCGCTGTCACCGATGGGAAGAGGCAGATAGCTGGGTTTCTTGGGGTCATTCCCCTCATCCCCCCGTTTCTTGCTTTTGCGATTTTTCGAGTACTCTACAATTATCAGTTCCATTGCGTGAGCTCGCATGGAGTCCTTTAGGGGAAGAGAAATAATTACATAGATAGTTTCTCTTAGGGATAACGGGAATCAAACACTCCCATCAAAGTTCGTGCTCATTCAAGAGAATCACAAGCTGCCTTCCGGCCGCATGTTGCACGGGAGTAGTGAGACTATGCGGGGTTTGACTCCCCTTACTTTTCTGCACTTTCTGAGTTGTCTTTAAGGAACGGGTGTTACCTGAGAAGTAATTTTGAAGAGATTGGAAATAAAATGAAACTCTTCTCTTATCTTTCAAACCCGATGACCCCAGGAGGGAAGAATGAGGAACGCAAGGCACCTGTTTTCAGTTCTGCTTTCTCTCACTAATTCTAAGGAGCAGAAAAATCATTCAAATATTACCCCCCCCCCCCGCGCTTAGTGACGTTTCATAATAGGTCTTATGTGACCACAGGACCAAGAGTTTATTATTTTTTGAAGCAAGTTTAGAACGAAGTAGTGGTGAGACATACCCTCCTTCCCCTGCTGGACGTGAGAGATGACCCGGGAACCAAATCTGATGACTGTTGCAGGAGACTTCGTTCTCCTTCCTGGGAAATGAAGAGGGTAGAACACAAGGACATCATCTCATCCCTACATTTGCTCTGGACATTTCTGCCTTTATTCTTTTTCCTTTTAATGTTTATTTATTTTTGCGAGAGATTGAGAGAGAGAGAGAGAGAGAGCACGAGCAGGGGACGGGCAGAGAGAGAAGTGTTTCCTTCCTCTGGGATGCTACTTTACACAGAGATGTGACTCGCATCCTCAGAGCTGTGCAGAGCAGACGACCCAGCGAAGCCTTCTAGAAAAGAGGGGACCCTGGCTCTTTCCCAGGCCTGGGTCAGCCACATCCTGATACACTCAGAGACCAGACCAACCAGGCCGTGGGGATGTGGGGCTCGAGCTGCGAGAATCAGGAGGAGCCCCTGCAGGAGGCCGTGAGCCGCCACCTTCCCTCACCCTGGGGGGCAGGCCTGCCCGCTGGGGTGCATCTGGGCCGCATACACCGAGTGGAGGAGGTGGGAGGGCTCGCTGTGGGACTCCATTCACTGAGGGGTGTGGATGGACACGCGGCCATGGCAACGCGATGGGCTAAGGTGAGGGCGTTGGTCCTGAGATCCAGCCGGGCAGATGCTGACCCAGAATCTGGGTCTGTGCCCTGGTTTGGGAGGGAAGAACCCTGCTTGCTAATGACAGGGTGGGACCTGTGTGAGTCTTTGGACCACACCTGCTGGCTGCTGCAGACATACTCTGCTTCTGGGCAAACTCCCACGGGAGACACGCGGGAGAGGCCGGAAAGGGACAGCGCTGCGGCCAGGTGGGGATGCTTGCTGAGCAGTACTGGGCTGCACCGGGGGTGCCTGAGCTCAGACAACGCCCAGGGGCCAGTAGGCCACAGCGGAGGCCGGCCAGGCAGGGAGGCCAGGCCTTAAATCTCCGCAAACGGCTGCCCACCCCTGCCGGGGAGGAACCATTAGGGTTCTGATGGGCCAAGGTGGCCTTGCAGAGGTGGGTGCCGGTGGAGAGCAGTGGCCGTGGGAGGACCAGCCCCTTCCCAGCACCCATCAAGGGGCCGCGGCCTAGACTTGGGGCTGCCCTGACCACCTGTAGATGGGAACATTCGAGGCCCATGGATTTGGGCCTGGTGTCCATAGAGGGTTAGGAAGGTGAAGATGATTGTCCAGTCTGGGGACACCGCAGTGAGCTGACAGACCTGAGGCAGTAGCCTGCGGCAGGGGCATGGCCTGCATACGTTTTTATGGTGCAGCCACGTGTCGGGGTGAGGGGGGAACAGGGGGCTTCCGGCTGTACCCTCGCTCTTTGGTTGTCCGAGATGCTGGGCCTGGGAGAGGTCTCTATCCTAGATCTAGGAACATGTCCAGGAGCACAGGTCTGCTTGGAACACGGGAGGGCACAGAGATGAAGCCACACTCGGTAAAGGCTTATTACTGTGCATCATTAAAAGATACTTGCTGATTGGTATATTGCATTTTTCACATCAACTTTGTAAGTTAGGTGCTGTGAGACCCATTTTACGTAAGAGGAAACTGAGGTTCCTCTAGCCAGATGATTAGCGGACCTGAGACTGAAAATCAGGCCTTCTGGCTCCTAATCCCTTGTTCTAGCAATGGCTCCGGAAGACCATGGATGAAATCGGGGACCACGGCACTTGGACAGCCAGCACTGGCCTCGAGTCCCTGTCCAGACTGGCGCTCCATGCAGCCAGGCATGGAAAAGGAGACAGAGTGTCTGTCTCTTTGATGGTTTTGTTTTAAAAAATTTTAGTTTATTTATTTATTTTGAGAGAGAGTGAACGAGAGAGCGTGTGTGCAAGTGGGGGAGGAAGGGCAGAGGGAGGGGGAGAATCCCAGGCAGGCTCTGCACTGTCAGCACAGGGCCCGACGTGGGGCTCGAACCCATGAACCATGAGATCATAACCTGAGCTGAAGTCAGATGCTTAACCGACTGAGCCACCCAGGCGCCCCCCCCTTTTTTTGATGTTTAAAAAAATGTTTTTTAGGGGCGCCTGGGTGGCGCAGTTGGTTAAGCGTCCGACTTTAGCCAGGTCACGATCTCACGGTCCGTGAGTTCGAGCCCCGCATCAGGCTCTGGGCTGATGGCTCGGAGCCTGGAGCCTGTTTCCGATTCTGTGTCTCCCTCTCTCTCTGCCCCTCCCCCGTTCATGCTCTGTCTCTGTCTGTCCCATAAATAAATAAAAACGTTGAAAAAAAAATTTAATAAAAATGTTTTTTAGTTCATTTGTTTATTTTGAGAGAGAGAGAAAGAGAGAGAGAGAGAGAGAGAATGTCTGCTATTTGAATGGTCACCTCAGCCCTTGGTTCTCTCCCCTAAGGCACACACACACACACACACACACACACACACAGTCCTTGGATTGGCCTCCCCGTCCCCTCCTTTCCTCTTCGTGAGTCTTTCTTGGGCTTCACTCGGTCTCCCTCTCCCGGTTACTGGCCCTCTGTATGTCTCAGTCCTGCAGCCTCCGGTTTTGGAGCAGGCTCCCTCCAGGCTCCCCAGCCCCACAAGCCCCTTCGGCAAACCGGGTGGGCTTCTGCCCAGGACCCGCCAAGCCCGCTTCTATCACCTCCTCCCTCCCCCCGGCTCAGCCTGACCAGTTGGCCCTGCTAGGGTCCCTGCCCAGACGGCAGCCTGCCTGGAGCTCTTTTCCTGCCTGGTGAGGCCTGCACCTGCTTTCCTCGCCCCCACCCGACACGGCACCTGGCGCTTTGCGGATACCGTGGGAGCTCTGTGGATCCACTGACGGAGGCCGAGCTCACTGGGATCTGAGCGTTCGGCACCCGGGAAAGCTCGGAGACAAAGGTGAGGGCACGCTGCATACCAGTCCTTGGTTCCACGGCCTTGATGTCTGTAATGTCTCTCTGTAGAATCAGCCACCCCAGATTCCTTCCCTGGGGCAGGAGGGGAGTGACAGAGGTGGCCTAACACTGCTGTAGGACATCAACCACACAGCACAGTCCCTGCCCCGCTTCCCAGGCGTAGGCTGGAAGCAGGCATCGTGCCCTGCCCTGCCCCTAGCTCTGGGAGGTCTAGAACCCACAGGCCTTGGCCTGTGCTCTGGGCTGCTGACTTAGGTCGCCTGTAACACACAGGTGACTGATGAAGCCATATCTTGCCCTCGATCTCAGTTTACCCACCTGTTCAGCCGTGGGGGCGGGGGTGGGGGGGAGATATTAGATCTATGGTTGCCCGAGGAGGCCAGTCTCTTGGAAGTGCTGCTGTGAATCAATCGCCCTTAAAATAAACAGACCTGAAGTCTGTGTTGAATGATGTTCTAGCTGGGACTAGAGTCCGGTCTAACTGCAGAACAGCAAAGGCACCGGGGGGGAAATGTTTCAGAAAAATCTTTACGGAAAAGCAACCACAAATCACACACTAAAACGTTAAGTCCCTAATTTAATGCTTTAGTATGCTTTGGGATAAGTCCACCAATTTGATGTCAGCACTGTGTGTACGTGTAAACACGCACGTGTATGCACACACACACACACACACACACATTTAATTCTTAGCAGTCTATGAAGGAAAAACTATTGTGATTCCCACTATATAGATGAAAAACCTGAGGTTAGAAATAGCGAATCAAATGTTGAATAAGACATGGTTATTAAGTGGATGGACATCCTCGAAAGAATATCTTAATACGAAAGAAGAAAACATTAATGGGGATCCGATTAGTGGTGACATTGGGGCGAGACTGAGGAAACATGGGGACGGTCCGTAGCTGCAAGTAAAGCCGTTGCTTTAATGATTTGCAGAATTTGTCGCGATGGCTCACCGGCTTCCACGTGGCCCGGTGGCCACAGGAGACCTCGTTGCCCTCTGTTCTCCATTTCTGAGGTCTGCTCTCCTCCAACGTGGCCTCCTCTCTGTCACTGACTGGCAGAGCTTGGGTGGAAACACGGATCAGATGTCTACAATGCGCACTGAGCAGCAAGAAAGAACCCAAGTCGGCCCCGGGAGAGAGTTCCGCGACCCAGGCCTGAGCGAGCCCTTGTGAATTCCTGGTGAAGGGCTGCTTCTTAGCCAGCCAGGAGAGCACGGAAGGCTTTCTGGAGTCAGTGATGTCTTTCTAAAGTGAGGTCTGGGGCTCCTGGGTGGCTCAGTTGGTGAAGCATCCAACTCTTGACTTCTGCCCAGGTCATGATCTCATGGTCGTGGGATCGAGCCCCATGTTGGGCTCCGTGCTGAGTACAGAGCCTCCTTAAGATTCTTTCCCTCCCTCTTCCTCTGCCCCCCCCCCCCACTTGCACACGTGGGTGTGCACACGCTCTCTCAAAAAAATTTTTTTTTTTTTAAATTTTTTTTTTTTTTTAACGTTTATTTATTTTTTTGGGACAGAGAGAGACAGAGCATGAACGGGGGAGGGGCAGAGAGAGAGGGAGACACAGAATCAGAAACAGGCTCCAGGCTCTGAGCCATCAGCCCAGAGCCCGACGTGGGGCTCGAACTCACGGACCGCGAGATCGTGACCTGGCTGAAGTCGGACGCTTAACCGACTGCGCCACCCAGGCGCCCCTCAAAAAAATTTTTTAAGTGAAGTCTGAGGTTTCACTCCAGCAACCCTAGCGTGGTTGCAGCTGGACGAAGTGTGGCCCTAACAAAGCCACAGGAAGCTATGGAACGTGCATAGGTGAAGGTCGGCCTTGGGCCTCGGGAAGTCCTCCCGCCCTAAGCCCCTGCCCCCCTCCCGCCAGAGCAAGCCCAGGTAGGATTTCCGCATCTGTGCACACACACGCGCGCACACACACACACACACGGCTGATTTCTATGTACTTCTCCTCACAGGGCCTCAGTGGGTTTTGCTGCAAAATGCATTATTCATCTCCCACCTGCTTGGGAACCGGGGGCCAGGAGCAAGGTGGAGCCTTCCAAGCGTCAGCCGCTGGCTTAATCCCTTAGTCGGCAGGAGGGAGAAGCCGAGTGATGCCCCCTGACCTGCCCGTATACCTCTCCCACATTCTTGCAGCCTCTCCCGTCACGCTGGGGGTGCTTTGATAGGGATTCGCGCTAAATGTGTAGATTGCTTTTGGTAGTATTCGTTCTTTCAATCCAGGAGGAGTTTCTTTCATGAGCGCTTTATAGAAGCCCGATGTTGAGGTGGAGCCCAGGTCCCGAAATCAGAGAGGCCTGGGTTCAAGACCTGCATCCATCACGCGTTAGCTGGGCCACCTCACCTGGGCCATTTCTCCTGTCTGTGCCTCACGGCTTCCCTCTGTTCAGTGGGATTAGCGGAGGCCCAGTGGTGGGCAGTCCTTCCCATCAGACGGAGTATGTGTTATAAATAATGGATCAGGCGGCGAGAGTAGAATTTCAAGGAAGGCGGGGGTCTGTAAATAATTCTGTTATTGACCGGCGTAGAGACAGGAAGAGATGTCTCTGTTTGGGTACCTTCTAGCCGTTTTATGTGCCACAGTGCAGTGAAGTGCGAAAAACGCTCACTTCTGAGTTTTGAGAGATTTGGGGTGACGGAAAGGCTGTCTACTAAAGACCCCCAAGCCACGGGACTGGGGACGCTGAGCCGAGTGGGTGGAGAAGCGGTGAGGAAATACTCGAGAGCCTGTGCTTCCGTTCGGTCCACGCCATCCCCCGAATCCCAATCCAGGATCGGCAGCCTGGCGCAAGGCAGGAATGACTCCGAAAGCCGTTCTCACGGGGCTCACCCTGCAGGTGGACGGGGGCGAAAGGCACATCAGAAATGTGGAAGGGGAGGTTCCCCTCCTTCATCCACGTTTCTAGCACCCCTCCCTGAGTGAGCGAAAGCAAGCCGGTAAAAAATTGTGTGGGGGCCGGTAAGGAGATCTCCTTGATTTGCAAGGGTGTATTCTGAGCTGTGATCTGATACCAGCCAGACTTTAAGGAGGACCGGTCTCTACAATCCAAGACAAAATGAAGGACAACTACTTTGGGAGAGAGAATACAGTGGCTGAAACTTCATACTGAGGTGTGAATGACTAATATCAGATGGCTTCAGCGGGGGCAAGGAAAGAAACAGTAGGGGCCTAGGGATCTGAAGCAAGGAGGAAAAGACTGCAGAGTGGGGAAAGACGACAGAACAAGGAGACGGAGGGTGGGGACCGGAGGACTGTAGCTGAAGTCAGCGAATGTGGGTCCGGGTTCCCCATCTGCCGTTTCCTGGTGACACAACCCTCTTCAGGTTGCTTCATCTTGAAAGATCTTCATTTCCTCACCCATAAAATCAGGGAATGCTTGAGAAATCCGCTGGGAGGACTGATGAAACACATGACTGTCAGAGGTGCTGTGTCAACCATTGCCCTCCCCCCCCCCCGGGCCCGGCTCTTCCAGGACTTGGGAATTTTGCAGGGGGTCCCCGATGGCCGGACCAGCAGCCCTTGTAGTCTTCCCTTCGGGTGTGTATTTGAAAAAGTTCTGTGTGCTGGCCTCCAGATCTGTGTGGGGGAAGGATTAAAACACCAGCCCCTCGCAGCTGCCGACGTCATAAAGTCGGGCGTCTAGACACCCGCATAACCTGACCTGTGGGGGCTTTGTCAGCACCTCTGTGTCTCCTCACGAGGCCGGAAGCGACTTCCCTCCTTAACTGAGCAGCCAGGCTGTTCTGGGGGCCCCTCAGAGGACTCGTGGCCCGAGCAGGGGGCTGGGCATGAGACGTGCCAGGCTCCCGGCGTCACCTCAAAATCTCAGGCCCCTGCCCCTCGACTTGCTCACCTGTAAAATGGGTATGATCATCCTCACCCCTCCACAAGCAAAGCCCCCGAAACTGTGTCTGGCGGGCAGAGGCACTGCCCAGGAGCTGCTTTTATGGTCCTGCTATTATCGTGATCATTGTTATGCCTAATTGCGATTGCTTCATGATGACACTGGTAATGGAGATGAGCCACGGAGGGCGGAGCATTTCCACGGGGGTGTCCGCATCACCTCGCCACACCCACCGCACCTTCCATCACAGCTGCCTCCCACCTGGCACGCTCCGGCGGCCTTGGGCAGGCCGGGCCGGGCGGGAGGCGTGTGCCAGAGGCACGCGGGGGGTGCTGGCTGTCAGAGGCACCACCAGGCAGACCTCTCTGCCGGTCCCTGTGCAGCTGGGAGTCATCCCTCAGTTACGGCTGGCGGAGGTGGGAGAACAATGTTCAGAACTCCGTCCGAGGTGGGGGCAACCGGGCAGGACTGGGGCGGGCGGGGTTGGGGGTTGGGCCGCATCCTCGGAAGTGGCCCTAAGGGCCCTGGTGGTGTGACTGGGTCCATGTGAGCCACCAGGCAGGGGGATTGCGGGTGGGCCCAGATTTTCTCTGGGCCAGTGGGTCCGGTCCCGAGGACTTGATCTGGGCCAGTGCCGGTATCTGGCGGGGGGCAGGGGAGGGCTCTGGGAGGTGCAGGGCTTCTGAGGTGGTGGCGGCTGGTGACTGGAGACAGGCAGGTGGTGGAACTTTGAGTCCAGAGTCATTTGAGACAGGGCTTCGGCGACCCCTGGGCGTAGGGAGTGAGCAGGGGGACAAGAGCGAGGCTGGGTGTCAGGACAGGGAGAGGAAACAACGAATCAGGACCTCGAGCACTGTGCTGGGCCCCCAGCATGCCACCCCCTAGCCCTTCTGCCACAGAGACCGTCACTCCTCCGTGTTCTGACTCTGTCCCGTGGCTCTCTGCTCCTTCATCGCCTCGTGGTGCCTTCCTAGCCAAGGGGACATACCTGGCTGCAGCCATCACTCTCAGCACCTCCCAAGGCTTATGTCTTACCTTCTGCCTTAGCTCTCCCGGGTCCCACCGGCTAATCCCAGGGCCCAGTTTGTCCCTCCCTGGTTCAGGTGTCTTGCTCTGGGCCAAACACCTTTGGATGAGGGGTCAGGGCAGGACAGGTGATAAGATGACAGCTCGTGCAGGCCCCCTGGGGAGGGGTCGTGTCCATAAGAAGGACGGGAAGGCACTTCAGCTATCGCATACACACGCACAGGCACACACACACGCGTGCGTCCACACACATATGTACATGCAGGTTATGTTAATACAATAGGACGATGTGGAGGAAGACATAGCATTAAGAGGAGGGCAGCCGGCAGGCCGGCCTTAAGCGTCAATGAACTTGCCCTCTGGAGTATACCGCACAGCCGTCTGGGTCCTGGGGCCAAGGACCCGGCGAGGAAGGCCACGTGGCTATCGGTAGCTCTGCAGGTCTCGGTGTGAATGCACGTGTGGCGCTCGCCCCCTTGCCGTGCCGTGGGCATCGGAGCAGGGGGACGGTGTCTAATACGTTTGGCGGCATAGGTGCACCTGTTGTGGCAGGAAGCACAGCAGAGGATTTCAGGGTGCGTTTGGGAGGCGCGTGTCTCAGTAGAACCGCCTTCACCGGTCTCTTTCCTCCAGGAGGGCATCACCCACCTTCGTGTGAAACCCTTCGTCAGCCTCCACTCACGCCATCCAGTCACAGACATGTGTCCGGCACCGACCGCAGGCTGAGCCCCGGGACACGGCAGCGGGTGAGGCTGACGCGAGCCACGCCCTTGTGCACCTGACGCTGGAGTTAGGGAGAGAGACACGATGACCGCTGTCCGGGTAGGTATGTCTGCATGTTTGGACGCCCACCGTCTTGTGCGTTGGGTCGATCGTTTTCTTTTCTCTATGTGTCGGATGCTTGCGGCAGTGGTGGTGGTGGTGTTGACAGTAAACAAACGCTTATCCTGATAATTGGTTAATTGCAATTGTCATGTGACTGAAAAGAAGCACTGACTCTTTTCCTTTTCTTCGTCTTTTTAACGTTTATTATTTTTTTATTTTTGTAATATAATCTATTGTCGAATGGGCTAACATACAGCGTATACAGTGTGTTCTCGGCTTCAGGAGTAGATTCCCATGATTCATTGCTTACATACAATACTCGGGGCTCGTCCCAACAGGCGCCCTCTCCAGTGCCCATCACCCATTTGCCCCTCCCCCCGACGCCCATCAACCCTCAGTTTGTTCTCTCTACTTAAGAGTCTCTTATGGTTTGCCTCCTCTCTGTTTGAAACTATGTTTTCCCCTTCCCCTCCCCCATGGTCTTCTGTTAAGTTTCTCAAATTCCACATACGAGTGAAAACATATGACATCTGTCTTCCTCTGGCTGACTTATGTCACTCAGCATAATACCCTCCAGTTCCATCCATGGTGTCGCAAATGGCAGGATTTCATTTTTTTCTCATGGCCAAGTAGTGTTCCGTGGTACATATAAACCACATCTTCCTTATCCATCCGTCAGTGGATGGGCATTTAGCGTTCGTCGTATAGTGGTTAACATAGCTGCCTTCCTTTTCTTCATCTTCACGTTAAGATACATTGAAATCCTCAGCCCTCAGCTTGCCCTTGGCCATCTATCCCTTGGCCATCTATCCCTGAGTGGGAATAAGGTTCTGGAGGTAGTCAGGTGGACTGTGAAGACGGGAGGGAGAAATAGCAGAAGAACAGGGGCAAAAATGGCGGTCTTGGTGCTCAAGGTGGAATTGCCTCCCTTGGCCTGCCCTCCACTACCTTTCATTCACTCAGCATTCATTCATTCATTCACTCATCCACTTGTAAGTTTTTGCTGACTGCGTCTCTGTGCCCGGCACCGTGTCAGGCTTGGGGACACAGGGCTCAAGCGTTCCCTCAGGCTGCCGCAGGTCCGGTTTCCCCTAGGGAAAGTGCAATGGCACTTTAGTGCAATGACTTTAGCCAGAGACATGTCTGTAATTCCTCTGTAGTTCCCCTACGCCAGTCTGCTGAGCGAGAAAATGAAGTCCCCACTCCAGAAATTTAACAGAAGTAATAGGAGTACAGGCTGGAGTCCGGAGAGGGAACTGAGGCACCAGTCCGGGGAAACTTCAGACTCGGGCCCAAGACGAGGCGAGCGGGGGAGCAGGCTGGTGTAGCCAGGCATCCAAGAGGGCAGAAGCCCCTCTGGGCCCCGCCGTGCCACCTGGCATGAGTCCCACTGCCCAGCACCGGCAGGAGCTGTGGGGACAGGAGGCACTAGGTCTCTCTCATAGAAGATCTCCTCCCCCGGCGGGTGATAACGACAGCCACTGGGGCTTCTTAAAAAGATGAAAGCTCCAATCTGCTTCTGGGGAATTGTGGCAGAAAGCGGGTTTTTCTGTCACTTTGGGGGCCACTTCATCGATCCTGTTTCTATGCCGTCCTCCCTAGGGGTTTCTAAAGCAACGCCCTATGCCAGCGTTGCCTTGAGCTGCTTTTTCCTTCCAATGGGACTCGGATCCTGGAGCGGTTGCATAATGTCACGTTCTGCTGGGGCGAGCCGGCCACCTGCTCGCTGACCCGGTCCCGTTCCCCAAGCAGCCCTGCGAGAGACCGTTCCCCTGCTTGAAGGAGAAGCAAAGGCAGCTTCCACTGCGGGGTAAGTGCTTGCCTCTCAGCACCTGGCCCGCCGTCCATGGCCCCGTGAGTGGCCTCCACCCACCTCTCTAGAAGCATCCCAGCTAACCGCGCGTCTACACCGCACATCCTTCTGCAGGAACGTTCACACTCCCCCCTTCGGGACGGCCCTTTCTCTTGAAAGCCCCTCTACTCCAGCTTCTGCACAATAAGCCCTTCAAGTGAAGTTCCAAAGCCTCCGGAGAGCCTCTCCGATTCCTTGATTAGAAGAGGCCACTCCTGCCTCTTCCCCACCGGGCTCAACCTGCGTGTTTCCAGGGCACAGATCACGGGCTGTTTGGTGCTCATCATTTCCTGTGGTTTCAGCACCACCAGTAGCCTATGAACGTGTGTGTCCGGCCCGGGTCTGGTGGATGTGAAGAATGTGGCCAGCAGACAGCACCCGGCGCTTGGCTCCTTCTGGGTCTACCGTTCCCCGGGGAGGCTGTGTCCCGAGATTGAGCTTCATGGGATGAGAAGGCCCGGCCGTTTCAGCCCACTGAATGGTGCCCCCTCTCGCGGGAACCGACCAAAGCCCTGTCTGCGAGCACTGGAGTCCACGTTCCCATCTGCCCACCTTGCTTCCTCCCGTTTCCGTTCACGGGTGCTGGTCCCCCCCACCAGGCATCTTGTACCCCAAACCCCATCTCAGCGTCCGCTTCGGAGAGCCCAGCCAGCAACACCAGGCCTTCTCCTCCTGGGCTTCTTCGTCCTTTCATTCGGCAGGTCCGCGTGGAGCCCTGACTGTGTGCAGACACTGTTCTGGGCAATTGGAATCGGGCAGCAAACAACGTGGGGATGCAGACCAGAAAGAAACACATGCATGGACAAGACGATGTGGAATGTCACGAGAACGGACAGGGAAGGAGTCAGGGAGTAACTTGGGGGTAACCACCTCAGGCAGAGAGAGGGGTGCTGTGGGAAAGCTTGTCTGGGGAGGAGACGTTCTAACAGAGTGTTGAGGGTGTGGCAGTCGCCGGCCATGGGAAGCATGCATCTATCTCGTTCTTTTTGCTCAATGGCCTCCTGGACATCTCACCAAATGTTCCCGGGCCCCAAGTGGCTTAGGAGGCTTCAACTGTCCCCAGTGCTTACTACCCTCATCTGCCTGTGTCCACGATCCCGGGGAACCCCACCCTTGTCCATCAGTCACTCCGCCCCCTCCCTCTCCCGAATCACCAGGTCCCGATGCCCCAATCTTCTGGGCTGACCACACCCCCAAGCCGACCGGACTGCTGTGCCACATTCTGGCCCTCGGCACCTGCCATCAGTTGTTGCAATACTCGCCCAACAGATCGCCCTTCTCCAACTGGAAGCATCCACCTCGCTCTGGAGATCCAGATCCGGTGTGCCTGCCTATGCAAGCCCTCTGCCCGACCCCACCCTCGTCTGCCCCATGAATGAGCCACCCACCAACTTCGGGGTCACACATCACCTGGTGTACTAGTGTGCTCAGGCCGCTGTGACAAAGAACCACAGCCTGGGCGGTGAAACAACAGACACGAGTTCCCTCACGGTTCTGGAGGCCAGAGGTCTGAGGTCAAGGTGTCAGCAGGGCCGCGCTCCCTCTGAGACTCTGGAGAGAGCTGTTTCGTGCCCTTTTCCAGTTCCTGGGGGCCCCAGGCAGTCCTTGGGGTCCCTTGGCTTGTGGCTGCGTCAGCCCAGCCTCTGCCTCTGTCGTCACGTGATGCTCTCCCTGCATCTCTGCACATCATCTCTCTGTGCACGTCTGTCTCTGTGTCCCAATTTTCCCTCTTCTGGAAGGAACACAGTTACATTGGATCCAGGTTCACTCTAATGATGTTATTTCAAGTCGATTACCTCCGTAAAGATCCTATTTCCGAATAAGATCATATCCGGAGATAATGGGGTTAAGACTTCAATGGGGTTAAGACTCTTTCAACCCATGGCACCTGCCATGACTCTACCTTACTCTTAAGTCACACCTTGGCTTCCACTGGGGCCACTCCCCTGCCCTTTCCCATTCCAGTGCCTGGATCAGTGGTCTTCAACCTTCTTTGATTTTGCAGCATGCTTATTTTTAACATATAATTTTATATGCTACCCTGACATAACAAACCCAAAGTGGAGGTGCTCTCTGATTAAACAGGAAGGTGGGGAAAATTGGGGGTGACAGCCCCTGCCAAGGCACCTTCACTGGCTGGCCTCTGAGGGAGTCTGGGGTGCCACAGACCACGGTGGAGAGACACCAGCTGGACAACAGGACCCGTGGCCAGGAGCCTGGGCCTTGGTCGACTGGAACCCTAGGACCCCAGGTCTGTGCCCTCCTGCCTCGAGCTTCTGTCCAAATATCAGCTTCAGAGACATCTCCCCTGGTGATCCAGCAACAGATCTTAAGGCCTTACTTCCACCCTCTTCCTGTCTTACTTTCCTCTCTAGCACTGGTTACCATGGTTACCATGTTTGTTTGTTTTCCATCTCTCTCCCCCCACCCCTCACTGCCCACAAGGACAGCCACCTCCTTGCTGTTCCCCCAGGGCCTGGAACGATGCTGGTAGCTGGTAGATGCTCACTGAGTATTTGTTAGATGGATGGATAGATGGATGGATGGATGGATGGACTTTTTCTTTTCACAGCTTTATTGAGAAAGAGTTCACATTCTATACAACTCTGGCATTTAACGTGCACAAGTCAATGTGTATTCGTGGAATACGTGACATTCCAATGTGAATTCCAGCGGATTCGTGGAGGTGGGGGAGACACCACGGATCATTATCACGAGAGGCCTTCCCCTGAATGATACCAGAAGAAAGAACATTCTTGTTACTGGCATAATAGTTTATTACACATATTAGTGTGTGGAAAAGAGAAAATCAGGGGTTTGGATTGTGAGACAAATACGAACAGGTAGGTTTTTGTAGGTAACATCTTTCTGTTTTGTTTTGTGGGAAAACGTAGGTGTTACGCTAAGAAATGAAATAACGTATATAAGTGGACACCTGATGCATACATATTAAAAGTTATTTAATTAAATGCTGCATCTTCATTAACTTTAAAATAATTGGGGGCACCTGGGTGGCTCAGTCGGTTAAGCATCTGACTTTGGCTCAGGTCAGGATCTCGCAGTTTGTGAGTTCGAGCCCCGCGTCGGGCTCTGTGCCGACAGCTCAGAGCCTGGAGCCTGCTTTGGATTCTCTGTCTCCCTCTCTCTCTGCCCCTCCCCCTCTCACACTCTATTTATCTCTCTCTCTCTCTCTCTCAAAAATAAATAATAAAACATTTTAAAAAATTAAAAAAAATAATTGAATAGCTGTAGCTGACACTTATGGTTTCTGTTTGCTGAGAATCTCCTTATTCAGAACCTTCCCGTTCCCCATCTCTGGATGCTTACCATCACCCTGGCACCTGCCGCACGGTACAGCGTGTCTCCAAACTCAACACGTGATTGGCTGGTCCCACGGGAGCTCCGGACGCCAGCTGGGCCTGTCAGCCCCCTTCCTCTGGGATCTGGACTCCAAACTCACGCCTGCTTCGCCAGGCTGCCCTCGGCAACAGAGGAGACGTAGGCCTGGAGAACTTGGCGGCTTGGATCTGCCACATGGACGAAGGGGGAATAAGCTGCTTGTTGGGAAGAGAGAAAAATCAAGCATCAGAAGCAGGAAAGACAGTGGAAAAGAAGAAGAAGGGGGAGAAGGGCCAGGTGGAGGGAAGGCTTGGATGCAGGGGATTTTCTGCACCTGCCGGAAACCGGGGTCTGGATGGGTTACTAAACACAGGCTCCAGGAGACACCCGGAGCTGGCCCCTTGCATCCATAGCAACTGGCTTAGGAAAGCATCAAACAAATGAATGCATGCGATGAAGTGTGACATTGATGGACAGGATCGTGTGCACCATAAAGCGTCTTTTGGGGGCTTTCTCCCTTCACCCCCAATTATCCCCTGTTTCTTGCGATCCTTGTAGATTTCCATCTAAGGGCTGCAGGGAGGAGAGCTTTGGGGTTCTCTGGGCAAAATTTCCTTGCCCAGACACTCTCTCTCTAAGCCCCTGTGGCCCACTGGGAGGGACCTAGCCAAAGCCCCTTGCTCCTGTCCCACCCTTTCAGCCTCAGTGCCCTGCTCCCAGCTGACACATAAATTCTCCAGGGAAATACGGTTTCAGTCTGCTCGGTCGTGACAGAGCCCCAGACTTTGAGCACAACACCCGCTCCATCTCCCTTTCCGGAAGGATCTCTGCCACCTCTAGACGGGTCCTGTGCCTTCTCTTCTCAATGGTGGCTCCTCTGGGAAGGTTGCAGTTATGAGGACAGATCGGTGAAAAATTAGCACCAAATCTGTGTATCCCTTTGGTCTCCTTTTTTTGTGGTTCTCTCCCATGACCACCCAGGCATCCCTAACGAACGCAGATGGTGTCGTTTGCAGGCTAAGGTGTCACCCCCATGCAGAACTTTGTGGTTCAAAACAAACTATTTGAGAAAGAAGTCAAACCATGAGAATTTATAAAGATTCCGATATAAGGTGGCCATTATCGTCCCTAGCTGCAGGGAGCAGGGCCACTTCCAAGTGCTGGCCATTGCGTGTGTGTGTGTGTGTGTGTGTGTGTTACCTTATCTAATTCTTGCCCCCACCACGAGGTGGGTAATTTTACCCATGTGATAGAGAAGGACACTGAGGCTCAACGTTGTGCAGCTGATAAAACAGAAAACCAGGACCCAGGTCGTCTTTTCAGACCCCATCACTGAATTCTCCTGTGCCCTCTGCTGCTTTCCATAGAGTTGCCTATTTGCACATCCAGTTTTTTAAAAAAATATTTATTTATTTTTGGGAGAGCACAAGTGGGGGAGGGACAGGGAGAGAGAGGGACAGAGGATCCGAAGCAGGCTCTGTGCTGACAGCACCGAGCCCGATGTGGGGCTTGAACTCATGAACCGTGCGATCGTGACTGGAGCCGTCAGACGCTGAACCGACTGAGCCACCCAGGCGCCCCTGCACATCCAGTTTGTACAGGATTTCATTTCTGCTGCATTTTGAGATTAAATTGTCTTCTACGTTAGAGTGAAAAACAGCTTCAGGTGCAGAATTTTAAACCACAGGCATCCCATCCTTACCCCATGACCCAGCTTCTGGAAAGTACTACCTGGTGCCCTGGAGGGAACTCGAAATGGTAAAGCCTTCTGAATTGAGAGGGAGGACCCTCTGAGCAGCAAGCTGGGGTGGCGATGCTATTGGTCACCAAAGAGAACAGCATGTATTCCCCAAAGCGTTCTATAGTTCCACCTCCAGGAAAGGGAAGAGACTGGGGGCTTTGCAGGGAAACGGTAGGGACAAAGAAGAGTGTGTACAATGTTCAGTGATATCACTTAACTAAATAGAAACTTAGGGGGGAATATGTGTTTTCCTCACTTACTTAATTCACAATGCAACCTCCTATCCGAGGTCCTGATCTTCTTCCCAGAGGCTACAGAACAGACCAGTGTCAACAAAAGAGACTGATTCAAAGAAAGCACCCGGCATGCTCTCAACAGGGCTTAGGAGACGGTGAAATCCTAACATTCATACGGCAAATCGCAAAGCTCTTGGGTCGCATAACTTCAGTCTCCTCAGTGACCTTGTGAGTGGACAGTCACCCTTCTTACAGGTGGGAAGCATAAGAGAGGTTAGACATTGCATCAAAGATCACTCAGCCACAATAATAAATGTTAACACCAGCCCCCAGCCCTATCCCCCAACCCTGCCTGTCCACATCCGCGTCCCCCACCCTTTCCTAGTACAAATGCTCTGCCAAGTCCAGTTAAAGTGAACTGAGTTATGAAGAATGGAGGCAGCTGGTCCCAGATGGAGTAAACGCTACACGTACTCATTCACTCACCATTAAATTGAGTCACTGCTTGTGCCGTCCCGGCATGGCACCTCTGGGCACCTCTATGCCCTCCACGGTCTCCCAGGCCAGTAGGAAGGACGGACAACAGGACAAGGCAGGAAGTGAGAAGCCCAAATGGTGGGAGACCAGAGAAGAGCTCCTAACTCAGCCTGACACGGGGAATAGGCAGAGAAACTGTCTTGGGGAGGTGACACTTAGGGTGAGTCTTCAAGGACTTTGCTGGGCTCAGAAGGGGGACATCAGAGGAAAAAGGGGTAAGAGAAAGCAGAAAAATGAGTGAGTGCAGAGACTCGGAGAAGGGAGACAGCCTGGCACACTTAGTTCCAGAAGCTGTAAGCTACTTAGTGTGACTGGTTAGTGGAGTGAGGGTGGAGACAGCGACAAGGTCTGGGGTGGGGCGGGGACAGTCCCGACAGACCTTGGAAGTCCATCAAGGGAGTTTGGACTTTCTGTGGGTGCAGCACCTGGGGTTTGGGAGAGAAGAAACAAGATCGGCTTGGAAAATTCTCTCCGGCTCTTGATTGCTGGGGAAAGGACAGGGACACCAGGGGGACAACCGGAAGGTGACTGTCACGAGTCAGCCTAAGTGACCTCTAGTGCCGCTTCCTGGTGGTGCTGCCGTGGTTTGGGGTACGGTGAGGAGGAAGCAGGAGACCAGAAAAACCCAAACCCCACTTTATTCATTCATTCATTCATTCATTCATTCATTCCTGAGAAAGAGAGCATGTCCGTGCACATGCATGGGAGAAGGGCAGAGGGGGAGAGATTCTTAAGCAGACTTCCTGCTCACTGCAAAGCCCACCGCAGGGCTCGATCCCACAACCCTGGGATCATGACCCAAGACAAAATCAAGCATTGGACACTAAACCGGCTGAGCCACACAGGTGTCCCCAGACCACATTTTATTTTATTTTATTTTATTTTATTTTATTTCATTTCATTTCATTTCATTTCATTTCATTTCATTTCATTTCATTTATGTATTTATGTATTTATTTATTTAATTTTTAAATGTTTATTCATTTTTTGAGAGACACAGAGAGACTGAGTGCGAGAGGGAGGGGCAGAGAGAGAGGGAGACACAGAATCCGAAGCCGGCTCCAGGCTCCGAGCCGTCAGCACAGAGCCCGACGCGGGGCTCGAACCCACAAACTGCGAGGTCATGACCTGAGCCGAAGTCGGCCGCTTCACCTAGGGAGCCACCCTCCCCCCTGCCAACCACATTTTATATCCAAATGCAGAAGTGATGCAAAACAAATGTGATGCATTTGGGAGAAAAATGAAACAGAACTCTTCTTTTAGCCTGGGCACATTTGAAATACCAATAGCTCAGGAAAAAAAAAATACACGGTTCCAAACAGAAGCATGGGTGCTGTTTAAGAGCAGGTGAGGCAGAGGGAAAAGGGAGAAGGGACACGAGGGAAACAAGGGCTCTGACGGGGAAGGAGGTCATCGCTGCCGCTTCCTGGAAACTTGCGCACCCAAGGGGCGCCCACGCCAGCACACGACACGTTAGTGCTAACGTGGCATGAAGTCAGATACCTGACGTCCACTCCCAGCTCGAGCCTTGGCCGTGACGCTTGTATCCGTTACCCACTGCCATGAGAGCGCCGTGTCACAAACAGCCTGAAGGCTTCAGAGGCGTAGGACCAGCGCCCACGGTTCATGACTATGGAGCCAGCCAGGTGACTGGTGACTCCGTCAATTTGTTCTGGGCTCGGTCGCACGTCTGGAAGCCGCCGGCCTCCCCCCAACCCAGGCTGGGTTCCCACAGGATGACGCAGCTCTACTCCACATGCCTGCCCTTCTCCGGGAGGCCAGCCTGGGTATCTCCCTCTCCTGATGATGACAGAGGCAAAGACGTCAGGCGGAAACACGAAAGCCCTGGGCTGAGAACTAGCACACCGTCGCTTCTACCTCGATCTGTTGGCCAAACCCGAAACCAGGGTGTGAAGACGCCGCACGTCTACGGGCAGGGGGCAGGCACGCAGGGCGGGGCGAGGCACCGGGGCTATGTCTGCAGTCTCCGCAGCAGGTGCTTACCTGAGACACGAACATTGGTGAAATGAGGATTTTAAGGGCACCCCTCCCCGGGGAGGTGCTGGTAAACGTTATCCGGCTTTGTGACCCTTGTCGTGCGTGTGAGGTACTCTACAGAGCCCAGGACTTGGTAAGGAGGGTCAAAGAGACTATTTTTATTGCCACAGAGACACCGCTGTAGGAGTCACAGAATTCTACTGATGCCAGCCTCCCTCCTCCCACCGCACAATCCCATGGACGTGCCTCATTTCTCCAGTGCGTTGATGGGGGTGATGGGAACTAACCACTCCCGGCTCACAACCCCTCCCGGATTCCTCAGGGTCTCCACTCCCCGTGAACTCCCCGTCGGTTCCTGGTCCTTTTCCATGCCATCCCAACCTGCGTTTCTTTTCTTTTCTTTTCTTTTTTTTTCTTTTCTTTTCTTTTCTTTTCTTTTCTTTCTTTCTTTCTTTCTTTCTTTCTTTCTTTCTTTTCTTTCTTTCTTTCTTTCTTTCCTTTCTTTTCTTTCTTTTCTTTTCTTTTCTCTTCTTTCTTTTCTTTTCTTTCTTTCTTTTCTTTCTTTTCTTTCTTTCTTTCTTTCTTTCTTTCTTTCTTTCTTCTTTCTTTTTTAATGTTTATTTATTTTTGAGAGACAGAGCACAAGCAGGGGAGGGGCAGAGAGGGAGACACAGAATCCAAAGCAGGCTCCAGGCTCTGAGCTGTCGGTACAGAGCCCAACGCGGGGCTCGAACCCACAAACCAGGAGATCATGACCTGAGCCAAAGTCGCACGCTTAACCAACTGAGCCACCCAGGCGCCTCTTTAAACTTTTTTTTAAGTTTATTTATTTACTTATTTTGAGAGAGAGTGAGTGAGTAGGGGAGGGTCAGAGAGAGAGGGAGAAAGAGAATCCCAAGTGGGCTCTGAGCAGTCAGCACAGAGCCCAACACGGGGCTCCAACCCAAGACCTGGAGATCACGATCTGAGTGGAAGTCAGATGCTTCACCGACTGTGCCCCCCCAGCCTGCTGTTTGAATTTCATTTCTCAGTTTTCTGCCATTTGTACCCAGTGGCTCAGTCACACCAGATCACTACCCATTCCCTGCCTCACAGGCCAGGATCCACACCCCATGTCAGTCACTAGCAGCAGCTGCTAGGCTGCTGTACGACATCCTCACTCTGGGACCCAGACCCCTTCCCAGGCGCTGCTGGTCACAGTGGCGGTGGGGAAAGGAAGCACAGTGAGCCCATTCCCATAAGGGACACACATCACTTCTGCACACATTTGAGTGTTCAGGGTCAACACAGCATCTTTCCGGGAGAGGGGCGGCAGACCTAACAGCCCACCTTCACTTCAAACTCCCAAACTCTGGGGCGCCTGGGTGGCTCAGTCAGTCGAACGTCTGACTTCGGCTCAGTCCGTGGGTTCAAGCCCCACGTCGGGCTCTGTGCTGACCGCTCAGAGCCTGGAGCCTGCTTCAGATTCTGTGTCTCCCTCTCTCTCTGCCCCTCCCCCACTCATGCTCTGTCTCTCTCTCAAAAATAAACAAACATTAAAAAAATTAAAAAAAAAACCCAAATCCCTGGCACTCTTTATTTAGAAAATACTCTTAAATAGATTAAAAAATCTATTGCCAAGCTTTTTCAAGTTTACAGATATATGAGAATTTTTATAAGTGACAGGCTCACAGGGCTTCCAACATTAATTAACAATAGAACTCTTTCCGTATACCAGTTTAAAAAAAGAATATTCAAAGAGTGAGCCTGGGTTTTGTTTGTTTGGTCTTTTGAAAACAGTTACTGTCTCGCTTATAATTAAAATTCCTTTTATATAGAAGAAACCTTTTTTTTAGAAATAAATCCACTTGGAAAGGAGATCCATTTCTTGTTGCAAAAACAAAATAAAGTCAACAAATTTGAAAACACCTACACTAGTAAAAGCAACAAAATATGCAACGTATCTTTAAGAACCAGAGTGAACACATATGGTGTCTGTCTTTCTCTGACTTATTTCACTTAGCGTCACACTCTCCAGTTCCATCCACGTTGCTACAAAAGGCCAGGTTTCATTCTTTCTCATTGCCCGGCCATAGCACTGCTAGGAATTTACCCAAGGGATATAGGAGTGCTGATGCATAGGGGCACTTGGACCCCAATGTTTATAGCAGCACTTTTAAGGCTTTCAACATAATTCTTCGTCTTGTAAAGATACAATGTGAGATGCTCTTTTTACAAAACTCATTATATCGACAGTATCTTTCAAATCAAGACACTTGGAATGACTCTGTATCTTAATATAAAAAAATTAGGGGCGCCTGGGTGGCGCAGTCGGTTGGGCATCCGACTTCAGCCAGGTCACGATCTCGCGGTCCGGGAGTTCGAGCCCCGCATCGGGCTCTGGGCTGATGGCTCAGAGCCTGGAGCCTGTTTCCGATTCTGTGTCTCCCTCTCTCTCTGCCTTTCCCCCGTTCATGCTCTGTCTCTCTCTGTCCCAAAAATAAATAAACGTTGAAAAAAAAAAATTTTTAAAAAAAATTACAGAGTTTTTTTTTGTAAAATTAAACATATCAGTAATATAGCTTGCTTGCCCAAGATATAAGAGAAGAGTTTCATGTATGATGCTGCTTTTATAAACATACCCCAGAATCCTTTGCATATTCTAGTCTAAATGGATACTGTGTCCGTGCCTACACTCTTTTCCCATAAAAATACTGTTTTGACTTAATAATGAAGTGTTGAAAAATATATATTCTTCGGTACATTTTTCCCTTAGAATTTCACCAAAAAACAATCATTTTTTTTAGATACACTTTGTTGCTGCCACAGGATGTAAGAATCTAGCAAACCTGCTAATTTGAGACATATTAGACTCGGTGTCGTCATCCAGCCATAAGCAAACCACCCACGTGAGGAGTTTCTTCTAGTCAATCTCCGTTTTGGATCTTCAGCAACATTTTATCTCGTTCACTAAACAGTGTCTGCTGACAGATGAGTTCACTGCTATCCTGTGGTTTTCGCTATATTATTTGAATCATTTTTACTATGACCAACAATATGTGTCTTTTTGTTTTCGCATATTGAAAGAAAGAAAGATAGAAAGAGGCTTCCCCCATAAAGATGGTCGTATTCTTTTTCCTGATCTGGGTCCTGCCCATTCGGATGTGTTCATTTTGTGAGTAATTAATGAGCCATGCGTTCGTCGTATTTGCTTGTTTCTATATGTGTATTGCACCTCGATGCAAAGTGTTTAAGGAGATTTCTCAAATGTGCTATCGAAATGAATACCATTTTGTAATGTTCCAGATTGAGCGACACATGATCTTAGACACTGCTGCAGAAATTTACAGATGGGTCTTAGTTCTTAAACTAACTGGGATCATTCTGTACTTTTTTTTTTTTTATTTTTTTTTTCAACGTTTATTTATTTTTGGGACAGAGAGAGACAGAGCATGAACGGGGGAGGGGCAGAGAGAGAGGGAGACACAGAATCGGAAACAGGCTCCAGGCTCTGAGCCATCAGCCCAGAGCCTGACGCGGGGCTCGAACTCCCGGACCGCGAGATCGTGACCTGGCCGAAGTCGGACGCTTAACCGACTGCGCCACCCAGGCGCCCCTCATTCTGTACTCTTAAAGCTAACATTTCAAGGAACGATATTCACTGAGGGGTGAATTTGCCAGAACTGCGTTCAGCTACAAGTAACACAAAACCTGACCCCCCAAAACACCCCTGGTTGAACAGATTAGAGGGTTGCTTTTTCTCACCTCACAGAAGGATGACAGTTCCTGGCACTGTCTCAGCAGCTCAAAGACGTCAGGACGAGTCTCCACCACCGTCTTGCCCTTTCTCTCATGATGACAATACAGCGGCCGCATCACTGGTCCGCACATCTGCATTCCAGAAGGAGGAGGAAGCCATAAGGGGGAGGGGTACTGTCTATGTGAGAAAAAGAGAGTTCTCCAAAAATCCTTAGAAGAGGTCTCACTATTTGTCTTTAGCCAGATTTCTGCCCCAGTGCTCATCCTTCGTAGCACGGAGAGGGGGAAATGGAGCTTTTTTGCTGGGCACATGGGTACTCCTACAAGAGGAGAGGCAGTGGGCGGGGTCTCCAGGAAAGGCCTGGCGTAGTTAGTTACCGACCATGGATGTCAACCTGTGCTTCAGACGGTCTCTGTGGCCTCTTGAGCACTTTGGCTGGTTCCTTATGGGATGTGGCTTGGCCGCCAAAGTCCCTTGCAGCGGGGCTGATGGGAACCAGTACCAGGAGGATGTGCAGGCCACGGGGAGCCCACAGCAGCCTTTGTGCGAGTGCGGAGAAGGTGTTCCATCCAGGCGGACACAGCCCCACATGTGGCAGGAAGAACTGGCCAGAGGGGTATAGGTGGGATTTCAGGCCCCACTCGCCTCCTGCTTGGGTGCCTCTGTGCAGTGCACAACCTGCACAACTATATATGGCCGCCTCTAGTGCAAGACGTGTCGGTTCTGCCATTTTCTGTTGGGACAGTTCTCTTTGCATAATCCACAGCTTCTCGCAGGACTCTCTTTAGGTGGGTTACCCATTTGCTAGTGTTCCTTACCGGTTAACCCCTGGGTAATATATTCTGTATAAAAACTAAACAAAGTTCTAGTTTTTCTTCTTCCCCCGTCCCCGCCAGTGGATCATCTTGCACACTTTGCTTTAACCCCCCTGTACTGTATAGGGGGGGGTACCAGCTCTCGTGAAAGCTACATTCCAGCGGGGCAAGATGGACAGCAAACAGAAAAATGGGTACAATGATTTCAGGTAGGCATCATTGCCTCGGGGGGACTACATGGTGCCACGTGATTTGCAGCGACCACGGGCAGAAGGTGGAGAAAGCTTTCTGTGGAGTGTCACCGAGGCCCTCCCTGAGGACGTTGTATTTGAGCAGAGACCTGCGTGACAAGAAGGATCTACCTTGGAAGTGTTCTCCTGGCACGGGGAATAGGACGGATGTGCAAAGGCCCTGAGGCATGACTAAGCTTAGCATTCTGGAGGAACGGAAAGAAGAATAGCGAAGGGAAGGCGGCAGTAGGAGGTGAAGCCGCAAAGTAGGGGGGAGCCTGGTCGTTGTGTGTCCTCCGGGTCATCATTAGGACTCTGGGTATCATCTCACGTGAAACGAGACGCCATCGGACATGGGAGTGGCAAAGCCTACCCCTTCCCAAACACTGGGAAGTCTTCAAGCTCCTTGGGAAAGAGGGCCGTGCCTGGCCTTGTGTCCCCAGATCCCTGCATGCTGCTGGCACATAGATGGCTGAGCGCACGGCTGACTGGCCTTCAGGCATCTCAGGTTGCACCTCAGCACGTGCCTGTGTCATCTCTTGTCCAACGTCAATGGCACCTTCTCCTTACCCAGGCTTCAGGACACAATCCCAAGAACGCTCATCACCCCTGTCTGTATTCTCAGGCCGTGGTCCCCTTGTCCACACCTGCAGGAGGGGCATGCTCTACGGGAACCTTGGCTCCAGGCCAGGCTGGAAACAGACAGAAAATGGGGGGCTTCATCTCCCTTATTCTAGATTCTATTCTTCTTTTAATGCAACCCCGGGGTGTGACACGAGGAGAGTAACATTAATTGAGCACCTACTATGTGCCGGCGGGTTATGTACATGATCGAAGCTACTCCTAATAGCTTCGTGGGGGAGGTGTCCCCACTTATACATGAGGACTCTGGAGCTCAGGCAGCTGAGACATTTAAACTGTCACCAGTTGTTTGGCAATAGAGCTGAGTTCTGTAGGCTCTCAAGAACCCACCTCTTCCAGAAGCCTGGGCTGGTTCCAGATACTGGCTGTTCCCACGCCTGCTCCCCAGAGGGGCCTGCACTGTGCCCCTGACAGTCTCCCTGGCTCTGTTTCTGCCGGGCAATCACCCATTCTCTGGTTCTTTGATGAACCTCCCAAATGCCCCCTTCACGTCCTGTCCCTGCTTCCTTCCCCAACTCTGTTATCTCAGCCCCACCCTGGCAAAGGAAAGCAATGTGGCCCCAGAAACCCTTGGCAGAGAGAGAGAGAGAGAGAGAGAGAGGGAGAGAATGAGGGAACGGGCTCTAATCCGGCCTGGTTCGTGAATCCTCACCAACCTCTCTGTGCCTCAGTTTCCCCAGAGGGTTGGAATCAGGCAGCCAGTCCCCATGTGGGGCTTAGCATGCCTTCGGGAACGTGGTGCCAGCTAAGGGTCCTGTCTCTGGATCAAGGCACGGTGCAAAGAACCCCCCAGTGGGCCCAGGGGAGCTGCCATGGGCACCCCTGCCGGCTCAGGGGGTCAGACCCACGGATGCTGCAGGGGGGGGCGGGAGCCAAGGGTGTGGATCAGATGGGAGTGAAGACGTGCAGAAGGAGTGAAGGAGCGAAGCCGGGAAGCTGGGGAAACCTAGGTCAACCGCTGTTGCAATCGCGTTCCCCAGAAAAGTTCATCCAGCCAAGGCCGCCTTTGTCTGGTAAAAATGTAACAGACACAATCAAGGGAGGGCAGCAGGGGGCTGAGGCTAAAAGTTCCAAAGGTTTATCAGCCTTAGGGCCTTCGGGGGGAAGAGGGAACAAAGACAAAACAAGCAACAAAAGCCTCTCCATCATGCTTGTCACCGGGACAGTGTGACAACATCATCTAATTTGCTGTTCGGTTCACAAACGAGTCCTGGCAGGTGTTCAGCTCTTCAAAATTTAGGAAACACCTTCCCACCCGTTATCTCAAGAGATACGTCCAACAGGGGCGCCTGGGTGGCTCAGTCGGTTAAGCGTCTGACTTCGGCTCAGGTCATGATCTCGTGGTCCGTGGGTTGGAGCCCCGAGTCGGGCTCTGTGCTGACAGCTCGGAGCCCGGAGCCTGCTTCGGATTCTGTGTCTCCCTCCCTCTCTGCTGCTCCCCTGCTCACACTATGTCTCTGTCAAAAATAAAATAAACATTAAAAACATAAAGAAATACGTCCATCGGAGCTGCGAGGGGAGTATCCTCACTCCCATTTTGCAGATGAGCAAGTCGAAGCTCGCACTGGTGACAGCACTTGGCCAAGCGGAGCAGAGGCGAAGGCTGAAGTCAGAATATACTGGAGCGCTGGCTTCAAAGACACCACAGATGGAGGGGTGAGCAAGGAAAAAGGGGGGGCCCACAGAGACGGCGCAACTGGACTGGCCAGCCTGGAGCCAGAGCCCAGAGACGCTTGCCCAGGGCCTCCTCAAGGACAAAATTCCCCAGAAGAGTCATTCTGGTGAGCAACGTGGTCTCCATCCTGCAACAACGTAACATACCGCGTGCATCCCCGTGCTGGTCCGTTTGCCATGAGTCAATTCAGAGGACTTAGGAATTACAAGAAAAATTCTCTCCAAGGGAATCTGTTCCTTCCCAACCTGCATTCCAATATCTACCCTAAGATCAGCTCAGACCAGAGCTCCAAGCAGCCACTAGGAGCTGGTCGGAAGCCAGTGCCAAGATGCACCGATAGCCCATCTTTAGGTGTGAAGGGACCGATTCAGCCCAGTTCAGCCAACTCTTCCAGAACATTCCTGCTGGACTCGCAGAGCTTCATCATAGAGACCTCTCATCCCATCTCATAACCGTGGTGGCACGTCGGCCTACAGTCACACTACCCCTCATTGACCCATCATAAACCAGGGTTTCTCGGCCACGGCACGACCGACGTTCTTCATGATGGGCTCTTTCCTGTGCACGGTAAGGTCTCTCTCCCGGTCTCTACCCACTACAAGCCCGTGGCGCCCAATCCCCCCATCTGTGACCACCCCGTGCGTCTCAAAGACACTGCCCGATGTCCCCTAGGGGGCGCGCTCACCCCAGATCGAGAACCAGGGCACTGAAGCACCTCTCGGCCCCAACATTATCTGGTTCTCAGAGTTTAGGCAGGACACACGGAACGACTCCAGGTCCCTGAAGGGCTCGGATGAGTTTCTGTGCCATCTGCTGGCAACCCTCCCATCAGCGATGCAAATACATCTGGAAGATGGGTGCCCAGAGGCTCCGCCTGGGGAAACGGCTGGACAAGAGAGAAGGTTAAGACTTGCATGTGTGCTTCGTAGAAGAGTCACATGTTAGGCCAGAAACCAAGGCGAGAAGGGTCCTGAGTGGAAAAACTGCAGGCTCCTCTACGCCAGCATGTCCCAAACGGGGACAATTCTGCCTCCCCGGGGACATGTGGCCATGTCTGGAGACATTTTGGGTGGTCACACCTGACGTGCTACTGGAACCTAGTGAGTAGAGGGCGCCTGGGTGGCTCGGTCGGTTAGGCATCTGACTCTTGGCTTCGGCTCGGGTCATGATCTCACGGTTCGTGAGTTCGAGCCCCGTGTCGGGCTCTGCGCTGACAGTGTGGAGCCTGCGTGGGATTCTCTCTCTCCCTCTCCCTCTCTGCCGCTCCCCTGCTGGCTCTGTCTCTCTCTCAAAATAAATACATACACTTAATAAATAATAAATAAATAAATAATAAATAATAAAAGAAAACTCTTAAGTCTGGGACTGTTTGGAACATCCACTGTCCACGTCACCAACGACCCCAAAATCTCAGTGGCTGAACACAACGATCACTGGATCTGCGCCGGGTTCAGCGGGCTGGGAGTTCAGGCAGCGGTCAGCCAGCGGGGGTCTTCTGCTCTATGTGGTTCTGGCCGGGGTCATTCACTCGGATGCCCTCAGACCCTGTCTGGGCTGGGCCGGAAGGGTCATCTGCATGTCTGGAGCCTCCGTCCTAGGACCTCTCTCTCCACTGGTTGGCTTGGGCTTCCTGACAACATGGTGGTCCCAGGGAGTCTCACATGGTAGCTGGTTTCCAAGAAGGAACATTCTAGCATGTGAAAGCAGAAGCTGCCAGTGTCAAGGCTCACCCTCGGGAGTTTACACAGCACCACTTTTGCCTCCATGTTAAGACAAGTCACAAGGGAATCCCTGACTCAGGAGGAGAGGCAGCCTCCACTTCCAGATGGGAGGACCAGGAAAGACTTTGACGCCATATTGAATTCACCACAGGGACTGGTCCCGTCACAGGCCCTGCTTGAAAAACCCAGATTGTTATGCTCCAGGCACATGGGGTAGCGCCCCACCCTAGGCTACTACCTTGATGAGTGTGATTATTCACACGGCGCATGAGCCAGATGATGGCTAAGCAATAAAGGATGGGCTTATTGAACACACTTACGCTAAGGACAAAATTGACAGAGAATGTCAGCCCAACTTAAGAGAATATCATCTCTTTATTTGTAAAGTGTGTTAATAACTGTGCTAGTTACACCCCTGTTGGTTGCCAAGGGACTTAGGACACTTTGGGTTTCATAAACAAAGGATTGTAAGGCTGTCAGAGAACCTCATGGAATCCAACATCATGTGGAACAACCAGACCATAGGAGGGACTTGTTGCCTTTCGCTCAGTTACATTATCGGTCTCAGCCTGAGGGGCAGAGGCACCGAGGACCTTCCCATGTGTTGGGGGAAAACCCTAGAGAAGGGGGTTGTTGAGAACCAGAGGAGGGATAGACTCTGTCCTAGCCAGCTTCGGCTGCCATCACAGAGCACAGATCTGGGGGCTTAAACAACAGGTATTCATTGTCTCACTGCTCTGTGGGCTGAAAGTCCAAGCCCCGGGGTCAACGGTGTCGGTTCTTTCTGAGGGCCGTGAGGAACACGGTTACTCAAGATCCCTCCCCTTGGCTTGTAGATGGCCGTCTTCTTGCTGTATGTTCACACCGCGTTCTCCCCCTGAGCACGTCTGTGTTCTGATCTCCTCTTATAGGGACACCACTCGCATTGGATTAGGGCCCGTCCTAATGACCTCATATTAACTTAATTAGCTCTTTTAAGATGCTGTCTCAAAAAGTTACATTCTGGGCACTGGAGGGGGAGTTGGGCCTTCAACATGTGACGGGGTGGGGGACACACGGTTCGGCCCCTAACACACCTCCCCCAACTAAAATTTGGTATGGACGTTGAATGATGACACGACACGTACACACAGGGGGCATAGAAAGGTTACCACTCACACAATGAGACTTTCTGGGGTGAGCAGGCTCCCAAGATGGTCCAGAAGTGGCTTGAGAAAGCAAGACTGAAGGCTGGGCTTGGGGTTTTGACGGTGCTTGGTGGGTGAGCTGGGTGAGGGTTCCCAGGCAAACCAATGGGCTTTTTCATCAACTCGCCCGGAAGGGGGCAGGAGGGCGAGGGCGGGGTGAGGCTTAATGGCCACCAGCAGCCAAACATCAGGGTTGCTGGAGGCGGGAGTGGGCAGGGGGATGGGCTAAATGCACGAGGGGCATTAAGGAGGGCACTTTTGGGGACGAGCACTGGGTGTTATATGTAAGAGATGAATCACTGGGTTCTATTCCTGAGGGCAAGACTGCACAGTATGTTAACTAACTTGAATATAAATAAAAAGGAGAAAAAAAACCCTATGGATATCAGGCTACGGCAAAATAATAATAATACTAATACTAATAATAATAATATTGTAGAAGTCACAAAAAAATGGAGTCAGGCTCTATTACAAGAGCTTGCTGTCAATCCTCCACATCTGCCCAATCATTTATAAAACCCATTCCTTCTCATTTCCCCATTTCCTCGGCCCTAAAGTGCTGAGATCCAGAGATCTCTGAGCTGAGGGATGAAGAGGTTCATGGGCAGGTGCCTCAAAGCCTAAACTTTGCTCCGAGCTGTAGAGAACGGTGCTTGTAGAAGAGCCTGGGGGGCTGGAGCCATGGTGGGGAGACAGACAGAGTTTGGAGGACCCAGCTGGCCCTCATGCCCTCCTTTCCCTCTCCGTTCAGAATGATTTCTACCTTCTGGAATAATCTGCTCAGGATCAGACAGAAAATCCTCATGGCTAGGATGACAGCTGCACACTGTGAAGTCAGAGCAAGGAGCCAAAAGCCCTTAAATCAAACCAAAGGGGGATCCACCCAAATGTCATCTCCTCCATGAAGCCTGCCCCCCCCCCCCCGTGTCCCCCTTCCAATCCCTTGCTCTGTGGCTTGTGACCTTGCCCGGGGCCGTCTCCTGTTAGTGCCTGCTCCCGGTCAGACCTTGTCTCCTGGATCCTGGGATCGAGGTTGTATTTTATGCACCTGTGAGTCCCCGATTCCTACCCGTCCTGACCCCCCCGGGCACACCGGCATCTATGCATCTGTCCTCATTCCACGCTCCCTTCTTCTGCAAGACATCGCACATGCTGTTCCCCTTTCTGGAACCGTGTTCCGCACGGCACCCCCCTGCTTTCACTTGGCACCTCCTCATCCGCTCTTGGCCCAAGTGTCCGTTCCTCAGGAAACCCCTCCTAACCTCCCCTCGCTGCCCCTGGCGAGAGCAAATCCCCGTACGGTCAATACTAACTCCTGAACTTCCCCTTCGGAACCCCATATTGTGGGGTGGCTACAGCCCCCTCAAAGGAGGACAGAGTGATGTTGCTCCTAACGATGGAGCTCAGTAAATAGCTGGAACGACTCAGCAAGTGAATGGATGGATGAATGCAAGGACCCGTAGGTGTTTCTGTTTCTCTTCCAGCCCAGAGCAAGCCTGAGCTCGGAGGGGAAGGGAGCCTGGGGTGGTGGGCGCAGAGGTGTGCCTTGTTTTCTGAGCCCAGTTCTGTCATTTACTTGCTTTGGGCAAGTTGCATCCCTTTCTGCAAGAGGAGGTGTTTGGCTGGATGAGCTAGCTTTAAAGCTCTTTCGTGACAGCGGAGGGTCCGCTGTACTGTCTTAAACACAAACCTCCCCTTTGTCACCCAAAGCCCCGGAGTAGAGAGTTACAGAAATGCCTGACCCTGGAGACGCCACTGCGATTAAGAAGTGGTGGCGCGCCCTCTGGTGGTCGAACGGCAAACTGCGGGAACCGGGCCTCGCAAAGCCCTTGCTTCCGGGCAGAGGGTGATTTTTTGCAAGACTTCTTGGGGGAGCTCCTTAAAACGCAATTCCTCCACCCACCCTATGCCAGCCCCATGACTCTGATTCAGGAAACTTGAGGGAAAGCCTGTGGTTCTTCGCTTTTAACAAGCACCCGCTCATGGAGGACCCGAACCCATATTTTGAGCAATGTTGGTCTTGGGCAAAAAGCAGCGAATCGGTCAGTTTCCCAGCGGCCTATGTGGGCAGCTGTCTCCATCCTGCCTGTGACCTTGAGTGTGGCTTCAGGAAGTAGCAGGGCCAGGTTAGCACACAATCTCACCCTCAGAGGCTCTCACTCCCAGCATCCCCTGGTTAAAGAAAGCCCTGTTCCTTTGGAGGGGAAAGTGGGGGGTGTTGTGGGCTGAGATTAAACCATCCCGTTTCTAATAGAGGCCAGAGTGGAAGGTGCGGGGGCTCCTGGGTGGCTCAGTCGGTTAAGCATCCGACTTTTGATATCAGTTCGGGTCACGATCTCAGGATCATGAGATGGAGCCCCGCGTTGGGCTCTGCGTTGAACACGGAACCTGCTTGTGATTCTCTCTCTTCCTATCTCTCTGCCCCTCCCCTGTTCACACACACACACTCTCTCTCTAAAATAAATAAATAAATATTAATTTACATTAAAAAAAAAGAAAGAAAGTGGAGGCTACGGTCTTGGGCTTTGGAACCAGATATCCCCGGGTTCAAACCCCAGGTCTCCCATGTACTAGCTGCGTGACCCTAAGCGAGATACTTGATCTCTCCTGGCCTCCGCTCGATCTCCCAGTTGATGGGAGAAAGCGCACTTCGTGGGATCCCTAGGAAGACGGATGCTCTTCCCAGGGATGCTCCCTGGGCTGAGCATTGAACGTTAGAGGGAAGGCGACAGACGCAGAGGGAAAAATCAATAAAATCCTGTCCCGGTTTCCAAAGAGCCCAGAGTCTCTTTGGGGGACATGAGATGCTGTGATTTCAACGACTGCTGCTCTACATCTGGGGTGGTTTGTTACCGTACAATACGTGACCCCCATGCATGTGTACCCACATATCTCAAAGCCAGGCACAAGGTGGTGGGTCAGAGGGGGACAGGGAAATAGATGCGGTGAGTCCGCAGGGAGTCTGGGCAGCCCGCCTGCACCTTCCACATTTTCCAGACAGGCAACAGGTGTCCATCCACCGGGGCCCCCTAACAACAGGGGTACGCATTGTGTTTTGTGAGTGGCCCCCTTAAAGGTCCTTTCTGTGGTCTGAATGTTTGTGACTCCCCCCCACCCCACCCACCCAAATTCACGGGTTGAAATCTTAGCTCCCAAAGACAATTGTCTTAGGAGGTGAGATCTTTGGGAGGTGATCAGGTCAGGAGGGTGGCGCCCTTACGAATGGGATCAGTGTGCTTAAAAGTGAGGTTTCAGAGGGGCGCCTGGGTGGCTCAGTCAGTTGGGTGTCTGACTTTGGCTCAGGTCATGATCTCGCGGTCTGTGAGTTCGAGCCCCGCGTCGGGCTCTGGGCTGACGGCTCAGAGCCTGGAGCCTGCTTCCGATTCTGTGTCTCCCTCTCTCTGGCCCTCCCCCGCTCACGCTTTGTCTCACTCTCTCTCTCAGAAATAAATAAACATTTAAAATTTTTTTTAACGTTTATTTATTTTTGAGACAGAGAGAGACAGAGCATGAACAGGGGAGGGGCAGAGAGAGAGGGAGACACAGAATCGGAAGCAGGCTCCAGGCTCCGAGCCGTCAGCACAGAGCCCGACGCGGGGCTCGAACTCACGGACCGTGAGATCCTGACCTGAGCCGAAGTCGGACGCTTAACCGACCGAGCCACCCAGGCGCCCCATAAATAAACATTTTTTAAAAAATGAGGCTTCAGAGAAATCTGTTGCCCTTCATCATGTGAGGGCAGGGCCAAGAGGCACCAGCTGTGAATCAGGAGGGGGGCCCTCACCAGAATGTAACCATGCTGGCCCTGGGACCATGAGCCCGTCATTCTCGACAGGGTCCCAGGGGAGGCCGTCCCCCCGCTCCCCTCCCTTCTCTCTGTAATTCTCCACCTTCTCCCTACTTCTAAATCCTCCTTCTTGCCAGGAAAGCATTTAAGAGTCAAGAGACCAGGGCTCAGCCACCTTTTTTGTGAAATTTTTGCAAGGCAGGGGCGTCCCCTGGACTGTAACATTCATTATCTTCGCGCTTCTGTCAAAACCAAGACTGGAAGGGCCTCATTGTTGATATTCTGTATGTGCCTGTACCCATTTTTTTTTTTTTTAAAAAGACTGGAAATAAATAAATTCAATCTAGCTATAGCTGAATGACAGGCTTACCAATGATTTTATTTTCTTCTTTAGACTTCGTACGTTCCCAGATTTTTCATAGCCTCCATATTACATTGACAATCAACTTAAAAACGATGACAGCCTTTTGAAGGACAAAATCCTGGCTTCCCCTCGAGTCCAGAGAATGCGAAAGGGGTTGGGGGTGGTTAGGAGTCAAGGACAGCTTAAGCTGTCACACACGTGCTGGATTGGGAAACCAGGACATCCACAGAGGACTGGGTCTCAAGCTGCAAAGTGACAGCGGGAGGGTCCCCAGGGAGTGAGCCCCATGATCATGTACAGCTCAGACTGCTGCTCAAGATGCTGGGAAAGTAGCCTCCCCTCGACAGCCTCACCCCTGCCCCTATGGCTGTCCATTCATTCATTCGTTTGTTTGTTCATACACTTCCACGAGGCATCTTCTCTAAGCCAGTCTTGTTCTGATACAGAGATACAAATCTCACTGTGACACGATCTGTTGCTCTTTGGGACCTCACAGATGGTTAATGTGAAACTCCTGGCATTCCAGGGTATGATGTGCAAGGTTTTCACACTCCGTAAGCCCACCCAGAGGCCTAAGGACAGCAAGCAGTCAGATACTGGGCGGGAGTGAGCTCTGAGCTTGTGGCCAAGCCCAGTCTGCCGCCAGGGTTGCCGGCCTCCGTCCCCATCCTCCGTGCCCTCGGGGGTGACTCTTTTAAGGATCTGAAGGTCCTTTCCATCTTTCCCTGATGCAGGATGTTTTCTGTGGGAGAAAACAGCAACCCTGGCACACAGGGACCACAAGGACTATGAGCAATTCAAGAAACTCCCTAAATTGTAAAATTTGCAAGCATGTGCATATTTTAGGGAGAGTCCAAGGCTTTCTCCAGATACTCTGTCAGGACCACAATGCAAAAAATGTTTAAAAAGACTGATGTAGCGGGGGCGCCTGGGTGGCCCAGTGGGTTAAGCTTCTGACCTCGGCTCAGGTCATGATCTCTAGGCTTGTGAGTTCGAGCCCCGCATCAGGCTCTGTGCTCACAGCTCGGAGCCTGGAGCCTGTTTCCGATTCTGTGTCTCCCTCTCTCTCTGCCCCTCCCCTGTTCATGCTCTGTCTCTCTCTGTCTCAAAAATAAATAAACATTTAAAAAAAAAAAAGAAATAAACATTGGGGCACCTGGGTGGCTCGGTCAGTTAAGCATTCAACTTTGGCTCAGGTCATGATTTCACAGTTCATGAGTTCGAGCCCCGCGTCGGGCTCTGTGCTGACAGCCCGGGGCCTGGAACCTGCCTCAGATTCTGTGTCTCCCTCTCTCTCTGCCCCTCCCCCTCTCACACTCTGTCGTCTCTGTCTCAAATATAAACATTACAATTTTTTAATTTATATAAAAAAAGACTGATTTAGCCATATTTGCACATTTAGGGATAAATGAATCACTCACACTTACGTTGCCCTTACTATTGCCAAAACTTACTCTAAACACTTTGCAGACATGAATTTACGGACTTCTCGTGACAACCGCGAGATCTGGAACGATTATTGCCCTCAGCTTACAGATGAGAAGCGGGCGGTGGGGCCGGGACTGAGCCCCCACAGTCCCTGCTTTTGTCCCCACTGCAAGAAGCGGGCAGGGAAGAAGGGAGCTCTGTTGAGCCCGACTGATGTGCAGCACATCGATGATGTGGGTCCTCTCACGTCTGCCTTTCCACTCAGCGATGGCTCCTCCTTTGACAGGCGAGGAAAGCAAGCTCCAGAGAGGTGGAGCGACTTATCCAGGGTTAACCAGCTCAGCGGCAACAGCCGCCTGTCTGACTTCAGAGCCGGGGGCAGGGGCAGGTCCAGGAACCAAAGGGCAGTCTCCACGCGCTCCCAGCGGGGTCAGGCCACCTGACCCTCCAGCTGTAATCCACCGCTTGGGGCTCTAACTCAGTGCAGAAACCAGGCTAAGGAAGCAAGACCCAAACGGTTGACTCTGGAAAGGGAATAATTTATTTTCACCCTCATGAACCGACAACCATCTTTTCTCCCTTCATTTGACTCAGCGAGCCTCGATGGAGCACCTACTGCGCGCACATGTTCTAGCCCGTGCGTCTCAGTAGAGAGCAAAACTGGACTGGCTATTCTAGAAGCAAGGCAGGTTTGTCCAAACAGAGGAAGAACGCGGGCTTCAGTCTAACTCTGGAATCTGAGCTAGCAACTTCCTTGGGCTTTCATTTCCTTATCTGCAAAATGGGATAAGGATAGTCCCTCAGGGGGGCGCGTGCACGTGTGTGGTGACAGAGGAGGAAGCAAGTGAACTTTATCGGCACGGCAAGTTCCTCTGTCGCCCTGGTGTTGACGCACTTCTGTCGTGTGAACTTGGACATGCCCCTGAACCTCAGGGCAGCTGGGTCCAAGCCTGTGCGTGAACCCACTCTACCCCTCTGTGGTCTGCCCAGATCAGGACTCCCAGCCCCATCTTGTTACTCAATGGCATATATTCCACTCAAGTTAAAGCCCCCGAGGACCTGGACACATTCAGAAAAGCTTCCTGGAGGAAGCCTGAATGTCAAGGGCACCCCATTCAGAATATCAGTGGCCATATTGCTTCCTTCCCCAGTGGGCTTAAGAAACAGCCACACGTCCTTTACACATTCAATTGACCCAAAATGGTCCAAGGGTGTTGAGGCTCACTGCTTGCTGGAAATAAAACAGCTTTGAGATCCATAACGAAAAAGAAAAATGTGCAATTGGAGTCCTGGCCCAAGGAGGGGTTTGCTCCCACCCCATGCCACCCTTGCCCCTGGCCGCACTCTCCTTAAAGGTCAACATGTGGCATCTCGGAGGGTTCCATCACAGAACCCTGTAGCTTTAAAGCTGGGACGTTCCTCAGCAATCGCATAGTCCAGGATTGTATACTGGGGGGCCGGGGCAGGACCCAGGTCCCCGGATTGATTTTCATGGCTGCAGAGATCTAACTCTCTCCAGTCTCACATCACATCACCCTGAAAGCAGCCTTATCAAGTTCGTGAAGGCACTGGGGTCTGCTGCCCCTGGTCTGGCCGACTTCTTCATTTTGAAGGAGGTGGGGGGGAGAATGGGGGAGCATGACAAACCCAGAGAAGGGAATAGATGTGCTTAAGTTCACATGGCCAGTGAGGGGCCCTGTGAAGACCACATCCACTAAGGGGACCCCGGGGCCTTAGCATGTGCCAAGCAAACCTTGGTGCATGATGCAAACAGCAAGGGCTAAATTCTGTTGGAGCTACCCCCTGCCCCCCGCCCGGAGGGAAGGGGGTTCTCTTGGGAGGGGATGGGCCAACTTTCAGTGAAGATTCCCTGTGTTGAGACTCCACACTGCACCCACGGACCTGTTCATTAATAATTACCTAATCGGGAAGGTGGTAGGTGGTGCCTGGGGTGCCGAGGGATTTTGCCAATGTTCCTGGGCTTGATAGACCCAGGCTATGTTCCTGGGCTTCCTCTAGCTCTCAGACAGCCGCCCGGGGGGCCACACCAGGACCGACCGTGAGTAACTCGCTGAGGGCTGCATCTGAGACTCAGAAAGGAGGGTGACCAACCATTCTAGGTTGCCCAGGACTGGGGGCTCTGGGACATAAGGCTTCCAGTGCTGAGACATGGAGAAATCTAGGAGTGACACACCCTAGGGCTGGAACGACCCCCACACCTCACTACACGACCCTCCTCATTATACTGGTGGGGAAACTGGGGTGAGGGCCAGAAACAGCCTCCCGCGAGGCCGCACGGGTCTCCTGGCTCCCGACGCAGGTGCTTATGGAGCGTTCCTGCCAGAGGGAAATTCTGGGTAACTCACTGCAAAGCCAGAGAAGCGTCTGAAGGTTAGGATAGGAGAAGGTGTTAGAGCTTGGTAGGAGGCCATGCTATGGGGACGGGTGTTAGGTAGATGAGTGAAGCAACCCACTGTATGTTTTAAGTGACCACCGCAACTCCTGGGTGGAAATCAGGGTAGAAAGACCAGTTGGAAAGCCACAACACTCTAGGTCAGGGCTCCGAGAATGAGGCCCTGTGGGTCAAGTCTGGCCCCCTGCCTGTTTTTGCATTGCTCCTGAGCTAGGAATGCAAGGTATAATATCAAGATACAATATAAATATAAATATAAAATCTGTCGATGGTTGAAAAAAAATCAAAAGGAGGACGATATTTTGTGACACATGTAAAATATATGAAATTCACATTTCACCGTCCATGAATAAAGCTCCACCGGAACCCAGCCCCACACTAGGCTGCCTTGTGGGTGTGCGGGTGGCTGCTTTCCAGCCGGCACAGCCAAGCTGGGGAGCTGCAACATGGCCCGCAGTCTGGCCCCTGGTCTGAGTGAGTGGTGCTGGAGGTCTGAGTGAGGATCGTAGCAGTGGGGAGACTAGGAGGTTGAGGGAAGAGGCTGCCGGGTATGCGGAAAGATTGAATGGTTGGGGGTGCGGTCTTGGAAGGCCAGACCCAGGTTAGGGCTGGCAACTGGATTCGGGGCTGAGAACCAGGTAATAACGGTGAGGCTACCCGACGCGGCCGAGCAGATTTAGTGGAGAAAATCGAGCACCCTTGTTTGGGTAGGTTAAGTTGATTAGGAGAAGAGACCAATCCTTTTCCCAGAACTTCAGGCAATTCAGGTTTTTTTTGTTTTGTTTTGCTTTGGTTTTTGGTTTTTGTTTATTTTTGTTTGTTTTTTTGCATTTTTTTTGTTTGTTTTGTTTTGTTTTTGTGTGTTTTTTGTTTGTTTTTGTTTTGTGTTTCTTTTTGTTTTGTTTTTTGAGGGACAGAGAGAGAGAGAGAGAGAGAGCTGGGGAGGGAGACATAATTTTAAACAGGCTCCACGCTCAGTGCAGAGCCCGACTCGAGACTCGATCTCACACCCATGAGATCATGACCTGAGCCCATATCAACAGTCGGATGCATAACCGACTGAGCCATCCAGGCACCCCAGGCGAATCAGTTTTTTGAACATCAGTGATCTTATCTGTCTGGAGTGAAGATAAGAATGCCAGTTCTACTGACCTCTACCTGGGTAAGAGGGTCAGACAAAATGGCGTTAAAGTGATTTTGCAAACCGTAAAGCACACCATGGATGTTTGTGAAGTTGAGGCTAACGCTTTGGCGCTTCGCATCCTCGGTGCAGTGGGTCACTGGGCTGAGGAAATTAGCTCAAATGGCAAAAAGAGCCCCGGGCTGAGTCTGGAGCCTCATGCTCTAGCTCAGATATTTACCAGTTAGATAAATGACCTCATTCAGTCATTTGGCGAGTCTCGGCGATAAGAATGGAGGCCAGTGCTTTGCAAAGCTCACCGGGACAGGAAGTGCCAGGAGGCGGTGGGCACAAGGAACGTGCTTGGTTAACCCACAGAATATCATCTTCACCACATACTGGGAAGGGGCTGGGTGTTTGCTAGGCTGCCATAGGCCCATCTGCTGGACTTGACCCTATCACTTGTCACCCGGGGGCCCTGCCCTTCCCCGACTTCTCAGTAGGGCTGGGGCTTCTGCTGGGGCATTGCCTGGGCACTCTCTTTCCTCCTATAGCCCTGACAGCGCAGAAGATGCATCTTGCCAGCCACCTGCTCCTCCTTCTGGCTGGACTGCTGGTCGCATCTCACGGCCAGCTCCTCCCTGAACACAACAGCCAGGGTCACACGGGCAGCCCCCATCCAGAAGCTCCAGGCACAGGTGAGGGCTCCCCCAGCCTCAAGATTGCCCCAGGAAATACAGTCTTTGCTCTCCGCTTCTACCACGTGATGGCTTCCCAGAGCCCTGGGAGCAACATCTTCTTTTCCCCGCTGAGCATCTCTGCCTCCTACGCCATGCTGTCCCTGGGCACCCGCTCACACAGCCAGACCCAGATCCTCGAGGGTCTGGGCTTCAACCTCACGGAGGTGTCTGAGTTGGACATCCACCTGGGCTTCCGGCACCTCCTGCACGCCCTCCACCTCCCGGGAGACAGGCTGGAGATGCACACAGGCAGCGCCCTGTTCCTGAGCCAGGAGCTGCCCATCCTTCCGGGATTTCTAAATGACAGTGTGGCCTTCTATGACTCCAAATTATTCCTCACCAACTTTCACGACTCTGTGGGTACCACCCAGCTGATCAATGACCATGTCAAGGAGGAAACTCAAGGGAAGATTGTGGATTTGGTCAGTGACCTGAGCACAGACATCGCGATGGTGCTGGTGAATTACATTTACTTCAAAGGTAAGAGTCAGTTCATCGGTGGGTCCTGTATCTCCCCTCTCCCCCTGATTTACAGATGGATTAAATGTTTAAAACAAAAAAAAAAAGAGAAAGTGGATGGATGGGGCCAGATAGGGCCAAGCAACCCTTAGAAGATTCATGTGAGAGCATCAGATATTTAAGATCATGTAGTTTAGAGGTTTCCGTACCCTCCTATCTTTAGATACGTTTTCTTATTTATTTATTTTTTTTTTAGTAATGGTAATGTATGAAATGTACAAGTTGAACTTCTGGATTCATGACGAAGGACTGCCACTTATCAACAGTGTAAACAGGGAGGTGGTTGCTGAAGAATACCTCCTTCAAAGTTCTGGTTTTATTTTTTATTTATTTATTTTTTTAAATTTTTTTTTCAACGTTTTTTATTTATTTTTGGGACAGAGAGAAACAGAGCATGAACGGGGGAGGGGCAGAGAGAGAGGGAGACACAGCATCGGAAACAGGCTCCAGGCTCCGAGCCATCAGCCCAGAGCCTGACGCGGGGCTCGAACTCACGGACCGCGAGATCGTGACCTGGCTGAAGTCGGAGGCTTATCCGACTGCGCCACCCAGGCGCCCCTGGTTTTATTTTTTTAATGTTTATTTAATTTTGAGAGACAGAGACAGAGAAGGAGTGGGGCAGAGGCAGAGAGAGAGGGAGACACAGAATCCGAAGCAGGCTCCAGGCTCCGAGATGTCAGCACAGAGCCCGTTGGCAGGGCTCAAACTCATGAAATCATGAGATCGTGACCTGAGCTGAAGTCAGTTAACCGACTGAGCCACCCAGGCACCCCCGAAGTTCTGTTTTGAGGATCAAATCATGGCACATATTTGTGTCCTCCTTAGAAGACGGCCTAAAGAGATAGGCAAATTACAGTCCCCAGCCACATCTGATGGGCTTCCTGTGTTTGTTAATAAAGTTTTATTGGCACACAGCCATGCCCACTCATTTGTGCATTGTCCCTGGGCTGTTTTCACACAGCCACAGAGATAAGCAGTTGCTACAGAGCCTAAAATATTTGCTTTCTTTCTGGCCCTTTGCAAAAAAAAGTTTGGCGACCCCTGACCATTATATATAGTCAATAAATAATTAGAGTAATTGTAATTAATCTAATGATTATACTCATTTTGAAGATCCTTAAAAACACATAAGGGTATAAAAGGAAATAGAAATTGCCCAGGGGCACCTGGGTGGCTCAGTCGTTTAAGCATCTGACTCTTGGTTTCCACTCAGGTCATGATCTCAGGGTTCGTGAGCTCGAGCCCCGTGTGGGGCTCTGCGCTGACAGTGTGGAGCCTGCTTGGGATCCTCTCTCTCCCCTTCTGTCTCTGCCCTTTCCCTGCTCATTCCCCCCTGCCCTCTCTCTCAAAATAAATAAACTTAAAAAGAAAAAAGAAATTTCCCCTAATCCTACCACACTGAGACAACCCAAAATGTTAACGTTTTCACTGAATTCATTCCAGTCGTCCACTCACACACATATGTTAACCGTTGAAATCACAGCGTGAGGACAGCTTCATGCTGTGTGTACCATCAGTGTTCCATCAGGGAAGCAAAGCCATCATAAGTGGTAAGGGAAAGGAGGTTGCTATAGGAGTTGGACCTTGCATAACTGGGGGGACGTGAAGGTCTGGAGGAAGCAAGGGTAGGAGGGGCAGAGTGAAGTCCTGGGGGCAGGTGCAATTTTGGAGCTTATCGGGAATCTATACTATACTACAGGTGCTTTCGGCCACCCCAGTGGGTCTGTGTAAGGGGAACTTGTGGAGAGGCCCATGCTGGGCACCTGGTGGTGGCTTGGGGACACCGTTGGTCAGGAGGGCTACTGTTGGACGATGAACCTGGAGGACGGCACGGACGAGCCGGGGCACACAGGGCTCCTCTAGGTCTGCCCATCATTCCATCTTCCTGCGAAGATCTTCAGAGTGTGGTGCCTGCCTCACGTCTACCTCCCCATCTCACGCTTGTGACCACCTTGAACCCAGACTCTACAGAGAGCAAATTCTGGGAAACAGCCCCAGCCAGACTAACGATCCAGCCAGATTTGTTATCACTTGCATTTTACACAGGGAATGTGTCACCTACCATCGAAAACGTTTTTAAAAACCTTTTTAATTCTGCAATAACCACAAACTTACAGGACGGTGCAAAAGTAGTACAGAGAGATCTCATGCACCCTCCATGCAGGTTATCCTACATCACATGTTATATAACTTGTAGTATGGTAACACAACCAGGAAATTGACATTGGTGCAATCTATGGAACTAACTCAGATTTCACCAGGTTTTGCATGCGTTCGTGTGTGTGTGTGTGTGTGTGTGTGTGTGTGTGTGTAGTTTTATGCTATTGAAGACTTTATTTAGATCTTACCTAATGCCTGCACAATAGTCTACTGATGCCATTCCCTTTGAAATATAATTTAAATGTATAATACACACCATCGACCCACCCAAAGCTCTGATCACAGATAATGAAGGGTTTGGGTGCTCTCATCTGAAAGAAACCTAGCTCAGGCTGGTTGGCATGAGAAAGAGAGGTTCTCCAGAAACAGAAGGGAGATAGAGACATCCTGCCCACGGACACATCTGCCCTACACTTTGGGGACACGAATGTAGCCCGGGCCTCGCTGTAGGTCACATGGTAAGAGAATGGAAAAATGGTGGCTTATCTTCAAAAGCGAAAAGCACCTAGAAGAAAACAAAAGATGCACAAGTACTCTGTAGCTAAGATTCTCTTGAGAGATGTTAAGGCAGACTTCAACTTTTTTTTTTTTTCAACGTTTATTTATTTCTTGGGACAGAGAGAGACAGAGCATGAATGGGCAAGGGGCAGAGAGAGAGGGAGACACAGAATCGGAAACAGGCTCCAGGCTCTGAGCCATCAGCCCAGAGCCCAACGCGGGGCTCGAACTCACGGACCGCGAGATCGTGACCTGGCTGAAGTCGGACGCTTAACCGACTGCGCCACCCAGGCGCCCCAAGGCAGACTTCAACTTTAAAAAACACTGATACATTGGGCTGCCTGGGTGGTTCAGTCCGTTAAACGTCCAACTTCGGCTCAGGTCATGATCTCGCGGTCTGTGAATTCAAGCCCCACGTCAGGCTCTGGGCTGACAGCTCAGAGCCTGGAACTTGCTTTGGATTGTGTGTATCTTTCTCTCTCTCTCTCTCTCTCTCTCTCTCTCTCTCTCTCTGCCCCTCCCCTACTTGCTCTCTGTCTCTCAAAAATAAGTAAACATGAAAAAAATAAAATAAATAAAAAACACCGATATATCATAGTCATGGAAAGGAAGACAATATGCTAAAGATGTGGATTCTCCCATGAATAAATCTAAATATTTAATGTAATCCCAATCAAAATCCTGACAGGTTTTCTTGGTTTTTTTGTTTTTTTGTTTTTTGTGTTTTTTTGGTGGCAGTTAACAAGCCGAGTCTAAAATGTATATGAGAAAAGCAAAAGGCCATGAATAGCTATGATGGGAAAACTTGGCTGCCAGAGAGCCCAACTCATCATAAATCTGTATTAGTTTAGACTTGGTGGTACAAATAGACCAATTCCACAGAAGGGTGAGGCCAGAATAGAGCCCAGAAATGGCCCCGTGGATAGATACCTGGGCATTTGATATTTGTCAATGTTGGCTTCCCCCCCTCACCACTGTGATAGAGCACTGGGGAAAGTGGGTTACAAAAAAAATGGCACTGTGACAACTAGGTCCCCACAGGGGGAAACAGATGGGTTTAGGCCCCTCCCTTCTATCAATCATAAGTATTCCTTCCAAGTGGAGTAGAGTGCTTTTTGTAAAAGGAAAGACTAAAGCTTCTAGAATATAAGACCTATTCTCTCTCTATAATATATATGGAGGTTATATGTATATAATACATATGGAGGGAAAGTTGTCCTAAACAACAGAAGACCTAATCACAAAGGAAAAGACTCATATGTTCACTTCATTAAAGAATTTCAATACCAAAGCGCCTGGATGGCTCAGTCAAGTATCTGACTTTTGGTTTTGGTTCAGGTCATGATCTCACGGTTCTTGAGTTCTATCCCCATGCCGGGCGCTGCACTGACAGCACAGAGCCTGCTTGGGATTCTCTGTTTTCCTCTGTCTCTCTGCCCCAGGCTCTCTCTCTCTCTCCCTCCCTCTCTGTCTTTCTCTCAAAAACCAATAAATAAACTTAAAAAAAATTTTCAATCATCAAAACCCACCATCATGAGAGTGAAAAGACAAGGCAGAGAGGGACAGAAAGTATTTGCAACTCACACAATTGATACACAACTAATGTTCGAAAGAACTCCTACAAATCGCTAAGAAACAGTCCTCCACAAATACAGGAAAAAAAAACATGACCTGGCACTGATACAAAAAAAAAAAAAAAATAGGACATTTTTTTATGTCAACAGGTCAGTAAACATACAAATGGTCAACAGGTCAGTAAACATGCAAAAGGTTGTTCAACTTCATTTTTAACCAAGAAAGTGCACTACAAAGCCGTAATGAGCTAACATTACATAAACATCAGGTTGGCAAAAAAATTTAAGCGCTGCCATGTAAATTCAATGGCGAAGACAGGAAACAACCTAGCTGATACCCTTTGTATCTCATATTTTAGAGTCTAAATGAGCCCTGAGAGATCCGTGTCTCAGGCAGGTCCGGCTTTGAATGGTCTAAATGATACACCGTGATGAAAGAGTAAGGTGGCGTCTCCGCGACTGTTGGAGAGGCATTTCCTGGCTGGACGGTTGGCTTGTTGGTCCACAGGTGCTTTGTACCTTCTTCCCTTCTTCCCTTCAGCTCTGTGGGAGAAACCATTCGTTCTCTCGTTGACCACTCCCCAAGACTTCTACGTTGATGAGAATACAGTAGTCAAGGTGCCTATGATGCTGCAGGACACAGAGGACCACTGGTATCTTCATGACAAATACTTGCCCTGCTCAGTCCTGCGGATGGATTACAAAGGAAACGCGATGGCCCTTTTCATCCTTCCTAACCGAGGGAAAATGAAGCAGGTGGAGGAAGTCTTGACTCCAGAGATACTAAAAAGGTGGATGAGCTTGCTTCAGAAGAGGTAATCTTCTGCAGCACTGCCTTTCCAATGGACCCTTCTGATGGAAGCCAATGCCCAAAACGGGGGTGATTGCCAAATTACAAAGGAATTCTTATTTGCTTTAAGACTTTCCATGGGTTTCCTCAAATAATGAACTCTCCTCTTACATCTGAGATAAGATTTTGCCCCTATCAGTGAAAAGAGAACCAGACTAGGAGTTAAGAGTCCTGGTTCTAGATGCAACCCTCATATAGCACAAGACCTGGGTGATGTGACCTTGGCTCTCTGAGGGTCTGTCCCTGTGTAGTGAATGCGTAGACCTCTGGTCAAGATGACTGGGACAGAGGGACTTAAGAAAACTCCATCTGCCCATCCAAGGAAATAGCCAGGAAGCTTTATATCACTCTGGGGCTACGAGTGGGAAAAGTTTCCATCCACGTATAAGAAAAAGGCCTCAACCCAAGGCCACATGTGGACGGAAAATTCGCACAGCTCATGGGAGAGAGGAATTCTAGCCAAAGAAATTGTCTGGTCCCAAATAAGTGAAAACCACAGGACCCCAACACAGGCAAAGGCAAAAATGCCACACAGGGAGACTTGCATCTCCCTGGGCACCTGGCATGCCCATGGAAAACAATCTCCGCTGAAGACGAGCTCCCAAGGGAGGAGGTCCTGCAGACAGTAGGCCCTGGAAGCAAAGGAGCCTGGCTGTAAGCCCCTGGGAGCACTGAGCAAATGGTGTTTGTGGCAGCAGAAGTCAGATGGAGTGGGGCCAGCTAGAGGGTGCAGGCAAGGCGAGAACAGTGCGCTGGGGTCCCTCGCTTGTTTCTAAGTCCAGAGTTTTAACCCCGTATCTCCTCCAGGTACTATTACAGGAAGCTCGAGTTGCATTTCCCCAAGTTCTCCATTTCTGGCTCCTATAATTTAGATCAGATTTTGCCCATGTTGGGCTTTGTGGACGTGTTCTCACAACAGGCTGACTTGTCCGGCATCACTGAAGAGCGAAAGCTGCAGGTGTCCAAGGTAAGTAAGTCATCGGTGGTCACTGATGCCTGGAGACGCAGTGGGGAACGTCTGCCCCTTGGAAGCTTCTAGGTGATGGGTGTTCCCTCTGCCACCAGAGGCTGAGAGTCATTCAACCATCCACAGGCAAGGGTTTCCAGGAAGCAACCCACCACGTGCTGGCATGTGCTTGGCTCTGGGGATACAGTGTCCACCCAATCCTTGTCCTCAGGGAGCTCTCGCGGCCAAGTGGGCTCCATAGATCATGACAATGGAAAGTGACAAAGTGAAAGAAACAGAGAAAGGATAACAGACCAGGCTGGGCTGGGTGTGTGTATCAGAGATTCCTTTGACGAGAGAAAGAGACCTAGGACTTCGGTGAGGAAGACAAAAGTGCATTATAAGGTAGAGCCTTGAGTTGCAGAGTTGAATTCCGGTTCCTTCCCTTACAGCAATCAAGGGCTATCTAGTGTCTGGATTTATGTTCCTCATCTGTCAACCAGCCATAATGCATCAACCTTTTAGGGTGGTTATGAAGATTTAAAAAGTGCCCCAGGGCACGTAGTAAGTGTTCAGTTGCTGATAGAAATAATTATTTCCATAAATAAGAGGGCATCCAACTCAACAACCCACCCAGTGTAGACATTCTTGCTGTGATAGCCCCAACAAGGGGCTTGGCTAGCAGTGAACTGCAGTGCTGATCTTCAGCAATCTCTGGTTCTTCCGGGCTTCCCTGAGTCCTGGCTCATGTTCTCTTGGAGGTAAACACTTGTGATTTCCTTCCCAGAGTTTCCACAAAGCCATTCTGGAGGTGGACGAGGCTGGCACCCAGGCTGCAGCGGCCACTGGCAGCTTCGCCACCTTTCTGTCTGCCCGTCGCAGTCGCAGAGTCCTCTGGTTCAACCGGCCCTTCCTTGTGATGATCTTTTCCACCGATACCCAGAGCATCCTCTTTCTGGGCAAGGTTGTCAACCCCACGAAACCATAGCCTTCCCAGGGCCGGCTCTTCAGTTACAAGCCGGAGGATGTGGCCTGGGGGGCTTGGTGTGAGCAGCTCCGCGTTGGAGCAAGGGATTCAGAAGATCCTAAGAGTCCGGGGCAGAAGCTGTTGGCGAAGGAGAGCGACATGTGACCCGGACACCTAGCTCCTCAGGACGGTGTGACCTCAGGCAGGTCGCCTGGCTGCTTCAAGCACCACCCGGGAGAGTGGGAGACACCCCGCCAGGTGGTTGAAGGGATTAAACAAAACGATGGCTATGAGGAACCTGGTTTGGTGCCTTGCACGTAGTAGATACTCAATAAACGCATCCTCGTTTTCCATCCCTTCAGGGTTTGCCCTGCATGGCCCTGGCATATCTGGTCCCAGACATGGGAGTGAGATGTTCCAAGTTCCAGTGTATGCAAGGGAGAAGCAATGTGGGCAGCCAGCCGTCCTGGGCAGGGTGGGCGCCTGGTTTCAGAGCGGGGGCTCGGGAGGGCCTCGGCTGGGAGAACACCAGTCGAGGCGGCTGCCACAGGGACCTAATGAGGAAAGCCCAGCAAGGCGGGTAGCCACCTGGGGACAAAAGGCACTGCCCCCTCCTTTGTCTGTGGAGATGTGGCCAGTCCCCCAGGATCAATGGCCATGGTCACGGATGCACTGAAGAAGAAGACAGAGTGTGCGATTGGAGCCCGGGCGCCTGTGTTGATATCTCCATCTTCTACTGATGTGCTCCAGGGCTTCCACCAAATGCTTCCCTTCTTGGGTCTCAGTTTCCCCAGCTGGGTAATACGGGCTGACCCAGGTGGTCCAGCTCAGACATCCGTGGTGTGTGGGCTGAATTCTCTGAGCAGGGTCCATCCAGAGCCTCAGAGAATCAACCTCTCTCCCTCCCCCAGGAGGAGGGGGGCCCACAGAACCTGGCTGTGTTGGTCCCAAACCTCAGTGATTTGGGGCAGATGCACTTCCCTAGGCAGGGCCCTGTGGATATTCTTGTCGGCCAGTGCGTCGGAGGCAGGAGGGTGCCACTGGTGACTGAAGAGACAGGCTGAAGGCCACCTCCAGCATTGATGATTGATCAAGGGCCGCAACATTGCAGGGTTTGTATGACATGGTCCCTGGTCCAAATAATGCTACAAGGACAGAATAGGCTCGTTGTGGGAAACCAGGAAACCAATATTCAGAGCAAGAGACAGACCGCTTCTTTATGGTGGAGGAAGCCGTTGCGAAAGGAAGCGAGAGAGGGTGGGAAGGGAAGACTTCGGGATTCTCTCCCCCTCGCCTCTCAAATACAGCCCTGGGCTGGACAGGACAGCCCCAGGACAACCCTGATAAAAGAAAGATCCCAAATGAGGTGCCTGTCACACCAGCCCCGAGCTACGTGGACAGGGACCTGGAAATGCTGCAGGACCCCAGGCCCCCCACTGCCGGGAGGAATGTAGACCCTCCTATCCATCCCTTGGGTTGATTGGCTGAAAGGCACACATGTTACTGAAGATATTGGCCCATGTCCCCCTGCACCTGTCGGGAAGTTGAATTCTGTTTTTTAATAATCAGGCAAGAAATGAAGCCCGGCCCAGCCTGACACTCCCAACTCTGCCCCTATAGAAGCAGGTGGGTGGGCGGATTGAAGCCCCTCAGATGAGGGAAGCCTGAGGCCTGGGGTTACTGGGGCCGGCGCTCCCTGGGTGGTGTGCGAAGGGGGAGGCTCAGTGGGATGAAGGGAAGGGAAGGGGAGCAGTCGCCCTCAGATCAGCCTTGAGAGGGACGCCGCCATATTCTGATGAAGCCTGCCCCTCCCCGACTCAGGAGCACTCAGTGGCTCCCTATTGCCTGCAAACTAAGGCTCAAAGTCCCCTACCTGCTCTTCTTCCCCCCTCTGCCTTTCCTGCCTCGGTCCCTCCTCCTGCACTCGTGTGCCTAGTGACTTGAGCCAAGGAAACTTGCTGTTTCCCCAGGTTGTCCATAGCTTGCACCCTGGGCCTTTGCTCCTGCAGGCCCCCATGGCCCAGAGCTCCCCCTCCCTCATCCCTGAGAATCTTCCGGAACCTCCTACAAACGCCTCACGCCCTCCGCAAGGCAGATGGCCATTCTCCCATCAAATGTGGTTGGCTGATTCATCTCTGCTCCCCTGGCCCCGATTAGACAGAACATCTTGGAGGCAGGGCCCTGTTCATCCCGAATTTCCTGCACTTACCCCAGAGCCTGGCCCCAGAGCTGATTGTATGGTCTGGCATGTGGCTGAGGCTCAAATGATATTTGGGGAATGAATGAATGAATGAATGAATGAATGAATGAAAAAGGCTGTGCCCTGAGCAAGGTCCCCGAGCTGTTTGCTCAGCATCACCACCCCCTGACACATCCCTGGAATTGATTGGGTAAATATTTATTATTCCAACTCCTCAGATTTCGAAATGCCCTTTTGGAACCTTAAACCGATACATAAAAAGACTCCATGCAGGACACCTAATCCCCCCTCCGCCCCCAGAGCGGTGCCTGGGCCTCCTTCTCGTCTCCTTTGCTGCTCTCCTATGGGGTCCCTGATTTGTGTGGCCCTCGTGACACCCCTTGGGAGATGCAACATGGGTTCTTTTGGTTATTCGCTCTGTCATTCAACAAATAGTCACGAAGCGGGGATTGGCCACTGGCCCGGGAACTGGGGCATCTCCCCAGGGGCAGAGGAGGTGCGTGAGATCTGGACTGGAGCTTGGAGGGGTGCGGTCCCAGCTTTCCCACCAGCCCTGTGCTGTGGGGCGGGCACGTCACCTGTCTGGCTCTCAGATTCCACACCCCACCCGTAAATGGGCACAGACCCCATAGCCGCTGTAGCAGCGGAGAGCGGAGAACGGACACGGGATCCCCTGAAGATGCAGACCTGGGACCCCCCGGCTCTGACCCGCTGTGGCGGGAAGGCGCCAACCCCATCCCTGGCTGCCTGGGAAGGTGGGGGGTCCTTTTCTGAGAAGCGGTGATTTAAGGCCAATAGCTCCCATGCTCTGAGCACCTGCAGTGAGCAGGGCACGGGGACATGTGTTTCCAGGACTTATCAAGAGGCCATAGAACACGCACGTACAAAACCTAGACTTTGGAGCCGGAATGCCTGGGTTCGAACCTGACTGCCACCCGTGACTGAGTGTGTTAGTTTGTTGGGGCCAGAATAACAAAGCACCGCCCACTGAGCGGTTTAACCAACAGAAATGTATCATCCCACAGTCCGGAGGCTGAAAGTCTGAGATCAAGGTGTTGGGAGGGTTGTCTTTTCTGAGGGCCGTGCGGGAGAATGTTCCGGGCCTCCCTCCTAGCTTCTGGTGGTTTGCTGGCAAACTGGGGCATTCTCTCTGTGGCCGTGTCTGTGTCCACATTTCCCATTTTTATTTTATTTTATTTTATTTTATTTTATTTTATTTTTCAAAAAATGTTTATTTATTTTTGAGAGAGACAGAGAGAGTGGGGGAGGGGCAGAGAGTGAGGGAGACACAGAATCCGAAGCAGGCTCCAGGCTCTGAGCTGTCAGCACAGAGCCCTAAGCAAGGCTCGAACCCATGAACCACGAGATTATGACCTGAGCCAAAGTCGGATGCTTAACTGACTGAGCCACCCAGGCGCCCCTCCCCTTTTTATAAGGACACTGGTCATATGGGATTAAGGGTCCTCTCTACTTCAGCCTGATTTCATCTTAACTAATTATATGCAGTGAGCATATATTTAAATAAGGTCAGCTTCTGTGGTAGGGGGTGGTTAGGATTTCAATTTGGGGGGGCACAGTTTAACCCATAACAGTATGTGACATGGGCTATTCTTTTTTTTTTTTAATTTATTTAAACGTTTTTTAAGTTTATCTATTTTGAGACAGCAAGAGCACAAGCAGGGAAGGGGCAGAGAGAGAAGGAGAGAGAATCCCAAGCAGGCTGCAGGCTCTGAGCTGTCAACACAGAGCCCGATGTGGGGCTCGAACCCACAAACCATGAGATCATCACCTGAGCCAAAATCAAGAGTCGGACACTTAACCCACTGAGCCAGCCAGACGTTCCCAACATGGGCTATTCTGAGCCTCAGTTCCCCTACCTGTATAATGGAGACATTACCTAACACAGAAGCCCATCTTGAGCACTGGATGAGTTACTACACGTAAAGCACACACCTCTGGCACTCCACGACTGTTAACTATTATCGCATTTCATCTTTTGTCACAACCCTGTCCTCCCCTATCCTCTAGAACACAGTCACAGCCAGAGCTGGCGGGTCACCTGAACTGGTAAAGTGGGCTGACAGTGTTGGGGTCCAGGAGGGTAGGTCAGTAAAGACCCCCGTTTATTTATTTATTTTTTCTTATTTTTTTAATGTTTATTTATTATTTTTTGAGAGACAGAGAGAGAGACAGAACATGAGCAAGGGAGGGGAAGAGAGAGAGGGAGTCACAGAATCCGAAGCAGGCTCCAGGCTCTGAGCCATCAGCACAGAGCCCGACGCGGGGCCCGAACCCACGGGCCGTGAGATCGTGACCTGAGCCAAAGTCGGCCGCTTAACTGACTGAGCCACCCAGGCGCCCCAAGGCCCCTGTTTATTGAAAGACATTTCTCCTCAACATTGTTACACTCAGCGGGCTGGGCCGAGCAGAACCCACCTCTGCCCCGCGTGAAACTCACCTGTTGGGGATGGCATTCTCTGTCGCTTTTGGTGTTAATCAAAAAATAAATGTGTCACAAATAACACGGGTCTTTAAATTCCCATATTCTGGTCACTGGCCCCTCCTACCCTCTCACTGTGGCTGTTATGAACTTAAGTGTGCCCCCTCCCCAAATTCACATGTTGAAGCCCTAACCCCCAATGTGACTATGGGGCCTTTAGGGAAGTTAATTAAAGTTCCATGAGGTCATACAGGTTGGGTCTTAACCTCACAGGAATGATGTCCTTACAAGAAGAGGCAGAGACACCAGAACCGCCTGTGTCCCTCTTATGCACAAAGAGCCCATGTGAGCACAAGGTGAGAAGGTGCCATTTGCAAGCCAGGAAGGGAGATCTCGCCAGCAACCGCATGGGATGTCACCTTGATCTTGGACTTTCAGCCTCCAGAAAAGGGAGAAAATAAATGTCTGCCGTTGAAGCTCCCAGTCTATGCTATTTTGTTATGGTAGCCTAATTAGCAGGCTAATGCACGGGGCATCGTGCCCTGAGACCAGCGTGCCCCCCAAACCTTTCTCTTCGGAACTTACCCGGCCTCTGCCCCCTTCCTGAGTGGCAAGGAGAGTCAGGGGCTGCCACAGACTTTCTCCAGATTCTCAAGAGATTCCTTACAATATAGGCTTAGAAAGCGATACATGGGACGTGTCTATGAACAGCTGGAAAAGTCCTTCCTGTCTTGGTTAACCCCATCTTTCCCCAATGCTTCCATCTGGAGCCCATTTGGGAGTATTGGTTGTACCAGGATCCTGTCGCTGCTGTAATCAATTATTACAAATTTAGTGGCTTAAAACAATAAGCATTTATTCGCTGACAGTTCTGGAGGTCCAAAGTCCAAAATGGGTCTTGCTGGGTCAACATCGAGAAGTCAGCAGGGCTTTCTTCTGAGGGTCCCTGGCCCATGGCCCCACGTCGCAGCCTTCTCTCCTGTTTCCGTGATCACGTCGCCTTCTTCTGATTCTGGTTTCCCACTGCTTTCCCTTGTAAGGACCCCTGTGATTACAGTTAGGGCCCACCTGGGTAATCTGTGACAGTCTCCTCCCCACCCCCATTTCAAAGTGCCTTTAGGGACACACTCGCAAAGTCCCTTTAGTCACAGGAGGCGACATTCACAGGTCCTGGGTATCAGGACGGGGATGTCTTTGCGGGACACGGTATCCATCCCGGCACAGGTGTTCACATGATTCCCACCCTGCAGAACATAGTTTAGGAATCTCTAGGTTATGAAAGGAAAGACTTTCGCTAGGTCACATGGCCTGGGGACAGACGACACCAAGCTTCCCCCTTGCTAACGCTTCTCCTTAGCTGTGTGCCTGTGGGCTGATTGCCTAACCTCTCTCTGCTTCTGTCTCCTCAGTGATTTGATGGGGGTGCTGGTACCCACCTTCCTGCACGTGCGGAAGGCGCTGAGCCCAAAGCAAGTGCTTGACGTCTGGTAGTGACTGTGTTTATCTCCAGATTGAGGCCGAGCTCAGTCCCCTCCTGGTCACAGAGGTTGTAGAGGGACCCTTGCTTGCCGAACACCAAGATGGCGTCCCTAGGCGATACCTGCCCCCTCCCACCCCCATCACCCCGTCTCCTCTGCCAGCTCCACACCCCAGCTCACCCACAAAACCTCTGGGTCGTGGCCATACCCGGGACTCCTCGGTATTAGGAAGCCGCAGCCATGGGGACCTTGGGAATGAAATAAGGGTTGAGCCAGCACCTGCCCCAGCATCTTGGAAATGCTCTTGAAAGGGTGGGGCTGTGCTTCAGAGCCCCAGTTTCAAGGTCGAAAAGGGCAGTCCAGATGAGCCCACGGAAATCCTAGATACGGCCCTTTTGTAAGAGCCCTGACTTTGAAGTTGGCGACCTGGGCCCTCGGACCCACTTTGTCCCTAATTTGATGCTTGATTCTGAAAAGTCCACTCATCTTTTCGAACCTCGATGCAGTTGTTAGTGCAGAGAGGGGACCGTTGTGACACGGTCAGCCCCTCTGGGTCCCACCAGACTCTCACCGTTGAATGGATCTGGTAAGCACTGCCCAGGAATCCGGCAAGCACGTGGGGGGCTGTGGGGACCTTAGGCTCACACCACACTCCCCCCGATGTAGAGCTAAGCGGCTGCAGGAGACAGAGGAATCAGCCCGGAGAAAGAGATGTTTGCCAGAGGGTGTCCCTTTCCCTGTGTCTGGAATGCCAGCAGCAGGTCGCTCCCCTGGGGACCCTGTGCCATTGCAGGCAAACGGGGGTCTGTGTGGGGCCGGTGGGGAAGCGAGCCCGGGTCAGAGCTCAGGTGGCTGTCCCTGAGGCCTGCCTGTTGGCTAGAATACCCACGGGACAGGACAGGGCTGGGCCAAGGGGGGGCGGAGTCAGAGCCCGACTGTGGTCAGTGACAAATGCTGGTTCCTGCCCCATAGGCTCTCTGCTTTACACTGAGCGTGAGGGACTGTCACCTGCGCCGTGTGCACGTTCGGCCATGGGACAGGGTGAGTACAGATGCCGTGGGCAGACGGAGGGCCCGGGGGCGTGAGGGTGTGCGTGGAACGGCGAGGACAGGAGGCTGGGGTTATGGGATTTGGAGGGCTTCAAAGCTCTGGTGCTGTCCCAGAGTGAACAGGAAAATTCCCCGCAGTGAGGGGAAAGGAGCCAGGGCCTGTGTGCCCCTCTCCCAGCTGTGTGAACTCAGGCACGACTCTAAATCTGCCTGCGCCTCAGTTTCCCTGTAGGTGAGATGCAAATGATCACATCTTCTGCGTGGCGACCGTGAGGGTCCAGTGATATGGTAGCTCTCACCCGGGAGTGCCTTTATCCCCAGGGCACGTCTGGCAACATCTGGACACATGTTTAGTTGGCACAACTGGAGAGAGGGTTGTGTTGGCATCTAGCGAGTAGAGTAGAGGCCGGGGGCGCTGCTAAACCCCTTACAGGGCACGGGACAGCCCCCACGACAAAGAATACCCCGGCCTCTAATGCCAACAGCGCCGAGGCAGACAAACTCAGAAATGACGTAGTGGGGACAGAGTGTGCGGCACACAGGCGGGTTCCCCGGAGGCCATCGCTTCTCTCTCTTGTTTTCTGTGCCTGCAATCTCGGACCTCTAGCAATCACGAGAAGCGATCACGTACCCGTTTACCTGTTTCCCCGAGTTGGGGCCGCCCTGCCCGGAGGGCTGCCTCCCAGAATGACCACAGTGGCTCCTCGAGGGCCAGACGCCGCTTGGCTGTTGGTGAAATAGGCAACACGTAGACACAAAAGGAGTGTGATTTTCAGTGTTTGTAAGGACGGGGCCCTTGGCAAGAAATGTAACCATAAAAGGGGACGATGCACCCCTGACCAACGTCCCCGTTCACTGATCAAGAAGCCGCAGCGTGAAGAATAAGGTGGTGGGCGGGGCGGGGGGGGGTCAGGACGTGGTGGGTGTTTGTGGTGAAGGTGGTTTCGCAGGTGTGCAGGGTAAATAGGAGTGGCTTCTCGTATGGCAGTCGCGCCTCAGGAAAATGGTCTTAAAAAAAGAAAAAGGAAAACAGAAGGTGAACAGCAGGGTGGGAGGTGTTCAAGGTCACCTGGCAGAGTTAGCCCTGGGGCCAGGAGGGCTCAGCCCTGGGTGCCCAGCCCGGCTCCGCGTCCAGCGTGTGTGCTCTAAAACCTCTGAGCCACAGAGAAGGACTTCACTCATTCATTCATTCATTCATTCATTCCACAAAGGTGTCTGAGCACCATCGCTGACTGCAAATCTCACGGCAAGAGCAGGTGTCGATGCGGGTCCTGTCTGTTAGGAGCACATGTTCGAGTCGGGGAGAGAGGCCGGGACACAAGAAGCCATGATGTGGGGTTGCATTTCCATCGCTGATGGAGCAGTGGGCGAAACGGAGGGGCCGTGATAAGAGAATGCTACTGCAGCGGGAGGGCCAGGCAGGGCCAGGGCATCACCCAGAAGTGGCATTCAAGCAGGGGCCTGAGGCCCAGGGAGAAGCTGGCCGTGGTCAGGGAGGCTGACAGAGGGTTCCAGGGGACAGCACGGCGTGCAAAGCCTCAGGACTGTGACGGGGCTTGTCTGCTGAGCTGAGAACTGTACCCGGAGGACACACGTGAGCAAGGACAGAGCAGATCAGGCTGAGGCTGGGGAGAGCCGGGCGGAGCCAGACCACACGGGGCCCGGTGGTGATCGCACAGATCGGCTAGGTCCTGCCCCGCACACGGAGGCTGGCAATGGCACTCCTAGGCAGCAGGGCGCTGAGACCCAGTCGGGGACTGAGGGAGAATCCTTCAGATGCCGTGTGTAGAATGGGTCTGGGGGCAGCAGGAGGTGTGGGGTGGTCGGGGCGAAAGGCGGCAGGTTTCCTATAAGGACGTGGCACGGAAAACTGGGAGAGGCAGGCAGGCGTGAGACCTGTTCTGGAGCTAGAAACCGACAAGCCTTGCAGGTGGTCTGGGGACGGGGAGGGAGGCGAAGAACGTTCCCTAGGTCACTGCTCCCCGGAAGCTCTCCGGCGTCCCGTCCTTAGGCATCCAGGGGAGCCTGGGGTTTTGTCTTTCCCTCCCTGCCTGGGCTCTCAGTCGTACGTGTCCCTTTTCAGCGGACAGACCTCCTCAGCCACACCTCCCACCGCAGAGTCCAAAGTTGACCCGGTAGGACTTTGTGGCCTCACCTTTGGAGTAAATGCAACAGATTTCGAATCCCTGGACGGTGGGTGGACTCCATGGGAGGACTTCCTCAGCACCCGCCCACCCCCTGCCCTCCCCAGCCGGCTCGAGTCACTTTGGCCCGGGATGCCAGATGGACTTGATTGATCTGCCCCCCGCCCTCGGACCCGTGGGGCATTGCTGCAGAAACGCTGGCATCAGGAGGGGGTCGGCCAGGCCCGGCTCCGGTCTCCTGGCGGAGAGCTGGTCTCCCAAGAGCCAGGCTCCCAGGACCCGAAGCAGACTCACCCCCGGGTCCAGGTTGGCATGAAACTCTGTCAACTCTGTCATTTCCACCAGAGGCCCAGCAGCGGGATGGCACAGCCCGGGCTTAAACGTAAGAAACATGAAATGACCACCCCGAGGCCTCCACTTTCTCGGAAGCGATCTCTCTGACCCTCCGTTTCCTCTTCTGTACCAATGATGAGAATGATACCAACTCCGTGTTGCTGTGGAGGCGTAGAAATGAGCTAATACAGGTGAACGGCTTGCGAGAGACCCCGGGAAGCTCACCAGGAGCTACAGGAGAAGAGGAACGAGAGCTGTTACTTCTTAGAGCCACGAAAGGCGGACAAGAGGCAGTGGATCCACCAGACTCAGGAATCTGGATTCGAATCCTGGTTCCATCATCACTCACCAGCTGGCACGAGCTATTCCATTTTGCTAAGCCTCAGTTTAGTCATCTGTAAAACGGTGCCCATAATGTTCACTTTTGTTGACGGTTGAATGTAGTGATATTTGTAGAGTGGCCTTTCTAAATACTGGCTTTAACAAAAGATAAGAGCGGGCCCAAATGGAGAGAGGTTTCTAGGTCCCCACCTGCAGCCTGGAGGAGAGTGAGTGAGGCTGGGGTCCCCTCCAGAGAGACCCCACTCCCCAGGGAGACTCTGTGGGCTCTGGCCCATCAGGCCTAGACCCCTGGTGTTTGTGGGGGGCAGTGGAGGGAAGAAGGGTTACCGGCCACAGTAACTGACAGACCTTGAGTTATTTGTGAAGAAACTGAGGCCCAGAGAGGGGATGGGACTGGCCCAAGGCCACCAGGCAGGCCGAGGGACAGGAGGCCAGAACTCTCCTGCAGGAGTCAACTGCCTCTAGGCCCCAGCCAAGCAGGAAACTCCCTCTGTGCCTGCAACTATTCTTTGAAGGCCTTTCTTTTAGGGTGATCATGAGCTCGGGGTTAATCTTTGATAATAAAGGGGAGGAGAGCTGCGTATCTTGTCCACCAGGATCTCGCTACGGTGATGGTTCTAACACTTTGCAGGAGGGATCATATTGTGCTGCAGAACAGACTGTTTTAAAGGGCCCCGAGATTAAACCACCCGTGTCCTTGAAAGACTGGCATTCTCAGCGTGTAAACAATAAGGGAGTGTCAGCCTGGGAAGCCTGGACCTGTTTCTTAATTATCTGCAGATTAGCAGCTATAGTGGTGGCTGCTGAGGCCAGGAAGACAAGGACTGTGACACAGAGAGGCTGTGACACAGAAGGGGGGGGGCAGGGATGTGGGGAAACCAAATGGTGTGGTGGTTTAGAGCATCGGCCTTGAGCATCAGCACCGGGTCTGGGCCCACGCTTTGCCACTATCAGCCAGTGACTCAAGCTCTCTGGGCTTCAGATTACCCATCTGCAGAATGGCGCCGGTCGAGGAACCAAAGGCTGCTCTCTTTGGTCCTGGGTGGCCACAGCTTCCACAGACAACATTCTAAATGGGCTTCCTTTATGAGCTCAGGGGCAATTTGGAGGCCAGGGTTGGTGAGCGCGGCCTGCTCAAGTCGCTGGGCTTCGCTCAAAGACAACGGCCGCCCAGGTCCGCCTGGCCCAAGCTCACTGGCGCCCCGGCCGCCACCTCAGCGGGCCACTTTGCACGCGACGTCCAATGCAGATGTTTGGGGCCCTTTGGGGGTTGGGTTTGCGTGGGTCACGGGACTCCGGCAGGGCCCTGAGGCTGGGGACCTGATGACATGGTGTCCGAGGAGGGAGAAGACCCAGCTGGAGGGAGCTCTCACCCCGGAGAAAGGCTGTCGTCAGCGGTCAGGCAGGCCGGCGCGAGAGCGTTGGGAGCGCGTACCCCACGCGCACAGCAGAGGAAATGGGGACCTCTGGTGGGGGGGGTGGCTGGAAGCTGCCACAGCCACAGCTCGCACTCTACTGCACCAGGTCCGCGCGGGGCCCTGCTGCGACACTTCAGGCATGTCGAGTCCTTAAAGCCCCCAGCCACGGCCGACACGGGTTAACGTCATCACCTCCGTTGTACAGGTGAGGGACAGTGGCACGGGGCCGTAGGTGACTTGCTCCAAACCACACTCACAAGAAGCAGCCGGGCTGAGACTTGAGCCCAGGAGGCTGGGCTGCAGGGGACTGTGAACACAGGGGGCTTCGGGAGGCCTCTGGGGCACAGGAAGTGCTCCTGGTTGGAGGGAAGGGGTCTAGGTAGATGGACCGGAGGGAGGAAAGGGGGAAGAGGGACTGAAGACCCTCTAGGGCCCACGGAGGGGGCGGAAGGAAGGAGATAGGTGTCGGCTGGGCGACCACAACAAAGCACCACAGAACAGAAGGTTCCTGTCTCGCTGCCTGGAGGCCCGAAGTCTGAGGTCAAGGTGCCGGAGAGGCCGGTTCCTTCTGAGGCCCGTCTCCTCGACTTGCAGACGGCGGTGTCCTCCCTGCGTCCTCTCGCGGCCTTCCCTCTGTGCGTGTGCGTGTGAAGCTGTGTTCCCATCTCTTCTTCTCATCGGACCCCAGGCAGATGGGATCAAGGCCCGTCCACAGACATCATTTTGACTTAATTACCTGTTTAAAGGCACTTTCCCCAAATACAGTCACGTCCTGAGGTGCTGGGGGTTAAGACCTCAACCCAGGAGTGTGGGGAACACAATTCGGCCATCACAGAATAGGGGAGGAGTCTGGGTGCTCACATTAAGAGGGCAGGATTTCCTCACGGGGGGGGGGGGGGGGGGGGGGGGGTGGAGGGAGCTGGGGAGGGGCTCTGATGAGGAGCAAGGTTGGCCGCAGGGTCCTAGAGCAGCCCCCCGGGGGGGAAGGAGAAAAGGGGCCGATTGGCATCCGAGTGGTCACGAATGAGCCTCTGGAGCCTGGCCCCTGCCCGCCATGATGCTCGATGTCCGTTTGCTGAGCGAACAGGGATAAATCCAGCAGTTCTGAGGGGTCCGTGGGGCGTAGTTGGTCTGAGTTCACGGAAGGACCATGAGGCCTTGCAAATGCTACCCCCAGGGGATTGGAGTGACAGTCACAGGCCACTTTGGAAGCAGGCGTCTCGTGCCGTGGCCATCTCAGAGATGCTGATCAGGCAGAACAAGGAACGCCGTCCAGCCCCACGTCCCCCCCTCCCCGTGACGCGCACCCTGGTGCGGATGAGAGCATTCTCGCCCCGGTGGCCAGCCCCCACCTCGGGGCTGCACCCTCCGCCTTCCCCTTCCTCTCCCGCCATGAGGCCCCCACGTCCCCCGGTCTCTGTCCTCGAGCCCCTGTGGCTCTTCTTAAACCCTCGCTCCCAACCTCGCGGGCTCGTCGTCTCCGTGGATGCTGTGCGCTGGGTGGTGACATCTCTCGGGTACCGGCCTTACCCGCTTCCCCCCCGGTCTCCTCTCTGAGGACACCTTCCCACTTTCCCTTTCAGGACGGGGCTCAGCCACAATGCCGCTCTGCCTCCTCTTCTGCCTGATGTTCCTCAGCCCGCCCGGGGCCACCCTGCACCGCCACGGCTCCCGGGAGACAAAGAAGAGGGTCAAGGAGGCGCCCGTGGTCAGCACGGTGGCCCCCATGAGCGGGGACTTTGCCTTCGACCTCTACAGGGCCTTGGCCACAGCTGCCCCCGACCAGAACATCTTCTTCTCCCCTCTAAGCATCTCCGCGTCCCTGGCCATGCTGTCCCTGGGGGCCCGGTCCGACACGAAGGCACAGATTCTAGAAGGCCTGGGCCTCGGTCCCCAGGCGGGCTCGGAGCAGGGGCTCCACAACTCCTTCTGCCAACTGCTGGGGGAGCTCGCCCGGCCCAGAAAGGGCCTCCGGCTGAACCTTGGCAACGCTCTGTTCATCAGCCCCACGGTGCCCGTCCAGGACGCCTTCCTGAGTGCCGTGAGGACTCTGTACCTGGCAGACACTTTCCCCGCCCACTTTGGGGACCCCGCAGGGGCCCAGAAGCAGATCAACGACTACGTGGCAAAACAAACTGAAGGCAAGATTGTGGACTTAGTTAAGGACCTGGATAGCACTGAGGTCATGGTTATGGTGAATTACATTTTCTTTAAAGGTAAGACCCCTGCGCTCCAGCCTGAACTCTCTCCTTTCTGCTGCTTTGGTCAAGAGAGCACCCCGTTCCCACACATACAGGAGTGGGCGTAGATTTAGTCCCTTCTGGCGCCTGTTGACAGAGTGAGGCCAACAAGCAGGAGAGGGGAAGCCAAGCATCTTTTTATGGTGTAAGGTGATGTCAGCTACACCAGGCCGCTGTTTCCTCCACTGAGGAAGTGCTGGGTCCTGTCCATGGGCCCCGGTCCATAGCATCCACACTGGTTCTAAAGCATGAGATCGCCATGGCCACCGTACTGCTATTGAGGGCAGGACTGTGGGTCTTGGGGGGGCTTGGAATACCTTCCCTTGGGGAGCGTCTTCCTCGGGGCCATTCCCTCGGCCGGAGAAATCTCTCAACAAGCACCTGTCCCTTTGGAGAGTCTTCTCCCCGCTTCCATAACAGCTGGTCCCTCCCTGACATTTCTCGGGGACACCCCTCCCCCACTCGGTGCTCACGTCTGCTTCTCCTTCTACACGCTGAGCCCCTCGGTGCCTGTATGGGGCCTGGCTGAGGGTGGGAAGGCAGGAGTGGGTAGAGGAGGGGAGGGGAGGGAGAGAGGAAAGAGGAAGCTAGTTAACCTGTTAAACACCTCCCCTCTTCCGACGAGCACGGATGGCGAACACCCAGCTGGGATTCCAAGATTTCTTGTCCCCTAGTGCAGGGCTCTGTCTATGACACCAGGCTGCAGGGGACAGGTGTGACAGAAGCCGAGTGGGGCACTGGGGTGGGTTCCGTATTTGATGACTATGAAGAAGATGGAAACAACTACTTGTATCCCGTTGATGCAAGAGTGCAGGAATCAGACAGAGCAGTAACTATACCTGAAGGCTTCTCAGTAGGAAGAATCATGTATTTCCAGGAACCTTACAAACCTCCCTCCCACACTTAGATCAAAATCCACAAATGGGAAAAGAGCGGAGAACAGAATAACTCAGCCAGATAGAGTGTCGCTTTGTCAGACGTCCATATTTTTTACCCTCTTCCCTTGGATGTTTGACCTCGAGTAACATCAGAGAATCAAACAAACAACCTTAGCGGTTAAGGGCCTCCGAAGACATGGAAACCAGCCTCCTGGCTCTGCACACGCAGAAGGAAAAGCCCCACAGAAAGTTCAGGCATGCCTCCAAAGTTCTAGAAAGGCGAGCCTTTCTTTCCCCAGGGTTCGGCGGTCACCGCCGCCGAGGAGACTTTGCCGAGGAGGGTGAGGTCTGTTTGAGGGAGGCGTTTGCTGTCTCTGTGCTTTTCGTCTGTGGCTGAGAATTGCTCCCTTTTTTCCATGTTAATATTTAGCTAAGTGGGAGACGAGCTTCGACCACAAAAACACTCATAAGCAGGACTTCCACGTGACTTCGGAGACGGTGGTGCAGGTGCCCATGATGAAGCACAAAGACCTGTATTACTACTTCCTGGACCGGAGCCTCTCCTGCCGGGTGGTGGGGGTTCCCTACCAAGGGGACGCCACCGCCCTGTTCGTTCTCCCCAGCCAGGGCAGCATGGGGCGGCTGGAGAATGGACTGAATGAGAAGACATTGAGGACGTGGCTCAAGATGTCCACAAAGAGGTATTCCTCAGATGACGTGGGGCCAGCCTGACCCTGCACATGGCCACAGAGACACGGGGGGAGTGGGAAGGACTCCTCCCAGCCCAGGGGCTGCCTCCCAGCCCAGGGAAACCACGTGAAGTCTTAGCCTCCGGGGCCCTGGCCCAGCTGGAGGGAGCAGGGCCGGAAGCCCAGTGTCCCAGGGTGCCATCGGAGTGGGCGGGGAACTCTGGGGGCAGCCCAGGTCCCAGTGCAGAGTGGGGGGGGGAGCTCTACACGGGGGGCTGAAGGGTCATTATGAAGCCGAGGGGAGATAGCGGGGAGATGAGCTCAATGAGCCGATGCTCTGGAAGAGTCTAAGAAAGTTCCTCTCCTCTTTCCAGGCAGCTTGAGCTCTACCTTCCCAAGCTCTCCATTGAGGGCTCCTACCAGCTGGAGAAAGTCCTCCCCAAGCTGGGCGTCAATGACGTCTTCACCTCCCATGCTGACCTGACTGGCATCACCAACCACTCCAACATCCAGGTGTCTGAGGTGAGCTCAGAAGCTCCTGAGCCCCTGCTTTCAGAGATTTCTGTTCTATTCTATTCTATTCTATTCTATTCTATTCTATTCTATTCCTTTCTACTCCACTCCACCGCTTCCATTCCATTCCATTCCATTCCATTCCATTCCATTCCATATTTTCCCTCTCTCTTTCACTCTCCTCTCTTCCTTCAAGAAGCAAAGGTACCCTTTGTGTCTTATCCTGTTTGCAATGTGTCTTAGGAGAAGGAGCCCCCCAGTGAAGCCATCAAAACTAAGAATTAGGTGCTACCTCCTTCACTCACTTAGCTGTGTGACCTCCAACAATTGCGTGACCTCTCTGAGCCTCTTTTCTCTACATAAAATTGGAGGCCCAATCACATCCCTGCCGGGAGGTGCCATGAGCATTCAATGGGAGGCCCATGTGCAGTCACCTCCAGGCACAGATCCTAGCCACACAATCGTCCCGTGTGCTGCCTGCTTTGGGGCGCAGCCGCACGGAGACTTTGACGGTGACGCCACAGGCAGAAGCTCTGCGGGCTCCCGTGATGGTATCTTCCAGCCCCGGTGGCTTGGTGACACCCGATGTCTCCTCCGCAGATGGTGCACAAGGCCGTGGTGGAGGTGGACGAGTCGGGGACCAAAGCGGCTGCAGCCACAGAGACGGTCCTCATGTTCAGGTCGGCCCCAGTTAGCTCTCCCAGGGTCATCCTCAACAGGCCCTTTATCATGCTCATTGTAGAGAACTTCACGAACATTCTCTTCCTTGGCAAAGTGGCCCACCCCTGAGGTGGGTGTTTCCCCTGAAAGGCCACAGGCCTCCGTGGTGGCAGGTGAAGGCTCTGTGGCATCTATCCGCTGGGAGCTGATCCACACAGGTTTCGTTTCCTTGACTACTGAAGTTTTTACAAGTAATAACGATAATAGCACTGATATGCTGATGATTTGCTTCTTCTCACACAACTGCAAGGCGTGGGGTGCCTTGAAGAAGAACGTTCGGTCTTGCCATCGCCCTTCATCAGCGGAGTCTAGCACTGAGGCCCAGAGAGGCTGGTTGACTTGCCCAAGGTCACACAGCATGTTAGCGATAGAGAGGCACCCACAGCCCAGGCACCTGACGCCCAGCCCGGTGCCGCAAAGCTCTGTGGGATTGCTGCGGTTCACATCTCTACCGAGAAACGTATTTCCAAGCCCAGTCCTCCACCTGCTAGTAATACGGGCTATCAACTCATCACGGTTTAAAATCCATCATGCTTCCCGTGCGTGGTTGCATTTATCTGCTGGAAAGAACACTGAAATGGGAGTCCGGAATGGGGCTTCTGTCCCAGCTAACCAGCTGTAGGACATAAAGCTAATAGTGTCCCTCTCTGGGCCTCTATTTCCCCCATATACACAACGCAGGGTCAGCTCAAGGGCTGAAGGCTCCTTGACATCATATAAGGAGGCTGGGGTGTTCCGTGCCAGTCACGGTGGATTTTAATACATTCAAGTGCTACTTGTCACTGAAGAAAAGCCAGTGGACCGCAGGGTGGAAATGGCCCATCACAGCACCAAAACCATCCTGTGGCTTCAGTCACAACCTCCTGGAGTCGGCTGGGGGCGGGAGGACGGAGGCCTGTTGCAAATACTAGAGGGATCAGTTGAAGATACTGGTGACTGAGAGTGCGTTTTAGTGTCAGCAATAACAATAAAGCATTTTGCAAACACTGGATGTCCGATGGAAGTAACTCTGGGAATGGAGACACTAGCCCCTGGGGACACTTTGCATCTGTGTGAGCTCCTGAATCCCTCGACAGCCCTGCACAGCATATCAGGGCACCCATTTCGCAGACAGGACATAAGGTTTGCCCCGAGACCCAGGACGGCGAGAGGCTCAGGCTCTGGGACCTGGATGGCACAGGTGGTGGCTTATGGTGGGACAGATGGCTGCAGCTGGCCCCAGAGCGCTCACCTGCCTCTGTGTTTCGAACTCAGGACAGCGCTTTAGGATTGGGCCTCCTCATGGGGTCACGCCTGCTCCTGTGTGCCTTTCCCTTGCAAAGTGTATTTTCTGCCCCGGCAGACGTTTCTCTCACTGTCTGCCCTGCCAGTCCAAGGTCAGGGGTAGGCCCTGCCTGGCTGATGAGTGTAAGGCCAAGGTCCAGCATTGTCTAAAGGTCACTGGGCACATGGCCACCGAACGGGTACTGTGTGTGAGGTTGGGATGGGCTCCGGGGCTGCTGCCTGTCACTGCTGAAGCTCCCCGCTGACCGTCATCGCGGGCCACGTAACTCCATTTGTCTCGCGATCCTGGGATCGTTGAACAAATGATATGGCAACTGGGAGACAGAGAGAGACAGAGTAAGGGGGGAGGGGTGGGCGGGGGGAGGTCAGGAAAGCTCTCTCTGAACAGGTGGTGCAGAGCTGCTCTGGAGGAGTAAGTAGGTCTGCAACAGACGGCAGGCTGGGCGCAGGGGTGGGACTCCAGCAGAGGGAAGGGCTGGGGAATGGTGTTGAGCGAGCTGCAGAGTGTGGGAACCGCGGGACTTCGGTCGCCACCAGTGCAGGCGCTTGTGGTCGGGCCCCAGGGACCCGGACCACCAGGATGGTGTCTGTTCTCTCTCGTTCCGATTTCAGGGTCGTATGAATACCCGGGCCACACCCTGAGCGCCCCCTGAACCCCTTGTGTCCCTCAGGCTCCCACCGGCAGGTAAGCGCAAGCCCCCACTAGGCCCTCTAGGGGGCGCGCGCGCACCCATACACCTGCACCCCCGGAGCCCCGCCCTCCCTTTCTTCTCTTGGCCTCGTCCATCCTGTCTGGTGAACTAAGGGGATGAATGGGTCTGCGGGACCTCACATGCAGGCATGACCGTCCTCCTCGGGACCCTCTTTCTTAGCCACTGTGTTAGGCTGCCAGGGCCGTCGTAACAAAGTACCACGACCAGGGCAGCTTAACAGCAGAAATTAATGTTCTCACAGTCCTGGAGGCTGGAGTCTGAGATCCGGGTTCCTCCTGAGGCCCCTCTCCTTGGCTGGGCTCGCAGATGGCCTCCTCTCTTTGTGCCCTCACATGGTCCTCCCTCGCGGTGTACTAACCTCCTCCTCCGTCTCGCGGCCTCCACCGGTCAGACTGGATCGGAGCCCACCCTACCGGCCTCACTTTAACTCAATCCCCTCCTGAAAGGGCCTTCCTCCAAGTACAGCCACATTCTGAGGTGCTGGGGGCTAGCTCAACAGATGAACTTGGCGGGGGACACAACGTAGCCCGTGACAGTCGCTTACCTTTGAGTTCCTGCAGCTATTGCCAAGTCAGTCTTGTTCTTGGGAACGCACTTTTATTCCCCCCCTCCGGCCACATGGACTCTCAGGACCTCCCCCTTGCGACCCCCCTGCCACCGGAACGTGGAGGACCATGCTAAGCCGAGGACTCCTTCCCCCACCTCTCCTGTAGAGACTCAGACCAGAAAAATGACCTCGGGCTCCAAGAGGAAACACTTCCCACCCAATGAGCAGCCCTGCCCATCCCATTCTCGCTTACTTAGCTCTTTCACCCAAAGGCCACTGGTGCCTTCAGCACCCTTCAGCCCAAGGGTGCTGAAGGGGACTCGGGCATGGAAGCCGTACAAGGGCACAGCGGTGCATCCAGCAGACGCGGGCTCTGGCCATACCAGGTAAACAACCAGATAAATAGGACTGTAAACTGGCGAGGACAATTTGTTCGTCCACAGGTGTTTATGAATGCCCATTGTGTATCTGGAACCGTCCGGGGTGTTGGAAATAAGCGAAGAACACCACAAAAGTCCCTGCCCTGGTGGGGCTCCATTCTTGTGTGGACAGGCAATAAAATAAAAAAAATAACAAAGAATAAAATAGGAAAGAAGAGTAAACAATGCATGTTCGTTGGTGTTAGGTGCGAAGGAACCTGAGCTTGATTGAGCGATTTGCTTCTACAAACAGAGCCCAGGGAGGGATGGGGAGTCATGGTCAGTGGAGAGATCTGACGCCCGCTACCCTGACTAAGTGGTCAAAACCCTAACCCCCAACTGGATGGGGTTGAAGGTGGGGCCCTTGGGAGGTGATTAGATCACGAGGGTGGAGCCCCCATGAATGGCATTTGTATATACACGTATATTTTTTAAGTTTATTTATCTATTTACCTACTTAGAGAGAGAGCATGAGAGAGAGATGGGAAGGGGCAGAGAGAGAGAGAGAAAGAGAGAGAGAATCCCAAGCAGGCTCCATACTGCCAACACAGAGACCCACCCGGGGTCCGATCCCATGAACCGTGAGCCAAACCAAGAGTCAGATGCTTAACCGACCGAGCCACCTAGGCGACCAGCAGTTTGTGCCCTTATAAGAGAGACCGCAGAGAGCCCCCTCACTCCTTCCAGTGGGACAGCACGCCCAGAAGCCTGTGACCGGGAAGAGGGTTCTCATCTGACCACGCTGGCCCTGACCTCAGACCTCCAGCCTCCAGAAGTGTGAGAAGTACATTTCTGTTGTTTACAAGCCGCCGTCTGTGGTCTTCTGAGCAGCAGCCCGAGACGCCGGAGACACCCGGGGAACTGTCACAGCCCAGGGGAGACTGAGGAGACGTGGAAATTACATGTAATGCGGTTTCCTGGACGGGATCCGGGAAGAGAAAAAAGGGCGTTAGTGGAAAAACTGGTGAGATACAAATAAACCTGCACCATACCAACGTTCGCGTCTTCGCGTCGATGAATATGCCATGGTTACACAAGACGATTCTGTCACCGGAACTCTCTGCACTGTTTTTACACCTTTTCCATGCATCTCAAGTCATTTCAACGTAAAAAGTTGTTTTCTTTAGAAAAATGTGACAGGGGCGCCTGGGTGGCGCAGTCGGTTGAGCGTCCGACTTCAGCCAGGTCACGATCTCGCGGTCCATGAGTTCGAGCCCCGCGTCGGGCTCCGGGCTGATGGCTCGGAGCCCGGAGCCTGGTTCCGATTCTGTGTCTCCCTCCCTCTCTCTCTGCCCCTCCCCCGTTCATGCTCTGTCTCTCTCTGTCCCAAAAATAAATAAACGTTGAAAAAAAAAAATTTTAGAAAAATGTGACAAAAAAAGCAAAGGAAAAAAAGTCAAAGAAAAGAGAAGAGAAAAGAGGAAAGAAGAGAGAAAAGAAAAGCAGATGAAGGGATAGAAATGGGATCGGGGTTGTAAAGACAGAAGCAGGAGGCCACTTACGGAAGACAAGGGGTGCCCAGAGAGACAGCTGGGGAGACCTTCTGCAGCCGGGGGTCCGGAGGGAGCTCCGAGGTGGTGGCCTTGAAGCCGAGATCCGAGGGAGAAGCAGGGTGGAAGCGGCAAGGACTATGAACAACGACCCAGAGGTGGGAGAGTGTGTCCTGTTCACAGAGCTGAGTCTCACGCCTCCACCAACACCCGTGTCCCTGTGCAAGGTGCTGGCGGCGGGGGGGGGGGGGGGGGAGAGCGGGGTGGGGGGACAGTGATAATACCAGGTAGCACTTGGAAGCCATCTGCCGCGTGCCTGACACCGCTCTCCACCCCCTGCAAGTTTCGTCTCAGTTAACAGAAAGTCAGAGAGTCACCTGCTGCAAGGGACTGGGGATGGCAAACAGGTGACATCAGTGCCCTTCTCCACTTTTCCGCGGAACCGCACCCCGAAACAGACCATCTCCCACCTTTCCACAAGCGACGAGGTGGGAGGGAGGTGGCACTAAGTTAGCAACAGCTACAGACCCCAAATTCCAGGTCCTTGGACCCCTTGGGAGAATCCAGCGTGATTTTCCACGGAGACACACGGAGTACAGATAATGAGACACTCCTACCTACACCCTTCTGTGCACACGTCTGCACACGCAAACACACACATGTGCACACGCATGCACGCGCACACCCAGCCTGCTGGCGAGCGGTGGCTGGGCAGTGGCTGATCCAACGCCATTATACTGAGAGCTGAGCATTCACGGTTATGCCTGGGGGTCGGGGGGGGGGGGTCCCCCAGAGTCTTTTCTCTGAGACCCTGCTCCTCCCTCAGCCTCCCACAGAGGCTGCCGGGTACCATCTGTGGATTTGATCACGTGTCTCATTCCTTCCCAGATGGTAAGAGCCCCAGGCCGGGGTGGGAAGGTGGATCTGGGGGAGGGGGGGGGCAGTGGGGTGGTGAAGGAGTATGAGAGGTGGGTCGGGACATGGGGGTCCGAGCCTCTGCTCCCACAAGTGCTGAGCAAGGTGGTCGTGGGCAAGCAAGGCCCACGCAGCAAGGCCACGCCTCTCTTGCACAGAAGAAACGATTGTAATGACACCCGGTGGCCAGGCTGTTTGAAGGCTAGAAGCAGATCAGGCAAGGGAGGCAGCTTTGACCCTGCAGAAGCGTTTCTCAAACATAACTCAGGGAGCTGGTTGAAAGTTCATATTCCTGGGGCGCCTGGGTGGCGCAGTCGGTTAAGCGTCCGACTTCAGCCAGGTCACGATCTCGCGGTCCGTGAGTTCGAGCCCCGCGTCGGGCTCTGGGCTGATGGCTCGGAGCCTGGAGCCTGTTTCCGATTCTGTGTCTCCCTCTCTCTCTGCCCCTCCCCCGTTCATGCTCTGCCTCTCTCTGTCCCAAAAATAAATAAACGTTGAAAAAAAAAAAAATTAAAAAAAAAAAAGAAAGTTCATATTCCTGATTCCACCCAAGGAATCGAAATGTTTGGGGCTGGGCATCTAACGGCTCGAAGAACACTTCCGCAGGATTCTGCCCGGAGGTCCCTGTCTGGGGAGCATTCCGGATGCCCCCCCAGCCCGGCCCTGGAATCCCAGCTCCCCATGCCTCCTCCTAACACCTTCCACACCATACAGGTACCGTCTTTCGGTGTGTTTGGGTCTCTTTATAGACCACGAGGTCCGTAAGGGCCCTGAATCATTTCTACACCCCAGTGCCTGGCACGGGGCTTGGCCCGGAGTGGACTCTTGTTGGATGAATGAATGAGGGGATGGCCAGCTGGTTCCACAGGATTCTGTGCCTCTGCAAGTCCTCAGGTCACTGCCGGAGACTTCTCTGTTCCTTGGGTGGGACGCCCCTTTACACGCCCTGCAGGTGGGGCTGCTGATAACATCCAGGATGCCCCGATTAATATGAACCCCAGGTAATAAATCGATTCTTAGGATAAGTATGCCCCAGAGGGATTGGAGGCATTTTTGCTTGCTCACTCTCAGCTCTATCTGTAGGGAGCCAGCAGCAAGTGCGTCCCCCCCGGCCAGAAGCCGACAGTCTCACGGCAGAGATGGGAGAAGTGACAGTCGCAGGGATAGCAAGGGAAGAGGCGCGGGGACGCATCTGGGCGAGTCAGAGGAGGGTCGGTTCCACCAGGAAGGACCAGGGGAGGCCTCCTGCCACGCGACGTGCAGGCAGAAGTGTAACAAAGGTGCGGACTCACCCGTGATTGCATCAGACCGGAGCCCGAGACAGAACGTTCTGGGAGGTTCCCTTGTTTGTAAAGGAAGCCAAAACCCTCCCTTTTCCTGGTACAAGCTGGGGGCTGTGGGTGCTGCAGGGCCAGCTGTGTTCCAGGAGTGAGCTTCGGGCCCCCGCTGTCTGCTGTCCCAGCCTGGAGGTGGGCAGGGCCAGACCACGTGGGGGCTTCTGCACCAGGGAGGCCACAAGGAGGCCAGCAGGGCTCCAAGCAGGAGAGTGCCCTGAATGACTCAAATTCTTTTTTTTAATGTTTATTTATTTATTTATTTGAGAGAGAGAGAGAGAGAGAGAGAGAGAGAGAGCAGGGGAGGGGACTGAAAGAGGGGACGGGGATGGCCCCAGGTCCTGGCTGAGCTGGGGAGCTAGAGGCCCCTTGTACTGGGACGTGGGAAGACTGTGGGGAGGCGGGGACGGGGGGGGGGTCCTTTTAGGGTGTGATCCGTGTGAGACGTCACTAAGGAGAGACGCCAAGCAGGCACTGGTGTCCGCATTCTGCTCACCGGAAATCTCTGGAAACTTGGAAAGAGCCACGGCACCCCAGGTGAGAGGTGCGAGGTGATGGACGCGACTGAAACAGGCCGGCGGACAACCCCCTGCCGGAGGAGTGGAAAGTCCCTGTGGCCCGGGAGAGGGTCTGAGGCCAGACAAGGCCGCCGGAGGGGGGCATGGGAGCAAGCGGGGGGCGCGCGCGAGGGCCTCCCCTCAGCCACGGAGCTCTGCAGCCTGCGGCCACCTTCACAGCCCTTGACGCTGAACTCAGAAACCTATCACCGCCGGGCCGCCAGCCGTGTCTTCCAGACCGAATGCCGGGACCTGTCCACAGGCTGGCACAGAGCACGGCCAAAGCCCGGAGGCTGGGGTCGGTGTACTGCCAGGGCCAGCCAGGACGGGCGCTCGGTGTCTCGGAGAGGGCAGGAGTGTGGGCTCCCTGCGACCGGGAACCTACTGCATCGCTCTGTGCCTCAGTCTCCTCAGATGGAAAATAGGGTACTCCAACCTTCCCAGGAGGCGTGTGTGGGCGCCTGGGCCTCTGTGGGCCAAGGAGGAATGGGTACATTTACCTGAAAACAGGGAGCGAGAAGGAACTCCCGCTAACTGGGGCACCAGCCCTGTGCCACAGGCTGGAGTATGAAGCTGAAATTGCTCCCTTATATAATATTCGGATTTCCCTGTTTGCTCTCTCTTCCCTGGATCCTAAGAGCTCAGTGGGTCGAGGATGTGGACTGGGGTTCATCTTGGCTGCATAGCAAATCACCCTAAAAGTTCACAGCCGGGAGCAACCATGTACCACCTCCCAGTTTCTAAGGGTCAGAAATCTGGGAGAGGCCGAGCTGGAAGGTTCCGGCTCACGGTCCCTCCTGAGCTCGTGGTCCGGCCCCGGGCCAGGGGCTGCCGTTCCTGAAGGCCGGACAGGGGCTGGAGCTGGACGTCCGGATTTATTCTCTGCTCTTCGGAGTGGATCTGTTTGCAGGGCTGCATAGACACGCTTCCCATGGCGGCGGGGGGGTGGGGGGGTGGGGGTGGGGGATGTGAGAGACACAGACAGACTGACAGAGCATGCAAGACAGAAGCCGCTGTCTTTTTATGACCCATTCTCAGAAACGCCACCCTCCCCCCTCTGCCGCATTCTCCGTGTTACAAATAAGTAAGTCACTCCCCCAGTCCGACACAAGGGCCGGGTAATTAAACTCTGGCTCTTGAAGGGAGTGTTATCAGAGGATTTGAGGACACATCTTTAGGGTGACCAGAGTATTGTGACCCCAGCATCGGGCAGAGGAACTGCCCTCATAGAGGCATCTTAATAAAAAGCGGCAGGACTGACCGACAGGAAACACTGAACAGGTGCGTGAGAAGGGCCTTCCTGCCCCACTCGCCATGGAGGGGGTGGGGGGCGGTAGGGAGAGTGTGCGGCTCGGAAAGGTTGGTGTGCATCACGGGTGTGGGTGGTAAGTCGGGGCCTGGGCTGCTCTGACCTCAGAGTCCTTGTTCATCAGGAATTCTCAGCCGCCACCCGTCACGGGGAGGGCCTGGCGGGAATGCGAGCCGATGATGGCAAGCGGCTCCCTCGTCAAAGGGACAGGAGGAGCATTAGATGACCAAGCAGCTCGCAGAGCAGAGGCGGGCATTCTCCCTACTCTGCCAAATACCCCCGCGGGCGCCTGGGGATTCGCGGGGGCACAGCCAGGGCGGTGGTGCCGAAGGGACTTTGCAAAGGGGCCTGAGATCTGCAGCCAACATCTCCCCAGCCGCACAGAACCGGGTCAGCGCCAACGCAGACAGCGAGCGGCAGCGGGACATCTGTGTGCGCTTTTCCAGCCGAGAGCAGGGGCCCCTCCGCCTGGAAGGGAGAAGGCAGGACCCGCTCTGCGGCTTGGACCGGAGCCAGTATTCCATTTCTTCCTCCTGTGAATTCTTTCCGGAGCTACAATCAACTTAAGGGGGTTCAGAGAGGTGAAGTAACTAGCCCAGAGTCACCCAGCCAGTACGTGGTGACAGAGCCGTGACGCCAGAGGGGCCTGGCCGAGCGGGGACCTTCCCGGGAGCGCCGCCTCTCCAGTCTCCAGGAAGAAACTCTCTGCTGGAAGGAACTGGCTGCTCTGGTCCCTCCCTGCTCTGCGGAGGTGGGACACCCTCGGATTCCCGCCATCCGCCCCGGCCCCCGTCGAGCCCCAGAAGTATACTCTTTTCCATCTGCAATCCCGGCCCAAGTGGGGACACAACTCTTTTTCCTATGGTTTTCTTTAACCGCCTGCACCAAGGCAGGAATCAGAAGCAACGCTGCGAAGGCTGTAACTATAGAAGGCAGTAAACAGCATCAGAATGGCCGAGCCTGCAAGACCCAAGTCAATCCCGTCCCGACAGCTTGTGGCGGGGACGGAAAGGGTGACTGTCCCACAGAGGGAGCACCCGCCAGCCCCAGCGTTGGGGCTGAGCACTCGACATACAACTTCCACATCTTCCCCTTGGAGGCAGGTGCCACAGGCACAGCCGTGCAGGCCCCAAAGCCTAGCACCACTTCTGGCCTCTGCCTGTCTCTGCTCTGTACCGGCAGGTTTCCTGAGGCTGGGAAGTAGGCTCCTGGAGACCTTGGCCCTGACCCCCTAGGGTCAGCTCCCCTAGGGCTGCTCACCTGGGTCCATTTCAAGTCCGAAAAACATGCCCATCCGCGGCCACAGGTGGGAGGTGGTGACAGACAGGGACAGAGCTCCCATCCAGCTGGGACCCCGTCCCACATAAAGGAGGCCGCCTTCCCGACACGGATCCAGAGACAGGCGATGCCTTCTAAAAATAGTGGCCCCAGCACCCGTGTGAGAATTATTCTCCCGTGATTGGCATTTTCCCTCCTATGTTCAAGGATGGAAATGCTCCCCTTCTCTCTCTCTCTCTCTCTTTTTTGGAGCATGGGAAGGCAGAGAGGGGCTGGATCTGGCATTGGGGTGGTTTTGCCCAACCTCTGCTAGCTGCACCACTTAACAGCTAGGGGTCCTTGGGCAAGTCACAAGATTAGATGCTAGAATTTTTCCTCTCCCCCAAATCCGCCTCTCTGGACCAGGGTTTAGTGACAACACTCAACATGATAAAGGGACAGGGGCGCCTGGGTGGTTTGGTCAGTTAGGTCAGTTAGGCCTATCTGACTTTGGCTCAGGTTCGTGAGTTCGAGCCCTGTGTCGGGCTCTGTGCTGACGGCTCGGAGCCTGGAGCCGGCTTCGGATTCTGCGTCTCCCTCTCTCTCTCTGCCCCTCCCCTGCTCGTGCTCTGTCTCCCTCTGTCTCAAAAATAAATAAACCTCAAAAAAATTAAAAAATAAAATAAAATATGTATTCAGTTCTGCAAGTGTTTGGAACCTAAAAGGGCACTAGGTCACCATCTCAGGGACGATGGGGCCGGAACTCTTAGCGACCTCAGTGCTTCACGGCCAGCAGGACACAGCATGGTACAATCTGGTCCTAAAGGAGCTGACACTCGGTGTCATGACACTTACCCTTGGTGTCACCCGGTCAGGAAGCTGCTGCTCTCAGCGTTTTAGAGACACGGAGGTTAAGCCTGAGGGATTCCCACTTGCCTGAGGCCACGCAGCTGGCGAGGTTACATTCAGGACTCGGGTTCACGGCTCGCCAAAGCCGCACCCTTACCGGTAAGCCAGTGGTTTCCCAACCGTGCTCCTCGGAACCCTGTAGTCTGTCAGAGGTTGTCATGGAGGGAAGGTTGGGACCATGAGGGATCAAGGGGAAGGTTTTCTCATGAGCCCAAGAAAGGCCTGGGGTTCGAGAGAGATCCGAGGAGACCACGAGGTGCCAACAGCTCTCAGTGGCAGAACCCCAGGACGAAGAGGAGCTTGCCAAAGACGGACGTGCTCCCCCGCACTCCGGGTCCTCAGACCAATACCCCCGATCTGCGAGTGGGGGAGGGGTGCCTCAAAACGCAAATCAGTCTGCTGGCAAGAAAAGAGTGTTGCATTTCCTTAAGTTTATTTATTTATTTTGAGAGAGAGAGAGAGAGCACAAACAGGGGAGGGACAGAGAGAGAGGATCCCAAGTAGGCTCCGTGCTGTCGGTGCAGAGCCCGACGCGGGGCTTGAACCCCCGAACCATGACATCACGACCTGAGCCGAAATCAAGAGCCGGGTGCTTAACCGACTGAGCCACCCAGGCGCCCGGGGTGTTGCATTTAAAAATACACATCTGAGTTTGCGTATGAAGATTCACATCACATGCCTACACCTTTCCAAGAAAAGTGACCTTATAAAAGAAATACAGCACCGTGTTAGTGGGGCGATGAAATCTGGGGGGGGAGTATTTTCCCATGCCCTTCTGTATATTTTCTGGGTTTTCACATGTTCCTCAACGAATATTTCGTAAAAGATAACAGTGAAAAAGGAAAGTTGTTTTTTGTGGTGTGTGTGTGGGGGGGTGTTATTATTATTTTTTTAAAGGAACAAGTTAGGAACCATTCCCGTAACTGGATTATTCCAGTAGAACTAATAAACCCAGGTTACCAGAAATGATTCTTTGGCCATCCCACTCCAAAACGGAACAGTTGGGTGTCCCTGCCAACATTTCCCAAGAGAGGGGAGGAGTTCTTTGCAGGGATAAATGTGTCAGCACCCACGAAAACCCAGCACTCCGGGCGTGTGGCTTTGGGATCAGCCGACTACATCCAGCTCAGAGGCAGGTAATCCGTGATGTTGTGCGTGCTGGGAGCAAAGGAACCCACTTTTCTAGGGTGGTTCTAGGCGTTGGCCTGGAGCCTGCGAGGCGGGAGGGAGCCAGGAGGGAGCCAGGGACGGCTCTGGCGCTGGCCCCGCATGCCACGCACTCTGAAGACAAGTCCTCTCTCTGGGTCTGGGTCTTCACCCCTGCAAAGGGTACCACGAGGGCTTCTGTGGCCCTTTCTGCCTCCAATACGCTTGGATTCTGACTCTAGCCAGCTGGGCACCCCCATACACGGGACCGACAGGGCCCCAACTCCGCCGAGGGGCCCGAGGGGCCTCCCCTTGTCTGGCACAGGGCACTGCCCTCACCGCGTGGCGCAGACAGAACTGTTGTACGGGGTCCCTCCGGGCAGAGGCCACGCGGTCTCGGTGGGGGCTGTTTCGTGGTTCCTCTCCCCTCCAGCGTCCCCGGCCAGACAGGCAGGCTGTGTCTGTCCAGCAACCGAGAGGACGGGCTGCTCAGAAACAGAGCCAGCCTGCTAACTTGCCCAAACAAAGTTCTTTTTCTCCAGAAATAATTTGGGAAGGGGGTGGGGGAAGGGGTTGGGCTGTTTAACGCTTCCAAAGAAACGGTTGCAGCAGCCGAAGGGTAAACAAAGTGTTGAGGCAGTTCAACTGCCACCGCCCCTGGTGCCTGTCTGAAGGTGTTTCCGGGCCTCTCGATGGAAAGGGGTTCAACCCCCTCCTCGGCCGCCCCTCCCTCTCCTCCCCTCCCCAGCTCCCCTCCCCATCTCAGAAGCTGCCCTTTTCTCCTCTGGACTCTGGGACTGAGTGGGCAGAGCCCGAAGGTACATAATCCTGTTTGCTGTGGTCACCGGCTTTGAACCCCGCCTCTCTCTGATCTTTCCTCCATTCCTTCTCCCAGTGGAATCGTTGCTCTGGCTTAGCTGGTAGTTTCAGAGTTGGGGGTGGCATGTGGGGGGAGGCGCACCTGCTATGAGCCAGGCCCCTCCATAGCTTCACAAAGCTAACAGAGGCAGAGACTAGAACACAGGCCACACGGGACGCAGGGGGAGGCGGTCGGGACACCATCGGGCCCTCCAAGACTTAAAAGAGCTTTGTTTTCCAGAGTTGAGGGCAGTTGGAATGTCACCCCTCTTGGCTTTGGGGCTCCTGGTGGCTGGGCTCTGCCCCACTGTCCGCTGCCTCCTGGGGGGCAGCCTTGGCCCCGAGATAGCCACCCAGGAGGTACAACACACTGGGCCGCCCTTGGACAGCCTCCGACTGGCCTCCAGCAACACTGCCTTCACCTTCAGCCTCTACAAGCGGTTGGTTTCAAAGACCCCCAATAAGAACGTCATCTTCTCCCCGCTGAGCATCTCCACCGCCTTGGCTTTCCTATCCCTGGGGGCCCGCGGCACCACCCTCACGGAGATCCTCGAAGGCCTCAAGTTCAACCTCACGGAGACCCCCGACACGGAAATCCACCGGGGCTTCCGGCACCTTCTGCAGAGCCTCAGCCGGCCCAGCGACGAGCTACAGCTGAGCGTGGGCAACGCCATATTTGTCAGCGAGGGGCGGAAGCTGCTGGAGAAGTTCAGGGAAGATGCCAGGGCGCTCTACGCCTCCGAGGCCTTCTCCACCAACTTCCAGGACTCGGCTGCCGCCGAGAAGCTTATCAACGACTTCGTGAAGAATAGGACCCAGGGGAAAATTGTGGACTTGGTCAAGGACCTTGACCTGCACACAGCAATGGTCCTGGTGAACTACATCTTCCTTAAAGGTGAGTGCCCGGCTTGGGGTTTGGAAGGAAACGGATCAGATCTGATCTCTTAGTTCTGCTCCGGTGGGGCCGTCTCTGGCCTGGTGTAGCAAACCATGTTATTAGGGAAACCCTCACACAGCAGGTGCCCTTGGTCCAGAGGGGGCAGAGGGGAGGAGGCGTGGCACCAAGGTCCCTCCTTGCCTGTAAGCATGGTCTTCTCTTAAGGTTTTCCAAACGACGCTGGGACGGGCCCAGTAACCCTTGGACTGAGTCAGACTCAAACTTGCCTGCTCACAAGAAGGCAGGCGCTGCCCTTTCAAGTCGCTCTTGGGTGGGTGGGAACTTCAGCTTCTTCCCTGAAGAGACGCCTTTGGACATGCTCTAGAAGCCCTCTGCCAGTGCCACACCAGTGGGACCGTTCTGACCTGGACTGGGTCCTGCCCAGGGACTCAGCCTCTGGGAGTCCCAGCCCGTCTGGGGGCCATGAACACAGGAAGACAGTGTGTAAGGAGCCTGGCCAACCCAGGGTTCTGTAATAACGGGGGAGGTTATGCTCCCCTATAAGCTTTTCTTTTAAGTTTATGAATTTATTTTGGGAGACAGAGAGAGACAGAGCAGGGGAGGGGCAGAGAGAGAGGGAGAGAGAGAGTCCCAAGCAGGCTCTGCACTGTCAGTGTGGAGCCCGACGCGGGGCTTGACCTCACGAACCGTGAGATCATGACCGGAGCTGAAAATGAGAGCCGGCCGCTTAACCGACTGAGACACCCAGGCACCCCCAATCCTCTATGATCTTGAGGGTGGTACCAGCAGGGTCACCATTCTGGGGAAGCGCCTTGGGGGAGGGCAATATCCCAGCCAGGACCCCTTCCCAGATTCTGGTTGGTCCAGTGCCCCATCCCATGGGTAGAAACCCAGCAAACACAGACCTCAGCCCATAAATTCGGGAGAGACGGAGTGCAAACAGAGTCAGCCTTGGGGAGCAGCAGTCCCAATGGGGACGAAAAACAGACGAGACCCAAAGCCTGATCATGGAGTCAGGGAGCCATCAGGTGTCTGAGAGACAAGAGCTGAGGGGAGACACAGCAAGTCTGCAGGAGGGGCTCTGGCTGGGTCCCCCGCCCCCGCAGGTGAAGGCGTGGAACCAGATTTCTCTATAAAACGAATGTGGGCCGGATGCGCCCTGTCTGTTCTTTGTGTCTCCTGTGTTTTCCCCTCCTACCACCCTGCCCTGTCCAAGGATTTTCTCCTCCAAATTCTCCTTCCCAGGGACACACCAGCCCGTGGGCTTCCCCCCCACCCCCCACTCTGGCGCCTCTATCAGTGAAGCTCAGGCCCCGGGGGGGGGGGGGGGGGGGGGGAGGGGAGGGGGTGGCTCACTTTCCCAGCAAAGGAGCTCCCACCCACCCTTCTGAGTGCTCCAGTCCTCCTGGGGACAGAGACCTGTGCCCTCTCCTCGGCTGACCTCCGCGCTGCCCTCACGTCCCCACTTGGCCCCTCGTTTCAGCCCGTTGTGCGTGTGTGCGGACCTCCGGGCGAGGCCAACGACCGGGTGGCCAACTGGCGGTTACCAGCACTGTCCCTTTAAGGGGGTCAGGGGTTTCCCATTCCTCCCCCGGCGGCAGCGCTCCGGGGCCCCTCCCCCCTCTCGCCCTGACCCCTCCCCGTCTCTCTTGCACCTGCTCCTCCCGGCTTCCGGCAGGTGTCTCGCTCACCACAATGAACCGGATCTTCGTTCCGCGGCCCCTTCCCCGTCCCGACCTGTGGGGCTCACCGCCGTCTCCGGCGCCCCGCCCGCTTGGCCGCCCCTAAGAGGCCAGTGGGGTGCCTGGCGGTGCGCCCCCGGGGAACCCGGGCAGGGAAGGGGTAGAGGCCCGGCAGCCCCGTGTTCACGGAGTCCTCTGACCTTCAGCCAAATGGAAGACGCCCTTCGACCCCCACAACACGTTCGAGGCGAAGTTCCACGTGAGCAAGAGGAGGAGGGTGACGGTGCCCATGATGGACCTCGAGGACGTGGAGGTGCCTTACTTCCGGGACGAGCGGCTGGCCTGCACCGTCGTAGAGCTCCAGTACGCCAGCAACGACAGCGCCCTCTTTGTTCTCCCGGACCAGGGCAGGATGGAGGCCGTGGAGGCCGCGCTGCAACCAGAGACGCTGAGGGGGTGGAGACACTCGCTGCGGCTGAGGTGACTGCCCCTCCCTCCTCCTCCGTCGCTCTCCCCCACTCCCCGTGTCCCCAGCGCCGCGGGACCCCCCTGATGTCCCCAGCCGGGGCTGCAGCGCTGGGAGAACCGGTCCCAGCACACGTGGGGCTCGGGGTTACCTTGCCCTTGGCCCATTTACTCCTCCATCGCATAGGTTAATTGAGCAGCTACGATGGGCCAGGCACTAATTTTATTTTATTTTTTTTTTAATTTTTTTTTTTTCAAGTTTATTTATTTTTGGGACAGAGAGAGACAGAGCATGAACGGGGGAGGGGCAGAGAGAGAGGGAGACACAGAATCGGAAACAGGCTCCAGGCTCTGAGCCATCAGCCCAGAGCCTGACGCGGGGCTCGAACTCCCGGACCGCGAGATCGTGACCTGGCTGAAGTCGGTCGCTTAACCGACTGCGCCACCCAGGCGCCCCAAGGCACTAATTTTAAATAGGTAAATTGTTCAATATGTTGGACCTGAAGAAATGAAGGTGTGGGGGTGGAGAATAGAGCAGGGTAAAATGATTAGGAACACTGAACCCACCAGGAGGTGGTTAGTGATTTGAAATAGGATCGCCAGCAGGTAATATCTGAGCATCGGCATGACCAGGCATGAGGGACCGAGCCCTGTGGGTATGTTAGGGAAGAGCGTTCCTGGCAGAGGGAACGGCCAGTGCGGAGCCTCCGTGCAAAGCCTGGTCTGCCTGAGGATTGGTGAGGCGAGACAGGCTGGAGCAGAGTGAGAGTTAGGAGAAGTCAGGGGGCCCCGCGGGACGGCTCTGGTCAAGCAGGGCCATGCAGACGCCGGGGAAACCGCAACTCTCCCTCCTCTGAGTGCAATGCGGAGTCATGGCAAGGTCTGTGCCGAAGAGGGAGTGACCTGAGTACTGTTTTAAAAAGACCACCCAGGAAGGTGAGTGGAGAACTGACCGTCGAGGACAAGCATGGAGGCAGGAGGACCTGTTAGGAGCCCAGTGCCACAATAAGCGTGAGAAGTGGTCAGGGGCCAGGTCAACCTGAGGGTCGAGACGGGCTGGGACATGGAATGCGGAAGACCAAAGCCAAGGGGACAAGCAAGGCAAGGAGCGTCCTGGGCCCGGTCCCCGCAGTGGGGACACGGGGTGGCAGTCGCAGGTCAGATCCCTGGAAGGCCCACGACACAGAGACCCCGCTCTCTCACCCACGTTGCATGTTTCAACGCTACCTTCCTCCAACAGCAAATAACCACTGCACACGGCAGGGGCTTGATGATCGGGTGTCGACGGGTAGAATATTCATCACATGCCTTTAATTTACAAAGCGCTGAGGAAATATACGCCTCTGCACATTCCCAGCCCATGATGGGTGCTAGGAATGGGTGAGTCAATGAATGGATGCCTGGATGGATGGACGAATGAATGAATTTGGAGAGAAATGGATATCCTTCCTGCTCATGGGACTCAAGGTTCAATGGGAGACGCAGCCTCCTCACGTCTGGCAACTGTAAAACCAGACGGTGACAAGAGCCTGGAGGGATATAAACAGACAGAGGGAAGTGTGAAGGTGGGGAGCTTTTGCTGCCAGAACTCCCCACCAGTTCCGCTCCGAAGGAGAAGAAGCCCCTGCCCTCGGGGAGCTCGCCAGACAGACAAGATGGGGGCCTTCAGTTGCGCGTTTCGGGATCCCCTCGAATAGAATCCCTTCATGTCCAGCCCCAGCCCCGGCCGCTCATCCCCAACACCAAGGCCACCCTCCACTCTGTGAAGCATCCTCTCTCCTTCCTGCCTTCCTACAAGTCCATCCACCTGCCTCCTGCTCCCGTCTCCACCCAGCGAGCTCCTTCCTCCCCTTCAGGACTCAGGCTTGACGCCACCTCCTACAGGAAGCCCTCCTGGTGCCCGTGGAGCATTCTGTGGAATCCCTGTCGGAGACAGTGTGTTTCCCGCTGTCCTGCAAGCTTGCGGGGGAGGACCAGGGCAGGCACGGGTGCCGCCACGGCCCCGGCCCCGGCCCCCTGCCTGGCACACGTAGGCACTCGCAGATGTGCATGGCTAATTAATGAATTAAGAAGAGTCAGCACAAGGGGTCAAGAAACTGAGGAAAAGAGGGGCGCCCGGGTGGCCGAGTCGGTTAAGCGTCCATCTCTGGATTTCGGCTCGGGTCATAATCTCACGGTTCGGGAGTTCAAGCCCCGCACTGGGCTCTGCACCGACAGTGCAGAGCCTGCTTGGGATTCTCTCTCTCTCTGTGCCCCTTCCCTACTCAGGTTCTCTGTCTCTCTCTCTCTCTCTCCCCTTCCCCCTCAAAATACATAAATAAACTTAAAAAAAGAAGAAGAAACTGAGGAGATGAGTACTTATTTCCAACAAGGTGGCTAGAAAGGAAAGCAGGGAAGACCTCGCTGGGAGACGGGAGAAGGTGAGCATTGGGTCAGGCAGGTTCACCTTAAACTTTCTCTTTTCCCAGGTGGATAGACAACCTGTACCTGCCCAAGTTTTCCATCTCCAGCAGCTATAATCTGGAAGCCATACTCCCCCAGCTGGGCGTGACGAAAGTCTTCACCAACCAGGCCGACCTGTCGGGAATCACGGGGGAGAGGAACCTGGCAGTGTCCCAGGTGAGTCTTTAATTTTTTTTTTTTCAACGTTTATTTATTTTTGGGACAGAGAGAGACAGAGCATGAACGAGGGAGGGGCAGAGAGAGAGGGAGACACAGAATCGGAAACAGGCTCCAGGCTCTGAGCCATCAGCCCAGAGCCTGACGCGGGGCTCGAACTCACGGACCGCGAGATCGTGACCTGGCTGAAGTCGGACGCTTAACCGACTGCGCCACCCAGGCGCCCCCCAGGTGAGTCTTTAAACTGTAGGTGACTCATCCTCCATATCTGAGCTCGAATGGTAAAGGCCGGCGGACGTTTGGGTCCTCTTGAATTTGCATAAATCACTGCATTTCTCGTTATCCGCCTCCCCTCCCCGGGACTTGCGCAAGCCCGGGAGAGCTGGGCCGCAACCGTGTTGAAAGCCGGTCCCCACCTCCCCTTGCCATATAATGTGACACGGAAGCCACGCGTGGGGGAGCGCTGGGACGGAATGAGAGGTGGACCCCATCCCGTGCTCCGCCTTTTTAAAAAAAAATGTTTTTTTAATGTTTATATTATTTTCGAGACAGAGAGAGACGGAGTGCAAGCGGGGGCGGGGCAGAGAGAGAGAGGGAGACACAGCATCTGAAGCAGGCTCCAGGCTCTGAGCCGTCAGCACAGAGCCCGAGGCGGGGCTCGAACTCACGAACCGTGAGATCGTGACCTGAGCCGAAGTCGGATGCTCAACCGACTGAGCCACCCCGGCGCCCCCCGTGCCCCACATTTTACTGCCAACAGTGGCAAATAATTACAGTGCTGGAACCCTCAAGTTTTCATCTGTAAATGGGGGTGATGGTTCTTGGCCAGTGTGCAGTGCCCGACAGAGTAGGGGAGAGGCACTAGATAATCACAGCCACCGGGCAATGGTGATGGAAATGCCCCAAGGGTGTGAAAGGAGAATACAGGGACCCTTGCGCTACGCTTCTGGAAACAAGGTCCCCAGATGAAGCGGGGCGTCTGAGCCTTCCGCTCTCCTCCGCGCCCCACTTTCCAAAGGGTGCGGTGATGGAGAGACGTGTGCAGAGGGGTCCATGCGGTCCAGGGATGTGAAGCCCCATGACACCCAAAGTCGCCAAGGGTCCCGAGGACATTTCAGATGGAGCAGGAGAGGTGCTAAAACCAGTGGGGCCCTTCCTGTCTGCAGGGATGTCTGCGGCGGCTGCTTCAAGGCCGAGAAGCTGCCAGAAAGTTGCTTGCGAGAAAAATGCCTCGTATGACCCTTGACCCTCCCTCTACATTATATGGAGTGGTTTTGGGGGGCAGCACAGTCCCTGGACTCAGATAGAGAGGCACTCAGATCAGGGTGCCCTCCCTCTGTGTCTCCATGACCCTGAGCCTCAGTTTGTGCATCTGTGCGTTGGGTCTGTGCAAGACCGCTGCCACGGTCGTCGGGAGGAGCAAACAAATGGATCCGGCTGAGCAGCACAATGACAGGCCAGGGTAGATGCCCCCTCGGGACTCTCGAGCAGGCTGTTCACCTCTTGCCCACCCCATCTGCGGTGGCTGACGGTCTTGCGTTCCCGCAGGTGGTCCACAAGACCGTGCTCGATGTGACCGAGGTGGGCACGGAAGCAGCAGCGGCCACGGGAAGCAAAATTATGTTGATGTCTGGAAAAATTGGCCCACTGACCACTGTGAGTTTCAACAGACCGTTTCTGCTGTCCATACTCAGCAAAGACACCCAGGACATCCTCTTTTGGGGCAAGGTCGCCAACCCCAATCAAGCCTAGGGCCCCCCCCTCTGAGGTGCCGGGCGCCCGGGTCTCCTCCAGACGCAGCCTGGCCTCTGCGCACCAAGGAGCCACAGTGACTCTGCCTCGTGGCTTCCACCTGCACAGGGAGCCTGTGGACTTTTTGATCGGAGGCTCTGAGACCTCCAGACAGCAATAAACCACCTTTCTCGGACAGGACGCTCTCCTTGTGCCTTTCTACCCTGATCTGCCTGACTCCACGGCCCTGCAGCTGCCTGTGCCCAGGGGCCAAGCCCCAGAACCTTCCACTGGGCTCAGTCTCACCCAGGCTCTGGGCCCCTCTGCTTGCGGCACTCGTGGCCAAGCCCACCTGGACCTCAGGCCCGGGACGGGAGGAGAGCCTGTGGCCTGGTTCTCTTCTGTGGGCTCCCCTGTCCCGGGTTCCAGTCTCGCTTTTTTTCCCTCCCCTGGGCCCAGATGTGTCTACGCATGGACCCCCACCCCCAACCCTGACCACATCTGGCATAGCCCCTGGACCTCTGGCTCCCGGGCCTTCTCTCCTCCAGGATGTCTCCTTTTATTGCGCCCCCCAGCACGCCCAATCCAGGGAGAATAGCTGCTTTGTAGGTTCCCGGCCGGAGTTCCTCGCCTGCCTCACCAGTCCTGAGTCCTCTCCAACCGATGAGACCCTCAGCAAGCAAATGAGGCATAAAAGGACAACTGCAGTTAAAACCTATAGGTGATTCTGAGCCCCATTTTACAGATGAGGAAACTGAGGAACGGAGAGGCTCAGTAATTTCCCCCAAGCCCACACAGCTAGGAATTATTGCCAGCGGGGTATTATCCCAACCTGCTAGATGTCAAGAGGACCGCTCCGAGCCACAAAGAGATTCTGCCCTTGAAGATTCTCGCAGTGATGGGGGGCCCGGGTGGCTCAGTCAGTTAAGCGTCCGACTCTTGGTTTCAGCTTGGGTCGCGATCTCACGGTTTGGTGAGTTCAAGCCCCGTGTCAGGCTCTGTGCTGGCAGCATGGAGCCGGCTTGGGATTCTCTCTCTCTCTCTCTCTCTCTCTCTCTCTCTCTCTCTCTCTTTCTCTCTCTCTGCCCCTCCCCCGGTCATGCGTTCTCTGTCTCTCTCAAAATAAATAAATAAACTTAAAAAAATAAAAATTTTAAAAAAAGATTCTCTCTCTTTCTCCCTCTGCCCCTCCCCAACTCATGGTCTCTCCCTCTCTCTCTCTTTCAATCTAAAATAAAAAATAAATAAAATAAACAAAGAAGAAAAGATTCTCACAGTGATGACCCTCACAGACTTGGAATCTGCTGGGCAAGACTGATGGTGAAGCAAGGCTCTGGAAGCTAAGAACAAAGCACCGAACTCAGGGAAGTCAGAGAAGACTTCCTGGAGGAGGTGACCCCTGTGCTGTAATCGGAGGAAGAGTAGAAGGCGGTTGAGTGAACAGAGAGGAGGGTGTTCTGGGCAGGGGAAGGTGATGGAGGCACTTTCAGGAAACCGGAGGCTGTGGGACAGCTTGGACCAGCGAGCAGAGGGGCTTCTAAGGGGAGAGGGCTGTGGCAGGACTGCTGAGGGCCTGGCGGCTCAGCGAGGGTTCTGGAATGGTTTCTGAGAGCCGCAGGCAGCTTTAAAGGAGCTTAAACAGGGAGCTGACGGGAGCAGGTTTGCACACTAGAACGCAGACACTGGTTGCTGTGCAGAGAAGTGATTAGCGGCCTGGGACAGGGGTGTGGGCTGGGCATGGCAGGTGCTTCGAAGGGACAAAGGCACGGCTGGAGAGAGAGAACAGGGACGGTTCGCAGGCTGTGATGACAGCCGATGTCACGTTACGGGTGGATTCGCAGGAGATGGCCAAGGGATTCGCTTCAGAGGTTTGGGAGAGAAATCTGGGCTGGGGCGTAGCAAGTGGTCAGGATCTGTCCCCCTGGATGGGCAAGGGAACATTGAAGGGGACGAGCCCCCCCCCCCCCAGAGTGAGTGCCACGGACTGTGAAGAGAAGGGCAGGGAGAGTGGCCTGAGTTGTCACCCCAGGACCAAGAGGAGAGCTGCGGAGAGGACAGGGGGGAGGGCTGAGGAGTGAAGCAGGGAATGAATGAACCCAGGGGAGGAGATGGTGAGCAGGCCCCCCATGTCCTAAGCCCTGACTGTTCTGCCCCCAGATTGCGCACTTGTGACTCAGTCCTCTAGATGGGACTTCGGCCTCTTCGACAGCACCCCATGCAGGTGGGGAAGCCAGGCGATCCCTCCTGAGCTCTCATTCGCCCCGTGGGAGAAATCACAGGCTGACAAGGGCTCTCCAGGCACCAAGCGGTGCCGCCGTGGGAGAGGAGTCGTTCGTCCCTCTTCCTGCCTCCGGTGCATCCAAACTGGGATTTCTTTTTTGCTCCAAGGATGTTCTGGAGCTTTCCCACTGGACTCTTAGACTGTTCACAAAGACTCTCTCGTCTGTGGGTGATGGTCCAGGTCAGCGCTCTCCAGGGACTCCGAGACCGCAGCCAAGAGGGCTCGAGGTCGGCGTGACTGTTACCTGACACACGGGTGGGCGAGATGCCTCCCGGGCCCCTCAGGGTATGGCACAGGACCCCAAAGTCCCCCCAAGGGCATTCGGTCCACGGAAGGGTGCCAAGTCTTGCTGTCGAAAGAGAGATACAAGCGAGGGGCACCTTATCTGGCCATCTCACTGACGTCACCCACAATGCTTTGGGAGTCTGTCCAAAGAGTGGTGGGTAACAGGGCCCTATCACAAACGGGCGACTCGCTGACTAGGTTATGCTTCAGCGCCATCGCTCTGCCCGCACAGGGGAGGATGCATGGTTGGGGGAGGGCTGGGGGGGGAGAGGAGCAGCAGGATGGCCAGATGTTGTAGCCCGAGCTACGGAACTGGGGAAGCGTGCAGAGAACGGGGGCTGCCCGGAGAGATGTCAGCAGATGCCATGACGAGGACTTAGTGGCTGATTGCACAAAGGACAGGAAAGAATCGAGGCTGACACCCAGGTTGCTAGGTCGGGAGCTCGGGAAGCTGGAAACGATACCCTGCTCTGGGCGCTCGGGATTACAGAAAGAACATTCTTCTGCAGGAAGGCGATGAGCTCAGATGCGGACGCGTGCAGTTGGAGATGCCCGTGGGTCACGTCAGAAGAGATGTCCGTGTAGATCTGGAGCTCGGTAAGAGGGAAGGAGATGGACGGCACGGTAGGCGTGTTGACTGAGACAGTGAGCGGAGACAGATATCTCAGGGAGCGCGCGCGGGGCCGAGAGCCCAGAGGTGCCCTTAACCAAACGCCAACGTCTGAGGGAACAAGCACACAAGGGAGGCCGCAAAGGAGGGTGGTCTCGTGAAGGCCCAAGGATAAAGGTGCCACAGCAGAGACGGATGGCCAGCATGGAATGGGGCCGCGCAGTCCCAGGGCGAAGGATGAAGAGCGTCCTCTAGAACCGTCCCAACACTGGTCCGCAGGCGACTTTGGCAGGAACAACCACGGGGGAGGGTGAGACCAGGAAGTGGCGTTGGAGGCTGGGCAGATGAGGAGTCGGGGGGGGGGTGGGGCAGTCTACACCGTCAACATCGCTCCGCCGCTGTTTGGCATCGAAAGGCAGGGAAGAGGGGACCTTGAGAGTCATTTAGAAAACGTGAGGATTGTCTTTCCATTTTTTTAAATAATGAGAGTCTTGAGCATGCTTATTTTTCCTTTTTAAAAGTTTTTTTTTGGGGCGCCTGGGTGGCGCAGTCGGTTAAGCGTCCGACTTCAGCCAGGTCACGATCTCGCGGTCCGTGAGTTCGAGCCCCGCGTCAGGCTCTGGGCTGATGGCTCGGAGCCTGGAGCCTGTTTCCGATTCTGTGTCTCCCTCTCTCTCTGTCCCTCCCCCGTTCATGCTCTGTCTCTGTCCCAAAAATAAATAAAAACGTTGAAAAAAAAATTAAAAAAAAAAAAAAAAGTTGTTTTTTTTTTTTTTTTTTTTTTTTTTTTTTTTAATTAGAGCAAATGCAGGGGCGAGGGGCAGAGGGAGAAAGGGAGAGAGACTTACGCAGGACTCCATGGTCAGCGTGGAGCTCAAGGCAGGGCTCGATCCCATGATCCTGGGATCCTGGGATCATGACCTGAGCCGAAATCGAGAGTTGGACGTCCAGTCAACTGAGCCACTCAGGTGTTCCTTGAGCATGTTTTAATAATAAAATTCCGAATGCGAGTTTGAAGACAGAAAATAGAAGTTAGTCGTGGGTGGTGAAATGGGGGCTGGATGGGACACCAAGCACAGGAGGGGGAGCCCTGGGCCCCACGGGTGGCACGCCATTCTAGGGAGAAGACACAGAGGGCAAAAGCATGACCCGAAGCACCTTGGCGGGAAGGTGAGGGAGCGCCCCCCAAACGGCTCCTACTTTCCCTTGTGCCGCAGAGAGGAATGTTCCCTACTGAATCCATCTTGGGGAAGCAAATGAACCAGAGGTCTGGGCAGGGGGAGACAAGGAGACATCAGGGAATCTCCAGGTTCTGGTAGGTGTGATTAGGGTGGCTTGGGTCCCATGTCACTGACCTGTGCAAGTGCATGGTTGCCGGGGATCTCGGGAGTCCAGACACAGACCAAAGGGGGTGGACTGCGGGATCCTACCAGAGTCAAAGTCTGCCCTGCCTGCAGGGATGGGGGAACCACGGGCAAAGTGATTCCATGTGAAAATAATGACCCAGAGTCGTTGGTATGATAGGATTGTTGTCCTCCAGGCTGCAGGAACAGGAAGTAATGACAGGGAGGCTGATGGGGAAAGAAGGGGTGTCTGGAAACGAGATGGTGCTTGGAGTTTGAAGAGGTGATGGTCCAGCGAAGTCGTGCACGTGGGAGGATCTGTCTACTGGTGAAAGGCTTACGCTTGCCCAGCATGTTATACAGATCTATGGGTGGAGAAATGTGGGGGAGGGGGAGGATGGGGAAATGGGGGGAATGGGGAAATGTGGGGGAAGGGGGAGGATGGGGAAATGGGGAGGGGGGATGGGGAAATGGAGGAGGGGAGAAGATTGGGAAATGGGGGGAATGGGGAAATGTGGGGGAGGGGGGAGGATGGGGAAATGGGGGGGAGTGGAGGGAGGATGCCTACAGATTCCACACATCTTGTTCTCCTCTCTCAAGCTTCTCAGACCTTCCCTCCCACCACGCAGCTATCCAGGCTGACTTCAGAGTCAGCTCAACTCTTGGATTGACGCTTCAGAGTCACATAGCCTGGGCCACGTTACCTGACGTCACTAACTGTCGCCGCCTCTGCACCTAACTGATGGGGGGGCATCTACTCTACGAGACCATCAGTGACTGCTATTGCCACCACTCTGACTCTTACTGCCACTTCCCCTACCCCCCGCAGGTCACAGGCTGGCTTCCCCGGCCACCCCACTGCCCACCAGAAGCCCACTCTGACACCCAGGTGTGGGAAGTTCCACAGCCCCCAGGGAGATGCACGCGGCTGCAGTTGAGCTGGCCGAGGAGGGCACTGCAGCAGCTACAGCCATGGGCACCGAGAGTCCCTCGTCCTCGGGGCGCCTGGTGGCTCAGTGGGTTGAGCATCCGACTCTTGATTTCGGCTCAGGTCATGATCCCAGGGCCGTGGTATCGAGCTCCGGGTCGGGCTGAGCGTGGAGCCTGCTTAGGATTCTCTCTCTCTCCCTCTGCTCCTCTCCCCTGCTGGCTCACTCTCTCTTTCAAAGGATTAATTAATTAAAAATAAAAGAGTCGCTTGTTCTCTGGAAGGAGGACCCGGTGGACCACGGTGGGTTCCAATAGGCCCTTCCTGGTGGCCATCAATCCCCCAGCCACCCAGAGCACGCTTCTTCCGGACAGAGTTGTCAACCCCAGTAAGCAATGCCGTGGCAATTGCAATTTGCAAAGCAAAATGTCCTGGGACTTGCAAAGCAGGTACGCCGCACCCAGCCGTGACCCACAGCACACACTCTCCTCGCCCAGAGTGTATTACAGCCGCCTGTTCACACCCATGTGTTCCAAGACAAGGACCCAGCCAGCTGTTATAGGAGTAACTGCACAGACTCGTGGGTCCCAAAGCTAAAACCGCTCACGACTGGCCTCGTCCCTAAGCCCTACTGAGTTCTGGAGTGCGGAGTGACCCAGGGAGGCTGGCTAGTGCTCCCCGAACCTCCACGATCTGTGTGTGAAGCTCTGGGGAAATGTGGGAGCCAGAGATGTGATCGGCGCTGAGACCTCTGGCTTCAATACACTCCCTTCCTTGGAGCAAATACTTCCTTTGCACATTTCTACACTGCTCTCTGCCTTCACGGCGAGGAGGCGATAGAAAGAAGTGAGGTGAAAGGCGGCAGTAGACCGAGCAGGAGATGGGTGTGTGACGGAGGAAAAGGGACATTGTCAGACACACTTTGGAAATATCACTGATAGGACTGAGTGATCAATTACTCATGGAAGGGAGGGACGGTGAAATAGAGGTGACACTCTGGAACAGGACCCAGCCCCAAAGAGGAATGGCATACGTGGGGTGCCAAAGCACGGAGGAACCTTGGAAACATCATGCTAAGTGAAAGACGCCAGACACAGAAGGTCACGAATTAGGTAATTGCATTTGTACAAAACGTCCAGCCTAGGCAAGTGCATAGATACGGAGAGCAGATGAGTGGTTGCCAGGTGCTGGGGAGCTGGGGACAGGGGAGATGAGGAGCACTGCTTAACAGGTATGGGGTCTCTGTTGGGGTGCTTGAAATAGTTTGCAACTAGATGGCAGAGGTGGATGCACAGCATTGTGGATGGACCTGAGGCTGAATTGTATGCTTTACAATGGTTAATTTCATGTTATGTGAGTTTCACCTCCCCAGACACAGAGGAGGCTTGGAGACACATTAACTAAAGGCTGTGTGAGATCTGAATTCAAACACATCAACTGTAAAAAAAAAAAAAAAAAAAAAAAAAAAAAAGAAGAAGAAAATATTGAGGAACCAGTTAGGGGAAACAATGGCTTGATGTGAAGGAAGTAAGCACCTTTTTTTTAAAGGTGTGATACACTGCTGTGGCTGTGATTTTTTTTTTTTTTTAATCTCACAAGTGAAACGAAATGATGGATAGGATTTGCTTCGAAACAATCCAAGGGAGAAAAGGGATTGGGGGGTGAGGAAAAAATGATACTGGCTTCATATGCCTCGTAACTGAAGCTGCTACAGGTATGTGAGTTTCCTTATGTCGTTCTTTCGACCTTTTGTATTTGTTTGAATTCTTCCACGACAAAAATTTGCAACAGAAGAATCCCTGAGGGCAGGACTGTGACTTATTCTTCAAAATGGAACGAATGAATGCGACGAATCTCATGCCAGACCCCTGCTGTATCTTCCCTTGAATGCACATCAAGAAGAATAATTGAAGACCCCAAGAAATCAATAAAAAGGGACTGTGTGGGTGTTTATGTCCAGGCAGTGGATGAGCACAGGAAAAGTAAAGGAATAATAAATCTGGGGGAGAATTAAGCCTGGCTCACACATCTTAACCCGTGTAAACCCTGTCTCCGCACTCAGTGGGCGGGCTACCTTTATAAACCATCCCTGCCACCAAGGCAGCTCAGGAAGGACAAGGCATTTGAGTTGCAACAGTGTCATTAAATACACTTTCTGCTGAGTATATATTGTTTCTGTTCGTGCTGCATTAAAGTGGAACGTTCTATCGGCTTTCCTGGAGAACTGGCTATTACAATTAAAAAACAAAAACAAAAACAACACTACAAAGTTCAGCTCCCTGCACTTTATAGCCCAAGCTCCCCGCAGGCAGGAACTAAGACTCGGGCATCTGTGCTCCTGTGCTGGGCACAGTGTCTGGCAGGAAGGGAGGCCTCAAGTCTTCTGGGGGTCCTCCCTGTGCCAGGTCCTGGGCTGGGTCGGTATGGTGCAAAATCACGTCGAATTCCTATAGCGCTGTGACGAGGAGATTCTTAATTCCACCCTGCAGAGAGCAGACAGAGGCCCCAAGGGGTAAAGTGACTTGACCAAGGTTTCTCGCTCCCACACAGAAGCAGAGCCTGAGCCCAGCCTGGGTTGCCAGGTTGCTTCCTGCACCTGCTCTCCTCAGGAGGGTTCTGCTAGTCCAAGACCAGGGATGAGCAATGGGGCTCAGACAGGCTAAGTGAGTCACCCAGGGTCACACTCCAGGAGATGGTGGAACCAGGATTTGAAAGGGGTCACCTGGAGGAAGTGCTCTGAGCTGTCGGATGAGACCCAATCTCTTTGTGTGAGCGGGAAGCAGGAGGGTTGGGATGGAGGGGACAAAAGGGACCCCCTCAAAGGTCAAGGGGGCCCCCTCCCAACCCACAGGAAGCAGCTGGAGAAGACTCAGCTGACTTGAGATCTGCGGCGCCTCCAGGACCCAGGGGTGAGCGTGGGGGGGAGCAGGATCATTGCCTCGGGGGCAGATGTTTGCTTGGGTGTTCCTCTCATCTCCTCCTGACTCCACCCCCCCCCACCCCCAGGCTCTGGGTTCAATTCCTGACTCCACCATTTACTAGCTCCTTGACCTTGGGCAAGTGGCTTAGAGCAGGAAGAATCTCAGGGCAGGAAGGTCCTTAATGTTCTGCAAAAGAGCCAAGAGAATTGTATGCCTCATTCCTCAATCACACCCCTTCATTCAGCAAGTTAATCCAGAGCGCCTCATATCTGTACAGGGCTTTGTGGGTCTCGAGGGATCTTGCCTCCCAGGATCTCGCTTGATTTCTCACCTGGAGGAGGCAGACAAGACTGAGATTAAAATTCCCATTTTACAGATAAGACAGATTTTTTTAAAATTTTTATTTACTTTGAAAGAGAGAGAGAGCAGAAGAAGGGGGGAGAGAGAGAGAGAGAGAGAGAGAGAGAGAGAATCCCAAGCAGGCTCTACACTGCCAGCACAGAGCCCAACGTGGTGCTTGAACTCACAAACCACGAGATCATGACCTGAGCTGAAATCTACAGTTGAACGCTTAATCAACTGAGCCACTTAGGGCCCCAAGGCGTATTTTTTTTTTTTTAAAGAAGAAAGGTTAAATCTGTAATCATCAAGACAGTCTAGTATTGGCATAAAAGCAGACACACAGCTCAATAGAATAGAATGGAGACCCATAACTGGACCCACAAATGTATGGCCAACTAATTTTTGACAAAGCAGGAAGGAATATCCAATGGAAAAAAGACAGTCTCTTTCACAAATGGCGCTGGGAGAACTGGACAGCAACATGCGGAAGAATGAACCTGGACCACTTGGCTTACACCATTCACAAAAATAAACTCAAAATGGATGAAGGACCTAAATGTGAGACAAGAAACCATCAAAACCCTAGAGGAGAACACAGGCAGCCACCTCTTTGACCTTGGCCACAGCAACTTCTTACTCGACACATCTCTAAAGGCGAGGGAAATAAAAGCAAAAATGAACTATTGGGACCTCATCAAGATCAGCTTCTGCATGGCAACAGAAACCATCCACAAAACTAAAAGGCAACTGACAGAATGGGAGGAGATGTTTGCAAATGACATATCAGATAAAGGATTAGTGTCCAAAATCTATAAAGAACTAATCAAACTCAACACCCAAAAAACAAATAATCCAGTGAAGAAACGGGCAGAAGACGTGAATAGACACTTTTCCGAAGACATCCAGATGGCCAAAAGACACATGAAAAGATGCTCCGCATCACTCATCATCAGCGAAATACAAATCAAAACCACAATGAGATACCACCTCACACCTGTCAGAATGGCTAACATGAGCAACTCCGGCAACAACAGATGTGGGCGAGGATGCGGAGAAAGAGGAGCCCTTTTGCATTGTTGGTGGGAATGCAAGCTGGTGCAGCCGCTCTGGAAAACAGTGTGGAGGTTCCTCAAGAAATTAAAGATAGACCTACCCTACGACCCAGAAATAGCACTACTAGGGATTTATCCAAAGGATACAGGAGTGCTGGTTCTTAGGGGCACATGTACCCCAATGTTTATAGCAGTGCTATCGACAATAGCCAGATTAGCGGCGCCTGGGTGGCTCCATCGGTTAAGTGTCTGACTTGAGCTCAGGTCGTGGTCTCACAGCTCATGAGTTCAAGTCCCGCACTGGGTTCTGCGCTGACAGCTCAGAGCCTGGAGCCTGCTTCAGATTCTGTGTATGTGCGTCTCTTTTTCTCTCTGCCCCTTCCCTGCTCATGCTCTCTCTCTCTGTCTCTCAAAGATAAAAAAACATTAAAAAAAAAATAGCCAAATTATGGAGAGAGCCCGAATGTCCGTCAACTGATGAATGGATAAAGAAGATATGGTTTATACATACCACGGAATACTACTTGGCAAGGAGAAAGAACGAAATCCTGCCATTTGCAACAACGTGGATGGAACTGGAGGGTATTATGCTGAGTGAAATAAGTCAGGCAGAGAAAAACAGATATCATCTGTTTTCACTCGTATGTGGAACTTGAGAAACTTAACAGAAGACCGTGGGGGAGGGGAAAGGGAAGAAAATAGTTTCAAACAGAGAGGGAGGAAGGCAAACCATAAGAGACTCTTAAATACAGAGAACAAACTGAGGATTGATGGGGGGACGGGGCAGAGGAGAAAACGGGTGATGGGCACTGAGCAGCACAGTTGGGATGAGCACTGGGTTGTTGTACGTAAGCGATGAACCACGGGAATCTACGCCCGAAGCCAAGAGGACACATAACACTGTATGTTAGCCAACTTGACGATACATTATATTTAAAAAAAAAAAGAAGAAGAAGGAAGGTTATTTTCCTGATCCAATAAAGCATTACTCAAACACACATCTGGGCATAGTTATCATACGTTATATGTAAGCGTGTTTACACACACACACACACACACACACACCAAGCATGAAACCCCTAAGTATATGCCAGGCCCAGTGCATGTGTCATTTGCGTGGAATTCTCTTCACAGCCCGACAAGGTAGACATCACGTCCACTTGAGAGATGAGAAACTTGAAGAACTGTGGGAAGTTAGGCAACCTGCCTGGCATCTCAAAGCCAGGCAGGAGAGCCGCACTGGCATTCCGAGCGGCGTGTATCACAGCGATGTCTTTTCTCTTAAAAATCAACCACTTCTGGGGCGCCTGGGCGGCTCAGTCGGTTGAGCGTCCGACTTCGGCTCAGGTCACGATCTCCCGCTTCTTGAGTTCGAGCCCCAGGTCGGGCTCTTGTGCTGACGGCTCGGAGCCCGGAGCCTGCTTCCGATTCTGTGTCTCCTTCTCTCTCTGCCCCTCCCCTTTGTCTCTCTCTCTCTCTCTCTCTCTCTCTCTCTCAAAAATAAATAAACATTAAAAAATAAATAAAAATATTAACCACCTCTGAGAGAGGTCGAGGAGACCAGAGAGGCAACAGTATGCCAGCAGTAGGATTACACTAGCATGAAACTATTATGCTGCTGTATTAGAAGTATCTGCATTTTACAAGCAAGGAGACAGCCGCTCAGGGCCACCAAGGGCTCTGCACCCCCAGCATCACACGGGTATTAAAGGACAGGCCAGGAGTGAGCTACGAAGCTGGGCTTGGCGTCCAGAGTGTGGATTCCCATTCACAAGGGCTTCCAGAAGGTGACCCCTGAGCCCATTCTTGGCTCTTTCCGAGAGCGAACCGGTATTTCTCTTCCCCTCAGCTGGGTGGATGCAACCCTTTGACCCACATGCCGCGAGCCCAAGGGACTTCTTTGTGGATGAGCACAGAGCTGTGCGGGTCCCCACGATGAAACGGAAGTCCCTCCACCCCTTCCTCCGTGCCCCCCAGATGGACCACACCAGGAACGTCACCAGCTTCTTCATCATCCCCAACAGGGGCAGGCAGCACGGAAGGCAGTCTACAGGACCCCCAAGGCTGGACCCTAGGATAAGGAGCCAGTCTCGGGAGCTCTGGTTAAAACCCAGCCCTGGCCTGTGAAGTCTCCAGGCAAACATGTGACTGTCCCCAGAGAGAAGAAGCGGCAGCTACAAAGCAGCTTAAAATCACAGCACCCGGTTCAAAATTGTTTGAGCAGATTTTACAAAAGCTTTTCAAGACTTGTCCTTTAGACGATTTCTGCCAATAGAGCCAATTTGTGCAACAAATCACTACTATAACAAGATAATTAGTGACTTTTGTCGACTGAAGGCAAAAACGATCAATGTTATGGAAAATACAGAAAGCTTTGTGAGTTACCTGTGTCTTTATTTCCCATCTAAACGTTATTGGTGCCTCAACAGACACCCAGACATGAGCGACAGTAATTAAATTCGGTCACCTTCGGTGTTTTGCTGATTTGCAGTCACACGAAACTGCGGCTGTGGGTGGGATTTTCAATTCTACTGTTTTGAACGTATCCTTTTTCTGTTTACTTCTGCAGCTGGTTTTGGCTTGATTGAGAGCTTGTGAGTCTCCAGATACGTACGAAAACTGGCCGTCTTTTGTACGTTGCCCTCAGAGGGCCGGGCTAGGAGGCAGCCAGGGTCTCCCATCTGTCCCCTCTGGGTGGGGTGTACGGTATGCGAGGTATGATGTCAGGAAGAAAATATAGACAAAGCCTGGACTCCTCATGCCAGACAGAGGGGGTTCCAGAGCAGAGAAGGGCCTTCCCAGCCGAATGGTTCATCCGTCATTCATTCTCCAAGCTTCTATTGAGTACCCACTGTATGCTGGGACTGGGCATGAGCTCGTACACTTACGTGGTCAGAGGCGGGTGCTCTGTCCCTGCAGGACACCCTGTGGAGAAGACGGGGTCTTTGATGCCAGAGGTCCCAGTGAGGAGGGGCCCTGACATCACCACTCACTGCTCAGGTGGCCGCCGTGAAGGGCCAAAGCCCCTCGGACAGTGACTCTGGGCATATAAGGAGAAATGTTGTGGGATGGGGCTGTTTTGTGGCTTATAGGGGCACCCACCATGACCCCCATGCCCCTGGGCAAGTTCAGCCTTCCAGAGAAGAGTGAGCAGGAGGAAAACTCAGCCTCTAACCAACTGCTTCGCCTGAGCTCCTCTGTTGTGTGGACCGGGTTAGACTACACCCAGACGTCAACAGTCCCCAGGGAGATGGCAGCCCGAAGGCCTGTCACGAGGGCTTCTCTCTGCACCCTTCCAAGGACCCACCAGAGCCTCAGCCAGGGTGGCTCAGTGGGGAGGAGCTGGGCTCACGGTCTCCCTGATTTCTACTTGCACTTTGTGGCGGGTTGGGAAATCCTGCCCCTCAGTTCACCTCTGCAAACTGGAGGCCCTCTCACCTGCGAATGGGGTAATGTTGGTGCCCACCCCACAAGCATGAAGGTGAGGTGGGCCAGTGGAGGAAAGCACTGAGAACAGTCCCTGGGCCACAGAAGTGCTCTGGAAAAGGATTCTGTTAACGCTATCTGGAGTGAGCTGAACAATGGCTCCTGAGAAGACCCGTCCACGTCCTAACGCCCAGAACCTGTCAACATCCCTTATGTAGAAACGGGGTTTTCGTCGATGTCATCAAGGATCTTGAGATGATCATCCTGAACTTTTCAGGTGGACCCTGAATTCAATGACAAGTCTGTCTAGGAGACGGGAGGAGACACACACACAGAGGAGAAGGCCACGTGAAGTCCGAGGCAGAGACGGGATGCTGACGGCCAGCGTTAGCCAGAGACGAGCAGGGTTCTCCCCCTCGGGCTTCTGGCGGGCGTGTGGCCCCTGCTGACATCGGGGTTTGAGCCTTCCGGGCCACGGAACTGTGAGAGAATACAATTCTTTTGTTCCAAGCCCCACCCCTGTTTGTGGTCGTCTGTCCCAGCAGCCCTGAGAGAGTACACTCCCCGTGTAGGCACTCTGGGACTGACGCTGTAGCAGGGAATGTTTGTTGAATGAAGGCCCGTGTGGGGCTCCAGACGCAGCAGGGGTGACCTGAATCCCCACCCCTGGGGTCAACAGTGCTGTGTCCCTTGAGTTCCCCAGATGCAGGAGATCTGTTCGGAGCCCCATCCTCCGGGGTTGGCAGACAGTCTCCTCCGGCCATCTGGGGCTCTTCCCTGGGACCCTGCCCTCTGAAGTCCTGCTAAACCGCTCCCTGTCCAGGCTTATGGGGTCCCGGGGGACCACAGCTCATAGCTCTTGGCTTTGGGGCATTTCCATCTACCCCCGAGCCACCCCTTCCAAGCTTTGACAGCCCCAAGCCTCTGTGAGAGGGTGAAGTGGGGGTGTCCTGCTCAATGCACCCACCCACCCCCCTTTTTGGGGTTTAAGGAACCTGATCCGGCCAAGTCCCTGTCCCCCATCCACACCCAGATGGATGATCCGGTCCAAGCCCCGGCATGAGCTCAGACGTCTGCAATACCAAAGTCGGGAGGTGCCCTCTGGCTGTCCGGTGACATGGCCCTCGGCCCTCTGATGCCAGATTCCTGCAACAATGCAATTCGCTGAAGTTGTCGGCCTTCCCGGCCAAGCAAGCACACGACAGTGGCCATGCTGGGGGTAGGTCGTCCTGCCACGCGCAGGGCAGTCTAACACGGACCCTGCCCCCGAGGAGCCCATGGTGGAGCTGGGCACACCGGGGCAGAATGTGAGAATGTGACGGAGGGCGAATCGAGGAAAGATTTAGGCTGCTGGGCCCTGTGACCCATCTCTCCCGGCATTCTGGTTTTAGCGCCCACCTGTCATGCCTATAGCAGAGGGGACCGTGTCTGAGCCACTCCTGGAGCCTCCAGACCCTGAGGCCAAGGTGGGCAATCGGGGGACCCCGACTGGCTGGAATCCCCGGCAGACCTGGGCTGTTCCCACACGAGGAGCAGAGAAGAGAGGGATGGAAGTCGGGGAGAGAGATGTTAACACAGAGCACACTCCGACTTCCACTCACACGCGCGCACGTGCACGGAGAGCAGGCTGGGCCAAGAGGGAAAGCAGGACCCCGGAGACAGAGGCCGAGAAAGGCAACAGGGAGACAGGAGAGAAAATTTCACAGACTCCCAAAGCAGGGCAGAAGAAATTGTTTCCAGAGGCACTTTGGAGCGGGCCCCCCTGCCCCCTACCGTCCCATCACTTAGCAGGTCTAGAGGTCCCCTTGCAGCTGCCAGCACTGGGAGGAGGGGGGTGGGCAGGGGCGGACGGGGCCTGCTGGAGAAAATCTCTCCAAACCAGGCTTGGCATCCGGGCCTCTGATTGCCCTGAGCCTGGGGGAGGGGTGGCAGAGAAAAGTGGTCCAATATGGCCAGTGCACACGCGTACCCCAGATGCCCATCTGCTCGTTAGGAGAGGCCGGGTGGGTAACCCGAGAGCCCCGAAGGTGTGGCCCTTAAAACCAGGCCCTCCTTCAGCCTGAGTGGGGGGGGGGGGGGGGGGCTCCGTCTGCCAGATCTGGGGGTGGCAAAACAAGGACACAAAAAGCTCACGTGCTACTCTAGAGGAAATGCGGTGCAAAGTGAGGAGATCCAGCTGAATCCCTCCGTCTCTGTCTTATTAGAGCGAGATCAACCCTTTTAACGAATGAAGTGTGCATACAGCACTGTTAACCGTAGACACCGCAGTGTGCATCAGGTCACTGGGCCTTTTCCATCTTCCATAACCACAAGTCATGCCCATTCGATAGCAATAGTAACCCGTGTCCCCCTGCCCCCAGCCCCTGGCCAGCTGCATTCCACCTCTTTGCTTCTGTGAGTTTGGCTACTTTCCATACCTCATGTAGGTGGAATCCTACGGAAGTCGTCCTTCTGCGACTGGTTTATTTCACTCAGCATAATGCCCTCCAGGTTCGTCCGCGGTGTCACAGAATACAGAATTTCCTTCTTGTTTAGGACTGAATAATATTCCATTGTACGTACGAAAAGGAAACCTACAGAATGGGAGAAAATATTGGCAAATCATCTACCTGATAAGGGGCGAATATCCAAAGTATATAAGGTGCTCCTATAATTCAAAAGCAAAAACGCAAATAACCCTACTAAAGAATGGACAAAGGACTTGACTAGACATTCAAGAAGACACTAAAGATGTGCACACGGCCAGCGGGCATATGGGAAGATGTTCAATGCCACTCGTCATCAGGGAAATGCAAATCAAAACCACCATGGGGGGGGGGGGCGCCTGGGTGGCTCAGTCGGTGGGGCGGCCGACTTCAGCTCAGGTCATGATCTCACAGCCCGTGAGTTCGAGCCCCGCGTCGGGCTCTGTACTGACCTTGCAGAGCCTGCTTGAGATTCTCTTCCTCTCCCCCTCTCTCTGCTCCTCCCCTGCTCGTGCTCTCTCTGTCTCTCTCAAAATAAATAAATGAACTTAAAAATTTACTAAAAAAAAAAAGAAAAAAAGTAGAGATACCCTACGATCCAGCGATCCTACTTCTGGGTCGGAATCGGAATTAGAATCTCACAGAGATGTCTGCACTCCCTTGTTCATCGTGGGATTATTTCACAATAACCAAGAGGTGAGAACAGTCTAAATGTCCACCGGCAGATGAACGGATAACGATTTCCTCTCGTTCTTTTCCTCTTTTATTATTGCTCATCTAATGTTAGAGCATCTGATGCCCCTGCTTTTCAAGCACAACGCTTCCCTAGGGGGAGCACGCCAGGGCGCGACAGGGCAGAGGGGGCCAGCGGGTGGCTCGGCGACCCCGGCTTGCCCCCAGCTGGGCGGCCCTGCTCCCCGTTATTGAAGTCAGGTTTCAACTGACAAAGAGGTTGCACCGCTAAACATATTTAAAATGTAAACAATTCTTAATGACCGTATTATATAACTCACTATTTCCCCAGGGAGGGGGATGTGGCTGGTAGTGCCCCGAGGCCTCATGGCCCGAGTAAATAAGAGGCTGGCCCAGGGCACAAGGGTCAGGCAGGCAGGGGTTCCCTCCTGAATTCTGCCCTTTTTGACTGCATACCCTTCTGCAAGCTGCAGAACGGGCTTCCTGTTTCTTTTTTTGTTTTTAAGTTAATTTTTTTTGTTTTCAGAGAGAGAGGGAGAGAGAGAGGCTGGAGCAGAGAGAGAGAGAGAATTCCAAACAGGCTCCGCACTGTCAGAATGGGGCCTGATGTGGGGCTTGAACTCACAAGCCTCGAGATCAAAATCCAGAGTCGGATGCTCAACCAGCTGAGCCACCCAGGCGCCCCAACTGGCTTCCCATTTCATGGGGATAGCCTGATGCCTCCTTCCTGGGGTTGTCGACAGGGTAAAAAGAGTTCTAACCCTCAAACACTTAGGAGCCCGTAGGCCTGGCAGCCTCGGGAGGCAGAGCTCCCGTTACCTGGGCTGGGGACCCGGGAGACCTCGTAATGGCTCTCAGCTTGACCACGGACACCTCACCACCTCTCACTGCCCACCCCTCATCTGCTCAGCAACAACGTTGGTCTAGAGCGGTGGTTCCCCACTTCGCTGCACAGTAAAATCTCCTGGGACGTTTGCAAGGTGTTGACCTCCCCACCCCCTGCCCCAGGCCTCACCCCTACGGCTTCTGACATCACTGGTCTGAAATGGGCCCGTGCATCAGTGCTTTCCAGAAGTTCCCTTAGTGATTCTCACATGCTAGCAGAGCGGAGAACCACTCTTCTGGCTGATCTGAAGCCCCCCTTCCGGTGCTTAAACTCTGGTTAGACTTGACTCTATTCCAAAAATACCCGATAAGGCACCCGGTGGGTTGCAGGCACTGCATTAGTCATCCGGCCCAGGGAAGCACTCCTTCATTTCGCCACCCAGGACACGCCTGATATGGCTTAAGCTGGGAGTTGTCAAGTAAACTGCTTTTCTTCCTTTGGGATTAACCTGCCTCCCTCTTGCCAACTTTCCAGACAAACGAACTTTGTAAACAACAACCCTGTGGCTCAAGTTCATTGTCCTACGATCTCTAGAGGTGAAACACGGGAAAGCAAAAATGTCTGTGCACAACTCTGACTCGCCCTTATGTTACCATTGGGTCACGCCTATATCCCACCTTATCGTTGTTTCCAAGTTAATAATTGTGAAAGGGACCGGAGGAACCAAGGACTTTCATGCCCGCAAATTAGGAGAAAGAAAGAGAGAAGGAGAAGGAGAGGGAGAAGAAAGAAAAAGAATGAGGAGTCCCTTTTCACACAGTAGCAGTATGATAACAAAATGGTCGGGAACTAGCCGGGAAGCATGTGGGCAGTAGATGGGGACAATTTTAAATGCTGCTGAAGGGGGCGCCTGGGTGGCTCAGTCGGTTGGGCGGCCGACTTCGGCTCAGTTCATGATATCTCGATCCGTGAGTTCAAGCCCCGAGTCGGGCTCTGTGCTGATGGCTCAGAGCCTGGAGCCTGTTTCGGATTCTGTGTCTCCCTCTCTCTGACCCTCCCCCATTCATGCTCTGTCTCTCTCTGTCTCAAAAATAAATAAACGTTAAAAAAAAAATTAAAAAAAAAATAAATGCTGCTGAAGAACATGAGAACAAACAGAAGGAAAGACACAACACACAACACAGCCTTGGGCAGGAAGGGCCTACCTCATAAAAATGACAGTTCTCCCCAAGTTAAGATACCAATTTAATGGAAACCCAACAAAAAGCACCAACAGGATATGGTCACTGAATAGGATGACTCCAACATTCATATGAAAAAGATAGACGAGAATAACAAAATCCTCAAAAAAAAAAGGGAATACTGGGCCGGGTGGGGGCTGGCGAGGGGAGACTAGTCCTACGAGATACTAAAACAGCTTCTAATTATAAATTAGAAAATCATAATTGAATAATATCAAAACCATACAGCACGCGAATAGACAGACCCATCATTGGAACAGAATAGAAACTCTGTAATAGTCCAAAATACGTAACAGAATTTAGACCACGATAAAGAAGGCATTTCAGATCAGTGGAGAAAAGGTGGATTCGTCATTAGATACAGCTGAGAGAACAACGTTGGCATCTGGAAATAAAGAGTTGGATCCATAATTCTTGCAGTAATCACTGAATCTGTTCACAAATATTCTGGCTCTCCTCTCCTTCTGACCATACGATTTGCTTTGATCAACGAAATGGGAGCGTAAATGTGTTTCTTTCAAGAGGAACCCTTAAAGAGTCAGGTTTTGTATCGCCATATATCTATGTTCTTGCCATTGTAGCCAGTGATGGTCTCTGTCCGCTGGGTCCTAGAGCCCTGAGCTAATACAAAACGGACATGGAACATGAATGAACATTGCAGCATACATTACCTTACCCTACCTGGTGCATTCACAGCATACACCAAGATAAATTTCATAGACATTTAAGATTTAAATGTAAAAAATGAAGCCCTAAAAATGCTAGAAGAAATCATGAGAAATCCTAAAACGCCTATGACTGGAGAACACCTTTCTAACTAACATCTAAGACCCCCAAACCAACTTTTAGGAGATTAGTGAGTTTAAATTCCTACAAAGAATTGCTGCATGACAAAAACTGCCATGGGCAGAGTTAAAATACAAAGGAAAAAACTGGAGGAAATACTCAGAACTCATATCATGGAAAGAGGACTAATTTCATTTATACATAAAGAGTTCTTACAAATCAATAAGAAAAAGACGAGTGACCCAATATAAAAACTGACCAAAAATATTAATCAATTTCTCACAAGAAAGCAAATTAACTTGGCTCTTACGCTTATGAAAATATCATTCAGGTTAAGAAAAATGCAAATTAAAACTACAAAGGAGAAGCTCTGTTTCATCTGTCAGATTGGTAAAGATGAGAAAAGTCGACGCTGTGTTGATAAGAATGTGGAAAATAGGGACCCTCCTATATTCCTAGATCTGTCCTAATATAAATTAGAGCAGTCTCTGTGGAGGGATATGTCATAATCTCTCAAAATATAAGTACACATACTCTGGAATCCAGCAATTCCATTTCTAGGAAGTTATCCCATTGGTGGACTTACACAGGTGAGAAACGATATATGTATAACAAAACAAAAAACTCTGCGTGCAACTAGTTCTCTGGAATTCGCCAGCACAGGACCACAACGAAGACCCATCAAACAATGAAATTAAGTGTTTGTGTGTTTCTGACTATTGGAAACAATTATGTAACCCTAGATGCTCTGAAATCTCATACCAAGAAGGTTCAAGGCAATTGCCCATAATTTTCCCGCTGCATTGAGTTTTGTATATTTCAGAATTGGAAGACATTTCTTCAGAAAAGCCAAGACCAAATTTTTTTTTTAAAAGGTCAACTCTAATTCCATTTCAGCTGAAAGATTTTTTTTTTCCCCAAAACTAAAGCCATCAAATTGCTCCAGAATGTCAATGCATTTTTCTCCTTCTTATCTTCGACAGAGGGTCCCGTGAAGATTATACTCACAGCTCTCTTCTCGGTAGTTAAGGCCATGAAAGGCTTTTGCCCAAAGGGAGAATTTTCTGTTCTGCTTAAACCACTAATTTCAAGTGAGAAATTCCAACCTGAGACCCTCTGGCAAAAGTGGTCATGCTACATCAGACAGCTATGTGCTTCAGCAGGGGCTGGGGGACCAAGATAGGCCTCCCACTCAGAGGTCTACCCCATTCCTACATTGCCCACTCCAAGGACCTTGTGCCAGGGCTCCGCATGAGAAGGAACTTCAGAATCAGGAAGACCCAGATTTGATTGCATACGTCATTGAAGGATTTATGCAGAATCTCACAATCCAAAGCCATCAATGGATTCCCACCCAAGCAGATGCTGGAGGGTTCAGGCATCATGACCATGACAATAAAGATTTTGACAATGAGCATCCCCGAAGCATCATTAGGACAGAAGAGCTGACGGTTGTCTACGATGTCCTGCCTCCCGCCTAAGCCTCCTCCTCAGCTACCTAAGGGAGAGGGCGACCTACCCACACCCATTTCCTGATAATGATCGATAATGAATTCCCAGCCAGCTGGATGGGGACACAGAGTCAGATAAATGTGAATTCTTAAAATAAAGAAGCGTAACGCTTGTACATCTGAGTTGGCGGTATAAAATAAATACCTACTACATTTTTCTTGTTATTATTATTATGTTAATACTTTGCAGGAGATGCTGTCTTTCGGATGTCCCGACCTGTTGATTCACATCACAATGTGTGTCCATGCACGCGGCTCTCCTGGGCTCTGGCTCACCCCCCAGCCTGAACCTACCTGTTCAGAGCTGGGGTCTCTGCCTGGTGCTCCATTGGCAGCCTCTGCCTTCCACTAACTGTTTTCAGACCTTTGCTCCTCTTGAAACTTGTACTTGATCATGGGACCATTATTGCCCCCAGACGCTGTCCCTTAGATCTGCCCTCTATCCCCCTATGGGTTATTTCCACTCCCGTATCTGTCAGTTTTAAAACCTACAGGTGACCAAGACTGTCCAGAAGTATCTTCTGATTTGCCCATGCCGAGCGCTGAAATCTCTACTACATTAGTCATACGAGGTGGACCCAATCCACTTTGAGAAGTTCTTTAACTTGGAATTTTTTGCATGTAAGAATAAAGTTCATTGGGAACTACTGACCCTGTGTTTTGGAGTAAGAACTATATTCAGTGAATTTAAGCAAAAATATATACATCACGGGCACATCTGGGGACTTCTCATGGTGCTTTTCATTGCTCACCATCAAGGAAGCAATGAAACCTTTAGTCAGGATTGCCAGAGACCGGTCTCTGTTATAGCTGACATGCACCCCTTTTCTCCTACCCCTGGACCCCTCACTGCAGATTCTCTGCCCTTTGGCTTGGCCTTCTCAAGCTTGTCCTTTGATACTAGGACGCCATCTTGATGGGAGCCCCTATTACGAAGTGCTCATCAACGGCACTTGGGAATGTCTAGATTCCTTTCAGATAGAATGTTACTGGAGGCTCCATTTCCTCTTAAAATTCCAGTGACTGCTGTAAGTCATCCACTCAACAAATAAATTACACTGGGTACGTTCTCCTTGCCTCTTTTTAAGCTCTGTTGTTCGCTGACTTCTCTGACACATATCCGAGTTGGTCCGGATGGTCTCAAATTCTTCTCATCTTCTGGGCTGTGATTCAAAGGGTTTTCATGAGTGCTGAGTGAGATCACATAATTGAGGTGTCTCGTTCACTGCCTGGCACATAGTGGACACCATAAACTATAGCCAGTATTATTATTGTCTCATGTTTGTGCCACCCTTCAAGATCTAGCACACGTTAGTTGCCTCGGCAAATAGACATCGGTGATTTTTAAGAATAGGCCCTCGCCTTCTCGTGACCATCTCCTTCTGCTCCCCTAAAATACATAAAAATGTTAAGTGACTTCCAAAACACAAACAGGTGATATTTTAATCCCATGCAGTTGTGGAAAACCACCTGCTGTGTTGATATAATGCCTTCACGTGCATACAATGTTCATCTTCAAATTCTTCTTCGATCCTGGGTCTTGACAGACAGCAAGCAGAGGAACTCGACAGGAAGTGGGACAATACAAAGAAAGTTGCAAAGCCAAGGATAAAATGTTCTGTGCTCATGGCAATCAGCTCATCAGGGATGTTCTCTAACACAATAAGAACGCAGCCTGACTCAGAAGTCCTCAGAGACTCAGAACCGTCTGCCCAAAAAGCCGTGATCACGGACCCCGGCTGCAGAGCCGCATTCTGGAGGCATCTGTATGGCTCAGCTCCTCCTCGAGGCCCCATTACTAACTCTAGGACCTTCTCCAACCTTCCATCCTGGTTCCCTCACCCCCATGGCACAGCTCATCATCCGGGCCTAGGCCTTTGGGGACCAACCCTGAGGCTGACCAACATCCAGACAGAGAAGCCCGTCCACAACTGGCAGAAATCAGTTCCTGAGTTCAAGCCACGCAGAGCCTGGGCCACAGGCGCGTGGGCCTCTAGAGGCAGGCCGTGTACTGTTTTCGAGTGGCTTGAGCCTCAAGGCTTGACTGAAACCATTTTGCCACCCTCAAATGAAGAAATTATACAACAGCTCCGTAAACATTAAACCCTACTGCATTGGAAATACAATACATGACTTTTATTGAAAAGAATAAAATGTTATAATGTTAGATTAAACCCTATAAAATTGTCACTTTTGTAAGTCAACATGGTTGACTATTGGCAATTTCAGATGATTCACTCCGATGGTCATGGGCTGTGTTCATTGGCATTCGTCACGTACCATGTGCTGTGCTCTGTGCTTGAACCCGCGGAGGGAAGGTTATTATCTTCGTTTGACACATGAGGAAACTGAGTCTTAGGTGAAGCGACTTGTCCCAAGTCGGGCGGCTAGTAGTGCGTTCCTATTGTGTTTAGGCAACATGCTATATAACTCCTTCTCCTTCTCTGGCAACAATGCCTACACATCCAGTGGTCTTTTACTCTACCCCCCTGGGGCCCCCGTTCCTATGGCTGCATCCGAGATTCGGTCATGACCGATAACCGGCCGCCATCCGCATGATGCTGTCAGCCACACGAGGCTCTCGCCCTTGAACCACTACCCCGTCTTGACAACAAGCTCACTCCAACACTTCTTCGTTCTATTACATTATCCAGTCACTGATCTGGAATCTTCCCTCCTTCGGACTCTCTCATGTGTTCATTTCCCTCCTCACCCGGCTGAGAGTCCACATCCAATTTTGGTAACCAACACCCTTGCATTTCATTTCAGTTGTTTCCCCCTTCACCCTCCCCCTTCACGCACCTGGCAAACCCCCAAACCCGCCGATACCCAAATCACTTCACAGAGAGACTGCTGATTCCGGGGATACGCCACGGCTTCCTGAAGACCCAGTCAGTGCTCGGAGATTGAGTCCTGCTACCACTCGCCAAGGGAGAACAGCTCAGACATTCTGGGGATACTCCCATACAAGTGCTGGAATCAAATCAGAACTTTCTAGCAGCCTACAAGTAAAAGAAGGAAGAAGCAAGTGAAATATCCGCCCCCCCACCCCATTTTATTTTGGAAAATAGCAAACACAGAAAAGTTGAAAGAATAGCACAACTTAGAAACATACACATCTCTCCTAGGTTTACCAGTCATTAGCATTTTGCCACAAGTGGTATCTCTCTTTCTCTCCCCCACCCCCTCTATTCATATAAAGACACACACAGACACACACACATATACATGCAGGTGAGCGTGCGTCCCCACACATACGGATGTATTAACGAACATTCGGAGTTCGGCGCTCAGTGTACGTCTGAACATCCGCTCTCGTGACTAACACCGTTCAGGCCTTAGGAAAACAGAAATGCGTCTCCAGGTCTCTTGTGTCACGTCATCAAAACAAAAGATGGGGGTGCCCAGATGTTGGGAAGGACTATGAGTTGTGTCCCTGTTGATTCTGGAGAAGGACGCTGTTTCCGAGTGCCGAGTCGAGTGAGCGAGTAAGAGGAAAGACAGATACATCGGTTCGCTAACTCTTTCCCTCAACAAGAATTCAACAGATATTTGCATCATGATGTAGCATCTTCTGGAAGCACAAACGTGCACTTTCCTGCTTCTTCTTGTGCTATAATTTGTGCTTCTGGAAGTACTCGCAAATCAGCATAATATCCCCAAATAGTTGTTCATGACAGCTGAGGAATATTTTTCAATTAAAGAAAATTTTTTTTAACATTTATTCAGTTTTGAGAGACAGAGAGAGACAGAGCGTGAGCGGGGGAGGGGCAGAGAGAGAGAGGGAGACACAGAATCGGAAGCAGGCTCTGGGCTCCGAGCTGACAGCACAGAGCCCGATGCGGGGCTCGAACTCACGAACCGTGAGATCGTGACCTGAGCCGAAGTCAGACACTTAACCGACTGAGCCACCCGGGCGCCCCAGTAATATTTTTCAATATTAAATAATTTACATTACTCCAAAATTTGTACAACATAGGCCCAGACAAAGCACATTAAGTGTGGGATGGACTGACTTTTCACATTGCCAAGTGCACTAGGTTTGCAAATGATTTTATGTTTATTAAAATATTTAGTAAGATTTAACTAAATTTAAAGACAATTTAAAATTTAACTAAATTTAAAAACTAAGTTCTGCCTTATCTGAATAATGATTTCAAACTTTACATCTTAATTTGTATAATTTTAATTTGCATTTTGTCATTTGATAAAAGATAATTTTCAATATTTTAGAAAACAAAATCATTTGAAAACAGGAACAGTGTTTAAGTTTCTGTTACATTTTTTTATTTACACTTTTAGGAAAGTACATTCACATTTTTGATACTTTGAATTAATTACATTTCATCGTTTAATACATTGTTTAGAACACATTGTGTAGTAATCTTGATTACAGCAATAGAGCCAGTGACTTTGCTGAAATGAAGCCATAAATAAAGAAATAAAAATATTTTTTGAAATAAATGTATACCAATCTAAGCCTTTTGTGTGTATACATTCTGTTACATAACCAAACATCCAGACATACATGATAATAATTCAATTCAGTTTTTTCTTAAATATTTTGCCAACTTCTACTCATATAAAAATCCTAGCTTCATAGACTATTTATTTTGTTGTTGTACAAGTATCTTCGAAAAGGTAGGATAGAACATATGTTATTTAGTGGTTCATTAGTTTGGCTTATAACTTTTAAACATCTAGTTCATATACATGTAAATATATGCTATAGACATGTGTTATGGGGGTTTCTCGTTCTGCTCTTTTTAATGTTTATTCATTTTTAAGACAGAGAGAGAGACAGAGCACGAATGGGGGAAGGTCAGAGAGAGAGGGAGACACAGAATCTGAAACAGGCTCCAGGCTCTGAGCTGTCAGCACAGAGCCCGACGCGGGGCTCGAACTCACGGACCGCGAGATCATGACCTGAGCCGAAGTCGGACGCCCAACCGACTGAGCCACCCAGGCACCCCTCTCATTCTGCTCTTAACCATGGCCTCTAGATGAAGTCTCCTTCTAGGTCCTGCAAAAGTAAGGTCAGGCCTGTCCACAGACCTAGGGATGCACACTTACCTCATTCATGTAAGATGCGAGTGCGAAAACAAACAAATATTAACAAGCCAAATATGAAATTATAGGGGTGCCGGGGTGGCTCAGTCAAGCGTCTGACTCTTGATTTTGGCTCAGGTCATGATCCCAGGGTCGTGGGATGAAACTCTGTGTCAGGTCCTGCCCTGGGCAGAAGCCTGCTTAGGATTCTCTCTCTCCCCCGCTTTGCCCCTCTCCCCTATTCGCTCTCTCTCTCTCTAAAATAAAATTAAATTAAAAAAAATCAAATTATGACAGTGTTCTCCATGACCTAGTGGAGAAACTTGGAAGGCAAAAGGGTTTAACAGCAAGTAAACTATTAATTGACTAAAATGCATTTATAAAAACCAAGAGTCTTAGCAAACGCCACAAGGGAAAGCTGATGAAATTTCATATTCATTCTCAATTTAAATTTTGGGAACATTTCAGACAGTTAGGAAGAGGACATCTAACTTAATCTCGCATTCCGTGGTGAAGTATCACAGACATTGCCATTAAATTGGGGCAAGCAAAGGATGCCAGGGAATGTTTTTATTAGTTCATTTTGTTCTTGGGTTCCCATCCAAGGCAATTCTGTATAAAGTAGATATAAGAGATACGATTTCTGGAGGAGGAGATGAAATCAGGTTATTTTTAGGCAGTATTTATATTAAGAAAACCCAAGGGAATCATCTGGAAAGCTATTAGGAACTAATGGGAGTTCAATCATAAGACCAGATCTGTGATAAATATGCCAAGGTCAATAGCATTTTTATATACCAGCGATGCCAGATGGGAAGACACAGAAAAGGAAAGAAGATTCCCTCCATAATAACCATAAAAAACATAAAACCTCTAAGAATGACTCTCAAAAGGTAATGGAAAAATCTGGATGTAGAATATGAAACTTTACGGAGAGCTCTAAAACGAGACTTAAGGAAATTGAAAGACCACGTTCCGGAATGGGAAGACACGATGGCAAAAAGATGCCAATTTATCCCAAATTAAATGAAGATTTGACGCAATAACAGTCAAACCAACAGAAGTTTTTCATAATTTGACAGAAGCGATTGTCAAGTCATTCCTTTTAAATGTCAGAATGGCTAATGGAATTGTTTTGAAGGAAGGGTCAAATCCAGGCCTTAAAACTCTTCCGGTTATTAAAGCGTGTTCTCCCTCCGCGCTAATTGCGACGGTGCACTGACAGATCCATGCCAGTTCAAGCAGAAGCGGGTTCACGTGCGGCTCTGAACATCCTGTTCGTGCCCCCGCCACACGGTCCCAGCCGCTGCGAACCTCCCTCATCCTCCCTGGCACCGATACAGCAAAAGTGCCATCGACCCACGACCCCAAGATATTCTTTGGTAATTTTTTTCTCCGATGACAAATTGGTATGTTTGGAAAATGCAAAAACATGAATATGCGTTACATACAGAGTCCCCTGTCTTTTTTTTTTTTTTTTTTGGCCAACGTTTACATCTTTTTTTAATTTTTTTTTTTTTTCAACGTTTATTTATTTTTGGGACAGAGAGAGACAGAGCATGAACGGGGGAGGGGCAGAGAGAGAGGGAGACACAGCATCGGAAACAGGCTCCGGGCTCTGAGCCATCAGCCCAGAGCCCGACGCGGGGCTCGAACTCACGGACCGCGAGATCGTGACCTGGCTGAAGTCGGACGCTTAACCGACTGCGCCACCCAGGCGCCCCTACATCTTTTTTTAAAAAAGCCTTTATTCATAGCACATTGCAATACAAGGAAATTGTACATTTCCCTGCAGTCAAATCTACTGATCTTTTACAGTGTAACTTTCTCCATTATCTGTAGGCTAATTTTGCCATTTAATCTATGGTAAATGTGACCTTTTATTTTTTTTTTTAACTTTTTTACTGTTTATTTATTATTGAAGGAGAGAGAGAGAGAGAGAGAGAGCACGAGTGGGAGAGGGGCAGAGAGAGAGGGAGACACAGAATCTGAAGCAGGCTCCAGGCTCTGAGCTGTCAGCATAGAGCCTAATGCAGGGCTCGAACTCATGAACTGCGACATCATGACCTGAGCTGAAGTCAGACGCCCAACCGACTGAGCCACCCAGGTGCTCCAAATGTGACATAAAGTGAGGACGGAATGACTTTCAATCAACATGGTTGGGATAATGTGGCAACCATGCAGACAAAATTAATTCTGGCTGCTTCATCATTCTTTATATCAATATATTCCAGATGAAGCAACAACTTAAATGTAAGAAATGAAAAATTTAAAAATGTGTTAAAGAAAACATAGGGCAAATTTGCTTGTATTTATGATGTGTGCGCGTGTATGCTTTCTCCTAGGCATGACCCTAAGCCCAAAACCCCTAAAAGAAAAGATGATAAATACGATAAATTTTACCATGTAAAATTTCAACATTCAACTGGCAAAGGGACCATGAAGTCACAAGACCAGTGACAAACTGGAAAAACAGTTTCAGGCTACATATATATACGTATGCATAAGTATATACATATATATAACTGTATATGATTTATAATTAATATAAGTATACATGATTTGTATATAATCTGCAACCGATTATTAACATATTATTTAATCTAATAATTTAAGTGTTGGATACTTATTTATTAATAAATTGCAAATTAATTATTAAGAAACGGAGCAAAGTAAAAAAAGAGCACAGGCGGCTTACAGAGGGAGAAGCACAGATGGCATTTAAACATCCAGTGTCACAATGAGAGAAATCGGTGAAATCTACAACTTGGTACCATATTCCTCTATCTGACCGACAAAGACAGATTGACGATATATCATGTGTCCAGGGTATGAGAAAATTTGGGAAGGTGGATAAATTGGCACAGCCCTTGTGGGAAGCAATTTTTATCAAAATTTAAATGCTCTTTCATCGACTGTTTCACTTGGAATAACTTGTTCCTAAGAAATCAGTAATATACAAGGTGCACCTGGGTGGCTCAGTCGGTTAAGCGTCCGACTCTTGGTTTCAGCTCAGGTCACGGTCTCATGGTTCGTGAGTTCGAGCCCCACGTGCGGAGCCTGCTTGGGCTTCTCTCTCCCTCTCTCTTTACCCACCCCCACGTGTGCTTTCTCTCTCTCTCTCTCTCTCTCAAAAATAAATAAACATTTTTGGGGGCACCTGGGTGGCTCAGTCGGTTAAGCGTCCGACTTCGGCTCAGGTCATGACCTCACAGCTCATGGGTTCGAGCCTCGCGTCGGGCTCTGTGCTGACAGCTCAGAGCCTAGAACATGCTTCGGCTTCTGTGTCTCCCTCTCTCTCTGCCTCTTCCCCACTCTGTCTCTTTGTCTCTATCTCAAAAATTAATAAACACTAAAGAATTTAAAAAATAAATAAACATTTTTTTAATTTTAAAAAAAGTTAAAAAGAAAAAAAAGAAATCAATAATACAAGACCATACACACACACGAGAATATTCACTGAAGCCTTGTTTTAGCGGGGGGCTGGAAGCAAGCTAACCATGGCACTGATTGAATAAATTACGGCACAGCTGTTTCTAGGGGGGGTCCCAACTTTTACCTTTACCCTCTTAGGGTGCTTTTTGGCTGTGTCTGAGGATTAAATTGACATAACACAGATCAACAGGGAAAAAAAAGCATACAATTTTATTTAATACAAGTTTTATGTGCCACAGGGGGAGACTTCATAAGAAATGAAGTTCCAAAGCCATGGTGAAACCTACTGGCTTTTCTATTAGGTCGAGCAAAGAGAGGCGATGCCGGAAAGTGACTGAACTCTGAACTTCCCATTTCGGAGTCCCGCACTACTATTTGAAAGAAAGAACCAAACTCCAGCACTGCCTCCAGCTTGCGGGGCTCTGGCTGAGAAGAGGAGGGGTCAATAAGGAGGACACTAAACCACGGCTCTTACAAAGCAGACTAGCTTCCTGGCTACGAAACCTATCTGCCCGGCCCTTTTTCAGACACCAAGCTTGTGGTATCCACGCCACAGGGCTCACATTTATGCCAAAGGACACGTCACGTTCCAACGGCATGCCATGTTCGCGGAGTCGTGCTTCAGACTTCACAATCATGGGAAGCATTTCATTGTCAAAAACAAGAAAAGGAAAGAAAAGGGAAGGAAAGGAAAGGAAAGGAAAGGAAAAAAAAAATCTCTTCTTCCTGTTACTATTTATTGTGAATGACTGGGTTTTTTTTCCCTATGGGGTCAAAAGGTACCTAAGCAGATGACTGCAAGTGGCAAAACAGAAGACAGAAATCAGGTATGGGCAGTTTTTCATTTTCCTTAGTGTGGGAATTTTCAGTCAACAGGCAGGGACATAAAGCATTTACGCAAATCGGAATGTTTCAGTGCACGCGTTTCAGCCGTTCAACTTGATAACAACTGCAAATAAAGCTGCTAAACTTTTCTGGACAATGCCAGTGTTTGAGGTTTCGGAAAACAAAAACACAAACGAATTTTCTTATTAATGGCAACCAAACAGTATCTGTAGAATTCTTGTCACGTAAGTGAGTCTGTCATTCACTGTACTTTCCTGAGTCGCCCAGGGTGCGAGTGCATGTCTGGAATGTTGTCTGTCTTCTGTGCCGTTCCCGTAAGCTTGCTATTAAAATACATTAAACTGCTTTTTAAGAAAAAAAAAAAAAAAAAAGAAAGAAGCAGATCTACAAATATAAGAAACTGGCAGAACACGCTAGGAAGGCACGCCCACGCGCTGTGTCTTTCCAATGTCAGTTTCACGCAGTTGTAAAGCAAGGTCAGCACAACGATGAAGCGGGTTCAGGATCTCAAACTCAACGACATTTCGCCGTGTTCTTACACGTCCCGCGAATCGAAGCACAACGAACAAGATAGAACCAGGGGTAGGAAGTCAACGAATCAAACTCCAAGTCAGTCTGTGAGCGCGCAGGTAGGATGAGGCCTCGGTGCGGTCCAGGTAGGCTGTTCGTTTTGGTCAAGCAGGGAAGGATCTCAGTTCTTTTCTGAGGTCAGTCGGGCAAAGGCTTGGGTAGGAAGTGGCTTTTTAAAGTGGTCAGATGTTAAGGGGTCAGTGTCAGGATTCTGAGAGTTAGCTGCGAAAATGCTCCCTTTTTAAAGGGATTTCAGGGGCGCCTGGGTGGCTCAGTCGGCTGAGTGTCCGACTCTGGCTCAGGTCATGATCTCGCGGTTCGTGAGTTCGAGTCCTGCGTCAGGCTCTGTGCTGACAGCTCGGAGCCTGGAGCCTGCATCGGATTCTGTGTCTCCCTCTCTCTCTGCCCACCCCCCCGCTCGTGCTCTGTCTCTCCCTCTCTCTCAAAAATAAATAACCATAAGAAAAATTTGAAAAAAAAATAAAAATAAAAAATAAAGGGATTTCATCAGTCATGGGCCTTTGCAGACCTCCTCTGTTTCTGGGGATTCTCAGTTCTGAGCGTGTCATCCGTGGTGCCGGTGTTGGGGATATCCGGTCTTAGCTTCTTGCATCAGTCTTTGACCCCATGACCTGACATGAGTGACTCCATCTTGCTCTGTCCAGAAGTGATAAATTGCTGTGCGAAAAAGGAGGCAGAACAGCGTGTGTGTGATATGCTTCCATATTTTTAAAAATACACACAATTCCTGGGGTGCCTGGGGGGTTCAGTCGGTGAAGCGTAGGACTCTTGGTTTTGGCTCAGGTCATGAGCTCATGGTTTCATGAGTTTGAACCCCATGCTGGTCTCTGAGCCAACAGTGAGGAACCCCTGCTTGAGATTCTCCCTCTCTCTGCCCCTCCCCTGCTTGCACTCTCCCTGCCTCCCTCAAAAGTAAATATATAACTTAAAAAAATTAAAAGTTAAAAAATAAAAATACATAAAGTTCCTTTACATGTAGAAAAAAACTGGCAATAATTATGAAAATGGTGACCCCTCTGCCACTTATTTGCTCACGCACACACACACATACACACACACCATGAAGTGTCCGGCTTCATCAGAGTGGGGGTCAGTTACAGTGTCCTTTCCTTTTTTTTTAAATTTTTTTCAATGTGTATTTATTTTTGAGACAGAGAGAGATGGAGCATGAACGGGGGAGGGTCAGAGAGAGAGGGAGACACAGAATCCGCAGCAGGCTCCAGGCTCTGAGCTGTCAGCACAGAGCCCAAGGCGGGGCTCGAACTCACGAACCGTGAGATCATGACCTGAGCTGAAGTCCGACGCTCAACCGACTGAGCCACCCGGGTGCCCCACAGTGTCCTTTTCGAAGACAAAGACAAGACTGCAAATATATTAAGAGCCCTATAATTTAATGTACATTAATGTGTTAATATGCTTGTGGGGCCCCAAGGAGGAGCAAATACACCAGCTAACAGAGCTCAGAAAAGACAGGAGGTGGTCCCATATTGGATCCACTTGGAAACCCTTGGAAAACACAGGGCATAAAAACGGTGCTGTTGAGCCCTGCACGGACGTTCATTAACAGGCACGCGGGGTCAAAAGATCAGAGTCCAAGTCAAGGCCTTGTGCTTTTGCTGGTGCTAAGATCTTGAGCAAATTCCCTGACCTCTTTGAACCTCAGTATCCTCATCTATAAAATGGGAACACGGTTAACTGGTCCCATATGTCCCACATATGTTGGGAGTGTTGGGTGAGATGATGTGTAAGATCACTCGGTCCTGATGAACGTGGGTGGAGCCAGAGGGGGAGAAGGGCAGCATTACTGCCCCCTTGCCTCCAGGGGCAGGATGTTAAATGTGACTTTGTCTCACATTTCCCTGAAGCCCCAGAAGCCAGTAGCAAAACACTAGTGTTCCTGGGGAGACGGGTTTGGGGGCTGGGGTGTTGCCCTACCCCGTGGCGGAATGATCCTTCCCTCTTACCTCAAGCCCCGGGGTCGGGGGTGGGGGGGAGGTCAGGGGACCCTTGGAGACCTGGTGCCCTTGGTGTCTGTGGATGCAAAGCTCACAGGTGTCAGCCCTGCGCCGGAGAAAACCCGAGGGCAAGAGCCAGAGCTCCCAGCCCGGAGTTGGGGGGAACAGGGTGTTGGCACAGGAAGAAAGGGGCTAAACAGTACTTCTGCCGAAGGCAGGGAACAGATGTGGGAGGTGTTCCCCCTCAAACTGAGTAAACCCACCACGGGAGCCAGCCTGGGGTCATCTCGGAAGGGACTCTGCCCAGAGGGCACACGCCGCAGGACAGGGCGGGCTGACCGAGCCCAAAGGCGGACCGACCGCAAAAGTGAGAGATGCCTCGAGAAGGATGAGGAGAAGTGCAAGCGGAGGTTCCTGGTGGGGGAGTCGCCAGGATCCCACAAAGACATTTGGCAAGACGGAGGCTCAGCGCACGCTGCCGAGCCCCGCCCACCACTGCTGCATCGGTCACAATCTTCCCGCAGCTTGCCGGTCCCCTAACCCTGGAGCAGCGAGCAGGAAGGACACCTCCCGGTGAGGTGCTGGTGGGGGGCAGAGGAAAGAGGCTGCCGGGCCTGCCTACCGCCCCCCAGACCCCCGGCTTGAGTTTGCAGGTGGCCCAGGAAGAAGTTCACCTGCGGGCAGAACTCTGTGTTCTCACGATCGTACTGAACTCAACAAAGGAATTGTTTTTTGTTTTTTGTCTTTTTACCCTAGAGGGTATTCTATTATCCAGGAGTGACCAAAAGTCCTTGGATGGGACTCAACCAAGATCGGCCTTCAGGGGTAGAGAAAGGGGCAGTTCATCATCGGGAGGGGAAAGCCAGAAGCTTTAGGATAGAATCCTAAGGATTCCTACCCGCTCAAATGGTACGTATCTGTGCCCAGAAGCTCCTAAATGCGTAGGGGTGAAGGGGGCGGTAAAGGCGGGGGTAAGTGAAGAGAGGAGACAGCTTTTTTTTATTCTAGGCGCTTTTACTTCGGGGGATACTTCTTGAGATGAATGTGTAGACAAGTGCCAACCGACGAATTAGAGAATAAATTCTATCCATACGTGTGTGCGTGTGTGTGTGTGTGCACCCACCCGTATGTCTCCCCGCCTTGAAGGACCTATGTTCTTTGGCCCTGACCCCCACTTTCAGGTATAACTGGCTTCTGGAACATTCCATAAGCCTGCACCACCATTGACCCAGATTCTGGCCGGCCGCGGCCCAACCCAGCAGTGGGAGCTGGAAACCCACACAGGAACGGAGGGGAGACGGCCTGGGCTGGGGGGAGATCCATATGCCTTCATTTCCTCCTTTTTTTATATAAACACTGTCACTTGCCATCAAATGTGACGACCGCGTTGATCAGCGGGCCTGCATGACAGCTTAGTAAGCTGCTCTCAGCTCGTTACGCAAATATCCAAGGCCTCACTTTTAATTACTCAGTTAGTGCCAGATTAACTCCTAGTCCCTGCCAACAGCACGGCCCCTCGCTTGGAGGGGTCGGCATGAATCAAGAGGGAGCCAGATGAGCCCGAGTCTGTCACCCACTCCCCGACCCTTTGGTAGAAAATGTGTGTCGCCAGAAAAGCAGGGTCAACACTCGACGGAGAGGCCACTGGGGGCCGGGAAATAGCCTCACTTCCTGCTGGGTTCTTTCTTTTGGTTTTAGCCCCGAGTATTATTCAGGGGTGGAGAGAAACCCCCCCCCCCCCCCCCCCAGAATACGGTTTCCTCCGGGGAATCGAACGAAGTCAGCCCGGCGCATGTGCGCTCCCTTAGACGCCGCGGGTCTCAGACCCAGTAAGGGCTTCCAGATGCCTTGGAGGTGAGCAGAGCACGAAACCCTAGGGCGTGAGCTCTGCCATTCATTCCAGTCCCTCACACACGTGCACAGGGCACCTACTGTGTGCCAGCTCGCGGCTCCGCACGTGGGAGTTACAGACGGAAACGACACAGCCGTCTTCTGGAGACTCGGTCCTCAGAGAGACAGACACGCAAATAAATAAGAGCAATTGGGCTTCTGCACTTGGAAGCCGGGACAGAGGTCTGCGCGGCTCCTGCGGGGCTCCAACAAAGGAAAGGCAGGCGAGGAAGTGAGAAAAGTTCGGCGAGGGGAGCTGGATCAGAGATTGCCAGGGAGCAAGGATCGGAAGGGGCCACGGAAGGAGTGGGGACACGGAAGGAGCTGTAGGACAGTCCGTGGGACCAGAAGGGGACCCACGTGGATATGGAGGACACGTGTGGTGCTCCTTAACTTGCCGGGACCTTCCGACGCTCCTCCCGAATGGAGGAAGGGCCCCTCTTAGAAAGGCGAGCCTTCCCAAGGAAAAAGCCTGTAAGTCTCTTTCCCGGCATCCTTTGCAACCAGGTTCGCCCACGTGACCTTGAATCCAATGAGACACGGCCCTGGGAGACAATTCTGGAAGCCAGTGGTATGACACGTGTGCTTTGCAGGCTCACCTTGCAGACTTCACCCCGCGAGGGTGGGAATGTGTGGCATCATCAGCACCTGTTTCTGTCTGAGCAGCCCGGGTGGCACTGGTCTGTCTCCACTGGGGCAGGACGGGTCTCCATTCAGGCCCCAGAAATTGCTTCTGCCCTCGAGCCTCCAAGCCCCCGCGCCTGGCTTCTCCCAGACATCCTGACAGCCGCCAATGGCCTTTGACAATCCCCTTTTCCCTTTACAGTAACTGGAGCGGGTTCCCTGGCTCACACTCGAGAATTCGGGTTGGTACACCCCAGGGGTTTTCCATTGGGTGCTGCGGGGAAGGTACAGTGTCAGTGACCTTCTCGGGGCTGATGCAGGGGCTTCTGTGCCACCACCACCCCCTGCCGCTCTACTTTTTCACACACTGAGCTGCCAAATGAAGACTGTATTCACGAAACAATAACAACGGTAATAGCTCTTGACCTTGATTGAGCACTTGCTGCTAGTTGGGCGTTGCACAGCAGATTGTATTTTCTTTAAAAAAAAAATTTATTTTACTGTTTATTTATTTTTGAGAGAGAGAGACAGAGACAGAGTGTGAGAAGGGCAGAGAGAGAGAGAGGGAGACACGGAATGGGAAGCAGGCTCCAGGCTCCGAGCTGTCAGCACAGAGCCAGACGCGGGGCTCGAACTCACGGACCGCGAGATGGTGACCTGGGCCAAAGTCAGATGCGCAACTGACCGAGCCACCCAGGCGCCCCTCAGATCGTATTTCCTGCTACGGTCATAGCAGAATCTCTTTCACGTTCTCTTCTTATAATGTGATGGTGACAGCCCTCCCCTCACTCCCATGATGTCTAGTCTCCCTCCCCTAGAAGCTGGAAAGGCTTCTAGTGACCACAGAAGGGCTGCTGTGTGGCTTCCAGAGCAAGGTCATAGAAGCTGGTGCAGCCTCCAGCCGGTTGTCTCGGGATCCCCGGTCTCGGAACCCAGGCACCAGGCCACCCGGATGTCCAGGCCCGGCGTGGGTGCGGCGGCCTTGCGCCCACGCCGGGGGTGGGGGGGACAGCGGCCTCACCTTCCGGAAGGCGAGACAGGAAGCCTGGAGGCGATTCCAGCCCCGGCTGCCATCGAGAGGGACCCAAATGAAAACAGCCCGGCTGTGCCCATTCAGGCCCCAGAAACGCCGGAGATGATAATCAAGTAACGGCCACGGTCGGGGGTGTTCTGTTAGTGCCGCGATATATACCCGGGATGCACTGTCCTCAGCGCCTTACCGACTCGTGCAGTGCTCGCCACAATCCTATGCGGCAAGTACTGTTATTATCCATTATTATTGCTTTCCTCCTCGCTTTTATCAATGAGGCAGCCGGGGCACAGGGAGGCTAGTAACTCGCTCGGTGACACACAGGTGGCTGGCGGTGGAGGTGGGGTTCGAAAGCAGGCCGCCTGGCTTTCGAGTCAGCGCGCCTTCCCACGCGTTGCGCTGCGGGGTCTTGAAAAGCCCTGCTGTAAACAACAGACCGTCGTGCGAGGGTTTTGCGCGCGCAAGTGGAGAAGGACAGCCGCGGTCAGGTTTGTGCTGGAGGCAGCTCGCTCTAGCTGCGGCGCGGACGAGAGGCCGAGGACAGGGTTCAAGGCGACGTGGGAGGCCGAGAGGCCCCTCAGCCACCGCAGCGCCCGGGGTTAGCGACGACCGGCCCTCGAGAAACCAAGCAGTTGGCCGTGGGGATGGGGACGAAGACACAGAGAGAAGCCACAGCTCGGGGCTTGGGCACGGGACCGGGCACGGGAGGGACGGAGAGGCAGCACATCAGAGACTGTGCCCGTGGTTTGGGGGCTGGAAGATGAAGACACCAGTCAACCGTTATGTGACTGATCCGAGCACTCGCTAAAAGACATGAATGGCGCATTCCTCAAGGTCAGCTTTGGCGGTCAGCAGGGGTCCCGGGTAGCCCCAGGCGGCTTACGAAGGTGCGCAGGGCCAGGCCTGGCGTCGGGACGCGTGCGCTCGTGGCTGCTGCATTAACAATCAGCCCTGCGATCCGGGTTTCTTACCCGGAAATCGAGCTGCTCCAGCCTGTCCTCTGAGGTCAGCAGGGGGCGCTGCTCCACACGTCCCCACGTTTCCCTGCTCTTCGGTCCCCTTCTCAAATGTCACCCGTCACCATCATAGATGGAAAGAGAGCTTGTAAGAGTCTCTGGCCAGCAATGAAATCCTTCGCCCAGAAGTGACCCCGGTTACACCCGCTCAACGGATTGGCCTGGAACTAGTCTCCTGGCCTACCCAACTGTCGGGGGCGGGGGCGGGACAGGAAGATCAGTCACGTCCGCGGGTACCGGGATGGACGCAGGTTCCCATGGACAGCCCGGCATGCCCTCCCGAGAGAGCGGTGGGCTGGCACCGTTGTGCCTCGACTTCGTCTCGGTCAATATTCTTGGGAGTTATTTATGCAGCCTTTCCTTTGGCCGACTGTGAGCTTCTCAAGGGCCAAAAAACCTGACTTACTCTCAGCAGCGAGAAATCCTCACCTCGGTCTGGGGGCCTGCGGCACAGGCTGAAAACTCATCAGGCTGTACGCTTTTTCTAGAAGGACATTATATTTCAATAAAAAGCCAATTTTAACAAGGAAAGGACTCACACCCTCCGGCAGGGTGAAAACCCCTCTCGTCCCAGAGGCTCAGAGCTCGGGAGGGTCCCATTCCCTCCTCATCACGATCACTCAAGGGATCAGAAAGCTGGTCCTCGGTCTGAGAGCTGCCGGGCGACAAGCAGGACCCCCTCCCCCCGCCCCAGCCTCCTCCCTCATCTGCTGTGGGCGGAGCCTCTGTGCTTTCCGGCTGAGGCTGGACAAAGGCACCGAGTGGGTTAAACGCGTGGCTCAGCAGCGTGAGTCTGTCGGAAGTACAAAGTCCATTAGCTGGAAGCCTGGACGAGGAGACGTTGTTTGTGTCCCAGCCCGGGCTCCTGGGACCTGGCGAGTATCTGACCCCCTCCTGGATGACTTTTCCAGGGTCAGCCTATTAAGGACGAATCCTGACTAATTCGGTCACCCTCCCATTTCTCAAGTATGATTTGTGGCTTAATTGCGGCAGGAGAAAAAATAATGAAAAGTGCACAGCCTGGGCCATATCCATAATTCATAACCACAATAAAACCCTTGATGTGCTGTCGTGACTTATGGCAGTCTGAGGGCTGTGCACCCTGGGGCCGGCAGAGGGCCCAGATGTTTCCGTTACAGAACATTTCAGAGTTCACAGCCTGGAGAATCCAACCTTCCCAGCTATTACAGCAAAGTTCAGTTCTGGTTGGAGGCAAAAGCCAGAGCCTTGGCTCAGGGTCCTGGGGCCCAGGTCAGGTCCATGCTCAGGCTTCCCTGGAAAGCAGAATGTATCAGAGGCTCAGAGGCTGCAGCTAGCATCTCAGAAGCAACTTCAAAGTGTCTCGAGCCTCTGCCAGCCCCAAGAGGCCATAAGCACGACATATCAGTTGGGGGTTAGGCTGCGAGTAGCAGAAAACGCAGGTCAAACAGCTTAAAACATAAAGGTAATTTATGGGCTCACCCAACGGACAAGTCCAAAGACTGGGCGAGCTTCAGGTATGGCTTGATCCAGGGGGCTCAAATGACAGCACCAGGGAGAAGCCATCTTCCATCGTTTCTCTCTGCTTTCCATCCAGGCTCCACAGAGGCCCCCTTGGCAGTTCCAAGACTTCTCCCCCAAACCCTCCTCCCCCATCAGCAGGGGGTGCTGCCCGGCCAGAGGAGGGGGGATTGTCAACATGCTGAACTCCCGTGATCACCCCCTGTTTATCCCACCCTTGCCGTCCTCATACAAGCCTTTATTACCGGCTGTAATAGTCATTACCTGCTGGAGTAATTTTTCTGCCTCTCTCGCACTTAGGGGTGTTCCTCTTTACTGACAGCTCGGAAGTTTCCAGTCTTCCCAGTCCCGGTCGTCTAGAACGCAGGATGAGGTGGCTGATTCCCACTTACCACGATTGTGTTCACGAGCGCAGTCACGTGCATCCTCCTCGGTGCAGGCGTTTGCACAAGTGCATGAATGAGGCTGCAAAGCGAGATGCGCACAGGCCTAACTGGGAGGCGTTTCGAGCACACACGGAGCGTCAGAATCTTTTCCGGCCTTTTCTCTGCCTTTTCCACTTGCCGTTAAGAGACGGTAGCTGGGGGGGGGGGGGGGGGGGGGGCGCCTGGGTGGCTCAGTTGGTTAAGCTCCGACTTCGGCTCAGGTCAATGATCTTGCAGTTCGTGAGTTCGAGCCCCGCCTGGGGCTCTGTGCCGACAGCTCGGAGCCTGGAGCCTGCTTCGGATTCTGCGTCTCCATCTCTCTCTCGGCCCCTCCCCCTCTCGCGCTATCTCTCTCTGTCTCTCTCCCAAAAAAATAAACATTTAAAAAGTGAAAACGATGAGCTACAAAGATTTCTGCTCTGTAGGCAGAAAAGCAAGTACCCACGAGCATGTCCTGGGGTCCCAAATGACTGTAAGAACTCCTAAGCCCAGAAAAGCTCATGGAGTCTCCCTACGTCCCACAAGGAACTTAAAACACAAGTTTTTTTGTTTTGTTTTTTTTTGTTTTTAAGGCAAGAAAACATATGTGTGTGTGCTAAAAATAAAGGAGGTTCTTCCCGGATTCGTCTGATTACAATCTTAAATTATTTATTTTTCCACGCACGTATTTGTTTGCGAATGAACAATGCATTCGCCCCTTGTTCAGCGCCCCCCGCTTTGCTGGAGCCCCGGGCATGTACGTGCGTAATTCTGCCTTCCAGATGACCCAGCGGGGACGTGCACACACATTCATGCAGCTGCGCACCCCGGCGATAAACCAGTACTCACGCGTGGGCACACCGGCCCTTCCCACATGTGCGTTCCGGCTCCGGGGCTCCACCCACGCCGGCACACCCGGAGCCAGAGAAGACTCTGAGCCAGAAGCCCCGAGAAGGGATCCGACGCTGGCACCCTCACAGTCACACACAGCCAACATTTCTGCAGGACACCTCTCCTCCCTCCCGGTGTTCTGGCCACTGCAGGTTCCCAACTCAACGGGACACCTCCGAGGGCTCACCCACAGTGAGCCCTGCGGACCACGGAGGTGGGAAGGAGTCTGGATCAGAGACGAAAGCCAGAGGGCGGGTAAAGCGGGGGCCCGGGGAGGGAGGAAGACCCCCTCCACACGAACAGGCCAGCTGGGGAAATGAAGAGGGATGGCCCGACGGGGTAGCTCAGGACCCGAGGGACCCCAGGCAGAGGCCGCGGCTGCTCTGGATGTCTGACAGATCCACATAGGCCAGCCTGACCCCTTTCTGGTTACGAGATCGCCCAACGCCAGACTCAGACTCTGGTCCCGTTCAGGAAATCCCTTCCTAGCTTTGAATCTGCGGGTGAGTCCTAGCTCCACATTCTGATTCCACTGGCTTGGAGAGGGGGCTGGGCACCGGGATTTATAAAGCCTTCCTAGGCGATTCTAATGTGCAGCCAAGGCGGGGAGGCTCTGGTCTCCAGGAGCCCCGGTGAGTTCCCGTGATGGGGACCTGCCCTGAGAGCCTCTTTGCTTTGGCGACACATTCAGAGTCGAGAGCTTTTCTCCACGGCAACGTGGTTCCTAATTCCCAGAATGGCGAACGCAAGCTCGGGGAGTGCCGGGCCACCGCCTCACCGGATGGCCCCTTGCAACGAGGGCCTCTTCCTGCAGGAAGTCCGCCGTGACTGTTCCAGCAGGGTGTCCGAGGGGCGCAGCAGCACAGCTGGGCCAGCGCCCAGAGTCACCATACTTCTTTTTAAAATAATTTTTTTTTTATTTATTTATGTTTTGAGAGACATAGAGACACAGAGCACAAGCTGGAGAGGGGCCGAGAGAGAGGGAGACGCAGAATCCAAAGCAGGCTCCAGGCTCTGAGCTGTCAGCACAAAGCCTGACTTGGGACTCGAACCCACGAACCGCGAGATCGTGACCTGAGCCGAAGTCGGACGCCCAACCGACTGAGCCCCCCAGGCGCCCCTTGTCTTCATTTCTTTTAAAATCAGAAGGTCAAAGCCAGCCTGGCTTATATTTTTCTTCACACCAGTGCCATTGTGAAATATAATTTTGGATTTTTTTTTTTGTTTTTTTATGGAGAAACAGGCCCACAAAAGTCATACTGCGGCCCTACCAAGAGGGGTGATATCCCCTGGAAAGGACTCCCTCACGGCCCGATGGGCCCAGGCCAGTGCCTCATAAAGCAACGTCTGTCCCCCCAAAAGCCACTTCTATCAGTGAAGTTTCTCTGGGAAACTGAGGCAGGTGACAGTATGGGGGCTGGAGTTACATGGTTCACACCCAAGCTGTGTGTCTTAGGCAAGTTACTCCGCCTCTCTGGGCCTCCGTTTCCACTTCTGTCAGACGAGGGTGTTAAGGGCCCGCAGCGGGGTATGGTGAGGAATCAAGGAGATGATGCATTTGGAGACGCAGGCACCTGGCAGGTCTGTCCCCAGCTTCAGCCGGACAGCGGCACCTCGGGGAGCTCGGCGGCACGGCCGGGGCCTCCCTGGGACCCCGCACAAGGCCGGGCCGGGCCCAGCCATCGCTGCGGGCCCCAGACCAGAGCTCACGGGAAACGCCCCGAGCCCCAGGTCTCCGCAGGCCTGAGGAGGTCGCTGAGCTCTGGGGTCCTGCCTGAGGGAGCCCTGGGAGCCGCTGTTGATTTCCTTTTGGACTTCGAGAGGGACCGGAGGGAACTCTCCAAGCTCTGTGGCTGTGCCCTGCCAGAAGCGTCCCCTTCCTACCCTCTCAGCCTCCTCCTCAGGAGACGAGGCATCAGACAAGTCGGCTCTTTGCTCTCCCGGCTTTTGGTCCTGGGCGCGTTCGGCAAGCGTTCGCTGAGCACCTAGCAAGTGCCGGCCGGTAGATGGAAACGTCACCCGCTGGGGTTTCTGAACCAGAGAAGCCTGGGCAGGGGCAGAGAAGACTGAGCGCCCACAGGGGCCAGGACACAAGTGAGAACTCCTTCCCTCCTCATCCACCCTGGCAAGATGGGTATGGTCGTTGCCATTTCACAGATGAAGAGACGGAGGGTCAGGCAGGGCCACATGGCTGTGAGTGGTGAGCTATAACTCAGGCCTGGCTCTGTATGACGGCGGCCAGAGTTCTAAGTCACTTGATCTGCCATGTCCCCGGAGAGCTGAAGGCGACTCTTCATCCCCAGGGCTCTTTGGACCCTCAGGACAAGAGCCCTCCAGCAGGCACCCCCTCTTGGTCTGACCCAGAGCACAGGAACAGGCCTGGCGAGAGCCGACCTTGATTCTCCCTCCAGGATGCCCGTCAGCAGCGTTAAAGCTGAAAGGGAGGAGGGGCTTGGAGCCCTGGGTGCTCCCAGGTGAACAGCCGACAGATGGGGAGAGGGGACAAGTAGCTGTCCCAAGGTCACTCATGAAGTCAACAGGAGAAGGGAGGCTGGAACTGAGAAACCCCCGAGTGCCCGGTTCTCTCCCCATCAGGACACAGACCGCTCCTGACTGCCCCCTGAGAACCTTCTAGGCTGTGAGATGAACATCACACTCCACAGAGCAAAATGCACGAGGCCCTTTGGGCCCCAATAGGCTCTTGTCCCGATTCGCCAAGACAACCATCCTTCTCCCACAGACACATCTAGAACCTTCCTAAGCACACCGCATCCGACGGTTTCAGAACACTTGGCATTTTACAAAGCCCATAGACGCATATTGTTTGCGCTCACTCACTCCCAAGTACTGAGATACGTAACATTTTTTAAAAGTGATTTTTCGGATTAAAAATTTTCAAAGCACAATGATGCATAAAAGGAAGGAAAATTACCCATAATCCCACTCTCCAGAAGGAACTAACTTGGTAACTTGGCGTGTCTCCTCCTACCCCATTTGCTACTTTTTTTTCTTTTTTTTTTGACTTTTCATTGAAGCACATCATCAAAAAAAAAAACGTGCATCAAAAAAAAAAAATGCGCATCAAAAAAAAAAAATGTGGAAACACATGTCTCAGTCCGTTCAGGCTGCTATAATAAAACCATCGACCGGGTGACGTATAACCAACAGAAACTTGCTTTTCACAGATTTTTGAGGCTGGAAGTCCAAGTTCAAGGTGCCAGTATGGTCCGGTGAGGACCCTCTTCTGGGTCACAGAGTCTGATCGTGTCGTCACATGGGGAGGGGGAAGGGAGCTCTCTGGGGTCCCTTTCGCAAGGGCGCAACTCCCATTCGTCGGGGCTCCTTCCTCATGACCTAAGTACCTCCCAAGGCCCCACCTTCTGACACGATCACATTGGATATTAGAGTCTCGACGTGCGAATTTGTGGGGGACACAAACATCCGGCCCAGAACACGCCTAGTCTTAATTGTACAGCTTGCTAAACGTTGGCATGAATGTAGCCGCTAGCTTGATCAATTAGTGATCGAGGATCGATGCGGGGTGGTCGGCACCCCAGCAGGCCCCCCTCCCACCCCACAGCCACGTGCAGAGAGCCAGTCCCGATTTCTACCACCATAGACGAGGGTGGCTTGTTTTAGAATTGTACCTGCGTGAAATCATTTGTATCTTGTCCCTTTCGCTCAGCATGGTGACCGTGGGGTCTTCCCGCTGAGCTGTCACTAACGTAGCCATTCCACCGTGGGCGGACCTTTGGGCTCTTTCTAGTTTGGGGCTGCTGTGAGCGCCCTTGCCCTTTGGTGGATTTCCTACAAATACCACCTTTTAATGTATTATAGCATATATTGTATATTCTATCTTGTACATCACATTATACCAATAAATAACAAATTCATTAAAGAATATTAATGAAAACTATTAAGAATATTCATTGAAAACAGTGAATAATTGTCATCAGAGTAGATGAAACCCTGGCTTTGTGTCCTACATTCTCAACGAACAAAACGACATGAGCATTGCCCGTGTGGTTCAGACCCTCCGGAGTCGTTGTGCTTAAACGCTACGTAAAATCTGTTTTCTAGATGAGAAAGCACTGGCCCAGGGAAGCCACAGCTCCATCATCGACCGCCGGGGCTCTTTCCCCTCGTTACAGAATTTCAATGTGAGGAAGAAAATAGGATAAAATAGAAACACCGCCTCAGCAACCAGGAAAAAGAGAATAGAAGAAAGGAAACATTTGAGGAAGCTGGAAGGTGTCTCGTTGGCTTTTACACACACCAAGCCACCAAAACGGTGAGGACTGGGACCCCCAGCAGGTCAAGGAGAGCTAAGGAAGCCTCTGCCGCAGGATTTAAGGGCGCTGACGCTCGCCCACCACTAGGCGGCGCCAGAGCAGCGCCTATGGGCTGCGGGGCGGCCGGGCAGGGCTGGGAGGGGCAGGCTGCGCCCTGGAGCCAACCCAAGGCCTCGGACCAGGATTTCTGGAGAAGACTGGGTAGGAGAAGTCTCTGGCAGCAGATTAGAAGCTTTTTAAAGGACCCCTTCCACCCCCTCCCTGCAGCCTAGAGTATCCAAAATTGTTGAAGTTCCCCGAGCATCCTCAGGGACCTCATGTGCCCACCAGAAGGAGGAGGATGGGCCAGTGGAGTGGCAGGCACTGTCAGTCACCAAGCGGGAAGAAGAGACATTCCTTCAAGCCTCTCCCCACCCTCTCACTGGCCACAGATGTAGAACTTTCCAGCCACGCAGGACCCTGGAACCCAGGCCCCCCACCCTTGCAGCCGAGTTCAGGGAAGGCCACCGGCCAGCCGAGGCCACTCAGCCGTCATGGGTCTCTGGTGATCTGTGGCCTTCACCCGGCTCCTCTGATACCCCCCCGGGGGCCAGACGGGGAGGGGGTCAGTCCTGGAGGTCTCCGCCTGCACCTGCCGTCCTCTCCTGCTGTGACACATTTTTCAGAATAACGACGCTCCTGCAATACACCAGAAGGGACTTCGCAAGGCGCTCTTCCAGACACATTTAGACGTTGGGGTGAAAGAAATAAAAGCATTCAGACAAAAACCATTCAGTGCCTGGGGGGCGTCTCCACAACGCAAGCTCTAAAGTCATGCATTCGGAGGGAAGTCGGACACCATCCGGTCCCACGGTGCATTCTGCAGACTGGGGACCCGACGGGTCCGCCGTGCAGGCGAGTGGGACGTCCTGAATGGCAGAAAAGCCTGCCTCTCCAGGCACAATGGCTGCATCATGCCAACACGGCCCCAGGGCTGGCCTTCGGATGCTCACCGCGCTGGGCCCGCCGTTTCTGTCTCTCGGCTGGTCTGCAAGATCCGCAAGGGAGCGGCTGGCTTATGTATCTCCTGATCCCCAGCGCCAGTCCCGGGCTTGGCACCAGAGAATGCCCAGGCCTCCGGTTCAAGGGGCCCTCAAATTTCAGTTGTTATTGAGGGGCAAAGGGTCTGGAAAATAGGGCGGGCTTTAATGCTCCAATTTAAGCTGTAACTTCAAGCTGGGTCGATACCCTTCTAACCTATCTCTAGAATCCTCAGTACCACCAGCTGCTAGATATTGACGGATACTCTGAGACTCCAAGCTTTGGTTCTCCTGACTGGGGAGACGGTGACATAGTTCCAAACAAGTTCCAAACAAAACCAATATGTATATGCAAAAAAAAAAAAAAAAAAAAAATACAGGCTAAAATTGATAGAAGAATGCACAGCACTTTTATATATAATTTCAGAACAAGGAAGTCCTTTTTATAAATAAGTATGACCCCAAACTCAAACGCCGGAAAAGAAAAGATTGTTGAATTCTCATGAATAAAGTTTTTAAACTGGAAGGGGAAAAATTAAACAAAATAAAAGGCGAACAACAAACGGGGAGAAAATACGTACAACTCCTATCACGGACGGAGAGACGCTTTCCTCGATATTTAAAGACTTCTTACAAATCACGGAGACCAAAAACTCAATAGAAAACAAATGAGCCCGGGATATGAAATAGACTAGCTGTGTGTTCCCAGACAAGTTACTCGACCACTCTGGACCTTAGCGTTCTAGTCCATAAAAGGGTCCTGGCCTCATGGGAGCTGTTGTAAAGACTAAATACGTGAATATTCCCCAGAACCGCCCTTGGTGACTTGTCTGCCTCTACCGAGTCTGGGAGCCCTTGGGGGCGGGGCTGGGCCCAGCACAGGCTCTCTTGTCCTGCAGTGGTGTTTGGTGAATCAGAGCCCGTCTCCCTTGAACTTGCCAGGAATGGCAAGGTGGGTCATGATAAAGGACCCCGTCCCGGAGTCAGGGGTACCTGAGACACGGATAATCCTGCCAAGATCCCCATCGTGCATCCAGATTAGCAGGAAAGAGAAAAACACACCACAGATGTCGAATGGCAAATACAGGCCTCCACCGAGCTCACGTTCTAGCTACACGGGCCCTGGGTGGAAGTTAAAATTCATAGACTGTTAATTAGCACGTGGAACAGGAAGTTTCTAAATAGCTTTGCGGCGAGGCAATCAGCAGGCAGAGGGCCAGCGCTTAAAGGCCTGGTTTAAAGGGGGAGAGGGAAGAGAGGGAAGTTGAGACACCGAGATATTTCTGCTTCTTTTTACATCACACAAAACCCAAACACGCGTCACTGCTGGGACCTCCTCTGGAAACAGAGCCCCCTGTCCTTGCCGTGGCTTCCAAAGGGCTCGTCTGCAGCCGCCGGGGCTGGGAGAGACTGCGTGCGTGGCCACCTTCGCAGGCCCCACGGTGCTTTTCCCAACGGCTTTCAAAGCCACGCGTGTTTCCTTGGGGAGCCAGGACTCAATGTCAACTGTCATGGCGAGATGCCGCCGTGAGATAAGGAGATGCCAGTGGCCCCGAGTCAGTGAGACAGATGCCTTCGGCAGGCAGTGAACATTTCTGGGGACCTCGCACCCAAATTGGCAACTCAGTGACCTTCTTTCCCTCCCAGGACGTGAGTTTTGGGCTTGACAGAGGGTGGCCCAGGCTCCAGAGCCTGCTGGGCCCTGTAGCCACATGGGAGGGACCTGCCCGTTCCCCATGGGGCTCGCTGCTCTCCAGCACCGGCTCCTAGCAGAGGGCAACAGTCTGGCATCCCCTGCCCACGACAGGTCAAGATGAGTGAGAGGTCTCCCCGATGTCTGCACCAGTCGCTGCTCTTTGGGGCTCCCGACACGGCCGTGGCCGGCTCGCGGACCACGCCCCATGCCCGGCACCCACTTTGGGTTAACCGCCTGTGATGTCTGTGATGGGGGATCGGGCACCTGAGCTTCTCTGCTCAGAGATTCATCACGGCAACATCTGCCTGCTCTATGCACAGGGCATGCGTACCCCATATTTCAGCCCGTGGACTAGGATCGTGCCACCAGGGGTCCAAGAAGTGACCATTGGTCGCGTCTAAGAGAGTCCAAGAGAATCTGTCTCCTGGTCCTGTCTCCTCCGGGCTGAGGCCCAGCCGGTGGATGCTGCCGCCTTCAGGAAGGCTGCCCAGACTTGATCAGCTGTATTCAGTCCTTGCAAGTTTCCTCCCACCAGCACTGGCTGATTAGCCACACCAGGCACTATGGAGAGCCTGGAGAGCCGTGAAGTTTCCCTCTCCTGAGTTCCCCGGCCCTTTCCGGCCTCCCAGTTACTGGCACCATTGACCTGTGGCTTCTCTTGGATCGTCATGTGTCTCACCCGGACCGCCCCTACTCAGACCACCCCTGGAATACACACAGCTTAGTACGTGAGAGCCAGACAGTCAGGGGGTGCCTGGGAGGCTCAGTCGGTTAAGGGGCAGGTCATGATCTCGCGGTTCATGAGTTCGAGCCCCGCGTGGGGCTCTTCTGTGCTGACAGCTCAGAGCCTGGAACCTGCTTCCGATTCTGTGTCTCCCTCTCTCTCTGCCCCTCCCCCACTCATGCTCGCTCTCTCTCTCTTTCTAAAAAATAAATAAATAAACATTAAAAAAAATTAAAACGTAAAAAAGAGGCAGGCAGTCCACGTTCCAACCTTGGCTCTCGTGTTTTTGGCTGTGTGAGCTTGGACAACTTACTTAACTTCTCTGTGCCTCTGTTTCCCATATGTACAGTAAGGATCCGTTTAGTACTGGCCTCCTAGAATTCCATGAAGACTGAACGATTTAAATTTAAAAAAAAATTTTTTTAGACGTTTGTTTATTTTTGAGAGAGAGAGAGAGAGTACAAGCAGGGGAGGGGCAGAGAGAGAGGGAGACAGAGGATCTGAAGCAGGATCCACGCCGACAGCAGAGACCCCGATGCGGGGCTCCGACGCGTGACCTAAGCTGAATCAGACGGTCAACTGACTGAGCCACCCAGGCGCCCCTGAAAGAGTTAAATTTTATAAAGCTCTTTAAACAGTGCCTGGCCCTACGTGAGCACTATGTAAGGGTTTAGTTTTAAAGACAGGCATTTGTAGGGTAAGGCACACATCTTCCCCTGCAAGGATCTCAAATTCACACACCTAGAGACATGGGACAAGGAGCAAAGGGGCAGGGAGGGCTGGGAGAGGGCAGCAGAGAGCCAGAGATCTCTGACCCCATGGGGGGGCATCCCCCTACCCACACTCACCCCCCACCCCCTCCACCCCCACTCCCACCCCCACCCCCCACTTGCTGCTCTGTGCAAGGAGACACCAGATCTTTGGATTTCCAGGAAAAGCTGGAAGCCCTGGTTGAGTGTTTGTTTTTAAAGTGAAATATCTCAACTTGTAAATGTTGGCAGTTAATTGAGAAAAAAGTCAACGCACTGAAAACTTCTGTTCGCACCAAAATCCACTCACGGATGTTTATAGCGGCTTAGTCATAATTGCCCAAACCTGGAGGCAACCGAGACGTCCTTCAGTGGGTGACGGATGAATAAACCAGGGTGCATCCAGACAACGGACTATTATTCAGGGCTAAAAAAAAAATGAGCTCTCAAACTATGAAATGACGTGGAGGGAACTGACATGCGCATCTCTAAGTGAAAGAAGCCAATCTCAGAAAGGGACAACCTGAAAGGGACAGGATGCCAACCAGATGATGTTTCAGAAAAGGCAACACTAGGGCGACAGCAAACAGATCGACGGCTGCCAGGGTTAGGGGTAGGGTGGGATGCACAGGTGTAGCAGAGAAGAGTGTTTGGGCAGCAAAACCTTTGGGGAGGATACTAGAAGGGTGAGCACGTGTCACTGTCCGTTTGTCCAAACCCATATGATACACAGCGTCAAGGGTGAGCCCTGATGCAAAGTATGGGCTTTGGATGATGACGTTGTGTCCTGGGGGATGTTGTGTGTGTGTGTGTGTGTGTGTGTGTGTGTGTGTGTGTGTGTGGTGGCTGGGGGCACATGGGAACTCTCTCTACTTTCTGCTCACTTTTGCTCTAAATGTGCTCTAAAAATATAAGGTCTATTTTTTTTTTTTTAAGTCGACACATCGCTGACAGAGCCATTTGGGCTCCGTACGTCAGAAAGACCCATGTACAATCTCAGTCGCGCGTTTTTGTTCAAAACTAGACCGTTAGCTTCATGAAGGCAGAAGTCCCACTAACTCCTGTTCCCTGCTGGGTCCCTGAGGAGGGTGTAGCACAATGTCGAGCAAGAAGGAATGGAAGGAAGAAGAAGGACTAAGCGCCATTCGCTTGACAAGGAAGGTGCTGGAAATCAGCATTTACTGAAAGCCAACGGTGTCGCCACCACCATACCGGCTACTCAATGAGCCTCTTCCCGTGAATGCCACTTAACACTCTCGTGACGGAGGTATTGTGCGCTCTGCGTTGCAGGTGTAGAAACAGAGGCTCAGGGGGCTCACACTGCCCGCAGGTAAGTGGCAGAGCCTGGGATGGCTCCCAGGGCTCCCAGGTGACAGCGGTGAAAGCTTCCACTCCAGCCTGCCTTGGGATGGATGGATAGATGGACAGATGGTGGATAGATGCTGGACGGATGGATGGATGGATGGATGGATCTGGAGAACCCTTCCCCCAGTGAAAATTCCAGCATTATCTTTCTCCCTTTTCCACTTCCCATCGCTGCTGAGACTCCAGCTATTTCCAATTCAGCAGCAAATGAGGTGCCCAGACAGGGCCAGCTTCACAGTTAGCAACAAAACCAGTTTAAACTGGGAGTGGGGGGCGAAGGGAAAATACCTGTCTTTCCCCCTTTGAGCCTTGGAAAGGTGCAAACGACGTGTGAGGCTAATCACAGAGCCCTCCCCCAGGCCTGCTGCAGAATCCACATTCACCAACGACCCCCCCCCCCAACTCCGACCCCAGCCAGGCCAGTGAGTTTCAGGAAGAACTGCCTCCCCATGATAATAGGCCCCTCCTGGGGAGACAGAGTGAGATACACATGATTCTCCCAACATTTCCCACTCCCTTCCGAGCTGCGGGATCCGGGGCAAGAAACTTACCCCGGTGGCCGAGCCTCTCATTTGCACAAAGCCATAAGTCATACCCTGCTGTCTATTTTGACAACAAAGAGAAATGATTTTGCCCCTGTACAGTACCTAGCACAGAGTAGGTGCTCATTAAATTTTCATGTCCCTCCTCCCCTGTGCTCAGCCAAATGGTTATTCCAGTTCAGGCTACAAACCTGGGGGACCTGGACCATTTCCTTTGATAAATGGAGCATTCGTGTACTCTCCTTGCACAAGGCTAGTAAGTACCCGGTATTGGGGTCCTGGTATTTCTGGCCTCACGGAAGGGGTAGTGGAGAGCTAGATTACCGCGCTCAGACTGAGCCAAGCATTGTATTTCAGGCTCTTTACGTCTCCCCAAGAGCCCGAACGACCGTGAGCACCGGTTCTAACCTCAGATTTGCAGGATCGATCTTTATTCCCCACTTAGGTGCTTGAACCAAGAGCTCAGTTAGTCTCCAAGCGAAAGGGGGCATTTTTTGTTTGTCCCCAGGCCCTCCCGGCCAGGGCCTGCGTCTGCTTTTTATGTGCTCCAGTAAACCCAAAAGTCTTCTCCAGTTAATACGGTAATTATGGCTTCCAAGTCAGCGGAAAGACCGAGATTTTCCCAGAGCCTCTAAAAAAGGAAAATACAAAACCTGGGCCATAAAAACCAGGCCCAAGTGCAGCAGACTGGAACACGGGAAGCTGTGGGGCATCATGGGAAGAAGATGGCAGCCAAGGGCCCCGGAGAGTTTCCACACTGGCTTCCGCCCTTGGTGGGACCTGGGGTAGAGCACCCTAACTCTCTGGTCTCAGCTTCCTCATCTGTATAACAGGGTCGACATGCCCCACGAGGATTGCCGAGTCCCAGCGCACTAGAGAACCCGTAGGATTTGTGCTCCTTTGCGTGTCCGTTGAACACACACGCGTTAGTGGTCCGCCCTGTGCTACGTGGCCAGCACGACTGCTCTCTCTGTTCTGACACCCACCTTCTGAAGTAGGTACCGTCGTCTCCGCGGGAAGAAATGAGACTCCGACACAACGGGTGACTTAACCCAGGCCACACGGCTAATAAGAAACAGAGTAGGGGGTCAAAGCTATCTGGGTCTCCTCTGCCCCCAGACGTGCGCTCCCGCCACCAAGCTATAGCGGTCCCCGTTGGAATGCTTGGGCCACGGCTAGAGGGACCTCAGGTGCGTCCAGGTGAGAAACTGACTTGCCCAGCGCCATACCTGTGTGTCTGTGACCGCTCCAGAGTCGGGGCACTGTCGCAGCTGATGTCCGCGGTCTCCTGTTGAAGACTCCCCGTTGCGAAAGAAATGCCCCAGGTACGTAGCTACCTCTGTCTGTCCAGAGCAGAGTTGCCCAGAAGCGGGAGTGTGCCAGCCATGCGCCAGCGCCCTCACCCCCACCCGACACTCACCGCCTGGAGAAAGAATCACCCAGTGGGAAAGTTACCGCCTTTATGCTTCTTTCTCGGCCTTGCTGATTTTGTCAAGAAGAAAGGCTCGCCTAACACCTATCTTCCTTGTTTCACGGTGGAGAGAAAGCTCATCTCAGGGTCACATCCTTTAGCAGACAAAAGACAAAAGTATGCAGCTAGAGGAATATGTCCTGCTTTTCATTTTGCTTTTCTTTTTTTTAACGTTTACTTCTTTTTGAGAGACAGGGCGTGAGCAGGGGAGAGACAGGGAGAGGGAGACACAGAATCCGAAGCAGGCTCCAGGCTCTGAGCTGCCAGCACAGAGCCTGAGGCCGGGCTCGAACTCACGAACCGCCAGATCACGACCTGAGCCGAAGCTGGACGCTTAACCAACTGAGCCCCCCCCCCCCCGGCGCCCCTCATTTTGCGTGTTTCTAAGATGACTTTCTGCTTCTCACAAGGGGTGCGGTTTTCTGTCTGTATATACAGTTTCCTCTCAAGGAAATGTATTCAAATAAAAGGAGGATTGAGTTAAGAAAAATTATTAGTAACTGCGGATTTAACATTTTTGGCGTATTTAATTCAAATTTAATTTTAAATCAAGTAAACAGTAGTTCAGGCACCCCGCAGCTATGGCTCGCGCCCAAGCGTGACTCCTGCAGGGCCCTGCAAGGTGAACAAATCGTGCTCCGTCCCCAGCTCTGGTTCAAGCTGCGTGACCCAGATGAGGGGGAGGCCCAAGGCTGGGTCCACAGGTGTGTGTCCTGTGGTGGCCACACCAGGTGCCCTGTAGCACTGAGCCTGATGACCGGCACCACTCGGTTGACCAGATTCCTCACACGTCTGTAATCCAAACACGGAACTTGGGTCTCATGACGCTGAGGCTGGACGGGAAGGGGACCCTTGCTCTTCCCCAGCCAGGACCGGGACAGGGTCCCGGATTGTGTGAAAGGTACCCTAACTATGGGTGACTCACTCTCTGGGTCTGGGTCTGGTCTCTCCTCCAGCTGAGGCTACCTTTTGTTTTATCTGGTAAATAGAGGCAGAGTGCCCCCTTCCGTGTCCCTGGGTTCTTCGCAAATATTGCCTCAGTTAATCCCCACCATCCGACGGAAGGGCACTGCTGGTCGACCCATTTTACAGATGGGGAGACTGAGGAAGGGCGACCCAGGCTCCACAACCAGAAGCAGCGGATCAGGACTTGGCGTTCGTGGACTCAGTGGCACATGACTGAAGTCGGCAGACGGCCCGGTGTCCCTCCTCCATCATCCAAGCAGTTGGTGTCAGCGTGAGCCCCTCTCCAGCCAGAATGTCCTCTGCCAACAGGGGAATGACGTCTGCCCGCCAGAAGCACACTGACACGAGATATGGGTTTCAGAAACAGCGCTGGGATGGGAGTCAAGTCTCCTAACTCCTCGCTGGCTCCCCTACCTCCTGCTGTGTGAGCTGGGTCTAGTGCCTACCCTCTCTGGGCCTCAGTCTTTGCATCTGTAAACAGGCAGGTGTTATCCCAATCCGGGGTCAGAACACTACAGCCTGCGGGCCAAACCTGGCCTGTTTTTGTGAAGTCTTACCGGCACGGTCACGCCCGTTCGCTTACACAGCGAACGACTGCTGTGTCCCCACAACAGCAGCACGGGGTCCTTGCGACAGACCTAAAATATTTCCTCTCTGGCCCTTTGAAGTTTTCTGACCCCTCTCCTGGCAGATCCGCACAGAGACCGTTTCATTCACCTACTGTTTTCCCAGAGCCTAGAACCGTGCCCGGCATCCAACGGCTTCCCCTGACACTTGCTGAATGAATGCCTAAGTCTAAGGGCCCTGCCCGCTCGGATGGTCTGGACTTATCGTGGCCGGTGGACCACAGTCGCCTCAGAGGCCTGCGACCTGTATGTCTCCTTTAGTTGTCATTAAGCAGATGGCCCAGTGACCGTTGGTGGGGGCGAGCCGCTCAGGTCTCTCTTGGAGAAGGAACCTGGAGCTCATCGTCAGGGCGAGCACTGAGCTGCCAGCCTTCTGCCGACGGAGCCATCCGGCTCCATCCAGCTTGGCCTTCGAGCCAGGACCAGGCATTTCCGGGCCAGGCCGCCGTCAATAGCTGGTCTCTACAGGGGCGGTAGGGCCCGGCCACTCGTGTCCTTAGCACGCATCCTCAGCAAGCAATCTTTGCTCTGGAGTTCTCCACTGGGCTGGCCGAGACTTTGCCGGAAGCTCACTGGGGTCGAAGACTCTCTCTCCCTGATGCTCCTGCCTCCTCTCCCTCACGGGCTTTGCCTACAGTGAATCCCGGGACGCCCCAAACCCACCTGAGCAACGAGCTTCTGCAGGACGTGAAGTGCCCCGGGGACCAAGTCCTCAGCGTTTATCAAGCTGTATAAGGGACGCTGGGCTGGGAGCTGGGGGGAGGGCCCATTAATCTCAGGATGAACAAACCTGGTCACCAGCTTTGAGGGCTCGCGGGGAAGACGGGATCCAAACCCCCGGGGTTCCCACACTCCAACATGGGCTCCAGCATTCACAGACTTGCAGAACTTTCCAGTTTGGTGAGCCCTCAGTAGCGCCCCTGTTATTTGTAGAGGAACAGACTGGTCTTGGAAAGGTGTTGGGGGCTGTGGGGCCAGTGACCTCTGCCCTCCTGAGGCTGGAAGCAGCAGGGACCTCGGAACCGTACACTGAGGCGTCCGCTTCATTACAACAGCTGATGAGGGAGCAGAGCTCAGATCTGCGGCCAAAAACCAGAGTCCCTGAGATTTCGTGCGCAGAGTTAATCCAACCCCACAACCGCGGGCCTCTTTTCTCCCAGAAGGAGGGGTCGGATTCCACCCCTGGGTTTCCCATCCCAAAGTCACCGCTGGTTCAGCTACTCCCCGTCCCGAAGCTGGCAGGAGGCCAGACTGTTTACCTCCTTTTTATCCTGCGGAGGGGAGAGCAGACAGTCTCTGGCCACGGACACTGAGGAGTGCGGAACAGCAGAAGGGGCTCATCTCGGGTCGCATGTAGGCTGTTGGTGACAGAAAAATTAAACCTGACATTACTGAGAACACGATAACGAGATGCCTGGAGGACACAGCACGGGCCATGGCTGGAATTCTGGGAGCGAGTCGCAGAGCGTGGGGAAGACATGGGGACCAGCGCAAGGGGACACATCCCCATCTCTTGCAGCGGGAGCCCAGGGAGGGCCGGAGCCCCCTGGAGGGCTGCCCGGTGGCAGCGGCAGCTCTCGAGGGACTCAGATGCCATCTGAAGGCCAGCACTGAAGCCAGGAAGGAGTGGAGGAGAAACACCCCCGGCGTCTTTCTGTGGCCCCGCCCCCGAACCGCGACCGGAGCCTCTCTATGGCTGAAGCCACAGAGCAAGGGAAGCTGGGTAATGTAGTCCGCGGGGGCAACGTTCCAGGCACAGAGCAACAGGGAACAGAGGTGGAGGGCAGCGGGGCTTGGGAGGGATGCAGGCAGGCAAAAAACAGAATGAAGAGAACCAGAGCTGACGATCCCACGAGATTTATGCGCAATATTTCATTTATCCTCCCACGATGCCATGAGGTAGGAGACATCCGCCTTTTTTTTTTTTAATTATTTTTTCTGTTTATTTTATTTTTGAGAGAGAGAGAGAGACAGAGCGCGAGTGGGGGAAGGGCAGGGAGAGGAGGAGACACAGAATCCGAAGCAGGCTCCGGGCTCCGAGCTGCCAGCACAGAGCCAGCCCCACGCGGGGCCTGAACCCAAGAATCCCGACATCACGACCTGAGCCGAAGCCGGACGTTTAACCGACTGAGCCACCCAGGACACGCGTCCCTTTTACAGATGAGGAAGCTGAGGCTCGAGAGGGTAGGAAATTTGGCCGAAGGATCACAGCAAAGACGTGCCAGCGCCCAGACTGGAACCTCCGTCTTCCAAGTCTTCCCATTCCTTCCCAGCAGACCCCGCGAGGGGTCAGCAAGCTTCCGGGGCTCTGTCTGTCTGGGTCCCAGCCAGACTGGGGAAGGCCGGCTTTTCAAGACCGAACGTTCCCAAGTTTTACAAATTCGCCCCGCGTTAGTTCCAAGAAGCATTTCATTTGCCAATTCTGCAGCAAAGTGCCAGTCCCCGCTAATCAAGCCCCGAAGGCCACGGACTCTGCGAGCTTTCAGCCTCATTACCTGCGTGCACCCCTCGTTGCGCTCCTCCAGACGTTTAAGAGGCTTCTGTCCAATGTTTGGCTTGTGAAACACGCAGGTGCAGCTCTCCAGGAGCGCCCGGATGAAACACCAGCAGGGAGAAGAAGCAGGAGCGCGGGAAGGGTGTGCGAAGGGCTCCCGGCACTAACTGGGATGCTGGAAACTCCTCTGGAGGTGGGGGTGCAGGGGGGAGGGCAAGGGAGGGACTCTGCTCTCCGCTTACCCCCTCCCCCTGCCCCGTGGCTGCTACGTGTCAGGTTCCAGGGAGAGGCCTGGCACAGAGCCAGGGGTTCAAATGCAGGAGAGCAGAGGGACTGACGCAAGGCTCTGGGCGGCAGGCCCCGGGTTCCAGTCCTGCCCTCCCGGCTCCTTGGCTGGGCGACAGTGGACATGCTGGCCCTTTCAGTCGCATTTTCCCAACTTGTAAAATCAGAATCATGCAGAACCAAAACGATGCGTCTACCTGACAGGATCGGTGAAAAATGGTAAATGATGTGAGTTGAAAAACAGTTAACTGTGTAACTGGTGTAAAAAAAAAAAAAAAAAAAAAAAATCAGGTAGGGGCGCCCGGGTGGCTCAGTCGGTGAAGCGTCCAACTTTGGCTCAGGTCATGATCTCATGGTTCGTGGGTTCAAGCCCCGCATCGGCCTCTGTGCTGACAGCCCGGAGCCTGCTTCAGATCCTCTGTCCCTCTCTCTTTCTCTGCCCTTCCCCCCCCTCATTCTCTCTCTCTCTCTCTCTCTCAAAAATAAAACATTGGGGCGCCTGGGTGGCTCAGTCGGTTGAGCGTCCAACTTCGGCTCAGGTCATGATCTCACGGTCCGTGAGTTTGAGCCCCGCGTTGGGCTCTGTGCTGACAGCTCAGAGCCCGGAGCCTGCTTCCGATTCTGTGTCTCCCTCTCTCTCTGACCCTCCCCCGTTCATGTTCTGTCTCTCTCTGTCTCAAAAATAAATAAACGTTAAAAAAAATTAAAAAAAAAAATAAAACATTTTTAGGGGCACCCGAGTGGCTCAGTTGGTTAGGCATCTGACTCTTGGTTTTGGCTCAGGCCGTGATCTCCCGGTTTGTGAGTTCCAGCCCCGCATCGGACTTCACTGGTGACAGCGCGGAGCCTGCTTGGGATTCTCTCTCTCCCTGTCTCTCTGCCTCTCCCCCCCTCACCCTCTCTGTCTCTCGAAATAAATAAACTTAAACAAAATTTTAAAAAAAAATAAATAACCATTTTTAGAAAAAAGATTAAAAAAAAACATCCAGTAAATGATACTTGTGGTTGCTTTACTGAGCTATGTGATCCTGGGGAAGTTACTTAACCTCTCTGTGCCTCAGTCTCCTCATCTATAAATGGAGATGAAATAATGCGTACCTCATAGGCGCTTGCAGAAGAGCGCCCTCAGGAAATGCTGGTGCGGCTGCCTGGCACTCATATACTAAGTGCTGGCTCTTACCAGCGACCACCGTCATCGTCAGCAACGTTGGTCCCTCTTCCCCTGCCCAACCGTTCCTCATCTTGCAAGGGTCACCTCCTCCAGGAAGTCCTCCTTGACCTCACTGTGGGGTCTCAAACAGCTACACAGCTGTAACCCTCCCTGTATTATTGTATGGAAGTGATCACCTCCGAGACGCCTCCTCCCCTGCTGCTTCCTCCCCGGGACCAGGATCCGGTTCCCCTCTTCTCCACCCTCCCGGTCCCTGTGCCAGGCCCACCCCACGGCAGGCTTTCCACCAGGGGCGGCTGGATGAAGGCAACGGAACTGAACCGAACAGAGCCTGCCTGAAACCGAGGCCGAATAGAGGTAGAAAGAGAAACAAAAGAGAAATACAAAAAGGTTCTGGTCCCTGCTTTCCAGGAGGTGAGGTTCTGCGTGGGGAGGGAGGGGTGAGCCAAAATTTGTCACGAGAGATGAGTAGGAGGCAGATGTTATTCTCCCCATTTTGCAGATTATACAAATGAGGCTCAGAGAGGTCAAGCAGGTCGTCCCGGATCACGCAGCAAGGGGGTGGCAGAGCCTAGTACAGAGCTCAAGCTCGTGAAGGCTTCCCTGCTTCTAACTAGAGTGTGACTAGACCTCCGCCCAACCTCGGAGGGGCTTGTCACTCTTTGTTCCCCCTTTACCCTGTGGTTCCGCGTCGAGCAGCCCCAGGGCAGATACATTCCACCCGCGTTTTCTTCTGCTTACATCCAAATTTCTGGGCTCAGCCAATCACCAGGGCCCCCGCCCAGGACAGACCAGACTCAGAGAGGAGATGTCCGATGTTCTGCAAATTTTGCATTTAAAACCGAGGGTTCCATCATACTTCACGCCATTGAAAGCCGGGGAGTCCACGCCATACAAAGTCTTCAACTGCCCTGCCCCCCACTAGTATCGTGTGTGTATGTGTGTGCAATGTGGGCCCAAGAAGTAGAAAGAAGGAAATAAAAGGGGATGGGCCTTGAAGAAGGTGGTCAAGGAAGGCCTCTTCCACCTGAGACCTTCTTCTCCCAACTTGACTTTAGACACCACCCCCACCCTCCGCAGGTGCTCACGCTCTGGGACCGTCACCCTCACACCGGGGCGCGGCGGGTCTGGGATGGGGCCTGAGATTCTGCATTCTCCACAAGCTCCGAGGTGAGGCTGGTGCCACTGGTCGGCAGACCCCCTGCGTGGTAGGGTGCTAAGACCCCTCCACAGGGCTCCCCACAGCCACCCTCCCTCCAGACCCTCCAGGTGCATTTACACCCTGGGGGGAGGAGAGGTGGGTGGTAAGAGGTGGCCAGGGTCTCCCCTCCACTCTTGGATGTGGACTTTTTTTAATTATGCAAAGAAAGGGCTGAGCCCCTGCAAACCACCTTCCTCACACCCACTGCCCCCCCCCCAGTTCCTGCCATACAGAAATGTTGGGTCCCTGTTCCTCCTGCCCCCCCGCCTCATATCATCATGGTCAAGAGCAGAGCTCCAGAGTCCGGTGGCAGGTTGGGATCCTGCCCTCCGCTGGTTGTGTGACCTTGAGAAAATTGCGTATCTTCAACTTGTCCTTGGTTTCCTCCCCCAGAAAAAGGGCATCTCAGCAGTACCTCTACTTCCCGGGGCTGTTACAGGTTAGATGAGTTCATACCAGGAGAGCACTTAGAAGGGTTGAGCACAGAGCAGGTGCTTGGCAAGCTTTGTCAGATGACTGATTAATTGCATCCCTCTTCACGCTGCAGAAACCCACCGCCCGCTCACGGCCGCTGCCCTTGGCAGTGGGGGTGTGCCCGTCACTTGCCTCAGTGGCTTTCTCCAGGGTAACCTTGACAGCTGGGATTGTTATGCCCGGTTCCCAGACAGGTAACCTTAGGCTCAGAGATTTTAAGTGAGTTACATAGCTGATGTTAAATAAATTGGCTCTAAAGTAAACGAAGGCATGGGTCTATTTACCCCAGTCTTGAGCAAAGTCCTGGACACGCAGCCTAACTGAGGGTTTGTGGGACAAATGAACGGAAGAGTGAATAAATTATCCACAGAGGACACCGCTGCTTTCTGGTGGGCTGGGACCGACCGACCCCAGATGGCCTGACCCCAAGGGAAGAGTCAGACCCCACCTCCGAGGTCACGGAGGTGACAAGCAAGATGATTGGTAACTAAAGGGTAACATGCCTTTAGTTTCCAGGGCTTTAAATGGTACATATTCCAGGCAAGAAGGAAGGAGGAGGGAGGGGAAGTGGGAAGGATGAGACTTAAGTTCTGGCTGGGCCCTGTTCTTTAAAAAAAATTTTTTTAACGTTTATTTAATTTTGAGACAGAGAGAGAGCATGAATGAGGGAGGGCCAGAGAGAGAGGGAGACACAGAATCCGAAACAGGCTCCAGGCTCCGAGCTGTCCGCACAGAGCCCGACGCGGGGCTCGAACTCACGGACCGTGAGATCATGACCTGAGCCGAAGTCCGAAGCATAACCGACTGAACCACCCAGGCGCTCCAAGCTGGGCCCTGTTCTTATTCGCAAGAGAAGGACACAAATGGAAATCCCTGTCCTTCTGTAGCTCAGATTCTAACAGGGAGAGAGGACATTACACAAGAGTTTTCAACTGACTCACTGGAATTTGGCTATGAGTAAAACGAAAGCAGGGGAGTGGCTTAGGGAGTGGGCTGTGGAGGTGCCACCGCATCCTTGCCCTGTTTTATGGCTCTAGAGTCCTGCAGCCTGGTACTTTACTTGAGCACTTTCCAAATGAGAAAAGAGATGGGGAGGGAAGGGAGGAGGGAAGGGAGGGGAGGGGAAGAGGGAAGAGGGAAAGGAAGAAGGAAGAGAAGAAGGAAGGGAAGGGGAGGGAAGGGAAGGGGACGGGGGGGGGGGGGGGGGGGAGGGAAGGGAAGGGAAGGGGATGGGAGGGGAGGGAAAAGAAGGGAAGGGAAGGGAAGGGAAGGGGATGGAAGGGAAGGGAAGGGAAGGGGAGGGAAGGGAAGGGAAGGGAAGGGAAGGGAAGGGAAGGGAAGGGAAGGGCGAAGAGAAGGGAAGAGGAAATGGAAGAGGGAAGTGAAAGGAAGGGGAGGGGAGGAGGAAGGGGAGAGGGAAGGGAGGAGGGAATGGAAGGGAGGGAAAGAGAAGCAAAGGGGAAAGGGAGGGGAGAAGGGAGCGCCCAAAGCAACTGTAGGACCAGCAGTAGGCCAGTTCGTGGATGGGGTTCAGAGATGTTAATTTAAGGAAACTTCCAGAAGTGAGACAGTTAGGAAGTGGCAGAGTCAGTCATTGTCTCTCCTCCTTCTATCCATCTGTCCACACTGAGGTCAGGGATGCTGGGACTGGGTGTGCAGGTGACCCGGCTGGCAGTGGCTTCTTGTGGGCTCCACCAAGAAAGGCACAAGGGCAAGATAGGATGGGGGGTGGCATCGAGGGGTGTGGCCTCTGCCCTGCTGGCCCCGAGCTCCCCCCCCCCACACACACAATGGCCCAACTCTGCAGTCAGCCTCCCCTCTTTCCCATCTCAGAGGTCCCTCCCCCAGCTCCCCCAGCACCCCCTCTCCAAGTTCCTGGTTTCAGACCCCTTGTCTACCCTCGCGATGGTGGCAGCTGTCCCCCCCACATTGACCTCTGGCTCCGCTCAGTGCTCCCCCTCTGCACTTCTTGTCCTCCGTCACCTGTGGGTCAGTCCACGGTGGACCCCTTCCCTGGAGTGCCTACTGGGGCTGCTTTTTCCGGGCGCGCCCCAACGGATGCAAGCCTTGCCAGAAGTGGCAGGGCAGAGACCCGCAAAGAAGGGTTTTGAATCTGCCTGGCGGTGCCATTGGTCCTGACCCGGGATGTCCCCTTGTCTATGAAAAGTGACACCCCTGTGATCCCTGACCTGTGGGGTGACGGTCCCTTTTCATGTCGTTGCTTGGGTTATTCGGGATGTAGGACCTTAGCGGCTACTTCAGTAATCTTGTTTGCGTGTTTGCTCAGTCGTAGGTGGCCCGTGAGCCCTGGGGACACCAGGATAAGCACAGGCACAGGGCCCGGCACACAGCGGGCGTGCGTTTGCAGATCGACTGACTGACCTCTGAAAGGCCCTGGGCCCTGGCGGGAGATTAGAACCCGCATCTACCTTGACTCCAGTTCCAAGAGAAGGATCGCGTGGCCCGCCGGACCAGGCTGGGGCTTCCACACGTGTCCCTGCCCGGGGTCACCCAACTGGAAGGCGTCACAAGCGGGGTAGGACGGTGGGAGGTGCACAGGCTGGGAGCGAGACCCCGCAGGTTCAACCCTGGCTCAAAGTCCTCGGGTTATTTGGGAAACTAATAAGGCTCCTAAGCTTCGGTGTTTCGTCTGAGATGGAATATTAATTATGTTCACGAGCATTTAGGGGGAGAAAATATCACTGGACTGTTATCAGGCTATTGTGAGGGAAATCAGGTCAAATGCAAGGATTCCGGGAATTCTAGTGTGGGAAGATAAGCAGGCATTTGCTCACAAAGACAATAATGAATTTGAAATGAACACTTACCCTGCGGTCAGTGGGCGTTTTCCTGAGCACCGACCTGCTGACCGCCCTCTTCTGCTTCCGGCACACCCATCCCCTGGTCTCAGTCTCTCCCCACCTTGGTCCCCAAGTCCCGTTTCCTGGGTCCTGATAGGAGGTGACCTTGGGCAGAGCCCTTCACCTCTCCGAGTCTCTGTTTCAACATCTGTAGAACAGAAATGGACGAATTCGATGAGATTAAAGTCCATGAAGCCCCCAGAGGGCAGGCGGTCGCAGGACGGTCGTGATGAATGGCAATTTGCTTCCTCCTGAAATTGCTTTATTTCTCCCACCCGAGGGGCTCAAGATGTTCTCTCGTGGGGTGAGGAGGATGGGGTGAGCCTGTGGCAAAGACCCCATTTCATCCGTTCATCCGATGAAGTGCTTTCTACTGTTGTGTGGGAAGATGTCTATGGGAACCCTCTGCCAGAGCGATAATAACTATAGTCCCTGCCTCTGAAAGGCTCCCACGGGGGGGCCAGGCCTGAACAGCAGAGGCAGTGTCGTGCAGGAAGGGCTGACGGAGTCCTTCCCTGGGTGGAGGGGAGCCCACAGGTAGAGATGACTTTCTTCTGAGTCTTGAAGTTTGCAAGACGTTTTCACAACCGAGGAGAGCATTTTAGACGGAGAGAACGACGTTATAGAGGCCACCAGGGATTTGGATAAGGGCCGATCTATAAATCATCATCATGGAGTCCACTGGGCATCCCGGATGGAAATGTTAGTTCAGAGAAAGGGGTACATCAAGGGTGGGAATGCTGGAGAATGGGGGGACCAGGGACCGCAGTGTTGGGCGAAGGGGCGGGACCGAGGCAGGCAGTGTTGGAGACTTGGGGGAGGGGGTGGAGGAGGAGGGCAGTGCTGGAGGGTGGGGGGAAGGAGGAGGTCCTCGAGGGTGGAAGGACCAAGGAGGGCAGGGGAGGGGAATAAGTCTGCACGGGTAGGTTCCTGCCTGGTCCTGAAGGGCTTTGAATGCCTGACTCAGACCTATCACTTTAGCAAACTAAGGCCACTTTCCTATATCCTGCTCGCAGCTTTGGGATCTGAAAGCCAATTTGCAAATGCTATGGTGAAAAAAAAAAAGGCATTAGTGGCCAGCTTTGTGCTCATCAGAGTTCTAATTTCCACTGGTTTCTGGTTTTCAGCTCTATAAATCCTAAATGTGCCTTTCATTTCATTTTTCCACCCTTTGAGAACATCTGTTTGGTATTTGCCTTGGGAGATTGGGAAGGTGGGCGGGAGGTGACAAGATCCTTTTTAACTTGTTGGCATTGAAGGAAGAGGACACAGAGGTGCCTGAGAGCACGGGGCGGCCCGCTGCTCCCTCAGGCCAGCGATCCCCTTGCCACCCTCAGATGCTATAAGAAGACGGCCAATGTCAAGGCAACGTATTAAAAATGCAATCTATAGGCCCATGTAGGGCGACTTCACCTGTTTCCAATTTATGGTTTCCAGCCCAGCATGTTATAATATGGATTTTATATACATGTATAGTCAGGTTTTTTTTTTTTTTCTGTTTTTTTCTTTCAATGAGACTTATTTGGCCCATATATTTCCATTTTAATTTAGCCACTTATTGCTGGACTTGAGGGCTTTCAGTAGGGGACAAATGCTCACGTAAATTTCAAAGTGCTACTTGGGAGGGACAGTATCAAGATGCCCCGTGGACAGAGGGGCACCTGGGGGGCTCCGTCGGTGGACAGTCTGACTTCCGCTCAGGTCACGATCTCACGGTTCGTGGGTTCGAGCCCCGCATCAGGGTCTGTGCTAATGGCTCAGAGCCTGGAGCCTGCTTCGGATTCTGTGACTCCCTCTCTCTCTGCCCCTCCCTTGCTCACGCTCTGTCTCTCTCTCTCTCAAAAATAAATAAATGTGAAAAAAAAATTTTTAAAAAAGAGGCCCCGTGGACAGAATTTCATTTACTGAGCACCTAACATGTGTTCGAAACTATTCTTGTGCTTTCTCTGTGCTCTCTCAGGTTTTTGGTTTTTTTTCCTTTTCTAAACTGGAATCACTTTTGTTCTGATGATAAAATTAATGCAGGTTACATTTTTATTTCATTTTTTTTTACATTTATTTATTTTTGAGAAACAGAGTGAGACAAAGCGTGAGCGGGGGAGGGGCGGAGAGAGAAGGCGACGCAGAATCTGAACCAGGCTCCAGGCTCTGAGCAAGCGGTCGGTACAGAGCCCGATGCGGGGCTCAAACCCACAAACCGTGAGATCGTGACCTGAGCCGAAGTCGGACGATCCACCGACTGAGCCCCCCAGGTGCCCCAGGCTCCATTTTTTTGAAAAAAGAAAACCACGCACTATAAAATGGATTTGGTAGATTGCAAACATTCCCCATAGGCCAACACTGTTAGTAATTTGGTTGGTATTTGCAGATTTATTTATGTATATATGAAGAAAATACATAAATCAATGCATATGATAAAAGATTTGACCAAAATCAAGGAATGCCCTCCATCGTGTTCCATAACCCGGTGTGTGTGTGTGTGTGTGTGTGTGTGTGTGTGTTTGACTAGGTTTCAATCTGGGTCACTGCATGGAAACTTAGCTGATTCTCTTCAACAGGTGCAGCATATTTTACTGGGTGGGGGATGCACCTTTATTAAACCTGCCCTCTACCGATGGTTGGCGATTTGCCAGTTTTTGCTACCATACACAGGGTAGTCCTGAACTTACTTCCTCCTCCACACATCTTTGCCTTTAGCTCAAATTACCCCCCAGGACCCATTCCACCAAGTAGAATGACTGGATCAAAATTGGTATAATCGTCGTGGATCCGAATCACCAAACAGACATGATGGAACCAGTTCCTACGCCACTAAACTGTGTGGGAGAGGACCTCTTCCCCAGTCCTGTGCGTCCTCTCCTCATTTATACCTCACATCACCCTGCAGAGAGCTGTATTTCCCCCACGCACTGGGGAAACTGAGGCTGCGGGGGGGGGGGCAGAGGGGTGGGCACTAAATTCTTACTCAGAGATCCAACCACGCCCACAACCCAGCCAGGGCAATCTGACTGCGGGAAAAGTGGGCAAGGGCTAGATACAAGGTGCTCTGGGCTGTCCTCCGTTCCAGACCCGGAGACTCCATGAAAACAGTGCAGGAGTGCCTGGGTGGCTTAGTCAGCTAAGCGTCCGACTTCAGCTCAGGTCACGATCTCGCAGTTCATGAGTTCCAGCCCCGCCTCGGGGACTGTGCTGACGGCTCAGAGCCTGGAGCCTGCCTTGGATGCTGTGTCTCCCTCTCTCTCTCTGCCCCTCTCCCACTTGTGCTCTGTCTCTCCTTCTCTCAACAATAAAAAAAATAAAACATTAAAAAAAAAAAACCCCACAAAATAAACAGTGCAGTGAACTCGCTGCCCGGGAAGGGAGGCCAAGTGCCTGAATCAGATTGGGCACCCCCTCCAGGCATAGGCAGCCTCGCACCAGGGAGCACAGCTGGCTGGGGAGCACCCCCCCAAATCTAAACACCAGGCCCAACCCTGCCTGGCACCTGCCCCCCGCCTCAGTTTCCCCATCGGTTGGACAGAGAGGAGGGGGTTCTGCCCTGCTGCCCCTCCAGCCTGCCGGGAGGGTAAATCCCATGACGGAGTGGAAGCGGACAGCTTTCTCCCTGTACAAGCAAGGGCTCTGGGCCCGGCCCTGCCTGGCGGCAGCCCCCACCCCCCCCCCCAACTGGGGAGACTGATCATTTCCCCCGTCAGCCCCTGGGCCTGCGAGCTCCCGCCTGTTCTGCTCTGCATGAAAGCTCTTGAGTCCTTTTTATTGAGTTATAAAACCAGGATTGTTTTTGGATTGGGTTGGTAAAAAGGCCTGGAAACTCGGTAATCTGAACTTCTCAGGTTTGTAGACAGATCGTGTTGCTCGGAGAGATAATGAGGGCTGCATTGCTAAGTATTAAATTATTTTCATTTTTTAGGTGGTGCCAGAGGCAACCGGGCTCTGCTCTCTGGGAGACGCTGGGTAGGGCTGCGGGGCACCTTGGGACGGGCAACCTGGGAACGTGGGGCTGGCCCTCCCGGTGACGGTCACCGGCCCCTAGTCGGGGAGGGAATGCAAAGGACGTCCATCCAAATCTCCTTTGCGGACCAGACCGTGGGAGAAGGGGTTCCGGAGGGACAGGGGTGTGAGCCCAGCGGAACTTTCTCCGTGAACCAAGGCCTCCTGGGACAGGGGAAGGTGGCCCCGAGTCGGCTCCCAGTTCTGCACAATTCCACGATTCCCTGTGTGACCTTGGGCAGAGCACATGGGCTCAGGAGCCCCAACCTCCAGTGGGAGGCCCGAGGTGTCCCCCTTCCTCTAGGGATCACAGCCGCTGGACTCCCTTCCCTGCTGAATGATGACACCCTTTCTGCGGTGCCCAAATCCCCCAGCCAGAATACACAGATAGTCCCTCCTTCCATCATAATACAGGAGCTAAGACCAGCTCAGTATATACGAACACCAGCTCCTACTTCCTGAACACCTCTGAGGCGTCAGCTTCGGGGCTCAGCTCCTCGTGCGTATTATTTTCTCAGATGCTCCAGTAACGATAAGTCAAAACAACGCCGCCAAGAGCGAGCGTTTCCTGAGGGCTCACGCTACGCCCCTCACCACCTCCTAGGTGTTGCGATGGCCAACGAGCAAAGACAGGAGAAACACGTACGACAGCGCCTGGCCAACCCTTACCCTACAGAGTCAAGCGGTTTTCTCACGGCCGCGGACTTGAGTGGCTGAAGCGGGGCTCGAAGGAACACAGGCTGCCTCTCCCCGCACGCACCCCCAGCAGGGTGTCATGAGGGACTCATCCCCCCAAATCTTATCCTTCTATCCCATACTGCGGTGCCTAGAAAGGGAAGGAGGCGTGGGGAGGGGGCGGCTGTGCTCTTAATGGTCAGAGAAGAAGGCTGAGAAGTTTCCAGGCCACCTTTAGGTGTCCACCGAGAAGGACAGTCCCCATCCTTTTAGGCAAAGCAGGACCAGTGGCTGATTTTAAAGTTCCAGAAGCACTGCCCCCCACCCCCGCCCCCACGTGCCAGTTTGAGAGCACACATTGTGCCACAGCATTGACTCTTACCCCGGGCAGATCCCCTCGCCCTGGAAGAGCTGGTGTCGGCCCAGAGACTGCACTCTGTTTCACGTGGCTGGCATGACGGGCCCAGAAACTAACCAGCATCCACAGGGCAGGACTATTTCTAGACAGCAGCTCCGTTATAAAATAGGGCGCCTCTTTCTGAGCTGGCTCTGGATCCCATCAAAACGACGTGTGTCTTTCCTTTCCTTCCTCCAGAAGGTGAAATACAAGCCTGTAATAACACCATGCCCCTGTTCTCCTCTGGACACAAGTCAAAACTCGAATCTGATAAATCTGAAATCGACGGTAATTTTCTAATTGGACTTCACGGGGCTGGACATGGTGTCAGGGCCGGTGGTATTTCACGCCGTATGTTATTGTTGGTGCCAACAGAAGAAATGAATCTTTCAGGAGATTCGAGAAGAAATTAATATTCCTGGGATTCCAGGGAACTAAATATGCTCCTATTCTACACTTATTACAAAGGGCCCTATGTCTGGCCCTTCAAACTTCGCAGTGGCCCCAGAAACAGACCCCGGGGTGCCGTCTCACCCCTGCGGGCTTGTTGGCTCTCTCGTCCTAGCCTGAAAAACGTCCGCTCACCTTCCAAGTCCCCGTTCAGAAAGCCCACGTCTGAGAGTCCCTCCTGACCCCCTGAACCAGCCAAGGCCTCTTCCTCTGTAGCAACGGGACTGATGTGTCCCTGCACCTTCTTAACCCACTTGCCCACCTCCCCTGGTTCTTTGGCCACCCCCGAAGCCGCCCAGGGCAGGAAGACTATCTTAGCCTTCTGTGCTTCTTCCCATCCTGAGAGCAAGCACCCAGGACCCAGGAGGGCTCTCTGAATGCTTGTTCACTGACTAAGCAATTACTATTGATATGACATAGCAGAGCGTAAAGCGGGCATTCCCAACCGACTGATTCTGTAGGACATCCCCCCAACACCTGCCCAACACCTGCTAATGTCTGGAGACGTTTTGGGGGGCGGGAGGCGACGCATACAGGCATCGCTATGCATCAAGATTTCCCCGCACCCTACTTCCATCATCATGTGCCCCTTCCTCCAAAAAAAGTTTTTTGTTTTTTTTTTTTTTAAATATAGCTTAAAACTCAGTTGGTGTGTGGGGCACCTGGGCGGCTCCGTCGGCTAAAGCGTCTGACTTCAGCTCAGGTCATGATCGCGTGAGTTCAACACCCGCATCAGGCTCTCTGCTGTCGGCGTAGAGCCCGGATCCTCTGTTCCCCTCTCTCTCTGCTCTGTCCCCGCTCCCAAGCCCTCTCTCAAAACTCGACATTTCAAAACATTATTTAAAAAGCTGAGTTGGTGTGAAGAGGAATAGAACTGACATTGGAATCATTGTTACATACTCATTATTGTTATATTCATTTTTTTTTCCTTCTGATTTTAAAATTCAGTTAAGATGAAGCCAGTTTTGTAAGCCCCTAACCTTAGGCACGGGGTCTACTGTGACTAATGGGGTGAGGGAGCCCCAGTGAGAGGCCCGGGATGCAGGGAAACACCGCAGAATGCAAAGGACAGCCCCAAACAGCAAAGAATTGTCTGGCCGCAAACGTCAAGAGCGCCGACGTTGAGAAACCTGTCATAAGGAGAAAGTCAGAATGGAAAAGCCTGGAAAGTTCATGTCTGAGCACCCACAACAACTGTAACAAGCATGGGGAGAACATAACTTTCGGTAATTGGCGAGGCTCTAGGGTAGGGAAGACGTCGATGAACACAGAACACGTTTTCACGAGACCATTCATAAAAAAAATCCAAATGTTTTTTTCTCTTCTGCCCCAAATGGTGGATACAGCACAGAACACATATTTTGTTCATAGTCAGCCATGCAGGCAAAGGGCAACACTTCATTATTCAGACAAATTGGGGAAATCCCATGATGCCTCCTGCTTCACGGTCCGCTTCTCATTATCGTGAACCAGAGCTTGTGGCTCAGCAAGGCAGCTCTGAGGTACTCATGCTGAGTCCTTCACCTGCCTCCTGAGGCGTCCAGGCCCCCAAATCGCTTTCACGGCTGATTCTTCAGAGGGAGGGGGCCAGACAGCACAGAGGTTTGACTTGGGGGGGGGCGGTCTGTGGTGGGTTCTCCAGAGAAACAGGACTAACGGGACATGTGTGTGTGTGTGTGTGTGTGTACAGAAGGAGACAGAGAGAGGGCAGGATGGGGCGGGGGGAGAGATCGAGAGAGAAAGAGAGAGAGAGAAAGGGAGAGAGGAAGCTTGTTGGAAGGAATTGGCTCACACAATTATGGAGGCTGATATATAAAATCTACAGGCTGGCAGGCTAGGAATCCAGGGGAAGAGTCCAAAGACCACCTGCTGGGAGAATTCCTTCTTGCTCAGGGGAGCTCACGCTTTGTTCTAAACAAGCCTTCAACTGATTGGACAGGGCCCACCCACGTTACAGAGGATAATCTGCTTCGTTCTAAGGCCACCAATTTAAGTGTTAATCATACCCAAATACAAGCCAACAAATAAATGAAAAAACCCACATTCACAGCAACATCCCAATACCTGAGGACTGGGCCTCAGGCAAGTTGACGCATAAAACCGACAGTCACAGGATCTAAAATTTGTTGATTATTCTCAGTTGCCTCTCTCTGTCTCCGAAAGACCCATGAACAGCCATGCTGGAAAAGAAAATACACAAGGTTTCAGACGAAAAGGAGGCAGTTAGCATTCATGGAGTGCTTACCGTATACGAGGCACGTGGAAGCATGGTACCATGCCGCCCGCAGCGAGAGGATATCACTTTGTGCATGTGACACATAGGTGACTTACCCAGGGTCTCACAGCTGGTCCTCAGCGGAGCCAGAACTCAAAACCCAGGTCTCTCCTGGCCCCAAAGTCATGCTCCATCAGCCCCCGGTGGCGGCTACATCAGGGATGCCAGGGGAAGGACAGGCAGCCCAGAGAGAGAGGAGTCACCACTCAGTCACTGTGAGCCCGGCTACCCCTTGCACACTGAGGTCTTCCCCTTGATTTCCCCTACACATAGGGTAGCACAAAGCCCCGAAGTAATCTATCAGCAGCGGCTTCCATTCAAAGAACACTTCACAAGCCCCCAGGGGACCCCCTAACTAACAGCGCGGTGAAGTGGCCAGGGCTGGGACCCTCTGTCCATTTGGTGGATGGGGAATCTGTGGCTTAGCGACATCGAGCGTCCTGCCGAATGGCACACAGCATTCTGCTTTGGGGCTTCAAGCCAGGCCTCCTCTCACTGCCACCTGCACGGGGAATAGGCGGCCCAGGCAAGAGAGAGTCTTCAAAGAGTTCAGGACTCTGCTTTTCTCCATCTCTGAGGTCACAGTGGGATCCAGATTCCTTCCCCACTGCGAGGGAGTCGTGAGAATTAGCAACAACTTATTTGACGGCCCCATCCTGGTACTTTGCAGCCAGGTGGGTAACAGACAAACAGCAGGTAATAGATCAATCAATAAATAGCAGCTGCTCTTATCGTCATTATCATTCTGGTTCCCAGGATCAGCCGTGCCCTCTGCAGCACACAAATTCCAGAGCCCCCCGCCCAAGTGGGGAAAGGGGATAAAAATATCGGGACAAGTCTGTCCCCCCAGTCCATTGTTCTACCCCATTCTTCCAAATGTCTCCAAAGCCAAAGATTTCCATGGCGGCTGCATCGCGATCGCCTATTTTTCACTTCTAATGTTCCTTTTTTATGGTCCGCGAATGTTGGCAGGGCTACGAGGTGAGGACTTTTTCTCATTTTCACCCAGAAGGCCCATGGCCATTACATCACTCTGAATTTCCTGGGTTTGTTCATGACAAGACACCCACCCTCGGGCTGTGCAGACACGGGGCTTGATTCTCCGCATGGCATGCAAGGCGGGGAAGATTCAACATGACAGGCGTGATGTCGGAAGGAGCTGTGATAGGAAGACGTAAAATCAGGATCAGACCTGCAGCCTGGATGGAGACAGGCTTGCAAATGACAAGTGGGCTGGGGAAACTGGCTGTTCCCCAACAGCATAAGGGCAGAGGGCTTTATTTTCTTTTACAAAAAAATTGTTTAATGTTTATTTATTTTTGAGAGAGAGAGAGAGAGAGAGGCAGAGTGAGAGCAGGGGAGGGGTAGAGAGAGAAAGAGACACAGAATCCGAATCAGGCTCCAGGCTTCGAGCTGACAGCACAGAGCCCGACGCGGGGCTCGAACTCACAAACTGCGAGAGCATGACCTGAGCTGAAGTCGGACGCTTAACTGAACGAGCCACCCAGGCGCCCCGGAGGGCTGTATTTTCTTAAAACAATACATATTCTTCACTTTGGGGAAAGGCATCGACCGAGTTCATCACATGCTTCATTTCGTGGCTCACACTCACCATTGGTCAACTCAGGGCCTCTGTCTTGATTCACTTACTTAATCCTCCTCTTTTCGCCTCATTACCTCCGGGGTCACCCCTCTCCCAAGAGGAGTCACACACATTCCAATGCGCACGCCCTGTATGCGTCCCAGTTTGTGTTTTGAAAGATCTGCAATTATGCTGCTAACGACTGCCTAGCATTCCACAGCGTCTGTCCGCCACATTTTTTGGACCCGTCCCCCCCTGCCCCCCGCCCCCGGGGACCCACAGTGGACCTGCCTCTTGAATATCCCGTATATGTCACCTGATGGAGATATGTGAGAGTTTCTCTGAGGAACAATATCCGGGGGGAATTGCAGGGTCGTGGGGAGGACAGGTGCACCTCAGTTAGACCAGGGCCAGCCAGGTGGCTGTCCAGAACAGACGTATCCGCCTGAACATCCCCACCAGCCAGGCATGGGGTTTTCCATATCCCTGCGTCCCCACTGGCATTTTGCATTGTTATTCTGCTTTTTGTATTTTTAACTTTTGCCCATCTGATGGGTGTAAGTGACGTCTTGTTGTGTCACTTAGTGTCTTCGCCGTTGGCTGCTACGTTTGAGCCTCCTCTTGGCTTTTTGGGTCTCTTCTATGAAGTGCCTGTTTACACATTTGGTCCGGTTTTTCCTTGAAGTTCCTGTTGTTTGTTGTTTTGCAGAAATTTCTTGGATATTGTCAATATTAGTCCCTGGTCCATTTCTGACATTGCAAATATGTCTCCCAGTCTACCTGTGAACGTGTTCCAAGTGTCCCTCACCAGACAGAAATCCTCAATTGTGTTATCGTCAAACCCGACTCTGTTCTTGTCTCATGGTCTGTGCTTTTTTTTTTTAATTTTTTTTTTCAACGTTTATTTATTTTTGGGACAGAGAGAGACAGAGCATGAACGGGGGAGGGGCAGAGAGAGAGGGAGACACAGAATCGGAAACAGGCTCCAGGCTCTGAGCCATCAGCCCAGAGCCCGACGCGGGGCTCGAACTCACGGACCGCAAGATCGTGACCTGGCTGAAGTCGGACGCTTAACCGACTGTGCCACCCAGGCGCCCCATCATGGTCTGTGCTTTTGAGATACACACACACACACACACACACACACACACACACTCCTACCCATGTAGTAGTTTCCCACGAGAATGCTCTATTATTTTCTTCTGTGTTATTTCCGACTGATATTCTAGCCTTACCTTTCAAATTGAAGTCTCTTCCATCGGGAACCCCCTTTGTAAAACGGCTACGGGGGATCTAGGCGTCTCCTTGCCTCCATTTGGTGGGTCAGTTTTTCCGGCTTCACTCGTGAAACTGTTCATTCTCTCCCGCTGACTTGTGGGGGGGCCCCTTTATCGTGCTGAGTTTTCACCTGTACCCACAGGTCAGTCTCTGAGCTTCTGTTCCGTTCCACATTCTTTGTTCCATGCTGTTTTCATTAACATGTCCTTGGGTGGGGAAAATCGTGACTCTGCTTTTCGTTTTCCAGAGTTGACTCAGCTATTCGTGGACTTTTATTCTTGCAAGAATAAAAATGTTAGAACAAGTTTATGGAGTTCCCCAAAAAATCCAACTGAAATTTGGTCAGGCCTACGTCGAAACAATAGCTTAACTTGGGACACAGACAGATTTGTAACGTTAAGTAATGCTGTGGAAGCACATGAGCATCTCTCCGTTTTTCAGATCTTCTTTTTGTTCTTTCAGATCAAATTGTAAACTTTCTCCATAGAGGTTTATATTTTATTTACGTGCATCTTTCTATCACGAGCCTTATGAATAGTGTTTCTCCTATTAACCTTAGGAATATAATCAAAAGGCCGATCCTGATCTCATTACTCTTCTCTGTTTTTGTTATGGCAATAATTCCTCTCTAGTTCATTGCTTTCTGCTCTTATCTTCATTATATTTTCTCTCTGGCTACATGTTCCTTGGTGTCTGTCTCTACTCTCTTGATTTGGGTGCATTGCATGTGCATTTCACTTTGAAATTCTTATATAGTAAAAAGCCCTGGGTGTTAGGACATGAATGTATTGATCACATCCTCCATGACTTGGTCATGTCTCCTGGGCGAATCACTGAGCTCTCCAGAGCATCTGTACCCTAAGCTGTGAAGCAGGGGTGATGGCCCCCTCTCCCAGCCTCTTGGGAAGACCCTGCGAGGTGATGCATCGGAGGCACCTGGAGGGTCCACAGATCTTAGCCTGCTTCCCTTCCTTTGCTCCAAAGCTGATGTGAAAACCACCACTAATCACAGATTTATGAGAATCTCAAACCTTGAAGTGGGTCCCAAGTGGGGGTTATTTTGCTCCCGGGAGACATTTGGCAATGTCTGAAGACATATTTGGGTGTCACAACTGGGGGGGGGTGGAAAGGGGCACTACTGACATGTAGGGATGCTGAAGATCCATCCCTAGGTAGAAGCCAGGCATGCTACTGAACGTCCTACAACACACAGGAGCAGCTTCCACAACGAAGAAACTGCCCAAATGTCAGGAGTGCCGAAGTCAAGAAGCGTCATCTCCAGGGGGCCTCAAGTGGCACCTCCTCCTACTATCTATCCTCTATAAGAATCTTGTTCCTAATAGGGACTCGGCGGGGGACAGGAGTCGTTACCTAAGAAGACAGCTAGCAGTAGAAAACAGAGCACAGGCCTCAGAGTCAGGCACGCCTGAAAGCCGGTCCACCCTTTATTCTGACTCGTCATCCACGAACTTCAGCTTCCTCATTTGTGAAGTGGATAAAATAGCAGTTATGACCGGGCGCCTGGGCGGCTCAGTCGGTTAAGCGGCCGACTTCGGCTCAGGTCATGATCTCGCGGTCCGTGGGTTCGAGCCCCGCGTCGGGCTCTGTGCTGACAGCTCAGAGCCCGGAGCCTGTTTCGGATTCTGCATCTCCCTCTCTGTCTCTGCCCCTGCCCTGCTCATGCTCTGTCTCTCTCTCTCACTCTCTCAAAAATAAACATTAAAAAAAAATTTTTTTTTTAAGTAGCCGTAATGATCACGTGAGATATATCTCCGCACAGGGCTTAGAGTACAGCAAGTGGGCAATAGATGCTAACCTCTGCAGTGAGCCCTGATGACGCCCAAATGGGTTTCCCAGGGACTTCAAAATTCTGCACCTTGGCAAAGTGGCTTCTTCTAACTGCAGGCCCCTAAACTATTACCACAGGATGATTCATAAGGTCATTCCCCGTCTTCGGGTCTCAGCTCTCTCTTCCGTAAAACACGATGGTGCCACTAGACCAAAGCTTACAAACTGCTTGCCCTCTGCCAAGGTCGGTTTGCAGACATATTTGGTGTTCGGCGCGCATTTTTTTTTTTTTTTTCCCTCTTAGAATCCAAATCGGTTTCTCCTTTATAAAAATGGGCAGGTTTTACCTAAGAATCTGGAATTCTGGCATCTCTTTAAGAATAAAAGATTAAGCGATACTAGGCCTATTTCATTCATGGCAACACTCTGGGGGAACTGAGCCATGCTCCCTCCACACAGAAGCATGGGCTGTTGTTTGCCGCAGTCCCCACGACTCCCAATTGTCCTGCTCCACTCATTTGTATTACTTCTTGCTTCTGCAGACATTTAACTTTACAATTACTAAGATATATGGGCTCTCTGGCTCCTTTCATCTCTCTTAGAAATCATGAGTTGCTACCCAAAGAGGGAATTTCTTTGATAAATTACCGGGGGGGGGGGGGGTGTCGAACTACCGCTGATTTGCTACAGCCTTTACTTGAAACAGAAGCTCTCCTGGACTCTGATTCCATTTTTTTTTTTTTTTTTTAATTTTTTTTCAACGTTTATTTATTTTTGGGACAGAGAGAGACAGAGCATGAACGGGGGAGGAGCAGAGAGAGAGGGAGACACAGAATCGGAAACAGGCTCCAGGCTCTGAGCCATCAGCCCAGAGCCTGACGCGGGGCTCGAACTCACAGACCGTGAGATCGTGACCTGGCTGAAGTCGGACGCTCAACCGACTGCGCCACCCAGGCGCCCCTGATTCCATTTTTAAACAAGGGAAGGAGAGTCTGTTTTAAAGGACTTCATAGCCAACTTGTTAAAGTTAATGGAAAGGGTACTTTGATTTGTACAGCTCATGGAGACAGGGGGCAGATCCAGGGCTAAGGGGAGTCTAGGAAGGCCCCCAGGATACGAGCATTCACGTAGCACTACAAACCCATCCCTGCTGGAGGGGTGATGCACTGACTCCATGCAGACACAAAAACTCAAAAAAAACTTTTTTTTTTTTTTTTTTTTAAATTCCGGAGATGAACTTGGCCCCTTTCCAATTAATCTCTGTGGGACTTCTACTTCTGCCAGCAAAATCCTGTCCCCAGAGTGGTTTTCAGTGCGATCCACGCGGCATGGTGAAGAATTTACGATTTAGAGACAGCTGGCACTTAACCACACATACAGCCTCAGACAAGTTCCCCGATGTCCCCGAGCCTCAGTTTCCTCATCAGCGAAACGGGAATAACACTAACACCGGCTTCCCAGAGAGCCTGCACACGAGCTGATGGGCATCTATCCCCACCCCTTTTCATACGGTTGACAAAACCGAAGCTCAGCCTTCAACACATCCTTGCAACACGTCCCAGCTTTTGGAGGTTCTTATGGATGGATGGAAACCCGTTCGCCAAATCCAAGGAAAAAACTCATGGAAACCAGATCTCCAGTACAAACAAGAGTGTGCCCGTGTAACCAGGAAAAAAGATAAACGTCATCACAATCAGTGCTGGCCTAGCAGTAAGACAGATACACATCCATGCTCCGACGGGTCTGTCTTCTCACGGCAGATGGGAAGCCACATCACGTAGCGGGCTCCTTGTGTGTTTGCTAAACCCGTGAGCTGAAAGCAATTTGGCAGTTGTCTGGAAAGCTATGAAAAACGTTCGCAAGTTTGTGGTGTTTTGGTGTTTCTGCTAGGAATTTTCCTCAGGACCCAATCTTGTAGAAAAAAAAAAAAATTAAAAGAAACAACGTGAATTCACTACATAAGGCAGAAAATGCTTGACACACGCTCCCTAGAGTCATGTGGAGTAATGGGTTGAACAATGAGGTCCAAGGGTCAGAACACTGCTGATGTCCACGGAGCATTTGATGTAGCCGCTGGTAACTGAAGATAATCCACAGACCCCGCAATGGAGACAGAAACAGGTGCTGTTTGGGAGAGACCAAAGACCGGAAGGGAAAAGGTCTGCATTGTAATGTTAAGGGCAAAAAGCAAAATAAAATCCCAGAGTTAGTGATGGAACAAAAGAAAGGTGAAAATGGCTGTTATCAGAATGGTAAGGAGCGCCTGGGTGGCTCAGTCGGTTAAGCATCTGACTCTTGATTTTGGCTTGGGTCAGGTGGTGAGTTCAAGCCCAGACGATGCGCAGAGGGTGTCTGGTCTCTTTCCAGCACCCAGGGTCCCCCCAAAGAGTTGGGACATGGAAGGGTCCTTAAACATCCTTGAACCACAGTGCTAAAGGTGCTCCTCTCTTGCCCCTTACGGTACTGCTGATGACCTCTAGAAGAAAGATGATCTTTTTAAACCAAGAGATAGCAGTTCTGGGGCTGAGAAGCCTCCCCAGACAGAAGACTGAGCCAGAATTGAACGCAGCTATGCTTTCATTGGTCAGAGTCATCCTCAGGACAGTTTCCCCCACGGTGGTTTTCACCTCCTCCTGGCAAGCCATACTTGTTTTCCGTGGACTGTAGTGATGTAAAGATTCCTTTTCTTCTCTTGTTGCTTTCCTGTGAATTTCAGGATGTGCCTCTTTAAACGTGCATTTCAGGATTCACGCTTCTGGGACTTGAGGTCGAGCCACACCTCCCATCACTGAGTTTCTATCACAAAACGCCTGGAAGCCCTTCCATTAGGGGGCAAGTAGGGTCCAAACGTTCAATCACAGGAGACATATTCCATTATTATGAGGTCAGTGAAACCCAATGTTTTGCGGGTGCTCTAGGCAGTCACAAAAATCACAAAAGACGGTGGAAGTTACGCTGTACTTTGCACTGAAAACGTGTCGAATGATTCCAAGCAGTCACTTCCTGGCCGGCCACAACTTCCACGTCACCCATTCCCCCGCACGGGGGGGACACTCGGGCACCCGCACCTGCGACCCCCTGGACGGGAGCCGTCGGTTGCTTCACGTAGACCCGATCCGGCGCGACTGCACACTGGCGCATGCGCTCCTGAGTCGCGCTGTCAACGAAAGCCGTCCAGCCTCTGCGGTGGCAAAGCTCCACCCGCCCGCCGTTAATGGACAGAAGGGGGCAGGTGCAAGTTCCTGCCAAAGAAGCCTACAGACTGATCCAGGCATTTTTACCCCTCGGAGCTTCAGCGTGCACATCTGTCCTTCCAAACCGGAGTCATTTTTGCAAAGTCTCCTTTTACGTACAAAACTGGTGTCGCCTGTTAAAAGTTGAAGAGGTAACAGTACCTTCTTTGCAAGGCGCCTGGGAGGTCAGCCCCGTCTCCCGCGTTCATGGGCAAGTGTTGAAGGGGCTAAGCTGAAGGGGCGGATCTTGGGAGCACGGCCTCCTCCACGTCCAGGGGCTGGAAAAGGCCGGCCTCACAATGGAGGGTTTCAAACGCCCCCCCCAAACAACGCCAGCGCGGGCGGCTCTGTCTGCAAGCGCTGGGAACTTGGGGGCTGCAAAACCGCTTCTGGGACAAAGGAGTATTTCTGAATATAGAACTATCCCATTTCAAATTCGTTCTCTACTATTAGCAAAGAAAGCAGGACCAATTGGAGGAAGCCGAACCCCTCTGGGGAACACTTGGTTTTGTCTGGCCTGGAGCAGTCTTAAGGCTGGGTGTGGGAGGAGGACACGACAGGATCCTATGGAGATGAGCCAGGGCCACTGTCTGGGCCCGTCCATTTCTCCCCTCTGGGCCACCGTTGGGCCCTGAGGAGGGGCACCGCGGGGTCTCTGACAGGCGCTGGGTAAGTGGCCAGGCCCTGCATCGCCTCTGAAGGCCTCCCAGGTCCACAGCCAAAGCCCCAGTGGAGCTGGAAGGGCCTCAAGGCCTGGCTGATCAGGCCCACGAGGTTTCCTTTTTAAATAAATGCATTTAAACCTTAAAACATAAAACGACTTAAAGATCAAGTAAACCTTGTGTTAGGCTGACGCGCAACGTGCGGCTGGTTGACGTTTGGGCCGCGATGCCCTAGCCTGGGACCCTGAGCTTTTCGAATGGATTGTTCCTCTAGGGCCTGGGATCAGGATGCTGTTTGGGGTTTCTTCCAAGCCACCAGTCTCTCGGGGGGACTGGAATTCGTGTGCTCTACTGGAGCTGCCTGACTTGAAGCCTTTCGCAGGCCAATCTATCCTCCTCGAAATCCTACAGCACTACAGAAACGTGATGTCAAAAGAAAGAGCTTACCAGTGGCAGAAAAATACCACTGGAAGTCAAAAAGCAGCCAAGCCCTTGGTAAGCGGATTAACTCACTTAGCCGCTGGAAGGTGAAGCCTTCTGGAGGTGGCATTCAAGTCAGGAGGTAGGCCAGCCCGCTGTTGGGTGGGCTCCTTGAGGTGAAAGGAATGTGGGTTTGGAGCAGTAATATAGAGCCAGAGGGGCGGGAATGGAATGCCCAGGGGTCCCTGTTTCGGCCTGCTAACGCCAAGGCGCTGCCGTGTCAAGATACAAGGAAGGGAAAACGCAAGGGGAAGAAAAGCAAATATTTGGGAGAAGATTGTCCTTGGGTCACTTGCCCTTGTATTACAGACGTTATTCTTGGCGTGCCACGGAGCACTTTCTTCGGGAAGAGTCCCATTAAACTCTGCAGAGAAATTAGAACGAGTTTGCTGGGCTGATCGGGAGAGAACGGACACAAAATTCATCAGCGACAGTGGAAATTGCAGAGTTAAATCTCCAGATCAAATACTAGAGTTGGAATTCTGACTTAAGATCGCTGCCATTTCAGTAGTACATGTGTGTGGAGTGTGGGCTTTATTTTTAGAGAAATAGTTTGACTACTATCTTTCAAATACCCAAGGCTACCTGAGAATAATAGTTTAAGACAAAGACTGTCCATCCCTCCCTCAAATTCCCTAAGCTCTTGATCTGTATCAGGTTAGAACAGGAAGAAGATGGTTTCTAGACCACAAGAAGTCATCTTCTTACCGAAATGCCTTTGCTAACTTACCCTGAAATAATAATATCCCTTTGCTTTTATATCGAAACATTATGGCATCTTTAAAAAATAATCCTTACCCTGCTTAATATTCTCATAGTAAGAATCCTCATGAGAAAATATTTGCAACATTTGGATCAAAGATAATCTTATCTCTCTTGAGAGGTTGGTACGTTTCCTTTCATGAGACAAGTTTTAAATAATTCATCCTGTTTCTATGCTTGCTTTGGGTACCAGGAAGCTCCACCTTAAATTATGTGTTTAATGCTGATAACTATATTGGCCTAAATTTGGAGTATGATTTTTTTTTTTACCTATTTCAATATATTTTTAACAATCTTCAATAATAATTTTAAGTCCTATTATATCTGGGTCGGATATATATTATATCTGTTATATACCAGACATATTATATACACAGATATCCAATTCAGTTTAGCTTAAGCAATACAGTGGGGGAGGGGAAACTTATTAGCGCATATGTCTGAAAAACTGAAAAGTTCAGGGTAGATGTGATCGTAAAACCTTAAAGAGTAGGGACAAGTCACGCAGACATAGAAGTCAACCTGAAAGAGTGCCCAGTGACCACAGCTGAAACAATTTGAATGAAATAAACAGCAGTTTTAAATTATAACCCAAAGCAGAAAATACATGAGTCCATTCTTATATAAATAAATGATCAAATAAACCAATCAGTGGGGACGAGAAGCAAATCTTCCCTATAAAAGAATTTCAACTAACATACGTAGAGACCCCCTTTCTAGAAGGTGGAGTTTAACTCCTCCTCCCCCTTACAGGTGGGCTAGTTAGTAACTTGCCTCCAAAGAGGTACAGGGCAAACTTAGAAAGGGGAAAGCATGGTACTTTTGCAGTGGAGAAACCTGGCAAACACCCCCTTAGCCAAGTGGTGAAGGTCAACATCACCAGGGATGTGTCCCTGATAGGCTGTGACAAGAAGGAAACTTCACTTCCTTGGTATTCTCTGCTAAACCCCATAACCCAAGTCTAATGAGAAAAACATCACACAAGCCCAAGTTGGGAAATATTCTACAGGATACTTGGCCAAGATTCCTCAAGACTGTCAAGGTCATGAAAAACAAGGAAAGACTGAGACAGTGTTATAGACCAAAGGAGACCAAGAGGACCTACTGACTAAGTGCAAGGCGATACCCTGGATTGGAAAGAGGACATAAATGGAAAAACTGGTGAAATCAAAGAAGTCTGGAGCTTAGTTAACTGTAATGTGCCAATGTCGGTTTCTTACTTGTGACAAATGTACCATGGTGAGATCTAATGGAACATGTCAACGCTGAGGGAACTGGATGAGGGACTCATGGAACTCTCTGTGCTATTGTCTTCGTCAGTGTGGGCTGCTCTAACAGAATATCATAGACTGGGGGGCTTGTGTGGAGGTGAGAAGTCCAAGGTCAGGGTGCCAGCACAGTCCGTTCTGGTGAGAGTCCTCTTCCTGGTTTGCAAATGGCCATTTTATTGCCGTGTCCTCACAAGGCAGACAGAAAGAGAGGGATTCTGTGTCTGCTCCTCTTTTTACAAGGCACAGATCCCACTCATGGGGGCTCCACCCTCGGGCCCTAGTCACCTCTCAAAGGCCCCACCTGCAAATAGCATCACATTGGGGGGGTTAGGATTTCAACATATGAATGGGAGGGGGCACAACCCATCCAGAGCTATCTTTGCATCTTCTCTGTAAATTTGAAATTATTCTCAAAAGCAGTTAAAACAAATAACAAAGGGAAAAACCAAAGATAAATAATAAAATGGCAGACCTAAATACAATCAGAGCAATAATCACGTTAAATGTTAATGATCTAAACAATTAAAAGGTAGAATAGAATGGACCAAAGAGACCCAACTACGTATTGTCTATAAGTGATGTACTTTATGAAGACAGAGAGAGTGACACTGAGTGGGTACAAAATGACTTCCCTATACAAAAAGTAAGGCTAAGAACAGCAAAGGAAATGAATATTAATAGAGATAAATTATATATACACACACATACATAATCCTGAATCCTAGTCTAAATGAGATCATGTCCCTCCAGTAGTGTTTGGAGACCTAAATGGCAGACCTAAATACAATCAGAGCAATAATCATGTTAAATGTTAATGATGTAAACAATTAAAAGGTAGAATAGAATGGACCAAAGAGACCCAACTACGTATTGTCTAAAAGTGATATACTTTATGAAGACAGAGAGAGTGACACTGAGTGGGTACAAAATGACTTCCCTATACAAAAAGTAAGCCTAAGAACAGCAAAGGAAATGAAATTTAATAGAGATAAATTATATATACACACACATACATAATCCTGAATCCCAGTCTAAATGAGATCATGTCCCTCCAGTGGTGTTTGACCCAGTGTTATATCTGCTTTTTTCTCTCTGTGAGGCTCCCTGTTTATTTCCTCACCCCATCCTACTCAACCAGTCTCAGCAACCTTGTATTTATTTTGTCCACACTCTCCCCATGCTTGTAAAATCATAATTCTAAACATATAATGGCTACACACATACAGGGACACATATACACATACAACATATTTTTGTCACTGTTTAAAAAAATGGGTTCAAGACATCCACTCACAGCTTCAGCTTTGCTCTTTGAATACCCCATGACTCCAGGACCCCAGAGAGAGTGCCAATTTATTACTTTCAATGAAAGAATTATCCATTACTATAACTATCAATGAAGTACTATGAATTATTAGGCATGTATTCAATTAGGCAACGTATTCAACCTTGAACATCAGTATTCGCACATTGTCTGTGTGATAAAGATTCCCAGGTGTGGGATTCTGGGCCAAGGGGCATGTGTTTGTAATTTGAATACGTTTTGCTTAGGTTTACTCCTTGAGAAGCTGTAATAGTCGCGTGTCTACCAGTCATGGGTCCCCGACACCATCTGTTCAACAGGAAGAGCCCCCGACCCGTTCCCAGCCCCCAGAGCTGCTGGAGCTCACGCACATCGTCCTGGGTCTCCTGGCCCACCTGGGTGGGGCAGTGGCACCCAGGCCCACGCCCCCCCCCCCCAGCTCCCGCCCCATCTCCCCCGTCTGGGTCCCAAATCCTGGGTCACGTTACGTGTATGAAGCTGTCTGTGTCCACCCAGGCCAGGTGGATCCAAGCATCTAGGTCTTAGGTGGCTCCCCTTAAGGCATCAAGGTCGTGGAAAGACCAGCATGGGATCCAGTGGGATGCGACCTTCCGGTGGATTCCCGTTTATCCTCCCGGGTTCCAGTTTGACTTTGCTCCCCCCTCCCCACTACACCTTCGTCTTCTCTTTCCACCAGCAGCCCTGCTGTGGCCTCAGACCCACAACCGACTCGAGGACAACAGACTGACATAGCCTGCGTAACTGGTTCCCAGAAACGTATAAAGTCTAACGCCTAGAATAAACCCGTTAGGACACGCCGAGCCGTCCCGCCTCCTTGGTGGAACCTTTACTGACGCACCGGTCACCCTCCATACAGTCCTACAGCAAAGCAAAACTTTACTCCTTGATTGTACGTGCTAAGACCAACTGTTACTATGGTTGCTATGGCCATTGTTTAACCGTGTCCACTTACCTACGGGTTGGAACCCACTGATTCCACCGGGAATCCACTTGGAACCCACTTGCCATTCGGCAGCAAGTCAGTTCGGCGAACGTGGACTGAGCACCTACTGTGTGCTCTCGGTGAGGTCTGCCCTCCTACGGGCAAGAATCCTCTTTTCTAGCGACAGAGCAAAAGGAAAGTCTCGAGGTTAAGACAGTTTACGCTTGTAGTTGTAGCGATTTCCTGTTGGGTCAATCTTCCAAGTGCTTTTCACGGAAACAGACCTTTCTTTGGGTGATAAGATGACCCCTCGAGTGCCAGCCGCAGTACCCACCTCTTTCTGTGGATGCTGACCTCCTCAGAGGTTACGACAGAAATAACCAACCCATGCTGACTTTGTCCTAAAGAAAAAAAAAAAGATCTAGCACACTAACACAGATCAGCATCTTCAGACGTTCATAATAGTTTAATTAACTTATGCTTAATGCCTGGATCTGCAAATGCTTGAGTGGGATTCTCGTGACTTTTCTTTTTTAAATAAAAAATAAGCCAGCAGCCCCCTGTCCATCCCACGGAAGTCTTTACACTGTAAATTCTTTGACGATCCTCCCATCCAAAGGTAAGGGTTTCCCTGCCTTCCCCTTGAATATGGGCTGGCCTTTGTGAGTCTCTCGGAAGTGACTGCACTTTGACTTCAGAGCCTTATTCATAAAAAGCAAGGCAGAGTCTACCTGGCTCTCTCTTCGGGGCATGCGCTTTTGGAGCCCTGAGCACCACGGGACTCCAGCTACCCTGAAGGCACCCTGAGGGAGAAACCGTGTAGAGAGTCCTCACAGAGATCAGAATGCCCCAGGAGCCCCAGGAGCCCCAGCTGCCCAGCCCGCGTATGTCAGCTGTCCCCGTCAGACGTATGAGCAACCCTCAGGTGGTTCCAGCATCTCATCGTGACCGTGTGGGGGACAGACAAAACCACCCAGCGGAGCCTCGTCGACCCTCCAGAACCAAGAGAGTTAATAATATATTATTTTCAACCACTAAGCATCGGGGTGGTTGGTGAGGCGGCAATAAATAACTGGAACATTCTGGGTCGAGAAATAAATAGCACAGTCACCCTACTCTCAGGACTCACAGTTTAGGGGGGAGACAGAGTCACGACAGTTTTCAGCTGACCTCAGGGCTCCATGGAATGTATTCAAGGTCAGAGGAGGCACAGAGGCAAGACTAAGTCTGACTTTCCGATTTAAGCACGGGGCAAGCTCACATCTTGTGTTAAAAAAAAAAATGCTCTTTTATTTAGTAACACCTCCCTCTGCAACACACGAAGCCACTCCTAAAGCCCACAAATCCAGCTGGCTCCTGTGACATTTGTGCAACCCCCAGCACAGATGACCTTATGGCTGGCAGCTTGGGGTCCCACTTAAAGGCAGACTCTCCTGGGGCATCTGGGTGGCTCAGTTGGTTGAGTGACTGACATCGGCTCACGACATCCCTCCCCTGCTCACGGTCTCACTCTCAAAAATAAGTTAAAACACTAAATAATAAAAATAGATGAAAAATAAATAAAAACAAAAAAGACGGGCTCTCCTTACCATCCACTACGTATGCCGACGTGTCCTGAAAATTCTAGCATGGCTTTCATTCGCCACAGCCACCGTTTCTTCCAGATACTGCAAACTTTTCTAATTGGAAGCTTAGAAGACAAATATTTCCTTCTTCCCATTTGGGCCCATGGAAAGGAGACAGGACCAACACCGTGAAGGACCAGCTCAATGCCAAGCGGTCGCGTCACCTCCCTTGATCACAGGACTCGGCTGCCAGGCAGAGTCTTTTACAGGCATCGAACAGAGACGGGAATCAAGTCTCAGGGAGAAAGCGATCTGACCCCACCGCCCCCCGCCCCAGCCAGCAGAAGGTAGGGCTGGGATGTGAAATCAGACGCTCCTGTCCCAAACGTCTTTACGTTACGGGTTGCCCTGTGCCCCCCTATTTGGAAATAGGGTCTTTGTGGATGTAATAAGTGAAAACGAAGTGACATTGGAATGAGATGGGCCCCTAATCCAATAGGACTGGTTTCCTTATAAGCAAAGAGACACAAAGGGCACCCAGGTGGCTCGGTCGGTTAAGCGTCCGACTTCGGCTCAGGTCATGATCTCGCGGTTCGTAAGTTGGAGCCTTGTGTCAGGCTTTGTGCTGACAGCGCAGAGCCTGCTTCGGATTCTGTCTCCCTCTCTCTCTGCCCCTGCTCTGCTTGTGCTCTCTCTCAGAAATAAATAAACATGAAAGAAAGAAAGAAAGAAAGAAAGAAAGAAAGAAAGAAAGAAAGAAAGAAGAAAGAAAGAAAGAAAGAAAGAAAGAAAGAAAGAAGAAAGAAAGAAAGAAAGAAAGAAAGAAAGAAAGAAAGAAAGGAGGGAGGGAGGAAGGAAGGAAAGAGAGAGAGAAAGAAAGAAAGAAAGAAAGAAAGAAAGAAAGAAAGAAAAGGAAGAAAGAAAGAAAAAGAAAGAGAAAGAAAGAAAGAAAGAAAGAAAGAAAGAAAGAAAGGAAAGAATGAGAAAGAAAGAAAGAAAGAAAGAGAAAGAAAGAAAGAAAGAAAGAAAGAAAGAGAAAGAAAGAAAGAAAGAAAAAGAAAGGAAGGAAGGAAGAAAGAAAGGAAGAAAAGGAAGAAAGAAAGAAAAAGAAAGAAAGAAAGAAAGGAAAAGAAAGACACAAAGAGGGACACACAGCGGAAAGAAAGTTATGTGACAACAGAAGCAGAGACCACAGTGACGCAAGACACGGACAGAACACCAACGATGCCAGTCCCCACTGGAAGGTAGGGGCAGGCCAGGAAGGGCACCCCCGTAGAACCCCTGAAAGGGCACGGCCCCACCAGAACCTTCATGTCAGACTCCTAGCCTCTAGAACTATGCGAGGATACCTTTCTGCTGCCTTTAGGCCCCAAGTTTGTGGCACTTGGTGACAGTGGCTCCAGGGAACTAATGCAGGCCATAATCCCCGAGAGGTTTGACCTCCATTGGGGGGGGGGGGGGCTCACACCAGCCTGATTCTCTTTATCTTGACCTTGACAATCTGAGGTAGGGGCAGCAGGCTCCAGAGGAGCTTGTGAAGGATTCTTTCTGTGTCCGCATCAGGCCAACCATGCACAGATGCCACTTGGCCAGACCCATCACGGGCTGGGTCGCCTTGAGCGCCTGCACGTCGGGAAACTTTTTTCAAAAGAAGGAGCTGGGATATTTCTGTTCCAGTGTGTACTATATCACAGGAGTCCTTGTTTATCCAAAGGATTTTCCACGTAAATAAAGACATTTGCAAATTGATTTAGATTAATCAGGTGTGACTGCTGGGTAAACAGAGGGAAAACGCTGTCACTGAGATCCGGGCACTGGAACAACCAGGACCCTGTGCACAGGCCTGAGCCATCGGCAGCCTCAGCGGCAGGACTTCTGTGGTCTAGGAGCGAAGATGAAAACCAGAAAGGAAAAGAAACCCGAAAATATGAAAAACATCTCGGGTATAATCCCAAAAGACGCAGCTGGACTCAAAGGTCACCCTAGCGATGTTGAGTTTAAAATACGGCTTCCCCAGAACCCCAACATGAGGGATTTTTACCTTCTGGACTTTTCCCACTCCTTCTGCCCTCCCCCGACACACACAAACAGACACACAAGCACACAGACAGACACACACGTGCATACACACACACACACACACACACACACACACACACACACACACACCCTGGGGCACAGGGTCACTGCACATTTAAAGTGTTTTTGTTTTTATTTTTATTTTTTTGATTTTTAAATTTTTAAAAAAATTTTTTAATGTTTATTTTTGAGAGAGAGAGAGAGAGACGGAGCATGAGCAGGGGAGGGGCAGAGACAGAGGGAGACACAGAATCTGAAACAGACTCCAGGCTCTGAGCTGTCGGCACAGCGCCCGACCCAGGGCTTGAACCCAGGAACAGTGAGATCATGACCTGAGCTGAAGTCAGACGCTTAACCGACTGAGTCACCCAGGCGCCCCTATTTTTATTTATTCTTTTTTAATGTTTATTTTATTTTGAGAGACAGAGAGTGAGCAGGGGAGGGGCGGAGAGAGGGGCACAGAGGATCCGAAGCAGGCTCTGTGCTGATAGCAGAGAGCCCGATGCAGGGCTTGAACTCACAAACCATGAGATCATGACCTGAGCCAAAGTCAGATGCTTAACTGTCTGAGCCACCCAGGGGCCCCTTAAAGTGTTTTTAGAGAACATATTGCCTGTACTGACCACCCAGTCCCTGGGCCACTGCTCTCAGTGACATTACTGCCTCGTGTCGCACAACAGCCCTCCAAGGCAGTTGTTGCTAATCCCATTCTGCACACAGGAATACTGAGCCCCAGAGATACAAAGTGTCTGGCTCCAGACTCCACAGTTGGCCAGCAGCCCAGCAGGGAGGCTAATCCCTCCCCTGAGCTCCAGATCCCAGCCCCCTTTTCCCACCAAAACACGCAAATCCACATTTATTCCAGCCACACTGGAAATGCTAAGGATAGCGTAGCGAACAAAGCAGACCATGTCCTTGGGGAGGTGGGGGAAATGCAGAGATGTTGGCCGAAGGGTACAAACTTCCATTCAGAAGATAAGTAGGTTCTGGGCATCTAAAGTACAGCGCGACGAAGGCAGTTAACAACACTGTATCCCGTACTCGCGAGTTGCTAAGAGACTAGATCTTAAGTGTTCTCACGGCAGAAAAAGGAAGGGTAATTCGGTGACGGGATGGAGGTGTGTCAGCTGATGCTACGGTGATCATCATGTTGCAACACCGACGCGTATCAAACCATCACACTGTGCACTGTAACCCCCCCCAACCCCATGCTCCGCATCGATTATACCTCAATGAAGCGGGTGGGGGAGCTAAAACAATGCGTATCGTTTGATTCCATTTCTATGAAATGTCCCCAAAAGGCAAATCTGAAGAGAGGGAAAGTAGATGAGTGTTTGCTTAAGGCTGGGTGGGAATGGGGATGACCGTCGGTGGGCACGAGAATTCTTCTGGGGGTGACAGAAATGTTCTAAAAGTAGATTGTGGTGCTAGCCGCACAGGTCCGCAAATACAAATCGGCGAGGCATGCGCTTCAGGTGGGTGAGTTTTATAATATGCAAACTGTCCCCTCCACCAGCTGTTCATAACCACCGCGACCCCAAAGCAGCAGGACCCCCGCCCTCGGGAGCTGCTATCCTCATCCCAGCTGCTCCTCTCCCCAGGATGACCCTCTCCTTCCGTCTACAACGGAACTTTAACGGGCCTGGGAATCCCTGGGGGGCCGGACTGGGTGTCTGTGCGTCTCAAGCGGGGGCGCATTTCCAAGCAGCGTTTGTTCCTCTCTCGAATCAGTTGTCGAAGCTTGTCCGCACATCACCTCGGTCCTGCTTACCTGACGGGTTGGTTCAGGAAGGGGACCGGCCAACCAGACGGGCGGTTCCCCACCAGGCCACCTGCTCTGCTCCCCTGGGCACCTGCCCCGTCCCGCGCTTGTCCAGACGGCCGTGGGGGCCTCCCCCCCACGGCGTTTGGTCGTGGGAAGCCGCCGGGCCGCGGCCTCAGTATCAGTCTCGCCTGCGTGTGAATTTCCCGTCTGCTTTCTCCCGTAATTTCTTAGTTCCGAACAGGGGCAAGGAAGAGTGATCAGGTGGAACCGCATGAAGTTGTCAACAGCACGGGTCCCAACGGTAGGATGTGGCAATTGGGTGCCGTTCAACCTAACCTTTATTGGGCGCCCTCACAGCCTAGCACTAACTAGAAGCCGGTGGTATTCACACTTCGCGCGTGTCAAAATCACCTGGGAATTCAGTAAACCTATGAAGGCCCAGCCTCAGTGGCCTTTTCCTAGGGCCCGTTTTCTAGGACCAGCTACACACACCAAAGACTGAGAAGCCCCGCTATAGGGCAGGCATAACTGTCACATTTGCGGAAATTGTGTGAGCCGTCTGTTAAACACAGTTGTTAAAAATCAAATTATATGCATTTATATTTAAGTAAACTGTATTTTTATTTACTTATTTATTTTCAACGTTTATTTATTTGTGAGACAGGGAGAGACAGAGCTTGAATGGGGGAGGGTCAGAGAGAGAGAGGGAGACACAGAATCTGAAACAGGCTCCGGGCTCCGAGCTGTCAGCCCAGAGCCCGACGCGGGGCTTGAACCCACGGACTGCGAGATCGTGACCTGAGCCGAAGTCGGACGCGTAACCGACTGAGCCACCCGGGCGCCCCAAGTAAACGGTATTTTTAAAGAAAGGTCATACATACTCAAAAGTCATCACATCCTAATCATTTTACTGCATTTTACTCTCATCTACGCTTCGGGGGCTCTTTACATCCAACGTATCAGCGTGCTGGAGAGATCTATCACGGTGTGGGGCTGCGTTTCTTCCACGATCAGGGTGTTTACAAGCACCGCAAATCAGGGCTTACTCCCCGCAACCAGTCCCTCCACATCCCCATTTCACAGACGAAGAACCTGAGGTTTGGAGAGTACATGACTTTCCCAAGATCTCAGAGCCACAGATAGTTAACCTAGGAGCCCAGGTTTTTAACCAACTGATAGATTATGCTCGTTCTGGGTTTGTGGCATGAATCTCCACCTACCTTCTTGGAAAGCACAACCCTCCTAACCCCCCACCAACAACTGGCCCTCCCCCAGGGTCACACCCCTGCTCCTGCAGCAGCCTAAAGGGCAAACCATCAGGGCAGTGTCGACAGCCTCTGACAGGTCAGGTTCCTCAGCGCTGCCGGCGGGGGGTTTCGGTGCCCCAAGTCCGGTCTCCTGCAGGGTCTCCCCCACCAATGAATGTCACTATGTTGAATATATACACATTCAAGCAAGTTAAATATGGTGAGTGCTCTTGAAGGTGACAAAAGTCAGAAAGAGATAGCAGTCTTGAGGTGGGAGGGAGGCAGGTCCAGCTTTGCCTTCCAGACAGCGGGGAGGAGGGCTGAGCAGATGCACGGAGAAGCGGGAAGGCTGTGCCACCCCGCCCGGCGGTGTTCTGCAGCCCTCCCCCGCCCCCACTCAGCAGCGGTCCCTTGGTCCCTCGAGGAGGCTGGGAAGCAGGGAGAAAGGAAACCCACAAAGGAAGGGGCAATGGGAGATCGGCAGTCTGGTTTGCTCTCACCTTCCTGCTTGCTCTCCAGAATGCTGGGTCCCTGCTGGTTGTGCCCCTACATGCCACCCCCACTCCGTCCCAAGAGGAGGAAACACTCGGGACCGAGAACTTCCTCAAATGATTCTATTATTGTTTAAAAAGTGATGGGGCGCCTGGGTGGCGCAGTCGGTTAAGCGTCCGACTTCAGCCAGGTCACGATCTCGCGGTCCGTGAGTTCGAGCCCCGCGTCGGGCTCTGGGCTGATGGCTCGGAGCCCGGAGCCTGTTTCCGATTCTGTGTCTCCCTCTCTCTCTCTGCCCCTCCCCCGTTCATGCTCTGTTTCTCTCTGTCCCAAAAATAAATTAAAAAAAAAAAAAAAAAACGTTGAAAAAAAAATAAAAAGTGAACGTGGGGGAGAAAAAAAAGAGAAAGGAAAAAAAAGCGAGGCCGTGACCAGTTAACAGCAAGATAAGGGTGTTTTATTTTCTCCTTTTGGCTCACCCCCTTTTTTTTTCTACAATGAGAATGTACATTTTTTTATATAATGATGAAGAAACAAGTTATACTTGAAGAAGGAGGAGGGAGAGGAGGGGGAATACACCGCAGAAGAAATAATCACAGCGATTATGCAATTAAGCAGCTATGGGACAAAAAATTCTGTCACATTAAATTATGTATTGCTTTCCGCCAATAGCCCTGCAAGGAAGAAGCACAGACATGGTTGATCCAATGTAAAAAATAGGAGAAAAGGCTAATTCGTGATAGCCAAGGAAGGGAAGCAACCTAAGTGTCCATGGATGAAGGAAGGGATAGAGAAAAGGTGATACATGTTTTATAAGATGAGCAAACACTGCTGGGGTGCCTGGGTGGCTCAGTCGGTTGAGCGTCCAACTTGGGCTCAGGTCACGATCCCAGGGCTCATGAATTCGAGCCCCTCATCGGGCTCTGTGCTGACAGCTCGGAGCCCAGAGCCTGCTTCGGATTCTGGGTCTCCCTCTCCCTCCGCCCCTTCCCCGCTCATGCTCTATCTCTCTCTCTCTGTCTCAAAAATAAACAAACATTAAAACAAATTTAAAAAGACGAGCAAACACTGCTAATAAATTTTAACTTGGAAAATGAGCAGCGTCCTGAAATACGAGTAGTATGTGATGCCGAACTTCATGTGATTGGTCACAACTGGGCAATGGTTCTTGCAATTCGCTTTGATAATCAAGCGCTCTGGATTACTATGTGTTTCCAGAACGAATTATGCTTACAAACCAAGGTTTTACTGTGCTTGAAGTTTGCCGAGGGACTAGATCATACATGTTCCCCTTACACACATCACACACACACACACACACACACACACACACACACACACACACGGTGGTAACTATGTGAAGTGATGGGCGTGTCAAATAGCTTGACTGCAGTAATCATCTCACAATATTTACATATATCAAAACGTGTACACATTAAATATACACAATATTATTTGTTGGTCATACCTCAATAAAGCTGGCAAAGATGGGGAGCCTGAGGGCTGGGGGCTCTTAATGTTTCCAAGGTCAAGGAGAGAGTCCAGGGCTGAGTCAGGACGTGACTTGAAGCGTCTCAGTTCTAAAACCAGGATTCCTGCTGTTGAGTTGAGGGCACTTCCCGCACAAGTGACATTTGAGAGTGTCTGCCCCAAACTACCCCCCTACCTCCCCAGATCCAGACAGGGACCCTCTGGGCCATGCACAGTGAGGCATCTTTGTCCTCTGACCACCGATGTTTTCTGAGGGGGTTGGGGGGCATCCGACTCAGGTAGGGCTGATCAGAGTTCCTTCTGCTAGAATGTGGGATGGATCATGGGGAAATAGAAGGAGTGATGGGGGACAGAGAAAGGAGGAACATTGTGTTTGCCCAATGATATGGGGAACAGAGAACGGTGGTCTGCAGGAATAGAAAAATAAAGACAAGACCCAGAAAGAAACACAGATGAGAGATGAAGAGAGAATCTCCTAAGCCCTTCATCAAGCTTAGCTGTTTCTGTTCTACATCCTTATATAACTGCTGTTGGTTTTTTTCTTTAATTAAAGGTAGATTGAGCTGACACCTACACTGGCAGCCGGAAGAATACAAACTAGTAATTTATTTATTTATTTTATTTATTTATTTTTTCAAACTAGTAATTTATTAAAGCAGGTCTGACTTCCAAACGCATCTCTTTAATTTTCTAGAAGGAGGCTTCTCTTCACTCTGCAAGCGTTTACATTATTTCTCATGGAACGACCAATAGTGAACATACTATTTATCAGCGAAGCCGATCAATCCTTCTATAAGAACAAAACAAGGATGCCTGCCATCGACACTGTTCTATTCACTAGAGAACCTACTGAGTACAATGAGGTAAAGTAAAGAAATCAGAGAAATAAGTATTGGAAAGGAACAGGCAAAATTATGATAGATTTCCAACGATATTACTGTCCACTCGGGATACCCCCAAAGCCAGCAGAAAATCACGCTGAGCCGATGAGAGTTTGGTCAGGTTGTTGGATATAATACAATCAATAAGTAAACTATTCATCTGTATGCCAGTAAAAGACAACTATTGTGACGCATACCGGAACAAAGGTCCCACTACCAATAGCAATAAGAATAAATCCAATGAGCATTATGAATCGTATACGCGAAATCCCGTAAAACGTTACTAAGGAACAAGAAAGAAAAATTAAATAACAGGTATACCCTAAGGTCGCTTGCACCACTGGCCCCAGTTCATCGCTCTCTGTGTCCGTTCCTTACCTTGGCCTCACTGTGGGCAGAGTGGTCCTTCATTCCTTGGTGCTAGGCTCAGCCACGTGACCGGATTTGGCCAACAGCACGTGAACAGAAGTGACAATGTGCCCATTCTGAGCCCAGGTCTTCGGAGCCTTCTGCTGGCCTTTCCGTAGCTCTGTCATTGCCATGAGAGACGCTGCCCCAGAGCTGGAGCCCAGAAGGAATAACAGGGGAGCAGACCTGAGCCCCCAACTTCGGTGAGGAGCTAGATCCAACCAGAGGCATCTATGACTTGAAGCAGGGCCATCCAGCCCAAGCCACCCAGCCAGGGCCACCCAGCCAAAGCCAGCCCAAGCCAGCCAGTCTGCAGCCAACTCAGAGACTTGTGAGCAGTAACAAATACAGGTGCTTCAAGTCACTGAGTTCCAAGAGGTGTTGTTATGCGGTAAGAGCTACCAGAGAAACTCCATGTTCCCGGAAGTGATATTCAATGTTATAAAGACATAGCTTCTCTACAAATTAACCTATAAAGTTAAGTGTGATGGCAATCAAAATACCAACAAATATTTATTTCTCTGGGATTTTAAGTGTAAATTGTAAAACGAATTTAGCCACTAAAGTTATGGGGGAAAAAAACCAAACTAATGGAGAACAGGATCTTACCCCATCAGCTATTAAGACCATACAACGAGGATGCTTACATAACATGGTAACAAATGAATTAATGGAACACAACCAAGGGGGCATAAAGATATAGACAGATGACAGAGAGGGAGAGAGAGGGAGGGCTGGGGTTGAGGGGGAGAGAGAGAGAGAGAGAGAGAGAGAGAGAGAGAGAGGATCGACATGATGCCACAAATTGAAATGATGCTATATTACAAATAGTGGGGGTGATAGATTATATAGTAAATAGCATTGAAACAACTGGCTGTCGCTTTGAAACTATAAAATTAAATTCCTACCTCACCTTAGATATAAAAATAAATTCCAGATGGATTAAAGACCTAAATGTAATAAATGCAGCTATAAATGTACTCAAAGAAATTACAAATAACTATTATCGTAGTTTCGGGTGGAACATGCCTTTCCAAGCAAGACATAACCCAGAAACTATTAAGAAATAGATTCACCGGGGCGCCTGGGTGGCTCAGTCGGTTAGGCATCCGACTTTGGCTCAGGTCATGATTTCAGGGTTCGTGAGTTCAAGCCCCACGTCGGGCTCTGTGCTGACAGCTCAGAGCCTGGAGCCTGCTTCGGATTCTGGGTCTCCCTCTCTCTCTCTGCCCCTCCTCCACTTGCACTCTGTCTCTCTTTCTCTCTCTCTCCCTCCCTCTCTCAAAAAAATAAATACACAAGAAAGAAAGAAAGAAAGAAAGAAAGGGAAGAAAACAGATTCACTGGGGCACCTGGGTGGCTCAGTCTGTTAAGAGTCTGACCCTTGATGTCAGCTCGGGTCATGAGCCCAGGACTAAACGAGGTAGGGCCAGTGCAGAGCCTGCTTAGGATTCCCCCTCCCTCTCTCTCTGCCCCTCCCCTGCTTGTACTCTCTCTCTCAAAAAAGAAAAAAAACTCTAGAAAAAAAAAAAAAGAAATAGATTCACAAATTTTACTCCATAACGAAATGCCCTCTATAGCAAAAGGCCGCTGGCAAAGTTAAAATGCGAATGGAGGCTTCGAGAGAAGATATTAGTAGCATATATAAGGGACCAAGGACTAGCTGCCCTGACTTACTCAAAGCTCTGACAGTAAGAAAAGGGCCAAATGACCCATAGAAAAATAGGGAAGGTGTGACAGGCGGTTCACGAAGGCCATCAAACAGTAACAAAGAAATCCAACCCTTCAGCCTCGAACGAATCCACGACTGACCCCTGTAATGTGGGGAAGCGGGGCTGGCCAGCAATTCCACAGCCAGATTCTGCCCCTCAGGACCTCCCCCAGTGGGGGCAGGGCCAACAGGATCCACGCACAGTGGTCTCCAGGCGTTAACTGTGACAGTTCAGAAGTGGCCTCCTAACCAGCAATAAGGAAATGTGTGTCCGTACGCGAAGGCACACCGGTACCCACGGACAGCAGGTGTTGGTGTATGTGACTGACAAAGAGAGAAGTCCATGGGGCGTCCACGATGGACCGGTTCATGAACACGGACACACACAGATGCTTGGGACTTCCAAACGTTGAACAAAGGTCATCCCCCTCGGGGAAAAGCACCGACGAGGAAGGGGAGATTTTCACTCCTCGTTACGCACTTCTGCGCAGTTCGGAATTATATTCCGGCATGGATGATTTATATGATTCTAAGAGGAGGAAATAAACACGGAGGGGCACCTGGTCGGCTCAGTCGGTGGGTCGTCTGACTTCAGTTCAGGTCGTGATCTCGCAGTCTGTGGGTTCGAGCCCCACGTGGGGCTCGAGAGTTTGGAGCCTGGAGCCTGCTTCAGATTCTGGGTCTTCTCTCTCTCTCTCTCTCTCTGCCCCTCCCCCACTCATTCTCTCTCTCTCTCTCTCTCTCTCTCTCTCTCTCTGTCTCCAAAATGAATATTAAAAAAAAAAAAAATCATGGTCTTGAAAACCTAGCGGCCCTCCCCAAGTGCCCCACAGAGCTGTGCACATCTTAAGCTGTGAACGGAGCTGTCTCCAATTCATGGCACCATCAACCTCATTATCCTGATCCTGTGACATCTTTGTCTCAGTGAGGACACGGGGAGCGTCATTCTGAGGGAAAGAAAAGCCAGGATCAGTCCTTATTAATGAGCATTGTCCCACTAAAGTCCCCCTAATCCGGCCCTGCTGCCTCCACCCCTCGGATTCAGTCCCTCTATTGTCCCCCCAGGGCCTCTCCCCCCTCCCCCAGCCTCTGTCAACTCCACCTGGACACCCTTTGTGTGGCCCCCTTGGAAAAGGCCGTAGGGCATGACTCTTTAAACCTTTAATTCTGGTCTTTCCTGACCCCATGTCTTTCCTTACCCAGGTAGAGTAAGAATAAGGACAGTGACACAGAGCAGCCGGTGCGGGCTGGGCATATGCACTGGATGCCCAAGGCCCTATTTACAGGTGCTACCTCGTTTAGTCCTGGGGCCCCAGGGACCAGCTGGTGTCAGCAGGCTCACTGCACAGATGTGAAGACTGAGGCAGGCCCGGGGGCTGCAGGGAAGCCCCAGGCCCTCCCGGGGCCTCCCCGTGCCCTGCACACCCCTTTCTCTCGGCATCGCTCACTATCTGCACAGAATTCCGGTTTCGAGTCTGTCTCCCGCCCTGGTGGGAGCTCTGCCCTGCTCATCTTTGCCCCCCCAGCTCCCGGCCAAGGGCAAAGTGTTGGAGGAGAAAAGGGCAAGACAGGAAAAGAGAGAATAAAGCCAGGGAGAGAGGGGGAAGAAGAAAATCCGGAAGGGACCAGCCAAGTGAGGCCCGATGTGGGGCCCTGAGAGCAGGCCGAGCGGGGTGGAGAGGGACAGCCCTGGGGAGGTCAAGGCAAGAGACGGTCCCATTGCAAAATGAACCTCTGTCCCAGTGTTGGCTAAAAATAGTGCCGTTCCCACGGGGACTCTGCATTCACACGGGGTCTCCTGTGGACCTGGGACCCGAGGGTCAGTTCAGGCTCCTCTGTGTGCTGCCCCGGTGCCCCTCAGGCCCAGAATGTTCCATCCTGCACCTGGTGTGCCCCCTGCCTGGGGCTCTGGGCCCACTGACCTTGTCACAGCGCCATCCAGTATGCCCCCCCACTCAACTCCCAAAGCAGACGGGGTCTGCCTGAAGGCCTGGGCCCAGGCCTCCACCTCCCCTTGCCCGCCTGACCTGAGGCTCAGGCTCTCTCCCCGGCCCCGTCTCCGGGTGCTCTGGGCACTCCTGAGAGGCCCCCGTCCCGGACTCTGTGCTCAGCTGGCCCTCCCCTCACAGACACAGCCAGTTCCAGCGAGATCCTAGCCACGCCCCCTATTCCTCCCGGAGCCTCCCTTCCTCCCTGGAACGTCCTCCGCTCTATCTCACCCACGATCACAAACATTCAATGGGAAAACACCTTGCTTCGACCTGCCTCATGAACCCGGACCCCAGTCACATGGCCTGTATCTGGCCTCCCAGATGTTCCGTCACGGGCCTATAAAAAGAATACTTAGATGCGACATTCTGCAGGCAAAAATATGGACTGCCATCAACGGCATCTTCTGCCGTTTCACGTCCAATTCATCTGAAGGGTCCACTCATCCCTTCCTCTCTCGGGGACAGGAGGAAAAAAAGTTGCTTTCGTGCTTCCAAGATTGCCGTAATCTGCCCTGGAGAGAACAAAGGGGTATGAGTTATTGGCTCTGTTTTCTGCTTGAGGCAGCCGTATCTCTGAGAGATTAAACGGCTCACTGTGTCACCGGGCTCGAGGGGCCTCGGGAAGCAGAGCCAGCTCGTCACTCCCTCCCCGTCCCCCCCCCCCCCACCATCCTGCCCTGCCTGCTAAAGCACTTGTGCTGCCTTCTGTCGGCAGTCACGTCATTTGGACCAAATGCAGACCAACCCCTCAGGACGGTGAACGTCCAGGCAGCCTCCACGATTCAGCTGAATGGGGTCAAGATGATTGAAGTTCGCTCATGTCCGGTGAGGATCCAAACAAAAGCAACAGCGAGCGACAGCGCCTTCCATCATCCCGGCAACAGATGCTTCTGGGGATAAGCGTGTGGGCAAGAGGTTGCCGCACGCCGGGTCTCCTCACCTTTGCTCCGAAAACCGGCCGCTCTTACAAAGGCACACGCGTCCAGATTCCCAGGGGGCAGTGACGAGAGAGAGCGCCCCACGCACTGGAAAGAATGAACGTCCTTGAGGTCGCCCCCGCCCCGTCCCTGCTTTGCGGCAAAGAGCACACCCACCCTTCGAGGCTGGCTGGCAGTCACCTCCATCCCGCGAAGATGCTGGTCAGTATCCAAATGACCCCTCTACTTGGAAGCCCTCAGCTCGGCTCAGCCTGGAGACCGTTGCTATGTGTGGGGAAGGCTTTTCCCCCAAGCGCTGAATGTAAGAGCAGGAGGCGAATGTGCCCTGCCAGGGGACGTCCCTGCGGAGCTGGCTTTTGGATTATTGAAAAGGGAACAACAGTGCATCTGGCCAGGACCGAAACCTTCCGAAAGAGAGCCGGAGAAGTTGCGGGATGGGGAAAATGCAGGCCCTTCTGGAATAAAAGGAAGGGTAGCAGTGTCCAAGTTGGGTGTTCGAGGGTCTCCTCTGAACCGAGAGAGGTAAGAAATGACGGGAGGGAGAGAAACACAGCCCCTGGGGTCAGATAGATGTTGGTTTCACATCCAATTCATCCGCCTCCCCGACGGTACCTAGCTGGGAGATCTCCCCTCCTGAGCCCCCAGCTCCTCATCAATCAAACACAACAAAGAATTGTCCCTGCTTCTAGGGGGAGGGTGCGGTGAGGCCTGGATACACAGTGTGTGAATGTCCCCAGGTTGCATCTGGTGCTGTCTGTGGGGTGGCTGTCACCAGCAGCATTTTCAGACAGAGGCCCGTGAAGGCGTTAAGGAGTCCGCCCAAGTCTAAAGCCGGCGGGGCCTTGAATCCAATGTCCAGGCGGTGGCAACAAACAGTTCGTGAGCCCCAACCCGTGGCTCAGTGACTACAGATGGTGTCGAAATCAGGAACCCCGGCACAGGCAAGGGAGAGGGACTTCGTTAGGGGTTCAAACCTGTTTGCAGCAGTACGATTTCATCTCAGTGAACATTCAAGGGTCTGGGCAAGAGCGTCACGCAAACACCTGGTCACATCGCAGGAGCCCAATCGTTCAGCAAAAATCCGAGTTCGAGTTCGGTAGCATTGGTAGCCGCCCCCCGCCTGTCTGGGGCTGACACTGCAGACCATCCTGCCCGCAGCACGGTTAAGAGCAAGGAGAGGCAGGTGCTCACAGACGCTCCCACCACATAGCACCCCCCCCCACCCCGGGAAGGACAACCACAAACCCATGGTGAGAGGCACACACTCAGTTATTCACTCACTTCCTCATTCATTCTGCAGATCTCGCCCAGCTCCGAAAATTAGAAGTAATAACTATATTACTAGTCTGTACATTTTTTTTTTTAAGTTTCTTTATTTTGATGGGGGAGGCGCAGAAAAGGAGGGAGAGAAAATCCCAAGCAGGCTCGGCTGACAGTTCAGAGCCCGACGTGGTGTTCAAACGCATGAACCGTGAGATCATGACCTGAGCTGACCTCAAGAGTCAGATGTTTAACCGACTGAACCACCCGGGCTCCCCCACCCCCGCCTTTTTTTTTTTTTTTATAGTTTGTACCCTCTTTAATCCCCAACATCTAACACCCTGCCTGACACAGAGTAGGTGCTTAGTAAATGCCCTTTGAGCTCAACTAAATTTACAGAAGGGGAAACTGTAGCCCAGAGAGGCAGGAATCTTTTCCAAGCTCAAACACAGGACTAGAACTCACAGCCTCTGAACCAGAGGCCAGGGATCACTTCCTTGCTTCCTGTTCCCCGAGCAGTTCTGGAAGACCGATGGGATTTCAGGTGCAGGACCATGGGGAGAAGAGGCATCCCTGACAGAGGGAACCACATGGACAGATGCCCAAAGGTGGGGAAACAGTGAGTTAAGTCTGGGGGCAGGACCAACCCAGCCTGCCTGGTCACTGGCCTCTCTTCTCCTCCTCTCCTGGAGGCCCCACACCCAACTCTCGGAGCTGCAAAGTTTTAGATGGTGTTCCTGTAAATGTCACCCTATAATGTTTCCAGAAGGAAAATAATGGAAATTTCCTAAGTTCAAAAGAGTCATCAGGTTTTTCCTTGCTGCCTTTTCACAGATCCTAAAATGCAATGCAATGTGGAAACAGTAGCTGTGGGGTAGGAAAGAAAAAGTCCCAGTCACCTTAATTAAGTGTCATTATAAATTTTTTTTTTCAACGTTTATTTATTTTTGGGACAGAGAGAGACAGAGCATGAACGGGGGAGGGGCAGAGAGAGAGGGAGACACAGAATCGGAAGCAGGCTCCAGGCTCCGAGCCATCAGCCCAGAGCCCGACGCGGGGCTCGAACTCACGGACCGCGAGATCGTGACCTGGCTGAAGTCGGACGCTTAACCAACTGCGCCACCCAGGCGCCCCAATTAAGTGTCATTATAAACAAATGTAGGATGCGTCAGATTTAGAGAACATCATTTCAGGGCCGAGCAGGTGTATTCGTTTCCTAGGGCTGCTACAAGAAATTCCCCAAACTTGGTAGCTTGAAACAACAGAAACTTCTTTTATCTTACAGTTCTGGAGACCAGAAGGCCACAGTTTAAGTGTTGGCAGGGTCATGGTACCTCTAAGGTTCTCGAGGAGAACCCCTCCTTGTCTCTTCCAGCTCCGGGTGGCTCTGGGTATTCCTTGGCTTGTGAGAGTACCATTCCACAGGGCCTTCTCCCTGGTGGATTTTCTCTCCTTCTCTTAGAAGAATACCAATCATCGGATTTAGTGCCCACCCTAAATCCAGGATGATTTCATCTTGAGATCTTTAACTTAATTACATCTACAAAGACCCTTTTTCCAAATAGGGTCAACATTCACCAGTTTCGGGGCTTAGGGCATGGACGTATCTTTTGGGGAACACAATGTAGCCCCACTACAGGAAAAGACAAACGAGGTCCAATACCTGTGGAGGCCCTAAGCTTTCCCCAAAGGGCACAAACTAAATGTCCCACAAATGCTTCTACGAGTCAGTCAGCTCTGTGGCCTGCGTTCTAAGCGAGCCCCTAACACATGGCAGGGGCCTTAGGTCTCTGGCCGGACCAGTGACCAGACCGGATTCCTCCATCATTCTAAGAGGCAAGATGGAGTGACAGAGGCCAAAGAAGAGAGGTAAAGAGTGTCGGAGCTGACAGGGACACTGCCGGGTACAATCTAAAAGTCCTTATGCTCGGAGCGCCTGGGTGGTTCCATAGGTTAAGCGCCCCCCTCTTGATCTCGGCTCAGGTCGTGATCTCACAGTTCACGGAGTTCAAACCCCGCACCAGGCTCTGCACGGGGTCTGCCACCAGGGACTTGGCTCAACACGTGGTCACAGGACCCATCACACAGAGCGTGTGCTTTCATCAAATCGCGTGACCCTCTCAACAACCCTGGCAGGTGGATAAGGCAGGACTGATGACTACCCCTAACGGATGGGGAAACTGAGGCCACGTTCCCCGGAACCAGGAAGTGGCAGAGGCCTAACTCCCGACCGCTGACCGCTGATCCTGTTCTCTCTCCACCCCATTCCTCCCCACCCCCGTGCTCAGCCGGATTTCGAAGCCTGCCTTTGTAATACTGAGCAGTGACGGAGAGGAAGGAGGAAGCCTAGCGCTGGAGCTTCCAGGGCCCAGGTCACAGGAGCACAGACAAAGATGCTCTCCTGACCTCTGTCACCCTGCGCCCAGCTCCGCTCTCCGGGCCGGACTTGCCCACAAAGCTCCCGGGAAGAGAAGCGCGTCAAGCGGAGGAAAATCCTTCCTGTCCTCTGGCCTTGTGCTCAGACAGGCAGCCCCAAGGACCCCCCACCCTGCTGCAGTGCCCAGAGATGGGTGAGGATCCCACCCACCCAGACGGAGCCCTTCCCCTGGGTCCGGGGAGCTCAGGCTGGCAGGCAGAGTCCCGTAGCTAAGCTGTTCCCGGGCTGCCTTAGCCAGAAGAAAGCTTGGTCTGCTCAAGATGGCTCTCCACCCCCCAGCCCTCCGACACGCCGATCCCTGCGGCCCCATCCCCGTCACCCTGTTCTCACTCACAGCCTTATGGCTACCCCCTCCCACTTGTGAGGGCACTTAGCCCAGGCAGAAGCCGCAAGCAAAGATCACTCGGACCGCAAAGGCCTCGCAACACTCACTGTCTCCGTTATCAAAGCTGCCCTGGGTCCATTCCCTGAGCTGGAGCAGCTTAAAAAATAAATCTGTGCCAGTGAGTTAATAGAACTCCCCCCGGGCTCACCTTTTGCCAGAGGTTTTGGGAGGAAGATGATCCCTCTTGATATGGAAAGGGTGCGATTCTCCGTCAATGCCATGGACATCTGTACAGCGGTGGGGGAGGGTAGGAGCAATAGATTTGGGGCAAATCTGTTCTCTGAAGCATTAGAATCTCACGGTCACTGGCAAACGCAAAGCTTGATTTATTTTGGGTGGGGAACATCATGACAGCCGCAAGTCTAAGTACATCCGAGGGTCTTTATAAACTCTTGGAATGCACAAGAGATCAGGCCCAAGTCTCTGAGGCGTGAGAAAGCCAAGAGTGATCCAAGAAGGCTGCCCGGAGGAAGCAGCATTTGGAGGATTTAGCTACCAGGAAGGACACAAGTTTGGGCCTCACTTCCCGCTGAAACCAACATGCCGCCACACCCAGGAAGAGCAGCTGTGATCGCAGGAGCAGACAGGGCCAGATATAAATGGAAAGTTCCAGAGCTGGAGACTTCTGCTCTTCTGCTCTTCTCTTCCTGGCTGTATGATCTTAGGAAAGCGGCTTGGTGTCTTTGAACCTGTTCCTCCTCCGTAAAATGGGAAGAACAGACCCGCATGCCCACATCCCATGGTTGCTATAGAGACAGAGTTAATGGCTGTGAAGAAGGTTCTGTAAGATGCTGCATGTGTGCCTGGGACAGTTCCCGTGGGGTGGGATTGGTGCCTGAGGCTGGAGAGGGACTTGGAGCGTAGGGGAGGCGGGGGGAGATGGGGGAGCCTTGACGTGTCCACTGCCCAAAAATTACAGCATCTGGAAAAATCACTTTGATGAACTCAACTACCCACCACAAATCACTGTATTTTAAAATCCCTTCCAAAACAAAACAAAACAAAAAGCCCTTCTCTGCAGAAGGCTCCCAGTGAGATGTTTTTCTCTCCTCTGATAGAAGATGGAGAGGGTGCCGGGCAGAGGCTGAGGAGACACGCCGACCCCACCCCCCCCCCCCGCCCCCCGTGGCCGGCAGTGGACGTGAATCATTCGCCTGTTGGCACGACCCTGGCCATCTCTCTGGCTATCTTCCGACATCTGGGAGGGCAGGGAAACCTATTCTGCAGGTTGATTTTACAACAGTGACCTGGGCACTGCACACGCCCGACTAGATACCCACCAAGCTGCTGCCTTCAATGTCTTCCAGGCTCTGCCCTGCCAAACCCTTCCCTGCCGGTTCACCTCCACCCCTACCTCCCCACCCAGCTGGCCCCTCCTCCTGAAGGCTCTCCCCACCCCCCCCATGCATCACCATGTGCCTCAAAGATGTGGCTCCAATGATCCACTCTCAGAAGCTTCTAGGACCCTGCCCCTGCCCAACCACAGAATTCCGTGGGCCCCCACCCCACCCCTGCACCAGTCCTTTGGTATTGGAGCAGCCGGAGTGCCACGCCTGAGGACAGACACCGCTCCCTTCACGTCTGTGACACGACTCACCCGGAAGGCCTGTCCGGCACTCAGCAGGGGCTTGGCAAGCGTTGAGGGAGTGGAGGGAGCTAGCTCGTACACGGAGATGTTGGCATGGGAGGGCCGGTCAGCCTCCTCTCTGGTCTCCCTGCTGCCACCATACCTGCCTGTCTTGGTGCTTTGGCTCTGCCTGGCCACATGCTAACTCCCCTGCAACGAACACTTCCTCCAGGAAGCCTTCTGTGGTTGCGGCGATCTTCCCTCTTGGGTTTCCTAGTCAATGCCACCAGACTTTACACTTCTTGACATCCTGTTTCCCATTGTTCTAAAGTTATTTCTTGCACGTCACCGAGAAAGCAGCAGGCCTGATGCCAGGCCTCAGGCACCATATTGTGTCCTACGAGATCCGCCTTCTAGCGGACCCTCTGGCCCCCAGTCCCGTCACAGGGGCCTGACACTGTGCTGAAACCACAGAGAAAGGAAATGAAGCATTAGGCAAACAGGTACAAGTTCTCACCCCATCCCCTATTAGCCAAAGTCTTCATCTTCGGTTTAAACTCGAAACTTCAGACCAGGGATCACCAAAGTTATTCTGTGAAAGACCCGACGGCAGATAGTTTCAATTTTTGCGGGCCCTATAGCTGCTACTGCAACTACTCAACTCTGCCTTTACAAGGGAAAGCAACCACAGACAATACACAAATGAACCAGGCACAGCTGTGTTCCAATAAAACTTTATTGACAAAACAGGCAGGGGGCCAGACTGGCCCTCGGGCTGCAGCCTTCCCACCCCTGCTCTGGAGGACTGCTTGAGATGGCGTTTAATCCCCTCACCACACAGACCTCAGACCCTGCTGTAAAATCTCCCAAATCCTGCCCCAGCCCCTAGCACCCTTCCTTCTCCTCAGCAGACTCGGTTTTCATCTTGCCTAGCACTGTCCGAAATTACAACCTATTTGGTGGGTGACTATCTCTTCCCATAGCAAGCACGCTCTAGGAGGACACAGGCTGGCTCTCCAGCAACTAGAACAGCACTGAGCAGAGACTGGGCACCCTCTTAGTATTTGTGGCCTGAAGGGAGGGGCATCATCACTACTGTTTTGCTGAAGGCCTTCCATAAACATGTTGTTTGATTATATGCTTAGGACAATGACTACCGCATTGATATATCGACTGTGATTCATCATCGGCATTTGCAAAACCCGCAGGGGTCTTTCATGTGCCGCAGGAAATGATAATCCCCCCATTTTGGAAAGGAGGGGGCTGAAGCTTCAAGGTGACATTGCCTGCTGGTGACCAGGCAGAGATTCGAACCCAGCCCTCCTGGCTGGTCCTTAGTAAGAAAGTCTGGCAGTGTAGACAGAGAACTGCACTTGGGGTCTAAGATTCAAACTTCCTTGAATAGACACGTCATTTCACCTTGTGCTTTATGGTGACAATAATTCCAACTTCGCAGGGGCCTGGATGGGATTAATTGAGTACAGATGACAAAAGCAGAACAAGGCAGGCCAGACCCAGGGCAAAAGCTGTCGAAGTAGCTGCTATTATGTAACAAGATGACAGTAACCACCTCCCCCCTGACTCCTAAGGCTTAGAAGGGATTAGATAAAGACATGCCCTGGAAAATGATGAAGAAACTGTCAATCCCGAAACTAACATAAGATACATTTTTTTACAACACTCCCTGGGAATTGCAAAAAATAATCTCTCTTCTGTGAAAAAAAAAGAAAGAAAGAAACGCTACACACACACACACACACACACACACACACACACGTCTTCTATAAAGACAAAAATAAACCATAAAGACCTACGATCTTTTCAGTTTTAATTAACAGTCAGGAAAAGGGTTAAGTTTTCATCTGCTCCCTTTTGTATCAGAGACCAGCTACCGCACGGGCCCAAAGTGGAACAAAACCAAGGGGTTTCATCCAGCGGGGGACAAAGGGACGGGGGTGGGGGTCTCTCCAAGTTCACCCAAGCACCTCGGGAGTCTGGGCGCAGAAGCAGGCATGAAACAGAAACAGCAACCCTAAGGTAGAGGAAGAAGTGCCACCAAGCTCCCGGCGTCCTGCACCAGCCCGGGGGGGGGGGGGGGGGGCACCCTCCTTTGAAGGTTCTGAGTGTGGCAGGAATCACGCATGCTGGGGTTATGTTCAGGACAGCAGGGGACATCAACGGGCACACACGACTTTTCGGCCCTGCCCACTTCAGTAGAAAGTGATTCACTTGGTTTCAGATTTTAAATATTTATTCCTCAAATACAAAACAACGTTGAACATGCGCACCCCCTAATGTCCCAGCCATCTGGCCTGAGTCGGAACATCTTCAGATGAAACAGCCAGCTGGGATTCCGACTTCACAGAGTTCTGAGTCTTTCTCGCAGAGGGGGCTTTCCAAATGCTCTGGGCCTCCCTGTTTCTTGGAGAAGGGCAGTTTTAGTTCTCTGGTCCCATAGTTAGCACTTTGAGGATTTTCAAAGGAGGATTAACCATACTCCATCTGGAAAGAAGCGCCTCTTGTCCTTGCCGGGTGATGTCAATAATTTGTTTGGGACACGATGAAAGCAGACACAGTCACAGTGAGGCTGGCTGGTCAAACACTGGCGGGTGTGATTCAGACCACACTGGCCCCAAGGCTGTCCTGCCGTGAGCCGCTACCTGGCGGGTGCGGGGCCCTCCCGAGACACAAGCTCACCCTGTCTGGCCGGATGCCCTTGCCCGCGTATCAATTCTTCGCCACGTGCACCTGTGGCATGCTGTAGTCCTCGCTGCAGGCTGCTGGACATCATAGGGTTTTTTCCCCCCAAAAATCCTTACTTTTAAGAGATTTGTCTCTCCCCCTCGCCTCCCCCCCAGAGAGTTTTTTAGACAAGTTACCATGTGTTAGTTCTGAGCACTGGAAACACAGCAATAGCCGAAGGAAAGAATGTTCACGCCCGGGAAGGAGCTCAGCCTTAACTCCGTTACCAAAGAGAGTTTGTCTCCTTAACCTGTGCTGGCATTTTCTGCGCTCCCTCCCCGATAACACAACAGGATGGAAACGGTTCCTGGGCTCAGTATTGCACAACTGGCAGGTCAGGGAGGAAATGACATGGACATTTCTGAACTCTGTCCATCACAGCTAAAATTATCTCACTAATTATAGCTTCTCTAAATCAGCTCAGGTTAAGGAGGGGAGTACAAATGCTCGGCAAAATGCAGCTCCCTCGGCTGGACCCGGGTGCACGACCTGGGCAGCCGACTCCAGAGGACCTCAGAATTAGGGAAACAGAAGGTATGAGCAGAATGAACTTTAAAGGGAGAGCGGAGGGTTTGCCAGAGGGATTCTTAAGATCTCTCTTCACTGATGCTTCCAAGGGCTGGACACTTGAGAACAAATGAGGGCTGTTGGGATCCAAAAATTACAGACCCACTTAAAAATACCACAACATGCCATAATTCATCCTGTTTATTTCGTGGGTCATTTGGATTGCAAGGACAATGGCGCTTCACCCCTCCCCACCCCCACCCGGATTTAAAACTAAGCCACAGGTCTGGTCTTGTATGTTGTCACACGGCTCTGGGGATGGGCCTCGGGGACACACCGTGTCCCCCCGCACCCCCCAACAAGTGAGAAGCTTCTGCAATCAAAAGACCCAGCTGGCTCTATTTCTTCAGAACTTTCAAGGAGCTTTGCACAGGCTGCTGCATTTTGTTTTCATCTTACTTTTGAAAAACTTCAAGGTCTTTTCATAAAACTTGGAAACCGGATCCAAACCGAGGCCAGATTCTCGCCTTCACTCTAAATCTCCTTGTCCTAAACCTCTTAGGGAGAATACAACCTATTATACCTTATCAGATGCTTCCTTGTCTTAAATCCATGGCAGTCACATTTAATTTCATTACAGTCTGTGTCCTGCGGTCACCCATAAACTCCTAAACCAGCAATAATTAAAAACAAGGTGTATTCCTTAATTCCTAATTCCAACCTACTTATGCAGGGCCTTATCCAGCCAATCTGAGGGTGTTTTTCAAAGCACTCAATAATAAATGTGTCAGACACTCTGTTGGGTTCTTACATTATCTCTAATCCTCCACTCAAGCCCATTGTGCAGGTGCCGGTGAGGAAGGAAATTCTTCCGGGTCACTCCCAATTGGGGAACACATGGCCCCACCCAAGTGCGCGCTCAAGTTACCCTGCCCTCCCCAGTCCGGGACTGTGTCTCCCTTGAGGTGGAGGTTTGCACTTGCAGTGTGCAATGAACAAGGGAAAGTGAATTTGAGGGACCTGACCGGGGAGCTCTGGCTGAGGGTCCTGGTGAGTGAATAAATTTTCCTTGAATCACTTACAACCCCACACAATTCAGAAAGAGTGCCCCACGACCTCTACCTCCCAGCCTCCAATCGCCACCACCCCCAACACAAAGAGACGGGAAAGAAATCAACCAGCCTGCATCTCACACATACCCATTAAAACGACATCCTTCACGCCAAGGCTTAAGACAGGAGCTCAAAGTTCAAAAGTCAGCAAAAGGCAACTTGATTCAAGAAGCGTTTATGAAGCGATTGTTTTCAAGTCCTTTCCCCCCACCACCCATGCCCAGCTCACTGCGAAAACAGTGAGAACATACCCTGCGTGCGGTATATCCATAACTTGAGAACCCCATTTCTGCACCCCCTCCCCCACCCCCCACGCTCCCTTTTCCTTGTCAGCTGCCTGCAGCCAGGGCCCTCCTTGGCCCAGGTGACCTTGGCAGCTGGAAACCATAACCTCATACCTTGCGACCATCCCAAGAGGTGTGTGGGAGGGTGTGCTCAGGTCTGGGGTTTTCAGGGCTGGCTGTGCCATTTACTATGTGTCCCTGGCAAGGCATTTAGTCTCTCTGGGCGTCTACTGCCCATCTGCCAAATGGGTCCTCACCCCCTGAGGGCCAGAGATGTTTGTGGAAGGCCTTTGCACTGAAAAGCGCTAGACCCCTCTGAGGGGTTTTAATTGTCATTATGCTTCTTTCCCAGAATCTTTCTGGCACTTTAGGGCATGTTAATTCCTATGTGCCCCAGGGGCAAGTGCATTCACTCCTGCATCATTTGCTGTTGGTGAACTTTTACCCACGGTTGTATCACCACCAAAAAGAACACCCAGTTCTGCGCGGCAGCCTGATTTACGGAAATTGTTAAGAGCCTTGTCCCTTAAAGATGACCATTCTCATTTTGGCCCTTTGTGTTAACTCTGTGCCTCAGTTTGCTCCACTGTCAAATGGGGGAGAACACCTTCATTTGGGGACAAAGGTGTGGTACAGGCTACAGGCCGCTCACGCAGTCACTTGCCCTATGCCTTACCCCTCTCAACATGCATATACACCACATTCCAACACTGGGATCCGAATTTCCGCCAAAGATAATTACAAGGCCCAAGGGCGGCTCTTGAAGGCCCAGGGCCTTCTCTCCCTTGACACTATCGGGCCCTCCCTGACTCCAGCAGCCAGGTTAAGACAAAAGTCGGAGCCTCACAGCTGGCCGGGGAATGCAGAAAAAGGTGGGTGGACGATATATAATTAGACCATCCTGACATTTCCCTCTTCACTCCAGACGTTTACTATGCTTGTTTCCCGCGACCTGGGCCAAGGCTGAAGCACTTTGCAGGATCCTCCAGTGTGGGAGCCCTAGACGGGGAAGATTTCTCTTTTGCCACCTGGCGTCTTCCCCAGGAGCTGGGAGCCCCCTTCTGGGTCTTCCTCCCCCGCCCACGCACCCCCTGCACCCTCTACTTGTCCTGGCTTCGCCCCAGGTGTTTCTGGGGGAAGAATGTTTGAGACCCTTACTCCTGCAATCCCTCTCTCCCGTCACTTGACGTGGGCACCACACCACTCCAGACTAGACAAATGCAGATCGTTAGAAAGAAAGAAAGAAAGAAAGAAAGAAAGAAAGAAAGAAAAAAGAAAAGAAAAGAAAAGAAAAGAAAAGAAAAGAAAAGAAAAGAAAAGAAAAGAAAAAAGAAAAGAAAAGAAAAGAAAAAAGGAAGAACCCTGTTTATAGGGAGTCCAAGGGCAGGGCGAGTCACGGACAAAGAGACATAGAGGTTGATAGAGTTCCAGGATGTCTTATGGCTCAGGCTGGAATGATGCCACCCACTTCTGTCCTACTAGTCTAGAATGTTCTAGACTAATGGAGCGTTGAAGGAAGGGTAGAAGTCAGAGCTCTTCCTGGATCCCTCTGCAGGCTCACCCCTCTCCTATGGGACAGAGGACAAGACCTAGGGACAGCAGTGAAGGAGGAGGGGTGCAGGGCAGGCCAGGCCATGGAAGCCTGAGGTCTAAGGAAGATCTAGAACAGCCATTGCAAGATTCATCTGAAATTGATGGCTTCTGACTATCTCTCACCAGAACCAGCATTAGTGGAAACATGTCCAATTATAGTATTAAGACTCACTTGGGCAAAGACGATTACTTTCTAAAACCAAATGTTGTTAAAAGTATTTCACTTTCCTGATCCTTAACTTCCTCGTCTGTAAACTGGTGAAAACCCCCCATCACAGAATTCTTGAAAAGTAAAATGAGAAAATGTAAAAAAAAAAAAAAAAAAAAATCCTGAAGTGCGGGGTCCGATACAATATAAACCATAATAGTACGTATTAAAAAAAAATAATAAGTAGCCATGTTGAACCATTTCCCCCAGGCAAGCTATTATTACACAGGAGGCCATGCCTTTAATGTCCACACTAGCCCTGGGGAGCAGACAATATGGTTGGACCCATTTTACAGCCCATAACAGCAAGGGGTTCCATAATTTGCTCAAGAGCACACATGCACCAAGGCAATCTTGACCCTTGAGGCAAACCTGGCTGTCTCCTACTTCCATCTAGAGATACTCCTTATTCAAAAGGTGATAAGGGGGGGAGACACTTCCTATTTCCGAAGTGTCTTTTCACCTGTTCCAGGAATTACTTTTACCTTTTAAACATAAAAAAAAGCTGTAGGAAAAATACCGCCTCTCGGGAAAGGCTATTCTGCCGGGGCCCAGTCCACAGCCAGGATGCACAGCCTTCCCCTGGAGGGACCTCGCACTAAATACCGGAGGCAGGCAGCCGAAAAGGAAGAACAAGGTCATTGCTCCCTGGGCAGCACCCCCATCAGCCAAGCCGGGAAGCTCTCTGAGCCTTAGCTTCCTTATCTATAAAATGGATTTGTTGTAAAATCAGTAAAGTAGAAACATTCAAAACCAATTCTGCGGGCCCTTGGCCTCCACCCACCCTAACCCCGGCCCGGTGGGCTGGGGAACCATACAGCATGCACGCTCTGGTCTTCATCCCTGGCCCAAGTGCTCAGCCGGCACCACACGGGGAAGCTTCCGGGCCTCTCCATCCCTCACAGGCTGCTGACCAGCGCACCAGCCGGGGCGACCCCAGCTACTGCAGATAGGAGACCTTGGGCGGCGGCAGGAGAAGACCAAAGGCGTCAGCACCGCCACTGCCCCGGGCGTGGCACTCTTATACCCGGGTGGCCCCCAGAACTCAGGGCAGGTACCTGTGGCCACCCCAAATGCCTGGGCTAAAGCACCGTGGGGCCGGGGTCCCCACTAGGCTCTGCGGACCCGCAGCTGAGAGCCGCCGGGCGGGAGACGTGCCGGCTCAGAGCGGCGGAGTGGCCATGAAAGATCCAGAAAAGTGAGAAAAGTGTCGGGAAGGAGGCACGCCCACCACCTAATTCCACCCTCAGGCCTGGGGATTTCATGGGAACAGGGACCCATGAGCCGGCTCTGGAGAGGCTCCCGGATCCCCCAGCTCCAGGGCGGATCCTGCTTTCTCGCTCTGGCTTCCGTAGGCGGCAAGGAGGAAAAGAGTCCTGGTTCTCCCCGTGGGCGAGGGGGAGCAGGAACCCCATGCTGTCCCCTCTCATGGGCAATGCTACCACCCCCAGCAGCCCCGCAAAGTCCCTCTCCACCCCTTCCTAGAGACGAAACGGATTTTAAACCAAGACACCCGTCCTGCGACTGCTTCATATCCAGGGTTTCTTTTCTTTTCTTTTTTTTTTCCCCGGACAGGTCAGAGCTGCCCAATTTTTTCATTTGAAGCTACAAACTACGTAGATTTCTTTTCTGGGCCTCAGATGGGGGTGGGGGGCGGTGGGTATGAAATACAGAATGTGGCCCGACTACATCGCCATCACTTTATTGTATCGTCACCGTTAACTTAACTATAAATACTACGGTGGGGAGCGAGGCGCTGGCGGCCTTGGACTTCGGGGCTCGAGCCCCTGCGCACCCCCGACCCCAGGCGCCAACCCTCCGGGCTCTGTACACTATTTACAGCTCCTCGTTCCTCTTTCTCGGCCCCCTCCCGCAAGGCAGCGCGTGTGCAAGAAAGTAGCATCGTCTGTCTGTGCAAGTCCTTCGAGTTAGTCAAGAGCCACAGCCGGCCCGCGGCCGTCAGCTGTCCGAGTCCAAATCGCTTTTACCTTCCTCTTCCCTCTTCTCGGGCGACGCCTTTGACGACGTCTTGTTCCACTTCTCGGCGTTTTCCGACTCCTCCGACGAGGACCGCTTCTGCCGCCTCCATTTGGCACGGCGATTTTTAAACCAGACCTGTTGCGCAACGGAGGACAAAACGACAGTTAAGATCAAAGGCGCGCTCCCCCACCGCCGGGGCACCCCCGGGGCCCTCCGTGGCCGCGCGTGACGCCGGCGTGGGCTCGGAACCCGGGGACCCCGCGCGCACGCCAACAAAAGGACAGGAGACTCGCTCCCGCTTCCGCATTTCCATTCAACTTCCTGGGCCTAAAGCGCCCTCCGGCAGCCTCCGGGCCTCCACGGGATGTTTCGCAAGTTCAGGGAGACCCGAGCAGAACCGAGCAAACCCGGCGGGGGCCCGATCTCGCCTTGGAGGGCCAGCAGGCGCGCCCACCTCCACTTTCTCCTCGCGGAGGTGCACCTTCCGGGCCAGCTGCTCGCGGGTACCCACGTCTGGGTACTTGGTCTCCTGGAAGAGGTTCTCCAGCGCTTCGAGCTGCTCGTCCGTGAAGATGGTGCGGTGCCGCCGCTTCCGCCGGCAGTGCAGCTGGTTGAGGAGTTGCAGCTCGGTGCGCGACAGGGTGCCCACGTTCATGTAGGGCAGCATCTGGTGCGGCACTGGGGACACTAGCACCGAGCCGGGGCCCTCGTAGCCTGCGACAGAGTAAGACGCACGGTCAGCCGCCTTCCTTGCCACGGGGCGCACACGCCAGCCCGCCTGTCCGCGACCCACTCCGACTGGAAAATCCTCTGCAAGGGGGTGCTGGGAAGCGGGGGTGCGCGGAAACTGAAGATGCAGGGAAATGGGGGAAGCGTGCTAGAGCGTCCACGCGCACACTCCCAAAGCCAGCTAGGGAATCCCAAAAGCCTAGTCTCCCCATGCAGGCACTAAGTTACAGTTTCCGCTAACTCTCGCCTAAAGTTTGCAGCAAGTGTACAATCCCCCGTGCCCGATCGGCCAAAAAAAAAAAAAAAAAAGTGGAGGGGGAGGGTGGGGGAAGTTTATTTTTGCAAGGAGAAAAGTTTGCGCGAAGTGAAAATAGCAAGCGCCGCCGCCCACCCACGCTCTAGGGACTGAGGACCGAGGCAGGCGGAGGAGGCCGGCGAGAGCGCGACCCTACCTGGGGGCGTCGGGACGCAGGAGCACTGCTGGGCACCCAGCGGCGGCACGGCCCCGCAGCAGGCCGGGCCCACGGGCGCCGCCTGCACGTGCAGCTGCCCGTAGAAGTAGTTGTTGTAGCCGAGGCGGGAGCCGCCGACCGCGGCCGGGAGGCCTGCGCCGCCGGGGGCCACCGGGCGCGGATAGAAGGCGCCATAGTCCGAGGAGGCGCCGCCGCCGGCGCCGTAGAGCGAGTCCCCGTGCAGGGCCGGGAAGACGACGGGAGCCGCGGCGCTGGGCGCCACTGGCAGCACCGAGTCTTTGCAGCGCGGCCGGGCGGCCAGGATGTTGTCGATGCTGAACATGCTGGCGGGCATCCCCGAGCCCCGCGCCGGGACCGGGGGGCGGCAGGGAGGCGCCGGGGAAAAAGCCTCAAAGTGGGGGGGGGGGGTCCACTCTCCTCCAGCGGCCGACCAAACCGAAAGAGAGCGCGGGCGAGCGCGCAGCCCCGCGCCCCTCCCCGCCCCCTGCGTCCGCTCTCCCTCCTCCCGCCCTCCCCTCTCGGCAGCGTTCGCTGAACCCAACCCGCGGGTAGGACGGAGTTTAGACCAGCTGAACCTCTTGTTGGTTTTATACTGAGTCGACGTCATCCTGGATTTAGTTCCTGGTAATATGCAGATGACAAACAGAACCAGATTTGGCCCTTTCGGTTCCTTTGGGTGGGGGGGGGGGCTTTAGGGGAGGGGGAGGGGGGAGAGGTGCCAAGGGGAGGGGGTTGCGGGGGCCAGAAAAGGGATTGTGGATTGCAAATTAATGAAATTAACCTAATCTTTCCCATTCAGCGGCCCCGCCGCGGGCTGGCCGAGCTGGGCGGGCGTCCTAATTACTCCGGTTAATCTCATTAATTCCATTGTGCGGCGCAGTTAACAACTCCTTGAGCCCGACCTCTCCGCCCCCACCCTTTTTTTTTTTCTCAGATTGGGTCCTATTATTGGGTGCGATTTCCTCTGCGAGAAACTCAAATTCATTGTGGCCAGTTTTACTTTGAGGCTACTTTTTCTCGCCACGCCGGAATTTGTTTTGTTTTAGAAAATGCGAGGGGCTGCGTCCTCTTTCAAGCAAGATTAAAAATTCCGCTTTTCCTCCTAGCCCCCAAGCACTCACCGCCTAATTTCACCTCAGTTTTTTTTTTATCTTGAGGTTTTCTCCCGAGTGGAACTGGTTAACCCCACCCCAACCTTTTTGTTTTTGCAAAGGCCAAAATTTCTAAAGGCAAAAACGACGAAAGAGGTGCGTTGTGGTTCTTAAAATACATGCATATATGTATTTTTTGCAGTCACTTTGGCTCTGAAATCTACCATAAGAACCCGTAGGCCCTTACACAGCGGACACCAAATTCAGCCGCTATTTAAAATTCGCCACCAAGAGCAGCATTCTAGAAGCGATGCTTCCCGCTGCTCCCTGTGTGTGGGGGCCGGTAGGTTTATGTTTGTTTGCTTTTTTTCTTTTCTTTGGTAAAAATCGCTTTTGGAAATGGGGTGTCTTCTCCCCCATACTGTTTTTGTTTTCAATCCCAAAACGGGGCTTTTGGGATTCCTCACCCCATTCCCCAACAACTGAGTCGAATTTCCCCCCGTGCGTCTCGCCGGTTCCCCGACTGGGACAGGCCACCTAGCTGTCCTTCGCCCAACAGGCCCAGGCTGGACTCCCGGAGCCCCGGCGGCCTGGCCCAAGCCGGACTCTGCTCGCGGCAGGCGTCCGCGGTGATTTGCGGGATCCTCCGCGCGGCACGGCCGGTCCGCCGGAGCTGCCGGAGGCGCATCCAAGCCCACCACCGTGCGCAGGCGGCAGACCGCCTTTCGAGAAGGTAGGCGACAATACGCGCGGAACGAAAGTCGCCCCGGAGGTCCTGCGGGCCCGGCGTAAGCCCCAGTCTCGCAGAACTGACCTTTCTCGGCCCTTCGCGCAGGCACCCCCAGCCGCTTCAGGAAAAGGAGTAGTGCCGAGCCCAAACGAGACAGCCGAGGGCCGGGTTGGGGGGCAACTCGGGTTTCCCGAAGGAGGGCCGCTTTTAACTCACGCCCATTTTCTCCCTGTAGCTCTCTGGCTAATTAACAAGGGTCCCTGCCGGCTTGTCTGATGTTGCTTCGGTCAGGCCACGTCTGTGGGCTGCCTCCTCCCGGGCGGTAGGGCAAAGGGGAAAGGGCACTTGTCAATTCGTGTTCCCGGGTCAGAGGAGCGAAGGCGCGGGGGTTTGGTCCCGCCCGGGGCGCACAACCCCTGCCGCGCGCAGGCGTGGCGGCGAGAAGCTAGGCGGCGGCGCTTCTCCTAGGCCTCCCTTCGTGGACTCTGCACCCTCGGGCCCACCCGCTCGTGGCCCAGGAGCCTTGCTTCTAATGCTGAGCAGATTAAGAAGTTGTAGGGGGAGACTAGGGCGAGACCGAGATGGGTCTCGGTTTGGGGAGGCAATCGATTTTTTTTTTTTTTTTTTTTTTACAATAAAAACTGCTCCCAGGGGATGGAGTGTGACCCTCTCCTTCAGAGAGGTCACGTCTAGGGTAAGAAGTGCAGCCCTTTCCCTTTGCTACTAACCAGGGATGGAGGCATTTGCTCTGGGAGACTTAAAAATCACCAGTTTCCGGGCACATATTCTCCGCCAACCTTTCCTGGGGTTGAATTCTGCAGGGCGATTGATGAAAGACAACTAGGGGCCGCAACTCCTTCGGCGACTCCGGCTGCGTTTGTGTTCGGCGTTGGGCGCCCTGGGCAGTGCGTGCGTGCGTGCGTGCGTGCGTGTATTTTTTAAGACCTTTGCTGAGCTGGGCGGAGGCAGAAGCGTTTCGGGTCGGAGTCCTCGTCTGTTTCTGCAGAGGTGTTCGGAACCGCAAGGCGCGGAGACTTCAGCCACAAATTTAAGAGTGCTTTCTAGTTTTTAAATAAGGCAGCCTGCCCCCCCCCCCCCCCCGCCCCCAAGCATACTGCCTCCTTCCACTCCGTACATTGTTCTCTTTAATAATGAGATTTAGCAACCCCCTAGACTTCGCCTCTTGCTTTTCTGCAATCCTCTCATGGTACCCTCAGACCCCTGGAAGGAAGAGCACTGTATCTCGAGTCTGAGCGTCAGAGTTCTAGACCCAACGTTGCCACCTTGCAAATCAATCACCTTGCAAATACCTCTCTAGGTCGTGGTATTTTTTAGTGGATGGAACCGACGCCAACAATCATTGGGTCCCTTAAAACTGTGAGAATTCTCGAGGCTAGGTGACTGTCGCCTGGGGTAGCTTGGGGGGCATTTTTCTAGTACTTTTCATTGAGGCCAAGATGCAGCCTATCCCCACCCCCACCCGGGTCAGGGTCTCTATCAGCTGGGTCCAAGATCAGGAAAAGGGAGTGAGAAAGCTCTGTGCTCTTGCAGAAGGGACTTTCCGGGAAGAGGTCACAGGGACCCAGGCGGAGCTCTACTCCAGTCATTCAGTCTCCCAGGGAGCTCACCCCCTGCGAGGCGGGGTCTCCCCATCCCCGTTGCCCCTCGATCTGCAGGCTGCACCGTGTCCGCGGGGAGGCAGGAGCCCAGGAAGGCAGTCAGCGGTGCGATGTCCGCGCTGAGCGTCCTCTGCGGGGCCCAAACCCACAAGTGTCCGCAAGGCGCCAAACAAACAATCATCGCCTAGCCTCGCCGGGCGCAATTCGAATAACAAATGCAACGCACGCAAATTGCCTGCCTCGTGTTGCTAAGCGATTGTTTGTCCGCCCGCACGCACCGCTCAGCATGGGAGGACCGGGAGCGGCCAGAGGCGGCCAGCAAGCGCTTAGGTGGGACGTGCAATAAACACGCCGCTGATTTTACTTATTATCACCCAAACACGATTTCACGCGAAGCAATCACCATGCCAGAAGTCTATGAAAATGTGTTTGTTGAGGAGTCCGTCGCCCCGGTAATAACCCTCATTTTTAATATATTAAAGAATAGATCAGCGGATTCCGAACGCGTAAGGTATATGTGCGGGTCGGCATCTCTAAAGGCGCTTTTGCTCCGCAGTCATCGCTAAATTGATTCATAGAGCCTAGACTAAATTGCTTCTCTGATTTAAAACCGAGTGCCCAGATTTGGAGTGTGCGTCTGGGTATCTCTTCCCGCCCCCAAGATATTTTCATTAGGGAGAAAACTGTCGCCCACTGCCCTTCCACACACTCACACACGTGCACCCATGGCTGTAAAAAAAAAAAAAAAAAATGCATATGCGGTCCCAACTTCTTACGGTTTCAGGAACTTTCTTTTCTTAATTCTTTCAGCCTCTCTCCCGGTCACCGAGCACAGCTCATAATCGGATGCCCTCAAGAAGATTTTTCGTGGCATGGGCAAAAAGCCGGCGTGTCCTTTACAAAGGTAGGGAGCCCCCTCGGAGGAGGGCGAATTAGCTGGGTCAGAGAAATTAGGAACAATGCACAGACCCGGCTGCAGCGGGTGCGCTGTGTTGAGACCCCAGACGGTCTCCACAGCGCAAATCGGCTGTATTGTTTGTAGGTGGGCTTTAAAAAAAAAAAAAAATCCAGTGCCTCAAAAATAGTGCTCAAACCCCGGTCCATGGCCCTGCCGCTCCGAGGACACCTCCGGTAGCCCCAGGGGGTTTTCCGCGTGAGGTTGGGTGGGTGGAGTACAGCTCCAGGTGTAGACGCGGTCCCTGCTAAGGGCAGCGCGCCCATTCAACCGGGATATAGGGACCCTTACTAGGCTGAGTTTTGCCTCAAGTTTTGCAACATTCCAAACAGGCGCACTGAGCCTCGTGGGACGAAATAATCAAGGTGTTAGGAAAATTCAGCATAACTCGGGGTGTGTGGAGGGGGGTGGGGGTGGGGGAGAAAAGGGTGGCGAAAAATGACGTCTTCCCAAAGCATCCGAAAAAAAAATAGCCTTGGGTTTTCAGGGTTGGAGAAATCCTCTTTCAGCGGAGCTATTTACCAAAGTTTGTTTCAAAGGGACTGCACCATTGCTCTGGCAACTCGCAGAATGCAAATGCCGATAATTTGTTCTCAGTGGAACTTTCTCTTGAAATGATTAGCAAAGTCAGTCAGTTGAAAATGAGAGCGAGTGCACAGACAGTTCCCGAAGCCCCTCGCTCACCGATATCAGCTTCTAAAGTTTTCATTCATGTAAACCTCATTAATGAAGATCTTTTATTGAAACGTCAAGGGGATTTGAAATTTAGAGTAAATTATGAAGCTTGTATGTCTAGCCAAGTCATGGGTCAAATGCATTTGTGAAAAGCTGCTCAAAGAGCATATGGTTTTGAATTTTTCTACAATGACTAGTGTTTAAATAAATTGCTTGTACTGCTTAACTTCATGTGTAATTTTGACAGAAATTGGCCTATAGCCTTTTGATATGTAAACATTTCAGCCTTTTATGCGGTATAAAAAAGACACTCGCTTTTTAGGATCAGCTCAGGCAGTCACCCTGTAATTCAGAAAGCTGGCATCTACCATTACATTCTTGCTAGATTTCAACTTTCCAGTGGCAGCCTCAGGGAGAGAGAAAAAAAAAGGAAAGAAAGAAAAAGAAAGAAAGAGGATATTTCAAAAGCGATGTCCATTTGGGATTAAAAGCTGCAAATGAAGGGAGAATGTGCCACTTACTATCTGAAAGAAATGGATAAACCATAGTTATTAAAGAACATTTTCTGTCATCTTTCTTTAAGCCAGCCCATCTGAGAGGACACTTAAGCAGGACTGGGACTGACTGCCTTGTCATTAAATGCTTATCTTAGAGCCGAGTCAATCAGTCCAACACGCAAATAGGTGTTAAAAATCTAGGTACCGCTTCAGGATGTTAGCGGCGAGATGGCTCTGTGTCACAGAACCCATTAAGTTGCAAAAATCAGTCTGGGAGGAGAATCGTGGGCACGGGATGGCTGGACACAAAATGGCACGTCTGAGTCACGCATGGTGGGGGGGGGGTCTTTCTCAGCGGGAGGCTGTGGCTGGAAAAGGCAAAGTCTGCATGGGGCGCAGTTCAGAGACCCCTCTGGGCTGCCAGTGTTTCTGAAACACGTATACATCCGCATAAACCCATTTGTTGCTCATATATCCATCGTCTCCGTAAACAAGCTTGGAATGTGGATTGGAAGGCTGGTTACAGAGCCAGCTGTAGCTTACCAGTTACCCCGGGTGCTAGACGGGGCCACACACTTGCCGTGGCGGCCACCTCCCGTTCAAGCCCTGTGTTCTCCTGGTCCTACCCTATTTATCCTATACGTCAGCTTTGTCCTACGCAGACTTTCCCGAGAGACCTCGCCCCTCTGTGAAGTTCTGGAAGCAGTGAGGGGAGACAGGAAGCAACAGAGACCAGTTGGTGCACAGTTGAGCCACCAAGCAGAGTGAGATCTTCTTTATAGAGAGACTGTCCGGGAGACAAAATGTGATTAAGAAAGAAGACTGGCCGGGAAAGACAGGAGGAGGTGTTTTATTTACATTTCTTACGCATTCCAACACATCTTACTGTGGTCAGCAGACCGGAAAGGAAAGGACATATTTCATAACCTAAAGAAGGCACCAGACTTTTGTTTTGTTTTGTTTTTCCTCAGCATTCTACATTCCTATCTTACCCTTTTGCCCATTTTGAAATGAATAAGGGTAGATTTTTCCTGTTAGCCGTAGTTGTAAAGTTCTTGGAAAAACAATTGATTTGCTAATAACATATTTCCGTAGCTTTCAGCTGCTTAACTTTTAGGAACTTACCCCGAAAATGTGTCTGTGATCAAAGTTAGCTAGGCGAGACACGTATTGGGGGTAAAAAAGGAAGACTTAATACTCAAGAGATAATTTGGGAAGTTGTGGGTTGGGGTTTTTTGTTTTGTTTTGTTTTTGAAGGAAAGACTATCAGAAAATAAAACTGAAAATTATGGGGAAAGACAGCCATGCCTGGGTGGCCGTGTTCCGTGTCCAGAAAGGTTGGTTATCAGCAGAGATATGTGTAACGTGTATTCATCTTTTTAGAGAGGACTTGATGAAATGGTCATTGGACAATACGTCAACTTCAAATCTGGATGCGAGGTGGATAGCAGGTAACGTTACTAGCTCTTTTTCAACATCAGAACGAGGAAACTAACAAACATGTTCCCAGATGTGTCTTGTCCTTCAAAGCAGTCACCAAGGGAGGCTCCTACTTGCCCCAGCATCACTGTCAGTGACGGTTTTGAATAGTTTTCTCAACTCCTAAAAGGTCACTTACTTGGGCCCATTCACTCCTGTCTGCCTTTGAAAGAAGCAGCTAGACTCCCTTGCCCATCGGTTGTGTGCCGAAACCAAGGCTTCCGAAAAGCCTAAGGAGTCGGACGAAGTCATGGGAAGTGGCAGGCGGGAGGGAAGCCGCTTTCAGAGGTCCAGAGGTCACAGGTCCTGTCACCTGCTCAATCCCACCAGCCAGAGGGTCTGATGCTGTCACTCAACTGGAACCTGGCTTTGCCGTGGGAGGAACAGGCTGAGCCCTTCCCAGCGTGCCTGGATAATTCAGATCAGTTCTCTGTCCCCGAAAGGAAAAAGGAGAATTCCCAGAAACAACCTCAACTTTCAGTTTGTGTGATTTGTGTTGGGGCTTTTAAGCCAGGAGATCGAGAGTTTTGGAATACACTGCCCTCTACACACACACACACACACACACACACACACACACACACACACACACACCCTCCCTCAGCCCCTCCCCGCCTCCATTTTGCACACTTGATCACTTCTGGGCCAATCAATCCCAATACCAGCTCCTTGGTCACCTCCTTTCTGGAGGTTGTGTTTATTTTCTTGTTTGGGGGTATCTGCCTGCACCCAGGGACAAAAACTGAATGATGCTGGGTCCCGAGGTGGATTTGGTTTCACTTAGCAGTAAAATTCTTTCTGCAGACCAGAAGGTCTTGGATTTAAAATCACAAGAGTCCGTCTCCCCTGTCATTGGGTTGTTTGTAATTTATGTATTATGGGAAAAAGTAGTCTGTTCATAGTAATGATAGCTTGGGGAATTGAGTATATGAGCCAAACACAGGACAGTTGAACTGAAAAGAACCCCTCTTGTCTACATGATACCTCGCAGGTTTTTTTAACAGGTCCCCGAAGAACATTTCATTCCGCTCTCATAAGGTTTGTAGATATAGTCATTTTCAGCTCTGCCCGGTAGGTCCACGCGATATTTGCAAGTAGAATGCTGACGTCAACAAACACTTTCATGCCCGGCTAATGACAATGCTTTCTCTGAAACTCTAGGATTCTGGAATTATTTGAATCTTAAAGTGTCTCCGGTTGACTCTGAGATGGGAACATAAGTTTTTGATAATGCTATCCACATTCTGATTTCAGCTGTGGCCGTTCTTTTTTTTCTTTCTTTTTTTTTTCTTCCCCCCCAACCCCTCAGAAAGTAGCTTTCCAAGCTAAACTAGGTGATCAAGTGAATGCTTAACTTGCAATAAGTTTTGAAATAACTTGTTCACCATTCCAGTCCTTCAGTAAAAGCGCAGCGGCAGAGAGGGCTGCTTTCAAAGCTCTCTGTGCGGCAGGGGAATTCTGGCGTTTCTGAGGAAAAGGTAGATATTGAATATGTGTGGCGAATGCACACCCCTCCATATTTCAGGGAAATTCTTTATTGAATATTTCTCGCTCCAAAAGCTGGAGTCACTGTGAAATCTCGCTCCTTGGATCTCTGTCGGGGCTGACCTAGTCTCCCGACCTAGGAACAAATTGCCTTTTTATGGGCGCATGTTCTAACTGGGAGCAAACATCTCCATCTTGAGGCATAAGGCCGGAGAAACTGGTATTGAGGGCCGGCCATGACTAGGTCTAATTAGGGCAAACGACTAGTTTGTTTGTTCTAGAAAATGGAGCGAAAAGGGAAGCCCGGGGGGGGGGGGGGGGGGGGGGGCTCAGTAGGCTAGGCGTCCGGCTTCAGCTCAGGTCATGATCTCCTGGTTCACGAGTTTGAGCCCTGCGCCGGGCTCTATAAAACAAGGAAATGCCCCGCTCATCAGCTGGCTGAACAACACCTTTTGTTCCCTGGCCCCAGGTTACCTTTCCTCCCTTCTGTCCCCACCCTAGTTTGTCAGGACTCTGGCCACACGCGGAAGGCCCCTGCCCTGTGCCGCTCAGTCTTGGTGCCTTCGCTGGCTTTCTTCGCCCCCTCCTACGTGGCCTTCCCCTGGTGGCTCCGCGCGGCCACACTGGCTTCCCTGTCTGGTTGTGCGGACGTGGCCTCTGCCACCCTGAAGACCCCGGAGGTGACCGTCGGGCCTTCGTGTGCTGCAGAACGAGTCCTCTTAGGGTTGGAAATATCTGAGCTGGGACCATATGGGCGGAACCGGCACTTGGCCCCGTGAGTGTGCTAAATCACTTGTTTAAGGAGAGAATACATTTTCACCCTTCCCCTCCCCCCCTCCTGGCTTCTACTTCCTCCCCAAATTCCAGGCGAAAGATCGTTAGCAGGGGAGTGTTAATTAGCCACAGTGGGTGCTCTCCTGAAGTAGATAAAAGAGAGGGTGAGGGAGAAGGGCTGTCCATCTGTTAACCCCAGGCAGTTAGTTCTCCCAGACACCGCCTGGGGTCATCATGCGGCTGGCGTGTGCACAGGAGTGCGCTGGTGTGCAGGTAGCCTTGGGCTTTCCAGCCACACCTGTGTGCCAAGGTAGGCCGATGGTCACCTTTGAACCTGAGGTCTGACACATCTGGGTGGGGCGTCCCACTGTCATCGGGGTGGGTCCTAAATGAAGAAAGCAGGAAGACTCTCCAGGACTTCCCCGGTTGTGTCTCCCCTGGAGCCTTCCTTTTCCCATCTCCGAAATGGGGGAGCGATCAGGAAACCAGCTGCAAATCCCCTCTTAGCTCAGACGTCGGCCGCTGGTCACCGTTAGCTTGCGTTCTGACCGTGTTCAGGGGAGATGCGTCCCCACTTGCCAGTGGTGCAGCCAAAGGGATCAGGATCCAGTTCAGGGCCGCGTGGCGATGTGGGAGCAGAGCTGTCCGGACGAAGCTGGCCCTCCGGGATGGGTAGATGGGTCTCGGGTAGTTGAAAAAACTGCTTTTGAGACCCTAAGCGGGGACAGGAATTGGGGGTGGGCCCTCGCCACCTTTGGGGGTCCTGTTTTCAGTCTGCAGTCACTACTCCCTGCCCCTCCACGGTGACAAAGCGAGTCAAGGAGAGACTCTCCTGCAAAAGAGCAAATGTTGAACACTGGCAACACGCTCAACGGTCCCTGTCTGATTCCATTCCAGAGCTCCCGACTCCAGAGTCCCTTCCCCCCCTGCCCCAACCCCTGTGGTGGCTGAAAGTCCCATCTTCGTTGTCAGGCTGCCTTCCAGCTCTGATGCCCACGAGCTGTGTGAGCCGGAGAGAGCCCTGTGACCTCTCGGAGTCTCAGTCTTCGAGTCTGTAAGATGGGGGTGGGTACGAATGATCCTGTTCTCAGGGTGAGCGAGCCAGCGTGTGTGCCCGTGGAGCAGCTGCAGTCATTTGTCATTTGTAGGGCGGAAAGTCCTTGCCACCTCAAGGGGCGTTTACCATTAGGGCCCCCAGCTCTTGCACACAAATAGATCAAGGGACAGGAGAGCCTAAATATCTGCAGTGGTGTAGACAGAGGCCTGGGCTTGGTTCTCTGCACAACAAAAAGCCTCAAATCCTTTCCCGGCGAAATTCCCAAGGAAAATGGTGTGTCGCTTACGAATTGCAATTCTCCGGGGGCGCCTGGGTGGCTCCGTCGGTTGAGCGTCCGGCTGCGGCTCAGGTCATGATCTCGTAGTTCGTGGGTTCGAGCCCCGCGTCGGGCTCTGTGCTGACAGCTCAGAGCCTGGAGCCTGCTTCGGATTCTGTGTGTCTCTCTCTGCCCCTCCCCTGCTCATGCTCTGTCTCTGTGGGTCTCAAAAATAAACATTAAAAAAAAATTTTTTTTTTTTAAGAAACAATTGCAATTCACTACCTCCCTCGATTCTCAGATTAAAGCAACGGGGAGCCACGAGGGGTCAGAGGAGTCTAAGGACTTCGCCCCAGGTCTCAGAGCGGGGAGGTCGGGGTGCCATCATTCCTCGCTGGGCCTCCTGGTAGCCTGGGGCTCCTTCCACCAGACCCGTCCTGGTGCAGCCCAGCGCCTGCTTCTTCAAACAACCAGCTTGGGGCGCCTGGGTGGCGCAGTCGGTTAAGCGTCCGACTTCAGCCAGGTCACGATCTCGCGGTCCGTGAGTTCGAGCCCCGCGTCGGGCTCTGGGCTGATGGCTCGGAGCCTGGAGCCTGTTTCCGATTCTGTGTCTCCCTCTGTCTCTGCTCCTCCCCCGTTCATGCTCTGTCTCTGTCTGTCCCATAAATAAATAAAAACGTTGAAAAAAAAAATTTAAAAAAAAACAACCAGCTTGACTCCAACTCCACTGTGGGAAAAATCAAGGGGGCTTCCAGCTGTGAGGAGTCTGAGAAGCTGAGGGACCGCTCGCTGGGAGGGTGGGGTCCTTCGCTGGGAGGGTGGGGTCCTCCGGAAAAGCTGTGCACACACCTCCCGAGGTATCTTTGCCTCCCAAGGAAGCCAGTGCGGAAGGGGCAGTTTTTCGGTCAGAGTTCACTTGTGACCCCAGGCTCTTCCCCTCCCCTCCTCCTCCCTGCCACCCTGCCCCAAACCTCTTTGGGCGTGGCCTATATTATTCATAGGCTAACCTACTGAAGGTTAAGATTTAAGACCCCCTGAGTAAATCCACCCGAGCAAGCCCCTCCGCTCATGCTATACACAAGGTCTGCGGAAGGATATTCACGAGGGATAATGAAATTCATTTGGAACAACCTAAATGTTTACCGGTAGGGTACTCATTAGATAAAGCAGCACACACCCATAATAAATAACCACACGGCCATTGAGGAGAAGAAGGCCATCTCGTATGTACTAATATGGAAAGATCTCTAAGATGTCTTGTTGAATGGCAAAGTTAAGTTATCTGAAATATTATGACTCTGTGTGTGTGTGTGTGTGTGTGTGTGTGTGTGTGTGTGTGGGTGCACATACACAACAGCAACATTGACTATGGGTTCATAGGGGTTAACGTTTGGAAGGCAGAACAATGCATGGAACACAGTGAGTGCCGTATGGTGTTTGAGAAATATATAAACGCACAAAAGAGATCTAGAAGGTCCACCAGTGAATTAACAGGACCAGTCACCTCTTGTAGGAAGGGCTAGGATTGGAGTAGATACTTAAAGAGGACTTGAGCCTTACTGCTAATGTTTTACTTTTGAACAAAGACACAGCATTCGTGTTTTACTTGTGACGTTAAAATTCAACGTGCATCGAAACCCAGTATCTCCAAAATCTGAAACTCCTTTCCCCCTCTGCATGGGCAGTGTTCCAGGGAAAGGGGACCAAGGTCAAACAAATAATGAGATAAGCGACTACACCCCACCCCCATCCCCATTTCCTCAACTAACACCTCATCACAGGCAAACAACATCCTTGGAAAGGAGTCCCCCTCGCTAATGACTCACTCCCCTGGGTTCCTGGACAATGGCTGGGGGTGTGAAGAGGACGGGACTCCTACGTGGACACATTATAGGTTTAAAGTCTTAAGATTGGATTCTAGTCCCCAAACTTACCGATCAGATGCGTAAGTCACTTCTTCTCATTCTGCAACAAGGATCCCAACTTTGCCTTAAGTTCCCCTTAATTCTGGAGAGACCAGTGAGCCTTTAAAATTATAATCATCTTTGTCCCTTGGCACCTAACAGTGCCTGGTGCGAGGTAGGTGCTCAGTGGATGTTTGTGAAACTGAGCTGAAAATAGTTTGTAAGGAATTTCTGCGTGCTGGGCACTGGGCTACATGCTGGGGCAGAGAAGACGAATTTGCAAAAGTCCCTGACCTCATGGTAAGTCCCTTACGCTCAAAGAGATTTCCAGCAGTAAAAAGCCCTGGCTAAGGAGGAATAAAGCAGGTGATCTTAGCTCTTGGTGCAGTGAACAGGACGGGACATTATTGTCACAGCTCAGTGTGTTGCAGCAGACGGAACACAAATGTCTGAGTTACACGGAGTCGCGTAAACTCGTAACTCAAATGTAGGTGCCGAGTTTGATTTTGATGTCTGTATAGCCACAGATCCTGCTCAGGCTTTTTCTGATGAGCCTGCTTGATCTTGTGCTGACAATCAGGGCATGTAACTTTGATGTCATGAGATTTTGGACCATCCACTGTACTCAGACCTGAGCCCAAATCCTGGTTTCACCAACCCATGGCCAGGTCACTAGGGTGCCAGGGCGGGTTCCTGGGGTTTCAGAGCCTCAAGGATCATCCGTGTGAGATTGTGAGGACCGCTCTCGGGTTGTTGGATGGATGATAAGTACTAGGTGCCTAGAAGGGGTCCAGCCAATGGGAGCATTCTGGCCTGGACAGGAAAGAAGGCAAGATACCTGTGCCCTCACAGAGCCTGCTCACCAAATGGTAGCCTGGGGAGGATTTCTGGATGTTTGGATTTAGCATTTTCCAAGACCCCGAACACCTTTAAGACTCAAGGCGTTTGGGGCGCCTGGGTGGCGCAGTCGGTTAAGCGTCCGACTTCAGCCAGGTCACGATGTCGCGGTCCGTGAGTTCGAGCCCCGCGTCGGGCTCTGGGCTGAAGGCTCAGAGCCTGGAGCCTGTTTCCGATTCTGTGTCTTCCTCTCTCTCTGCCCCTCGCCCGTTCATGGTCTCTCTCTCTCTGTCCCCAAAATAAATAAACATTGAAAAAAAAATTTTTTTAAAGACTCAAGGCGTTGTATGGCTACTCAAAGTGACTCCGAAAATTAACCTCGGTCCTCTTCAAGAGCTGAGATAAAGACAATCTTGATAGTATTTCCTTATCTTTAATTTACTTTAAAGGCTTTTGCACTTGCGTTATTATCCTCATTTGCGCGTGAGGGAATGGGATCCTGGAAGATGAAGCGATCGATCATACAGATTGTAAGAAAGGAGCAGAAGTCTTAGACCAACCCAAATCTCCCCCCAAAGCCGGTATTCTTTGCGCCTCAGCACCTGGCGAGGCAAAGAGGTGATGCAGAGAAAGGAAATTTTCAGCAAGGGCTTTCTGGGTTAGCTTCCTTCCGGGGGGGTTTGAATCTCCCTGATCTCAGTGTTTGCATCTATAAAACGCGGCTACTTGTCATCCTGTCCACCTAGGTGGTTGTGAGGAATAAAGGAGCTGGTTAGGAATAGCTTTCACAGGCATGGTGGCCCAGACGGTGATGCTCTATGGAAACACAGGGACCTAATTCACAGAAGTTGGACTCTTGTCAGAGGAAAACAACTTAACGTTGCTTGCGCTTTCCTTCGTGGGCACGTGAGAAAATGATATATAATAGAAATTACTCTATGGCTACATGAGCCTGAGGGTCTCATCACACAGGGGTGCCTGGGTGGCTCAGTCGGTTAAGCATCAGACTTTGGCTCAGGTCGTGATCCCACGGTTCGTGAGTTTGAGCCCCGCATGGGGGGGTCCTCTGTCCCTCTCTCTCTCTCTCTCTCTGCCCCTCCCATGCTCACGCTGTCTCTTGCTCTCTCTCAAAAATAAATAAACCTTAAAAAAGTTTTAATGAAAAAATCTCATCACGTAAGAATGAAGGTGCTAAGTGGGTATGTCTGTACAGATGTGCACGTGACATTGGCATGGTGCTTAGCAGGTGTTAAGGTAGGGTTAATTAAGAGATATGGTGGGCGGGTGAGACCAGGATTTGAACCAGGCACCTGGTGGATAGCTGCCTGGCTGCCTGGCTGCCTTCTTCTCGACCATTCTGCTTCCCATTCTGCCGACACCAGGGGAGTGGTTAGTACTTTGCCGACTGCCCCAGGGGCCGCTGTGTCTGGGGATCCCTGCCCCACCCTTCCTCCTCTGCAGCACTGGGGACAGTGTGGAGTGCTTGGAAGAATTGGAGCTGATGGCAGGTGTGGGGTGTGGCCAGATCGCTTTAGCTCTCTTCCTCTCCCAAGAGGGCTGTGGCAGGGCTGGGGTGCCCACCTGCGCCTCTAGGGCTGATGACGCGGACAGACCGACAACCAGGCCAGCTGCACAGAGCTGGGAAGCAGGCCCAGCCGGGCTGCCTCCAGCAATGAAAGAATGTTCTAGAAACCAGGGCAAAGTTGCTAGTGCCTTGGAATGTGGGCAGCCCTCTGCCAAGTAGCAGGTCCCACATTCCCGGTAAGGTTGCTAACTGCTGGCCTTGGGGCTGGGGACATCATGGGACACAGGATCTGAAGCAGGCTCCAGGCTCTGAGCTGTCAGCGCGGAGCCTGACGCGGGGCTCGAACCCACGAACCACAAGATCATGACCTGAGCTGAAGTCAGAGGCTTAACCGACTGAGTCCCCCAGGCGCCCCTGGATTTAATTTAATTTTATGTGTTTCAGTATACTGAAATTCATTTTCCTATTGGTGCTCACATTTTCCTGTCTCTGGCGAGTGGGAACCTTCCCAAATTTGCTTCTGGGTCCTAAGCTGACACAGCTCAGTCGTCTTTCATGGCTGCCCTGCTTTCTTGTTTGACAGGATGTTCCAGAATGATCGCATTCATTTCCTGCCCGAGACCTGGAATCAACCATTCCTGGTTTCTTTGAGTGAGAAACAGTATTTAGAGACCATAGTCTGATGCTGGGGATGCTCATTTATACTGTTTTAGATATTGTTCCGGGTCTTTTCAGTAGATCTAGAGTTAACAGAGTGAAGAAAAAAATCCAGATCATTTTTTTAAAGGATAAAATATACCATGAGTTTGTTCTGATGCTTCTAATCTTAACTCAGGTTATACTTAACCTTTTTAAACTCAGATCTCCATCTTTTTTCCTACACCAAAATCCTGGCTCCCAACGCTAACAAAAATAGCTGAGGGGTGCCTAGGTACCTCAGCAGGTTAAGCTTCTGACTTTGGCTCAGGTCATGATCTCACGGTCCGTGAGTTCGAGCCCCGTGTCGGGCGCTGTGCTGACAGCTCGGAGCCTGCAGCCTGCTTCAGATTCTGTGTCTCCTCTCTCTCTCTCTCTCTCTCTCTCTCTCTCTCTCTCTCTGCCCTTCCACTGATTGCATTCTCTCTCTCTCTCTCTCTCTCTCAAAAATAAATAAAAGCCTTAAAAATAGCTGACATTTATTGAATGATGATTATATGCCAGGCCCTAGCCAATACTCACAACCAGCCAAGAACCATGTTATTATTACACAAGGGAAGTCTGAGGCTCAGGGAGGCTGGAGAAGCTGCCCAAGGTCACGCAACCAGTTCAGGGCAAAGTCAGGAATGAGACTCAGGCAGGGTGGCTCCGGGGTGAGACCCTCCACACTCCCCTCCTTAACCACCTCCCTTTGCTTAGAACAGTGGCCCATGGAAGGCAACCAGGGCCCCGGAGAGAAGCAATTATAGAGCAAAGAAATTGAGTGATCACTTCCACAGAGGGCTGGGGAGACCGGGAAGGCTTCTGTAATGTTCTGGGTTCAGGGGGACACAGTCTAGGCCATGACAGTGACAGGCAAGGCCTGTCATGCCTGGTGCACCATAGATCATGTTAAATCTCAGAAAGATAAGCCAACTTCCTCCTTCACTGACACGGCACCAGGGCATTTTGGGTAACTGGCTTGTGTTAGTTCTGCCCCATATGAGCTTGACCTTGAGGGTGAAAGGGAGTAAAAATGCCACCATACCCAGCAGAGTGAGAGTCAGGGAAGGGGCTCCCGTGGTGGAGTCCCGTAGTCAGCAAAGACTGGATGAGGCCATGGCGGCCAGCCACGATGGCCCCAGTGGAGCGCAAGGCACCCCTCCTGCAGCCGTTCTGACTCCCCTCTACTGACAAATGAGGAAACCGAGACTGGAGACAAAGAGACTGTCCTGAGTTTAAGCAGCTGTGATGTGGTACAACCTGGCCATGACCCCAAGGCTCTGACTCGAGCCCGGGCTCTTCCCTCAACATCTTGCAGCCCATGAACGTGGGGTCATGTTGCCGACGGTGGGTGTCGCTGTAACAAAGTGCCACCCATGGAATGACCTAAACAACAGAAACGTATTGTCCCACAGTTTGGAGGCTGGAAATCCGAGATCGAGGTGTTGGCAGAACAGATGCTGAGAAGGAATCTGTTCCGGGCCTCCTCCCTCCAGGCTTCTGGAAGCCTCGGTGTTCCTTGGATTGTCGGTGACCTTCTCCCTTCGCAGCATCTTCCCTCTGTGTGTATGTCTGGGTCCAGATTTTTCCCTTTTAGAAGGACGAAGGTCATACTGGATTAAGGCCCACCCTGACGACCTCATTTTAACTTGATTTCCCCTGTAAAGACCTTATCTCAAAATCAGGTCATGTTCTGAGGTATTGGGTTAGGATTTCAACAGATGAATTTGGGAGGGACCCATCAATCCATGACACTGGGGATGGGGGGGACGCTTTCCCTACTCGGTACCTATGTGCTGGGCAAACCTTAGGCTCCAGCAGGCGGCTCCAGGCTGCTGGGTTTCTTCTGAAGCTCTCACTTAACGGCTTCCTGTCCCTCCTTTCATGTGTGTGTGTGTGTGTGTGTGTGTGTGTGTGTGTGTCCTCAGTGCTCTGTCTGCTTTGTGTCCCCCATCTGATCGTGAGCTGCTCCGGTGGCAGAGACCACATCTTGGTTAATCTTGTCCCTTCCTCCCAAACCATGCTTTGCGGATTAAAAATTCTCCATACAATGGAGTAGCATTTTCCAGGCCTTTATGTTAAGAAAATGCAACCGCTCACCTGTGTTCCCCCCACTCCCCCCCCCCTCTTTTACAGCTTTAAAAATAATTTGCAGCTATCCTAATAAAACTCAGTTCAGGGCACAAATCACGGATGGATGCTAAAACCTCTGGGTGAAATTGTTAGGAAATGTGATACTTACACACGATCAGAGTCTTGTGCTACGGATTACTTATCAATTACAAAAGGAGACCAGAGATTTCTTAATAATTGAAAGGGAGATGGGGTGCCTGGGTGGCTCAGTCCGTTAAGCGTCCAACTCTTAATTTCAGGTCATGAAATCTCAGGTCGTGATCTCAAGTCTCAGGTTATTATCTCATGGTTCGTGGGATCAGGCCCTGTGCGAGGCTCCTGCTCTCTGGGCTGGTTCTGGGCTCCTCTCTCTCTGCTCCTCCCCCTGCCCATGCTCTCTCTCTTTCAAAATAAACATGTTAAAGAATCTCTTTAAAATAAAAGGGAGAAAATCTAGGACTGCCTCAGTCAGTGATCACAGTTACCCTCAGCAGGATGGGACGACGGACAAACACCACCAGCCCCTGTGGGATATAGTGGGAAGGATACAGGGTCATTTATGCTGCATACGTGTAAAACATTTTCAACTTGATTCTGATAATGAAGAATCATTCAGACATATCCAGATAGGGGAGGACTCTACATAACAGCTATCCCGTAATCTTCAAAAATGCCAATACCACGCGAGATAAAGGAAGGTTAAGGAATTGTTCCAGACTGAGGAGACCGAGGACACATGACCAGTAAATGCAGCATGAAATACTGGTTTGCATCCTGGATTCAGGGAAAGTTGCTCGGAAAGACATTATTGGGGAAATTTGAATATGGAATGCATATCAGATATTATAAAAATGTTAACTTTCCTGGATTTCATAATGGTAACTATTACATAAGAGAACAGGCTTTTTTTTTTTTTTAAGTATATTTATTTATTTTGAGAGAGAGACAGAGAGACAGAGACAGAGAATCCCAAGCAGGCTCTTTGCTCAGTGTAGAGCCCTATTCCAAGAATTGTGAGATCATGACCGGAGCTGAAATCAAGAGTCAGACGCTCAACCGAGTCACCCAGGTTCCCCTAGTTCTTAAAAAATATATACTGATTGCTCACTTCGGCAGCATAGAGACTAAAATTGGAACGATACAGAGAAGGTTAGCATGGTCCCTGCACAAGGCTGACATGCAAATTCATGAAACGTTCCAGATTTTTAGAATTTCTGTACAGGCATACCTTAGAGATATTACGAGTTTTGTTTCAGATGACCACAATAAAGTGAATATTGCAATAAAGTGAGTCAAATGAAAAAGAAAAGAAATATGTACTGAAACATTCAAAAATGAAAGGTCCCGGGGCGCCTGGGTGGCTCAGTAAGTTAAGTGTCCGACTTCGGCTCAGGTCATGATCTCGCGGTTCGTGCGTTCGAGCCCTGCATCGGGCTCTCTGCTGTCGGCACAGGGCCTGCTTCAGATCCTCTGTCTCCCTCTCTCTCCGCCCCTCCCCTGCTCATGTTCACGTGCACGCATGCGTTCTCTCTCTCTGTCTCAAAAACAAACAAAAAAGTAATAAGTCCCAATATCTGCAACTTACTCACAAGCGGTTAATCAAAATAATAACAATAGGTGGGAAGATTTTGCAAACCAATGTTCTGCTCTGTACTGTTACCTACTGTATATCACTGAGTCTGTCATACATGTGTACATACATATCCGCGTGCACAAAACCAGGGACACACTACCGCATGCTAATTTGGAGGGCTTTCTGTGGATAATTTTGCCTAGAGCGATTTTAGCTCCACGTTCCGACTTCAGGACCAACTCCCCAGGTCGGAGACATCTCCAAGGTGAATATTGTCCACGATATTCAGCTAAAAGCAAGGCAGCAGCCCTGGGGTTTGGGATACACTGAGACTAAATCATTCCAGTGGGTGGAAGAGAGAGGAACCGAGGGGGACAAAGAACGGAGCCTTGGGCCAACAGTCCTGGGTGCGCATTATTCAGGATGTTGAAGATGAAGGCGTTTGCATTTGAATTGGTAGAACAAGGCAGCTGAGCGCTTTCACCCGCTGAGCGATTTCACCTGCGTTGTCCAACAAAAACGTAACGTGAGCCACAGTGCGATTTCCACTTGTCTAGTAGCTGCATTAAAAAGGTAAAAAGAAACAGGTGTGATTAATTTTGATAACATATTTTATTTAACCCGATATATCCAAAATGCCTTCATGTCAGCCTATCTTTAATGTAAAAAGCATCAATGAGATAGTTTTCATTCTCTTTTTCACACTACAGCTTAGAAGTCTGGAATGTGTTTTATCATCACCGCACATCTAGATTTGGACCAGCCGCATTTGGACGAGTCCTCAGGAGCCACCTGTGGCTGGTGGCCACCCCGTGGAACAGCACAGGGATTAGACCGTGAAACAAAGACAGGGGCGGGTTGAAATCCCAATGCTTCCGCTTATTAGATTTGTGACTGTCAGGCAGATCATTTAATCACCTTCAGTCTTCATGTTTCCTAGACGGTAAGATGGGATTTGACCAGGGAATCTATCTCTTGGGTTGTTGTAATGGTCTGTGTGAAGTGCCCTATGGAGGGTCATTCACTCATTCACTCGTGGTGCTAATTCGGTCATTCTATCTATACAACAAGGAGGTGTGGCTGTGTGCCAGGTGGGACACTTGGCAGGGAGTGACCACCCCATACAAGGGTTCTATTTATACTGAACAGCCCCGCCCCAAGCAAGTATAGATTAGGAGCAACGCTGGCAACTCCTGTGCTTATGATAAATGCATAAAGAAGATGCTGGAAAGAAGAGATTGCCTGTCTGTTGTGATGACTCCGAGCTCAAAGACAGACCATTCTGAGTGCCCAGATCAACCCAAGGACTTAATTATTCAATGGTGTTCACCCTACACGTGTTAGTGCACTGAGCGGCCTGGAATTGTAGCAGTTACAAAAGACGGCAGGACCAGGGTAGAGAAGCTTGAAGCTGAGCCAGCCAAGGAGTTCGTGTTTGTGGGAGGCAGGAAGGGGCCGGCGGAAGACCAATAAGACGGTGGGGAGGGGCAGAGAAATGGGACAAGGCCCATGGTGAGGCCATGCTATGGACCAAGCGACCAGGAAGGTGCTAAGAATTAAAGGGGGAGATGCTGTTGCTAAGAGGACAGACCACGCCTATGAAGGTCAGATATCAAGAGAAGGGCCTGGGAAGTTTGGGGGCCTGGGCTGCAAGGGTAGGGTTGAGAGGGTGGGGAGGGGATGGAGCTGGAAGGTGAGTGCATTGTGAACAGCGGGTAGAGGTGGTGACAGGATCTGGGGTTTTTATCAAATGGCTTTAGAAAGGAGTTAATGGGTCTGCTCTGTAGGAGCAGGAAGGAGGCCCTTTGGTGGAGGAGGGGCCTCTCTCAGGGGAAGATAACCACTGAAGATCAGAGAGGAGGGTCAAGACCAGGAACCTGCCCAGGATCTCTGCTGGGGGTGAAAGATGTCTTCTCCCTGGAAACCAGCCCTGTGGGATGGACCCGTGGAGAATGGCCTTGGCCCCCAGCCTGAGTTAGGAGAGAACACAGAACAAAGTGCTTGACAGTGGAGTCAGGGAGGAAGTCTGCGAGATGTGGGTTCGCAGGAGAGGATTAGCAGACTTCCCCCAACAAATCTAGATCATCCCGTTCTTGTCTCTGGGCCTTTGCACCTGCTGTTATCCCATCTGTTGCCTGGAAGCTAAGTTCGCTCTCCGTGTTTGCACAGCTGCCTCTTTCTTAGCAAGCAGATCTTATTCAGACACCATGTGTGAAGGTCTTTCCTGGCCACCCTTTCAAGCAATGCTGTCCCCTCACCTCTTCCTTCCACACAGCTTTTAGATAGCACACCTCCCCCATCTGACATCAGATCATTTGTTTGTAATCGTCTATTTCCTCCCCTAGAGTGTTACATGCTCCTTAAGGGTAGGGCTTGGTCGTATTCCCTGTTCTCTCTCCACCATTTGGGGCACTACTTGCCATCTAGGAGATGTCCAAAAGATAGCTGTTGTCAGAATAAATACATGGATGGACGGATGGATGGCTGGACAGACAAGATGGATGGACAGATGGATGGATGGATGGACAGACAAGATGGACGGATAGATGGATGGGCAGACAAGATGGATGGACAGATGGATGGATGGATGGACAGACAAGATGGATGGACAGATGGACGGATGGATGGACAGATGGATGGATGGACAGATAGATGGATGGATGGACAGATAAGATGGACGGATGGATGGACAGATGGATGGATGGATGGATGGATGGATGGATGGATGGATGAATAGATGGACAGACAAGATGGACGGACAGATGGATGGATGGACGGATGGATGGATGGATGGATGGATAGGTGGATGGACAGACAAGATGGATGGACAGATGGACGGATGGATGGACAGATGGATGGATGGACAGATAGATGGATGGATGGACAGATAAGATGGATGGATGGATGGACAGATGGATGGATGGATGGATGGATGGATGGATGGATGGATGAATAGATGGACAGACAAGATGGACGGACAGATGGATGGATGGACGGATGGATGGATGGATGGACGGATAGATGGATGGACAGACAAGATGGATGGACAGATGGACGGATGGATGGACAGATGGATGGATGGACAGATAGATGGATGGATGGACAGATAAGATGGACGGATGGATGGACAGATGGATGGATGGATGGATGGATGGATGGATGGATGGATGAATAGATGGACAGACAAGATGGACGGACAGATGGATGGATGGACGGATGGATGGATGGATGGATGGATAGGTGGATGGACAGACAAGATGGATGGACGGATGGATGGATGGATGGATGGACAGATAAGATGGACGGATGGACGGACAGATGGATGGATGGACAGACAAGATGGACAGATGGATGGACGGATGGATGGACAGATGGATGGATGGACAGATAAGATGGACGGATGGATGGACGGATGGATGGATGGATGGATGGATGGATGGATGGATAGATGGACAGACAAGATGGATGGACGGATGGATGGATGGATGGATGGACGGACGGATAGGTGGATGGACAGACAAGATGGACGGATGGACAGACGGACGGGTAGATGGATACACCCACTTGGTGACGGTTTCAATGTGATTAAAACTAGGGCAGATGGAGAGGCTGCCCATAATCTGAACTGAAGGAGGAAATTGGTGGTGTCTCCTGTTTCAGAAATATTTCAGGGCTGGACCTGATCTTAGTGATTGTAGAGTGTGCATGTGGAGGTGAAATAGATAAGGAACCCAGGTCCTAACACAGGATATCAAGGGGCCACCCAGGAGCCATATCTAATCTGCACAGATGGTTGATTTGAACTGCACCATGTTTAAACATTTTTTAAAAAGTGAGTTTGCCAGCATTGGAAACTCTGTAAAGATTTCAAATAACAAAATGTAGATATCTATTTTCACTTAGCCAAAAGATCTGGCAACATCAGGCCTGCAGTTTTACAGAGCAAAAAATGGGGTGGAGCTGACAGGCGTTCACTCCCATTTCATCTGGCCTTGGCCATCAGGTCACTGGAAACCTAGCCCCTCGCCCTGCCCCCTCGGCCACTTTCTCATTGTCCTCACAGGCCTGGCCCCATCCATTCACCTTCGAATTTGTTTTTCTTGCTCTATAAGCTCTCAATCCCCAAACTAGTGGTTTCCAACTCTTTGAAGTATGAAAACCCCTTTGTAAAATAACTGTTTCCCTATAATCAGGGAACTAGTACATGCTCACAGCAGAAGTTCAAGAAACAGAAAATCAATAGAAGACAATACTCACCACCCACAAGCCCAACATGGAGAGGTGAGCACTATTTACAGTTAATGAATGTGAGGATCTCTAACATCTTTATGGTCCTCACACCCTAGTTGTTTTATATATAGTAAATATTCATTGACTGAAGTAAGATCTAATTGGGGCGCCTGGGTGGCTCAGTCGGTGGAGCCTCCAAATTCTGCTCGGGTCATGATCTCACGGCTCATGAGTTCGAGCCTGGCGTCGGGCTCTGTGCTGACAGCTCAGAGCCTGGAGCCTGCTTCAGATTCTGTGTCTCCCTCTCTCTCTGCTCCTCCCCCTGGTCATGCTCTGTCTCTGTCTCACAAAAATAAATAAACACTGAAAAAAGAATTAAAGAAAAGAAATAAGACATAACTTGAAAAACCTATGATTTCAGAAGCACAGATGAAGGAATATACATACTTCCTTCACACATTGTTTACCCACAGGTATTTGGAAAATAGACATATGTGTACGTGGGCACACAGAATCCCCTGGTCGGTACTCCTTGGTGCCCACGTCCCTTGTCTTCTCTTTTTGTGCCCATAAGTTCTTCTTTTTTAAAAAATGTTTATGTATTTATTTTTGAGCGAGAGATGAGCACGAGTGGGGGAAAGGTAGAGAGAAGGGGAGAGAGAGAATCCCAAGCAGGCTGGCTCCCGACGCGGGGCTCCAACTCACGGAGGGTGAGATCACGACCTGAGCCGAAGTCAAGAGTTGGGTGTGACTGAGCCACCCAGGCGCCCCAGGCCCATAACTTCTACTTTCTGGAAATATAGTAGGGGCAACTGGATGGCTCAGTTGGTTAAACATCTGACTCTTGATCTCAGCTCAGGTCTTGATCTCAAGGTCATGTGTTCAAGCCCTATGTTGGGCTCCGACCTGGGCATGAAGCTTACATAAAATATATATAGTATGTATATAGTAAAGACTGAAAAGTGTGCCAATTTGGCATTCTGGCACTCTAGGCATTCTGAGGGACTCTTATGTCAATTAGAGCCTGGCAACATTATAGCAAACACACATTTTGATGTATTGATGAGCTTATTGGAAATAAGGGAACTCTGAAGGGCCACGAAAGATACATAAACAAGCAACTAATCAAGCAAATAAATAAATAAATATCAGGGAGCAGAGGCCAAAGCAAGGAATGGTAAATAGTAAGCAAGTACATTGGGTAATAATTGGAAGGCAGTGTTGTCCTGATTTCAAAGAGCTTTAACAGCACTACCCATGAGAAGCTAAATTATTGTTAAGAAAAAAAAAAAAAAAGCAGCAATGTTAAAGAGGGTCAGTAGATAAGGATAAGAAGTTCAATTCACCAGGAAGATGTGACATTGTAAACTTCATCCATTTTATAAAGCCTCAAAAATGTGAAACAAAATCTGAAAACAATTACGGGGAGAAATGGACACATCTACCATAATTGTCAAGGATTTCAACGCATCTTTACTAGTTACCGATAAACACACAAAAAAATATTAGAAAAGACAGAAGTTTTTTTTTTTTTTAATGTTTATTTATTTTTGAGAGAGAGTGCCAGTGGAGAGGGGGCAGAGAGGGAGGGGCACAGAGGATCCAAAGCAGGCTCTGTGCTGACAGCAGAGAGCCCAGTACAGGGCTTGAACCCACAAACCGCGAGCTCATGACCTGAGCTTAAACCAACGGAGCCCCCCAGGCGCCCCGAGATGATGGAAGATTTGAATTACAGTTGTCGGATCGTCGGCCGTGACTTCGTGGGCATATAACTCCTCCAACAATTAAAAAATGGTCGTTCTTCTCAAGTACAGATGGAAATTTTCATCTGTGTTTTACGATTTCTTAGCACTGGTTTTAATTTCTAATTTAATTGCATCATGGTCGGAAAACAGGGTTGAAATGTGTAGACTCTTAAACCACGGAACATTTGTCATCTATTTAAGACAATGAATGTCACACAGATATGACAGTTTCTGATCACAGTGGAATTTACGAAGTAGCTACAGATAGTGCAAAGAGAAATTTTAGTAATCTTTCCATGTCTGGAAATTTAAAAGCCCGCTTCACAACAACTCATGAATAAAAGAATAATAATTTGCATTTGAAATAATTAGACTTGATTGATACCCAAACTATTACATGTCAGTATGCAGGGAAAGCGGTCTTAAGTGGAGATCCATAACCTTAAATATTATATTAGAACCAAGAGAAGCTGAAAATGTATGCATTAAAAAGGAAAACAGAATACCCCCAAAGACAGCAGAAAGGAGGAGACCGTGAAGATACAAACAGAAATTAATGAAATAGATACAAAAAAGATACAATAGAGCAGATCAACAAGACTACTGGTTTTTTGAAAAGATTAATGAAGCAGCCTGCATCTGGTAGACTGATTGAAAAAAAAAAACAAAATTTATGCATATAATAGTATAAAGAAAGTAAATGGATCAAAACCATAGCCACAACAAAAATTTAGTAGAATATTATAAAAATCTTTATGCCTGGCGTGCCTGGGTGACTCAGTTGGTTAAGCCGTTGACTCTTGATCTTGGCTCCGGTCACGATCTCGCGGTCCGTGAGTTTGAGCCCCGCGTCGGGCTCTGTGCTGACAGCTCAGAGCCTGGGGCCTGCTTCGGACTCTGCGTCTCCCTCTCTTTTTGCCTCTCTCTCTTGCTCTCTCTCTCACTCTCTCTCTCTCTCTTTCAAAAATAAATAGACACTAAAAACATTTTTTTTTTCATCCTTAGGCCAAAAATTTGAATTCTTAGAATTCAAATAAATTCTTAGAAGTCAAACAAAATAGTGACGTTCATAGAAAAATAACTCCAAAATTGATTTGAAGAGAATGAAAAAGCCCAAAATTTCTTCTTTTTTTTTTTCTTTCTTTTTTTTTTTCAACGTTTATTTATTTTTGGGACAGAGAGAGACAGAGCATGAACGGGGGAGGGATAGAGAGAGAGGGAGACACAGAATCGGAAACAGGCTCCAGGCTCTGAGCCATCAGCCCAGAGCCTGACGCGGGGCTCGAACTCACGGACCGCGAGATCGTGACCTGGCTGAAGTCGGACGCCCAACCGACTGCGCCACCCAGGCGCCCCAAAAGCCCAAAATTTCTTAAAACCACTTATAAAATGAGTAAGAGCTTAATTATCTTCCTATAGGAAAAGATAATTACAGGTCCTAGATTTTTTTTCCTTTTTTTTTTTAATTTTTAACATTTATTTATTATTGAGAGACAGAGAAAGACAGAGCATGAGCATGGGAGAGACACAGAATCTGAAGCAGGCTCCAGGCTCTGAGCTGTCAGCACAGAGCCCACACGGGGCTCGAACCCATGAACCGTGAGATCATGACCTGAGCCGAAGTTGGACACTTAACTGACTAAACCACCAGGTGCCCTTAGATTTTTTTTTTTTTTTAAACAAAGGAGTTCAACTAAACTTCCCAGCTCATCCTGATCATACAGAAAATTTTCCAGAGACTAATAAAAAGTGCCTAACTCATTCTATGATGGTAATATAACCTTGTTATCAAAACCTACTAGTCAAGGACGGTGTGAGAAAGACAATCTCATTTATTAATATGAATGTAGAAGTCTCATCTAAAATATTACCAACGGAATTTGGCAATGTATCAAAAAGATAATGCATGAGAACTAAGTTGGGTTTAATCCCAATGATGAAAAGGTGATTTAATATTGGAAAAAAGTTGGTAAGTGTTCGCTAGTTTAGCAGATATAAACAAACTGTCCCAATGTGCGTAGAAATAAGAATTTAGAAAACCTGTTGCCCATTTGTAATCAATCAGTTAAAAATTTACCAGCATAAAAATGGAAAAGACCTTCCTTGACAAAGTGAAGGTATCTACCAGAATCATTTGGTAGTAAATTAGAATCTTTTCCCTAGAAATTAGAGAGAAGACAGGAATGCATTCTGTCACCACTATGACATCAGAGGCCCTCGCCAGTGCAACAAGGCAAGAAAAAGATGTAATGATTGGGAAAAAAGAAAAAAAACCAAACCTGTCATTATTCACAAACGATAGGATTATTTACATAGGAAATACGAAAGAATCTACAAATTAAGATTAGTAAGAGTTTAGCGAAATAGCTAGATATAAAGTCAATAATGAAAAAATGAATTGCATTTCCATCCACCAGCGACAGGCAACAACAAACAATGAAAACATAATTTCAGAACTGACTCCTTTATAATAGTAACGGCAACAGAACAGGGACAGAGCATCTAAGGTTAATTATTTTTTTTAGATGTGGAAGACTTTTCTAGAGAAAAAGTATACAGTGTTAGAGACAATCATTAAAAAGGCCATAAATAAATGGAGAGGTATTTTCAGTTCATGGCTAGGAAGACAGTATTGTTGCAGGTCTCAAATATCCCCACATCGAGCCATAGACTTTATACGATGCCAATCAAAATCCCCAAATGGATTTTTCAAGGACCCGAACAAGCTGATTCTAAAATTTATATGGAAGAACAAAGGCCCAAGAATAGCCAAGACATTCCTAAAGAAGCATGAAGTGGGGCGAGTTGCCCAGAAGATGTTGAGATTTATTGTACAGCTATGCCGATTATGGCAGTGTTATTGGCAGAGAAACTGACCAGTGAAGCATAGAATAAAAAGCTCGCAAACAAACCCAAGCACGTTTGGGAACCTGATCTATGACTGCAGCGGCATCTGGCCACCAGAGAGATGAACTGGCCTATAGAAGATGCTAGAACCGTGTGTATCCACAGGGGAAAAACCCACGGGTCCTCTCCTGAGCCTTCACGTACAAAAACTAGATCCAGGTAAATTGAATAGGTAAATAAGAAAAGCATAGCTTTAAAACGTCTCGGAAAAAAACCATAGGAGGATATTCCTATGGCCTCTAAGAAAGGAAGTATTTTCTAAACAAGACTCAAAAAGCCTAGTCGTAGACAAGATTGGTAAATAGGATTTCAGTGATTTAGGAACTGCTGTTCAAACCCCTCTTCGACCAACAAACCACAATTGGGCAGAAGACACAGTAACTCTCGAACGGACAAAGGATTACTACCCAGGATACATAAACAATTCCTAAAATCCAATGAGAAAAAAAAACAAACAACCTTCTATAAACAATCGTGATATTAAAAAAGGATCCTCCCATGCCCCGGAGATATAAACAGGGCTACTTCTTCGGCTTTGTGGTGTGCTAGGAGAAAGCTAAGTATATACCCTTCACCCAAGAGTGCGCTTACTTGAAGAAATGGGTCCCTGAAGTTTGGAGGGGTGCTTTGGAGTGGGGGGAAGGCAGAGAGTTCAAATTCGCAAGAGGCTGCAGGTTAATAGGGCTGAGGGGGAGAGTCAGGTGGAGACAGCCTGTTGCTGAGTGGATTACATGAGATAAGCAAGCTGTTTGGTAAATAAGAAAATAAAAATTCTCCTTTCCTTCTTGCCTTCTAGAACACTTAAATTAATGGGATTAGCATAGGGGCAAAGGAGTTTAAAAACAAAGGGCAATGTTATCAAAGGTGGGTGGGGTCCCTTTTGGTGGTGTGGCCTGGTCTTACTGTGACAGGCAAACCCTCAAGGACACAGGATGAGAAGCAGTGAGTGGCAGATGAGCCCGGGCCTGAAGCTTTTACACGCAGCCCCAGCGGGCCAAGAGAGATGGCCAGACACAAGGGTGCTAATGCCTGGGACAAGATGGGATTCCTAAGGGTAAGGTTCCTCTCCTGGAAAAGTAGTTGACAACACCTCCCCCCACCCCCCACCCGCCCCGATTGTGACGAGATGTGGCTGGTGTCCCGCGGGCAGCCTGAAACTCGGACCGTGGTGGGCACCCAGCCATGTTCCATGGCTGTCCCTTCCGCCTCAGGGAGCGCAGTGACACGTCTCCTCCTGGGGTTTCAGTTCCTTCCTCCTTCCTCCCTCTTTGCTTCTCCCTGTCTCCCCAGTTTCCCCCTTTTTTTCCTCCCCATCAACATGTAACCAACAGCTTTCCTATGGGTGTTGATTTCCAAACCTCAAGTGGGCACGCGAGTGAATGCATCCCAACACACCCAGCCCTGATAGCTGCTGCAGACGGAAGGGACCATTTGGGGATCGTGACAAAAATCAACATCAATGAAAGAAATAGTCATAATAATGAAACTTACTGCAGTTTGACCCGCACTGTGCCCAGGGACTGTGCTAAATACACTGTCTACTTTCTCTGGTTCAATCTTCCCTCCCTCCCAAGGACCCGGGCACTGTCATTAAGCCCGTTTTACGGACATGAAAACTAGAGCTAGAGAGAGGCTGTGTATCTCGCCCAAGGTCACAGGCTTGTTGAAGCAGGGATTGTGTATTTCCTGTAGACCTGCGAGTCAGCTTGGCCCAGTGCTTGAGTGTCACTGGGTACAGCGGTCAGGGAACACGTCCCTCGGCTAACACTCCCGGCCCCAAGCCTTACCGTAGCCTACCAGCTTTGGAAGCTCAAGCAATGATTGCTCTGAGACTCAGCTGTTCTCATGTGTAGAATGGAGTCAGCACCGGCTGCCGAGCTTTTTTGCAAGGATTCAGATAAAAGTACCCGAAGAGCTTAGTACAATGTCTGGCACACAGCTGGTGAGGATCGCATGAGTTACTGTTGAGTAAAGCCCGGCTCAGAGTACGTGGCTACATGTCTGGCTCTTACAGTGGCTGATATCAGGATTGTCCAGATCACAGAGGAGCCCCCTCGTTGAGGACCCCACGGGTGCCTGGAGACCGTGTGACGGTGCTCACATCAACCACGGTGTGGGTTAGAGCTTCGGCAACACACGGACGCCTTACAGCCCGTGGGTATTGGGGGGGAGGGGCAACAGATTTGACACAAAAAGCTGAATATTCTAGCTTGTCCTGAAAAGCTAGATCTGGTACCCCTGGACACACATTCCCGTAGGTGACTGTCACCTCTTTATAGCTGGTGTGTGTGGGTCCTTCCTGACAGCCTCACTGGGGGAATGTCACTGGCCTGTAGGTGTCGGAGTTTGTAACCCCCGGGGGACGTGCCTGTGGAACATGGAAGAAGGTGTGACTTGCGTGGTCTGAGAAGGGTAAGGAGAGCTTCTAGGAGAAGGTGACATTTCAACAGATTTTCAAAAAAAAAAAAAGGAGACCTAGCATACGAACTTCAGCATAAGATGTATACACCTAGTTGAAAGAACAGTTAAGAAAATGCACCCGCAGTTCGAGAAATTGAGCATTTACCGGTAACTCAGAGCCTTGGTCGACAGCGGGGTCCCCTACCGGCAGCACCAGCCCCTCCCAGAAAACGGAACCCGGTGGCTGGTGTGGCCCGGGGAGCCGAGGAAGGCCGCTCTTGAGGTCCTATGTGCGGTTCTCCCTTGTGCCCCCCCCCAACCAGGAGATTCTCTATCCAATATGTAGCTGACTTTTATCACCTGTGTAGGTATCACCCCAGAATGTCGTTTGTTTAGAAAAGCCGTGCGATTGGCGCCTGGGTGGCTCAGTCGGTTAAGTGTCCGACTTCGGCTCAGGTCATGATCTCGTGGTTCGTGAGTTTGAGCCCCGCGACGGGCTCTGTGCTGATGGCTCAGAGCCTGGAGCCTGTTTCGGATTCTGTGTCTCCCTGTCTCTCTGCCCCTCCCCCGTTCATGCTCTGCCTCTCTCTGTCTCAAAAATAAATAAACGTTAAAAAAAAAAAAAAAAAAGAAAAGCCGTGCGAAGCTGGCTGCATGGAGAAGGGCCAGCTGCAGGCTGGGTGCTGGTTCAGCTTCCCTGCGAGCTCCCTGGAAGGAAAGTCAGGTGAGGGCACCCCCGCAGGGCATCTGGAGGGGCCCCACCACGTGACCAGGTCGCCAGGTCAGGAAGTGGCTGCCCTTTTGGGCTCGCAAGCTCAGGAACGGGTCAAGGCAGAACCTTCCAGGGGTAAAATGGGTGTCTCTGCTGGCCCCAGACCCTGCCTGGGAGAGCAGGAAGCAAGTTCATGGTCAAGAGCAAGTATGAAGCAAGTCAGGCTCCCCACGCCAGGATCTCGACCGTGGGGATCTTAAGGGATGACACCCTCAACAAACCGCCCCGGAAGCCCCGGGATGGGGACAGAAGCAGTGAGACCCAAACTTCCACGGTTTTCTCCTCCTTCTCTCCTAACCTTGTGGCGGTATTTTCTTTAAAAATCCCTTTACGGTAAGTTAGTGGGATTTCTTTTTTAAGGGAGTGAAATCAGAAGTGTGTGCTCAGCTTGCCCTCTTAACCCAGAGCTCCTTGGCCAGGCCTCTGGACAATACAGAGGTTTAGAAGGGCACTGAGGGACGGGGTCCTATGGGGCTGGAGCTTTCTAAGAGGAGAGGGGTGGGGTGTTGGTCTCTCAGGGCTGCCGTAACCAAGGGCCACAAACTGGTGGCTTCCAACGGACACACATTCAGTTCAGTTCAGTTCAAAGTAGCAGCAGGAGGGGCACCTGGGTGGCTCAGTGGGTTAAGCGTCCGACTTCGGCTCCGGTCATGATCTCGCGGTCCGTGAGTTCGAGCCCCGTGTCGGGCTCTGTGCTGACAGTTCAGAGCCTGGAGCCTGTTTCAGATTCTGTGTCTCCCTCTCTCTCTCTGACCCTCCCCCGTTCATGCTCTGTCTCTCTCTGTCTCAAAAATAAATAAAAAACGTTAAGAAAAAAAAAAACAACAAAGTACCAGCAGGGCCCGCTCTGGGGCTCTGGGCTTGTAGCTCCCTCACTCCTACCTCTGCCTCCGTGGTCACATGACGTTCCTCCTGTGTCTGTGTGTCCTCTCCTCTTCTAAGGACATCAGTTAATGGATTCAGGGTATACCTGAATATGAACTTAACCTCCCTGATTACCTCTGGAAAGACACTATTTCTGACTAAGGTCGCATCCTGAGATTCCAGGTAGGCCTGAATTCTGGGGGTCCCGTTGAACCCACTACCGATGGCGTGGCTGGAACCCAGGGAGTGCCATCAGGAGGTGCTGGAAAGCCGGCGAAGGGCTGTGACCACCCCACCCCCCTCACCCATCCCGACACTCTTGAACCTCTGTGTCTCTTTGTCGGTGATGAACATCCGGTCCTCCCGGGCTCACGCCAGCCCTCGGGCAGAGCCGTTCCGACCAGCCTTGAGGGGCTCCCCCCAGGCCGCCCAGGCCGAGCATCCCCGTGGCCTGTCGTGACCTGTGGATGCATCCGTCTCTGTCCTTGAACAGGAGCTCTTTGGGGATAGAGGCAGCTCTCGTTCCATTCCGTATCTTCTGCTCCCAGCAAGGAGGGCACAGGGTGGAAGTTGACAAGGGGGGTTTCCCAAAGAGGTCTTTTCTTTCCTGCATTCGTAGGAGCGCAGCTTTTCCAGGTCAGAGATCCTTTGCGGTCCCTCTCTGAAGTGAAACTCGTTTCCAAATATGGTTCCGTCCCTCGGCCACCACGAGAAGGGCCCGCACGCCCCTGTGAATCGAGCCCCCAAATCCCCACCTGCCTCACCTCCCAGCCGGCAGCCCCACATCCCGGCTGTCTGCGGCTGGACCTGTCCACGTCAACCCTCCTCTGATGACAGGCCCCACGTTTCCAAGACAAGGCACGGTCATAAAATCAACTGTCCACAGCCATTTAGGTCCAGGCATGGTTTATGCCAAATCTGGCCTCCAAATTGACAGTTAATGAGGGAAAATGACGAGGGGGGGGGTGTTAACAGACACAGGCTCAAGGTAATAAACAGGCCATTAAAGCTGGGTAGTAAACAGCTTGCCAAAGACCATTTATGAATTTATTTATTTTTTTGAAGGGGGAAAAAATTAACCAACAAGGCTTGTCTCCTTTGGTGACTGGGTCTGACTGGCAATGGGGAGAAGTGAGGGATTCCTTGCGGGGGCAGAGCCGGAGAGGAGGTTGAAGGGCCGTCCTAGGAGACTCCCCTCATGTTGGGATGTGCAGATGTGTGGCTGGGACCAGGGGCCTGGGCAGTGGGCTAGCTGCGGTCTCCTGCGGACAGATCTCTGGTCCCCACTGTTCCCGTATGTCCTTGGATGCAGTGTGTGGTGTCCGGAAGGCTGTCACTGATCCTAGGTCTGCCCTCTGTCTGATGCTGGGATCTAGAAGAAGTAACCAAATTTTTCTGGCCTCAGTTTCCCCCACTGCAAAGATAAGAGCGGACTCCACTCTCTCTTCAAGGCCTTGTGGTGAGTTATATAGTGTCCCCACCTCCCCCAGTTCCTATCCCTCCTGGGACCTCAGAATGCCACTCTGTTTGGAACTGGGGTTGCTATAGAGGTAATGAGTGCCGATGAGGTCATACTGGAGTGGATGGGCCCCAATCCTGTATGACCGGTGTCCTCGAGAGAAGACAAGACCCAGAGACACGCACAGGGGAGAAGGCCGCGTGGAGATTGGAGTGATCTGTCCAGAAGCCAAAGAGTGCCGGCCACCACCAGAAGCTGGGAGAGGCCAGGAAGGACCCCCTGCTGGAGGCTCAGGGGACGCCGGGCCCCGCTGACACCTTTAGTTCAGACTTCCGGTTTCTGCAACTGTGAGACAACGCGTTTCTGTCCCATCATTCGTGGTGCTTTGTGCAGGCAGCCCCAGGAAGCTACTGTAGGCCTCCAGCTCTAAAATCTTCTACGTGGGGTGCATGCACCTAAAATCCTCCCCAGATAAAAGTGATTTTCTGGAGGACAGGGAGAGAGCATTTGCATATACCTGTGGTTCTCCATCAAGGGCGATTTTGCACTCAGGACCGCAACATCCGGGGACGTTTTGGGTTGTCACAACTGGGGGATGGGGTGCCGCGTGCTCCCGGTGGGTAGGGGCCAGGGGGGCTGCTGAACATCCCACGATGCGCAGGACCGTCCCCGCCACAAAGAATGACTCAGGCCAAAATGGTGATAGCGTCCAAGCTGAGCGCCGCTGGCCTACATGAATATTGATTCCGAGCGCTGTTGCATGGAAACTGAGGCACGTTAACATCGTCAAGACTTTATTTGAGCATACGTCGATTTGAACCGGGCAGGTACCCTGAAAGATGTTTCAAATGGCACTGGAGCTGGGGCAAGGTTTCCATAGAGAAGACGGTGAAGCAAAGCAAAGCAAAGCAATTATGTGCTGGGTCACAGCATAAGCAGTTGCCTTGTGTGGGAAAGCCTCCACTGTTTGTGATTGATTGTTTCTAAGGTCCGTTGTCTTTTTTTTTTTTTTAATGTTTATTTATTTTTGAGAGACAGACAGACAGACAGACAGAGCATGTGCAGGGGAGGAGCAGACAGAGAGGGAGACACAGAATCCGAAGCGGGCTCCAGGCTCTGAGCTGTCGGCACAGAGCCTGACGCGGGGCTCGAACCCACAAACCGTGAGATCATGACCTGAGCTGAAGTCGGACGCTCAACCGACTGAGCCACCCAGGCGCCCCCTACGTTCCATTTTCTTGGATTCAAGTGCCCTGACCGTGGCTTAAGTTTTGGTTTGCTTCCGTAACTACCCAGGCGTTAGGGCCACCGCAGTGTCCTGGGATCGTTTAATTATGCTAGCAGCCCCGTCTGGCCACACTGCCTTCAGAGCCCACCCAGGAGACCCGATGCCCGTGTCCGGTGTCCAATGCCCAGTGCCCAGTGCAGGCTACCACGGTGTGCAGTGATGTGCCCATTGCCAGAGGCCTACTGATAGAGCGTCTTGGAGACCCGCCTTTTGGAAGGTACCCCCCAAGAGCGGGTTGGGTGGGGGAGGGTGTGCATTAGCTGGCGGGCTAATTTAGATAAAGCGGATCATATTATATGGCAGAGCTGAATGATTCTGTCACGATTATAACCGTATTCAGAAGGTCACTGCTGGTCAGTTTCCATGGTGTTGCATCAAAGCACGTGGGGTAGACATCAGAGCATCGTTCACTCTACTCTTCGACTTTGCTGGCTGGGATGGTGTATCACCTGCACCCCCCCCCGCCCCCACCACCCCCCAGCCCCGTGCATCCCTGGCCCGCACTAGCCTGGCACAGGGGTCTGCTTTAATGGCACCCACCTGCCCCCTGGTGCCTCCCCTCTGATGCATCCTCCTACCCCTGTACCTTCTCCTTCCTCATCCATTGGGCCCCCGTGTTTCAGGAATGGCTTCGGGAATGGCTTCTTGGTACGGCAGCTGCCCTGTGGCTTCTACAAGTCCCAGAAGCTGCAAGCTGCCGTCGCTCATTGGTAAAATGTGGCCCAGCACAATAGGCAGACTTCTCAGGGCTCCGTGAGGTTAAAAGGCGATCCAGCAAAATAAAACACTAGCCCGGTGCCCGGCACTGAAGACACGCATCAGAAACCCCCAGATGCCTGCTTTACACCAGCGTCCCGGAGACAGAGCCAGATTTTTTTTGTTTTGTTTTGTTTTTTTCCTCCCAAAGCACTGGCTGAGAGGCAGGCGGACACTAGCTGGGTGGCTTCTGGTTAGGGACTGGTCCCTCTGGGCCTCCGTTTGTACAGCTGTAAAATGGGACTCATGCTTTGGGAACATGAGATAAATGCTCAGCAGCTTTCCTGAGGTTCTACACTCATTCTTCTGTCTCTCTCCACGTTCTAGTCCGGGGCCATCTTTCCTGCTATTTCCCGAAGAAATCTGGGGTCTGGCTAGGAGAAGAGCAGGGCTCCCTGAGTGCCTGGCCACTGACGCCTGGAGGAAGCCACATCCAGGGGAAGCACATCCAGGCCTAGATTTTAGGATGTCACCCAGAGGTAATAGTACCCAAGTTTCCCAGTTTTATAAAACTTCCCAGTTTTATAAAGGGAAGCCTGAGGCCCACACAGACAGTGCCCTACCCCCCCAAGGTCATCCACCAGGTCAGAGCGAAGCATCAGCTTCTTCCTCTTTTCCATACACAATGCTGCCAACTTCACCCCGTAAGTGCTTGTGACCTCTCAAGGTCACCAGGCTCCGTGTGAGGCCTGTGGACAGGTGATTCTGAGTCTGCCCTCTCCGCTGAGTGGGTTGAATGGTGGACCCCCAAAAGATGTGTCCGAGTCCTTCGGACAGATCTCTGGAAAAAGGTTCTTTGTAGATATAATTACGTTAAGAGCCTCGAGACGGGGTTATCCTGGCTTATCCGGGGGAGCCCTAAACCCAGAGGCAAGTGCCCTTTCAAGAGACAGAAGAGGAGGAGAGAGAAGAGGAGAAGCCGTGTGTAGATGGAGACGGAGATTAGAGACAGGGACCCTTGTCCCATTTTACAGGAGAGAAAACTAAGGCTCAGAGGCCAGGACGAAGTGGAATTGGAAAGGAACCTAAATTGCTCCCGGCCTGTGCTCTTGACCTCAGTGCTGGGCTGTCAGACACGGGGAGCCATTCAGCACTCCTCTTTGGCCCTCTCTCTCTCTCTCATCAAGCCAGCTTCTTCCGGAGACCTTGCCCAGGGCAGCAGCTTTGGCGAAGGAATTAACAACAGCACTAACAAGGAACTTTTACCAAGCAGCTCCCGTGTGCCGAGCCCCGTGCAAAGCATATCCGTGCATTAGCTCATTTCTTCTTGTCACAGCTCTATAAAGCAACGACTGTTATCATTAGCCTATTTTACAGATGGGAAAGTCGAGGCCTGCTTGGGGAGGGTCATGATCTCAAGGGCCCTGTTTTTCCTCGAGCGCCCCTGAGGGGCACGGGCGATTGGCCGGAGCGTGTGTGCACACGGCTTGAGTGGGTTTGTCCAACTCCGCTTCTGGGCTCTTGGCGCCTTGTGTTAACGATCGGGTTTTGCTTGTTGGTTTTCACACACGAGCACGGGAGCTCCCTGAGGTCAGGAACCTGGGAGTCGAGTGTCGAGTCTCCGTCGCTGATGAGGATGAGCTCAGGATCCGCAGAGGGACCGTCACAGGTCTCTGTCTCCCCCGCTGGACTGTGACTGTCCGGGGTCAGGGCTTGACCCTGGACCCCAGCGTCCAGCGCATACGGAGACCGAGCGCGTGCACAGGCCGTGGTTAGAACATAACGGTGATGGAGAAGAAGCCCAAGGGGAAGTCCTCCTGAAGCAAATACCCCCATTTCTGGGCCTGATCTATGTGAGTGAAAATGGTATTTAATCGGCTAAAACCAGAGCTGTCATCACCTAATCAGAGAGCCTGAAAATAGATTTTCGGCACCTTGCGCCTCTGCTCTGCAACAACGGTGCAGCTGCCCGGGGACACCGGGGCTGTTGGAGACATCAGCAGGCGTCCGTCTGTCTGGGGAGCAGCTGGAGATTTGGTTATTCGATCAGGGGAGTCCGCAGCATGGAGGAAGCTCGGGGTGCTGAGGGGGCCTTCATTTCCGGTCAGGCCGACAAACTCATTTGTTACTTTTGCCTAAATAATGGCCATCATTGTTCCCTTGGGTCCAGCACTTTATCGTTTGCAAAGCGCTTTCCCACTCACAATGTGTCCAAGACGGGGTCGGGCGGGATTATCACCCACGGGATCGTCAGGCGGGACTGTTAAGGGAGAGGGAGCGGAGGCTCGCGCCAGGCAGCGCGGCCGTGCATCTTCTGGTTCCTCAAAAGGCCAAGTTCAGCATCATTTTCCACTTGCAGGCACACCCTTCCTACCTACAGGGCTGCTAGAACGTGCCCTACACAGGTCTGGGAAGTCTAATGAAGTCATCCTTGGGACCCCTTCTCACCCCCCGTCACCATTCTTGGTCACCCCCTCAGGCCCAGCTCTCCCAGACTCCAGGAGTCTACACTGTCCACCCTCTGCCTGGTGTAATATCTGTTTTCCTTCCCAGCTCTCGTGCCTGTGAGGCTCAGCTCAAGAAGCCCCCTGCCCAGGAAGCTCCCCTGACCCTATGGGCCGGCGGTGTGTGTGTGTGTGTGTGTGTGTGTGTGTGTGTGTGTCTGTGTGTGTGTGTGTGTGACCTTCCTCTGCACTCCTTTCCCAATCAGATTCTAGAACCTTCTCCCGAGGCCGGAGGTGGAGGTGGACTACACTTTGGCAGAGATCGAGGGCTATGTGGAACTGGATGGCATATGCAGGGGGTTTCAGTGAAGACAGCAGAATGAAGGATGGGGCTCCGAGGGGTGGGCGGGGCTAGCAAAGGAGGGGAGCTGTGAGGACTGCCAGGTCTGAGGGCACAGGGTGGGGAGCAACTCAAGAGAGGGCTGCCCGTGGCGTTGGCCAGAGGCCACCCAGCAGGGAGTGAGCATGAGCGGTGAACAGCACCCCCTTTCTTCTGCCTCTGGTCTCCCACCCCTGCTTCCCCCTGTCCAGACCCAGCAGAGAGCCAGAGGCCGCGGAGTCTGGGTCAGGTTCTCCACGCGGGTCAGCCTCAATATGAACGTGGTCTTGGGCAGCCATTTTCTCAGGCCACTGGGAGGTCTGAGCCCTGGTCCCCTCCCACTTTCACTGTGTGGCCTCGGGCCTGTCGCTTCTGTATTCTGGGCCAACCTGCATAGACTGTGCTAAGATGCCAGCCTATTAACCTCTTCTCTCAGCCCTACGGCTGTCCGGCCAAGGGAAGACGGGGGTCGCCGTGGAGGTGCCGGTCCAGCCCCCGGCTCCAGATGCTCCCCGCCCTTTGAAGCTGCCAAAGGCTAAGACGGATGGAGTAACAAAGGTGCGGGGTGGCCCTGCGTTTGTTGGTCTATGAATTGTATGTTCTCCTGACATGAATGGAGGTCGCGGATGATGGGAACCCAAGACGGATGCAGGGAGGCTGGAGGGAGGGATGGGTTGGGATGGGTTCATCGTGTACCCGCAGCCCACCGATCAGGCCTCCGTGGCCAAAGGGGGCAGGTGGGTGATGAGCCACAGTCTGTAATCCTTGGGGAGCTTTGCCTGGCTCCTCTGTACCTCTCACTTTGGGTGGGGGCACCGGGTATGACCTCCGGGAGGAGAGATGTAGTCTGTCCCCAAAGGTGACCGTGTTCTCAAGAGGCCTCCGTGCCCTACTTCCTACACCAGCCCCATGAGGCCAGCTGGAGAGGAATGCTCTCACTCCCATCATAGCCACGGGCTCCTGTAGGTAAGCGCAGGGCTGGCCTGCTCTTTCTGCGAAATGCTGCCGCTGGGGGTCATTTGTCTTCTACCTTGAGAGCCTGGCGCGCTCCTGGCACCTGGGAGGGGATCAGGCCGTGTTTCGCAAACAGGCACACACAAGATCCACTTGGACTTCGCTTGTGTATGGCCAGGCCCTAAGAAACAGCTGTCTGTCATTTCCCTCACCTTTTGTGTCTGGTGTAAGAAAGTGGTCCAGGTCCAGGTTCATTGTTCTGCACGGCGCTGTCCAGTTTTCCCAGCGCCACTTGCTGAAGAGACTGTCTTTATTCCATTGGCTATTCTTTCCTGCTTTGTCAAAGGTTAGTTGGCCGTACGTTTGCGGGTCCATTTCTGGGTTCTCTATTTTGTTCCATTGATCTGAGTGTCTGTTTTGGGGCCAGTACCATACGGTTTTGATGATTACAGCTTTGTAATACAGCTTGAAGTCCAGGATTGTGATGCCTCCAGCTTCGGTTTTCTCTTCCGAGATTGCTTTGGCTATTCGGGGCCCCTCGCCGTGAATCCAGCTTGCAACAAAGCCTACGCACCTGCCCCACTGCCCCATGGCAACACAGCCGCCATTTTGTAGCCAATCCCCAGACATTCTTTGGTGGTTGAGAAGGGTAGCAGCTGAGTTAAAAGAGCCCCAACTGCATCCCCAACCAGGTCCAAGGGGAGGGATTTGCTATCCTCAGGGTTTATTATTCCTCCTGAATGTTACTATCACTACTGATAATAGTTATCACTTCCAAAGGCTCAGAGAGGTCGGGGGACTCAGCCCTGCTCACTCAGGTAAAGAGCAGCCTCAGCATAGACTCTGCTGACCGCCGCCACCACTCCCTCCCCCTCGTCAACCCCAGTCCCTTGGTTCCTCTGTCATCTTCGGAGAAGACACCCCCTCTGTCTGTCTTCAACTTCTTGTCATATTCCTTCTCAGTCCCCTTTTCTGGCTCTGGGTTACCTTCTACCTCCATCCGCGGGCACTCTGAGGAGTCGAGGATCGTTCTCCCGGGCACCTTGTCATCTTGATGACCTGAGCTGCCATTGCCTTCTGCCTGGTTGGTTCATTGTTGTCGTGGCCCTGAACTCGCAGCTGGCTCCTTGGGCAGTGTCCTTGGGGAGATCCCACATCTTTGCAGTGTCTGTATGTATCCGAAAGCTCCCTTGTCATCTTCCCACCAAAATCTGTCCCCTTCTTCACCTTCCAGACGGTGCTATTAGCTAAAAGCTTTTCTCCCTTTACTCAGTGGGGACGGAGGCTGGTGGCGCTAGGACTTGAACCCAGGGTAGTCTGAGTCCAGAGCTCAAGCTCTAACTCACTCCACGAGAGGGGCAAACGCATTATTATGAGAGAATTAGTTGTTTTCTTTAAACAACAGATGTCTCGGGGCGCCTGGGTGGCGCAGTCGGTTAAGCATCCGACTTCAGCCAGGTCACGATCTCGCGTTCTGGGAGTTCGAGCCCCGCGTCGGGCTCTGGGCTGATGGCTCAGAGCCTGGAGCCTGTTTCCGATTCTGTGTCTCCCTCTCTCTCTGCCCCTCCCCCGTTCATGCTCTGTCTCTCTCTGTCCCAAAAATAAATAAACGTTGAAAAAAAAAATTTACATTTAAACAACAGATGTCTCTATATATACTTTTTGAAGACTTTCCATCACTTGGCTTCCCCTACAATCATGCCGCGGTGTCCCCACTGACGTTCTCTGAGGCTGCTACAAAGAGAAGCCTCGTGCTTGGAGCACAACATTGAGCCACACAGCACTCGCACCCTGGTATTAAGCTGAGTCATGCCAGGTTTTATGTTTCCAAAGCACTGAGAAGCAACTTGGTTGGCATTTCCCACCCTCGGGACCACTATCAGAGCCTCCAGCCTCCTGAGCTGGGGATTCAACCTGCCTTGCGTTTATATTTGCCCCAGATGTATATTTCTTAGCATCCGGACCCTGTTCTGAGCTCTGGGGGTGCAGTGGGGAACCAGACACATGAGGTCCTTGCCCTCATGCGGTGACACACAACTGGAGGAAACAAGGAAGGGTCACGTCAGAGGGCGACAGCATTTGAAGAGAATAAGATGTGTTCATGATATAATGATGAAGGTGGGAGGCCGTGTTCGCTGGAGTGGTTAGAGAAAGCTTCCTCAAGGAGGGTGCCGTCCAAAGGGCGAGAAGGAGCCACGCATGGGAAGAGATGGGAGAAGAATAAATGCAAAGGCCCTGAGGAGGCCTGTGTGGCCGAAGCAGGATGCATGGGGGCAGTGGGATTGGGAGGTGAGGTCAGAGGGGCAGGCAGGAGCCACATCACTCTGGGCCTCGAAAGCCGCGTTAAGTAGTCTGAATTTTGTTCTAGATCAGTGGGCATGCATCTTATTGTGTAAGCCATGGATGCAAGCCTCTGACTGCTCTCTACTTGAGCCATTTCTCGGGGCTGTGTTTGCAGTGAGTGAGCCGGAGACATGAAGGGATGTCCCCTTCATGACGGAGAGCAGCTTTATTCCCTGCTTGCTATGAAAGAACAGGTTCCCCAAGCTCAGGGGTTCTCTCTTGTAATACAGACCCACCGAGCGTGCAGGCATCCATCTAAGCCATCCATGTCACCCCTGCGGGAACTGGGGCTAAGGGACCTTCGGCGAGCATGTTGGCACTTCCCACTGCATTTGTTGTGAGTGACGAAGTCTATTGTCTCTGACCCAAGAGTCTCGTGTCTCCGGTCATCGTCCAAGAGACCAGCATGATTTGTCAGCTTTCACACGAGCGAGAGCTCAGCCCCTTCGTGGTTCTTGACTTTTGGCACTTGGGAGGACAGGGTACGCGTGGAGAGGAAGAAGGAAAAACAGTCCGGAGGCTCTTGCAGGGGTTCAAATGAAAGATACTGGTGGGTCAGCCTAGGAGCCGGTTAGTGGAAATGGAATACAGCCAATGGATTTGGGATTTAATTTGGAGGTGGAGTTGTAGGAAGTTGTCTTGCTGAAGGGTGTGGGAGATGAAGGGAAGAGAGCAAGTAAAGGTGCCCACAGGTGTGGCCGCACAGCTGTGTGGCTGAGGGTGCCACTCTGAGATGGGAAGGCTGGTAGAGGAGGAGTTTGATGGGGTCTGATTCAGCCCCGTTACGTCTGAGATCCCTGAGAGATACAAGGTGAGAGAGTGAGGGTCTAGAGGTTAGGAAGACTCCTGGTAGGGGATGTGGGGACTCAAGATTGACAGCATGCATGCGCTACGGAGGGCCATGCGATGGATGTCGGTTCCTCCCGGCCACGAGCTGAGTCCTGTGCATATCCCCGCGGAAGCTCCCACATACTCCGGGTGGCCCCCAGCCCTCCCTGAATTCCTAGCCGATACCACTCTTTCTGCACTGCCCAGAGGACGGCACATCATAAACTAGAGGAGGTGTCTGGAGCCAACGACCGGCCTTCGGAATCCTTGAAATCTGGACTTAACCACCTCTTCTCAGTGTGCCATTGGGCAGATGACCTGGCTTCTTTAGGCCCCGTTTCCTAACTCTATAGAACAAGAATAATAGTACTCACCTCTTGGGTTGTGCTGTGGATTAAATGAGATACTTCCTGCGAAGCATTTTGTACGGTGCCTGATGCATTATAAGTGGGCAGTGACAGTGGCTGCTGTGTCTGTCCCCTCCTTCATTTCATTCAGCGGCGGCTTATCTGGGCCAGGCACTGTTCTAGGCTCTGCAGACACAGCAGCGAACAAAACAGGAAAGAGGAGCTTACATTCTCATGGAGGGGGCCAGACTGGGAATAAATAATCAAATGGAGAACAGCAGAGCAGGGTGTGGTGGGGCCGGTCCTGTGCCACCCAAGATGTCCTTTCAGAATGGCAACCTGTGTTCCCCATTGCAGGGAGGGTGGGCTGCCAACAGCTCTCACCTGAGTCTCTCTCTGCTGATTGCTGTCATTCAGGCTCACACTCACTTCCCAAGGGCATCTGCAGTCATCCTCCCATCTGGTTGATGTGTGTGTGTGGGGGGGGATAAAGGCTGTGGCTCAGTTTGGGTCAATTCTGAAGGGTTTATGAAGCCTTTGTTGGGCAGTGGGGTCCAAAAGTTTTGCGTGTCATCCTTGCACCGGGCCATGCTAATCTCTGTGTGGTTCCAATTTTAGTATGTGTGCTGCTGAACTGAGCACAGAGTCCAGAAGTTTTGGATGGATGGATGGATGGATGGATGGATGGATGGACTGATGGATGAATGGATGGGTGGATGGATGGGTGGGTGGATGAAAGGATGGAAGGATGGATGGATGGATGGATGGATGAAGGATGGATGGATGGATGAGTGGATGGATGGATGGATGAATGAATGGATGGATGGATGGATGGAAGGATGGATGGATGGATGGATGAAGGATGGATGGATGGATGAGTGGATGGATGGATGGATGGAAGGATGGATGGAAGGATGGATGGATGGATGGATGGATGGATGGACGAAGGATGGATGGGTGGATGAGTGGATGGATGGACGAATGGGTGGATGGATGGATGGATGGATGGATGGATGGAAGGATGGATGGATGGAAGGATGGATGGAAGGATGGATGGATGGATGGATGGATGGATGGATGGATGGAAGGATGGATGAATGGATGAAGGATGGATGGATGGATGAGTGGATGGATGGACGAATGGGTGGATGGATGGATGGATGGAAGGATGGATGGATGGAAGGATGGATGGAAGGATGGATGGATGGATGGGTGAATGGATGGAAGGATGGATGGATGAATGGATGGACAAACAGATGGATGAGTACCTTGGCTTGCTGTATTTAAATTATTCACCTGAACTCCCTTCTCTTTATTCTTCCTTGTCGACATGAAGCAAACCTCTCTGCCCTTCAGCACATGGTACTGTGCTGTTCACAGGCTTACTCTGCTACTGGCCAGTCTTTTCCCCATTAGCCATTTGACGAGTAGCATGATAGCATGGAACATGCACTAGCTGTGGACTCACAAGGACCTAGGCCTAAACTTGACTCCGCCATTCTGCCATAGCAGATCTGCTGTGCATCTTAAATTTCTTTAAAAAAATTGTTAAGTGCTTACCTAATCCAACGCACCTAGTCTATGCCCACTGTAAGTCATTTCTCTCCTCTCCTTCCCTCTACCCTGATCTGCTTCTGTCATTCCATGTTGTTCCATCCTGAGTTTCCATTCTGAGAGCAGGCAGCCACTAAAACTAAAAACCATTATGTCTTTGCGTCCTGCTTCTTTGTGAAGACGTCGTGGGTAAACATGTTGATGTTTAGTTTTGGAAAGGATGTTTAGTTTCAGAAGTGAAATCAGGATTTGGGAAAATAGAGGACTCAGAGGCACTATCCACAACGTATAAGCCATTGCTGGCACTGAGCTACCCGGCAGATGAGGTGAAAAGGGAAATGTGATCAGTTGCACAGCTCTTATCATCAGAAAAGGGAAAATCCACCAGTCATCCCGGGAGATCAGAAATGGAGCATACTTCATGCAACAGAAGACATTAAATCCCATAGCCTTCTAAATTTCTTCAACTGAAAGAATTTTGGAATGCTCTATTTGCCTGTTCCTAGGTAGAATTTCTACATAAAACCTAGACTGAGTCAGGGGAAGGGGAGGGTTGGAAAGAAGGCACATAGATGCTGCGAAAACGTTATTATTATTACACATAGCAATGGGGCTTAAACTAACATCTCTGATCCGCAGTACCTCTTGTGGAGAAATGAAACGCATATGCACACTGGCCGGAAAAATGCTTTCACCTAATTGCCTGTGGATGAAGCACTTTATTTATAGACATCCAGAAGGAAATTTGGCTCCCTGCTCTATAATACGGTAGGGAACAGGGCCAGGTAGCTGCTGGCTCCGGGACACTCTGTGTTCCGTATGGCAGGAATGTGGAACCACTTTCCATGTAAACACAGTGGGTTCTTCTCTTTTTCTTTCTTATACTTTTCTTTTATTTATTTATTTTTTTTATTTTAGAGCCCTTTGAAGAAGAACGCACTTAACCACGAACGCAAGGGATTAGTCACCCCCTCTGTGCGGTTGGGTGGTGGGGTTTGAGGCGGAGGGACTGCCAGACCTCACTTCTCTTCCTCACGTTTTAATAAGCTCCCCGGGAGATCAGGACGAGCGAGTCCACGCAGCTCCCAGATCCGGAGACCATGCAGAAGGCAATCTGACATTCTCACTAGTTCTCTGGGGTAAAGGGGAGTGAAGATTGGGGACATTGCAGAGAATCTAATAACTGCCCAATCCGTGGACTCTTCCCAGTGGGGAGGTCCCCTGGGAGGGAGACCTTTGCTCCAGAGTGCACGGCTCAAGGGCAGGTCGCCGGCGGGGAAGCCAGAGAGAACTGTGGAATGCGGGCTGGGGCAGGCTCTGTTCCCAGAAGGAATGGGAGCTGGGATTTGGGCCACAGCTCAGGTTTCCTCAAACGGGGCTTGAATCCACAGAGGTCTGAGCAGAGCAGGCCGAGGGTGATAACAGAGAGCACGCAGACAGTGCCTTACAATGCACAGGATGCTCTCGGCTACCGTCTGGCCTGCGTTTCTGCTCAGCAAACTGACGGTGCACCTGCCGTGTGCCAGGCGCACACACGATGGACCGGCTTCCGGGGGAACAGCAGCAACCAGCGTCCGCTGGTTCCACCTGCAGATAAGAGCCACACGCCCCTGAGTTCGCAGCCTCCATGCCACCACTGTGGCCCACACCTCCGTCTCCCGCACATCACCCGGTGCTTGCAGTGGCCTCGGGACCGGTCCCACCCCCCCCCCCCCCCCCCCGTGGCATCCGGCCGTGCTCCTGCGGATTCGTTCTCCACGAGGACCCCAGGGGATCCTTTTCAAGGTGAGTCAGATCAGATCCCTCAAAAGTGAGTATGAACTACACCAAGTAAGGGAACAGGGAGCATGTCATCTGCCTACAGCCCTCCCAGAGCCTGGTGATGGTTAGTTTATACGGCAGCGTGGCTGGGCTCCAGCACCCGGATGTTCAGTCGAACACGAATCCGGGGTTGCTGTGAGGGTCTTTTGTAGCTGCGGTGAGCCCCCACCGTCAGCCGACTTCAAGTAAAGGAGATTGCCATCAGTGATGTGGTGGGCCTCATCTAAGCAGCTGAGAGCCTTAAGAACAAAAACAGGTTTCCGGAGAAGAAGAAGAAATTTTTGTCTCAAGACGGCTGCGGGAACTCCTGCCTGGGTTTCTAGTCCTCTGGTCTGCCCTATGGATTTTGGACTAACCAGCCTCTGTAATCACGTGAACTAGCTCCTTGAAATAAACCTCATTACGCACGTGCACACACACACACACACACACACACACACACACACACCCTATTAGTTCTGTTTCTCTGGAGAGCCCTAACGGATGTAAGCCTTCTATGTTTTTCAGAATAAACACCCACATCTTTACAGTGGTTCCCCAGGCCCCGAGCTCTCTGTGTCCCCTCCCTACGACCAACGAGCTCCTCCTCCCTCGCTTATCGCACTGCAGCTACACCTGGCGTTTTCTTACACCGGGCCTTTGCACCTGCTGTTTCGTCTGCCGAGCACACCCTTCCTCCAGATGTCTACACTACCTTACTTCACTTCTTCCTATGGCATCTTCTTCCTATGGAAGGTAAAGTGCCACCTTCCCTGACCACCTAAGCCCTGTATCCTGTCACTCCCTGCTCCTGTGCCCGGCTCTACCTACCCCTCTTGAACTTAGTACCATTGAATGTAACACATGCTTACCGGCATTTTTCTCTTGTTTTCTTTCTCCTCACTGGAGAACGGAAGCAACTTGAGGGCGAAGGCTCTGGTTTATTTTGATGCTCGCTGAGTCCCCAGCACCGAGGTCTGTCTGGCACATGGTAGGTGTTTATCTTGGTTGGCCCAGGCTGCCGTAACAAAGCACCACAGACTGGGTGCCTTAAACAACAGAAATTTACTTTCTCACAGTTCTGGAGGCTGGCAGTCCAAGGTCGAGGTCCCGGCAGTTTCTGTTTCTGGTGAGATCCCTCTTCCCGCCTTGCAGATGGCCACCTTCTCACTTACCTTTAATTACCCCGTGTAAAAGCCCTATCTCTAAGTGCAGTGCCCCTGAAGGGTCAAGGCTTTAACATAAGAATTTGGCGGGTTTCCAATTCAGCCCGTAATAGTGCTCAAAAATGCCTGTTGAATGAATGAAGGGGCAAAAGGAGTCACGTGATCCTGATTCAGAGGACCCTAACGGGCCTGGAAAGTTCGGGAAGCTTCCGGAAGGCAGGACTCCTGAGTTGAGCCTAAAAAGCCACTCCGTGCCGATGGGCATTCTGTTACAATTCTTTCCACTTCACAAATTGGAACATCAAGGCTCAGTGAGTGATGTTCAGCAACTCACCCGAGGCCAGGCCTGAGGACCAGGAAGCCTGGCGTGGGTGTATCAGTGGGAGCCAGTCAGGGACAGAAACCACGCCACGTAGTTGGACGGAGAGGGTTTGAGGCACAAGACGGTTGACCGGGTATAAGGTTGTTAACTGGGCAACTGAAAGGGTGAAACGAGCTAATAAGAAAACTGTTTCCATTTTGGGATGGATATCAAGTGTGATTTAGGTGGTCAAACGTAGCTCTCTTTTCTGTATTAAAAATTGCATGAAAGTAGGAAAAAAAAGTTTGATGAAAGTCTAGAAGGCACGTTCCACGATCATCCAAATGATATTTTTCTGTGGCAGTGTCTTACGCTGTCCACGAAATCGGAAACATAAAATAACAATCTGGATTCTTCAGATCATGTTATTAGGTAGACTAGGAATGATGCTCTGTGTATCTTCGGAATTCTTGCAAAAATACAGGTTGACGTGTCCTCTGACAGATAGAGGAAACCATTTTAAATATTAAGTCATTCGAGGGGGGAGATGTGTTTTTTTTGTTTTTTTTTAATTTTTTTTTTCAACTTTTTTTTTTTTTTTTTTTTTTTTTGGGACAGAGAGAGACAGAGCATGAACGGGGGACGGGCAGAGAGAGAGGGAGACACAGAATCGGAAACAGGCTCCAGGCTCCGAGCCATCAGCCCAGAGCCTGACGCGGGGCTCGAACTCACGGACCGCGAGATCGTGACCTGGCTGAAGTCGGACGCTTAACCGACTGCGCCACCCAGGCGCCCCAGGAGATGTGCTTTTGACCCAGTCTCCTTCCGTCTCCTCCCAGCGAAAGAAAAAAGCGACAAAATGTAAGCCAGGGTTCGTGGCAGCACCTTGTCACAGAAGACCCCCGCCTGGGTGTCAGCTCCCTGATGGCCACGGGGACATCTGCAGGACAGGTGAGTAAAGTGTCTGCTTCTGGAGACAGTGGGTCACTGGAGGTTGTATCATAGTGAATATTCTAGCCCATAGCGAGTGCTATTTTGTGCCGCGTGTTGTAGTTATAGACTCATTCATTCTCTCAGACGGTGGGAAATTAGGCCCATTATGACCCATATTTCGCAGTAAGATGCACTGAGGCTTAGAGAAGTAAAGTAGCCTGTGCAAAGCCGCACAACTGGCGGAGACCCGATTTCAGCCTGGTCTTTGTCACTGTCAGGACTGGAAGGTACCTCAAAGGTTCGGTATCTCACATAGGTCCGCTGAGCTCACGAGGAGCAAGGCGGTGTTCCCAGATATGCACGGTCAATTCCCCCGGCAGCTGGGACCGGGCCGGACCTCGTGATTCTCAGAAAGAAGTTTTGTCGCCCCAGTCCTAAATTTCAAACCTCAATTACATGCTGTAATTCCAATAACGGGGGCTGGGGGAGGGGGTGCAAACAAAATCAGGAAGAGGTCTTGGGGAAAACGGACCACGGGAACTGGATTTGAAGGGCAAGGATCGTCAGGATCTACAACTAAGCACAGGCTGACCCTTTGACCCAGAAATTCCACCCCTGGGTGTCCTTACACCCAAGACAAACGAGTGTTTCCCAAACCCTAAGGAACATGTATAAGAATGTTCATTGGAACTTTATTCGAAATCATCTCCAACCGGAAGCAGCCCAGGTGTCCGTCAACCAGAGAATGGATAAACGAATTGTGGTATATACACGTAATTAAATACTACACGGTAATAAGAAGGAACAAATCATTGATACACAAACATGATGAATTTCGCAAACATAATGATGTCCAAAATGAGCCTTGCCGGCGTTTTTGAACTTCTACTGGACGATTCCGTTTACAGGAAGCTCAAACACTGTCAGAACTCACTGATGGGGAAGGAAATCAGAAATGGTGAACATAGTGGGGTAGAAGGATATTGACTGGGGACGCATGAGGGAGCCTCCTGGGGGCGCTAAACACGTTCTAGGTCTCGGTCATGACGGAGGTTACAGGCCACACGCTAATATTTGTCAAGTTGTACCATAGGGGTTTATGCGTGTCACCTTAGGAAGGTTATATCTGTATTGAACTTTATTCTTAAAAACAAATCAGGGGCACCTGAGTGGTTCAGTCGGTTGAGCATCCGACTTCGGCTCAGGTCATGATCCCACGGTTCCTGAGTTCGAGCCCCGTGTCAGGCTCTGTGCTGGCAGCTCGGAGCCTGGAGCCTGCTTCCGATGCTGTGACTCCCTCTCTCTCTGCCCCTCCCCCGCTCACATTCTGTCTGTCTGTCTCTCTGAAAAATAAACATTAAAAAAAAAAATTTAAAAACAGATCGAGAGCAGGGACCTGGAGCCAGGTCAGGACAAAGGCAGCCCACAGTCACCTCTCCTGCCTGAACACCAAACAACTGTCCTGGCACGTAGAAGAACCCAGTAAATTACCGTTAGAGAAATGGATAGATGAATGGCATCAGTGATCTCACAGGAACAAAACAAAACAAAACAAAACGTACTGGCTCCGTACAGAAGGGAAGGAAATGGAAAATGATGCTAGACAAAACATTCAGGTTAAGACACCGCAAATATCCATTTATCTATCCAATTTGGGGAACGTAAGAGTGCTAGGCAGCCATGATTACGATGCCGGGCCTGGTTTTGGTTGACAAATTAATTTGCCCGGGGTTCGGGAAGTGAGGGGGCACCTCCCTGTATCATCCCACAGGCCAGGCGGGCCCCATCTGATTTCAGGGGAATAGCTGGAGGCCGCCTGATTTTCATGTAGATTGCTCCGAGAGCTGAATGTAAATTGATGTAAATCAGGGAAACAGATCAGTGGCCACGATGCCTCATTCTCCATGGTGGGGCCTCTCCTGTGCGTCGACTGGCCAGTGGCTCGCTGGGTACCTTTCCAATCTGAGCCAGGCAGCCTTCTGGGGGCGGGGCTGGGAGGGGGACCAAGGAAGCCCAGGGGGAGGTCGCATGGGCTCCACGGAGCCCTGGAGGAAACAGGGTCTCCCAGGAAAGATATCTATGACAACCACCAGCGGCGAGGCGCCCTGCGAGGGCCTGGGACACGTCTCAGCTCTAATGGACACATCAAGTTGCAAGGGGAAGATGGTTACGGTTTTTATAAAGGCGATATATGTTCATTGGAGGAAAACTAGCAAATTTAGATCGGCAAGAAGAAAGGAATAACGAGGCCCCCCCCCAACTCCACCAGTCACGAGTAATCAGTTGACATTTGGATGTGCTTCCTTTCAGACCCATTCTAATATACATGCAGCTATGTAGGTCTGGGTAGGAAATTTGCGTTTTCATGGCTTGTCATTTTTAACTGTTTTATTCCTTTGCCTCCACGTAATGAGTTTAGAAACTGAATCAGGATAAATGAGGTTTAGCCAGCGGGTCTTCCATTGGCGCTAATGACGCTTAAGCTACAGGACCCCCCACTGACCCATCACCTTCCAGGGTCCTGTACCTAGATTGGCATTCATAATTTTGTGGTCTTTTCATTAAACAGGGCTCCCCACACCTTCTCTGTGCTCCACAATACCTGACTCCATGCCAGCGTTTGACCGTAAGTCAGCGTTAGGGGTTGAACGGTGTCCCCTAAAAAGATATGTTGAGGTCCTAGCCCCCAATACCGGTGAATGTGACCTTATTGGAAAGAGGCTCCTTGCAGACATAATCAAGTTAAAATGAGATCATACTGGATTAGGGTGGGCCCTGATCGGCATGATGTGTCTACAAGCCCAGGCAGGCTGAGGACTACCAACCAGAAGCCAGGAGAGGCAAGGAAGGATTCTCCCTTAGAATCTTCAGAGAAAGCAAGGCCCTGTGGTCACCTCGATTTCAGATTTTTAGCCTCTAGGACCATAAGAGAAGGGATTTTTTTTTTAATGTTTTATTTATTTTTGAGAGAGAGAGAGAGAGAGAGAGAGAGAGCAGGGAGGGGCAAAGAGAGAGGGAGACACAGAATCCAAAGCAGGCTCCAGGCTCCGAGCTGTCAGCACAGAGCCCGACGCGGGGCTCAAACTCACAGACTGGGAGATCATGACCTGAGCCAAAGTCAGACGTCCAACCGACTGAGCCACCCAGGCGTCCCGAGGATAGATTTTTGTTGTTGTTGTTTTAAGCCATGCAGTTGGTGGGGATCTGTTATGGCAACTCTGGAAAGCCAAGACAGCCAGTGAACCCCAAAGCGTGCTGAGCATCAGAATTACTGGTGACACTGAGGTCACCAACAGGAAACTGCTAGGTGAGCGAGGGCCAGATCAATGGAAGCAAGCATGTTGGTGGCATGTCCTTGGCCCAAGACTGGCCACCTCCTCAGTCTGCACACATCCCTGCTAGTCGGCCTCTGCCTTAAGTAGTGCTGGATTAGAAAGAAACACGTGTTCTTGTTTTGACTTGACTTTTTCTCCCTTGACCCAAGGAAAGGGAAGCAAGTTTACTGAGCACCTGCTAAGCACCAGGCAGTAAGCCCGGTCTTCCCTTCTGTCATTTTTCTGCCTGAATTTCCTGACAGCTCCCTAGGGTAAATAGCGTTATCCCCATTTTACTGATAAGAAAGCTGAGGCTCTGGAAAGTTACACAGCTTGCTCGAAGTCATAGTGAGAAAGCGACAGAGTCAGGGTCTGAGCCTAAAGGATTCTCCCGCCAAAGTGTGTGTCTCCCTTGCTCGTCGAAATGTCAACTCTCGTTTTCCGCAGCCAGAGAGGGAGGCAACTGAATGGGAGGTCCCGGTCCAGGAGAGAGTCTGATGGTTTGTTTCAGGGCCTGATTTGCCCGTGGTCCCACCAGGCTGTGAGCCCCTGGAGAGCAGGATCGGGCAGTCTGATCCCCACTGTTGGGAAGCCAGTGAGCCCGTGGTGAGCACCCAGTGATGAAAGAAGAAACTTCACTTAAAAAAAAAAAAAAAAAAAAACTTCAAATTGGGGCACCTGGGTGGCCCAGGTAAGCGTCTGACTCTTGATTTTGGCTCAGGTCATGATCTCCCCGTTCATGAGATCGAGCCCCGTATGGGGCTCTGTGCTGGCAGCGTGGACCCTGCTTGGGATTCTCTCTCCCTCTTTCTCTGCCCTTCCCTCACTCATATTCTCTCTCTCTCTCAAAATAAATAAACATTTAAAAAAAAACTTCAAATAAAAAAACAGGGCGGTGGAAATGATGACTGTAGAGAAGGATGTAGGGTAATTGGGACTCATGCACATCATTGGCAAGTTACAGCCACTGTGGAAAACACTTCGGTGGTGCCTCAACCGGTTAAATAGAATTACTCCAGGACCCAGCAATTCCGCTCCCAGGTTACCTCCCAAAAAGAATCGGGACAGGCATTCCAGAAAAAACCTTGTATACGAATGTTCACGGCAGCCCTGTCCACAATAGCCAAGGGTGGGAGCAACCCACATGTCCATCGATGCATGAACGGAGAAACGAATGTCCTCTACCCACGCAATGGAGTACTGTTCAGCCATAAAAAGGAACAAAGTGTTGACGCGTGCTACGACACGGATGAGCCTTGGACACGTTATGCTAAATTAAAGAAGCCAATTACAAAAGGCTGCATACCCCGTGATTCCATTTATACGAAATGTCCACATAGGTAGAGTCATAGCAAAGGAATGCAGCCTGGGGGTTGCGAGTGGCTGGGGAAGGGAAGAATGTGGAGCGACTGCTAATGGGTACTGGGTTGCCCCTTGGGGAGGATGGAAATGTCTTGGAACTTGATAATGGTGATGGCTTCACAGCATTGTGATTGTATTAAGGGCACTCAGGTGGACACCTGAAAATGGTTAAGTTATATGTTATGTATATTTTACCGCAATGAAAAAGGCTTTATTTTATTATTATTATTTTTTTAATGTTTGTTTATCTTTTGAGAGAGAGACAGAATGTGAGTGGGGGAGGGGCAGAGAGAGCGAGGGGGAGACACAGAATCCAAAGCTGGCCCCTGACTCTGAGCTGTCAGCACAGAGCCCGATGTGGGGCTCGAACCCACAAACAGCGGCCGAAGCCGGATGCTCAACCCACTGAGCCACCCAGGTGCCCCTGAAAAAGACTTCAAAAATCTTCAGTGGGTTTCTCAGGATGCTGCCGTCTCTCCTCTCTCCCCTTTCTGTCACAGCCAGATTTCTTGGAGGAGCTGTCCCTACAGGCTAACTCCATATGGCCGTCACCCACTCACCTGCTCCGTCCTCCGGTCTGGCTTCGGGCACCTTCGTGATCCTGAAGTTGTCCCACCGGGTCGCCTTTTCACCTCTCTTATCTGGCCTGAGGACATCATCAGACAACACCAAGACACATGCCCGTGTTTTCCCATTTGGGGTGAAGTGCCCTCTCCGAAGACTGTTTTCTTCCTGATACAGCTCCCTTCACATTGGAAACTTCCAGACTGACACCTCAACACTGACCTTGAGCAAGGTTTCGTTCTCCGGCGGGAGAGATGGGGCAGAGCCCAGCAATTATGTACTGATGGCCGTCAACCTAACGCATCCTGGGGACAGAGATTCTTGTCCAGGCAGGCATCAGATGCAGAATATATATTCATAAGCATCAAAAGGTAATTTATACGTGTCTCAAATCACATCCTATCTTTCCCCCCTCAATTTCCCTCTCCTGCAGGAGGTAAAATTAAAGGCTTCGGAATATTACACCTTTTAGTAGTTACCAGGTGACAAGGAATCAAGGTGTCACAGTTATCGACAGACCTGACAGGTTGAACTTGGGCTTGGAATACCCCTTTATCACCGCTACAATCAGGGCGCTTTGTGACCAGGTCCCAGAGACAATAGCAATTAATTTAGGCGTAACACAACCCCAGTGAAAACTCCCACAAACAGTTTTGCCAGGGTACCTCCAGAACCCTTCGGGCTCCCAGGGGTTCAGCTTTGCTGGAGGTCAGAGGTGAGAAGACGTAGGGGGCTCAGAGTCAGGCTTTCCCCCCGAGACAACCTGCCGCACGTCCCGGCTCGGCCGCTTCTCAGCTTTTGTGGCCTTGGACCTCTCGCTGGCTCTCAGAAGTTCGTTTTCCTCCTCTCTGCGGAATGGAGGCAATCCTCGCTCCTACAGCTTGGGGACGTCTCTGGCTTCGCAAGGAACACGTTTCCCCACCTTTGTTACGGGCACGGCACGGACGGTAGGAGGGCGACCCGGCCAGGTGAGTCCTGCCATCCACCGCCACGTGCGTGCTAGAAACGCCACAGGTACAGGACCAAGGCTAGACCTGGCTTCCCGTCAGCCTTTACTGAGTGCTGGTTCATAGTATTTTGAGGAGAACACTTTATCCTTTTTCACCGAGAATTGAGTGGCTGATACAAAGACCCTCCTTGCCCCCATGCACGTGCACAGATGTGCACGGCCTCCCCCATGGTCAACACCCCGCACCAGAATGGTACGTTTGCTACAGTCGATGAAGCTGCCTCGACACATCAGCATGACCCCAAGTCCATACTCTACCTTAGGGAGGGTTCGCTCTTGGTGTTGTGTGTTTAGTGGGCTTGGGATAAATGTGTGATGCCACGTATCCACCGTTACAGTGTCATAGGGAATGGTTTCAGTGCCCTAACAATCCTCTGTGCTCTGTTTATTCCTCTTCCTTCCCTCCATCCCTGGAAACCACTGATCTCTCAATGGCGTCCAAAGTTTTGGTTCATCCAGAACATCCTATGGTCCAAATCAGGTAGAGCATCTAGGCTTCCCAGCTCAGCTTCTTCCACTCAGTAATACGCATCTAAGTTGCCTCCACGTCCTTTCATGCTTTGACAATTCATTCCTTTTTAATATAAGAGTCCATTGTCTAATGTACCACGGTTTAAATCTCTTGTGTATGCATATGTATCCACCATCCAGGTCAAGAGCTAGGACGTCTCTAGCCCACACCAGGCTCCCTTGGGCCCCCTGCCAGTCAAACCCCATGCAGGCAACTGCTTTTCTCTCCTCCATCACCACCAAGAATTGGTTTCTCCGGGTTTGAACTTTGTGTAAATAGACTCTTACACTTATCATCACTCTTTTATATCTGGCTTCTTTCAGTTAACCTTATGTCTGAAAGGTTCATCATACATTGCATGTAGATGAGTTCATTTCTTCATTGCTGTACTGCATAAATGCTTGTCAGTTATGTGCTATAACTTAAAACACAAACGTGTCCTGTGGATCAGACACTGAGCTGGCTACCGGGGAATCCAGACACGTGCCCCCACAGCCCCGGTGCTCAGGGCACGGTTTAAGAGGGGATGGGAACCACCTTGTGTTTCCCCAGCGTGAAGGATCTCATCAAGTGCATCCAAAACAAGGAGAGTATAATACTTTATGGGAACACTGCACGGGAGGCAATGTCATTTAAATACCCTGGGAGCTCTTACAAGGTGCCCAGCCCTCTCTGAGGAGCTGGGAGGTGAGGAAGGTGGCTAGGCTGTGTTTTCTCTTCTTGCGGGGCTAATATGAGGCAGCGGGAGGAAAGACAAGTTGCAAAGGGAAATATGCCATAATAGAGGGGCCACAGCCGACTCTGGAAATCCAGAGGAGGACTCCCCAGCCTGGGGGTTAGGGAAGACGCCTAAAGGGGCCATTGTTTTCAAAATGTGGCCAGCTCTCCCCGGAAGGTTGAGCTTGCCCCCAGCTCCGGAGGATGACTGCTGATTGGTTGGAGCCAAGGAAGAAGCGCCTGTTCTCCACCAGTCACTGGCTCGGCCTTGCGCACGTGATATGTTCTGGCCAATCAGATGTGAGGGAAAGTCAGGTGGGGTGGGTCTAGGGCACAGCGCCTCTAGGAGACCTTTTCCTCACTGCTATAGAAAAGAAAAAGCTTTCTGTGGAGTCCTCTCCCCAATCTTCTGCCTCTGGTCCTCGTCGTGGGTAGGTGACTGTGTGTATTTTGCTCGTTAAACTGCTAGCAGAATTAAGCCGGAAGTCCTTATCTCTGGACTTGTAGCTCTGTGTCGTAGTAAGCCTTTAGTTACCTGCAGGCAAAAGTGTTCCAGTTTATAGTCTCACAGAACAGGATTTTACCTATCTTATTTATCTATCTATCTATCTATCCATCTACCTATTTATTTATTTATTTTTTTTTAATTTTTTTTTTCAACATTTATTTATTTTTCGGACAGAGAGAGAGACAGAGCATGAACGGGGGAGGGGCAGAGAGAGAGGGAGACACAGAATCGGAAACAGGCTCCAGGCTCTGAGCCATCAGCCCAGAGCCTGACGCGGGGCTCGAACCCACGGACCGCGAGATTGTGACCTGGCTGAAGTCGGACGCTCAACCGACTGCGCCACCCAGGCGCCCCTACCTATTTATTTTTAACATTTATTTATTTTTTTTGAGAGAGAGAGAGAGCACAAGTGACAGAGGCGCAGGGAGAGAGGGACACACAGAATCTGAAGCAGGTTCCAGGCTCTGAGCTGTCAGCACAGAGCCCGACATAGGGCTCGAACTCACGGACTGCGAGATCATGACCTGAGCTGAAGTCAGACACCCCACCGACTGAGCCACCCAGGTGCCCCTCTTTTTTTGTTTTTTTGTTTAATTAATTTTTCAAAAATGTATATCCACGTGAGTTAAGGTAGAGTGCAATAATGATTTCAGGGATAGAATTTGGTGATTCATCACTTACATAGAACACCCAGTGCTCATCCCAACAAGTGTCCTCCTTCATGCCCTCTCCCATTGAGCCCCCCCCCCCACCCAACACCTCACCAGCAACCCTCAGTTTGTTCTCTGTATTTAAGAGTGTCTTATGGTTTGTCTCCCTCTCTGTTTTTATCTTATTTTTGCTTCCCTTCCCTTATGTTCATCTGTTTTGTCTCTTAAAGTTCTCATATGAGTGAAGCCATGTGATATTTGTCTTTCTCTGACTCATGTCACTTAGCATAATACCCTCCGGTTCCATCCACGTTGTTGTCAATGGCAAGATTTCATTCTTTTTGATCGTAAGTAATATTCCATGGTATACATATATACCACATCTTCTTTATCCATTCATCCGTCGATGGACATTTGGGCTCTTTCCATACCTTGGCTATTGTCGATAGTGCTGCTATAAACATGGGGGTGCATGTGTCCCTTCAAAACAGCACACCTGTGTCCCATGGATAAATGCCTAGTAGTGCAATTGCTGGGTCGCAGGGTAGTTCTATTTCTAATTTTTTGAGGAACCTCCGTCCTGTTTTCCAGAGTGGCCGCACCAGCTTGCATTCCCACCAACAATGCAAAAGGGCTCCTCTTTCTCCGCATCCTCGCCAACATCTGTTGTTAAGATCGGCCGTTCTGACCGGGGTGGGGTGGTATCTCATCACAGGACAGGGTTTCTTAGCTGCGTCTTCCAGGATGTTTAAGAATTAACTGCATGGAAGTGATGACAAGGATATACCCGTGCAAACCTGGACGCCACCAGGAGTGGAAGTGGGCATTGCCAACGATGACCCGCGGACGAACGACCCAAAGCAGCCCTGCCCCGGGGAAAATGGGACGCAGGGACACAGTTTCCGCGGCCTGGCAGCTGGGATGCCCTCAATTCATGTTCCAAATTCCAGCCGATCCTCAGAATGTCCTGGGGACGTTGAAGACCAAAGCAGATGAAGAAGAAACCTATTTGCAGGTGACCTGTGTGCGGCCAGCAGGGTGGGGATGGGGTAGGGTGGGGGTGGGGGCTCCACTGGACTTGAGGACCCCCAAAGTCCTCGGGGTTGAGTGGAGGGGAGGCAGGCTCCGTGGGAAGGGGGCCACTTGCCTGTTCAGCAGCTGTGGCTCCCTCCAAACCCATTTTATACCTGGGGCTTCTGAATGAGCTTTCACTTGTGAATAGGAAAAAGTTGGCACTGCTTACAATTTTTAGTTTTCGTTTTTGAAAACCGCTGCTCCGGAACCAGATTTTGTAACGTGGAATCCATATCCAGGGGTTCTTGGCTGGGCTTCCAAGCACTGGAGGAAGTTTCTGGAAACCTGAGCAGAAATCTGTAGCCTCTGCATATTTATATTTTTCTGGGACGCAGACTCCCTGGCTTTCGACCATTGTGAAGGGCCACTGAGGGTCTTATCGCAGAAGGTGGAAAGTAGAGATCACTTCTCAAATGTGCACCCAGATCTCCCGGGGACCTTGTTAAAGTACAGAGTCTGACTCTGTCTAGCCGGGGTGGGCTGAGTTAGTCCCCCTGGATAATAGGGAGGGAGAAGTCACCAAAGCGCCTCTCGGGTCTCAAAGGCCACGTGGCTCTGACGTCACCTCCTCAACTTCTATAGCTTAATGTCGTATCACACGCAGAGTCTTCCAGAGAAACAGTGCAGTGGTCGGGGTGGGGGGGGTGGGGCGCGTGGTCTGGGGCAGACGACCCGCGTCCACTCCTGGCTTGCAAGTTACCATCTGCATGGCCTGGGGCAGGATGCTGCACGTCTCTGCGGGACCTTGGTTTTTTTCCATCTGTAAAATGGAGGTGATCGTCGTACCTATCTCCTAATGTTGATTAGGGGAACCAAAGAGTGCATACCTGGAAAGGGTCAGACCATCGCCGGGCACACCAGAGGACCTCAATTCTGACAAATAATATTCGTAAAGTGCCTAACACTGTGTTCAGGGCCTGAATAAATGGCAAATCATCATCCTCCTCTGCCCCTTTCTGCTGTTTTTATCTTCATCCCGGGGACCAAGAGATGTCGTGTTTCACCGGACGGAACCTCCCCGGTCTCCTGCACTGTTGCTCAGAAGGAAGGCATCTTTTTCATCCAGATGAGGACCGATCCTCGGCCCAGCTAGACATCCTGCATGTGCCTTCTGGAGCTCTGTTCTATGCCCCATCCAGAACTTGATCACATCAAAACTTTTAAAGAAAAAAAGTCACCGTTGCGAAGCAGCTCCCATAGTAAGGAGCTTCATGGACGGCCACCCTGGGTCCTAGCGCATTTGATTCATTCGCAAGGCCTGGAAACCTTTTAGCCTTGCACTTGGAGGCTGTGTATTCGCCCCTCTCCTCTCTGTGTCGTGTGTTTGGGCCTCGGTTGTAACGGATTTTAGGTTTGCAGCTTCACGTGATACTTCTGGTTTTGCTTCGCCTGACCGATGGGGTCCAGAAGACGACGTGCTCACCCTGCGTGGGACATTGCACTTCCAAAGCAGAGCTGCCTGGCGGAAAGGCCTGGAAAATGATTTATGGCTGGTGGGGAGTTGCCTTGCATGAAAATAAAGGACGGGTTAACGGGCCGGTCCCCACTCGGGAAAGAGAGTGTTTTTGTTCCAGGAAGCTGAGGACCACAGCTATTTCAGACAAGCGGGCTTTTGCCAGTTCGTTTCTGCAGAGCCCCACAGAAGGTTGCAGAGCTCATCAACTTTTCCAGGCTTTGAAGCGGAGAGGCAGCTGTGGTGTGGTGGGAAGTCGGCCAGCGTCGTAGCCGCGAAACCTGGCGTCAGGTCCCAGCTCTGCCGCTTGCTACCTGGCCTCCGTTTCCTCACAGGTGAAACGGGGGTGATCCTACATGGCCCCTTCCCCACCCCCAAACCCCCAGTTACTCTGAGGATGCAAAGGAATAGCGTGTGAGATGGTGTGTCAGACTTAGAATTGGGGCGTCGTAAATATGTATCGGACCGAAAACCATCAACCAAGCACCCACCGTCTTGGGGAGGAGAGCTTCTCAAGCTCTGTGGCTCTGAGAACAAAAATGCCGGAAATCCCTGAATCCAAAATGGCTGCTGCGGCCGCAGTGAGGGCTTCCTCCAGGCTCTCCGTGGTCAGTGTTGCAGGGGTTGTGAGGCGAGAAGGAGACAGGCCTCACTGGCTCCGGGCTGGCTGTGCCCGGACTCTTCAGGGAATGCCCTCTGTGGGTGGATATTGGATATTTTATGCTGGCTTAGGAAGGATGGCCAAGCGTTCCGGGCTCATTGACTGGCTGTTTTCCTTACTTTGTTCACATGACCAACTACACCGTGGTGACCACTGTCTCCTTTTCTTCTTTGGCCGTTATAAATACTACACCTCCCTCGCTCACACACACGCACACACACGCAGCAGGACTTTTTTCTCTTGGGACTAAAAGTTGTTTATTGTTTTGTTCTAATAATAAATTCAGGGCCTACTCACAGTAGCAAATCACAATAAAAATACCTGATAATCTCAACGGGTCATCTCTGCTAATCACTTGACGATCTATCCTTCTAGGATTGGTGCCTCCGTGTTTCTTTGACAAAAGAGGCTTCATTCTATACACTTGGTTTTGTATTTCGTGATTTGTTTTTCCGCTTAACGTTACGTTGGTGAAACCTTTCGTTTTTTCTTTTTTTGTGTGAATAGAATTTATTGTCAAATTGGCTTCCATACAACACCCAGCGCTCATCCCAACAAGTGCCCTCCTCGATGGCCATCACCAGTTTTCCCTTCTCCCCCACCCCCTGAACCCTCCTCAGTTCGTTCTCTATATTTAAGAGTCTCTTGTGGTTTGCCTCCCTCCCTCTCTGGTGAAACTTGTCTTTGGAACCAAGGAAGTATGGATGTGATTTGGCGTGTATGTTTTTTAATTCTTGTAACGTTTACTCATTTTAGAGAGACAGAGTGCACGTGGGGGAGGGGCAGAGAGGGAGGGAGACACAGGATCCGAAGCAGGCTCCAGGCTCCGAGCTGTCAGCACAGAGCCCGACGCGGGGCTCGAACCCACGAACCATGAGATGGTGACCTGAGCCAAAGTCAGATGCTTAACTGACTGAGCCACCCAGGCGCCCGTTAAACATTTCTATTTGTAATAAAAATGCAAAAAATTAGTTGCATCCATCTCCCCCCCCCGCAACAGCCCCAATTACACTTTCCCATGCTGTTACATTTTCCTTGGAAACACGTTTCCTTGGAAACTTTTATCAGCTAATAATATTCCGTAATACAGATAGACCGTTATTTACTTCTATCCAATCTATTGTTGGGTATTTGGTCATGTCATTTTGCTGTTCTCCTGATTATTAAAAGTACATTTAGATGGGAAACCTAATACTCATGTTTTAGTGCCCATTTCTGGGCCTAGCTCTTGGGTAGATTCTTCAAAGTGGGGTTACCGGGTCAAAGGGCACGACTATATTTAAGGCTCTTAATATATCTTGCCAAATTTCCTTCCAGAAGAGTTGCAATGCAGCACATTCCCACCAGAAATAGATGAGACTATGTCTTAGAATCGTGGCCTGGATCACGGGGACACAGGACCCTCGACCTATCCCTGATGCCCCCCAGGGAGCTCGTTAGTCCTTACTTGATAAAGAGAACAGCCTGGTTGGCTGAAAATGGCAGGCACACGTACTTCAGAGTAGGAATGGACACTGTTAGTGGGCATTCTAGAATGATCCCACACCACACCGGGACCAGTGGGGCAGCCACATTGATTTCTAGTTCCCTCGCCACCAAGGGGCCAGTGACAGCTCTTGGCCAGAGTGGCCAAGGGGCTGGCTACAGGTCTGGCCCTGTCTGGATGGTTTATCTCTCCAAGTCTGCCTTCTGAGTCCATACTGGCCTGTCCTGGCACAGTCACCTTCTTCCGTTAGTGTCTTTGCTCACAAGTTCTGCCTAAGATCACTTAAAACCCGGTCCTTATTAAGTGTATTACCAGCAGGTAGTGTCCTTGAATAGTCTCTGCATACAGCCTGCCACCAAGAACTTGAGACGTTCATTTACCTCCGTGCTCATTCGTTTTTCCTTCAACACGTATATGATGACTAGCTCTTGTGCCGGGCACCGTGGGAAGCACAGTGGTCGACAAGACATACATGGTCCCTCTCCTCATAGGAATCATTGGCTCATGGTGGAGCCACATAGTAGGCCACAGATAAACAAAATAATATATAATTTCCAAACTTTGACATGCACCGTAAAGGACACAAATAGAAGCCTATGCTAGAGCCCATCGTGGACCCACTTCAGAGGAGTGGGCCGGGATGCCTCTCTGAGGAGGTGGTGTTTAGTTTGAGACTTGGATGAGAACGAGAGCGGGATGATTGAGGGGAAAGACTTCTCAGCAAAGGGAAAAACATATCCTTGAGATGGGAGAGCTTTTTGTGTTTACGGGGGACTAGTGGACAGCAGTGGGCTGAAGCAGAGGGCAGTGAGCAGTTTCACTTGTGTTTTAAGTCCGGCCACTGGAGAGTTACAAGTAGAGGCAAACGGAGGGAACAGCGTCCCGGGAGCCCATTCTCATTTGTAAGTGGCTGAAAGAGAATGAGGCAGCAGAGGGGCGTGCTTGGACCGTTGCAGTAGTCCAGGAGGGAGACGACAATGACAGACACCAGGGCGAGGGTATAAAATGAAGCCAGGAAGAATGTTCATGGCATCTTGTCCGAGCCATCCTGTTGGACGCCAGGTAACGCGGGGCCAGGCTGGGCTGCCCAAGGGGGCAGTCGCCTATGTCGCTTGCTCCCAGAGCACCAGACCTGAGACCAGCTGTCATCTGTGAGATCCATTCGTAGGCGAGCATTCCCACCACCCAAAGACACATGTAATTTTTTTTTAAGGTTCGAGAGAGAGAGAGAGATGGGGACAGAGGATCTAAAGCAGGCTCTGTGCCGACAGCAGAGAGCCCGACGCGGGGCTCGAACTCATGAACGGTGAGATCATGACCTGAGTCGAAGTCGGCCACTTAACTGAGCCACCCAGGTGCCCCAAGACACATGTAAATTTTAAAGGAAAAAGAATATCAACCAGCAGAGATCTTATTTCAACCTATTCTCAGTTACTGACACCTAAACAGGAAGGCATTTCTGGGACTAAACCTTGGGCCATATTGGCCTGTTTCCTGCTGTGAAAAGGGAAAGGGTGTGTCTTCTTCTCTCCTCCCTTTGTCCCTCTGGTGCCCTCGTACCTTGCCTGGCCGGGTGCCTGGGGATTCTATGAGTCAGATAAGATTCCTGCCTCCCAGAAGCTGAAGATCCAGCAAATCTGTAAGGTTCCCGTTAGCCTGTAAAAATACACGTCACCGATTTCCCCATTTTGCCGGGCCCCACGCCTGACCTCCAGGGCCCTTCCTCCCACCCCTCTTCTCAGACCTCGTCTGACGGATCATTTCCTCGGTATCGACACCTCCCGCAGGCCTTCACTCTGACTCTGGGGAGGTTGAGGGTCCCGGCTGCTGTGCCCCAGAAGTACAGGCTGTTCCCTCACACAGATGCCTGGAGTTTGCGACAAAAGCTAAGCCAGGTGACGCTCCTGCCCCTGGGACACACCCTCCTGATGGCTGCTTCTCCTGATGGTTGCTTCTCTTACCCACGCCCACCCAAATCCCCCTCTTGTCCAGCCTGGTCTCTGCCCAGGCCAGAAACAGGTCATAAATGATTGTCACAGTGAGGTTCCATGGCCTGAAAGCATTCAAACACAGCCACCAAGGCTAATCCCAAACCTCGTTATCACGGCGGTAACCTGAATTCTTTCTAGAAGGGTCTTGCTCGGGAGGCCAAAAACCTGTTTGTTTGTTGAAGAGTGAGAAAAAGTGAAATGAGATCGAAGGACAGAAAGGAAGGGAAAAACTGTGACAGATACTGAAGCCCTACTCTGTGCCTGGAGACCTCACATATGTTCACTTTCTGGCAGACCACTTTCCACAGGGGCCTTCTGGGGCAGAGAGGTCAAGAGATTTGAATGGCCGGCCACTAAGTTTGAAGGCTGCGAATCAAATCAAACCGGTTTGTCTCTGAAATGTTTCCTCATTTCGGAGGTAAATAGTGGTAGAGTCTTTGGACATGGCTTCCGTACCGCACGTTTTTTAATTTTTTTTTTGGGGGGGGGGGAGAGAGTGTGAGCAGGGAAGGGGCAGAGAGAGAGGGGGACAGAGGATCTGAAGCGGGCTCTGTGCTGACAGCAGCGGGCCCGATGCAGGGCTCGAGCACACGAGCCCGTGAGATCAAAGACACACACACACACACACACACACACACACACACACAGGACAGGAAAAGAAGGCAGAACATGACCGAACAAGACGGTCAAGGGGACAGAACCTCGCGGGAACAAGGCGGTGCTCACCACCAGGTACATCATAACTCTGCTGATTTCTGTACGTGTGAGCTTTTCTCTTTGACTGTGGGTAGTGAGCTACCTCCACCACCAAAGGACACGAACGTGGCAAAAACGCGCTTTGGGGAGGAACTTTGTTTTACGGATATCTGACAGAACAGGGTTCTGGGCCGAGTCAGCGCCTCCCCTGTTGGATGTGCTCCAACGCCAGGCTTTCAGTCCTTCTGAGTCAAATCCGCCAACACCCATGGCGTTTATTTCCGCATACTCTGTAACAACGGGGAAAAGTATCCACAGCATGTTTAAAAAGAAAGACACAAAGGAGGGAAGGAAGGAAGGGAGGGGAGGAGGAAAACGCGCTCGTTTTGTGTCGCCGTGTAACAAATCAGCACGAATCGGGCAACCCCAACCCACCAAGCAACACAATCGTTGTCGTTGGCAGAATTCAGTTCCTCGCGTCCTCGATGCCACGCTGGCTGTTGATCGGGGACCAGTCTCAGCTCCCAGAGGCCACCGCGGTCCTCACCAGGTGGCCCGTCCAGCTTTAGGTCAGCAAGAACTTTCCCTGCTGCTTCCAAACTCTCACCTCCTCCAGCCCAGATTTTAAGGGCTCCTCTGATTAGGGTAGGCCCACCATGACGGCTCCCTATCTGAAAGTCAACTGACTCAAGATCCTAATTCCATGTGTAAAACCCCTTCACAGCAACGCCTGGGTTCACGTTTGATTGAATCGCTGCGAGGAGGCAAGGGCACACCGGGAGCCAAGAATATGGGTGAGCCTCGAAGATTTCTGCCACGAGAGAGGAAGAGGGAGAGGGAGAGATGGGGTGGATGCCAAGTGTCTGTGGTGGAGGATGGGGCAGAGGTCCATCAGCACAGTTGTCGTTGAAGAAGGCGAGGGGGTGAGTCATTGCCCACCCTCCTGTGTCCACAGAGGAGGCACTGGTGGGCTTAGCAGACCATGCAGATTCCCGGGAGCCCGGACTCAGCAGACAGAACCGGTGGCCGTGGCTGACGAAGGGGCGTAGCAGCTGAGGGTTTTGGAGACCCCCCCCCCCCCCGCCACCCCAGTGGCAGGCTGAGCTTTCTCAGCCACATTTGCTCAGTTACGAGAACTTGACTTTGGTCAACGAGGTCGAGGGGGCCCCAACCGCCGAGAGTGATTTTCTGGGTCATTGACTTTTCCAGTCGCCTACAGCTCTCTCATTTAAGGAGACAGCCTTTTCTCTTCTTTTTGCTTTCCCTCTCGGGAATTAAAAGCCACACCTTGAGTCCTTTTTCTCTTCCTTCCGGAGCAAGACTTGTTCATTGTCAAAGGAGAACGCACCACACATTAAGGAAAAGACAAAACTCTCCCATTCATAATCCCTACCTAGGCACGGCCGCTTTTAAGGGCTTGTAACGTATATTTTTGCGCAGAATGGGAGGATACGATATACGTTGTTTTTGAGTCTTTTGGTTTTTTCACTTACTATGTTGAGAGAATCATGGCACATCAATATTGTCCTACTGCTGGGGCGCCTGGGTGGCTCCACCAGTTAAGTGTCCGACTCTTGGTGGCGGCTCAGGTCACGATCTCACCGCTCACGAGTTTGAGCCCCACATCGGGCTCCACGCTGACAGCTCAGAGTCTGCTTGGGATTCTCTCTCTCCCCCTCTCTCTGCCCCTCCCCTGCTCATGCTCTCTCTATTTCTCTCTCTCTTAAAATAACTTAAAAAAAAATATTGTGCTACTGCTGTCCCATTCTCTGTTCTATGGATGGATGGTGATTGATGTAACCAGTCTCCCATTATGAACTATGTTGTCACGAACATCTGACAACTGAGAATGAATTGCTTCCTTAGAACAAGTGCCCAGAAGTGGGCTTGGAGGACAGATTACGTCCTGTGTCTCCGTTTCCACCTCTATGACACGGGGATAATAGGAGTGCCCGTGTCCTAGGATTGCGGGGCAGTTAAATGTGGGGCAGATGATACAGACGGGTCTGGCACATGGTAAACGTTCCAAACACGTTACTAGTAAGCAGCACCTTTTTGAAAACATGTTTTTTTTTTTTAATGGAAGTTCCCAGCGTGTATCGTGCACATCCACCTGTCTATCCAGTGGCAGAAGCTGAATCTCCACCAGCCCACGTCAGTAGGAACGCAGGGTCCCTGTGGTTGTCTCTAAAGATGACCACCGCCAATTCGACACACAGGCTGCTCCTTTGCATCTGCCTCCCTCCCACCTGCTTTGGCCAACAGAAGAGGCAGGGCTCTTGTGTTCCTGTTCCGGGACCAGCCTGAAAGAGGACTGGCTGTTTCCTCCCCCCTTTGGATGCAGTCATCACGTGATGTTCCTTTGAGCCGGCCATTCTGTGAGGAAGCCCACTCCGGTCATGTGGACGGAGAGGCCCCGCCGGCTCCCAGGGGCTCCAGCCACCCAGCTGAGGCAATGGACTCAGGCATAGTGATGACATCTCAGACCTTCCAGTCCCAGCAGGGGCGACGCGGAGCGGAAGAACCACCCGGCTGAGCAGAGTTAATAATCAGTTAGTGCCGTTCAGACCACTGAGTTTGGGGATGGTTTGCACCTCAGCAATAGATAACTGAGCCCCGTCCTCGGATCCTCTTTCCCTGAGATGTCCAAGAGTCTTCAAGGGACCTCGTTCATGCACCAAGATCCTGGCTGTTCTTGCCAAGCTGGGACTCAAACCTGCACCAGAACCTCGGGGGCCGGCGGCCTCCACATCCCCGCCTGCGTGCGGTACTCTGGTCTGTGGGCTCTCACAGAGGGGCACCCAGCCCCCCCGCCAAAAAAAGGGGCTTCTCAGATTTCTGTGCAGTAACACACTTAGTCTTACAGGCAAGTGATAATACGCACCGAATTTCTCTGGAATGAAACTATCGTATAAATCAATGGAACTTGATTAAGAAGCTTCCCACGTTCAGAAAAGGGCCCCCTGGGCAACAAGGCTTTCTCTCTGTGAGTCTGCAGCCCAGCAGCCCTGTGTCTGTGTGTCTGTCCACCGGGGGCGGCTCCCACATTGCACCGACGTGCCCAGAAGGTGCCAGGCCCGCCCTGCTCCGCCATGTCTTCCAGCGGAGACAGGCCCACGCACCTACCTGCTGAGAGGCATACACTTATTTAAACCACTTTCTTTGTATCTGGTCTTCATCTAACATTAAGGGCATCATACTGAGTCATAAAATTATATGTGTCGTTCCTATATCGGGTCTAGGAATTTTTATTTCGGGACAGTAAAAAGGAGATTACACTCATAGTTGGGAAGGAGCTCTGGGTTGGCTGGGCCGAGAACTTTCTCCAGGGCATGCTGTGGTGCCGTCCCCCAAAAGGTTGAGACTTCACCACGGCACAAATATGACCTCCTGGTCCCCAACGTGAGCACTGTAACAAGGCGGGGAGACGATACAGGCCCAGTCAACCCAGAGGTGTCACTACTCACGAGGGGCCCAGACCACAGAGGACTCCTCAAGGCTCCAGAGAACTCCCTGCTTCCTCAGAACCTTGCCTGTTGTCAGGACTACTGGGCTGGACCGATTTGGGGTCGTTGTCCTTTCAGGCCAGAACCACCAGTCCCCTTCCACCCTTGTCCCTGGGAAGGAGCCCCACTAGCTCCCTTTCCCCACCCCCTCCCTGGCCTCAGTCAGAACAATCCCACCCCTCCACCTGCAGAGCCCCAGTCGAGGCACAAGATCTGCTTCCCGCCCCCCTCCCCTGCCTCCTCTACTCTCCATCAAAAAGTCACAATACACCTGCCGTCATGAGTCCAGGCGTGGCGCACTTTCATTTAATTGGTTCAATTCGCTATTTTTAATGGCATCATAAGCCCCTGTCAGTCGTCTCTCAAAACATGGCTAAGACCTTAACGATGATCGCCGTTGGACGCTATGGTCCTTCCCACCGTAGCGCCTCTGGGCTTCTATTCCACGTCACCTCGTTTTCTTTTTTATATAGTTTTATTGTATCTATACGAATTCTCATAAAATTGTCTTTATTTTACTTGCATTTAACTGTATTCAATTTGCACTCAACTGTATGCAATCCGGGGCCATGTTTTGCGGTGGTTATTCACTTAATATTATTTCCGGCACCTTTGGAAACTTCCTAGCGTGTTGCTAAGACCCAGCCCTGTTTTGCAACTGCTCGCGTCCCTGATGGCATCCCGAGTGCATTCTGCACTTTGTCCTTCCAAGCTCCGCACCCCCCCCCCCCCGCCCCCGCCCCCACCATCAGGGGTTTGCTCCGGTGGTCAGCAGGGGGTCTGCTCCTGCGGCTACAACATTCTACCACAGGACGGGGGAGGGGGGGGGGGGGCTTATCGGCCACGGAAATGTATTTCTCCCAGTTCTGGACCTGGGAGTCCACGATGGAGGCGCCTGCAGATCCCGAGTCTGGGGAGGGCCGTGTTCTCTCTGTGTCCCCACCCGACGGGAGACGGAAGGGGGTGAGGGCACTGATTAGGCGTCTCTTTTATGAGGGCACGAATCCTACTCGTGAGCGTTCCCCTTCATGACGCCGTCACCTCCCAGAGGCCTCCGCTCCTACCACCCTCGCGTTGGGGATTAGGTTTCAACGTGGGGGCACGTTTTAGGGGGACCCGAGCCCTCGGTCTGCACAGGTCAGCCCCGAGGAGTCGCGTGCACCCCTCCTGTGGCAGAGCACAATGACGCTGTGTGTGCCGATGCTTTCTGGGTGACGTCGAGGGGACACCGTGGAGGAAGGGACAAGCGTTGTGCTGCAGAAGCGCGGACTGGGCCCTGCCCCCCACTTCCCGGCCGCGATGATCGTCGTCTCAGCGCCTCAGCCCCTCACCTCTGAATGGGGGCAGCGACACATTCCTCTCAAGGACTGGAATTATTTCGAGCTCCTCAAAGGGAGGTACAGGCCCTGGGGACAGGTGTGCTGGGGGACAGGCACAGTGCTTGCTGCTGTCTGTGCCCAGGCCGATTTGAGGAACGAGGAACGCTCAGGAGCTGGAACCCGCGGGTCGGCAAGAGGGAGGCCGGCCAAGGGGACGGGGACACCGCCAACGGGAGGGGGCTCTTCCCCCTCGGTGACCAGGCGCCGCTCCTGCTCAAGGTGCAGCAAAGGGCTGCTGAGATGCCAGAGCAGAGACTCCTGCTTGAGGGACGGCTCCAAGGAGGAGCTAAAAAGCCCAGTCAGCTTTTGGTGGGACTGACTCTGCCAAGCTGGTTCCTCAGAAGGTGCCCGTGCTGAGGCATGATGAAATCCTACAGCTTCTGTGCCCCAAACCCTCCAGGAGACCCCAGGGATGGGAAGAAGCCAACCCCGACCGTCCAACGTCCCCCGTCCCTTTCTGTCCTCCTGGGTGCCCACCCTACCTCGTCCTGGGCACGTCTCCAGCTTTGGAAAGGCTGGCAGCACTCTGTTTTTTTAAGTAATTTTTTTTAATGTTTATTTATATTTGAGAGAGAGAGAGACAGCCCAAGTGGGGGAGGGACACAGAAGAGAGGGAGACACAGAATCCGAAGCAGGCTCCAGGCTCCGAGCTGTCAGCACGGAGCCCGACGCGGGGCTCGAACCCATGAACCGCGAGATCATGACCTGAGCCAAAGTCGGACGCTTCATGGACTGAGCCACCCAGGCGCCCCTGGCAACACTTTGCTTTGATTTTCATTCAACTCAAGGATCCATTTCTAAGGGTCTTTCACACGCCAGGCACCAGGCGAGGGGTTTTCTCGATTTTATTTTCAACTTCCAACAAACTTGAGAGGTAGAAGAGACGAGGAAGCGGAGTCTCAGAGATGGGGAGGATGTCCCAAAGTAAACAGCAGAAACCTGACTTGGAACGTCCGGAGCACACGCATGCACCCCTGTCCCACTCGCGCACCCACGATGCCATGTGGTTAGAAGGGCAGAGTGTGGGGGCGCCTGGGTGGCGCAGTCGGTTGAGCGCCCGACTTCAGCCAGGTCACGATCTCGCACTCCGTGAGTTCGAGCCCCGCGTCGGGCTCTGGGCTGATGGCTCGGAGCCTGGAGCCTGTTTCCGATTCTGTGTCTCCCTCTCTCTCTGCCCCTCCCCCGTTCATGCTCTCTCTCTCTCTCTCTCTGTCCCAAAAATAAATAAACGTTGAAAAAAAAAAAATTAAAAAAAAAAAAAAAGAAGGGCAGAGTGTGGGGGCGCCTGGGTGGCGCGGTCGGTTGGGCGTCCGGCTCTTGGTTTGGGCTCAGCTCACGATCTCACGATTCGTGAGTTCGAGCCCTTCACTGACAGTGTAGAGTCTGCCTGACATATTCCCTCTCTCTCTCTCTCTCTCTGCCCCTCCCTTGCAATAAATAAATAAATAAATAAGCATAGCGTCTGCAGCTAGACTGGCTCTGAATCCCACCTCTCTATCTTGTTAGCTCTGCTAAAACGTTCCTCCATAGTTCCTCTATGCCTCAGTTTTCTCGTCTGGAAAATGGCTCTAATAATAAACTACCTCATAGGGCCGTTCTGGGAATTAAGGGAGTATTCCTTGTAAAAGGCTCCCAGCCGGGCCTGAAGCACAGCATTCGGATGCCCTTGTTTTTTATGATTATTAAGCAGGGCACAACCTCCAGTTTAGCGTCAAACCCCGCCCCCCTCCCGTGATGTCCTAATTGGACTTCAGGTTGTAGGGTCCCAGGCACCCTGGCTCTGTCACTTAGTCGCCATGGGAGAATCGACCTCCCTCCTGCCTCAGTTTCCCCCTATATAAGATGGGGTTGGACTAGGCCAGTGATTCTGAACTCTAATGGAGTCTCGGGCCTTTGAGAATCTGAGGGAAGCCGTGAACACTGGCCGAGAAAGATTCTTTCTTCATGCGGTCTGAGCCCTGCTCAGCCTCCCTGCCCCCCCGAAGCCTGCTCATGAGCAGTTCTGAAGACCCCAGGATCTGTGGGTCCTTCCCAAGCTTCCGACCAGCCCTGGCAAGAAAAGGAGGTGGGGGTGGGTTGAAAGCCAAGGGATGGCTCCAAAGGTCTCCTCCCCGCCTTTTGCCCGGAATCCTTCCTCCCATTTTGTACTTCCCGCTTCTTAAAACTGCGTTGCTACTATGAGGTTAGAGAAAAGCCAGGGCAGAGGCGACCTGGGCTGGACCTTTTCTGTCTGAGGTTTTCTGGGTCTCTTCCACGGCTCAGAAAAAAAAAGCCTTTGGTGGTGTTGGGGGGCGGGGGGAGGAGTCCTGGGGGGCACGGTTATGAGAACACAGCGTAATCCACACCAAGGGAAGAGGCAGCACGAGAAACCCAAGATTCTGGGGGAAGGTATCACTCTTTATCTGCTGGATTGGAGGCCAGCTGTCTGTGCAGCAGACCATCTCATTCCCCGCTCAGTGGCAATCAGGGGGATTTGCAGAGGCCATCCCGGCAGGAAAGCGAAACCAGCCTCTCCAAAAGGAAAGAGCCTCCCAGAGCCAGGCCTGCACCACGGAGGTGTCAGCACCCTCCCCCCCCCCATAAAGGGGACCAGGAAGGCACCTGGGAGCCAGGGAGCCCCCATTGCTGGGGCCCGAGGTGGAGCCGTAAAGCCCTCTGGGTGTGTTCCCTGTTGTCCCACACCCTTCCCATAAACGGTCCAGCCGCTTGGCGGTCTGTTCTCGCCACTTTTATTTGGGGTCGTCCCAAAGGCCACGTGGCAGGGAACCAGCGCCGGGGACACAATGGTGGCACAGTGACCGGCGGCGTGGGTCCTGGCTAATCACTTGAAACACCTGGAGAAACTCGTCCGAGGAAACAAGAAACGAAATCCCTGCGATTAGGGTTGCAGGCTTCCGGTGGTCCCAGCTAATCTCTTTCAGGTGGAGCGCCCGGTGGGGAGGCCAGGCTGTCCCCGACCCGGAGCCGCCCCGGAGCCTGGGGCCTGGGGGCCGGTGGCTGGAGCGTGTCCAGCCGGGAGGCTTGCGAGGCCGGCCTGAACGTCTGGGGCGGCAGGTGCCACCCCCCAACTGCCAAGGGGGCCATCGAGACAAGCCGAGGTGTGTACAAGAATCCCATAAAAGAGATCAAGCGATTTAACAGACCACCGCCCCCCCCCCCCCCCCCGCCACGGAGAGCTCCCCCAGCCCCCCTCAGTCTACCCCGAAAGCAGGTCAGAAGACGGAACAGCCACACGTCAAAGCTGAGGTGCAGGATCTCACAGCCCTCAACCCCTCAGACAAAATCATCTCCTCACGTTTACTCATCACACAAGTAATACATGTTTGCGGCGAAGGATGAAGACCGCGTGTAGGATGAGAAAAAGGAGAAACAAATGAAAAGCACAAAATCCCGCCACCCGGAAAGAGCCCAACTGCATATTTGGGGCTTATCCTTTATTGCTACGTTTAACGGAAATTTATAAATATCGTCTAAATGTTTTCTTCCCAAGACAGGCCCTTTACACCTAGTTTATTTATTCGTGCACCCACATTTCCTTAGCATCCTTCGATGCCGTTAGCTGTCCGATATCGTCTACGGCCGCTCGGCGTGGCGGTACATCGTGCAGAAACCTGAATTCGTTCGGTTGATCCCAGGCTGATGGCTTCCCACACTCACGTTCAGGATCACTTTGATGCACTTCGAATCTTGCAAATGTCATGAACTCCCACCTGGGGCACTGGCTGGGGGGGGAGGAAAACCCACAAAAGTTTTCATGAATTTAATGAGAATTTCACATGATTTGGTGTATTGATAATCACACCTGCCTGGGACAGACTTGGAGAGAGGGCTGGTTCTTAGGGGTGGGAGAGGACGACCTGGCCCGCCACCGGTGACCCCTGCCCCCACCTCCAGTGGCACAGGAGAAAACTGAGGCTCGGGGAGGGAAGTGGGTCAGCCCAGATCACGGGCCAGGAAGAGTCAGGGGACCTGAGCCCCAGCCACCCGCATCACATTCAGATGGATTCGGGGCAGGGTTTTGTCTTCGGCCACAAGTGAGCCTTGAAGAAAATGCCTAAGGAGGTTCATCTTTATGTTATTTTTTTTTTTTTAACGTTTATTTATTTTTGAGACAGAGAGAGACAGAGCATGAACAGGGGAGGGTCAGAGAGAGGGAGACACAGAATCCGAAACAGGCTCCAGGCTCTGAGCTGTCAGCACACAGCCCGACGCGGGGCTCGAACTCACGGACCGCCAGATCATGACCTGAGCCGAAGTCGGCCGCTTAACCGACTGAGCCACCCAGATGCCCCATGTTATTTTTTCTTTAACCAGTAAAGAGTTTTGTTCTCCAAACATCTCAGAGCTAAACCCACCTCCTGTCCTTCGAATCCTGGGTTTTGGAATGACTCAGCCTGACCGAGCTGGACATCATCAGGTCACTGCCTGCCGCTGAGGGGGAGGGGGGGCATCCAGGGACCTCTCTGAGGACAGTCTCCTTGGGCAGAGCCAGAGTCACGGGCAACACACGCAGCCACACTCAGAAAGACCCCACCCTTGGCTCAGTGCACTGCTCCACTATCTTGAAATTCTGAGTAAGAGGGCTGCATTTTTGTTCCCCCCGAGCCCTGGAAATTATGTAGCTGGGGTTCAGACACTTCTGTTTCCTTCCATTTCCCTGTTTGCTTCTTCTCAGGTGTCACTCAGAGAGGCCTGGACACGTAAGCCTCTGTGCCCAAGGAAATTAGTTTAGGTGCCCAGCGGGAAAATGGCTCAACCCATGTCATGTGACCATCTGTGATGGAACCGTGTCATGTGACCATCTCGGATAGAGCCAGGTCACGCGACCTTCTGTGTTAGAGCCCAGACCCAAACCTGGCTGACCAGCTGAGTTAGAGTTGGGTCATGTGACATCTGTGTTAGAGCCGGGACCCAAACCCAGCTGGGTCTCCTGCAGACCAACCAGCTGTTCGGACACAAACATTTCATAAATGAGGCCATCACCTTCCCCGCTGGGATGGAAGGCCACACGAGACAGGTGACTCGAAGGTTCTGGCAAGGATGTCTGCCTGCACACGCAGCTCCCGTGAGCCTGTCTGAGGTCCATCATTGGATAGAGCTTGGGCTCAGGGCCCTGCACCCCCAGGCCACATCTTTAGAAACTTCATGGATCCGTAAGTGGCCCCATACTGGTTCTCTTTCGGCTTAGGCTGCGCCACAACCCTGATGACCACACCTGCCATTTGTTCAGCACGGGGGAGGGGGTGGTGACCCAGACTCTGCCTTCGGGAAGCCCACAGTCTCTAGGGCAGGTAACTCCTGGGGTGCCCCCAGCCTTCCCCGGGCTGAGGCTTTGTAGTCCTATGTGCTCTTGGGTATTTCACTGTCCCACCCTGATCCTCATTGCAGCGGGGATAACACCACCTTGCAGGGCCCTTATGAAGGTAAGCGTTTAGCACCGTGACTGAGAGACTATACGCACACACAGATACACAAAGATAAACAGGTGCCTTCTCGTCACTCAGGGCGCGCTTCCAACATCACCACCTCAGAGAAGACTTCCCTGACTGCTCCATCTAGGTTTCACGCCCTGCGAGGATGGCAGCCCTATGCCCAGAACCTGGTACTGTGCTCAGCCCATGGTAGGTGCTCAATCAACATTCCCTGAATTGAGTTGAAAGTGAAGCCGATGCAAAATTCCACCCCTTTCTTACCCATTGTGTCTGGAACCACTCCCCCCTCCCCGAAAGAAAGCCAAGCCCCTCACCTGTTTTTAGGTGAGGGGACAGTGACCTGGCCGCAGCTGGCCCTTCCGGCCTCGCTCCTGGGACTCGCGCGTGCATTTCCACCAGCCCGGTCCTGTCGGGTGCTTGTCCAGGAAGCCAGCTGAGCCGGAGGGCAGGTTCCGGCCAAGTTGCTCGGGGAGGGACCCCCGGGGAGAGAGGGGGGGTTGCACCGAACTCAGGCGGTGGAGCTGGGACAGGGAGAGGGGCAGGCGGCTTCCTGGTCTGGGTTGAGTGGCCGGCGACGGGGTGGCCCTGATCTGAGAAACAGCACATGCTGGGCCCTCATGCCATTTACTCGAGACCCCGGGAAAATGCTGGCGGAGTGGAGCCCCGGTGCCTACTCGTGCCTCACGCCCTGAGCTCCGTACATTCCCGCACTCGTCACCTTGGAAATAGCACAGAGGAACCAAACATAGACCGCAGCGTGTCCCTGCTGATGAGAGGGGCCCCCAGAGGGAGGAAGCCCCGATTCCGTTACAGAATCCCCGCGTCTTATCCAATCCCTCATTCCCGTCCCCCAACTTTCTCACAGCCCCAGATTGCTGAGCTGGCCTACCTGAGGTCACAAGGCCAGCGTGTGGCTCGTCCAGGACCCACAGCCCCCCTCTCAGGGTCAGACGCCATGACTCTACCATGATGCCCCCTCCCCCCGACCTTCTTTGCGGGCCTGGCATCAGGGCCAGCTGCCTGCAGCAAAGACCCCCACAGCTCTGCTCCCCACCAGGACACCCCAGTCCGGTACCATCATCCCCGCGCACACGTGCGCGCACACACACGCACAGAAAAGGACGCTGGCGCTTTCCTGTGAGGATTGAACTGTAGTGGTTAGATGCACGAGCTCCAGGTTCGAGTCCCAGCCATGGCACTTACCAGCTGGGTGGTCTGGGGCAAATCACTCCCCCCAGACCGTCTCGGTCTGTCTCCCCATCTGTAAAACAGATCTATTATTTGCACCTCGCACGGCGCACGCTCAGTGCCCAGGACGCGTCAGCTACTAGTGGGGCCATTTGCTCAGCCCTCCCCAACCCCCCAATCTGCAGACGTCTTTCCATATTTGCGATTACTGGTATTTCCTCGAAAGTCTGTGCAGGGTGCTGTTCACGTTTTGGGGGACGACTGAGCCTGGAACCTTCCAGGACAGAAAATGCAGGGGGGCCACGCGGGCAAAGGTCATCATCTCTCCCTGCAGTGGGTGGGGCCAAAGCGCGTCTTCCTAGTCCCCCCCCCCATCACCCCCTCTCGGTGCGCGCGCGCCTGCTGATTTCACCGTTTGCCGACCCAAGAACAGTCATTGCTTTGTTTAATCCTCAGCCCAATTCCACTCCCTTTACGTTTTTACCGCTAAATTGAATCCACTGCCAGTAATCTAATTTACATTTGAAGGCATACACAATGCCAACACGACCGAACGCCAATAAAATTTCTAGTAAAACCCATAAATGGCTCGGTGCTCGTGTTTATGGAAATCTTAGCCTGCTCCTGCCCTAAGAACCCTGCAATCCAGAGTCCTAAATCATTCCCATATGACAGTGAGACACTCTGGATGCCCCCAGCAATGGGGGACGACGCCTTTCTCCAGGGCCTGCGATGGAGACCCCGAGGTTGTGTCCCGTCCAATGGAAGAGGGGGGTTGGGGCTGGTCCGGGGTCAGGTGCACACACCTGCCGGGTCAGGGCGGCACCTGGCACCCCACCCCATGTCGCCCCGGCTCCTTGCCTCCGGCCACACAGCCGAGGCCTCTTTCAGAAGCACTGACCATCTCGCTCGGGTCTCTGGAATGACACACACGAGAGAACATTTACCCAGTAATTCACCGTCTCCGGCTGAGTCACGCTGATCGATCTGCTGAGCATATTTCAGGCCTTTCATAGATTTGTGAAAGTATAGATTCTCGATCTTGGAAGAAACCCGATGAAGACACAGTTCTTCTTTTCATAATGTTGAATAATGAAAATAAAAGCAAACACCCATTGGGGATTGAGTATGTGGCAGGTGCTATTCTGAGCATGTCACATATATTAACTCGGCGAACCCTCACGAGGTAGGGCTTTTCTTATTCCCATGTAACTGATGATATTGCCCAGGCACAGAGGGGTTACGTAACATCCCAATGTCACACAGTAACTAAGCCTCAGAGCCAGCTGCTTGGCTGCAGATGCTCGGCCACCATGGTACTTTATAGCTCATCTCCACTGAAGAAGCACCTACTACGTGCCAGGCCACGGACTGAGTCTTCTACGGGGACTCCCTTTGAGCCTTGCAACAGCCCTGCCATGCGGTACTGCCGTCCCAGCCAGGTGGACCACCCTGCCCAAGGATGCCCACCTTGAGATTTGCAGGCCCCGTTTTCGATTGTTGTGGGACCTCAAGTTCAGAGGGCTGAGTTACCACACCCCTCAGTTCACGGCTAAAGGCACTGCTGGTCCACGCTAGTTTCCCATCTTGACGGACTGACGGATGGGTCAATGTGATCTCTTTTCTTCCCATTCCCCAAGCTCACGGCCGCCATTCTTGTAAAACACGTTCTATTACTTTATGTGTGTGTAATTTTACCGCATGTACACACGATTGTACTTGGAGATCATGCTCGTTCTTTTTTTTCATTCAATTAAATGTATTTATGTTCCGTCCATGTTGCTACGTGTCTATCTCTAATGGCTCATGGTTTTCCATAGTGTATGCATCTAGCATGTCTTAATTATTCATCCCCCACCCCCCCCACACCCCCAGTGATTGGCGTATGAGTCGCGTGCGGTGTCCCTAGACCTAATCAGTGATGTGATGAACATTCCCATAAATATCTTCTTCTGGATTTGTGTGAGAATTTCTCCGGACCAGACACTGGGGAGTTGCACTGCTTGGTCATAGGAGATGCACACAATTAATTTGATTGAGTCCTGTCCGATGACCTTCCAGGGTGACATTCCACCAGCCTCCCTATATCCTCCATTCTAATCCATGCTAATCTGATAGATGTAAAGTGACACCACATTGTTGATTTAATTTGCAATTCTTTAGTTACTAATCAGAGCATTTCTTCGTATGCTTGTTAGAATTTGGGGCTTCTTGGGGGGCCTGGGTGGCTCAGTCGGTTAAGTGTCAGACTTCGGCTCAGGTCATAATCTCGTGGTTTGTGGGTTCGAGCCCCTCATCGGGTTCTGTGCTGACAGGTCGGAGCCTGGAGCCTGCTTGGAGTTCTCTCTCTCTCCCTCTCTCTCTGCCCCTCCCCCATTCTCACTCTCTCTCTCTGTCTCAAAATATGAATAAACATGAAAAAACTTTTATAAGAAAGAATTTGCAGCTTCTTTATTATGAACTCCTACTTTATATTCTTTGACTATTTTTTGATTGGGATTCCCGGTTGTTATTGTTGGTGGTGGTAGTGTTGGTGTTTGTAGATTTACAGCTGATCATATATATCCTAGGCTATCGGTCCCTAATTAATTTTAAATGTTGTGCATTTCTGCCTTGTGTCATTTGTCACCTTTGTCCGGGTTGTCCTTCATTGAACAGAAATCCTCAATGTGACATACTCAAAGTCCATCTTTCCCCACAGTTCATTCAAACCATAGCTTGTACTCTGGAGGTCTTGCATAGGAAGTCCTCCCATGGCCACAAGATAATCTCCTATAACTTCATTATGTTTATGTTTTTCTTCCACATTTAGGTCTTTGATGCATCTGCAGTTGGACCTTGCTGTACCACTAGTTAGGCATCTAATTTTTTCCTTCTCCCTGTAATGACCCAGTTTCCCCAACACCTAAATAATCCTTCCTTTCCCCACTGAAATACGGTGCCCCCTTTAGTGTTTATGAAGTTCCCACAGACACATGCGTCTCTGTTTAAGCCCCCTCTTTGCTTCTTTGGTGCAGCATTCCAACTTTGTTCATGCGACAGTGGCTTTGCAGTATGTCAATATGTGATGGAATGGGATATCTCTCTTTGCTCCTTTTTTTCCTCAGTTGATTTTGCTATTCACAGACCTTTATTCTACAAAATGAGTTCACTGAATCCTTCAAAAAAGCCCAACTGGAATTGAGATTGAGACTGAGTTGGATTTATGGATTAATTTGGAGAAGTTTGACATCTTTTAAATATTATGTGACCCCATCAAAAGCATGAAATAGCTACATGGGGGGGGGGGGTTTAAATCTTTTAACAATTAATTTTTTTTTTTTCCACAGAGGTCATGTGCTTTCTTTTTAGGTTACTTTCAAGACACTTCATGGCTTTCTTGTTCTTGTATAGGATAAAGTTTTTATTGCTATTATGTTTTCTGCTTATTGTTCACATAGAAAAATTTACTGATTTTTTTCTTAAGTTCTTTTGCATTCAGTAACCTTGCCAAGCTTTCTTATTGGTTCCAATAATTTATTGATTCTGGGTTGTTTGTTTTATGTGTCTATAACTTTCTTTCCTTGGACTGCTGTCATCTAATTTAGGGATCAAGATTACACTGATAATCTGATAAAACTAATTAAATGGTTTCTTTTGTTCTTCTCCTTCTTTTGAAATAACTTGTATAAGATGAGAGTTTTTCTCTATCTTGAAAGCTTGATAGAATTCACTTGTAAAACAATCTGGGCCTCGACCTTTTTGTAACAAAGAGACCTAGATTACTATTTCAGTAACTTTAAAATGTATAGTGCTCGATTCAAGATCAATTACTTCTTCCTGAGTAAATGTTTGCTCGTTTATTCTTCCAAAGATTTGTCTTGGTTTTAAAATGTGTTACCTTTCGGCTTTTCCTAATACTTAAAAATTCTGTTGCCATTTTTCTCGTATCAGTAGGTGTTTTCCTCAGTTTTAATCTGTATTTGATTATTTGTATTGAGTTACCTATCATAATTGAACTTTTTGAAGAAACAATCTTTTGTTTCATTAGTTTTTTTTTTTCTGTTGCTATGGTTGTTTCCTCGACTTCACTGATTCTTGTCATTAAAGATTGACTCTAACGATGAGTCTCTGTAACACTTCCACCACCTTTTGGTTACACAAAGAATATTCAGTTTCCCAGCACTACGTTTTGACTATTGCAAGATGTTATTTTTAGGTACTCTGAGTTTTCTCTTCTCAAAATAAATCATCCCCAGGAGTTCTTTCAACTGCCCTCACGCAGGACTATCTCCGGTCCCCAGGCCTCTTTCCTCTGGACTTTTCCAATCTGCCAGTGAGTCTCGTAAATGGCAGGGCTCAGGATACAGGACACGTCTCCAAAAGTGGTGAAACGGAGCTGAGTGAGAAAAAACCACCTCTTTCCTTTTAAATGTTTTACATTTAGTACTGCCGCCTGAGTGGGCACTAATTCCATTAGCCAACACCTCACAGTGGGACTCACCTTGAACTCAGGGCCGACCCAAACCCTGTCTCTGCATGCTAGTGACTGGTTGATTCTGACTCCTCTTCTGTTCTTGAGAAGTTGGAGTAACTGACTCCTTCATTTTAGTTGGGAGCTATTCTTTCCCCCCAACTGTTCAGTTCTCTTCATTCATAACCTCAACAAATATGTATGTAATAACTACATACCAGACCGTGGAGATCTAGCAAGAGGACACGGCCCATCACAGCCCATTTCCCAGGGGAGTTTGCTTCTGGAATTTTTGAATGAACCCAAATCCATTCATTAATTCATCCATTTGGCAGACACAGAGTTAAACTCTACTGGGTGCTTCCTTCTTTCCCCTTTTGCCCATCACTTACCCTCATGCCCACCCCCCCACCCCCCAGCCGTGTGAGGAGTTGTAGAGGTGAGGGAGAGGGGAGCGAGGCCAGGCCATTGGTGAGAACCTCCTTCCCTGACTGGAACCCAGAGCCACAGCCCAGCCCCAGGGTCTCCCAGCGAGAGAGGACACCCAGGATCCAAACTGGCCCTCCAGCCACATCAAAGGCACTGCTGGGCTCTGGGAAAGCAGAGAAATCCTGTCGGTTCCTCTTGGGAGAGAGAGTGCCTGAAATCTGAGATTTCTTCTCAGTGTGTCTGCCAGTCAGGCACCAGGGCTTGGGGCTGGAAGGGCCATCCCCCCATTTTACAAGGGGGGAGACTGAGGCCTCTGCCGGCCCAGCCATGGGCCCGGGGCAGGGGGCTTTGCTGGCATTCTACCACACCCCAAGTCAGTTTCATCATGGAGGTTGTGGTGGGGGCCAGGACCCAGGTGGGGTCGATGGGCCTCCTCCTTGGGCTCGGCAGCCCTGAGAAGCCAGAAAAGGGCTTCTGGAAAAGGGATCCCGGAAAGGGGCGTCATCCCAAGGGTGGGGAGGCTCGTCGGAAGGGGGAGAGGCTTATCACAAGAAGCTGCTGGGACCAGGCTCTGTGATGGCACAGGGGAGGTATGAAGAGGTGGTCAGGCTGGGCCAGACACTAAGCGTCCCCTGGGTGGGCGGTTGAATACCGAAGTGTAATACAGCGGGTGGCTTCCTGTCTAGGAGATAGTCTGCTTGGACCTGCTCCTTTCTGCTCACCTTCACAGCCCCCTTCTGGCCCAGGCCATCTGTGACCCTCCACGAGGTCCTCTTCTCGGGAGGTAGCCCACCATCCCTGCCAGCGGAGGGAACGCGGGCGGCCACACGGTCTGGGGGCTTGTCAGATATGCAGGATCTCAGGCCTCACCTCACACCTCCTGAGCCAGAATGTGTATCGTACCAAGATCCCACGTGCGCATTTAAAATCTAGGGGCGCCTGGGTGGCTCAGTCGGTTGAGCGTCCGGCTTCGGCTCGGGTCGTGATCTCGTGGTTTGTGAGTTCGAGCCCCGCGTCGGGCTCCGTGCTGACAGCTCGGAGCCTGGAGCCTGCTTCGGATTCTGTGTCTCCCTCTCTCTCTCTCTGCACCTCCCCCGCTCACGCTCTGTCTCTCTGTCTCAAAAATAAATAAAACATTAAAAAATAAAATAAAATAAAATAAAATAAAATAAAATAAAATAAAATCTGAAAAGTCCTGCCATAGACTCTAAGTTCCAGGAGGCTTAGAGGCGTGTCTGTCTTAGCCACTGCACCGACGTGGCAGTTTGAGAAGCACGTGTCTGGGAGCAACTCCCCCAGTGTGGCTCTGGGCATGGCTTTTAAACCCTGCACCTCTGTTTTGTCGTCCATCAAATGGGGATGATGGTAACAGTCCGTGCCTCAATAGAGCCACGAGGGGGATTAAAGAGGTGGATACAGAGAGGGCTGGTCCATGGTTATCAGTATTTCCGGCCCACTTGGAGCGTTTTCTACACCTTCCTGGTCCCCGAGGTCATAGGCTATGTTCTGGCTTTATTCAGGTGCCTGCCTTGCCTTTGGTGTTCATCGTTTCTCCTTATTTGTTGCCCAGATACCACAGTGATGTCATTGTGGGGGTGGGCGATACAATTGTGCAGAGGACTGCACGGTGCCCCCCCTCCCTTACAGCCCCGCTCCTTTCCATTAGTGTGTTAACTAATACTCTTCATTAGTCAACACATCCAGCCGATATTTATTGAGCATCTACTATATGCCAGACTTCGCTTCAGGTGCTAGACTTAAGAGCAATGAAGAAAGACAGAATCCCTGCCCCCTCCCCATCCTCACACACCTTATCATCTAATAAAGGGAGACAGATATGAAGGTCAGTAAATAAACACGCAGGGTAATTCAGTGTAGGTTCAGGGTCACATGCTTCCCTTTTTTTTTTTTTTTTTAATTTTTTGATGTTTATTTATTTTTAAGAGATAGAGCATGAGCAGGGGAGGGGCAGAGACAGAGGGAGACACAGAATCGGCAGGAGGCTCCAGGCTCTGGACTGTCAGCGCAGAGCCCGACGTGGGGCTTGAACTCACGACCTTGAGATCAGGAGCTGCACGCTCTCCCGACTGAGCCAGCCAGGCGTCCCTGGCCTTTCCTTCTCAGTCAACTCCAGCCAGGAGGATGTCAGGCTGGATGTGGGCCAGCCATCACCACGAAGGGAGAACTTCTCAGAACGTAGGAAGAACAGAGGCAAAAGCCCAGAGTCTGAGAGGCAGAGACCAAGTCCTAGAAAGACTGTAAAAGCCTCCCTCACCTGTCCCTTGCCTTCTAAGTTTTCCATTGAAGACAATTTGTGCTGTTTTCCCGGTCCCTTCTCAGAGAGACGTGAGGTTCTCTCTGTTGTCACAGAAAAAAAAAAAAAAAAAATGGGGCAGTACGTTGCAATATGGGAGGCAAAGATAAGGAATTAACGCTCTCCCAGAGTAGCACTCAACCGGCGACACTCAGAAGCTGATGGGTCCATGCCCCAGCAGCCTCGCCTCTCGTGCGGGCGAGTCCTGGGTGCAGGTTCTTCCCTGGCTCCCAGGGTCCCCTAGCGGGAGCCAGTTCCGATTCCTTCCGCGATAGCTGGCTTGCTAACACCGACCTCGATAGGCTTCCCTACAGGTGCTTCCTGGATCACCTCCCAGAGAAACAACACACGCTCTGTCCCTCATTTCGGGGTCTGCTTCCGAGGGAACCCCGCCTAAGACACCTCCCTCCGCCGATCGTAGGCGTCGAATGGGGGAATGCGTGGCGTGGTGCTCGCGTCTAGGGGGCCCTCAGTGGACGGCAGCTGATCTTCTTCACCTCTTTGCTTTTAAAGCACCTGCTACACTCCCTACACCTTTTATCTTAAGGGACCAGGAGGAAAGCCAAGCAGCTTAGGCAGGTAAATATTTACGATAAAGTAAATATTTACGCTAAAGCTTACTGATGTCAAAGATGTGTGGGTAACACACGGTTAACAATAAATACAATGGGAGTGCCCGGGTGGCTCGGTCGATGGAGCGTCCAACTTCGGTTCAGGTCACGATCTCACGTCGCGGGAGTTAGAGCCCCGCGCTGGGCTCGCTCCTCTCAACGCTGAGTCCGCTTCGAATCCTCTGTCCCCGTCTCTCTCTGTCCCTCACTCGCGCTCTCTCTCTCTCTCAAAAATAAACACTAAAAAATAAAATAAAAGTTAATATAATCTACAACACTCTTTACTCTAGATTCCATACGACCAGGTGACTCGCAAAGAAAGCTTTCACTGTGGCGATCTCCACTAGCCGTAACCAAACCAATGGTGGCAACTTAAGAATGAGGGCACTTCCCCCCCCCCCCCAGGAATGCTGGTTGAGGTTTTCTTTTTTTTCTTTTAACACTTTTTTTTTTTTTTTTTTTTGGAGAGACAGAGAGAGATAGCATGAGCAGTGGAGGGGCAGAGAAAGAGGGAGACACAGAATCCGAAGCGGGCTCCAGGCTCCGAGCTGTCAGCCCAGAGCCCGACGTGGGGCTTGAACTCATGGACCGTGAGATCATGACCCGAGCCGAAGTCGGACGCTCCATCGACTGAGCCACCCAGGCGCCCCTACACGATTTGATTTTTAATGGTGGCTCTGTTAAACGGACTGCTCGTAAAATCCCTGAAATTTAACTATTGGCTCTCGGGGGTCAGTGCAGGCGGGCTCCCGCTCAGCACTGCCACCGGGCCTCCACAGAGAGCCTTCTTTCCCGGGCCTCACCCATAAGGCCACCTGACGCTTTCCAGGCAAAGCCAGACGTGCTCCGGATAGCTCTGAACTCGGAAGGCCCACCGTGGAGCTGAGTGGGGCTGGGTCTCTTCCCAGGTCAGGCGGGGCCCTCTCCCCTGCCGCCTCCGGCCAGAGCGCTCGGCCGTCAGGTGGCTGTCGATGCTGTCCAGGTCGGGGGCAGCTACGACACCTGGGAGCCCCACACAAGCAGCTGCAGCAGACGCGCAGGCTTCTCCAAACCCGTATTCCTCCAGGGCTCAGCTGTTCGGGGAGCGCGATCCTGCTTTTTGGATGGGAGGCCCGAGAAATTTACAATAAAAATCAAAAACAATTTTACATGGGGGGGGGGGGAATCATTTCATGGGAGAGCCAAGGGCCCCAAAGTTTCTCTCTTCACAGGCTTAACCAGCAGGGCTATTATTTTTATGGCCCTCCGGAGAGATTCCTAGAGGGCTGCCTTAAAGTGACAGTCCTGGCCGCTGAGCCTGGCCGGGCCCTGGAGGGAGCCTCCTGAAAGTTCTGACATCCCAGGCCCCGAGTGCTGGCAGCCGGGGACGAAAAGACACATCTCACGGTCCATGAGGATAGGCACCTGCAGGACAGGGAGATCTGCTCCAACACAGAAGAGGCACCAACCCAGTTCCTTGTTCAACACGCAGGCAGCGCCGGCGGTGTGTGATCCGCTATTCCAAACACTTTACGCGCACGACGTTTAAACCTCGTGGGCCAGGTACCATGAAGCCCATTTTACAGATGAGTCCATGGAGGCCTCAGAAGGGTAACGGATCGAATTTGAACTCGGGCAGTCTGGTTCCGGGGTCCACGCTCCCGGCTGCGGGGTCGCTCGTGAAGGCGGCCAAGAGGCAGAGTCGTTGGGCGCCTCCCTGTGGCTCAGTCAGGCTGGCGTGGGAGGTGTGAGCGTGGAGACGCGAGAGCGCGAGCGGGGACCACGCTTCACGTACGTACGCGCGCACACCCACATTGGCACGTATACGTGCTCGCGGCCATGTCTGTGTGCGCGTAACCGCGAGCACACGCGGGCGCACACTCGTGCGCACACACGCACAGCCACGTACGTGCGCACACGCGCTCTATCTTTACTCCGAGGGCCGTGGCCCTTGAAACCGGAGAGCGTCAGCAGCAGATTTGTGCTTTGGGAAGCTCGTTCTAGCCAGGGGGCCTGTGGGGAGGTCACTTCTCCGAGCCTCAACTTCCTCCTCCAGGAAACGAAGGACTCGTTTCTCCTGCGATGAACGTGAAAGTTCCTTGTAAGCCACAAACCTGACGGTGCGTGAGCCATGTTTTCAGAAGCCGGCGTCCTTGTCGAGAGAGTAAATTGTGGAAGTTACACACCGTGGCTCTGCACACCTTGTGTCAGCGTGAGGGTGGTGGTGATGTGTGCGTGTGCGCGCGCGCGCGTGTGCGTGCGCGTATCAGGAGTATGTGTAGCAAAGGAAGAAACAGGACCCAAGAAGGGTAAGAAAAATGTGCGGGGTCACCCAGCAAGTTTACGACTGAGCTACGATCTGAATCCAGGCCTGTCTGACTGCGATCCTTGTGTTTCCTGCCTGATGCCCCAAGGCTCGGGAAACGCCCAAAAGTCAAGGTTACAGAATATTTTTCCCCAGGCCACTTGTCTCCTCTGACCATTTGACATCCCCATCCCAGCGGCAGGGCCAGCGGGCACTTCCAGGAGGCCTCGAGGGACAGCTCTACACGCCGTTAACCACAGGCGACCCTTGTCAACCCAAAAGTATTGATGTGTATTCTGCATAGCCTGGCAAGCTGTAATGTGCCTTCGTCTGTCCCTCCCTCTTTCCTGACTTTCCTAGTCCTACGAGCGAGGCTGCACCGCTGCCCCCCCCCCCCCCCCCGTAGGAGGAGCCTCTGGACATAGGAACAAGGGGGGCAGATTTGCGGAGGCTTGCACATTGGATCAGATCTGGGCCCGACTGCGGGCCTCATCACTTCCTACCTGTCAAATGGGCACAAAGGAACAATAGTTAACACTAGGTCACCTCTGAGACACGCGGAGCCCCGTTCTGGATCAGAAGATGGGCATGATGAGTGCTGAGGAGGGGGCGAGCGTAGGCGAACAAGCCCTCCGGGGGCGTGAACGGTGTAGGTGGGAGAGTTGCGCAAAACGGAGCGCTTGGCCTGTCGCTGGCCTCCCGAGAGACGGTCCCAGCTGTTACGGAGAGCTGCCAGGGCCACAAAAGAGACCTCTGAGTCCACAGGTCCTGATGCGTGGAGGGCAACAGAGCATGGAGAGAACAGGGGCCGCAGACGCAGGAAGGTCGCGGAGTTGCAAAGACACGGGCTTGAGTCCCGAGCTGTTACCCGTTGCCCGAGCCACCTCGCCACATTCACACCGCCTCTCTGAGCCCCGGTTCCCTCTTCCCTGAAGGGGAGAGGATTACACCCACCTCTCAGCTTGCGTGACGGTTGCAGGCTGTGTTAGGAAAAGGCCAGGCACCGAGCAGACGTTTGAGAAGGAGCAGCCCCCCCAGGGGAGGTGGGGGGGGGGGCGGGTTACTGTCGTTTGGACATTTCCGGTCACTGAGGCAGGGAACCCACGCAGCAGGGCCTGGGGAAAACTCCAGACTGCCTGCGGGGAGGAAAAGCTTCCAGCACCTCCTTGCCAGCCGGCACTTGGGGCTTCACTTACCTCTCCGAAAATTAGATTAAACCTTAACAGTAGTACCATTGTGGCTTCTACATCGCTGGCCTTGCCAGAGAATCGTCTTTAATATCCACCGCTGACAGGATGGAATTAGCTGCATTGTGTTTTTCTTTTTTTTTGTTTGGGTTTTTATTTCTTGCTGTAACTTTCATCCCCACCCCCGCCAGGGGTGTAAGCTGGTGTTTAATCGCATCCTGAGAGCACCGGGCTGCTCTTCAGTAGGACGGGCGGGAGGCCTTGGCCCCCGAGCCGACCAAGGTGAGTGCTCCGTGAGCGGAGGCAGAGGGAGTTTCTGTTGGTCTCCCCCGCATCCGAGTCGGCCAACAACACAGGCTCTCCAGGCACAAGAGAATCAGTGAAGAATTATGGTTAAGCCTCCTGGTCATTATCCTCATTAGAGGTAACCAGAGCCCGCCTGGCCCGAACGCAGCTCTAAACCCCACTAAGACGGGACACACTCGGGAAGAATACGCTGTGTGTAATTTAATAATCCTGGAAACAAGTCCGCATTCTTTTTCGTCTCTGGCCCAGAGGAGAGGTAATTCCCGACGCAGCCAGGGAAGCAGAACCGTGCAGACTCGAGAGAAAGGCCTAGATGGGGTGGACAAGAAGGACTTGGGATTTGGAAGCGGTGCCCTTTCTCCTAGGTGGATTCGCGACATCCCGTTCCTCCGTGCCTCCGGCAAGGCCTCCGCGAGCCCTTCAGAACCTTCCAGAACCTTCTCGTGCATCAGAGAACGCAGGCCCGGCCCGCGACACTTGTGTGGCAAGTGGGGAGGCGGCCGGCTCTCAACCCCACTCTGCCCGCTTCAGAGAATGCCTGTGTAGATGGCCCCCGCCCCCATCGCCCCCTGGCACACCGACGGCACCTCACGGTTCACAGAGCACTTTCACATCCTTCCCCTCTCGGATTCTCCCACAGTCCCGTGGGCGAGGCGAGGTGGGATCGTTACAGCCATCTCACAGATGGGAAAGTGGAGGCCCAGGGGTGTGAAGTGGCCTACTGAAACCACAGGGCTTCCCAGGACCACGGCTGAGCTGCAACTGACCCCGAGTCCGGGGAACCCTTTATGTGTCCTCCAAGGCTATTAGTAAGAGCTGAGTTGCGTGCACCCCCAAATTTATATGCCGAAGCTCTTACCCCAGCGCCTCAAAATGCGACCGTATTCGGAGACTTTAAAGAGGTGATTAAGTTAGCGCGAGGTTGGTTGGTAGGATGGCCCTGATCCAGTCTGACTGGTGTCGTTACAAGAAGAGATCCAGACACAAATATACGGAGAAGGTGGCCGTCTACAAGCCAAGGAGCGAGGCCTCGGGAGGAAAGAACTCTGCAAACACCTTGACCTCGGACGTCCAGCCTCCAGAAGGTGAGGAAATCAACGTCTGCTGTTGAAGCCACCCATCTGTGGGATCTGTTACGGCAGCTCAAGCAGACGAATGAAGGCTGTGCTAGGCCTCCCTGCCTCCATGGAGTCTGCTCTGTTAAGCTGGCCTTCGTTTCCTTTGTTGGCTCCCTGCCCCCCTTTCTGCCCTGGCCAGCACTTGACATCCCCCTCTTGGGACTGAGACCTGACCTGTGGGGGGCAGCAGTGGGTGGGGCACAACAGGCCCCCAAACCACGGTTACCCATTGAGGCACCTGTATGATGGAGCTTGAGGCTTCTTAAGCCAAGGGGATTCTTAGGGTGTCCTTTCTCACTAACTTGTGGCTTCATTCTCATTTATGCTGGGTCATCTGCATGTGTTCCAAGAGTGCTAGAAATCTCTACACCCTGGGGCGCCTGGGTGGCTCAGTCGGTTGAGCATCCGACTTCGTCTCGGGTCACGGTCTCACAGTCTGTGAGTTCGAGCCCCGCGTCGGGGTCTGTGCTGACGGCTCAGAGCCTCGAGCCTGCTTCGGATTCCGTGTCTCTCTCTCTCTCTCTCTGCCCCTTCCCCGCTCATGCTCTGTCTCTCTCACTCTCAAAAATGAATAAATGTTAAAAAAAAATGTCTGAAACATTAAAAAAAAAAAAAAGAAATCTCTATACCTGGAAACATGACTTCCGGAAGAACTCTTGGTAAATTTCATTCTTAACATCACATATAGGTATGTGTGGATAGTACGTACAAAAACACATGCGGATATGCTCCATGGTTAATTTTCTGGTACCAAGTTATCTGTTAAAAATTACATATTTTCGGGGGCGCCCGGATGGCTCCGTCGGTTAAGCGTCTGACTTCGGCTCAGGTCATGATCTCGAGGTTTGTGAGTTCGAGCCCCACGTCGGGCTCTGTGCTGACAGCTCGGAGCCTGGAGCCTGCTTCGGATTCTGTGTCTCTCCATCTCTCGGCCCTAAATAAACGTTAATTTAAAAAAATTTTTTTAAATTACATATTTTTGTATTCATATTCATATTTCGTGTTTTCACCATACGAATAAACTTCTACGTTAAAAAAATTATTTTTACTGTTTATTTATTTTTGAAAGAGAGAGAGAGCACGAGTGGGAGAGGGGCAGAGAGAGAGGGAGACGCAGAATCGGAAGCAGGCTCCGGGCTCTGACCTGTCAGCACAGAGCCCGATGCGGGGCTCGAACCCACGAACCGTGAGACCATGGCCTGAGCCCAAGTTGAAGTCAGACGCCCAACAACTGAGCCACCCAGGTGCCCCTAAACCTCTAGGTTTTTATTCATTCTGTTTGCCCTCAGCATATGAACGTACCAAAATAAAGACATGTTCCCCCCAGTTTTCTCTTCTAAAACTCCGTTGACACATCATTAAAAGAGGTGAAATTACTATAATATTCATCACGTTTTGACCCTGATATTTTCAACATTCTCCTTTAAGGTGTTTTGAAGCTTGCATGTTAGACCCTTGAAGGAGGCAGAAATCTTCGAGACCAACAAACTACTTTCCAGCAACCACTTTTCCTGCAGCTGCGTCTGTCTGTCCCCCCTGTCCACACAGGGTGTGTCACTCCATAGACGTGAGCACAGAGTGAAGAGTATACAGCAGGTACTTAATAAAGGCTGGTACTTCTCCCCACCCTCCCCGCCCCCCCCCGCCCCAAGGCTATGTCCAGCTTGTTGGGTCCTGGCCCACCTGGGCGAATCTACAGGAGTCACCAAGTGGCAGTCCGGCACGTGGAAGCGGGGGGTGGTCTTGACCTCAATGCCCCCTGCCCCGCCTTCCAGCATCCCATTCGAACCTGGGAGGGTGGGCACTCTGGCCGGGAACGTCCATGAGGCCTCGTGCAGAGGTGGCGGGGACAGCTGTCCCAGCCTGAAGCCACAGCAAAACTCAAAGGGCTCACCTGACTCTGGTCCAACTGGGGGTCAACCTGGGCCGGCCTCGGCTGCTCGTGACTTCACAGGGTGTGGTCACTGGGACCCCCAGCAAACAAGAACGCGGCCCACAGGGAGGGCAGGGCAGGGAGAGTCCCGTCCAAGAGAAGTAGCCAGGGGCTCCCGTTGAGACATTTATGACTTGGGGCTGGGATGGCAGGGCCGAGGGGTGAGCGGGTACAGCCTAGAAGGGCAGGGAAGGCTTTGCAGAGGGGGTCACATTTTCAAATGAACTTGGTGGCGGACGAGAGCCCGTAGGTAGGGAATCAGCCGTGCCCTTCACGCTGTTTCAGCATCTTGGTGCGTGCCCTTAACCTGACTCTCCACGCACTGACTCTGTGACCTTGGCTCCGTGACCTTGGCCGAGTCTCCCCGCTGAGAGAGGCAGGAACAGCCAAGCGAGGTTCCTATCCGCTCCCGGGACCCCCGTGGCAACCGCGTGAGTGTGTTGGCTGGCCTTTGCGGAGGTCGCCGCGGGGGCAGGTCGTGCGGGGAACCAGCAGGATGGAGGACCACCCTCCCCAAAAGTGAAAGCAAGAACCGAGGAGAAAGTGGCTGTCCCTGGGGAGAAGCCCGCCTTCCCCAGCAGCCGGCCAGGAATGTGCTGACGGGGTCTGAACCCTGTCCCCAGCGGTGCCAGGGCCCTTTGGTCCCGTTCTTTAATAAAAAGAGCGTCTGTCTCGTAGACCAGAGCGCCCTTCCTTCCCGCGTGGGCCCTGGCCGTACCTGAGATAGATAAACAACGCTCCGGCCTCAGACTATTGAATTAGGCCGCTCCTGGCGTTGCTGTCGCTGGCAAAGCAACTCCTCTGTGATTGTTATCAGCTATAATCAAATCTGGAGGGTGGCTGGAATGCTAATACCTTCCCCAGCAGCGTGTCCTTCGGCAGACACAGGCGAGCGACTCCCCCGTTCCTTGTCCGAGTCGCCCTGGCGGCTCCGATCCGTGGCATTCTTGTTGTCTCGGCCAGGCGGTTCCGTAAACGTGTGCCGTCAGTGGGCCAGCTGGTCAAGCCAGGTCATGCTGTGTCCCGGGAGAGCCCCCTCTCCCCCCCCCCACGCCACTCCGAGGCTTTGTGTCTGATGGGGCAATGAGAAGGTGACAGTGATGCATCGGGGCCCCTGCCCCAGCCCTGCTAGGAGGGTGCACAGGTGAGCCCAGGTGGGCTCGAAATGCGATCCCTTTGGGCCCCGATGGAATTCATTCATTTATTCGTTCGCTGAACAAAGGTGGGTTGCACCCTTCCCCATGGGGCACAGCCAAGGATAAGAGGAGGCTCCTGACCTCCCCAGTTCACAGTCAGGGCCGGCTCTCCAACCGACGTGGCACAGACATTACTCCATGTGTGTTACAGACACCAGGATGTATGCAAGATGGAGGTCTGGGGGGCATTCCAGAGGACTTCCTGGAGGAAGCTCCATGAAAGAGGAATCCAGGGCAGGGTGGTGAGGGGGTGGGTGTTGTGGCAAGACACTCTACTCAAGGACCTTTGGGAATCCCAGCAGAAGGGTTTGAATTGTCACTAGATGCCTGGGACAAACAGAAGTCATACCCTCAACATGGGGTAGAAGAAAGGAGGGGGATCTCGTGGCCCCCCGTGTTGAGGAGCGTGGCTCCCTCCTTGCCAGAAACGGGGACGTGGGGAGGAGGACTGGAGGGAAGGGTTTAGCCAGAGATGCAGCGGTAAGAGGGTGTGAGGCTGATCGCTAACCTGGCCGGAAGAGGTATACGTCTTCTCCTGACTTGGTGCGCTTGGCAAGGCCCTGACAAGGACGGTCGGGCTGGCCTCTGTTTCATGCCCAGCAGGGGCCCGGAGTCCTCCCCGGTGATTTCCTAGGCCCAGAGGCTCAGCCATGAAAGAGGCAGACTGTTGGGGGCCCACACGCAGCCTGTGGGACACGTCAACCCCTAGAAAGCTTATACTGCGGAGAGAGGACGCAGGTGGGTGGCAGGGAAACACAAAACCTAGTAAGGGAAGAGCATGTCCAAGTACGACCAGTGCATTTCCTGTCACTTGCTGGCTCGATGAGGCCACTGGAGAAGTGGTCAGGAGACAAGACCCTGGAGCCCAAACGCCCGTGACCAGGTCCCGGGCCTGTCACGCGCTCCTGGTCGCATTGGGCAACGCGCTTAATGTCCTGGGGCTTTGGACTCCTCAGTCCTGCTCCATGAAATGGGGATTATCATGGGGCCCGACTCAGCGTTTGGCACATAGGTGCATGTACAAGTTCAATGGCTCACAATGGTGCCTGGCATACACCAAACTGCACAAAGGTGCCGGGTCGTTTGTTGCTGGTGCCCTGGGTTGAGAAGGATGCTGAGGTCCATGGGGCTCTATGGCTCTGGGACCAGGAGGAGTGGGGGATGCACTTTGTCTCGTCATCCCTAGTGACCGGCTGGCTCCGCTCTGACTCTCCTCGTCACAGCTCTGACCCGCATCTCCTCAACCTCCTGGCCCTTCGTCTGCTCTCTTGACCTCGTTCATTCATTCTTTCCCTTGGCCGTCGGGGTGGCAGGATGGGGTCTGGACAAGGGTGGGAAGTGGGCTGGAGGGGACGGATGAGGAGCCTCTGCCTGGAGTGTCCCTCCCACGTCTAAGAGGGGCACACACGCAAGTCAATTCCAAGGAACACTGGCCTGGGAGTCTCTGCCCGCTTCACCTCACTGTGGGTCCATAGACAAGTCCTGGGGCTCAGTTTGTCTCAAAGAAGAGACCTCAGCAATAAGACACATGTGGACCGTCTCTGGTTAGGGCTTGGGGGTCTATGGCCCATCCATTCAGACTCGTCCTGCCTGAACCCTGAGGACCCTCCAGCGGGTCCCCTCTTGCCCGGGGTTGGGGGGCAGGGAGGACAGCTCGGCAGTGTGGAAGGGAAAGGCCCAGGCTCGGGTACTTTGGATTCCAAAGCCAGAGTTACTACTGCGACCCTGAGACAACATTTGGCCTCTCAGAGCCTCAGCCTCTCCACCTCTCAGAGGCGGTAACGGTCAAGGGGGCAGGTACGCAGAAGTAGGGGCTCGAGTTGAGGCTGGAAGGAGAGGAAGAGACCTGTATCTCCTTGGACAAACCCTCCTGGGCAACCAGCCTGTGCTGTGAGAAGCCTCCAGTAGACCCCGGCTTCCTCTGCCTTGACCCCGTCTGCAGCCCCAAACCTTCTCCCAGCAGGGCCAGGCCAAACCTTATCTCTGGGAGGACTTTCTCTGCCCTTCTAAGTCCAGCTGCAGCCACACCTCCTCTGAGCAGGCTTCCTGACCACTCTAGCCAGGAGCCTGCCCATCACCTGCTCCTAGAACAGCCTTCTCCATCTTCCTGGTGCAACCAACTCCCCTCCTCCTTTCAAGACCAAGTTCAAAGCCCTGCAACTCAGGTTTCTTCTTGCCTTCACTCTTGGTAAGAGGAAGTGGACAGCACACAGTCAGTCATGGGCACTTTGCTGGCTCCAAACCCACGCGACCCCTGAGCCTCGCGCAGCACAGCCGGCCCCCAGAAGGACAGCTAAGGAGCCAAACTCTTAATGTGCCTGGGGCAGCCTGGTTTCACTTTCATCCGTGTTGCTCCATTTTATCCCTCCAGTGTGACCTCGTGGGACACACATGGGACAAGGATGTTTAGGCTCACTTTTTAAATAAGGAGAAAAATCCAGGGCTGTTCACAGCGGCCCTGGGTCCCCAGCTCACCTCCAGTGCCTCAACTATAACATTTATCCTGAATGATGCAAGAGGCAGAACGGAAACGCTCCCAAGCACGAAGGAAGGAGGCAAAATGTCCCCCCTGGGTGGCTGTGCTCACAGTCTGTCCTCCTCCCCACTGGTAGGTACACCGACGACCAGTTATCAGGCGGAGTGGCACCAGGTCACTCTGGGTGTGAGTGGCTGGGACGAGGCTAGAGGGAGCCCAGTCCAACTGGTCCGCCTGACTGTTTGGATCAGAACTCCCGCCGGGACCAGGGGCTCAGCAGATTTGTGCCGCAGGGTGAGCCTTCCAAAGACCTGCTTTGATGAGGTGGAGGAATTTCTCACACCTTATCTCCCATAATCCCCATTCAGCCCCAAGGCCGGCATTATTATTATCCCCAGTTTACAGATGAGCAAACTGAGGCTCAGGAGGTGCTAACAAGCTGCCTAGACCATGTGGGTCATAAGGCAGAAGCAGAAGTTAAGGTGGGACTTGGCCTTCCCACTTTTCCGTCCGCTGCACACCCCTCGAGAAGGCTTGTGTGACAAGCCCAGAAACTGCTACGTAGACCCGGGTCCACCCCGCTCCCCAACCCCGTCCTGGATGGGATTCTAAAACGTCCAGGGCGTGGGGCACTTTCTACATTACTACAAAGACCTTTTGCAGGAAAGAAATGCTGTCCCCTCAAGCGGCGATGGTTTCTACCTCGGAATCTTTCTTGTCAATGCGAAGAACGCCACCCTACCTGGAGAAGAGACGCTTAAAAGCTTTGAATGTATCCACCTTGTCGCTAAAGTTCCAGGAGCTCTCAAGGCTGCCAACCCCAGACCACCAAGAAATACTCTATGCCAATTCGCCATAAATACATCGCATGTCTATAATTATGTCCCTGGGCGGCGACTATGACATCACTTCAATACATCCTAGTTTTAAAAGTGAGCTCCTGGGTCGCCTGGGTGTCTCAGTCGGTTAAGCGTCCGACTTCGACTCGGGTCATGATCCCACGGTTCATGAGTTCCAGCCCCGCTTGGGATTTTCTCTCTCTCCCTCTCTCTCTCTCTCTCTCTCTCTGCCTCTCCCCTGTTCACACACACTCTCTCTATCTCAAAATAAATAAAAATAAAAAATAAAATGAAAATGGCTCTCCATTAAAAAAAAAAAAAAGAAGCGTTCCCGTGGACACCATTTACTCATTCATGAAACGCCTGTTGGGAGTCTCCCAGGTCCCAGCCATAGGTCTGGGGGCTGGGTGACAGTGGGGCACAGAGAGCGTTCCCACCTTCCTAGAACTCATACGTGGGACGGTCAGCAGACAGCGGTCCATGTCGTATAATCAGAGCTGCATGCAGGAGACAGAGAGAGCGCCGTGATGAAGACAGAAAGGGGTTTGGGGTTCTCAAGAGTTCACCACTCTGAGGGTGGCCGGGAGGCCAAACCCTGAAGGGCCAGTGTGGACCCTCCCATCTCTCTCTCTGAGGTAGGTAGACAAAGGACTATTGATTCTCATTTTCCAGCAGAGAAAATCCAGGCTCAGAGAAGTCAAGTCACTTACCCAAAGTCACACAGCGAATGGTCCACAGAGCCGGGGCTCTGTGGACCCCAAGTCTGGGGCTTACGCCTTCTCCTCTCGGACCCTCACTGCCTCCCGTATCTCCCCCTGCAATTTATTCAGTGGAGTAAAAACCCAGAGTTCACGTGGAAAAGCTGAAAAGGGTGCCTCGAACGGAATAAGGTATTCTTTTTCCATTCCGAAAGGGTCCCCGCCCATTCTGCCGGTGAAACAAAACACGTCTAGGGATGGTCTGATGGTCGCGTGATGAAACCTTGGCGTGGAGCACTGGCAAACCTCACGTCCCGTCAATACTTTTTTAGGAATGTCGTCACACCCAGAGCGTAAAAGCCACTGACGATAAAAACCAGACGCGGCAGAGGGTGACGGGGGCGTACGCGCGTGTGTGGACGTGATCACGCGCGTGTGCACGCGTGCGGGCGCCTCCACGCCTGCTGCTCGGCGCTTTCCTGCTCACGGTGACAGGGTCAGGGAAGAATTTTCTGTGACTAATTAGGTTTTAACTTGCCAGAGAGAAAGTGGACATTGGCAGCCTCTTGTATGAGTGAAACACAATTTGAACTACAGTGAACTTAATTTCCTTTGCACTGAAAGGAAAGAAAGATTAATGAAATATCCCCAAATCCATCCTGTTAGTTTTTATTAAATCAGCAAATGAAATTTAACCTCCAATTCTGTTAGAACGTCCTTTCCTGTAGATTGGGTTTCAACAAGCCTAAGTGAAATAGACACCCTCCCTCTAGAACAACATTTCGATATGAAAATTGCATTATTGCAGTCAACATCGGGTTACCTGAGGAACAGCCACTTGGAAAACGATTATTTCCACGGAGAACGCAGAGACACATACGTGGCCTCAGATCTGCAAGAGCCACAATGTTCTGGTTGTGGTGTTTCTGCAAGGCTGCCTCTCGCCTCTTTGCTAAGCGCTAATAAAAAAAAAAAAAAATCCGTTGAATTTTATGTCCCAGCAGCTGTGACATAAAACAGGGATGAGAAAGAGGAGGGGAGCGAGGACAGCCAGAAATGATCTGGTTTGCACCTCTCCTTTGCCTCTCCCCCAGCGCCTCTCCTAATGCTTCGACGTGGCAACATCTACCCATTATCAGGATGTGCAAACTGAGGTCTTAGGGAGGCAAAGTATATTCATTAAGGACACAGATTTGCCGCTCAAACTCACTCAACTAACCTGCGATTGTTTCCTGGTTTTCGGGGCAGGACGTGTAGACGGTGGAACAACTCAGGGGTTAGGGCGCCAAACCCCCATGGAGCGGAAAACGCGAGTATAACTTCTGACTCCCCCGGATTAAACTACGAATAGCCTACTCTTGTCTGGAAGTCTTACCGAAGCACCAACACTCCATCAACACGTACTGTGTATGTTTATATTCCGTATTCCGACAGCAATACGTAACCTGTCCGGGGGTTTTTTGTCGTTTCTTGGCTACGCGGTTCATCTGCTTTTTTCAGATTGTCGCAGATCTCCAAACACGTTTCTGACGCGCTTACTGGAAAACACACGTGCAAGTCAGAAGACCTGCTCCGTTTAAATCCACGCGTGTTCTTTAAGGGTCAGCTGTGTATTCTTTTATTCATTTCCTGGACAAATAGAGACAAGCTAGGCATCACCCTGGGCTAGTGATCTGATGATCTCGGAAATTCCAAGCTTCCAAGCAGACGACAAGACTTACGACTTCGGTGCAGTCCTTGGCCATTCAAGACTTCTGTCACTGGACCCTCCTGGCCCCATGAGAGGGGATACTTAATGCCGCTTCTTAGGGTTCCAGAGAGGGGAAGTCACTGGTCCAGGGTCACGGACAGTGGGAGGCAGGGCTGGAACTAGGTGCCTAGGCTTCAGCCTCCGGGCCCAGGGCAAACCTCTTAACTGCAGTGTATCCAAAGGTGGCCATCAATCGTGTCCGTATTCTTCTGTCCTTGGGGACCCCGTGCTGGGGGAGGGGAGAACACTTAGGATCGCTTCAGTGGGGTTTTCAAGTGAGTTACACAGAAAAGCCTAGTCTCTTCTCAGTTTTCTGCAGTCGTCGGATTGAAGGAAAAGTGTAAAATTGGACGTGTGTTTGAGGGACGCTTGGGAACGATCTCTTTATTTCTGCAGGAGAGAGAGACAGTCTAGTCGTGTGTCTCCATGGGCCTGGGGGGCAGCACCTTCCTGAAGGAGGGGAGAACCTACCAGACTTACAGCTCGGCTCAGGAAAAGCTTCCATCGGCCAGAGCTATCCTCGGATGGTGTGCCTGCTTTAGGGACAGATGAGACGCTTGTCACTAGAGAACTGGAGGCCAGCTGACCACTTGGGGGGAGGGGAGTGGTTGCGATGCGGATGGGGCTGGTGCCTCCATCATTCTGGGACTCTGCCTTGGGACGCTTCATGTCCACAGCTGTTCGGATCCAGCCCAGCCACCCCAAGGACGAGGCACGGAGCAGCATGGAATGCGTTCAGGAGACGTGCCAACCGGGAGAGAATTTCTTCTCTGGCCTGCCCCCTGTGGTGGAGCGCGGGGCACTGCCACTGACCGCCTGTGGGCAAGTGACAGACACCTGTGAGCCACCTGTGAGCCTCAGTTATCTCGTCCGGGAAATGGGGACGGTGCTAGACCTTTTGTCACCAGGTTGGGGTTAAATGAGGGAGTGAGTGCGTGGACAGAGCCCAGCACCCAGCACTGTTCCCGGCCGGTTCTCAAGACCTCTTCTTCTTTCGGAGCAAGAACATTCATGCAAAACTCTTAGCTTAGAAACCTGAACGTGAACGCCTCCCCCGAGGGCCTCCAGAGAGCTCCTCTCAGGGGGAGGGCGCACATCCGAGCTGAAATTCAGGTGGGCCCCTGGGTTTCCCAGTGCCCACATTTTGGGCTCTATCACAGCTCCATTAGCTGCATAAAATACCCTAAGTGATAGCCAAGAGGGAGGCCCCTTTGCCAAGGTTCCCCCCCGCCCGTCCTCTGGAACTGATTACTCGGAGCCTTTCAGAAACGCAGAAATAAAACGATGCCAGGGCAGATGGACAAGCTGGGGACCAGCTCGTGTTTCTAATCCAGCGCCCCCCCCCCTCCATCCCCCCACCCTGGAACAAAGTCTTCTCCAGTTTTTAGTAAACTTAACTTGACAATCGTCAAAGGGAATCAAACAGCGCAGAAACGAAGCCTTTAAAAGATGTCAGAAGAAGTCAGAATCGGTAGAAATCTACTACGATTTCCACCCACCCACCCCCCCTCCCCTGAATTAGTATTTAAATCTTTCAGGAACAGGCTCCAGGGGCTGGGCTATTTAACCCGCTGGCAAGAATGCACTTAGGAAGGGCACTCGTGTTTATTTTGGGTATTACCTCCTCACCTCCTTAACGTAATCCCCAGACTTAATCTCGGGTTGTTGGGACGATACCAATTAGCAGCACCGGGCTGTCCCCCTCCCCGCCCCAAATCCCCAAATTGGAGGAGGGAATCCCCTGGAAGGTAGCTAATTAGCAAAGGGTACTGCTCTGTTCTCTACAGGCCCAGGGGTGGGAGCTGGCCCAGACCACCAACAGACCGAGGGGCTCTTTGCACACCCCCTTGCTTTATCAGAAGGGCCACCGCCAGCTAAGTGGATCCCTCCACCCCCCTGCTTATTAGCAACTGCAGCCGGGGGCTTCTCTCCACACAATGCTTCTTTGCGGCTCGAGGATTTAGCCCAGAATAGGCCAGAGGTGCACCCCAGGCACCTGGGCCCAGCTGGCCGGGTGGGGCGCGCCCCCTGCGACCTGATTCCTGGACCCAAGTCCCCGAAATTCGTATTTGTTGCTAATCCCCTGTGTGTGCCAAGCCCTGGGCCGGACGATTTTACAAACGCTTCTTTATTGAAGTCCACACACAGAGACCTTCCCACATTCCTGCAGCTCCAGCCCCACCACCCCATTTCTGCTCGGGGGGGCCCTGAGCTCTCCTCTGCGGGCCCCGCCCCCCATGGGGGGGAGGCGTTGAAGGCCAAGGCGGGGAAACGCACGTGTGTCACAGGTGTGGGGTCTGCGCCTGAAGACCCTTCCCTTCCCTCCAGAGCCCCTGCCTTCCTGGGCGGCTCCGCGATGGGGGCTCCTCATGGCCCAGAGCAGCGGATGGGGGGCCTGGATATGCGCCGGGACCGCTGGGGCAGGCCTGCCAGCCCCGTCCCCAGGAATGCCGACGCGTCCCCTTTTCACCAGGAACCTTGGGGACACATTTCTAGCGCCCTTTCCTTTCTAGCAACCGAAGAGAACGTCTCTAGCATTTTTGGGTCAGGGAATCTCCTCTCCGACCACCAGACTTAGGGATTGGTCTGTTGGAAACCAGCATGATGAGCTGGAAAAGCTGGAGGTCAGAGGTGGGGCCGACATTTCTACCTGAGCCTGGCCAGGTGACACGGGTGGGTCACCTGACGCCTCCAGCCGCTGGCCCCTCCTCCGTAAGGCTAAAGAATAGCCTGCTTTCTGGGGAGCTGGAGGACAGAGTAGGGTAGGTGGGGTGCCGGCACAGTCACAGCATATGGGTGGGACGCAGTGAAGGAGCTTCCTTTTCACTCCTGTGAGTTGAGGTCACCGAACATTCTGGAAAGGTTTTAACCACGAAGGCGAAGTTTTCTTGCGCTGAAGGAGACGCAGGGCACCTTCCAAACAGCTTTGGGGCCTTGTGAAAAATGGCCAGGCCCAATGTTCCCCGACCATAAACATTTTAACATTAAATGTTCCCAGAACCCAACGCGAAGATGTGAGTCTGGGGACCTATCTCAAGGCTGCCCTGTGACCTCAGGGTGGGTTCCGACCTCTGCTCCTCTGTTCTAACAGGTGAAAGCCCTGGGCTAACGCCATCCACTTCCGGGTAGCCAGAGGAGGTAGGGACCCCCCGGCAGATGATGAGCATTGGTACCACACATGTGAGGGAACGAGGGTCCGGCGTCCTGAATCATAGACCCGACCCTGCTGCTGAACCACCCGCTGGCCGCAGTCATGTCCTGTCTGGGCCTCCCCATTCTCAGGTCCCGATGAGGTTACTGGACAGATGGACCCGTTCTGAGATTCTGTCTTGCAGGTGACTGGCCTGTGGCCCGGAGATCCCTGGGCCGGTCCTCCGTAGACAAGCATTCTTGAGTTAGGCGAGTGATTCTCATGGTCTCAAGCGGGCCTCTCTGTATGGTGAGAACACGCTCACAAGGGAACGTCTTTACAAAGCAGATTCCAGCGGTGGCTTCTGGGCCGGTGACGAGGGCCTCCAGGAGCCACCCAGAGGAGCTCGTCTCATGCTATGACCGTGCATGTCAGTTCAGCCCCCTTATCTCCCTGCACGAAATGACTGGTTTCATGGGACACACTCGGAAACTCCCGTGCAGGAAGGTAGCACGGAGCAGTGTGGAAGGGTAGGGCCTTGCAGTCACATGGCCAGTTCCAATGGCTTGTTGTGTGCGACCCTGGGTCAGACCCCGAGCTCCTCAAGCCTCGGCTGTCTCATCTGTGTGCTGGGGATAATGGCACCTACTGGTTGGCTGTTGGGAGGGCAGAAGGAGAACAGAGAGCCGTACCCACAGAGAGTAGAAGAACGGGGCTCCGTCATCGAACTTCCTCCTGTAACCTGCCACCAGCTCCTTCTGGCCGCCCTGATACCCTCAACAGAGCCGTTTGACCTTGGGCACACGGGAGACCCGTGCTGGCCTCCTCTTTCCTCCATTCCCTCTTCCGTTCACTAGTGTGAGACCCTAGGGATGGAGAGACGAGGAATCCTCACTTCCTGCTTGCTAATGCTCATCATCTAGAAGACAGAGGCACGTGAGCAATGATACGAAGGTGCAGAGGCAATGGACACACATACAAGGGCCCATGAGCCCCAAGGGCCCCCCAAGCTTGCAGGGGAGGGGGTGGATGCCATGATCCCAAGAAACTTTTCTACCTGCCCGAGACAGAGGAGTGGCCAAGAGGAATTCTCTGAGTCCTGTGCTTTGGGGTCTTTGCCTAAATTAATTCCTCCCGCTCGTGTGCAGATGACCCCAACTTCCCATGGGGCTCTGTCTCCTGAGCGCACCGGCCAGGATCCCACACCATAGGTGACGCTATAATCCCTAACTGATGCCCCAACCACATCCATCGTCCTTACAGCTGTCCTCCTTTGCTGCCTTCCAATCATAGCACCTTCAGCTAATATTTGGTGAGGATCCACAGGAGACCCCCTCCCGACAGGATCCTGAACCTACAGATCCCCAAGGAAGGCACTCTTAAAGGTAGACACCACTTTTGACCTTCCTGGCTGCCTTCTGGCCCCCTCCAACCTACACACACACACACACACACACACACACACACACACACACCCTTCCTCTGTTCACAGGTTTTCTTTCACACGTCAGAGTGAGATTTCACAGAAACACGGGAATTATGGAAGAATAGGCTAAGATTGGCCACTGACTTCTGGGCATTCCTGGCGAGTCACTGGGTCTCAGAAAGACCTCAGGGCCTGAAGATGTTTGCCAGGGAGGCGATGAGCCAACCCCCAGGGGCTCATACGATCCCTCCCCTCCCTCCTCTGCCGCGAAATATGGGGGAGGGGGGGTGGAGGGAATTATATGAAGAGATGCGGTATTTTGTGAAATACAAGAAGAAAAATGCTCTAAACCCCATAATCATAAACACAGCATATGGGAAGGGGAAAGAGCTAGTTTTGAGTAAGAAGCGTCTTTACTCCGAGTCCCTCCCCTTTCTGGTCAATATTAGATACATAATCAGAGAAATGCTTACGTTTCACCCGAGGCCTGCTGGAGTTGGGAGCTTGATTTTTTTTTTTTTTTTAAAGAAATTCCCTAGCATGCATTTATTGCAAGAAGGATTTGCTTTCTCAAATGCTTTCACCTGTCAGAAGCCCTCTGTCAGAAACTTAACAGATCGGTCTGTTTTCTCGTTTCTGCAAAGCAGAGAGGGAGGGAGGCCACATCAAGTGTCTACTGTGCGCTGGGCACAGATGCAGAGAGCTGGCATCTTCTGCCAGCCTCGCTGCACGTCTCCGAGGGCAACGGGCCCCCCCACGGGCTCACAGGCTCAGAAAGGCCAGGAGCCTCGCCGGGGAGCACCAATCAGGGGATGGCAGAGCCAGGACTCTATGTAACCCCAAAGCCCAGTGCGCCCCACCCCCGGCACAGAGCTCCCCGTTTGAGCAGGTTCCCTGTAACAATGCAGAGAGATTCGGGGTGTGTGGGTGGCTCAGTCGGTTAAGCATGGCCACGTGAGCTGTGTGCTCAGTCTCTTCCCTATTTGATACGTCCCTTTCCCTCCTCCTTCCTGCCTTTTTTCCTTTCTCAATTATTAGCTTTCTCTTATTGAGATCGCATATGTATCATCAACATGCACACATCTATCAACTTGCGACGACTTTGTGCATATACATCCATAGAATCACCAGTCAGTACCTTCCCCCAGCAAACCAGGTAAGGACCTGATCTTTGACACCAGAAATTCATTCCGCTGGTCTTGAGTTTCGCTGTCACATGCATCACTGGTTTTTCCTTTTCCTTGCTGTATAGTATTCCACCGGAGGACAACACTGCTAATTATTCATCCATTCTACCGGTAATGGACGGTTGGTTGTTTCCATTCTTTAGCTAATGTATATGCTGTTCCTTTGAGCATTCCTGTTCTTGTCTTTTGATGGATGTAAACACTCAGTTCACTTGGGTATATAACCAAGAGTAGAATTTCTGGGTCATGATGCTTCTCTTGATTGTCACTATTTTTTTTATTTTTTTTAATGCTTATTTATTTTTGAGACAGAGAGAGACAGAGCATGAGTGGGGGAGGGGCAGAGAGAGAGGGAGACACAGAATCCGAAGCAGGCTCCAGGCTCCGAGCTGTCAGCACAGAGCCCGACGCGGGGCTCGAACCCATGAACCCCAAGACCATGATCTGAGCCGAAGTTGGACGCTTAACCAACTGAACCACGCAGGCACCCCTGGTTATTACTATTTTTATTTCAGCAGTGATAGACATCACTGCAAACAGTTAAATAAAGAAAAGGCTAAACCCCACCTCCTCTGGTGCCATCCCCCCAGGGTATATTCTAACACATGCTCATCCAAATTACAGGGACACGCATACCACACGCACAGAGCATTCTGAATTTTTCTTTCACTTCTTCGTATTTTCTTTTTTTCAGCCGAAGATCATTCTATAACTTATCAGTTTAAACTTGGCGTATCTTAGCCATTCTCCCAACTAACACATATGAATCTACTTGTTCTGTTTAGTGGCTGAAATAATATCCCAACATATGAATGCAAAATTACTTACTCAACCGATATTCTCTCTTCAACGAGGTGATTTCCAGTGTTCCTTGACCCACAATGCAAATTTTGAGACGTGTCATTGGGTACCGCTGATCTTATGTTCCTTGTAAAGCAGACTCCCTGCGTCGTCATTTCTTGGATCGAAGGATATGGATGCCTTCCAAATTGAACATATCCAAGTCAGACACAAAAGGACAAATATGACAAGGTTCCACGTATATGAGGGACATAGAATAGTCAAATTTGTAGAGACAGGAAGCGCCAGAGGTTCCCAGGGGCTGGGGGGAGGGGGAAATGGGGAGTTAGTGATGAACGGGGGGGGGGACCCAACCTCCGCTGGGGAAGAAGAGGAAACATTCTGGAGGCAGATGGTGTTGACGCCCTCACAACAATGCGCACTCACTCAACACCCGAACCGGACGCTTAAAAAGGGTTACAATGAGAGGCACCTGGGTGGCTCAGTCGGTTAAGCATCCAACTCTTGGTTTCGGCTCAGGTCATGATCTCGCAGTCCTTGAGTCTGAGCCCTGCTTGGGATTCTCTCTCTCCCTCTCTCTCTCTCTCTGCCCCTCCTCTCCCTGTGCTCCGAAGCCACAAGGATCACCCGCTTGGGGACGTAACCTGCTGCTGGCTTCCTCCCCTACCCTCTTGCTTCCCTCCTGCCTTCACTGTGCTTTCTGGGATCACCTCCCGAGTAACCACAACACTCACACGCTGGTCCCGGGGATCGGCCACCGCGGGACCCGACCCAAGACACCAGCTATCTGTTGAATGGCTGCCATGAACCTGGTGGGGAGACAAATGTGGGTTGGCACACGGCACGGCCAGGTGCATAAACAAAGCTCCATGGGGTGCAAACTCATGGCAGCGCGTCTCAACAGAAAAAGTCCGGAGAACGGCACCGTGCCTGAGGCTGCCCACATCTGGACATCCCGGGAGATGTCTGTGCGGGACCGTGGATCCGAGAGGGACGAAGGAGGGAGGCGGCGGGCGTACCTGTCAGGGGGACTGGCCCATGTAAAGGGCCGGAAGCTGGAATCTGCAAGCCCTGTGCAGGGTCGGAATGCCCTGGCTCCTGTTACGGGTCTGTGACTCCCCCCCCATCCTGCAGTAGCTGGGAAAGCTGGGGCAAATCCTCAGATGGGGGGAGGCTTTGTGCACCCCACCCCCCAGAAAACAGGGCCAGAAGCTCCAGGAGGACCGTGTGAGTCAGCGTGCGTGGGTAGGATTTCCCAAACGTGGTGCAGGTGGCAGTTCTTTGGGGATGTGTTTCCTCAAGAGGGTGGGCATCCGTGCCTGGGGGCTTAAAAGACAGTCACCCCCACCGTCCCCCAACACACACACAGCTCAGAGCTGTTAGAAGCACTGAGCTTCTTGAAATAGGAAGGATGGGGGACGGCTGCCGTGCCAGGGGCCGTGATGTGGAAACCAAGAGTAACGATGTGTTTTTAGCGACCTTCCGGCACAGCCGGGGTGCTCTCTGGCACCACAGAAAAAGGATTCTTACCGATTCCGTTCTCCTCGTGTTTATTAACTGACTAATCGGTTATTAACCGATCCGTGAGCCGCTCCCGTTCCGGCTGGGGGTGTGGCTGTGTATACAACCAGGCGACTCCGAGCAAGCCATTTCGCCTGTGCCAAGAGACCTCGGTTGGCTCATCTGTGAAATGGGGAGAACGCCACTAACCCTAAACAGATGTTCAAATGATTCGTCACGCTACTACAACTGAAAGAACCTGTCAGGCCCTTGCCTGGGAGCCTGGGAAATTCGGATTGTGGCCGAGAGCAGCCCGCTCTGCCCTCACGATCGCCCCAGGCACGTGAAACGGAGAGCTTCTGCACCACACAGCCAGTGTGGCCTGCAAAACGCAAGGCGTCCAAATTGCAGGGAGGGGCCACATTTTATCTGCCCACTCATTAGCTAACGGGTATCTGTGTTGTCTCCAAGTTTGGGCGATGACGAAGGATGCCGCCGTGAACACCTTTGTCCTTGTCTGCGGTGGATCTGCGTGCACATTTCCGCGTGGGGGGGGGGGCACTGGGAGAGGAAATGTGGGGACGCGAAGCATGTGCACGCGGAACTTGAACAGAAAGAAACCTCACGGTTTTCCAAATCAAGCGGTGCCCGTTGTCACCCCCACCAGCAGCGTAGGAGCCCTCGTAAGCTCTGTGTCCTGGCCGACCCTTAGTATTGTCAGTGTCGCCTTGGAGCCGTTCTGGTGGGGGCGTGGTGGACTCGGGTGGTGGCTTGATTTTGCGTCTCCCCCGTCACCGATTCAGTAGCACGTCTTTTCACATATTGGTCGTCTGGGTGTCTTTCTTCAGGAAATAACCTGTTCCAACCACTTGCCTGTTTCCCTACGGGAGTGTCGGTCACTGGCTTATGGATTTGTAAGAGTTCTTTATATATTCTGGCTACCAATCCCGGGTCAATGATATGTACTGGAAATATCCTTCCCCACCCCGTGAGGGGATCTCAGAGAGATTAATTGACCAGGACACGAAGAGAGTCATTCTTTTCCAGGAACAGATGGTAAGGGTCCATTGGGTCTGTCTGCGTGCCCTGCTGGCACTATGCAGCCTTTATTTTTAACTGTTTAAAAAGCGTCTATTTATTGTGAGAGACGGAGAGGGAGCACGTGCGTGCGTGTGAGCGGGAGAGTGGCAGAGAGAGAGAGAGAGTGAGAGAGAATCCCAAGCAAGCTACCTGCTGTCGGCACAGAGCCCGACACGGGACTCCGTCTCACACACCATGAGATCATGACCTGAACCAAAATCAAGAGTCGGACACTTAACCGGCTGAGCCACCCTGGCCCCCCAGCGCCACTAAACCTTGAGATTTAAGACATCTTTGGAAAAACACAGAGCACCGCACCCGCGATTGTGGACCACGGATGGGTAAGATATTCACCTATTGCTAATTGGAAATAGAACGCGGGGATAAGGCTCATATCCTTACAAAATATTCTTAGTTGAGATAAACCTCCTAGAGATATTCTTGAGGAATTCTCTATTTACTGAACTGTGTTCTGAACATCGAACAAGGCTCTCGGTGAATCCCTGAGGTCCTGTTCTCACAGTGTGGCCCTCGGACCCGCTGTTGCATCGCCTGGGGACATGTTAGAAATGCAGATTCTCAGGTCCCACTTCAGACCTTCGGAATCAGAACCCTGGAGGGGGGGTGGTGGTGGTGCCCAGCCATCTGTGGTCTCACAAGCCCTCCAGGTGACTCTGATGCATGGCTAATACCCAAGGCCACACAGCTCGCCGGTTGGCGGAGCTAGGGTCGCGGCCTGTGCCTCTCTGACTCCAGGTCTATGATGGCCCCACATGTTGCTCCTGAAATCAGCTGTGAGCAGCACTGAAGTCCCGACATAATCTTCCCAAAGGAAAGTCCCTGTTGGAACCTCGACTTCTGCCCTCCACCAGATGCCTTGGATGGAGACCTGGGAGTTCAGCAGACGTTAAATTATAGAATGTCGGGGCGAGCAGACCCCTCAGCATCCAAACACACCAAACATTTATTAGGCCTACCGTGTGCCGGGCACTGCCACACATCATGGGGGCCACACACGCCACCAGTCCCGGCCCCCGCCCTAAAGCAATTCGCAAGGCACTTGGATCCAGCAAGCTGAACCGAGCTTTGAACACCACTGAGGGGTTTGCAAGAAGGACGGGAAGAGGAGGGAGGGAACGCGTCCTGCCTGGAACGCCCTGGGCTGGCTTTCTGCAGAAGCTGTGTTCAGGAGGGCACTGAGGGATGGGCAGGCAGGACCTCGGCAGGCTGCTAGGACACACAGGGCAGGGCAGGAAGAGGAAGTCAGGACACAGAGGCAGGGGTGGGGAGTGGAGCAGAGGAAGAGGGGTGGAGCAAGGGGTCAGCATCAGACTGGCGAAAGAGCTGGGGCAGGAGGAGGGCGTGGTCCGCCTCACGGACACAGAGGGCTTCTGGGAACATTCCTCCCCCCACCCCCCCCATTTGCCCAACCAGTCCCTGGAGCGGATGGGATGCCCTGTGCAGGCACAGACAGAAAGGTGAGGTTGGAATAGTCCACGGCCGGAGTCAGGAACAAAATATTTCCCAGCCGGGACGGTGTGGGCCCTTAGGAACCAGAGCAGACATCGGCCGCCATACAAGGCCTGCACAGATGTGCTAGTGTGAAACGACCGGTCACCGGCCCTGATTCACACCGGACGGAGCACCGGCTTTGAATACCAAAATGATTCCCCAGGACCTTAGTACTCGTGTTCCCCCAGGGCCATTAATCTAGAAGAGTCCGGCTGTCTTAGAAATTTCCACTCGGTCTCGAGTGGACCACACCCACGTCGATGCGGTTTTGGAAGGTGGGGGGGCTCCCTGCCTGGGTACTGCTTGGGAAAGCGCCCGAAGTTTTGGGGGGGGCATACCTGTCTATACCTGCAACAGCATCACCTTTAAGGAGCTGGGAGCAAACCAGACCAGGGGCCACCTGACGACAAGCATGAAACATGTTTGGGGGCCAGTCTTTGTTAGTGTTTGAGAATCCATCAAAGGTTTTTAATTAAAGCTAAGAGGATCTTGAAGAAGCCTGTGGTTTTCCAGTCTGTGTGACGGTGAGATTAGTTCTGGATGATTGATGGGTGGTGGGCGGTGGGTCTGAGGCCTCATTCAGAAGACTGTCTTTGAGAGCCCAAGTTACGGTACTTGGTTCCAAGGAGGATTAAGCCCATTGGGCTTAATCTTTGCGGTTTCCTTTGCTGTGAAAGCCCGAAGTCACCAATTCCAAATCTTTTTACGTTTTTGTCCTAGAACTCAGGTGTCCTGACCTGCAATCCAGGAGTCTTTTCATTGCCCCCTCGGGCTTCCTTTTATTTATCGTTTAAGAAAATGGCCAATGGTGATGACCATTGGAATGGCCGTCATTTGCTAACATTTCTGACCAGGTCTCACTCTGTCCTCCCTTCCTAGCTCCGAAAAGGGGCTGAATTCCTGTGGTTCTATCAGATTGGCCTGGTAGCAGTACGTGATTTAAGAGAGAGCTCAATTTGAGAAAACTCGGTGTAGAGAAATTAAGAAATGGGAATTCAGAAAACGGAACCCTTGAGGGTTGAGAGAGGACAGTTCATCACATGATACAAGGGTTGTCTGCTTCAACAGAGCTCCTGTCTGGTCTGGCGGGCCTGTGCTGCTGCCCTAGGGTCCGGTCACCCAAAGCACGTACTTGGCACTCACGGTGCGTTGAGCATTGGACGACGAGTTAGGAACAGCGAAACGATGACAATACGGTGTGAAATGAGCTGGGATAGGAACAAAGCCACCCAAGAGCTGGGAACAGAACAGTGAACCGGCTACTGCTTTGGGACACCCTAATTATCCCCCTTCTTCGTTCTAGAAGCCTTGTGTTCCGAGAGCCTAGACCTTACCATTGCTGTTTTGCATGAGAATTGGCTGGGGAGAGGCATCTCAAGAGCAGCGGTCAACACGTTTCCCTCTGGTCTCCTAGTCCTTAGCTCAGTGACCCGTACACAGTAGGCGCTCAATAGGTGTCTGGTGAACCAATAAATCAATGCATGAGTGAGGCGAGGAAAGCAGACAAAGAAACTAGAGTCTAAGACCTCTGCCAGTCGGATCTCGGAGGAGACAATTACATCATGAGCCTGTTGGAAAACAGAATTCGATTTCTTAAAAATTCAAATTACACGGTACATTTTCAGGCCTCGAGTGTCGCACAATTGGAAATGCTGGTGCTTGTCAGGTGGAGGGTGGCGATGGTGACGATTAGTCTCATTGTGGCCGTGGGGACAGGAAAGCAGGATGCAGGGCCACTCGTAAAATGATTGGGGGGTTTGCACCAGGGGTCTGTTGGGGAAGAACTCTGGATTTCTTTGCCCCTCTGGAGGATGGAGGCTCAGTAGCCTGGGATGTGGCTCAGTAGCAATTGAAGGTGGCATCTGAAACCCCATCTGGGTTTCGCTTTTACTCTGAGGTTTGAAAATCTTAGCACGCGCTCATTGGTTTCCAGTGCCCTTCCAGGGTAACTTCTCCAATCCCATGCTGTTCCTCAGTGGGGTGGCCAGCCATCTCGATTTGTCCGGGACTTGACCTGGTTTCAGCACCGGGAGTCCCATGTCTTGTGAAGATCCCCGATTCTGGCAAACAGAGATGGTCATGTGAGTCTCTAGAGCCCGTTAGCAGACCCAGACGGACCCGGGTTCAGCCCCTGGTACGTCTACTCCTTGGCACGTGACCTTGGGTGATGAGCTTTGCCCTTCTAAACTTCTGCTTCTTTATCTCTAAAGCAGGGAGACTGAGTCTTGTTTCAGGGTAAAGGTGAAGATTCGTACGTACGACACGTAGCACAGTGCGTGGCCCCCACGCGGCAGTCCGTAAATCGTAGTGGCTGCCGTTGTTGTTGTCGTATTCAAAACGCCTCACCTTGCAGAGGAAGTCCGGAAGGAACCCCAACAGATTGAGGCCTTCCAGCCGGGCACAGAGGCAAAGCCAGGACTCAAAGCAATACCCCGACTCCCAATCCAGTGCTCTTCCTTAAACCAAACCGATAGAAGCATGGACTGCTCCCCACCCCCCACCCCAAGAGGCTCCCAAGTCTCACAGGCCACACTCCACAGCACACACACGCAGTTGTCCCGCGTTCAGTGCAAAAGCCATTGCCACGGTTGGAGTTCTCTGGTCACCAGAAACGGAAACAGACGCCGGCTCCCCCAGAAGCAAGGGAGTTTATGGAGGCACCAGGGGCCCCCGGGGACCACATGGAAAGCCGCGGAGCCAGCTTGAGACAGATGAGTCACATGGGTCAGGCAATCCCTGAGAGCCCTGCCGGTTGCTGGGGCACCACGGACAGCATTCGCACCAAGGTGTCGCCCTGAGAAGGAGGGCGTCGCAGACGGTTTTCCATCTTTGAGCCCTCCCCTCCCAAGGGCCCGGCGCCCAGGAGAGAGAGCCCCGCTGGCCCAGCTGGCAGGGGAGGGCAGGGAGAGGAAGGATGAGACAAAAGAGCCTTCGGAAGTCATCTGCTTCCGCGGAGGGAGGGCCCAGTGAGCCACGAAGGCTGCATGCCACAGAGGTGCCCCAAAAGGAAGCCAGGGCCCCCTTAGGAGGGGAAATGGGTGCGAGGTGGGTGCCCATCCCCCCCACGACCGTCCACTCCAGCCACAAGCTCAGGCAAGGTTGCTCTGCCACTCGGTGTAGAACCACTTTGCGATGGACCCGCATCCCCCCTCTCTCTCTTCCTTCTTCCCCTTCGAATCTGGCTCAGTGCCATTTCCAGAAGGGACCTGCCCGCCCACGGGATGGAAGGTGCTCGTGTCGAAAAGTCCTGTGCCCTGCCTTCTCTCTCCAGCGTGCCACTTGCCCACCCCAGAGCCTACTTGCCCTTTGCTTTGCCCGCCTGACTTCACTTCCCATGAAGCCAGGACCCCTTGCAAAGGAAGCCCATCTGGGGCCGGACGGAAATCCCGGCCGGCTGGCTATAACCTTGGAGTCCGCGTGAAACCCAAGTCAAAAGTGCTCCTTGGAACAAAGTCACTGCAATTTTGGTGAAACCACTCCGACGAAACAGTAGTAAACATCCCAGAAACGCTCAGGGCGAGCCGGGCCCAGAAGCCTGTTTTCTCCCAAATGGGTCCGCTTTTCACTTTCTCAGTTTCCAAAAGGGTCCGGGTAATGACTTGCTGAAAACCTGGAATCGCCCACAGTGTTTTCAAGTCCAGCCTGTCTTGTCTTCAAGGTTTGTTTTTTTTTTTTTTTTTTTTTTTTTTTTTACCTTCGATTTAACTTGCTGGGCGCCTCTGGAGTCTGGTATTAATAATAAATATTATTGCCATGCATCCTTATTTTTCCCTTAATTTAATTAGAGAAAATGTAATAGCCCTTATGAAAACAATATACGAGTTTTCAAACCTAATTAACATGATACAAAGTGCGCAGGTCACTACAATTGTTGTTTTCTCTGGAAAGCTTCCACGCAAATAGATAAAAACAAAACTGCATTTAATTCCATAGCCTGGGCTAACAGGCAAATCAGAGATGACGGGCTCCCGCCCTAGGGCTCTGTCTGCCTGGTAATGAATACTTTCCTTTTGTCACGATTCAAGGGAGGGCGAGAGCGATACGCGAACCCCGTCAAATATTCTGAGGGGGAATCAAGTCAGCCGTGACCGGGGTCCGGCCTTCGACCCTTCACGATCCTTACGCCGAAAAGCAGCCCAGATGTAAGCGAGCCCGCTCTCCTGCGTGGCCTCTGTGATCCGCATGGAGCACGCCTCCTTTGTTCCTGGGGCGCCAAGCATCCTTCATCCTGCTCCAGGATTCCCTGGGCTTTGGGGTCTGGCCGATCCCCAGGCGGCGCCCCCCGCCCCCGCTCGGAGCCCGACTCTCTGGGGTTTTCTCCAAGGCTGAAGAGGAGGCATGCGGTTCGTCCCTCGGTGGGGAGGAGAGCACTCTTAAATGTCTGGTCTGGTCTGGTGGGAACCCCACCACCCTCAGCCTCCCCAAGGTGCACCTTGGACTCACTTCTCTGGATACCCCTCTTCTTTCCTTTCAGCGGCAAGCACCGAGAGCGCCCCCCACTTTCCTGGGTTCGAATCCAGGCTCCCCCACAGGGAGAGCTGGGGGAGGGTGTGTCACCTGTGAGAGGTCCGTGAGCCTGGTCCGCGAACTGGAGGGGGGAGTATCTCCCCGCCTGGTGTCGGGGGCGGCTTAATGCACCTGCCGATGGCTCATGGCGTCGGAGGCGCTGTGAACCTCACTCCCATTTCTCTTCTCGAGAGCTGACAGTTTCAGCTCACTTTATCCAAAGTCGGAACGTGGAGCGGGACACGGCTCGCTCACCCCAATCGTCTCCTCGTTTGCCGTCCCAGAAAGCAGCAGCCCACGGGCCCTTTGGCTCGCCCCAGCTTTTGGGTTCGCGTGTCTAGAGAGGTAGCCGGATCTTTGCATGCAGGCGGTGACAGGTGAGGGAGCTGGAGGTCCAGAGGGAGAGTAGGACATGGGAAGTAGGGTCCAGCCCCAGGGGCAGAGGCTGCAGGACCTGGGGAAGAAAGAGGGTTCCCAGCACACATACTGCATTCTCGGTTCTGGTCAGTTTTCCTTAGCGACCCGGAACATCAGACCAACACGGAGAGTCCGTGGAACCCACCTCCAAGGACAGCGTCGCTCCGCAGGGATGGTGCCATCGGCCAAGATATGAGGGTCACAAGCGGCCAGCGTGAGGATCTGTCCCAAGCCCGCTGGTTCCAGACACGACTCTCCTTCCCTTCCTCAGGCAGACGATGGCACGTTTCATTATAAGATGCCAAACTGGGAGAGAGCTTTGTTTGCACTCAAATGTGATCATGTTGTCATGGTAGTTATTATGTAAATGGTACTTGTTATGGACCCACAAAAAATAAGACAAGAGGGGGAGAGGTAGGCTCCAGGAGACAAGAACTGACAAAAAAATATTGGGTAGATAATAGTAACTGACTTAGCAGAGCGATGCCTATGGGAAGGAAGGTGGGGGATTCCAAAATCAAGCACAGTCAGGAACCAGACCCCTAAAGACTCAGGAGCTGGCGGCTGCAGATACCTCAAAGAATTGGGAGCAAGGTGTGTTTTAAAACAAGGTTGTTTCCGGAAACCACGTAAAGAGCTTCCCTTTCCGCACCCTGCTCTGCCACGGGGCACCTAGCCCACATGCTAGCAGAAGGCGTTACTCTCTGAAGAAACCCAACGAGGGAGGGTGAGAAGCCGAGGACCCCAGACGCTGCTGAGGGTGGGGTGGGCGCCATATTGAAAACGGGGGCCATATTGAAAAGAGTTGGCATTCAAAATGGTGGGACCCCTACCCTCCTCCATCTAGGCTCCCAGGATGCGGGCAGCATCTTCCACAAGCATGAGGCGGTAGCAGACTTCTCTGGAGAAACTGACTAGTCTGGGAAAAAAATAACCCCGGCTACTCAATGAAACAGCCATAATTCTGTAGAGGCCCCCCCCCCCCCCCCCCGCCCGGCAACAAGGCCCACCCCCGCCTCCAAAGCTCCCCATCCCCCCCTTTTTTAGAACAATCTAAAACACGAACAGACAGACAAGAATCACCAGACCTTTGAGGAAAGCACTAAAACCAGCAAACAGAACAAAGGAACACGTCGGGGATAAGGACTTCAAAAACACCAATATCCTCGGAGAGATAAGAGAAAATAGCATATCCAAGAACAGGATGTCATTTATAGAGCTCTTAGAAACTCAAACCCACTTCAAATGAAAATCCAGTCAAGGTTTGGAAGATATAATTCAGGTAACATTCTGGAAAATACGACAGCAAGACAGGGAGCAAACGAGCAGCTCGTGCAGGAGGTCCGATATCAAATTAGGAGAATTTCCAGAGGATGAGAGAGTTGACAAAAGAACACTTTTTAAGGATCGAGGAATGTCATTAAGGTCAGCAGATTACAATCAAATGAGTTTCTGGATCGAAATGTCCCACGGAAGACCCAGCTCGCGGTAGGAATCAAAGGTGTTTGCCAAGGCACATCATAAAGAAATTTTAGAAAGCCAGGGACAAAGGGATCTCAAATGCTTCCAGGAGATGGGAAGGGCAGGTCACCTGCACAGAATCATCAATCACAGAGGCACTGAATTTGTCAGTAATCGGAAGGTAAAATATGATGGGGGGCGGCGGGCGCCCGGGAGGCTCAATCGGTTCAGCGTCGACTCGGTTTCTGCTCAGGTCGCAATCTTGCGCTTTTTTGAGTTCAGGCCCCCGCGTCAGGCTCTGCGTCGGCAGCCCAGAGCCTGGCTTGGGATTCTCTCTCTGCCCCTCTCCCACTCGCACCGTCTCTGTTGAGATAGATGAGTAAACTTAGGGAAAAAAAAAAGATGATGGAACAATGTCTGCAACATCCCCAATCAAACATGATCGAGCGGGGGGCTCGATCTCGCGCACCACGAGATCACGACCGGAGCCGAAATCAAGAGTTGGACGCTTAACCACCTGAGCCACCCAGGTGCCCCTGAAATAGTTTAGCACAGGACAAAGGAAACTTTTAGGGTGACAGCCAGGCGGCAGATCACGAGAACCAGAAAAACTAGAGGGTGGAAACTGATTAATTACCCAAAGTATTTGACTGCCGCCCTTTTGGAGAGCGCACAGTCAGTGGGAGACGAAGAGTGAACACAGTAAATGAGAACATCACAGCAGGTTAGAAGATGTGAGGATAGGAGCCCGCAGGACAGGGTCAGGGAGGTGGGGAAAGGCTGGAAGACGGACCGGTCTGCAGTATTAAGTAGGAAACAGGGATGGGGAGCCTGGGTGGCTCAGTTAGTTAAGCGTCCGACTCTTGATCTGGCCCAGGTCATGATCTCACGGTTCATGAGTCTGAACCCTGCCTGCTTGGGATTCTCTCTCTGCCCCTCCCCTGCTCATGCTCGCTCTCTCTCTCTCTCTCTCTCTCTGTCTCTCTCAAAATAAATAAATAGATAGGAAATGGGGAGCCACTGAAGGTTATTGAGCAGAGGAAGGACCTGATCTGATGCAAGGCTGCAGAAGGACCAGTTAGGGGCTGTCGCAGCCATCTGCTAAGAGACGATGGGGACGGGCCGAGGTGGCAGCAGCAAAGGAGGAAAGAAGGGTTGGGTTTGGGATATATTCTGAAAGAACGAATGCACAAAACCAGCCATACGAGATTCGATTTGACGGCAGATTTTCTTGGGAAATCCGAAGACAGAGAAGGGAGCTCAGTTTAGAATTTTGGCTTGGGGATAAAGACAAGGTGCACCTTGACGCTCAGTTTCTGTTTCCCCAAATCCTCCAAATGTGCAAGTCCGTCCAATCCAGTCTGTCTGGTCCAACTTCTTTTGAGGACCTGGGACCCCAGGAGGGGAGAGGCACCAGAGGGGCCCGGAGTCCGTACCCCCCATTCCTCTCCTGCCACTTCCCGCCCACAGCTCCTGCGGGGCCACTTGCGGCTCTGAAGCCGGGGGTCCTTCCAGGCCCCCTTTGCCCCCACAGAGCCCCAGTCGGGGGAAGAGGCCCGTGTGGCAGGACCTCGGTCCCTGCGTGAGCATGGCGGCTGGAGGTGGACAAACACGCAGAACGCCAAATGAGAGAAGGAGGGAATCTGCCGGTTCCCCAGGGGCTCAGGCTGTGCCGAGCTCAGCACCAGACATCAGGCACCTGGCCCACACCATCCCCTTGAATCTGAGCAACGATCCCATTTTCAGGCTCAAGAGATCCAGGCTGACAGAGAGGAAGCGAGGTGTCTGAGGTCACCTATCCACAAGTAGGAAGGGCTGAGCTGCACTAAGCCCTGAGGTGGCTGGTGCCCTCCGGGTGAGGTCAGGGGAGGCCCTCCGGGGCTCGACCCCAACCTGCCCCCGAGGCGGTCGAATTGTCAGGAATCTAGCCGAACACAGAACCTTGGGCCGTGCAGTTTCCAGAAAAAAGCAAGCGGTGGGCAAGAATCGCCATGGGCTCCTGAGAGCCACCTGTCACTCAGGCCTGCTGGTGCCTCGTCTTGTCCTCCCCAGGCTTCAAAACAGGGGGTCCCGGGAGGCGAGGCAAACTTTCAGAGCCCTCCAGGGGGAGGGGTTCGTCCTGCTGTCTCTGTTTCCCCAGCACGTTCCCTTTGCTTCGGGACACCCCCCCCTCCACCCGCCGGCTCGCCAGCGCTCCCCCCACCCCTGCCCAGGCACGCAGGCGGTGCGCATTTACGCAAACACCGCGGACAGCTTCCGCACAGAGGCTCATATGGGCGGCAGCTGGGACTCCCAGGTTCCTTTCTAGAGGAACCGAAAAGGAGCAAGAATCCCTCATGTTCTGCTTCCTCTGGTGGCCCGGAGTGGACAATGGAGGGGAAACAGCACATCCGAGTTGAATTTCTCTTTTCAAGATAAAACACGGAAGCTTTGGAGCCGCCCGGGGCCAGAGTTGGAGGCGGAGCCCCCCGTCTGCTTTCCTACGGGGGACCTACGCGGGATATTCGTTTAAACTCTTGCAAGTTCAGATTCCTCACTTCTTTTTTTTTATTTTTTTAAAAAAATTTTTTTTTCAACGTTTATTTATTTTTTTGGGGACAGAGAGAGACAGAGCATGAATGGGGGAGGGGCAGAGAGAGAGGGAGACACAGAATCGGAAACAGGCTCCAGGCTCCGAGCCATCAGCCCAGAGCCTGACGCGGGGCTCGAACTCACGGACCGCGAGATCGTGACCTGGCTGAAGTCGGACGCTTAACCGACTGCGCCACCCAGGCGCCCCTGGATTCCTCACTTCTTAGAAGGGGGACCTTTGGGGCGCCCGGGTGGCTCAGCCGGTTGGGCCTCCCGACTTCGGCTCAGGTCATGATCTCGCGGTTCGTGAGTTCGAGCTCCGAATCAGGCTTGCGGCTGTCGGCAACGGAGCCTGCTTTGGAGCCTCTGCACCCCCATCTCTCCCTGCCCCGGCCCTGCTCATGCTCTCTCTCTCTGTCTCTCAAAAATAAATAAACCTTTAAAAAAATAAGGGGGACCCTTTCGGGGCAACTAGTGCATGTCAAGTCGCCAGCACGGTGCCTGGCATGTGGAAGGTCACCTTTGCGGCTGGGAATTAGCATTTCACCACCGAAAGGACAAGGGTCTTCTAATTCCTTGCCACTGGAGACCCAAATTTTCTGCATGGTTTGCAATGGGGAAATACATTTCAATCAACGTGTGTTTTATTTTATTGAATCTGCCCTGTCATCCCAGGAATTAGGCGCTATCAGTTTTGTTTGAAAGAGGAGCAAACGCCACCACAGGGTGGTTGACGGTCACACAAGAAGAGGGCAGGGCTGGAAACTTCAGACTCCCAAGCACAGGGCTGGCCTCCTGGGAGCACTGCCGGTGTGTGTCAGGGGAAGCTTCCCTGCGCATCCTGGGGTGAGGACGGTAACCATGAGTTGGGGAGGGGGCGGCGGGGCAGGCAACGGCGACAGCCCCAGTTGATGGAGCAGCCAGCGTGCGCTAAGCCCATCCGCCCATTTCCTCATTTGGGTGCGCCCGGGCCGCCCGTTCGGCGGGTAACAAGGGCAGGAGTAACCTCAGGACGACTGCTCTCTAGCAGCGTCACCCATGGTGATCTGTTTCACCTCCCTGTGCGTCGGTTCCCCGACCCGGAAAATGGGCTAAGAGTTGTACCTACCCCTGGGGCTTGGGAGGAGTTCATGAGATAAAGATGCACGGAAAGTGCTCGAGCCGTGCCTGTCAGGTGGTGAGTGCTCAGTGCTCACTAGCATTGTCTCCGTGATCTGCCCGAGGTCACCCGGCTGCTCAGTAGGGACTTGCCCAATAAATAAATAATAAACCTCACAAGCCATGACTGAGCTGTAGACCAGCCAGTGTGACAGCCAGGGGTATGAGATACAAGGGGGAATCCTTTCTACAGGCATTCCCTCGCCACTCCAACTGGGAGGGACTGACTGTCTGTCCCCCAAATTCCTGTGTTGAAGTCCTCAGCCCCCATGTGACTGTGTTTGGAAGTAGGGTTTAAGATATTTGTTTATTCGTTTTTTTGAGAGATAGAGACAGAGCACAAGCAGGGGAGGGGCAGAGAGAGAGGGACACACAGAATCCCAAGCAGGCTCCAGGCTCTGAGCCGTCGGCACAGAGCCCGACGTGGGGCTCGAACTCATAGACCACGAGATCATGACCTGAGCTGAAGTCGGACACTCAACCGACTGCGCCACCCCAGCACCCCTGGAAGTAGGGTTTTAGAAGGTAATGAAGGTTGAATGAAGTCATAAGCACAGGGCCCTACTCGGATTTGCCTGGTGGCCTTATTAGAAGAGAAAAAGAGATCTGTCTCTCCCTCCTCCTCCACCCCAAGGCACGCAAAGAAGAAGCCACAGGTGGACACAGGGCGAGCCCAGCCACCTCTCCAAACCAGGATGCAAGCTGTCACCGGAAACTGGATTTGCCGGCCGCCCGATCTCAGACTTCCAGCCTCCAGAGCTGGGAGGAAATACATTTCTGCAGTTTAAGCCCCCCGGTCTGTGGCACTTTGGTATGGCAGCCTGAGCCCACTAAGATCCCAACATAATCGGGTTCCGGGAGCAAAGCAGATACTGGACGGGTGGCAGTCATGTCGACTGCTCAGAACCATGCGGTTAACCCAAGAGCACTGAGAACGAGGAGGCCCGTCTCCAAGGGCTGGTGTGGAGATGTGCTCAAGACAAAAATGTCGACCCAAAGGGCAAGTTGCAAAGATGAGTCGTGAAGGATAGGCACCTTACGAAAAACAAACACACGCACGAACACAAAACAATGTTCGACACTCCTACGGGATCTTATCTACCTACGAAATATATTCAGACAGATCGGGAAAATCGGACTCGTCAAATCCCTTCCTTGAGTTCCCCCCAAGGAAGAGAACAGGATTGTGGGCGCCGGGGTCGGGGGGGGGGGGGATCAGAAGGACTTTCGCTTTACCTGCAATTAAAAAAAAATTTCTTTATACTGAAAATATATGCATGCAGTGCGTTCCTTGAGGACTAAAAAGTAGCAACATTTACAAAGAGGGAAACCAGGAGAAGAAACGTCTTTCCCGAGGTGATCCATGCCTCCCTCACGCACATAAAAGCTGCCGGCATAATTTTCTAATGCCTCTTCACCCCACACCCCGTTACATCTCCTAAATGAAAGACTTTTTGAAAAAGAGGAAGGCTTGTAAAAAGAGGGTGAGGAGGTGGTGAAATCCATCCGAGGAAGAGAGCAGAGGAAGGTTCCGGCAAACAAGAGCTAGAGATAAGGACGGGAAATGTGATCAAAGACCGGAACGCAATAGGCAACACTATTTGATGCACATGCTCTCCCCGACTTTTCCGGGCAGCCTCGTGGGGACTCGGCCTGGCTTGCAGGGAGGCGGTCCCCCCAGTACCCTGGCAGGCCTCCCGCACCGGCCCCCTCCACCCCCGACAGCTCCTTCCAAAGAGCAGGTCTGACATAACTCGGTTCTTCCTACCAGACGCAGGATGTAGAGGGTCCGCCTTCTCCGGGGTCACCCACGCTCCCTGCCCTGCGGTGCATGTGCTGTTGGAGCCCGTGGGAGCCCACGGCGACCTGCTCACTGCTTCACCACCCCCTACCCGGGTCACTGAGTGCCCTCGTGTCCCTGGAAGGCCAACCCCCACCCCCCACCTCTTGGTGGGTCCAGTACCAAAGAGCATGGACCCAAGTGCCTCGCCTCCCGAGGGGAGTATGTGACCCGGTCAGAGTTCTTGGGGCCTGCGGGTCGCTGTCCAAAGGCTGGGGCACCGACGAGAGCATCTCTTCAAAGGGCGTTTAAAAGCCTTGGGTTTTAAACCGAAGTCCTTTTGAAGGCAATTGGGAAAACCCAGACGGCATCATCCATAGCCTCCTTTCCGCAAGAAGGGCAGGGCGGTGGTTTTTGTTGAAGGCCAGAGGGGAATGGTAGGAGACAGAACAAAGAGATATTTTGTTGATGTTGTTGCTCATTTCCTATTAATTCGCTTTTGTAAGTTGAAGAGGGGGGATGCATGTGGGAGAAGAGAGGTGAGCCGCATACCAGTTTTTGTGTTTCCTTGCACACACACACACACACACACACACACACACACACCTGTTTCTTCATACATTTGGAAGTAGATCATACGTACCACTTAGCATTCTGTTTGTTTTTCAAATTGACAATATATAAGGAAACTACCGGGGCATCCCAGCGGCTCAGCCGGTTAAGCGTCTGACTTCGGCTCAGGTCATGATCTCGCGGTTCCTGGGTTTGAGCCCCGTGTCGGGCTCTGTGCTGACAGATCAGAGCCTGCTTTGGATTCTGTGTCTCCCTCTCCCTCTGCCCCTCCCCTGCTCACGCTCTGTCTCTGTCTCTCTCTCAAAAAAAGAGTAAGCGTTAAAGAACAATTTAAAAAAAAGAAAAAGAAAAGAAACTATGGATGAAAAGGCCTCCCATCCCTAAGTCTTCCCAATACCCAGCCAGACTTTGGTCTCCTTCATGACCCGGAGTGCTGAGTTGTCGCAGAAGGCAGCCTAAAATTGTTCACGTTAAACAACTTTGTTTTAATTATTTATTTTTGAGAGAGAGAGAGAGAGAGAGAGAGAGCAGGGTAGGGACAAAGAGGGAGAGAGAGAATCCTAAGCAGGCCCCGCGCTGTGAGTGCTGAGTCGGCACAGAGCCTGATGGGGGGCTCGAACCCACAAACCGTGAGATCATGACCTGAGCAGAGATCAAGAGTCAACCGCTTCACCAACTGAGCCCCCCGGGTCACACTTTAGCAACAGGTCACATATAATACTGCAGTGCAGTCTGGGGGAAGATTCTCCTAACCAAATAACATTAATGTTTCTGTAGAAAATGTTTTGAATAATTTTTGATTATTAGAGCTTCAACCTCAGAAATGCGTATCAGCGATTGTGGACCTCAATAAAAACCTACCGCAAAGAGAGAAACATTAGATCCAATAAAGAAAGGAGTGGGGGGGGGGGGCGCCTGGGTGGCTCCGTCGGTTAAGCGTCCGACTTCAGCTCAGGTCACGATCTCTCAGTCCTTGAGTTCGAGCCCCGCGTCGGGCTCTGGGCTGATGGCTCAGAGCCTGGAGCCTGCTTCCGATTCTGTGTCTCCCTCTCTCTCTGCCCCTCCCCCATTCATGCTCTGTCTCTCTCTCTCTGTCTCAAAAATAAATAAACGTTAAAAAAAAAGAATTAAAAAAAAAAGAAAGAAAGGAATGGGATTCAAGAAGCAATGGCAAGGAACAAAATTAGCAAATGTGTTGCTAAATCTATATAAACATTGTATAAAATGAAAAAAAATGGTTTCGGGGAATTTTTTTTATTGTTTATTTTCAAGAGAAAGAGAGCATGAGCGGGGGAGCAGCAGAGGGACAGAGGGGGGGACAGAAGATCCGAAGGGGGCTCTGTGCTGACAATAGAGAGCTTGACGTGAGGCTCAAACTTACAAACCGTGAGATCATGACCTGAGCCAAAGTTGGACGCTCAACAGTCTGAGCCACCTAGGTGGCCGTAGGTGAGTTTTAAACACAAGAAGGAAGAAAGAGGGGCACCTGGGTGGCTCGGTCAGTTAAGTGTCCGACTTCCGCTCAGGTCATGATCTCGCAGTTCGTGAGTTCGAGCCCGCGTCGGGCTGTATGCTGACAGCTCAGAGCCTGGAGCCTGCTTCCGATTCTGTGTCTCCCTCTCTCTCTGCCCCTCCCCTGTTCATGCTCTGTCTCTCTCTGTCTCAAAAATAAATAAACGTTAAAAAAAAATTAAAAAAAAAAAAAGAAGGAAGAAAGATACTGGACAAAAAAATAAAGAGATGAAAACTGAGCAGTGAGAGATCAGAGTTCAAACATTCTCACATCATTATATTGTCCTGAAGGATTTTTTTTTTTAAGTGGGCTTCACCCCCATTGCAGAGCCCGGCACAGGGCTTGAACTCATGACCCCGAGATCAGCCCCTGAGCTGAGATCAAGAGTGAGACAACGTAACTGACTGAGCCACCCAGGCGCCCCAAGAGAAGTATTTTTTAATTTAGAAGTTAAGCACGTCAGTTGAAACACGTGAGGTCAGGCCCGAAGATGACAAAAGGAATAACTTGCAAATAATTAAAAGGGGCAAAGAAACTAACGAAGGCTTGACCACACTTGCAAAACAGGAAAAGAGACACGGGAGAAGCAGTGGGAACCACAGGAAGTAGAGAACACAGGCCCAGGTGGCAGAAGTCAGCTCACACACAGACAGCAAATGTAAATGCATCAAACTCATCTGCTAAAAGACTGAGATTTTCCCGAGTGAATTTTCTAAGACGGAATTCTACGATGTTGAAGAGACCTGCCGAAAACACGAGGTCCCAGAAACGCTGAAAGATAGAGAGAGAGGGACGCAAGACAAAGAACCACTGAGCAAAAGAAACCTGTGTTGCAATGTATCGCATAAACCAGTCTTGAAGATGTTGTTTAACGGTGTCTCCGTTGATACGAAAAGCCCAATCAGCTATAGGAAGGGTCTAAATTTATAAAGGAGACAAACGCCAATGTATCAGTCCCAGCCTTCGCCCCGCAAGGGAAATTGTCTGCTTAATGTACCTGCACTGGCCTCTAGACTCTAAGCTCCTGGGAGGAAACAAGTTGTGTCTTATTACCAGCACTCAATTCCCAGCTCTTCGTCCAGGCCTGACTTAGAGGCTTCTTAATAAATGTTTATTGAATAAACGAGTGGTTCTCCAGCCTGGCTGCACATCAGAATCTTCTGGGAGTTTTTAAAAATACTGAGGCCTGGGCCCCACCCCAGACCAATTAAAAGGAACTCTCTAGGGGTGGGGCCTCAATATGGTCTATTTTTTAAAAGCTCCCCAGGTGATTCTGATGTTTGGCCAGGACTGAGAACTGCTGGAATAAATAAATGACTGAATGACCAAATGAATGAGAGTCTCTTTGATTTACAAAAGAATTCATTGCAGGATTCCTTTTAAAAGCACGCTCCCATGGTGCATTGCCAATGTAATTCGATTTTAAGAAATTTGATTTACACCCAATATTGTGGGGACAATCTATTTTGTAAAGCAAGGAACATCTGTATTATCTATCAATTTTTTTTTTTTTTTATGGATTTGGGAATATTCTGTTTCTCCATTTAGAAGTGAACTGGAGACTTGAACAAAAACTGTATCATTTCCTGTACTCTGAAAACTGCTTTCTCCCACTCTGGCATTTAGGGACCATTTCCCGGCAATATTAAGCATGTGATTGCCTAACGAGTCATTTAAAACGGTTTTGAGAAGTATAAAAACATCATTGTCTGGGCGTCCTGCTCCCGATGTTACAGGAGCGAGGGAGGAAGCATCGAGGGCATGTTAGGGTCCTTCCTCCCGGGAGCCGGTGCTGTGTCAGACCCTGGGAGCAGAAAGCGAGGGAGAGGCCAACAGGTAGGCAGGAGGAGGGCAGGTGAGCGAATTGGTGTCCGGGTGTCAGGTGAGGCAGGCCGCTGTGGCACCTTCCCCAGGTGGCGTCCACCGTAGCTGGGCAACAAGAGGACAAGTCTCAGAGAGGCCAGAAGGAGGAAACGTCCCAGAAAGGAGAGAGCCTTGGGGCCCCGTCTTCCCAGAGGGGGAGGATTGCTCCCGAGGTAAAGTCGCGGGGAGAATGTTCCGGCAGAGGGAACAGTGTGAACAGCAGCAGCGGCAGATGAAGCGATGCTGTTGGAATACTTCCTGCTGCTTTCCTTCCATGGCTTGAGAGCCCCTCGTGGCCACTGTACTCCCAGGGTCCACGCCAGCTGGCCACACCGGGCATTTGCCGCCCCTTCCTGTTGACCTCTGCTGTCCTAACGGCTGCCTTCGTGTCCTAGGGCAGCCATAACAAAGTGCCACAAATGGGTATTTATTCTCTCACAGCTCCGGAGGCCAAAAGTCTGAACTCAAGATGTTGGCAGGGCCATAGACCCTCGGAAACCTGAAGAAGAATCTTTCTGTCCTGCCCCTTCCTAGCTTTTGGTGTTGCTGGCGATCTTTGGTGTTCCCTGGCTTGCAGATTATCTACTCTGCCCCAACCCTCCCTCTTCCCATGGTCTTCCCTCTGTGCACCTGTGTCCAAGTCCAGCCCCCCACCTTTTTTTTTTTTTTAAATGGTAGAACACCTGGAAATTCATGGACTTGCAAACACCTGTTTTTATTTTTTAATGTTTATTTTGAGAGAGAGAGAGAGAGGGAGCACATAAGCAGGGGAGAGGCAGAGGGAGAGAGAGAATCCCAAGCAGGCTCCCTGCTGTCAGTATGGAGCCTGATGCAGGGACTCGAACTCACAAACCATGAGATCAAGACCTGGCTGAAATCAAGAGTCGGATGCGTAACCAACTGAGCCACCCAGACGCCCCTAATTTTCCCCTTCTTATAAGGACACAGTCATGTTGAATTATGGCCCACCCTAATGACCTCATCGTGACTTGATCTCCTCGGTAAAGGCTCCATCGCCACGAGGATAGCCAAGACATGGAAACAACCTAAGTGTCCATCGGACGAAGGAGATGTGGTATATACGTACACAATGGGATATGATTCGGCCATAGGAAAGAAGGAAATCCTGCCATTTGCAACAACATAGATGGAACCTAAGGGCCTTATACTAAGTAAAACATGTCGGAGTAAAAGAACTCAGACAAATGTTGTATGATCTCACTTATACGCGGAATCTAAAAACAAACAGCCAACCAACAAAAACACACCAAACTTACAGATTAAAGAGAACAGATTTGTGGTTACCAGACGCAGGGATGGGAGGTGGGGGAACCGGGTGAAGGTGATCAAAAAGTAGAAACTTCCCGCCACACGATCAAGTTCTGGGGATATAATGCGCAACACAGTGACTCTGGTTAACCGTCCTGCATTGCACATTTGCAAGCTGCGAAGAGAGTAGATATTTAAAGTTCTCAGGGGCACCCGGGGGCTCAGTCTATTAAGAGTCTGACGTCAGCTCAGGTCATGGTCTCACAGTTTAGGAGTTCGAGCCCTGCATCTTACAGCACAGAGCCCGCTTCAGATCCTCTGTCCTCCTCCGCCCCTCCCCCACTTGCCCTCCCTCTCTTGAAAAAAAAAAAAAATGAAAAAGAAACATTAAAAAAATAAAGCATAAATAAAGTTCCCATCACAAGAAAAAATGTGCAACTCTATGTGGCGACAGATGGTAACGAAACTTATTGGAGTAATCACTTCACGATAGACACACCTATGGAACCATTACGTTGGACCATCCACAACGAATACAATGTTATATGTCAATTATAACTTGACAGAAGAAAACCCTCACCTTATCTCCAAATAAAGGCACATGGTGAGGGACTGGGCGTCAGGACTCTAACAGATCTTTTACGGGGAACACAATTCAACCCACGACAATTTGTCAAGGTTGAAGGATGGCCCCTTCTTATCCTTTCTTTCCTTTTCCCTAAGTTTCCCATCCTGCCTCTAAGCACTTAGAATTTCTCCTCCTTTTCCCCCAAGTCTTGAGTCTTTTGCATCATCCCCCCCCCCCCCCCTTCCCAGCCCGCGTGATCCCCTCTGGCCACCCTGGAGAGTTTGCGGGATTCATCCCTGGTTTCCCTGGAGTACCGCCAAGCTTTCCTCTGTCCTCCACCCCCCCCCCCCACCTTGTCCCTACAGCCCAGTGGTCACAGCACACCTGTCAGTGCTTTTCTCTGCCGTCCTCAGGGCAGCCCCCTGGCCATCTGCTCCAAGTACAGTCCTTTGATGCTGAGCCTTGCTGGCCCCACCTCTGGGACCATCTCACTGGGCCTCCAAATCCTCAATTTCCCCCCTGCTGTCAATAATAGCATCTTAGAGGTAACCCCGCAGCCTCCTACAACCTCTTGTCTTCTCCTTTCTCTCCGAGATAATCCAGGCAAAGTCCGGTCTTAACTTGTCCGACTGGATCTCGGCTCCCCGTTCAACCATCTCCTGGAACATTCTTGAGTGTCTGCGGCCAAAGCTGTATTTCTTCGTTTCTTCCCTTTTCCTTCTCCCCTCTTATCTTGGCTGGCTCCCTGCCCTCTTCTTTTGTTCCGCTGTCTGTTATTCCCTGTTCTTCGGCTCCTGGAGATCTCCCCGCTGAGGCTCAGAAGGGCAGTGCTCCCTCTCGAACTTGGCTCGTCCCACCCAGTGTTTGCTCCGTCACTTCCGGTCATCTCGTGACACGTGTCACCTGGTGCGGATGGGGCCTGGGCTGTGGTTCCCGGAAGCCCTGGGGGGCGAATCCTGCAAGGTCAGTCGGGCAGAGCCAAATTTACTGATGGAGAGAGCTTGGCTGTGGCATCAGACAGGCCAGGACTTGGAACCTCACTATCACTTCTGCTGTGTGACATTGGGTAAATCCCTTAACCCACTTATGGGTTGACTTCCTCCTGTGTGCAGAGGGAGGCACAGTAGCGACTGACTACCTCGTGGGGGTGAGAGATCAATTAGGTTCCAGCAGGAAACAGGCGGTCGTTTTGAAATAAGATAATTCTAGGATTATTCAAGGAGCGTTTACATACAAAGGACCTATTTGCAAAGTGATGGGTTGCAGCCAGCTGTAACTACCCCAGGCCCTAAGCAATAGGAACAGTGGGCTGGGGGTATTGGGGGGCACTTACTAGAACCCAGAAGGACAGAGTCCTAGAGAGTCAGACACCTTGAGAGAGGAGTAGCTGGGGTCTAGGACCAGACTCAGCTCTGCAGGGCAGGGGCTGGGGAACAGAGGCCCTGCTCTCTTCTTCCTCCCGCCCCCCTGCCTCCTACTGATGCCTCCCACCGGTTGAACCGCAGGAAGCCCAAGGCCAGGGGGCCCTGCCCACAGGGTCCACGGTGGGGGGGGGGCGGTCAGCCTCCCCAGCAGCCAGGACATTTGGAGGACGATTTGGATGAATCAGCAGAATTCCGTATAAATCAAGTAAGATGAAGTATGTAAGACCAGCACCTGGTACATTCCAAGAATTCAATAAATGGGTTGGCAACTTTTCCTCTCCCACTATTATTATTACTATTATTTAGAGAAAGTGAAGCACAGTCTTTCCTGACTTTTCTCTCACCAGTTCTCAATCTCCAGCAGGGGGAAACTACCAGAAACAACTTCCTCTTTGGGCTGTTGGGGAGGGCTGGACCACACCAGGCAAGGTCTGCAAGCCTCCCGAGCCTTCCATCCCGGCCTTAGCTGATTGGACCAAGGGTGGGCGCCTCATTCTCGTGGGCAAAGCTGATTGGGCCACGGGCAGGTGCCTCACCCTGGTGGGCAAAGCTGAGCGGGCCAGGGGCGGGCACTTAGGCAGGCGCCGGCTAGTGATTGGCCAACCTCATCCTCTCTCTGAGGGTTTGCAGGTAAGCTGCTCGAAGGAGGCCTCGGTGGGTAGGTCCGGGAGCGGGAGGAGCGGTGCTGGTGGGGAGCCGGGGCACCACGAAGGTGGTGGAGTAGAGAAGGGCCAGCAGACGTCCAACTCTTGAAAGGCCGGACATGGCGCTGGAGGCGCGGAGCCACTGCTCTATTCCAAACACTGCACTTCCCCGGCTTCTTCTGGGGCTGGTGGGGCAGCGCAGAGCGTTTCCTGCCCCCTCGCTCTCCGCCTCCTCTTACAATAACCCCCCTCTTAGCCGAGCTTGTCCCTGTCTGCTGCGACAAGAATTGCCAGACTCTTCTCAGACACCTTGTCAAAATCGGCATGCGTGGCGGGCAAGCGCGAGGCGCTGGCCACAGCCCATTTGCAGCTTCTGAGTGCTGAAGGTTTATGATGTATAAGCCCCGCTCTCTGGCTTGTCAAAGCAAGAGGGGAGAGGCATGAGGCCCTCGAAATATTCGAAGATCTCTCTTGATTATGCAGTTACTTAGTTTGTTATTTTTATAGTCAAAAGCGCCCACTAATATGTTAAAGGAATTTATTCAAAATAAATATTGGACGGATATTTAAGCTACACTGAGCGGTGGGGGAGTGAAAGAGCAAAGCAACCAGCTTGCATCCTTTCCCGCTCAAGCATTCGCGTTCACCCTCACCAGACAATTTTGCGTACCTTTTTATCATTGATTGTTACTGTTTTCGTCTCCAGAATCAAAATATTTTACTCTCTGACACATCTGTTGGGCATTTGATGGATGTTTTCTCCTTTGTCTTTTTCATGGAAAGCCAGTAAGGTGGAGTCTGGTCTGGTCTTTTTTTTTTTTTATTTTTTTTCAGATGAGAAAGCCAACGCCCCACAGGACCAGTTGGTGCATTGCCGAGATCTCAGGAGGTTAGAGGCACAGAAAAGACCAGAACCGAGGTCCAGAACTCCCGATCTGCTGCTCCTGCCAGCATCCCACACCATCCTCTTTATCTGAAGGCCACATGCCCTCATGGAACCTGGGCATTGCGAGCCTGCTCAGGCTTCCAGAACTGCTGGGAGGCCACCACCTCCTGGAAGCCCCTCTGGACGGTCTCAGCAACAGGGCCACCAACAAACTCAGATAGATCTGGGTTTGCACTGTGTGCTTCCTCCACACCTACCTTGGTGTAGCATCCTTTCAGCAGTGCCCCGAGTCTTTGTGCCTTTATCCTTGGGCTCCAAGACCTCCAAGGTCAAGATCCTGGTAGATCGCCTTCATGTTTCCTGTAGCGCCCGACTCCGAGCTGACACGCACGGAATGGATGAATGAAGGCATAAGTGATTGGAAGAAGGAAGAGAACAGCATTCGATTGGAAAGTGGGCAGGCCACTTCTTATCGAAGCCAGCGATGGTCTGAGAGATGAGATAGGGTGGAGGTGAAAAGCCAGAATGGCAGGGACCCGGCTTCCCACTCACAAGCAATGTGACCTTAGGCAATCTCCTTCGTCTCCTGTGCTCAGTTCACCTGTCTGCAAATGAGGATAATGATGACTGAGCCTCCCCGTTGCATTGTTGTAAGAATTAAATGAGAGAAGGCGAGTAAAGCATTAATACAATTCCTGGCACATCGTAAATGCTCAAGAAACACTTGCTATTAAATGGACATTATTTTGGAAATTGAAAACCACGCCTGCCATAAACTTTCTGTTTCTTCTCTGTGAAAACGGGGACTCATCGTCTATATTTTCTTTTTGTCCTGTGAAACACGGACAGCGATTACTTTTAACCCGTCTTCTCTCGATCTTTCTTAGAGCGTTACCCACCTTCCAGCTCAAATTCAAAATCTTTTTCTACCTCCGACAAAGTAAGTGGTACGAACGTAGTGGGTGTCAGCCTTGCTACCGGGACCTCTGCATCTTGGTTACGGCTGAGGCTAGGGTGAATGAGTGAGGTACTCAGCTCAGGCACAAAATTTAAGGAGGATCTGAAAAACTCAATAAGGAAGGGAAATATTTTTTATTGCGTTAAACATCCGTAACATAAACTTTACCAGCTTACCCATTTTGAAGCCTGCAACTCAGTGACATTAAGTACATTCACAAGGTGGGACGGCCATGGAATGCCGTCCATTTGCATGAAACATAACAGTAAGCAATACCCATTGCACAATAAACTCCCGAGACGGAATGTCTTTTTTTTATTTTTTTTATTTTTTTTATTTTTTTTTATTTTTAAAAAAAATTTTTTTTCCAACGTTTTTATTTATTTTTGGGACAGAGAGAGACAGAGCATGAATGGGGGTGGGGGAGGGGCAGAGAGAGAGGGAGGCACAGAATCGGAAACAGGCTCCAGGCTCCGAGCCATCAGCCCAGAGCCTGACGCGGGGCTCGAACTCACGGACCGCGAGATCGTGACCTGGCTGAAGTCGGACGCTCAACCGACTGCGCCACCCAGGCGCCCCGAGACGGAATGTCTTAATGCAATATTTTTAAAAATCAAAATTAAAATGCAAAAAAAATCCATGATGAAGAAAATACCAACATTTTAAGTAAAGGCAGGACTAGAAAACTGAAGTGAATTAAACATTCTTTTTTTAAAAATTTTTTTAATGTTTTTATTTAATTTTGAGACAGAGAGAGACAGAGCATGAGCAGGGGAGGGGCAGAGAGAGAGGGAGACACAGATCCAAAGCAGGCTCCAGGCTCTGAGCCCTCAGCACAGAACCCAACGCAGGGCTCGAACTCACGGACTGTGAGATCATGACCTGAGCTGAAATCGGACACTTAACCGACTGAGCCACCCAGGCGCCCCTTAAACATTCTTTAAAGATGTCACTTGCTAGAGGCAATCGCCAAGCATGGGCGATTCTCTCCATTGCAAATGAGATTAGCAAAAAGTAGATTTTTGAAAAGATTCTTGGGAAACATGCTTCCATTAAAGGCAGAGGGGTAAAATTATAATAAATTCTGCTTGGGATAACAATAAAATGTTCCAATTTAAAATAATCTTGTGAGTTTTCACACGCCTGCTTTTCAATTTTTCAGTAATGATTTCAACTACTTTTAAGGTTCTGGGGAAAAAAATTAACAATTGAAAAGTAAGTAAAAAAGTGTATATTGGGGCACACATTTTTTTCTTCTACCTTGGGCTCTGATAATTGCTCAGCACAGCTGTATTACTGATCCTATAAATGTAAAATTTTGATATTTTGCTCATGGAATTTTGGCATTAATTTTGATTTAAAAAGTCTATATTACAGCATTATTTACGTGGATTACTGAATTTTGTGGGCCCTTAATTTTTGTTCTTGAGGGAGGGCCTCACTCTCCTCAGCCTAATTCTGGCCCTGCCCCAGGAGCTGCCAAGAAACTTGGACATGACCTCCCTCCAAAGAGAGGTGAATGTCCACTTGGGGAGATGGGCTTTACACACCCACCCCTCCACAAGTGCATAGAAGGAGAAGTCGGCAGGTCTGGTCACCGTGCCCCTCTTCTCATCTACAAATGGCTTTATGCTTCGCAGGACTGCGTGCAAAACAAAAATGCAGGACTCTAGTTCAAAAAGGAAGAATTTCAAGATGGCAGCAGCAGACCCTTAAATCAAGTGCAGGGTCCTTCAGAGCCTGGGGCCCTTGATGCTGGCTCTGCTCTCGCCACTGCCAAAGGTGGTCCTGTCTGGCCCCCTCAGACCTCTTCTTGCCTCACAGTTGGGTTTGCCTTTCTCTCTCTATCAGCTGCCCCATCTCTGCAGCTCAGCGCTGCCAGTGTGGCTCCTGTCTGACCAGACCTCCCCACACCCCTGCAAGACATCCGGCCTGCAGCTCCTCTGAACAAAGCGGGATGCTGAGCAGAGAGTGGGTGTCTGTGCCTTCCTCTCCAGATAAAAAACATCTTGAGAGTAGGACTATTTACTTCTATGGTCATTCGTTCATCCATCCATCCATCCATCCATCCGTATTTTCTTCCATCCATCCATCTGTGCGTCCATACGTCCATCCATCTGTCTGCCCATTCACTCATTCATTCATCCATCTATCCATCCATCCATCCATCCATTATCTATCCATCTATCCATCCATCTATCCATCCATCCATCCATCTATCCATCCATCCATCCATTATCTATCCATCCATCCATCCATCTATCCATCCATCCATCCATTATCTATCCATCCATCCATCTATCCATCCATCCATCCATTATCTATCCATCCATCCATCCATCTATCCATCCATCCATCCATTATCTATCCATCCATCCATCCATCTATCCATCCATCCATCCATTATCTATCCATCCATCTATCCATCCATCCATCCATCCATCCATCATCCATCCATTATCTATCCATCCATCCATCCATCCATCCATTATCTATCCATCTATCCATCCATCTATCCATCATCCATCCATTATCCATCCATCCATCTATCCATCCATCCATCCATTATCTATCCATCCATCCATCCATCCATCTATCCATCCATCCATCCGTCCATCTGTCCATCCATCTATCCATCCGTCCATCCATCTATCCATCCGTCCATCCATCCATCCATCTATCCATCCATCCATTATCTATCCATCCATCCATCTATCCATCCATCCATCCATCCATCCGTCCGTCCGTCCATCCATCTATCCATCCATCCATCCATCTATCTATCCATCCATCCATTATCTATCCATCCATCCATCTATCCATCCATCCATCCATCCATCCGTCCGTCCATCCATCTATCCATCCATCCATCCATCCATCTATCTATCCATCCATCCATTATCTATCCATCCATCCATCTATCCATCCATCCATTATCTATCCATCTATCCACCCATCTATCCATCCATCCATTATCTATCCATCTATCCACCCATCTATCCATCCATCCATCCATCTGTCCATCATCCATCCATTATCTATCCATCCATCCATCCATCCATCCATCTATCCATCCATCCATCTATCCATCCACCCATCCATCCATCCATCTATCCATCCATCCATCCATCTGTCCATCCATCTATCCATCCATCTATCCATCCATCCATCCATCCATCCATCCATCCATCCATCATCCATTCATCCATTCATTCATTTGCTGAGCATGTATTGAGTCCCTGTGTGCCAGGCACTGGACTGGGCATTCAGGATCGAGATAAGAACATCAAGAACAACACCAGAGTCCTGTCTCCGAGGACTCATGGGGACCTAGGTAAGTAGAGAGATAATTACAGCGAGGGGACTTCACGGGACTCGCAGCACAGAGCAGTGGGAACATGGCTGTTAGCAGTGAGGGGTAACTCCTCCCTCCTCTCTATTCTAGCTGTGTGACCTCTGTGGCCTGTGACCTTGCAGGGGAAGAAGGCAGGGAGTTCTCTTCTCTCTAACCAGGACGGGGTGCAAGGAGGCCTGTCTCCAAAGCCAGATGTGTAGCTCCTCCCCCAGCCAGCCCTGAGACCTTGCACAAGTCAGGTCACCTTCAGGGCCTCGATTTCCTCCCCTGCGAGTGGAAAGCTATCTTCACTCATACCCCCCAGGCTCCTACAAAGCAAATAAGCTAAGTGCTTATAAAGTCCATATGCATGTGAGGGGTGGTCTTACGAGGTGATCATACCGTATATCTGGGGCCCCAGAGTGATTTCTGTGTAGCTGTGTGGCTGTTTAATAGTCATTCAGCAAACATTTGCCGAGAACCACTGTGTGCCACACCCTGCGACATCTGTGGCCTCTTCAAGCTTATTCAGCATTTTCATACATCTTTTTTTTTTTTAATGTGTATTTATTTTTGAAAGACAGAGAGAGACAGAGACAGAGACAGAGACAGGTCGTGAGCCGGGGAGGGGCAGAGAGAGGGAGACACAGAATCCGAAGCAGTTTCTAGACTCCGGGCTGTCAGCACAGAGCCCGACGCGGGGCTCGAACCCACGAACTGCAAGATCACGACCTGAGCCAAAGTCAGATGCTTAACTGACTGAGCCACCCAGGTGCCCACATACATCCTTTTTTTGTTTGTTTTTAGTCTTCCAGGGGATGCAGATAGTTATTATCAATTCTATTTTCGCAAATGAGGAAACCGAGGCTCGGTTACGTTGAACCCAAAGTCACTTGTCTAACTGAGGGCCCTCTGAGACTTGAACACATCTCTGACTCTGCACCCAGTTGTCCTTTGAATACTGAGGCCCCTTTAGGATATACCAGGCGCCCCCCCCCCCCCCGCCCCCCTGCCACCCGGTCTGGCCCTGGGAAGGGATTCCAGGAAGGGCTTTCCATCAGCCACTTCCAGCCTGGTACCCGCCCCCCCAGCCCAGCCCCAGACTCGGCCGTTACCTCTGACCCTCTGCCCCGTACTCACTCTAGCAGCACTGCCATGATGTCTCGCAGGAAGAGCCTTGAAGCAGGGAGGCCCAGTCTCTAGTCCCAGCTGCACTTGGCTGGACCTTCACCTTGACCTCCCCGTGCTCCTCTGCACAATGGGAAACAGGTCCTAGGGCCTGGGCTAGGAGGCATATGCAGGGGGACATGTGAAAGGGTGGGCACGGAGGTTTCTTTTATTCGAAACAACAGAAGCATCGTCCACCCTGAGATCCACGAGAGCGAGCAGGCGGCATTGTCATTTCTCAGCGCTGCCGCCCGGGGGGGCCCTCCGGAGCACGCCTCGGCCTCCGCCTGTAAGAGCGATCACCACTGCAGTCCCCTCCAGAGTCACCCCCAGCAGTCAGGCCCCCATTTACAAGCACTTTTGAACTCTCGGTGCGTTCCCAGCTCCGTGCTGGGCCCAGTAGAGGACCCAAGGGAAGGCCCGCTCTCTGCTCCTGAGAGCTTGCAGCCTGCTAGGGAAGGCAGCGCCACGCAGATACCGTTGGGGAACACGCCCTGGCCCTCTGCGTCAGCCCTGTGAACTGCCCACGGACTTGATCCCACCCAGCTCGGGGGTGCATGGTGCATGGTGCATGTGGGCACTGTGCATTCTGGGAAGGCTTCCTGGAGGAGGAGGTTTGTTGAGAGGCAATAGGGGTTCTTCATTCTTCCTCCTGGAGACACTGATGCGTCAGGGAGGTACATTCTCTGTAGAGGGTCCCCCGGCACTGTTTCCTTCTTCTCTCCCTCTCAGGGCGTAGTCCCTGCACCCAAGCCTCCACTGGCTTTCTCGCCAGGAAAGGGGGGTAATGTTACGACTAACCTCACGGGATGGGGCCAAGGCAGTCACGAAATAATGGAAATGAAATAACTTGCTCTGTAAACTATCAAGTGTCCCGCAGATGTCAGTTGCTGTTATCTCCACCCCCAGGTCCGGCTTCGCTTCCTTGCACAAAACTCTCCGCCCTGGGCACCCACCTGGGCGTGGCCCCTGAGAAGCCGGGTCTGAGCCCAGGTCTCTGTGCCCCTTCTGTTCACACCGTCCTGAGTTCTGTCCCCTCTGCAGTCCTTCTCGACCCTTCCAACAGGGCTGCCATAAAGGCTCTTGGGGTTACCTCTTTTGTACGGTGAAACATACACGACATAAAACTGACCACGTTAACCATTTTTAAGCCTACAGCTCAGTAGCATTTAGTACCTTGCACGGTTGTGCCATCACCACCCATCCAACTCCAGAACTCTTTCCGTCTCTTAAAACGGAAACCCCGGCCCCGCGGGACCCTAGCTCCCCTAGCCCCTCCCCCCACCTCCCCGGCACCCACCATCCTGCTCGCTGTCCCTATGAATTGGACTACTTGAGGGACCCCATATAAGCGGAATCATGTAGCATTTGCTTTTTGGAACTAGCCGCTTTGGCTTAGCATACACGTCCTCGAGGGTCATCCACGTTGGAGCTCACTGCAGATTTCTGTTCCTCTTTGAAGCTGAACAACGTTCCATTGTACGCACGTGCCGTATCTCCTTCATCCATCTGTCCCATCCGTGGACAGTCGCGTTGTTTCCACCTTTTAGATGTTGTGAATAATGTCGCTTTTTTTTTAACGTTTATTTATTTTTGAGACAGAGAGAGACAGAGCATGAGCGGGGGAGGGTCAGAGAGAGGGAGACACAGAATCTGAAACAGGCTCCAGGCTCCGAGCTGTCAGCACAGAGCCCGACGCGGGGCTCGAACTCACGGACCGCGAGATCATGACCTGAGCCAAAGTCGGTCGCTTAACCGACTGAGCCACCCAGGCGCCCCGTGAATAATGTCGCTTTAAACGTGGGTGTGCAAATATCTGCTGAAGTCCCTGCCTTCCCTTCTTTTGGACACGTGTATATACCCAGGGGTGGAATTGCCAGATCCTAGGGTAATTCTATGTTTAATTTTTTTAGGAACCGCCAGTGGCTGTACCTCTTCGCGCTATTCAGTGTTATATTTGACCAGCTTCCTTCAGCCTGTGCACCGAGCGCCGGGGTCGTGGCCAGCGTAACCTATGTTAGGAGCCCAGATACAAGGTAGCATTTGAAAATGCAAAAAACCAGGTTGAAGAACGACTGGGGGCTTTCGGAAAGCAGAGGAGAAGCCGTCAGGAGGTGTTCGAGGAAATAACTCTGAGCACAGCTCCCTGCCAAAGTGCGGAACTTGCTGCCTTCCTGAGCCTTCGAGTGTACTTGTAATCATGGATAATTTTATTACTTCTTACCAGATGCCCGGCAAACCCCTCAATATAGAAAGCAATGATTTTTCTTTTGCCAAAGGGCTTGGGAAATACCTCTTCTGAAACTGTGAATACCAGGGATACCAGGCAGAGGCCAAAGCACCCATGCAAACCTGTCTAGCTTTCCCAGTAAAGACCATTATAGGAACAGAGGATTTTTTTACATGCTCATAAAATGATTATACTTGTTCCGAGAATTTCCTGGTTTGAGCATGACTGTTACAGACCTATTTTATAAGTTGATTTATTTGTTTAACGGTATCTGCAGGGAACTGTGTTTTAATTCCAGTTGGCTTTTGTGTTTTGTTTTGTTTTGTTTTGTTTTGTTTTGTTTTCCTTTCCTGCCCATATCACATCTGAAAAACCTCTTTCCGGCACAGCTCATTTGAAAGTGGCTAGGATCGTCACAGACTCTTGGTGCTCCAAAATTCTGTTGGTGTTTTCAGCTGCTGACATTCGAGTTTGAGCTGTTCCTTGCCTTGAATATTCATTGGCCATTTCTGTTGTTGCATTTACCAAAATAAAACCGACTTCAGCTCGTTCCTCTCCGGGAAAGGGCTGGTGAGCAGTTTTCTGACAGTTGTATATTAAATGCAGGTGGCTTCATGAATGCACTTTCTGTCTGGCTCAATACATTAACCATAACCCACAGTTTCTTCCAAAGGAACTGGAATGAATTAAATTGTTTAATAAAACCTTACTTACCTGGATAAACTCATTTCTATTTTGCATTTAGATTCCCTAATGCATCTTTCCAGATTGTTATTTGTAAAGTAAAAAGCTAGACGTGTTTACTTAGAAAGCCAAACATCAGACCCTAATCCTGGTTCCTGTCCAAGTTCTTTGCAACATCTTTTTTTTTCTTTTTTTTCTTTTTTTTTTTTTTTTACATTTCCTATCGTGTTATGAACTATCGCTTATTTCATTTAGCATGAATTGATCACTCCCACCCCAGATCCAAATTAAGAATCGGGCACTGAATTCACATCTCTGGACGTGTTTTTTTTCTATCACACCCCTGAAACCTATACTGTTTGGGACGGAAAGGAAGTCAAAGGTGCAATTTGGAAATTGATTTTCAAGCAGGGCCCTGTGCAAGAAGGCCTCGCCTGGCTTCTGGTTGACGCTCTCCGGGATTATCAAGGGTCCATTCAAGAAGCTGCATACAGGAATGCTGCTGTACCCCCTGCGGAATCATTCTAGAAGACTGGATCTTTCAGAAGAGCCAACATGCTAAACCCAGCTTGGAGTTTCGTTCTCGGAGGATGCCGGATCTGAAGAATCAGTCATCTTTCCTCCAACCCTTGCCAAAAGCAGTTTCTGGCACATTATATACCTTTCAGTGAGGACTTGCTGAACTGATTAAGTGAACAAGTGAATAATGAGGATGATTTACTTCGCTTTATTTCCCTATTTGCCTTTTTCCAGTAAATCTGGTGCCAAACTTTATGCTCAGATACAATGAACTATATTAGCCCGGATATTAGATATAATTGCGTTTCCTCTTTCTTGTTAAACATTTAAGAATTCTATTTAAACAATTTTATTATATTCTTTTCATATACATATATATATAGAGAGAGAGAGAGGGAGAAAGGGGCAGAGGGAGAGAGAGAATCCCAAGCAGACTCCCATGCTCAGCGAGAAGCCTGTCACGGGGCTCGATCCCACGATCCTGGGATCATGGCCTGAGCCGAAATCAAGAGTCGGATGAGCTGCGAGGCACCCCTATAACTGTCTTGATATAAAGTACTAAAGATAATGTCTTTCTGTCTGAGCTGACATCCACTGAGCACATATTCTTCCAGATGTTACCTGATGTAATCTGCTCACCATCCCCAGGTGCCAGGAGTCCGTGTTCTGTTTAATAGAGGAGGACACCCAAGTATTTTTGTCCTTGGTCTTTGGAGGGTGGGGAAAGTAGCAGCTGACGTTTTTATAGTGCTTGCTATATGCTGCGTGCCATGCTAATCGTTTGATGTAATCCTCAAAAAAGAATTTCACGAGGTAGCTACTCTGGCCTCCATTTTGTGGATTAAGAAACTGAGACTTCGGGGCGCCTGGGGTGGCTCCGTGGGTTGAGCGTCTGACTTCGGCTCCGGTCATGATCTCGCTGGGTTTGTGAGTTCGAGCCCCGCGTCGGGCTCTGTGCTGACAGCTCGGAGCCTGGAGCCCGCTTCGGATCCTGTGTCTCTTTCTCTCTCTGCCCCTCCCCTGTTCGCGCTCTGTCTCTCTCTCAAAAATAAACAAACATTTAAAAAATATAATAAAAACAAGAAACAGACTTGGCAGTTAAGTAATTCACTGCAGGGCACACAGCTGGAAAGTGGCAGACAGGGGATTTGAACCCAGACTCCCACCTCCCAAGCCAGCGCACCCAGTACGATTCGGGGGGGCCATGCGACAACATCGATGTAGTAATATTTTCGTTCAGATGCAAGTGACTTGTTTCCCTTAACGGCAGTGACCCGGCTGCTTACGGACCACGGACCCGGCTTAGGATACTCGAGGTGGATATCGGTGCAGAGATAAATGGCCTCTAGAGCAGGCATGGCTGGGACAAGAGACAGGGGCTCAGGCTGCGTGAACTCACTTTTGCCGTGGGTTTCAGGGACCACTCGGTGGAGAGGAAGGGTGCTGGCTAGACCCGAGGGAGCCGGCGGGGGCCCGGCCCCAACCTGACACCGTCCGCACCTCGCAGCTCTGACCCCAGGCGAACCCCTTCCTCTCTGGGGGACAGCATCTCCCACCGATGAGACGAAGGCATCAGACTCTGCGTTGTTGGCTCCCGGACAGTTCAGCGAAACTTCTCGTCCCTCCGCCTGGCCATTTGCAGGCGAGCGGGCTCTGAACGCCCTCCCGCCCGCCGGCCCGCTGCACAGGAGTCCTTGCTTCGCGTCGACCCGCTGGAGAAACTCGACAGGGACGTCGGAGATGAGGCGCTTGAGGTTTATCAAGTTTTCAAGATTACACCTCCATAAACCCCTTTACAAGGCCGCGCGGCCCCGGCCTGCGGAGCCTCCCCGCGCATCGCCCGCCGCCTCCGGCGGGCGCCACGGGGGCTTCGGGGAGCCGGGCAGCCCCCCGCCACCCACCCACCGATCAGACCCACCATGTCACCGTCGGGAGGAGGGGCCGAAAGCTCCGCGCTGGTCACCTTATAATCAAATTTTCACTGCGCTCTCTGACAGGTTTTTAAGTCACTTAAGGGATCTATTTATATGTGAAAGCATCAGCATCGTGCAGTAAATCCAACCACAAGCCGGTCCCGTGTTTTATTAAGTTTAAGTTCAGTGAGAGTGCAAAGCAAACGAGGGTCCTGTGTCTGTCCGTTACATCTGATTTGCGGTTCCCATAAAAAGGCCCACATGCCGCCGTCTCAGATGTGTTTTGGATTGAAAATAGGATTAATGTGCTAAAGTGTGATTGGAATGGTTAAGCGCGATTAATTGGAACAGACTGCTGCTGCCAAGGGAGCCCCTCGGAGGCTGGCCCCGCTCCAGGTTACGAAGCGAACAAAGCCGGCCAACTGTCCGACTGGTTCCGCGTCCCGCCTCGCGCGGCCGCCCCTCGCGCTTTCTCATCGCCAGCCTGTCTCAGGGCAGATTAAATGCAGCTGAGAATGTCGGGCTCGCTCGGCGGCCGGCGTCCTCCGGGAATAGGCAGGAACCGAGGCCAGGCCCGGCCGGGCCGCGGCGGTGCAGGCCGAGGGCCGCCGTGCACCGGGGGCGGCGGGCCAGGTGGCTGGGCCGGGGGTGGGACTCATTTGGGTTGTTGGGGGGTTTTTTTTTTTTTGTTTTGTTTTTTTTAAATGATCTATTAAACCCCTGAACTTTAATCAAGCTGCTACCACACTGACGGCTCTGATTTACTCTCGGAGCAGGCGTGGGTGGAGGCCCCGGGCCCAGGCCGGAAGCCCTAGCCAGCGTCCAGCCCGCCATTGCGGCCGCCGGGCCTGCTCGGGCCCTGTGAGGCCTGGGCCGCCTGCTCCGGGCACCCCCCGGCCCCCAGCTCCGGGCACCTCCGGCCCCCTGCTCCAGGCGCCCATGGTCCCCAGACCCCCTTTGGCCCTGGCCACCAGGCTGCACAAGAGTTTCCTCCCACCTCTGCCCCAAACACACATCGAGACTTTAAAGCTGAGTTAGCCAGGCTTCCTTCCATCCCGCACCCGAGGCTGCCTGTGTGTGGGAGTCCCCCCTTGGATGGGCCCTCCCAGCTGTGGCTGCTTGCCCCCTCCCGTTAAAGTCAAGGGGTGAAATGCAGCCTCCCGGGGTCCAGCTGCTCCCAGGTCAACGGGCAGACCTTCTGCGGAGGAGGCCCACTGGGGGGGGACTCTCCGTGAAAGTCCACTCAGGATAAAAATTTTATAAAAGGGGCGTTTCTCATACCCTGGAAGCTTGGAAGAGATTCTTTTCAAAGAGTGAGGAGGAGAACTGATGATAGGCCCCAAAATTTAAAAAAGCATATTGTCCCTTTAAAAGGGTCATCTGGCTATGAAAGGAATACGTGTCCTGGAAGGGACCAATGGCCCCCAGGCCGGGTCTGGCTCTGAAGCAGGGAACCAGGCCATTGCGGAACGTGTTAGCGAACTTTACTATGGTAAGTTATGTATTATTTGTCTCCAGGGTTGGCTAAGTAAGGGTGTGTGTGGGTGTGTGAGAGACAGAGACAGAGACAGAGAGACTGCGTGTGTGAGGGTCGGTGTCAGTGGTTTATGCGTATCTGGGTACGTGTAAATGCGTGTGTTTGTATCCAAGTGTATTTGTGTGTGTGGGGGGGGAGGGGTATACGAGTGTGTTGACGAACCAGAAGCAAGGAGCAGGCCTTCTAGAAAGGTCAGCACCTCCAGACGTCAGCCTGGACCTGCTTACCCTGCCCTACGGAGGGTTGAGTATGTAGGCTCAACCCTTGGGAGCCTTGGGAGGTCTGAGCGATGTGGCCACAGGACTTGCGGTCTAGACTGGAACCCTCAAGAGTAATGTGACACAGCGTGACCAGACCATGTGAGCAGTCACCCGAGTTGGAGGACCCAGCATGAAAGTCAAGGCTCCTGTAGCTCATCTAGGCCACAGGTGAGGAGGCTGGACCCAAAGAGGGGGGCCTGTCACATCCCAGACAACAACACAGTGAGTCAGAGAGGCTGGATCTGGGGGGCAGTCCTATCTGACATTCTTCCGGGGGTGGTATTTCGAGGGGTCCCCTGTGGTATGCGTCCCGTTCCATTCCTGCTTCCATTTTATTCTCCTTCTGGAACCTTCTGCCCTTTGACGCCTCCCTTGCTCCCACGCTTATGGCCTTTGCCCCATCTGCCCAGCACGGCACCCTCCTCAAGGCGGGGTCCCTCAGACACGTTGTGAACGCTTCTCCGCCTGCCTGCGTCTCCAGGGTGCGCGCCCCCAAGTCACGTCAGGTTTGTCACGTGTCTCCACCAGCCCTACCTGTCGCTTTTCCATCAGCCCGTTCCAGGTGGGGCGAAGGGGTGAGAGTTAGAGCTCGGGGTCAGCCCACGTGGGTCCCAGTGGCTCTGCAGCTCCCTGGCTGTGTGACGGGGGCGGGGGGGGGGGGCGCGTGACTGATCATTTATGATCCTCCATTTTCTCATCTGTAAAATGGGGGCCATATTCTCTCCAAGTTGAGACCTGTGCTTTCCATAGAAATGCGGGCGCATCTTAAGTCAAGGTACACATTGGGCATTTTTTCTTTCCCTGAAATGCTGTTAGTAAAGCAACGCTGTGTCTTCCAGTTAATGAAGGGAGAAACTTCAGAAATACCCCTCACGTGGCGACTAGAAGCTTCTCCCCCCTCCGCCCCTCAACCCCACAGCCTTCATGAAGAGCATCCAGGACCATCTGGCCAGACCCTCCCTGGGGGCGGGGGGTGGGGGGGAACGGGCTCAGTTATGCACCCACTTGTTTGTTTTTCTGGAAAAAAGGCATGCATCCTGGAGGTGCGGGTCTGGGAGGGCTTGAGCCCCCTAGCAGAGGGCACCAGGAAAACCAAATGTTTATGGGGTTTACAGACAGGAATGTTTCCACGGCACCGTGGGGCCCACAGCAGACCCCGGAGCAGAGACAGGCTGCTTGAAGGGAGAACATCCGGGCCAGGATTTCTGCTCAGCCCATAGCAGGGCCTTCCCCTCAGCAGGGATTGGGGTGTCCCTGGGGCTTCCCTGTCACCCCTACCCCAGAGAGGGAGGGCTCCTTTCCACAGCACAGGGCCTGGAAGAAGGTGACACGGTGTCCCGTGTCTGGTTTTAAGCCCCGTCCCCTGCACCCAGCAGGTCACTTTTCACCTCAGTGGCATCTCCGGTCTCCTCGCCTGAAAAAGGTGCGAAATTAATGGCCCCCTCCAGCTCAGAAAGCTCTGGAGAGACACCACATCTCACCATCTCCTCTGGCCGGGGCCACATCCTATTGTAAAGGAGCGTCTTGGTTTGAGTACCCCCGAGTCTGAGCCTTGAATAAAGAGCTTGGGAGCTGGGAGCTGGTGAATGATCTAGGAAGTGGTCCCAGGAGGCAGGACGGAGAGGAGGTGAGGAAGGAAGGAGAGCCTAAGAGGCGCCACACGGCTCTGGTAAGTGCCGTGGGCAACTCGGACTCCGTTCTGCGGGGGGCCGCCGAGGAACTGTATAGAACGTACCAGAGGGAACGTTCCCTCAGAGGGACCATGTGCCCAGCGACTTCATCCCCCTTGGGCGAGGATCCTCCGCGGTGTCAACCTTCTGCTCTTTGAAGCCATCTCTGCTTGTGGACTGAGCAAGCTCCCTTGGCTTTCTAGAAGGTTCTGTGGCAGCAAACTGAGAGACAGACAGCGCTTGTGTAGGAAGCCTCACAGGGCAGGATCTGTTTACCACAGCTGCCGTTAGGTGGGGGTGGGGGGCGCTGAGGTGACACAGTGCAGGGCACCACCAGCATCTACCACAGGTGGGCGTTACAGACCACCTTGCTCAGTGCCCACCGCCGCTTCCCCTTCTGGGCCGCGTCATGACCAGGGTGACCAAAACTCAAAAACTATCTCTCAAAAGCTTCACCTCTCAAAAACGATTAAAATTCCTTTTTACAACCGCATCCGTGTAAAGATAAACTGGACCAGATTCGTTAGTATATTGGGATTCTTTTGATTCAAAAAAATACAATGAGAACATCCGCATGGGCCTCTCAGTGTGGGCCTTGGGGGTGGCGCCTCCTTGGCCTGTTCCCACTGCTTGTAGAATAAGGCCCCATGTCCTGCCAGGTTCTTGGCCCTGCTGTCCCCTTCCTCCCCCAGGCCTGGCCTCCTTCTGCTTGGGGGCTGTCCCAAGGCTTTCAGGATGATGGAATAGAGCTGTCTCAGGCCTCAGCTTTTAAATGTCACCTCCTCTCAGACGCCCCCCTCAAGACTCTGTCTCACACCAGCCTCTTGTCCGCCCAGCACTCATCACCCTTACAACAACAGGTGACTGAATTGGCCTGCTGTTGAACGCCCATCACCCTGTCCAGACGATAAGCTCCCTGAGAGTCAGGACTGGGTCTGGGGGACCCGTCGCTCCATCACCAGGGCTCGACCAGGCTGCTGGGGTGAGCTGTGCGAAAAGCCCCTTCAGGAAGGTAGAGTTGGGAGGCCCAGAGGCAGGGAGTGCCTCCGGCAGGCACCCCTCAGCTGTCTGCCCTGTTCGGAGACTGCTTCGTCCGAGAGGGCTCCCTCACCCAGCTCTCCCCACCTTCCAGAACAATCTGCACCCAATGGCCGAACAACCCGGAAGATAAGGACTCGGCCACTCACCCCACTGGGGACAAACTCTGATGGGCCATCGGTGCTTCAGAACTCTCTCTGAGGAGGACCACGGCCTCTATGGGATTGTATCACACTCCCCACCCGCCATTCGTACAGGTGCTGACCCCCCAGGGCCTCCCCATCCAACTTCCTGCCTCCAATCTCCCCTCGAAACCCACCAGCAGGGGCGCGCCCTCTGGGCTGCGGCCATAGTGTAATCCGGACAGCACGAGCGAGATGGGACTATAAGAACCACAGGAATTTATTCAGAGCCTACTGACATTTCTTGTTTTACATCCAGTGAAGAGATTTTTAAGCCCTTGTCCTGAAAGGCCCCTCAGGGACTAAGGCGAGGGGACAGGGAGGGGGTGACTTCTGAATACGTAAGGGCATGGCCTCTGCCCCTCCATGTCTGTTCAGGTACCTCTGCTTTATGCCACTGCATGCATCCAATTCCGTTTGAAGAAGTTTCTGCCATTAAAAAAAAAAAAAAAAGAAAAGTTTAAAAACCACTGACTTAAGGGTTACAGGAACGCTAATGAACAGGGTGGCAGCCGGGACCCATCCGATGCCCGGCCAGGTGGGCCACAGCCTTATTCCCCCACGAGGCCGGACGCACGTCTCACCTCCTTCCGTAATTCAGGACACTGAGGCACAGAGAAGTTAGGTCGGTATCCAAGGTCACGGCTGGGAGCTTTTTCAACCAGGATCTCCCCTGCCGTTTAATGGAATTCAGTCCCAGGAGCCGAGAGAGGCAAGATCTGGCCCGATACAACTGTCTTGCATCCATTTAGAGGAAAGCACCCAGCGTTGTGTGTATTTATTTATTTATTTATTTACTGAAATTCAAAAGCCCAGCACACTTCCTTCTGTCCTCTGCTTGTCTGTCTTTTTGTCTTCCTTTCCTGGGGCTCAAGGGGGGGGGGGGGGGCGGGGAGGCAGGGGGAGCTGGAGAAGGAAAAGGGTCAATGAATTAAAAAAAAAAAAAAAAAAGTATCCCAACCACCCTGCGATAGTTCAAACCCCTCATTTCGCAGGTGGCCAGACTGAGGAGGTGGTCTGCCCACGGGCCTGCAAAATCCAGTGGTTTCCAGGGCCCCGTCCGCTCTGCCAGGCCGCTTCCCTGACTTGCAGAAGCCCCCCGGGGAAGACAAGGCCTTGGTCCCTGGCTGCCCGCCCACTAAAGGCCAAATCAAGTCTGGGGGAAAAGTCTGACCTCAGTGCACTGCCCGGGGGCCCTGGGATCCGAGGAGGTGGGGCCTGGTGACAGTTGCCAAACTTTATCTCATCCAGTTTCATAATGTGGTTTATTTAGCATTAAACTAAGGTCCTGGGACCTCATCAAGAAAAGAGGGCAAAGTTTCCCGGGCTCCCTGGGGAGAGATGCTTTGGCTGCGTTTGGCCTACCTTTTCCCCAGAGATCCAGGTGCAGCCGAGACAATGTTGAGGGTTCTGCCGGGCGGCCTCGCTCAGCTCCTCGACACCCCGGCCGCTCTGGACCCTCCCGGGGTCCCTTGGGTTCTCGGTCCTGCTTCGGCCTGGAGCTCCAAGCTGAGTGGACATGCCAGGGGGGCGGGCCTGGGGGGGGTCCCCAGACAGCAGGTTTACCCTCAGCCTCCTTCCCGGGGCACGTATCTGGAGCAAAGACGAGGGAGCCTCGCCCAGAAAGCGTGGAGGGTCGTTGGTTTAGAAAAAATAGGCGGGAGACTCATCTACCGAAGGATTATTGCCACCTCGTTTTGATTGACACGTCTCTTTTCCTGTACCCGCCCGCACGGGCAGGGTTACAGCTGCTCTCACATTCTTGAACAACGAGACGGAGACATTTACCTTTGGGCAGAATCGTATTTGTTGGGGACAGTCCTGTGAGGGGAGCGCGATTCGTGGGACGTTAGCCAGCTTTCTGGTCAACCTCTGTCTCATGCTGGAGTGTGTGAGCCCGAGGTTTGACTAGCCTTTGCCGCCTCTTCTTGGGCAGAGGCATGATTGCCGCTGATCTTTCCCCATTTCTGCAATGTCACGTAACTTACGTATTTTGTTTGTATGTATCGTAGGTACTTCTGTATTTATATCTATTCATCGTGTGTTTTAATTTCAGATAAAGACAACTCCCTCCCTCTCACTACTCTTGCAGGAGTTTCTTGGATGTTTTTGCTTCGCTACTTTTCCATGTGAACCTTTGATTCGGCTCACCTAGGGGGAGGGGGAACCTTGTAGATAGTTTGTACTGGGATTGCACTAAATTCGGAGATCAACTTGGAAGAAGTCCCAACTTCGGGAAGTCCCAACTTCCCATCCAAGACACAGGATGCCTTTATATATACTAAAGTGACAATGTCTTCTTTTGGGTCCCCCGGGAGGACCTGAAAGTTTTCTTTCCTTTTTTTTTTTTAATTTTTTTTTCAACGTTTATTTATTTTTGGGACAGAGAGAGACAGAGCATGAACGGGGGAGGGGCAGAGAGAGAGGGAGACACAGAATCGGAAACAGGCTCCAGGCTCCGAGCCGTCAGCCCAGAGCCCGACGCGGGGCTCGAACTCACGGACCGCGAGATCGTGACCTGGCTGAAGTCGGACGCTTAACCGACTGCGCCACCCAGGCGCCCCCTTTTTTTTTTTTTTAAACAAAGATCTTGCCCATTCCGTGTCTATTTGCCTCCTTCATTCCTATTTCCCCGCATTCTGTTCTGTCTGTATTTCTGGGAAAATATAAGGAGTCTGAGTGTTCGGGTCTGTCAGGTCGTAGCGGGAGGCGAGCACTGGGTGACAGAGGCGCTGTCCCGTGCCCGTGGCCCCTTTGTGTCTGGCACCTTCCATCCCCTTCCCACACATGCCATACTTGACGCCTATACCCAGCTTCGTTCTTGTGGCTCCCAGGTCCCCAGATGGCCCACACAGCCTTTCCTCCCCTGGTCTAAAGGTCTTCCTGGGCCATCACACGGCACGTCTGATCCTCCCAGCCAGGAGACCTCGCAGGCCACTCAGGGGTTCTGCCTACCCACAGAAACTGCCTCTTGCTTGACGAGCTGGAGGGAAGTGGGGACACAGGTAAATACAATGTAAATGAGCGTTTTGCAACATCACTGGCCTCACATATTTTCCCCTGTCTCTCCCGAAACGGAAGCCTGCCTGACCCTCGGTGTCTCCACTCCTTTCCCCCTTCAAGCGCGGCTCCAGGTCAATCCTAGGTTTTTCCTGCATAAATCAAGAGGCCGGAGCTAAGCACGCCCCACCCCCCCACCCCACCCCGAGGTGCGTCCCTAGGCTCTGCAAGGTCAAGGTCCCAAGAGCATTGGGATCCCACAGTGGAGGGAGCAGAGGTATCCGTAGCCTCCGGGGACAATTCAGTGTCCACCATTAGGAGCCAGACTCCGAGGTGAGCTCACAAGGTCATCACGACGAACAACTCCAGGGGGCACTGTTGTCACGGATCACACCGTAAATGGTGCCTCCTAGGGGCGTGCAGCAACCACAGTCCCTAATGATTTAATAAACAAGGAAATAGCGGTTCACTCTGACAACTACTGAGCCTCATAATCTCTATTTTTTCTTAAAGTTTATCTTGAAAGAGAGAGTGTACGAGCAGGGGAGGGGCAGAGAGACGGGGGGAGAGAGAGTCCTAAGCAGGCTCCGCACTGTCTGCAGAGCCCGCTGTACCATTTTCTGTCCAAGGCTTGGCAAACTTTGGTTCCCTCTGAACTTTCTCCTCTCCACGTAGCTCCCGTGACAGAGCCCAGGGCCAGGGCTGAGGGTGCGCTCAGGGAGACCCAAGCGTTACTCCACCTGAAGACCCCAGGCAACTTTCTACATTAATTCTATCTTCTGGTCTGTAATGCACCCGATTATATGCAGATTTATAAGAATTCTTTCCACATTCGCACTCACAAAGTACCATTAAACGGTCCAAGCTGGAAAATAATACACCATTCCTAACTCTGTTAAGCCACCCCAATCTGGCTTTAGTTAAAACGCGTTTCTTCTTGCCCTGTCGGTGGGAATGCAAGCTGGTGCAGCCGCTCTGGAAAGCAGTGTGGAGGTTCCTCAGAAAATTAAAAAGAGAATCACCCTACGACCCAGCAATAACACTGGTAGGAATTTATCCAAAGGATCCAGGAGTGCTGATTCGTAGGGGCACTTGTACCCCAACGTTCACAGCAGCACTTTCAACAGTGGCCAAATGATGGAAAGAGCCCAAATGTCCATCAACTGATGAATGGATAAAGAAGATGTGGTTTGTATATACAATGGAATACTACTCAGCGATGAAAAAGAATGAAATCTGGCCATTTGCAACAACGTGGATGGAACTGGAAGGTATTATGCCAAGGGAAATGAGTCGGGCACAGAAAGACAGATACATGTTTTCACTCATATGTGGAATTTGAGAAACTTAACAGAAGACCATGGGGGAAGGGAAGGGGAAAAAATGGTTACAGAGAGGGAGGAAGGCAAACCATAAGAGACTCTTAAATACAGAGAACAATCTGAGGGTCGATGGGGGGTAGGGGAGAGGGGAATTTGGGTGATGGGCATTGAGGAGGGCACCTGTTGGGATGAGCCCCGGGTTGTTGTATGTCGGCGGTGAACCATGGAAATCTCCCCGGAAGCCAAGAGCACACTGTATACACTGTATGTTAGCGAACTTGACAATAAATTATATATTTTTTTAAAAATGTGTTTCTTCTTGGGGCGCCTGGGTGGCGCAGTCGGTTAAGCGTCCGACTTCAGCCAGGTCACGATCTCGCGGTCCGTGAGTTCGAGCCCCGCGTCGGGCTCTGGGCTGATGGCTCAGAGCCTGGAGCCTGTTTCCGATTCTGTGTCTCCCTCTCTCTCTGCCCCTCCCCCGTTCATGCTCTGTTTCTCTCTGTCCCACAAATAAATAAACGTTGAAAAAAAAAAAATTTAAAAAAAAAAAAAATGTGTTTCTTCCGTCTCCTGCAAATAGTACACAGGAGGGGGGTTATCCTTTATCTGAGCAAAAGCGGTCTTAGGATTTCAGCCCAAGGCTCCACCATCCAACAGAAGGAGCGGACAGGGCTCGCGGAGGGGAAGAGGCAGGAGGACAGAGGAGAGGAGGGGACCGTGGTCCTTCAGCTGGCTTCCGGGGAGGCCCGCACGCTGTCCGTCTCCCGGCGTCAATCTGCTGGGTGTTCCCGCACAGCCGCGAGTCCAGGAGGTGCACGGGGCTTCAGGTCTCGGGAAAACGGAGAGCTGAGCTAGTCTGCACCCACCTGGAGAGCCCAGGTGCCGCGCCCAGGGTCCCAGAACTGGATCGTAGCGACGGCCGGGAGGGACCCACATCTCTTCACCCACAGCGGTCTCCCTTCCAGCACACCCGCATGTCCTCCTCGACGCAAAATACACCTTGACCTGGTTTGGGTCAGATGGCATTGTTCAGATAAACCCTTTGTGGGATGTTAAGACACTGCTGAATATCGGGTCTTTTTTTTTTTTTTTTAACGTTTATTTGGTTTATTTTGATAAAGAGAGAGCGCGCGCATGTGCACAAGAGTGGGAGAGGGGCAGAGAGAAAGAGGGAGAGAGAGAACCCCAAGCAGGGTCCGTGCTGACAGTGCAGAGCCCCACACGGGGCTGGAACTCACAAACCGTGAGATCGCGGCCTGAGCCGAAATCAAGAGTCAGACGCTCGACCGACCGAGCCACCCACGTGACCCTCTTTTTCTTTTTAATTCCAAGTCAGTTAACATAGAGTGTAACAATGGTTTCAGGAATAGAATCTCGTGAGTCATCGCTTACATGTAACACCCAGTGCTCATCCAGCAAGTGCCCTCCTTCATGCCCACCACCCATTTAGCCCATCCCCCCCCCCCCACCTTCCTTCCAGCAGCCCTCGGTTTGTTCTCTGTACTTAAGAGTCTCTTACGGTTTGCCTGCCTCTCTGTTTTTATCTTATTTTTCCTTCCCCTCCCCTATGGTCATCTGTTTTGCTCCTTAAATTCCACACGTGAGTGAAATCGTATATTTGTCTTTGCTCTGACTTATTTCGCTTAGCGTAATAGCTTCTGGTTCCATCCACAGTGTTGCAAATGGCAAAATTTCATTGTTTTTCATAGCTGAGTAGTATTCCACTGTGTGTGTGTGTGTGTGTGTGTGTGTGTGTGTGTAATATATATATACGACATCTTCTTTGTCCATTTGTCAATCAGCGGACATTTGGGCTGCTATAATCATTGGGGTAGCATGTGCCCCTTCGAATCGGCATATTTTTGTATCCTTTAGATAAATCCCTGGTAGTGCAATTGCCGGGTCACGAGGAAGTTCTCCGTTTAATTTTTTGAGGAACCTCCCGATTGCTTTCCAGAGCGGCTGCACCGGTGTGCATTCCCACCAACAGGGCAAACGCGTTCCCCTTTCTCCACATCCTCACCAACATCTGTTGTTTCCTGAGTTGTTTGTTCGATACCATGATGTGGGGGGGGGGGTCCAAAGGGCAGATAACCGGACCCCCAGGGAGTGCCTGGTCCAGTGGGGGAAACAGATGCGGGACAAACACTTGCCACAGAGCACCCCTTGGTGCCGTTTCTAGAAGTCAGGGTGGGACAAGAGGGAATAAAGTCAAATTTGAGTTTCGATTTGCTTGTTTGATGTCGTTTAAAAATGAAGCAGGCATAGCCTGCGGTCCTCAAGGTAAGGCCCCTCCCAGGACCTGCGGACCCCCGGAAAGACACGGCAGATCGGGGAGCAAGGTACGACCCTTGGTGGCCTCCCCGCCTTTAGGATCAGGTGTGCAGGGAAGACAGGACCTGCAGCCCAGGCTCGGGGAGGCACCGGGACGCGCCCGCCGTCAGCCAGGGTTTGGGGACAGGGCAGCCTGCGCTCCTGGGTAGAGCCCAGCTTCCTCCATTCAGTGTCAGGACCCTGCTGCAGTCCTAGGACAGAAAACAAAGGTCCCAGCCGAGCCAGCACGAGCGAGCGTGGAGGGCAGGCCCCAGTGAGTCAGTCCCACCTTCCTCGGTACAGATTTGATGAGCCCGGCCGAGTGACCCTCCCCATTCCAGCTGGGCTCTCTCAGCACGCTCGCTGCTTCCTCCCTCTGGGCAGGGCTCCCTTGGCTTTGAGGCCCCAGGATTTGGAGCCAAGTCTGTGTCCCCCTTCCCCAGCCCTAGACCCTTCGTTCATATCATCGCCAGCTTTATTTCTACCCTAAGGATGCTCAGTTCTTGGGTCTGTCTCTTCATGACCGTCCCCTCCCTGTTTTAGGAGATGGCTGAAGTTTATGGGAAGGAAGGAGGGCAGCGCGTTGGAAGGAATCTAGCCACGGCCCGGAAATCTAGCCGCGGCCCGGAAAGCTCCCAGCAAGGGCTGCCCCCTCTGAAGGCGTCAGGCCCCCGGGCTCGCCAATCGCACGGACTCCGCACTTTGTCTGCTTCTCTGAGTCAGACTCCTCCAACCCCTCCTCCTTCGGGGCGACTCAGGACGGCGAGTGGTACTCCCATATCCGGGGCAGACGGCTTCTAGTGCGATACGAGGTGCAGGGACCCACTGCCCGCCTGGCCAGGTTTTCCAGGCTGTGGGACTTCCGACGCTCAACTGGACGGTTCCAGGCAAGCAGGGGCCGTTGGTCACCTTCGTACACAGGCGCCGTGACTTCCCCTCCCCTCCCCATCCCCTGCCTCCTGTACTTCCAGAGACGAAAAAACCTGTTGCCCGGCAGATTTTCAGGCTGATCTGTCACCACCAACTCCTTCAGGGGAAGATGACGAGAAGGAACAGCCTTCGTCTGTGGCCAAATTAAAAGCAGTAGCATCTTCACCCTGAAAAGAAAGCATATGGGTGTAGTTAGACACGAGGTAAAACAAAAAATCTGTGTGCACCTATAAATCCCACAACCAGAGGGCTACTGACAGACAGAATCCCCCCCGGAGACGCACAAGACGAGGGTGTGTCTACCCACACAGCACAGTTCAAGGAACCGAGGGCTTTCAGCCCCGAGAGGAGGCGTGTCGGGTGGACGGACACCGGCCTTCTGTGCTCGCAGAGCCGGATGCGGGGAGAGAGAGGACAATCTCCCTCAGGCCCCAGACGCGGACGCAGACTGTGGGGCGGAATCGATGCACAGAGGTGTTCGAATCCACGGGACCTGCTCAGCCAGGACCGTAGCCACTGGGCACCTGTGACCATCGGGCCCACATCTGACCCCCAGTGTGACTGGCCTCCGAGGTATGGCGTGAGGGTCAAATACACACAGGACTCGGACAACTAAAAGGAACAAAAGAATGTGAAATACCTCCTAAATAGTTTGTACATGGATAATATGCTGAAGCAATAATATTTGGCGGGGGTGGGGGGCGCCTGGGTGGGCTCAGTCAGTTGAGCGTCCGACATCGGCTCAGACCATGATCGCGCGGTTCGTGAGTTCAATCCCTGCATCAGGCTCTGCGCTAAGAGTGGATCCTTGGGATTCTCTCTCGCTCTCTCTGCCCCTTCCCCACTCGCACTCTGTCTATCTCAAAATAAATAAATTAAAAAATTAAAAACAAGTATTTTGGATACGACAGGTTAAAACACGTCAAGAAAAGTCAGTTTGGACCGTCTCCTTTTTCCTTTGTTAACGCACCTGTAGGAAACTGACATTTCTATATGTGGCCATAGTGGTTTGCTAGGGCGGCCACGGCAAGCAAAGGGCCACAAACTGGGTGGTTTAAACAACAGAGGGGTGACGGACGCACAGCTCTGGAGGCCGGGAGTCTGAGATCAGGTGTCAGTGGGCTGGTTCCTTCGGAGGCCGGGAGGGAGAAGCTCTTCCAGACCTTTCCTCTAGCTTTCGGTGGTGTGCCGGCCATCTTTAGCGTGGCTCGGCCCGTAGAAGAGCCCTCTTCATCTCTGCCTTCATTTTCACGCGACATCCTTCTGTGTGTGTCTTTACCCAAATTTCCTCTTTCTACAAGGCCACCAGGCGTATTGATAATGGTGTGGGGTCTATCCTAAAGATCTTATTTTCACTTGGTTACCTCCGCGAAGGCATCTCCAGAGAAGGTCACATTCGGAGGTACTGGGGGTTAGGGTGTCGACACGTAAATTTGGGAGGGAACGCAATTCAGCCCGGAGCAATGGGCCGCATCGTATTTCTGGGGAGCAGTGCTGCATTCACCCGTGAGAGGGCAGGAAGCACATTGGGATTCGCCCATATTCAGAATCCAGCCCAGAGCCCAGCACAGAATAGCCCCTCAGAAGCCAGGCATACAATTAACCCATGACATCCGCCTTCGCTGCCTGAAACTCCTTAGGGGTGGGCCGGGCCATTTCTAAAGGCTGGGCATGAGACAATACAGAACCAGACTCAGTGGGACAGAGGCCACCTCGTGGGAGCGGAGGGCCCTTGGCAAGCTGCTTTATCACAGGAACCTCACTCTGGTTTAGAGAATGGCAAGACGCTGACCCAGATGTGCCGACTCCGCCTTTGAAAGCAACTGACACGCGGTAGCCTTCAGCTTCGACCACCGTGAGGAGTGAGGTCCCCATCACGAGAGGTGTGTAAGCAGACAAATGCTGCAAGATCTCTTCCCAGGGAGGCTTGAAACGGTGGCTTCAGCCCAGAAACGGAGTTGGGGCTAGACTGTACCCTGAGCCACAAGGTACAACCAAGCTTTCCCAGGACTTCTCTTCCAACGCCTGACCCACCTTCCCTTGGTCCCTCAAAAAGACGAAAGGGTTGGGGCGCCTGGGTGGCGCAGTCGGTTAAGCGTCCGACTTCAGCCAGGTCACGATCTCGCGGTCCGTGAGTTCGAGCCCCGCGTCAGGCTCTGGGCTGATGGCTCAGAGCCTGGAGCCTGTTTCCGATTCTATGTCTCCCTCTCTCTCTGCCCCTCCCCCGTTCATGCTCTGTCTCTCTCTGTCCCAAAAATAAGTAAACGTTGAAAAAAAAAATTTTTTTTAAAAAGACGAAAGGGTATTGACGTGCTCTGAGCATCTGCCCCACGCCTTTGTCAGTAAGCACTGGGACCCCATGTAACAGGTGAGATAGACCAACCAAGATCCAGGGCTGGCCCAGCACCGCCCCGCTGGCCAATGGCGGCACCAGGACGAACGTGGACGGGTGCCCAGGCCGGAAGCTGTCCCCTGAAGTCTCGGCATCCTGGAGATCCAGCCACCCATGAAATCACTCAGCACCTCCCAGGTGCCTGACACCAACTTTGGCCCTGGGGAGACAGGTGACTGGCATAGAGCCCCTGCCACCAAGAAGTTCTCCGTGTGACAGGAGGGGGCATGTAAACACCCCGTGGTGAACTTTACACCCAAACAGGAAACGCTTTTTCAGACTCGTCACGTGCCAGGCACTGCTCTAGGTGCATTGTGTACATGAGTTCATTTAATTTTATCGACAGCCCTGAGATAGGTACAACTATTCCCACCCACCCCCCGTTTTCCAGCTGAACACGCTGAGGCACAAAGAGGGGCAGAAGGTCATGGGTGTGGGAGAGGGCGGTGCTAAGGTTCAGACTTAGGCGTTCTGGTTCAAGAGCCTGTGCTCTGACCCCTCGGGCTGAAGGGCTGCAGGAAGAGAGTCTCAGCCATTCACTGGCGGTGGGGCACGGAGTCTGGGGAAGGGGCCTTCGTGACCCCCTTAAAACGCTATCCCCAGGGCAACTGTGTCCCCTGTCTGCATGTAAGGTTGGGCCAGGGAACAAGGTTGAGCTCTGGATTCGTCTCCGGTGGCGGCGGCCGTAACAAATGTTGTGGCTTCAAACAACACAGACTTACTCTCTTACGGTTTTGGAAGCCAGAAGTCCAAAGTCAGTTTCCATGGGCTAAGCAGCCAGCCAAGGTGCCGGCAGGGCTGGTCCCTTTTGAAGGCGCTGGTGGAAAATTGGTCCCTTGACTCTTTCTGCCTCTGGCACCCTCCTGCAATGCTTCCCCCTCATCTTCAAGGCTCATGGCTCCAAATCTGCTTCCATCGATACAGGGCTTTCTCTTCTGCAGCCATAGGCCCACCCACATCATCCAGAATCATCTCTCCACTCAAGGGCCTTCACTTCATCACATCTGCAAAGTCCCTTTTCCCATAGTAGATGGGTTGACAGGATTGGGAGGCAGATCTTTCCGGGGGCCATTGTTCAGCCCACTACAGTCCCCAAGGATTGGCCAGGCCAATCTCCTCCTTCAGAAATGGGCAAACTGAGGCTTAGAGCATGGAGGCTTAGAGCACGAACCGTGAGATCATGGCCTGAGCCGAAGTCAGACGCTTAACCGACTAAGCCCCCCAACTAAGCACCCCCATACGCTCTTGAAAGTCACTGAGGACTCCCGGGGCTCCTGGTTGGCTCAATCAGTAGAAAATGTGACTCTTGCTCTCCAAGTCACAAGCGTGAGCCCCACATCAGGTACAGAGATTACTTAATAAAAAAAGAAATTAAAAAATTATTGAGAACTCCAGTGAGTTCTTATTTATGTAGAACAGAACTATAAACATTTGCCATCTTAGAAATTAAAACCAAGACATTTAAAAGATATCTGTTAACTCATTTAAAAAAATAAGCATAAACCCATTACCTATTAAGGTAGCATTTTAATTTAAAAAAAAAGCAGGGGCACCTGGGCGGCTCAGTTTGTTAAGCGTCCGACTTCAGCTCAGGTCATGATCTCGCGGTCTGTGCGTTCGAGCCCCGCGTCGGGCTCTGTGCTGACAGCTCAGAGCCTGGAGCCTGCTTGGGATTCTGTGTGTCCCTCTCTCTGACCCTCCCCTGCTCGTGCTCTGTCTCTCTCTGTCAAAAATAAATAATAAAACGTTAAGATAAATAAATAAAAATAAATAAATAAATAAAAAGTCTTTTATCTGGAGGCACATAAATATGGATACAAATTTTCCTTGGAAAATTTAAAGTTTATTGTTGGTAACAACTACTGTCAATGCTTTTCTTTCGTTTAAAAAACAACATTTATTTATTTTGAGAGGCGGGGATGGGGATGGGCAGAGAGGGAGGGAGAGAATCTGAAGCTTCATGCTCAGTGTGGAGCCCGACAAGGGGCTTCGGTCCCATGACCGCGAGATCATGACCTGAGCCAAAGTCAAGCGTCAGACACTCAACCGACAGAGCCACCCAGACGCCCCGATTTCTCTTGAAGTGACAGGCTCCCTTTCATTTGCTGTCCAGAAAAGGCTCGCCCGCTGCCCGAGCCTGGACACCCACAGTCTGCTTATCAGTTGTTCTCTCAAGTCCAAAACGGGGTTCACTCAGAAAAAGGAGTTAAGGCCAACTTACAACCCAAATATGCTTCCGTGTCTCACGAGTTCTCGACGCGGGCTGCCTAGGTACTCACTTGGAGTGTTTAGGCGACACGTACTCGAGGGTCGAAATTTAATAACATTAATCATTTTTACAATTTCATCAAGGATATTCTTAAGGGAGACTCAGGTGTGTGTCTGGAAAGAATACAGCGACTGCTGGCACGGTGGGTGCCCCTGCCCTGAGTCACGCTAAGGCCCTCCTCCCTGTCTTACACACCCCTGCTTTGCATCCTCGGCGCAAAAGTCAAATCGCATCTCGGCTTTGCTGCGGAAATACTCTTGACCCAGCAGAACTCCTGCTGGAGGGTCCCAGGCGTGCCCCGAGGGCCTCCGGACCACACTTGGAGAATCACCGCGGAACACAGCAGGTGTTACCCTTTGTCCACCCATCTGGCACTGCTCCAGATTCTAGCTCCTCCCTGTCCGCTTGTGGCCACCCCATGACCCGCTCCCTTGAGCCACAGTGGCTGTCGTTTTCTGTCTCACCAACCGGCGTCAGCCCTCAGCCTTGTGGGATTCAGCTCCTCCCCACTGAAGGGGCCTTCGTGCATTTCACGCGTCCAAGCCTCAAGCTCCTCATCCACAGGGTCAGGACGAGAATGGCACCTCCCTGACAGTCTGCGTCAGAAGCCAGTGACGCAACCCACGAGAGCACGCGGCGCCCGGGGTTCCCGTGGTTCTTTAATCTCACTCTCAGGGCCTTGCAGGGCGTGCCGTGAACCGGCTGCGGCTCACAGAGCACGGCGATCTCTGGGATGCCTCCTGCCAACCTCCGGACAGGGGCTCCCTGCTCACCAGGTCCCCTGGGCCCTGGGCGGGGAGACAAGGGCCAGCATCCTCCTCTCCCTCCCGCTGCCTGCGAGCAAGGGCGGGGAAGGGTACAGGCAGGTGTGAGCACCCCGGCCAGGACCAGCAGTAAACCCTCCTGGCAGCTTCACGAGGCAGCATCGGACTGTCCCCGAGCTGCCACAGGGCCCTTGCATGACCATACTTTGGACCCATCAGGGAGTGTTATGACGCGTTGTAAGCGTCCGTGTCCTTGTGAGTGGGGACACGGTCATTCTCGAGGAAGGCACCTGTTGGGAGGAGCACTGGGTGTTGTATGGAAAGCAATCTGGCAATAAATCGTATTTAATAAAAAATAAGTAAACAAAATAAATAACAAACAAACAAACAAACACAGGCCTCTTTGGGACCCCGCCTGGTTCTCACTTCTGCTGTCATCTGGCAGAAGGGGGCCCTGATCAGGGGCCCCACGTGACTGCCTGATCAACATCCCCTCACTGGCTGGCTCTGCCCCTGAAGGAGGCCTGGGTGTGGGTGACATGACGTTCCCCAAACCTCCACTCTGGTCCCGCCACACTTTGTTCTGCGCCACGTCACGAATTTCCGGCAAAAACTACCCCTCGACATAAAAAGAAAAAAAAGAAAGAAAGAAAGAAAGAGAGAAAGAAAAAGAGAATGACAGACGTTGTTCCCCGGCTTTGTGTGTTGGCACAGCCATCTAGAACAATCGGGGCTCCCGTCAGAGAAAAGCAGAGTCTGGGCCCCCAAGGAGGGGTTCGCTCATGCAAACTGGATGTCGGGGACGGGTCCTGGCCCTGGTCCCTGCCTGCAGGGCTGCGACCTGCCGGAGAGGGGGCAGTGTGGACAGTTTCAACCCACCCCTACTGGCCAGGCTGCGGGGGGGGGGTGGGGGGGGTGGGGAGGCTGCGCGGGCCCCCAGGGAGCTCACAGCCGTGTCTACCTGAAGCACCCGGGCTGCAGATTGGAGGTTTCGTCTTCGAGAACCGCTGCGGGGCGCTCGGGGTGCAGGGCCTTGGCTGAGGCCTTCCCGAGGCTCATCTCACCTCTGTTGGACAGCAGCCCCGTGAGGAAGCAGCTAGAATCACGTCCCCTCCGTGGTGCGTCGGGTGGGTTCTCGCTTCTCTCGCTGGCTGTTTGCCCCACGACCTGGGGGACACCGGTCTTCTCAGCACCAGACTCCCCATTCCCCGGACGGTTCTGTTTCCCCACACCCCATTTGGGCATTCCCATCATTTCCTTTTTTTTTTTTTAAGTTTTTATTTATTTGGAGGGAGGGGAGGGGAGGGGAGGGGCAGAGAGAGGGAGGGAGAGAATCCCAAGCAGGCTCCGTGCTGTCAGCACAGAGCCCGACGTGGGGCTCGAGCTCATGACCCCGGGATCGTGACCTGAGCCGAAATCAAGAGTTGGACGCTCAACCAACTGAGCCACCCAGGCGCCCCCTCCCCCACCCCATCATTTCCTTCTTGGAGCATAAGTGCCGGGGAATGAATGACCCAAAGCTTTCGGGGTTTGGAGATCCTCTCTGTATCCAGACGTGGGGTGGAGTGAGGCGAAGGGAAGTAACATTTGGGGAGGCCCCGCTCTGTGCTAACGTGTCCAGCCACGCTCTGGCTTTTATGGTTGAGAGTTCCAGGACTTACCTTTCTACCTTGCATACAGTCGGCGCTTAACACATTTTGACGGCCCGGCATGACTGAATTCATGAAAAGGCCAAGAGGAAAGCTGGTGGCTTTGCCTTCAGATTGGAAGGGGGCATGAATTGTGTGTCACTGTGAGAAAGGCTGCTTCGTTCTCATCGTGGGGTCACCCGCAGAAAGGCAGGAGCCCCCCCCCCCACCCCAGCCCCCCAGCAGCCCTGGGAGGCTTCCCGGGTGCCCTGAGCGAGCGGAGTTGGAAACGGGGCACAGGTGCTGTGTGTGTTTGGGCCTCCGCTGCGGGCAGAGAACGAACACCCAAACTGGGGAGGCAGCCGCTCCCGGGCAGCCCAGCAGGGGATGGAAACAGAAGCCTCCGTGTTTAAATTTTCTTAACACCGAACCGCGGAGCGCGGTTTTGGTGGCGCCTGGGATTTCCTACCCCGTGGTCTCCGCCTCTCATTTTCAGTGTGGTTTTCAAAGGGGCACGGGAAGTCGTGAAATACCCAGGCCCGGAAGTGCTTGCAAGGTTTAGATTCTGTTGGGGTTTGCTGATGACCGGTTGTTTTCCCTTTCTTCCTCCTCCATTCCCTTCTTCTTCCCCTTCCTACTTCTAACATCTTCAGGTTCTCTCCATTTTTTCTTAAGACCTCAAACTCACCAGACTGGCTTTTTGGCCCAAGGGGGCTGCAGAGACCGCTTGGCTTAATGCCCTCGTTTTTACCCAATGCGTCTCTGGAAGGCCAGAGGGTCACTCAGCGAGTTAGGGGACAGCTGGAATCAAAACCTTTGGCTCTGGGTCCTCAGCGGGGGCTCTGTCCTCTACAGATTTCAATGATATGCTCTTTCCCTGTTCATCTTTTTCTCAGGCTGGCCTCTGGTTCCAGCGGAAGTCACGGCCTGAGATACAGCAGTGGTCGGGGCTCCTCGGTCCCCACTCGTGGGAGGCTCATCTCTGCCCCGCTCTGTGACAATCGGCGTGGCTCCAGGGGTGCTGACGCCGGAGAGCGCGAGTGACCGACCACGGTGACCGACTGTGACGGGCTCGGGGCTGGGCCACCGTCTTCCCTGGGACTCTGGTGGAGTTTCAAAACAAGACCCTTCTTTTCTCTAGCTTTGGAACAACAAGGACAATACAGGCCTGGAACCACCACGCGCTACTTTCCTGCTACAGGAAGAATGAAGACGGAGTTGAGAGATGGGGGGACAGTCCCGGTGATATCCATCCACACCGGAAGAGGCCTCCCACGCGACTTCCCAGGTGAGTCGAGACAGCTGGAGCTGGGTGTTGGCCATTTACAAATGGGAGCCTCCAGTCACGGACAGTATTTAGATAAAATGCGTTCTGAAGGCTGACCTGCAGAGAGGGTGGCCCTGGGTCCCCTTGGCACGTCAGGGGCCTTCTCCTCCAACCTTGCTAACAGGTCACGTATGAAAATAAATGCAAATTTCGGTTCCGATTTTATCCATGGGTACGCATTTCCCAGGGGGAAAGGACACATGCTGAACCAGAACTTGGAGTCCGGCCTTGTGGTTTTTTTAGGGGCTACTCTAGCCGCAGGACGCAGCGAAGCTTGTCCACAGAGCCAGATAACCAGCCCCCCCCGGGAGTGCCCAGACAGAGGCCTGATTTACAATGTCAGGTCTAGGGACAGCATGCCAGGGGCTGAAGGACACGGGTCTCCAGATGCTTGAAGACTATTGAGGCAAGGGGAAGGGGGACAGTGCTGGGTCACACCTCAGGCAAGCTGTACCTTTGAACATCATTCATTCCCCCCGCGGAAAATCACTTCTAACATAATGCCACGCCTACTAACAAAGTCTGTTTCACTTTGAGATTCGCCTTTTGTTTTTGGAATCACGTTAGAGGCACAGGAAAGTCACCAAGGTCGTACGGAGAGTTCTAGTCTACCCTTCACCCGCTTTCCCCTGATGACTCACCCACCAAGGTACGTTTGTCCAAACGGAGAAATTGATATTGGTACAGGACTATTACCGAAACTCCAGACTTTATCCAAGTGTCCCTAGTTTTCCCACCAATGTCCTTTTCCTCTCCCAGGAACCCACCCAGGACACCAGTTACGTTTAGTGGTCACGTCTCAGGTTCCTCTAGTCCATGAGAGTTTCCCAGAGCTTCCTTGCTTCTTAAGACCTTGACGATTTTAAGGAGTATTTGGGCAGCTGTTTTGTAGAATGCGTCTGTCTCAGTCTGCATTTGTCTGGTGATTTCCTCATAGTTAATCGGGGTGCTTGATTTTGGGGAGAATTACCACAGAGGCGGGGTAACCCTTCCCATGACACTGGGTCCTGCTGTTCACACAACCCATCACTGATGATACTGACCTTTGTCCCTTGGTTAAGGTCTCATTTGCCAAGCTTCTCCACTGCAAATCTGCTTTTCTTCCCCCTTTCCATATTCCATACTTTGAAAGCAAAGGCAATTAAGTGCAGCCTACACCCAAGGGAGAAGGGGTTAAGCCCCATCTCCTGGAGGGAAGAGCTTAATCCCTCCCTCCCTGAGTGTGGACTGGATTTATTGCCTTCCTATCATCGGCGAATTCTTCTGTAAGGAAGATTTATCTCCTCTTGTCCTATTTGTTCAATCATTTCTTTCTATCAGTACGGACTCGCGGATACTTATTTTCAACTTTGGGCTTTAATCCAATAGTGTATCCCTAATTTTGTTGCTCAGATTGTTCCAGGTTGGCCACTGGGAGTTCTTTTGGATTGGCTCCAAAAAGTGACATTTTGGTGAGTTACTTCAAATCCCACCTCTGCCGTGGGTATTCCCGAAGGCAGATACACTTCTGATATTAACAAGCGTCCTCTAGAATGTAGATAAGACTAATTAAGCTAATAAAATGGCAATCAAACCGTATATACTTTTTATCCCTTTTATTCATTTAACTTTTCCATTAATGTCCAGGTAATGTTCTGCTGTGTGGATAGAACATAGCTTAGTTAAGTCTTATGTTTTGCTATTGTGCGCAACACTGAAATGAACATTTTTGTGCGTTTTTACGTTTACATTTATTTTCTCAGAAAAGTGACTCAAGCCCAATTCATGTGGCTGAATCATCACTTTTTAAAGGGGTTTTGGCCTGCCCCCAACCGTGCGCATACATTACTAAAACTACTGTTATAAAACACATTAAACGAAGATGGAATAGAAAGTGACAGTAAAGCACACTGGCTGAGAACTTAACCAACCGACACTTTTCTCTCGGGCTGGCGATGCTGCATTTTTTCAAAGTCTATTTTTTGGTTAAAACAATACAAAACAAAACAAAAAACTCGAAAGGGCACCTGGGTGGCTCAGTCGGTTACGCTTCGGCTCAGGTCACGATTGCCCGGTTCATGAGTTCAAACCCCGCCTCGGGGTCTGTGCTGACAGCTCAGAGCCTGGAGTCTGCTTCGGATGCTGTGTCTCCCTCTCTCTCTGCCCCTCCTCCACTTGTGCTCTGTCTCTATCTCTCAAGGGTGACCCGGGACCATTCTCTTCGCTCCTCTGGATTCCTCTAAAATGGGGACGATATGGCAGCCCAGGGGGTTAAATGAGAAAACACGGGTGGCCCCCTCAGCATGGTTCTGGATCCCGGCAAGGGCTCCAGCAGCGGCCGTGGGATCGGCCTGAAAAGTCAGGTAACGTACTGCGATTGTTAATCTCTTTGTTCAAGAGAAAACCTCCCGAGACACACCCAGATGGCCAACAAGAACTCAAATCTAGTTGGATCTTTGGTGCCAAGAACAGCTGAACAGCTGAAAGTTTCAATGCGGCAGCATGTGGCCAAACTCTGGCGAGAGTGGACACGGCCGCAGACCCTGAGCCGTGGCAGTGCCCAGCCCTCGGAACCGGACGCCGTGCCTCCTCCTCTGAGATCCGGGGAAGCAAATGCCGATCCCTTCTTCCCACCTTTCTTGTGCTTCCTCTGCTCTCTGCCTGTGTCTATGGCACGGCGCTGAGGGCGCGGACAGAGGGGTTTCAGACAGACCCCGCGTGGGTTATTCTAGGATCTCCCACTGCTGTGTGGCCTTGGGCAAGTTGTTCACCTCTCTGTGCTTCTGTTTCCTTTTGCGTAAACTGAGAAAAATGCTCCCTGTCTGATGCTGATCTGGGCATCAAAGGAGCGGATGCCTAGAAATCCATTAGCCCAGGGTCCGGCACAGAGGAAGCAGTCAACTCATGGCCTGGCCCGCTGTTAAGTCTCCTAACACAAGGGTAGCTGCAGGAGAGCTGGTGTTATGCAAAGTCTGGCATTAGGTTTTCGAATGAACACAGGCGGGCCTGAACAGCGCGAGCATGAACGAATGAACCACTTCCTCCTTAGGGCCTCCGCTCCCCTGCCCTGCCCTGGGTCCCTCGGTCTTCTGAACGCTGCGCCCCCTTCCCTCCGAGTTCCCTGCCGCCCTGGTGGGACCTCCCCGCTGGGTCACCGCACAGCTCAGCTCTTTCTGAGCGCCCCTGTCCTCCTGGGTCCCACTGGCCAGGGCAGGGCGTGGTAGGTGGTGGTGGCCAGAAGCTAGGCGGGGGGTTGGCTCTCCCTTCGTCACCCCAAACCCCGGCTGGCCTCACGTCCGCTGGGCCACACCAGGACCACCCCCCCCCCCCGCCCTCGGGTGCATATCTCAGAGAGTTGAAGTGAAGGCGAGAGGTGGGTTTGGTGATCACCGGATAACCCTGGGAGTAACTGTGAAGTATTATAAACAGTGTCACGTCAACTCGAGATTTAGCATCAGATCCAGACTTGAGCGCGAGGAAATGGGGCCGTGGCAGGGAGGCGCTTCCTCCCAGACGAATGTCCAAAGGTGTCTCGAGAAGGGCCGTGATGACAGGCAGAAGGCTTAGCGGGGTAGGAAGTGGCTGCTTATGTACTGCAGGCTTCTCTAAGTGCTGCTGAGGGGCGCCTGCGGGGAGGATGCAAGGGCGACCCGGAGAACTGCGATCCCCTTCCATCCGCGGCCAGCACGGGCTGGGGCCCCCAAGTCGCCGCCCCACCGAGGAGCATCAGGGACATCCCCCGGCAGTGCCCCGGGCTCACGGGGGGCCTCGGCCTCCCCCAGAGAGATCCCCGCCGGCTTTCGCTCTTCCCGAAGCTGGAGAACACCCCCCTCCTCTCTGCATCTCCTCGGATCCTCCCGGAAGCTCTGAGCTCTGGTGACTTCAGCAACCTTCGAGAAGGGTTCCGTGGCACGTACGGGAGTCTTTCTGGAAACATTTGGCCTGCAGAGATGGTTGTAAGGCGGAGGAGACCTACGTCCCTGGGGAGACAGGCCAGATGAAGAGAAAAACGGGAGAGATCCCGACGACTTCCCGGCTGGAGGGCCCCCTCCCAGCCCCGCTGCCTGCACTGAACTGACCGCCGACTCAGCGTGTTGTTCAGAACCGACTCTGCCCTGAGCGGTGCAGGGGGCAGACGCAGGCAGGCAGCCTGGGCCCTCATCGCTCACCAGGAGGCGGCCAGTCCCCTGACCTCGCCAAACCCCAACTTCCTGAATTCTACAACCAGGATCATTTTATGCAATTGCCCAGCACCTAAGACCCATTTTTCCCCAGAAGGCAATGCACCCCCAAAATATTCCAAGCCCAGTAGCCATCAAATAGCGACGAAATAACAAGCAGGCCACGGCTGCTGTTCCAGCGTCTCTTCCGGATTCAGCTTCCTGCATGAACAGAAGAGCATGTTTTCCAATCCTTTTCAATGCAAAGGCTGTTTCACTCATTTCCATTGCTTTTTCAAAGAGAAAAAAAAACACACACACACGCTAACACACGCTTTATCCACCACACCTCCCGGACAAGGAAGATGACGGCTTGCAGGGGGGAGTTGACACAGGGACACTGGGGACGTCGTGTAAGTTTCACGTTGTATAAACCTGCTCTGTGGTTCCTGGCTCACCACGTGAGAGCTGCCTCTCTGAACGTGGAAACTTTTACCCCACCTGACACGAACAGGCCAACCACTCTTTGGCACACTTACTCACTTTTTCTTTTCCTTTCTGTAGCAGAAAAGAAATTAATCCAGCTAGAAGGTAGGCCCCACTGCCCCTTCTTGTCCCCCCAGAGAGTGAGGCTAGGGCTCCCATCCCAACCTGGGAGACTCCCTGTCAACCCGTGACCCCGCAGGACCCCAAGTCCACGCCTGCCCCCCGGTCACCCCATGTCTCCTCCCTCCTCCAGCCTCACAGCTGGACCTTCCAGGCCCTGCGCATCAGTCACCGCCTCCAGGACCCCTCTCCCCGGTCAGGCGAACCTGACCTAGCCTTCCACTGTCACCTTGTGGCACATCCTGCCTCGTCCTTGGGTGAAGCGAGGGGGCCCCTGCTCAGGGTCCGCTCCCGCCCCAGCTCACCCACCATTCCCCGGACCGGTCATGGGACCTTTTTGAGATTCAGTTTCCTTATAAAGGGAGAAGGACGCTCATGGCACCAGCTCCATAAAGCAGTGAAGATTATATAAGTACCAAGGACGGTGTTTAGCCCTGGACGTTAGCTGCTATTCTAACAGTAACGGAGAGTAAGTGAAGCCAATGTCCTGTGGCCACTCATCGGTTGCCATGAGACTCTCCAGCTCCCTGAAGCAGGAGATACTTCTTGCTTCCCTGAGCCCTCAGTGACACATGGTTGCAGAAAAAACACAGACTCGGGATCAAGCCCGGGTCCAAATCTATGATCTTACTGTGTAAATGTGAGTGAGTCCCTTCACTGAGCTTGGGTTTCTTCAACCGGAGAATCAGGATAGTTGTACCCACTTCGTGGGTTGTGAGGAGCAACAGAAAAGACCAGGTCATTCTTTCACTCATCTGAACATCCTGAGAGCTCCCGACCTGTGCCTCACGCTGCGCTGGGGGCTGGCTGTACGATGGTGAACAGGACAACGACCTCGTGGTCTGCCCCTCGTGCTATTGTTGCACCGAGAGAGGTTCTTAGAACCCCTCCGGCGGCATTTTCTGGCTTCATTTGCAGGAACTGTCAGGACCTGAAGCCAGAATACACTGGGCTCCTGGGAGACAGAGGTTCCCTTCTGTGGCCCACGGGGAGGGGACAGCCGGGCACAGTCCCTTCCGCCTGACGGGGCTGATGTGTCTCTGAAGGTTACATGCGCCTCTTGGTGTCGGGGGTCCCCGAAAGGGAGTCGGGGTGGAAAGATATTTTTCCCAACCATCTGGGTTTGGACAGGACCGGAAGCACATGTTGCCAAGCCACTGTCCCTCCATCTTGGAAGGACGGGGCGCCCCTGCAGAGATCTTATTCCTACGTTCCGGTTTCCGTGACACCTCGTTTGGGAAAACGCTGCCCGGAAGCAGTGGGGACTCAGGCAGCTTCTGCCCTCCCGCAAGCCACCAGAGTCCCCGAGTGTCCCTGGGGCTCACGCTGGCCACTTGAGAATGCTCCCCTCCCTCCCTCGGGGCCGCTTTGTCACCTGGAACCCCGTGGAGCCAGCCAGTCTCTCCTGAACACGATTCCGGGCCCTGACTCCTCTCTCCTAGGGGCTCAGAAGGCTAGTGGGATCTCAGGACTGGAAGAGGTGGGACCCCTCGCCCTGGTCCCCCCGGGGACCATGCCTCTCCTCACACAGGTACACACCCTCACGCACACGCACACACCCCACAGGCCCACGGGCCATCGTTCTTCCGTTGCCTCCCACAGAATGTCAGCTCCGTGAAGGCAGGGAGTTCTGTCTGCAGCGTTCCCTGCGACATCCCCTGCGCCTGCAGCAGAAGCTGGTGCCCAGTAGGTGCTTCCTAAATGTTGTTGTAGCAACAAAGGAATGAACGAGACTCTGTGGGGCACCTAGCAAGGCAAAACGCTTGATGCTTTCTGCTTTCTTTCTACAGCCACGCTGTCACCTGGCCACCTCCGTGCCCATCTTACCAGGGAGGAAACAGGCTCAGAGAGGGTAACGTACTCAATGGATGACACACAGCACAAGCGAAATCACGGCGCGGTTTGCACCTGGGGCTGTGGAAGCACAAAGCCCACACGGCTTCTTCTGGGCTGAGAGCCTCTCTCCCTGTCTCTCTGCCCCTCCCCTGTTCATGCTGTCTCTCCCTCCCTCAAAAGAAACAAATAAACTTAAAAAAAAAAAAAAAAAAAAAAGACTAAACACCACATCTCTGAGACTCGATGGACCCAAGGCTTATTTCTCGTTCACACCACAGTCTGGCTGGTGAGTGGGGAGCCCTTCCTGGCGGCTGGTCTCAAGGAGAGGCCTCGCCACGTGGCTTCCGAGGCCGCAGTAAAAAGGGCACGAGCTGGAGGGCCGCGAAAGATGTTTCTAAGAGCTAGGCCTAGAGGAGGCACGTTCCCGGTCCATTCATTGCAGCCGTCCACCAACCTCACCGAACGGAGGCTGCAAACAGAATCCTCCGGTGCTGGGAGGAAAACCAGGATTGAGTGCCGAGCCCACACCCCTGCCCTTGGGGCCCGGCCTCTCCTGGAGGCCCAGAGCCTCCCCCAGCAGACCCTGCTGGGCTCTCGGAGCTCCAGGGACGGGCCACGCCCCCAGAGCCCTGGCCGTATAAATGGGTCCTCTCCCTGAGCCGCAGAGCTGAGGCCAGGGGCCCTGCTGGGCCCTGGGTGACACTCAAGATGCTTGCCCCCGAGGCTGGATGAACCCGGGCCCGGGACCCTCAGGAGCTTCCTTCCAGCCCAGAGGAGCTGCAGGGGGCCCCTCCCTGCAGCTCGGAGCCCCACCCCATCCGGCCCGGCCAGGGGGCCAGGGACCCCATCACGCATCCCAGGGCTGTGAGGTCAGCTCCTCCGCAGAGGGGCCGCTCCCTAGCCCCCAAGTTCAGCTCAGAGCAGCCCCAGAAGCCCTCACAAGCCTGCGCGATCTCTCTTCTGGCTCTGGAAGCACGACATCTGGCCGAAGCTCCCGGAGAGCGAGATGCAACCATCACTCAGCAGAGCCCTGGGTCTGCGGTCAAGATTGACCGCAGAGCCGGCGAGGACGGGAAAGGATCAGGGCTGGATTCCAGGGCCAGGGAGCCGGGTCACAACGCTCCTGTAGGGAGGGATGCGAAGGCTGCGGAGCCCTACAGGGACATGGGGAGTGTCCTGAGAACCCCCTTTGTCCCTTCCCCACCAGGCACCTCATGAAGTTGGGACATTACGGTGGCTGCCACACCTTGGGGAGATTTCTACCGACCCGAGGCTAGGGTGACCTCCCTGTGACAGTCCAAAGACAGCACCACCCCCGATAGGGACAGGATCCCATTCCCGGAGTGGGATCTCTAGAAAGAAGGAGAGCACCTAGACCGCGGACAGGAGTCTCCGCCACACTTCAGGGCACCTCTCCTCACTAATTCCCCGGATGCCACTGTTAAGCGTGGTCCTGGACCAGGGCCCAGGAGGGCAACGCCCTCTAAAACGGCATTTCTTAAAGTGAGGCCCCAAAGTGGTTCTCTGGTCCGGTGAGGTTGGGGCGGCTACTTGCTGTAGGCAGCCGCCCCCTGCCTGGCCCACCTTGAAGAGTCACAATGTATCTTAGTTTGTAAAGGCTCTGAGAAGTCCTGCAACACACACACACATACACACACACACACGCACCTGTTTTATTTTGTTTAACTTTGCCCCTTCCAAACTTTGACTCCCAGAACCCTTTTGGTAATCTTTGCCTCGTGATGGTTCTACGGAAAACGCTTTGGAAGTGGGTCCTTGGCCATCCGAGAGCCAGCTTCAGAGATGAATCACACCCGGCCCCCGTTCTGGGCTGCTCGCCTCTGGGTGGTTAGGGGGAGCGGGGAACGGGCAAAGACAACAAACGCCTTCCATGCTTGGCCAACCAACGCCACTCAACAACAACAAAAATTTCTCAGGGCGCCTGAGTGGTTTAGTCAGTTGAGTTTCGGCTCAGGTCGTGATCTCGCGGCTCATAGGTTCGAGCCCCACGTCGGGCTCTGGGCTGAGCGTGTGGAGCCTGCTTGGGATTCTGTCTCTCCCTCTCCCTCCGCCCCTCCCCCTTTTGTGCTCTCTGTCTCTCTCAAAGTGAATAAATAAACTTAAAAAAGAATAAGCCTGCTTTATTTTTGCTGCAGCATTCTTTACCCGACGTGCATCTCTGTACAAGTTTACTCCCTGTCTGCACCCCCCTCTCGCGCGAACGAAACCTCCGCAGGGAAGAAGCTTTGTCTGTGTTGTTTACCGCTTCATCTCCACACCCCCGCCCGTGCCTGGGACCATGCTTGGCCCGTACTGGGTGCTTGCTAACTTTTGGCAAAATGACTTTGTCGCTTGCCCAAATGGGGAAAATAAAACACAAGGAGGGTCCGTAACTCACCACCGTCCCGCGGCCAGCTCGTGGTGGCGTAGAAGCTTGAAGCCAAGAGTCCGCCTTCAGAGCCCAGGTGCTGCCCACCCTGCCCGTGGGCCCCACTGGCCCCAGGCTGCACAGAAAGAGGCAGAGAACGACCCAAAGCAGAGAACGACCCAGAGCTGTTTGTTTTCTTCTAGGCGATCACCCGAGCCCAGCTCCCTGAGTCTGCCCCAGCCTGGTTTCCGCTTGGCCTCTTCCCCAGGGGATCGGCTCACCTAGGACCCACCAGCGATGCTGCGGGGGGCCCCAGAAATTGCAACTGGGGATGACCCTCAGGGGTAGTCAGTGCTGAATTCTCCAAGAGGAAGAGAATTCTTTTTTTTTTCTTTTTAATTTTTTAACGTTTATTTTTGAGACAGAGAGAGAGAGAGAGAGAAAGCATGAGCAGGGAAGGGGCAGAGAGAGAGAGAGAGAGAGAGAGAGAGAGGGAGACACAGAATCTGAAGCAGATTCTGAGCTGTCAGCACAGAGCCCAACGCGGGGCTCGAACCCACGAGCTGTGAGATCGTGACCTGAGCCGAAGTCGGACGCTCAACCGACTGAGCCACCCAGGCGCCCCCAAGAAGAAGAGAATTCTACTGAGAATCCAACAAACCCAACTTGACAGCTTCCAGCCCCCCTCCCTTCCTCAAATGAGTGCCGAAGGAGGTTTGCCAGACAGGATGCCTCCCTCCAGTGTGATAAGATGAGAGGTGGGGAAGCCCAGGGGCTAAGTCCAGCGCTGGAAGGATTGTCTCTGTCGCATTGCTGTGTGGGCCTGACCAGCTGACCCTTCTCGGGGCTTCTCCACAGACAACAGAGAGACGGGCCCCGCTCAAGGATCATCAGCTTGAATGTCCCAGAGAAATGCAATACCTTCCAGGGCAGAGCTATGGGCGAGATGCCAGGGACCCCAGAGCCAGGGCCCCCACTACCAGAAGGGATCAGGGAGGCTTCTCAGAGGCTCTGTTGATCTTTGACCTGAGTCTCCAAGGGTGAGTTGGAATTTCATGGTTGCAGGTGAGGCTAGAAAAGAAGAATGAGATCTATTGCACAGGCCTTGGAAACCAGGACTTTCTCCTGTGGGCAGTGGGAAGTCCACAAAGGTTGTAAGCAAAGTACTCTTGGGCTAGCTTTTGTCTCAATGGTAGGATTAGGCTCATCTCTGATTTATAGAAAACTCAAAACATTAAACACAGCAGCATTTATTCCCTTCCAGAAAAGAAGTCCACAAGCAGGTGGTCCAGGACTGGTAGAGCGGGTCCGCAGAGACCCAGCCTCCTTCCTTCTGTTCCACTCACTTCTGTATGTGGCTCCCATACTTGCCTCATGGTCCAAAATGGCTGTTGGGGCTCCAGACTTCACATTTGCCTTCCTGGCAGCAGGGCAAATGAATGGAAGTAAGGCAAAGGAGACACACTCCTAGCACAGTCAGCTCCTTTTAAAGAAGCTTCCCCCAGTCCCACCCACAACTTTCACTTACGTCTTACTGGCCAGAATTTAGACCTGTGGCCACTCTAGCTGCAAAAAAATGGAGCCTTTGTTCTGAGTAGCAGTTTGCCCTGCTGTATACCAGACGTCAAAAACTGAAGAAAGTGGGGGTGGATATTGGATAGACATCTGACAATCCCTGCTCCTGGCTTTGGCTGCAAGAAACAGAACACCTAGCACCCAGTCTTTACTGGAGGGGCAAGTTCCGCAGTTGGGTTGTTGACTCAACAACGACATCAAGACCCAGATTCTTTCTATCCTCTGTTCTGCCATCCTCAAGATACTGCATATGAATTGAGTTATTATCCAATTAGTTAACATGTAGCACTTGTGCTGTATAAAAATACAAGACACCGGGGCGCCTGGGTGGCTCAGTCGGTTGGGCGTCTGACTTCAGCTCAGGTCACGATCTCGCGGTCTGTGAGTTCAAGCCCTGCGTCTGGCTCTGGGCTGATGGCTCAGAGCCTGGAGCCTGTTTCAGATTCTGTGTCTCCCTCTCTCTGACCCTCCCCTGTTCATGCTCTGTCTCTCCCTGTCTCAAAAATAAATAAAACGTTAAAAAAATTAAAAAAAAAATACAAGACATAGCGCTTGCGCTGGGTAAAAGTAAGTTAAATGTACCACCTCACAAACACAACATGACTGCCACAGCTCCAGACATCACATCCTACCCCTATGACATAGGAAAGGAGGGATGAGGGCAAAAGAGTTTTCTCCTTGTGCCAGTCTCGTCTGTTAGAAAAAAAAAAAAAAATCGGGGTGCCTGGGTGGCTCTGTCGGTTGGGCGTCTGACTTCAGCCCAGGTCATGATCTCACGGTTAGTGGGTTCGAGCCCCATGTAGGGCGCTGTGCTGACAGCTCCGAGTCCGGAGCCTGCTTCGGATTCTGGGTCTCCCTCTCTCTGCCCCGCCCCTGCTCACACTCTGTCCCTCTGTCTCTCAAAAGTACATAAGCATTAAAAAAAGAAAGAAAGAAAGAAAACCTATCTCCCCCTTATGACTCCTTGACCAGGATGAGGCCACAGGCCACAGCGAGACCCATCACTGACGCGGCGGGGAGAGGTCGCCGTGTCTGCGTTAGGCCAGCTCCACCCGAAAGGCTGGAGGCATTGCCGTCCAAACGGAACCAGGGCTCGGAGAGCAAGACAGAAGGGGGCGGGGCCGGCGGGCAGTGAGCAACCTTGTCCACCGTGCCGTAGCAGAGCGGAGGCCGGGAGAGCACGGCGGGGTGTGCCGGGGCCGACTCCAGGGAGCGGTGCGGCTGGCCCGTCAACAAGATGACCGTCCCCCCGGGGGCTCAGGGCTGAGCTGGCCTGTGCGCGCAGCCCCTGCTGCCCGGTGGCTGCGTCCCACTCTCTCCCTTTTAGGCCACCGAGAGGGGGCCGGTCCGCGAGGGCACGGGGGCTCCAAGCGGGGCGTGTCGGGAATTCTGCATTCTCACCTTTTGGCCTGGGTGTCCGAGCTGAACTTGTGGTTGCATTAAACCCCGCGCCACGTATCACAGACCCAGTTCTCACCCGACGGCTGGGTCCGTCGCGGGGGATCCAGGATGCCGCAGATACAAAACGTTCTTTGCCCGGTTTTCTTTCTTAAAAAATCAAATAACTCCACTCGCTGCTCCCTCCCCGTGTCTCGCACGGTTCACTTGGATTAATAACATTTGAGATTCTGCCTGTTAGGTATGGAAAGCGGCTAGCGAGGGCCTTCTAGCCAATTCCAATTCCAGATACTGCGTGATGGAAACTATTTCTCCCCGTCCCTGTTGCCAGCAACAAGCTTTTCTCAAACGGCTTAATTAGGATTCAAGATTGTGTCCAGGAGCCCAGGGCCTCAGAAGGAGCCAAGCCGGTGCATTTACAGACTTCTGTGTTCGGTTCGTTTCTGGTTTTGTATTTTGCAAGAGAGGGGAGAGGAAATCGTGGGGGCGGGGTGGGGGGGAGAGAGAAGGAGACGGGGGGGGGGGGGGGGGTAGGTTTTTAATAACACAAGGAAGCTTCAGATATGGTGGAGACCCAGGGACATTGGCTGCCAGATGGGAAGGTGGGAACAAAGGAGACGCAGAGACAGGCAGGGACGGAAATCCAGAAGTGGTCCGGACATTCCAGAGACCAGAGGAATGAATGGACCCTCCCCTTCACCCGCTGCACCGCGGTGAAAAAAAGGTCCCGAATCTCCGGTCCATTGCTCCTGGCGGGGCCTGGGCCTTTGGGAGGCAGTCTGGTGTTTCAAAACGGCAGAACTCAAATGCTCCGTGTCTTCCAAGCTGCGTGGCCTTGGCTCAGTCACCTCACCTCTCTGAGCGTTAGCTTCCTCGTCTGGGAACGATAGTATCGTGTCATGGAACTGTTGGGGGGTTTATGAAACACATATGAGAAGAGCACTTGGCACCGCGATGACACATGGGGGGCCTTGGTGAATATGAGTACGTGCGAGTGGAATCCGAATCCCGTGGAGTATTCTGTCACCCCGGACTCAAAGTTGGGCCCTTCCTTAGAGCCGGTCAGTGGACAAACCTCTAAGGAGCCGTGGGTACAATCGACACTCTCTTGGCCTCCGTTTCCTCGTCTGTAAAATGGGTTAATAATAATAGTGCGGTTGAAGAGATGTTAAAGCCCTTCGCTCCGTGGTCGGCACGAGGAAGGGGCTCAAACCTAAGGGTGGGCAGAAAGTCATCTGGTCAAACTTCGCCGCTGTACGGATCCGGAGTCGGAGGCCCAGAGCGAGACATGACGTCCGCTGACCCACAACGAATTAATGGAAGAATTCGGTTAGGCCTCGTGCTATTTTACCACTGGCCTGCACAACTAGGTCCCATCTAAGGTGCAGGTAAATGGTCAATAGAAGCCAGAAAAAGCATGAGCCCTGGACCACGTGCTGGTGAGGAAGAATCCGGGAGTGGAAACTTCACCACTCCAACACGGGAACGGCAGCTGCCAGAGGAGGAATCCTCAGATAGGTCAGTCTCCAGATCGCTCTTAGAAAATGCCGTTTTGCATCTGACCTTGTGCTTCCACGGCGAGGGACCCTTCCGGCCAGAGTTACAAACACTTACCCGTGAGGACGTTTATTGCCGAGTTCACAACAGCAAAACATTGGAAGCCTTCTGTGTGTTGGGGGATTGGTTAGGTAAAGCATAGGAACACGGAGGGGAGAATACAAGGCAGCTATTAAAACTGATATTTGTAGGGGCACCTGGAGGGCTCAGTTGGTGAAGCGTCCGGTGTCGGCTCAGGTCACGATCTCGCGGTCCGTGGGTTCGAGCCCCGCGTCGGGCTCTGTGCTGACGGCTCGGAGCCTGGAGCCTGCTTCGGATTCTGGGTCTCCCTCTTTCTGCCCCTCCCCTGCTCAAGTTCTCTCTCTCTCTCCAAAATGAATAAACGTTTAAAAAACTAATAAAATAAAGTAAAATTGATATCTGTAAAGAATTTTTAATGAGACAGGAAAAACACGATAGAATGCGAAGAATAAAGGACACACAAACTGTGCCTTGATGATTTCAACTGTGTAAAAAGTGCGTGTGCACGTGCGTGCGGGGGCATGCACGTGTGTGTTGCACGTTGAGGGGAAATACCGCAATGGTAACATTCCTTACAGCAGAACGGTAGACTAAGAAGCGATCTCTGTCTGTCTGTCTACTGATTTTCCCATTTATATTTTTCTGCATTTTCCAAATGGTCTACAGGGAGTATGTATTGCTTTCATATCCAGAAATGCTACTTAAACGTTCGATAGCATCAAAGAAGCGAGCGTAAAGTGAACCCCTTGGGCCCTTTGCAGTATCTTTCCTCACCTCCGTAGAAAGTCCGATCTTTCCTTTGATGCATTATGAATGTCAAAGGATAACTCAGAGACAGTCACACTTTACTTTGTAGGAGAAAGTTCCCCTGCGAAGACTGCCAGGGAGTCAGGCTTCAGAAGGGCCAGTTCGACAGGCACCGAATGGGAAGAACTTAAAAGGAGGGGCCCCGGGGAGATGTTGGTCAAAGGGCAACGCATTTTCAGGGAGAAAAAGAGGAAACGCGGCGGGTCTGAGGCACAGCACGGTGACCACAGTTCAAATAAGCCGGTTCTCACCCCCCAAAAGAAAAGGTAACTGTGAGGCGGTGATGCTCAGTATCTTGACCTTGCTCATTATCTCCCAATGGAGGCGCCCATCCAGTCGGCGCATTGTACACTCTCAGTGTATACACCCCCATGCGTCAGTGAGGCCCAGTTGTTCCTCAATAAAGTTAAAAAAAAAAACACGTAACAGGAAAAAAAAAAAAACCCCTGCAACAGGAGCAACACTCCTGTTTTGATTTTCTATTGCTGTACAACAAACCACCCCAAAACACGGCACTCAAAACAATATCGGTTTATTATCTCTCATGATTCTGTGGGTCAGGAACTCAGGCAGGGCTCAGGCGGGCGGCTCTTCTGTTCCACGGGGCATCGGCAGGGACCGCTGGGCTGGCTGGCTGTGGCAGCAGGTGGTCTAGACGTCACTGATGTGTCTGGCCCCTGGATGCTCTTCTATGTGCTCTGTGTGTGTGTGTGTGTGTGTGTGTGCGTGATGGGGTGGCCTGTCCTCATCCAGTCAATTAGCTTGGGCTCCTTTGCAGGTGCAGCTGCCCCCCCTCCCCCACCCGGAACGTGGCAGACGTTCAGGGCTACACCCACACCTGGCACACTGTCACTTTCTCCACGTTCTATTGGTCAAAGCAGTCCGGGGCGGATTCCAGGAGCAAGGAGAGAGGCATGAGCCACGGGAGGGTCTTGATGCGAGGAGCCGCGTCAGCTGGAGGGGTGGGGGGAATGGCAGGTGGCCGCATTTGGACACAAGCAAACGGAGATACCAAGTTTACTTTGGTCTGCTCACGATGGGAAAAGAGCGACCCTATGCAGGTTCGAACCCAGAACGGAGGAAGCCTGAATTCAGCTCCGGACCCACGCTCTAACAGACATTCGTGCAAATCCCAGGTCCACCACTTACTAACCAGCAGCCTCAGACCGGCCAATAAACCCCTCCAAGCCTCAGTTTCCTCACCTATAAAACAGGCATCATGGCGGGCTCGTGCGTTATTTGAGACAATTAAATTAAAACAAAATACCTAGCCCAGTGCAGGCAGCATAGCTACTCGGAAAATGTTAGTATTACTCCCTCCTTTTGTTCATAGGAAGATTCGGTCAATAGAAACAAAGACTGCTGCTTTTCCAAGCCTTCTAAGGTTATCAGGACCCCGAGCCACGTTCTGAACACGAACCAGGAGCTAACGCTTTGGTCAGCCCCGTGAGCTCTCCCATCTGCCTGACAACGGGCACTGCAGGGTGAACATGTGACCTAGGCCTGGCCAATCACAGTACCTCCTTCCTCTGGATTAAGGAGTGGTTCAAGGGAGAGCATGTGACTCAAGTGCAACCAATCAGAGTCCTGCCCTAGGATTTCTGAGTTTGAGCTAGAGACCTAGCCTTGCCGTTTGAGTCCAGGAGCGAGAAGAATAGGATGTTGGGGCTGCTGCCAGGTATCTTTTAAGCTGGGCAGAGAAGGGAAGAGGAAAATAAAGACAGAAACAGGGTCCCGGTAAGCCTCTAGTGCTGGCGACCCATCCCTCAGTTCTGGGATCCAGGCACAGACGCCTAAATGCCCTCTGCTGAAGCCAGCGTGAGTCGGGCTCCTGACACTCGTCCCCAGGAGTCCTGACTGATGCAGAACTCCAGAGAAGAGAGATCCAGGAGGAGGAGTACTGGACAGAGAGGCAGGAGGAGGAGGAAAGAGCAACCCAGCAGCCGGAAATGGATCACTCCTGGTCCACTCAACCTGCTCAGGGTAGCGCTGGAGTAAAAACCCAGCACCATTTCTTGGTGATCACCTTCCGCCCGCGGGGTACGTGCTCGCTTATCGTAGGAGACCAGGACGAGAGCAAGCACAGTCTTGGTCATTGCAATATCGTTTAGGGAAATAGAAAATAAATAACCCCAACAACCGCCAACGTGGGAATGGCCAAAATACGGCAAATGATTAAAAAAACGATGCGGGAAGAGCTCAAAGACACATTGCGTGAAAAGCTAAGCATGGACTGGTGCAAGCAAAGACACAAACAACAACAAAAACCACGTAGGCGGGCCCGCGCCCACGCACGCGCGCACACACAGGAGATGAGATCATACAGCATCCGTGTGGTGTAAAAATGCGTGAATACACACCAAGCCGATTAGGGTTTCTTCTGGAAAGTGGAACAAGGACCAGGATTGGATTGGGAGAGGGGGCCAAAATGGACTTCAACTTTGCCGATAATGCATTCAGGTTTCTAGATCTATCGTGTCATATGTGATGTATTAATGTATTATTTGTATAATTATAATATTTGCATCATAACCACCATATGACTATAAGTGGGGATACAGAGCAATTTAATTTTGAGATCATTGACTTTAACATCCTTAATTCACAACTAAAGGAACCAAGCTCAGACAAGGCAAGTGACTGGCCCCAGCCCACAGGAGGTGGGGAATTTGCACGAAACCCGATGGAGGTCTAGCCCAGGGTCTTTCTACCGCGTCAACTGTCACCCCCAAGCGGAGACGGGCTCTCTTCTCAGCGTTAGACAAGGCCCATGGAGATAGAGAGCCTGTGCCTTTGATGTCCTAATTCCATCCCTGGGACACATCCACCTGCCTGTCCAGCCTCAGAATGCAGGGAGAGTGCTGGACCAGGAGGCAGAAGCCAGCTCGGGACGGTTCTCGGCCCTCGGCCTCCTGTGGGACCCCAGGCGAGTGGGCAGCCGTCTCAGTGCCCTCCTTGCCTGTTTCCAGCTCTTAGGTGCTGCCCTCTGCGAACTTTGCCGGCGGCGACGTCCAGCCGCAACGTACCCTCTGCGTGACCCTAGATCTCTGCCTTCTGTTCGTAATTAAGGGAAGAAACCACCAAATGAGCATATGCGTAAATATATGCAGCAATGAAGTCCTTTTCTTCCCCCCCTTAATGTGAACTATTTTGGCCTAATTCTCTTTTTTACAAAAAGCACGGCTAATATTTCACGGCGAGAGATAAGATCTTTGCTTTAATACAGTTAGCTTCAATTGACCTTGAACTGAATCTACAAATTTCTTAGAGGTGACCTCTTCATCGACGCTTGATATACACTCACAAATAAATGAACTGAGAAGATCTGTGTTTAGATAACTAGTCCAACAGAGGATCCAAAATAAAGGCAGATGTCCGGGGCTCACGAGGAGAGTCATGGAATCGTGGAATCTTAGAATAACAGAGGTTTAGAACGATAAAATTATAGAACCTTAGAGTTGAAGAATCCAGGGCTAGAGGGGACACGTCACACGAAAAGCGGAAGGAGTTAACCTGTGAACTCCATAGGGAAGAGGTTACGAATTGGTCATCCCTAGCCCCGAGGCTGGCACACTGCCTTTCGCAGTGACCATGGCAGAAGGCAAGAAAAATTTTAAAGGGGAATACAGTCTCAAATCATTCATGCCTTCTTTCCATATACGGTCATAGATCCTAATTAAGCATAAATATTTACCACGTGATACGTGAGAGGCTTTTTGGTGGCCATTCTAACATGGGTCAAATTTTAAGTAATGCAAATATACGGGTTCCCACAATCAGACCCCCGCTCAAATGTTAATGACCACCATCGACACTCGCTCTGGGCAGCCCTGTAAGTGAGCTTGGTGCCCTGTGTGACATACTCCTGAGGGTATGGACTAGATGGCCCCTGGGGGAAGACTTTTACTGTGAAACAAGTTTGGAAAATGCTAGTTCGAAAAAGCTCGGGGGGTGGGGAGCACCAGGGTGACTCAGTTGTTTAAGCATCCAACATCGACTCAGGTCATGATCTCACAGTTCATGGGTCCGAGCCTCGCATGGGGCTCTGTGCTGACCGTGCGGATCCTGCTTGGGATTTTCTCTTTCTCTCCGCCCCTCCCTGACATGTGCTTTCTCTCTCTCAAAATAAATAAACTTGAAAGAAAGAAAGAAAGAAAGCAAGCAAGCAAGCTCCACTCATTTCTTTACTACAGGACTTCTCAGAGCATTTATTGTGCCAACATGCTCCATAGGGGCATACAGGATGCAGCTTTTCTCCAAGTGAGTAAAAAACCCCGAGCTGGTGAAATGATCACACGTGGTGAAGATGAGACACCCCCCCCCCCCGCCACTGCCCCAGGCCACCACATCCGCAGGGTGACACTCTAGATCCCCAGGAGGTTGACACTTCTACAGTCTTCCAGTTGTGTGTCCCCTCCCTCACCACCCGGGCTTTTTGTGCGGCCACGCTGCCCTGAACTTCTGTAGGCCAGGGTTTCCATTGTCCATTCACCTGTCCCGGTCCCTTCCCACCCTTTGCCGGGCTCACCGCCCACCCCCCCCCCCCCCACCAAAGCATGAGTAGAGCCAACATGGAAGGAAGAGGAAAGAACAGAGCGTCTGGGGGCAGGCTTCACACAGTCTGGCGTGGCCGATGCTCGCTGTGGAGCTGGGCATCGTCAGAAAACGAAGGTGGAATCACGGATGAGGAGCCAGTTGAAAGAGCGACAACGTGGAACGTCATTAAGGAATCCGGGCCTTGTCCGAAAGGCAGAACCGGCCACGACGTTATCAGGTCCTCTCGCTCTTTCCGAGGAGAGCCCCTCAGCTCACTCCTCCCCTCCTGCCTCCTCCGTGGGACCTGAACCTAAAAACCCACCCCGTGCGCTGTGCCTCACCCCGCGCCTGTGTTCTTCCGGGCGCTCATCACTACGTGACATTATGTGGTGAGTTTGGTTTGTGTCTTATCCCTCTCCCCTGCCAGGCAGGCCCCGCTTTGGCCTGGTCACTGATGTGTCCCTAGCGCCCAGCACAGTGCCTGCCCACAGGAGGGTCTCAATAAATTACGGAATAAAGGCAGGCTTTTCAAGCAGAGGAGTGATATGGACCAAGGATTCTCAGGGTGCTGTTTCTAGAAGCCATTCCTCACGCTGCGGCCCAGGGCGTTGATTTTTTATCGAAAGGAAATACATGATCCACAGAGGCACAATTCCATCTAACGACTGGCAACTACCACATTTCATGAAGAACTCAAAAAAATCAAGGCATAAAGGACATTTAGTCCAAACGAGTCAAAGAAGAAGTCCAAGGCCATCTCTAATGACAAATATGCTTTGCCTAGCATGTTCAGCTTTCTTTTCCTTTTCCTCTTTCTTTCCTCTTTCTTTCTTTCTTTCTTTGTACCTTTAGGCCACTGTGCCACAATCCTCACACTTGGCTCACACTTGGCCAACTCACCCGTTCACGACCAGCCTTCAGGTCGTTTGTGTGTGTAATTTGACCAAATCGGCCATTTCCCATTTGAAAAAAAAAAAAAAACCCGAAACCCGGAGACGGGACGGGGTCTGTTCAAGGTCTTACAGCTTCATGGGAACCAAAGTCCGGACGACATCCTGGGTCTCCGCAAACCCCACCCACACCCCCACCCACACCCGGTCCTGTCTTCCTCTTGGCCACCCTGAAGCTGGGTTCCTCCTCCTGGCCTCAAGGGCAGGATTTCCCTTCCTCTCCATAGACCACGACTGGGAGAAGGTCAAGAAACGCAGAGACACCGGACCGAACAGGACAGAGTAGGCAGGATGGGAAGAGGCAGCAGGAACAGGAAGGAACTGTCACTGACACCTTGCCCTCGAGTGGCTCCTACAACCTCAGGCAGACATTCCACCCGCTTCCGAAAGATACTGTGGGCAGCTTCTCTGTGAGAACCCCTGTCCTGACACGTACTCACCCCCACGGGACACTCTCCCTAAGACCCTTCTCGTGTTCCACCGCGGGCGTGGGAGAAACGGGTTTGGGAAGCGCAGAGACACCTGCGGTGGGATCTGTCCCCTCCCCCTGCTGACGGGGCACATCCTCCAGCCACTCTGACTCAGTTTCTCTTCTGAATATGATGAGTAATCATGGCCCCCCCCCCAACTACGTTTTTAAAAGAGGAAAATGGAAGACTGTGTTTCAGGTGCCTAGCACAATTCACAGCACACCGACGGAGCTTTAAAATGATGGCCCCCCTTGGGGCGCCTGAGTGGCGCAGTCGGTTAAGCGTCCGACTTCAGCCAGGTCACGATCTCGCGGTCCGTGAGTTCGAGCCCCGCGTCAGGCTCTGGGCTGATGACTCAGAGCCTGGAGCCTGTTTCTGATTCTGTGTCTCCCTCTCTCTCTGCCCCTCCCCCGTTCATGCTCTGTCTCTCTCTATCCCAAAAATAAATAAACGTTGAAAAAAAAATTAAAAAAAAAAAATGATGGCCCCTTAAAAATTAAAAAAAAAAAAAATTAAAAAAAAAAATTTTAAATGATGGCGCCTCGTCGCCATCGGCATTCCCACAGAAGCGGACCCTGAGAGAAGAATTCAAGCACAAGTGATTTTAGGGAGGTGATTCCGGGAGCCACCAAGAAGCGAGCGGGCGAAGGGAGGCAGCCAGGGAAGGGTGGATTATCTCTGCACAACCAGAGCTCAGCTCCACTAGGGAGTTTCGGGAAATGACGCAGAATACGTGCCTGATTCTCCCCTCTCAGGGGTGAGAGAGCTGGGGGATCGACGTACCAACTTCCCTTAGACGCTGGTCGTAGGTTGGTAATTCATCAGCACTTGCAACACATCTCCCTCGCCTGCGCCTGCGGAGCAGATTCCAGGCACAAAGAGAAAGCTCTGGGGCAAAGCGGTGGGTGCTGACAGTGGGGAGCCGGGCGGGTGTATGCTGTAAGGAGGTGGGGATAAGGTCAGGGCAGTGACAGTGTCTACTTTTACCCCCTACATGGACAATAGCTACCTTTTAATGAGCCCTTACTATTTTCTGGACAATAACCTGAGCCTTTGACATGTTTTTCTTTTTTTCTTATTAAGTCCTGACTCACAACAAATCTAGGACGTGGGTCTTCACTGCTGTTCCCATTTTGTAACTGAGGCAAACGAGGCCCAAGTTCACGTAGCTGGATCTGAACCCAGGCTCACTCTCAAGCCCGTGCTCTCTCTCTCTCTCTCACACACACACACACAGGCACACGCACAGCCTCTTCCGAAGGAACACACAATGGCAGAGCTAGTTAGCGGTAAATGCAGATCAAACCCCGAAGTGCACAGCATTTCCCCACAGCTTGGTGTGGATGTGAGTGCTGTGCTTGACCGCCGGCCTTCCTGGGCACGGCCACCTTGTGCAAATTCCTGGAGCCCTCTGGGCCTCAGTTTCTCCAGCCGTAAGCGCACCTGCTTGATAAGGTTATTGTCAAGATGACCAAGAAGCTAAATGAAGTTCAGCAATTGCCATGCAGGATATTGTCAGGAGACAAGAGCTATTACTTCCCCCCCCCCCTTGGAAACCGCAGTGATCTTACCTGCAAAATAGAAGCCATAAACTTATTTCAAAGGCTTTCTTGGTTATCAGGTGAGAAAATATATGTTGATATTATCATTTCCATAAAAGTCAGAAGTCAGCACTTTATTTTTCTTAGTTCAATATGTTATATATATATTTTTTTATCATCTTTATTTTTTTCCATCATGATATGTGTCCTTTTTAATCCCCACCCCTATTTCCCCCATCTCCCCACCTGCCTCCCCTCTGGTAACCATTAGTTTGTTCTCTATAGTGAAGAATCTGTTCCTTGGTTTCTCTCTCTCTCCCTCTCTTTTTGCTTTGCTTGTCTGTTTTGCGTCTTAACTTCCACACATGAGTGAGATCTTGTGGGATCTGTCTTTCTCTGGCCGATGTAGTTCGCTTAGCGTTATCCTCTCCAGATCCATCCATTTCATTACAAATGGCAAGACTGCATTCTTTTTCATGGCTGAGTAAGATCTTTTTTATCCATTCATCTATCGACAGACACGTGGGCTGTTTCCATAATTTGGTTATTGTAAATAGTGCTGCTATAAACACAGGCGTGCATGTATCCCCTTGAATTCGTGTTTTTGTACTTTGAATTAGTAGTGTGAGCCCTGGATCGTAGAGTAGTTCTCCTTTTAATATTTTGAGGCACCTCCATACTGTTTTCCACGGTGGCTGCACCAGTTTGCGTTCCCGCCAACAGTGCATGAGCGTTGCCTTTTCTCCGCATCCTCGCCAACACTTGTTTCCTGTGTTTTTGATTTTAGCCATTCTGCCAGGTGCCAGGTGATATCTCATGGTGGTTTTGATTTGCGTTCCCCTGAGGGTGAATGATGTCAAACATCTTTTCACGTGTCTGTTGGCCATCTGGATGTCTTCTTCGGAGAAATGTCTGTTCGTGTCTTCTGCCCATTTTTAAATTGGATTATTTGTTTTTTGAGGGTTGGATTCTATCTGTTCTCTATATATTTGGATACTAACGCTTTATTGGATATGTCGTTTGCAAATGTCTCCTCCTATTCCGTGGGTTGCCTCTCAGTTTTTGTTGACTGCTCCCTTTGAGGTGCAGAAACTTCTTATTTTGATGTAGTCCCAGTAGTTTAGAAATTAGTCCCAGTAGCTTAGAAATGAGCACTTTAGCTGCCTCATGTGGTGTCCACGGTGGCTTGCCTTCAGGCTAAAAGTCTTTATGAGCAAGAAATTCACCCCAGGCCCTTCCCTCCTTCCAAGTGTCTATTCCCTTAGAGATTCTGCCTGCTTTTACTCACTCTCCAGCGCTGTCTTTACATAGCTGCCTTTCATACTGTGCTCCGTTTCAAAAAAAGAAAAAAGTGACATTCACAACTGACAGCGCGGAGAGCTGAAGCCTCCCCTCATATTTCAAAGTCACAAACAGATGTCTCTAGGCTCGCTTCGTCCTCAGCCATCAAATAGCCCACTCAAAGTTATTTCTTAGCGACCATTTCAGAAACTTCCCGTCTTCATTTCCCTGTGTGTCCTTTTCTTCCTTCTATGACGGAAAAGCAGAACGACGGTTTCCAGAGTCCCCATCCCGCCACCACACCGAAGAACCTAGAAGGATGGGTCTGAGCCGTGCGACAAGGACCTAATGGCTGGCACGGCCACCTCGGGTAAATCAATGGCCTCTCTGGTCTCGGTGCTTGCTTCTGAAAAGTGGTGGGTGTTCGATGGAGCATCCTGTGCGATCGCAAAAGGAAAAAAAAAAAAAAAATGAAAGCAACTTTAAGCAGTCTGACGGCTGGTAAAAGAAACTATAATAAAAGCAGATAATCAAACATAGTGTGTTTGTTAAGCATGATGTGGTTGAAGTTGATGACATAGGAGATGTCCCTAATGTATTATTACCGTAATGAAATTATAATGATAGAACAAATTCTAGTTAACTATAATGATGGGATCCAGTTTTCCTTACAAATATGCATGACGTCCTTTGAAAGGAGACGGGAAAGGTACTTAGGAAGACTGGTAACAATTGTTATGGTTAAGAGATTGGATGATAGGCGACGTTTAGCTTCTTCTCTATTTTCCAAAATGAGTGTTTCCGAGAAAAAGAGATTTTAAAATATTTTTAATTTTAATTTTTATTATTTTTTAATGTAAACTTTATGGCCGACACGGGGCTTGAATTCATGACCCCCAGATCAAGAGTCGCAGGTACGACTGACTAAGCCAGCCAGGAGCTCCCAAAATATTAATTTTTTTTATAAATTGTTTTAATGCTTTTTATTTTTGAGAGAGAGAGACAGAGAGTGAGTGGGGGAGGGACAGAGAGACGGAGATGCAGAATCTGAAACAGGCTCCAGGCTCTAAGCTGTCAGCACGGAGCCTGACGGGGGGCTTGAACTCACGAGCCGTGAGATCGTGATCTGAGCCAAAGTCAGATGCTTAACTGACTGAGCCACCCAGGCACCCATAAAATATTTTAAAAATCAAAGCAATGATCTTATTTATCACCAAAGTCCCTTCCAGCTGGGATATTCTGTGATTCGTTAATTTATTAAGCATGTATTTATTGAGCACCTGCTGTCTACCAGCCCCCCTGCGGGCACAAGGAAGAAATGAAAGGTGTCCCTTAGAGCTTCCGATCCACAAGGGAATCAGACACATCTTATTCCTTTCTAGAACCCCAGTGCTCTCCTACCGCTACCGGTGCCCATGGGTTGACTGTAATCACCCAGCTCAAAATCAAAGCGGAAAAGGCGACCTGAAACAAGGAGACACAAGCGGTGTACGTGGGAGGGGGACAGAGGTGGGGTCCAGAAGCGAATAAGGGCTCAGAGGGAGGGGTAGGCAGATGGGATGCGGGCAGGGGGGTGGAAGGTCCACCTTGACCATTTCTGTGCATTGGGCTTAGCCAGCACTGGGGACACGCACTCCTCCGTCCACTTCCACAAGGATGCTCTTCCCGTGGCTCCCGAGGGTGCCCGAGGTGATCCGGGACCCCTGGACTCCAGAGGAGGTCAAGAACTCAGGTGTCTCCCTCCGTAGGCAACCCCCTAAATCAGCAGCCCTCGCTTGCAGGAGGGAAACCAGCGCCTCCCAAGCTTTATTTCCATCTCGGCGAGAGGCTAACGGACAATGCAAACCGGCCACTGTGCCGAGGAACCCTCCCGGCAAGTCCCCGGACCCTCTCTTGCCCCAGCTCGTCCGCGTGGTGCCTCCCAAGGCCTCCGCTGGCCGCCCCGGGAAGGAGGCGAGGACCCACACCCCTTAATTAACAACCTGAGGCAAATTGGAAACAGCTGTGAATAATTAGACAATTTAAGTGCTGCGAAGAAGGAATAATTTCTGTAACCTTCGTAATAAATCTTAGGCTGTCTCAGTCCCTACGCTGGACTTGAACTTTTTCTTTCTTTCCTTTTTTTTTTTTTTTCTTCTTTTTTTTTCTTTTCCAGGGGTGAGTTAGCACATTACTCATAAAAGAAACAGTATCCCTTTTGTTTGGGCTGGGTCTGCTTAATAACAAAAGAGCCTATTGCAATTATAGGGGCAGCACGGTGACTGGAGCAAGTGCCCCCACCTGACGGGGGCTTGCAAACGCCGCCCTGAGACACGCGGCGGTGCCCTGACCCGCGGCCCTGTCCCGCGTGGCTTGATGTCCACTCCAGACGATCTTTGCTTTCAATAGGCTCCAGGTTGTGGAGATTGCGGTCGGAAAAGGCAGAGTGCCCAGATGTGTTCGCATCAAACGGGAGGACCTCGAGGGGTCCCTGGGTGGCTCAGGCCGGGGATCTCACAGGGTGTGAGTTCGAGCCCTGCGTCGGGCTCCGTGCTGACCGTGCAGAGCCTGCTTGGGATTCTCTCTCTCTCTGCCCCTCCACCCCTCAAAATAAATCATTTAAAAATAAATAAATAAACAGCAGAAAGGTAACAGAGGTGGCCCCTAGATCAACCCCCTCCCCATTTTAGAAAGGACAATCAAGCCCACAGAGGGGAGCCCATGTGGCTGGAACTACCCTTGAATTTGCAGCAGAATCGAATCTAGACCTCGACAGTCCGCCTTGGACCCTGCATAGGGCAGGTTCCGGCTGATGAAAGAGTCAAAATCACTCAGAGCTCCCTCAGGAATTACATGTGGGCAGCTCTGTGAGCAGACCACAGGAGTTCGGAGCGTCAGCTTTGGAGCCAGTCCTGCCTTCCGGTCCTGGCTGTGCCCCTTCTGAATGTGACCTTGGGTAAGTCCTCCTACCTGGTCACCTATCCACCTGCCGGGCTGCAAAGTGGCTATGCAGTGGCTTCTCAGGTCTGTCACGAGGATTGATGAGACAAATGCGTACTAAAATCTCGTGAGATCCGCCTGCTACTCCACACCGGGGCTGGTGAAAGGCACACAGACAGGCTTCCCATTAAGCTCGTGACCTAACCCCTGGTGGTCTCCGGGGTCCACCCAAGAATCCTTTTCAATTTCTCCTACCCGTCCCTCCCCTAGAAGACCGTGCTATGCCTTCCCTCTCCTCAAACTGCCAACAGATGGCCTTGCGTTTACCTTATTTCACTGAAACGAATTTGAAGCGCTCAGAAGAGAATTTTGACACGGCCCTCCGTGAAACCCACCAGTCGGCTTCTATCCATACACTCTGCTTTTTCCTCCTGTTAACAAAACGAAGGCCCGCGCTCTGATCTAAGCCATTTCGTCACCTCGTTCTGGATCGAAATTCAGAGAAGCTCAGTAATTTGCCCAAAGTTAACAGGTGGACAGTAAGCAGTAAAGCTAAAAGTTTAATTCGGATCCGATTAGAAGATGAGCTCTAGGAGATCTTTTCCTCAGTGCCCTGCAGAGGGCCTGGCATATTACACACACCCAATAAATGTCTGTGATGAATGAATGAATGAATGAATGAATGGCAAATCTGTGGGTCTCAGTGGACTTCCCACGATACCAGTGCCTTACCACCTATAGCTCCCTTGGTCCCAAGAGCAGAGATCTTAGTGTGTAAGGAGGTGGGAGAGTTATCGCCTATTACAGGTGTGTGTAAGGAGGTAGAATGGTGACTTTTGCATAAAAGCCACCAGCAGAAAAACAGCAAGGGGGTTTGCCACCTACCCACAGCCCTGGACAGGAAAAAAAAAATCCTTCTACAATGCGGTAACCCGGGTCAAACATTTTATTCCTCATAAGAGGAGCCCTTGGACCCTAAACTGACATATTACCATAAAAACGAGTCCAGGACTAGTGAAACTTGAAAGGCCATTCTGTAGAAACAATTTCTAATCCGTGGGGCACAGGATTCCCACAGAGACTATTCCTTGAGAGGTGAAATTGCAATTAAAAAAGTTACAAAGCACCTGAAGAAATGAATCGCCTTGAGGGCAAGAGAGTTAGCACCCCAAGAATCAAAGAGAAGAATAATCTGAAAGCGGATTATTAAGAGTACTGCCCTGTATGATGATGACAGGAATGGTTCAATCTGGGTCCATTTCTTGTTAAAAAAAAATTTTAATGTTTTATTATTTAATTTTGAGAGAGAGAGAGAGAGAGAGAGAGAGAGAGAGAGAGTGAGCAGGGGGAGGGGCAGAGAGAGGGAGACACAGAATCCGAAGCAGGTTCCAGGCTCTGAGCTGTCGGCACAGAGCCCGATGCGGGGCTCGAACTCATTGACCTTGAGATCATAACCTGAGCCGAAGTCGGATATTTAACCAACTGAGCCACCCAGGCACCCCTGTGAATTTAACTTAAAGGGAAATCCCAATGTTGCATAATACCCACAAAATCATGGGCTTGAGGTGCTAATTGTGTTTTTATTTTTTATTTTTTTTTCAACGTTTATTTATTTTTTGGGGGACAGAGAGAGACAGAGCATGAACGGGGGAGGGGCAGAGAGAGAGGGAGACACAGAATCGGAAACGGGCTCCAGGCTCTGAGCCATCAGCCCAGAGCCCGACGCGGGGCTCGAACTCACGGACCGCGAGATCGTGACCTGGCTGAAGTCGGACGCTTAACCGACTGCGCCACCCAGGCGCCCCCGTGTGTGTGTTGTTTTATTAAACATCAAAATAAATATTTAATTCTTATAATTTTAAAAACATTTGCCCAGGTACTAAAAAGATCTCTTACGCCACCAGCAGCGCATCAACCTAACTTTGGAAGATACTGACCTAGAGCAATTGCCCTTGTTTCAAAGATGGGGAAAATAAAACTGTGCCAGAAGTCAAGGGGCAAGTTCGGGCTCAGACCCAGACACCTGCCTCTCAGCGAGGGACCAACCCGTTCACATTGTTTTTTTCTTACATGACTTTTTAATCTGTTTGCAAAACTCAGAAATTCTTTATGCATTTTCCAAAATAAATACATAAATGGCCTTAAAAGCGGGGTAGTAATTTCTGCCAGGCATTTATTCCATCTCTGTAAATGAAAACCGTACTCATGCATACTAATGAGATGGGAAGTGAATGACAATCCTTTTCAATGAGTGGCGTGGCAAGCCTGCCTGGAATGTATTAAAATAATAATATACCTAAGTCACAGCTAATTGAGGAGCTCAGAGGGCTTCATGAATGTGAAGCCATTCAGAGCGCTTTGAAAGAAATTAAATTGAAGGGAGAGAGATGTCTTTTATCACTAAAATATTGCCAATCTGTGAGCTGAAACCTGCCTGCTTTGAACAACCAGCTTGCCAAAGAGATGTTTAGGGCGCTTGTGAATCAGGCTATGGTTACACCCAACTTTTAAGGATCTCTGGGAGCAAACTTTCCAGCCCTGTCCCCACGCTTTAACTCCTTCACTCCCACACTGCTTGGTCCGTGAACTGTCCAAAGAAAACTTGTCCAGGTAAGTATTCAAACTCCATAGGGCATCATTCAAGGCTCCTCTCAGACAGATCTCACCAGCCCTTCTGGGCCAACTGGCCACCCTTACCCTCCTTCCCTCTCCCCCCCACACTGGACCTCCCTGGGTGCTTGTGTAAGTTACGGAGGCACCCACCGCTGCGACCTATAAATCCCCAAAGTTCTGTGGCATAGCACATTAGAACTTTACATCTTGCTTAACGGTTCGACGTGAGTGCTTCCCTTTGGCGAACAGTTTCTTTCCATGTGATGATCCTGGTCCTTTCTACCCATGGTGGCTCTGCCATCCGGGGGAGCTCTGTCAGACCAGGGAAGAGGCCAAGGACATGAGGTACCCCTTTCTCAATCACATCAACCCGGGTGTTCACATCCCACTGGCAAGAACAGCCACTTGGTATCTACCTGGCAGAAGGAAGGCTGGGACATCAGTCACATGCAGACCATCCTCCTTGCCCTTTTTCCTGCTTGCCTTTCTCTACCTCATGAACTCCTATTCATCCTTCAAAGCCCTATTCTCTTCATCCTTCAAATATCACCGCTTCTGCAACGCCATCACTGATGTCCCAGGCAGATTTAACCAAACTCTCTCTTTCACTTCCAGCACATTCCAGATGTATCTCTATTAGGAGACACTTGGGGTATTCAGGTACCTGTCTCTTTTGGCCCCTGGGTGCCCCAGAACTAGGTCTGTGTCTTGTTCAACTTTGGGTCACTAGTAGGTAGCACCTAGCACTGTTCCTGACATAGGACAGTGGGCATTCGGTACATGTGTTTTAATTAAGCCAACATATGTTCACCAAATTCTTCAATGAGCATTTAGTGAGTCACTCCCATGGTTCAAGAACTGCATAAAGGACAAAGGAGCTCCCCAATAAATCCTCTTGACTTCGAAGAGTTAAATTTCTAAGCAAAACACATAACGAACTCGGACAAACACTCAGTGAGATTTGGGTGGCCTTAAAATTCCTTCCCAAGTCAAACAGAAAGAAACTGAAGATTATCCACCCTTCTCCCCTCTCTCCACACCTCTGGTCTCCCGATTAACAAAGACTTTTGAAAGAGTCGCTTGCATAACTCCATGGCATGAGCAGAAGACATAAGAAGGAAGGGGGTCCACAGGGAAAACCCTGCATTCAAGGGTGGCCTTTTTTTTTTTTTTTTTTTTTTTTTACTTTTTAATTTGAATTAATTTTAGACTTACAGAAAAGCTGCGAAAACAGTGCAGAGAGCGTTTGTGTATCCCTCACCCAGCTTCCCCCAAAGTTAACATCTAGTTAGCGCGATCGTTAAAAGCCAGGCTAACCCAGCGAGCTTTGGCACAACCTTCTCAACTGAACTAAAGACCTTATTCGAATATCCCCAGTTCCCTGCAGGGTCCTTGTTTTCTACTCCAGGATCCAGACCCGCATCCTTCAGTCTCCAACACTTCCCCACCTTTCCTTGTCTTGTATGACCTTGACACTTCTGAAGAGCGTTGATGGGTAATTTCGTCAAGCGGACATGACAAAATTCCTGGTAGAGATGATGCTCTCGAAGGACAAGAGACCGAATCCGCGGGGCGGAGCTAGTAGGCCTGGAAAAGGACGCCTCTCGGCCTCCCACGTTCAGGCCTCTGACACAGAGATCTCCGGAAGTCCCCTGGCCCCGGCCACCAACACTGAAGCCTCAGCTGACCTGTTTCCGCTGTGGACAGAAGTCACCAGGTAGGAGTCCCATGAGTACATCCTGCAACGTGTTGGGATGACGATGACCGAAAGAGACCGCGATAAAAAGATGACGGAGGATGCAGTGTGAACACAGATGCTGGGACACGCACAGAGGGCAACCCACGTGCTCCCCTTCTGACGAGCTGTTCCCCGAAACACATCCCCCTTGTGTTGCCAACAAGCCCCCCACCCAGGATCCTCCTTTAACCAGAACCTGCTTTGCCCCTTGCTAATAATGCCTGCTTTACCGCCTAATCGCGATGCGGTTCGGTGAGCCCGGATTGGTAGAGCGTCGGAGCAGGGACAGTGAGAGCCCAGCCCCCCTGAGGATGTCATGCCCACGAGGTCCTTCGCCTCCTCCTTCTCATTGGTACCAAAGGGCGAGCTTCCCGCCCCCAGCCGCCCTGGAACCAGACATAAAGGTCCAGAGACCTCTGGCTGGAAAGCCATCTGCAGATTTTCAGGGGCATCGTCCTGGCGATGGGGTGGGCTCTCCTTCTCGGGAACTAAAAACGTCCGGGCTCTGGGGAGACAGGGGTCAGGGGACAGTGGCCGTCTTCTGCTGCACAGGGTCGGGGGCCAAACGGAAAGGGGTGCGGAGGACACCCTCACCTCCCCACCGTCACCACCTGGGAGGGCAGCACACTGACCAAGGTGGACACACATGACCGGGGGCGGGGGGGCTGTCCCTGTGAGCCGAGGGGCAGCGGGGACCCACGTCGGCTATTTTATTGTTATCATCAACCACCGCCTACCGTCCCCCTACGGCCCTCACGTGAGAATCAGAAGACACTCAAAGCTACGGCAGCACCTAGAGAAGGGCCAGGGAGCAGCTATGCCGTGGGGGTCTCTGGGTGGAACGCATCACGCGGTCCCCGGAGGGTTTGTGAAATCTCAGGCTGCTGGGCCCCACCCCTGAGTTGCAGACCCGGGAGGTCTGGGTGGGGCCCCCGAAACTGCATTTCTAACAAGCTCCTCGAGGATACTGGTGCTGCGGGTCTAGGGGCCACCCCGTGAGAACCAGTATCCTGGAAGAATCACCTTAAAACTGTCAAGGATGCCTTGAAAAAACAATTCCACCCCAGGCCCAACAATTCTAATTTTTTTTTTAACGTTCATTTATTTTGAGAGAGAGAGAGAGCAGAGGAGGGGCAGAGAGAGAGGGTGGGGGAGAGAGAGAATCCCCAGCAGGCTCTGTGCTGTCGGCATCGAGCCCAACACGGGGCTTGACCCCACAGACCGTGAGACCATGACCTGAGCCGAAATCAAGAGCCAGACGCTCAACCAGCTGAGCCACCCAGATGCGCCTCATGTTTTCAAAAGCAGCTGATGACCCACAGAATCGAGCGTGTCACTGAGAGACTATTTAAAGCCCTGACAACGCCATTTCTACACATGCCCAAGTCAGTTATAGAATGACATTTGGGGGTCACCCTGCATCAGGCAGAAATGACCAGGCAATCCCCGGCTGAGCTCAGGGTCGCGCTGGACCCAGCTGGGCAGAGGCCACAACTCACGTGCCCGGGGAATCCCAAAGGCGCCCTGAGCGGCCATCCCAGGGGCCACGACCCTTGTCATACAAGCAGGGACATCCACAGAAAGGAACAGGGAGGAAAGCTCCTGAGGACAGCAGAGCAAGGCGCGCTCACTCAGCTGCGATTGGTCGGGCACCATCGGGGAGCGGGGAGCGGGCAGGGAGAGGGGCCAGTGTGCTGGGGGCAAATGCTAAGCACGAGGCGGGGAGCTACGCGGGACGTTAGCCAGGTGACATGACCAGACGGATGCTTCACAGGAATCACGTGGCCCCAAGTGACGAAACGTGAAACAATGGATAACGTTTAAAAAGACAAGTTGTGCAAAATCATTTCCGCGTGGACAAAAGCATGGGTACCGTCCAAAGAAAACTACAACGTGGGGAAAAAAAAGTGTGCAAGTCAGGTCACAGAGAGAGCGTTGTGTTCCTTAATTTCTAGAGAGTTCCTAGTTCTAGAGAGTTCCATACAGGCAAGACGAGATTCTGCACAGGAGACCAAGACACAGTTCACAGGAAAAGAAATTCAAATGGGTTTCAAATGCACTAAAATGTCCTGGAACTCACTGCTAATAAAGGAGATACAAATAGATACAATGAGATGCCATCTTTTTTTTTTAACGTCCATTTATTTTTGAGACAGAGAGAGAGCATGAACAGTGGAGGGGCAGAGAGAGAGAGACAGAGAGAGAGAGAGAAACACAGGATCTGAAACGGGCTCCAGGCTCTGAGCTATCAGCACAGAGCCTGATGCGGGGCTCGAACCCACGGACCGTGAGATCATGACCTGAGCCAAAGTCTGACGCTTAACCGAATGAGCCACCCAGGCGCCCCAACGAGATGCCATTTTTATCCACAATCGTTATAAAGACCAAAAACAAAACAAAGCAAACACACACAGAAAAAAAAAAATCCAAAACAAACAAACAAAAGCCCATGAAGACCAAAAACATGTTTACATATGTTGATTTTTATATATAGTGGGGAGGCGATAATCTCCACCTTTGTGGAGAACAATCTGTCAGTAAAAATTGAGAGTTAAATGCAGGTACTCTTAACCTGGCCACCCGCTTGTCCCAAGGCTCTACATACCTACACAGATTTCCATTTGCAGCAGGAAAAGACGAAACTGGGGCGCCTGGGTGGCTCAGTCGGTTACGCATCTGACTTCAGCTCAGGTCACGATCTCACAGTTCACGAGTTCAAGCCCCGTGTCGGGCTCTGTGTGGACAGTTCGGAGCCTGCTTCGGATTCTGTGTCTCCCTCTCTCGGCCTCTCCCCTGCTCACACTCTGCGTGTGTCTCTCTCTCCCAAAAATAAACAAACATTAAAAAAAAAGTTTTTTTAATTAAAAAAAAGAAAAGAAATGACAAAGTCCGTTGACGTGTGAGTGATGGTTAAGAAAACTCACGGGTGGATATGTGCTTCCAAAATGATAGGTTGGAGTCCTGGGGTCCCAGTGTTGAGCCCCCTGTACCTCAGAAGCCCCAGTCCCTCAGGATGTGAACTTCCTTGGAAATAGGGTCACTGCGGGTGTAATCAGTTAAGGGGAGGTGGGGACAGGTGGGCCCACGATCTAATAATCCTGGTGTCCTTATAAGGAGAGGCAAGACAGAGAGGAGACCGCCATTCGAGACAGAGAGGTGCCGGGAGAAGACAGCCACGTGACGACAGAGACGGACGCAGGATCCAGCTGGAGACCCCCGAACGCCAAGGATTGCCCGCCACCGCCAGCCGCTCAGAGAGAGGCGTGGAACCACTTCTGCGCAGAGTATCAGACGGAACGCGGCACCAGAACACTTTGATCTTGGACCTCCAGCCCCCAGAGCTATGATCCAATACATTTCTACGGTTTAAGCTGCCCAGTTTGTGGGAGCTCGTCGCGGCATCCCTGGGAAACTGCGACGGACACACACTCTGGGGCTGGACCACCCGCCTGGCATCCCTGCTCTCCCACTGACTCGCTGGGTAGTCTTCATTACTTAACTTCTCTGAGCCTCTCTTTTCCTATCTTTAAAATGGGAAGGGAATCCTTCGCTTCTGTAAAAGGAAGCCTTTGGAGGCCAGGTAAAGATTCTGGAATCAGGGGGTTGTTTACCGTTGGCAGATCCCAGAAGGCTACATCTGCCGCCAGCATCGCCAGGCGGGAGGTATCTCTGGGTGAAATGCCAGGCGGGCGGGCCCCTGTCCTCAGACGGAAATGGCAGGAAGCTGACCCGCCAGGCTGCAGGGGTGATAACAGCAGGTGCCATCCGGTCCCAGGCTGCCTGCACACTCTCTCCGAGTGGCCTCTGTGCTCAAGAGCTTTACCGATACTGCCACCTCGAATTCCAGCTGCAACTTACAAGCTGGGTCTTCTAATTCCCAGCTCACAGACGGGAACACTGAGGCGAGGGGCAGTTAACTGATGTGTTTGAAGCCACCCCGCTCAACTAAAGGCCGGGACTGGACCTCAGTTCTCCCGACTGCCGCGTTACACTTCCTCCCCAGGTTGCTCCCTGTAAAAAGGCTGCGTGGGAGTGGGTCACCTTGCAGAGGTGGGGGGCCCAGGTCCTGAGCCCTGCCAGGACATCACGGCTGTGGGGAAGGGCGGGGGAGGTCCGGGATAGCCCCGCCTTGCTCCAGGGCTCCCTCGCATGCTGGACCCAATGACCAGTTTGTCTGCAACACGGAGGCTCTGAGAAGATGCTCCCCCATCCCCACGAATTGCCCCACATCCCTCCAGCTGCCTGCCAGGGGAGGAAGAGAGAAGGGGTTCTAGACTCAGGAGTTTGGGAAACAGACCATACTATATTTTCCCTTTGGGGAATTCACGACAAACATTAGAGTCAGGGCTCTGGCAAGGACAGCGGGAAAAATAAAGTGAGGCAGATGAACCATGTTGAAAACAGCACGTCTCCGTTTCATTCCACCAAGGAGCCCTCCTGCCAGTCTTCCCGGAATCCCTCAGCCGTCGGCTCAAGCAACTGCCCCTCGCTCCTTTCTGGGGAACACGGGACGTGGCCACGCGTGCATCTCCCTGCAGGAGGGCTAGGAAGGAGTGGTAAGAGCTGGCCCTGGAGATGGGGTGAAGGACGTGTCCCCCGACCCACTGGCCACCTCTCCATGTGGCTAAGGGGCTGCTGTTTCCCGTCTGTGAGCACCATATGGTCAATTACTGAGGTGGCAGGGACAGAAAGGGAGGTGAGGCTGGTCCCTAATGAAACCCACCTGATTGCCCGGGCTTGACAGAGGGCCCTGGGTGGACGTTGCCCCAAGCCATGAGTAAGCATCACCTAGGCCCTTGGCACATGGCAAAGGAGGCCTCTGACCCTGTTGAGCCTGATTCAGAGGCTGGATGTTGCACCTGGCTCTGCCTTGGAAAGCGTTAGCTTGTATCTATTTGTAACTGCATTTCATGGCTTGTATATATCTCCGCTCTATGTTTGGTTTTGCTTTTAATTTAGAGAGAGGCAGAGGAGAGGGGCAGAGGGAAAGAGAGAGGGCATCCCAAGCCGGCTGTATGTGAAGCGTAGAGGCGGGGCTCGATCCCACGACCCTGGGATCACGACCTGAGCTGAAATCAAGGGTCCGTTGCTCAACGTCTGACCCACCAGGCGCCCCATGCCTGTGCTCTTTGAATTCTTAGTTGAGACAGTTGTAACCATCTTACTGGTTGCCTCATTAAGTGATGAGTTAAAGAAGATCTCAGATGTGTTCATTTCGTATTTTATTTATATTTACATTTATATTTTAAAATTTAGAAGTTATCCCTTAACATCCCCACTTTTATAGTTCCAAAAGCCTGAACAGAATACGAGCCCTTTTTTCTATTAACCTCCTTTTGATTTCCTTAACTTTGCTGAGGGCTCTTTCGTAGTCCTGGCTTACGTTTGGCTCACGGATTTGTATTCTTTCTCATCTAATAATTAAAGCATGTCATGTTATGGACTTGCATGCATCTGTGATGGGAAGAAAAGTGACCCCCCCCCCCAGAGGTATATTCACTTCCTAATTCCCAGAAGCTGTGAATAACACTTTACACGGCAAAAGAGGCAACATTAGGTGATACGGAAGGTATGCCATAAAGTCAGGGACCTTGAGAAGTGGAGTTTGTCCTGGATTATTGAGGTGGACCCTGAATGCCACCACGTGTAGCCTTTTAAGAGGGACACGGGAGATTCGATACAGACACACAGAGAAGATGATGTGCAGAAGGAGGCAAGAGATTTGAGGGATGCAGCCTGAAATCCTGCAAATGCAGGACTGCTGGGGGGGGGGGCGGGAAGAGCCTCCCCGGCTGCAGCCCCAGAAGGGGCGTGGCCAAGTCGGCCTGATTTGTTACAGCAGCTGCAGGAAACTAACACGGCACCTGATACAGAGGTGGCTGTGATGCAGAGATTGCCCTGCGCTGGGAGGTCATCATCAGTATTTTCTAGGTGAGCTCCTTACCACCTTTAGTTACTCTTTGCCCTAAGAGATAAGAGAAAAATGGATTTTTTTTTTTTTTTTTGAGAAATGGATTTTTGAAGCAGGTTTTGCTGCTGCTGATGACTCGGGTGTTATTCCTGGCACTGCACATTCGGCTTGTGGCTTTTTTGAACATGTCCATATTTTGATCCCAGCAAAATTAACGTTGATTTCTTTTTTTTTTTTTTTTTTTAATTTTTTTTTTTTTCAACGTTTATTTATTTTTGGGACAGAGAGAGACAGAGCATGAACGGGGGAGGGGCAGAGAGAGAGGGAGACACAGAATCGGAAACAGGCTCCAGGCTCCGAGCCATCAGCCCAGAGCCCGACGCGGGGCTCGAACTCACGGACCGCGAGATCGCGACCTGGCTGAAGTCGGACGCTTAACCGACTGCGCCACCCAGGCGCCCCTGATTTCTTTTTTTAATGTTCCACCTGGCTGGGAAAAGAGGTAGAGAAACTGACGAGAGGAGACAAATAGATCTATTGTTCGCATCACCCCTGTTCCTGCTTTTGCCTGCTGGGTCTAAACACCTGAGAGATGTGCACTGAATTTCCTGCTTGTTATGTTTGGGGTCCTTTCTGTTTATATCATGAACAGTCTGCTTTCTAGATGCTAATACTATATAACTCATCCCGTAAAGCTTTCTTCATAGTTGTTTTCAACTTTCATCAACCCCAGTTTATCCTTTGTAGTTTTTTGTTTCTGTTTTGTTTTGTTATTTTGCCTCCCAAGTCCATGAAAAGGACTTTGAAGACGCTTCTTCAAAAAAAAATTTTAATGTTTATTTTTTGTATTTTGAGAGAGAGAGAGAGAGGGAGGAGGGGGGGAGACATAAAGAGAGGGAGAGACAGAATTCCAAGCAGGTTCCACACCCAGCGTGGAGCCCAACGTGGGGCTCATCTCATGACCCTGGGATCGTGACCTGAGCCCCAATCAAGAGTTGGACACTCAACCAACTAAGCCACCCAGGCGCCCCTCTCCTTCAAACTTTTGAGCCGCTTTGTTTTATTTACGTGTATCTCATGGAGACAGAACACAGCTGAATTTGGAGTTTTTTGGTTTTGGGTTTTGGGTTTTGTAATCCAATCTAGGAATAAGCACAAGGTTTAACTGGTTACATTCACTTTTATTGTCATAACTGATTTTTCTCCTTATTTTCATCACCTTGTTTTATAAGCTATTCTTTTTTTTTTTAATTTTTTTTTTTTTACATTTATTTATTTTTGAGAGACAGAGAGAGACAGCGTGAGCAAGGGAGGGGCAGAGAGAGAGGGAGACATAGAATCCGAAACAGGCTCCAGGCTCTGAGCTGTCAGCGCAGAGCCCGACGTGGGGCTCGAACCCACGAACCGTGAGATCATGACCTGAGCTGAAGTCAGAAGCTCAACCGACTGAGCCACCCAGGCGCCCCTATAAGCTATTCTTTTTTTTTTTTTTTTTTTTTTTTTTTTAAACGTTTATTTATTTTTGGGACAGAGAGAGACAGAGCATGAACGGGGGAGGGGCAGAGAGAGAGGGAGACACAGAATCGGAAACAGGCTCCAGGCTCCGAGCCATCAGCCCAGAGCCCGACGCGGGGCTCGAACTCACGGACCGCGAGATCGTGACCTGGCTGAAGTCGGACGCCCAACCGACTGCGCCACCCAGGCGCCCCTATAAGCTATTCTTAAGTGACTTATTCTTCTTTATTTTGCTTTGGTTCCCCCTTCCCCCCCCCTTAATGATTGGGGAAGTGGCAGCTTCAAAAAGCCATCTCTCCACCGTCACTTCCAGCTTTACTTGGGGTAACCACCTTTTTGTTTGATTCAACACATGTTTAATGAGTGTGTACTGGGGCGCCTGGGTGGCGCAGTCGGTTAAGCGTCCGACTTCAGCCAGGTCACGATCTCGCGGTCTGCGGGTTCGAGCCCCACGTCAGGCTCTGGGCGGATGGCTCAGAGCCTGGAGCTTGTTTCCGATTCTGTGTCTCCCTCTCTCTCTGCCCCTCCCCCGTTCATGCTCTGTCTCTCTCTGTCCCAAAAATAAATAAACGTTGAAAAAAAAAAAAAAATTAAAAAAAAAAAAAAAAAATGAGTGTGTACTATGTGCCAGGTGCGATGCTAGGGCCCAGACATCAGAGATAAGCAAGGACGGTCTGATAGGGAGGGAGAGACCCTCGGCGAGTGATCGTAATTACACAAGTACGATGAAATATTAAGTGCATTAGCAACTACATAAGCACAGTTGTACCAATCATACAGCTGCCTTCAAATCCTACCTACATATCGTAGTTGAAAAAATACGTAACTTGATCTGCTTATAAATATGTCCCTCTAAATAAAGGGTCTCCACAGGGCCCAGGTGTCTTCTTACAAGTTATACCACTTTCTGGAAAAGCGTTTTGGCTTCTCTCCTCTATCTGCTGGAATCCACTTATGAGTCATGCCTGGCACCGTCCCCTACCTACCAGCTGGTCGTCCCTGTTTCGTCTCATGGCCATTTCAGCTAAGAGCAAGAGGAAGGAATCACACTCTCCGCCTTTTACTGAAAAGACCAGAAGATTTTACTTCCAAGTAGCCCCAGAAACTAGCACAGTAACTCGCTATTGAAATAACGAATCCACCAGAATCCTTTGCTCTAAGCTGCCTCACTCCCTTGGGAGGAGGTGAAGGGGTCGGTCATTAACGTGTTATTATAATCCTGGCCCACCCAGTCCTCAACCAACTGGGCAAACCTGGGTGAGACTTGGCCTTTCCTCTCCCCCCAGAGGTGGCAGGACAGAAGCAGTCCCTGAGTCAATGATGGAAGTCCGTGGGCCTCGGATGTTACTCCAGGTTTGGGCGCAGAAGAAGAAGAGACCATGGGGGCAGGAGCTGACGTTCGCTGCCCTCTGGGGGAAACAGTGAAGGTCATTTCGGGAGAAATCCAGAAATTCCACAACCAAACACAGATCTCGAAGCAGAGTTGTTTGCTAAGCCTCTAAGAAGGCAAGTGTTTGGGCTATGGAGGCCGGACCAGGCATCAGAGAGGGTGAGTGAGTCGTGTGGGCACACGCGGCCCCAAGGGCCTCTGGGACACCAGGGTGAGATGGTCTTAGGGCTGTGCCCAGCTCTGACGCCTTGGTTCCCCGGCCCTGACTCAGCCTGGTGTTCTGCCAAACGGCTTCAGGACGGGACCGCCCAAGCTTCCCCATCGGCTTTCCACTGTGACCAGTCGTGGCGATGAAACGTTTCCCGATTACACTCCCCCGAGGATGCCACACTGAAGTCTTCCAAGAGGCCCACCCACCAGGAGGTTATGGATGTTGAGATCAAACCCAAAGCCACCTGGGCTGGCAACAGCATGGGGCTAGCTCTAGGCCCGAGATGGGGGGTGGGGGGGGGGGGGGGAGGGAGTCCCAGCTCTGACGCCATGGTTCCATGGCGGGGGGAGTCCCAGTGGATGGTGTGGGCAGCCGAGGAGGCCCACACTCTGGTCCCTCCACCGCGGGGTCCCAGCCCTTCCCACAGCAAACAAGGCTCACCGAGAGCACGTGGGCCAGTCCCGCCACCCCTGCCCAACTCCACCGGCCTCCCCTCTGTCCCAGGGCAAGGGGGCTCAGCGTCCGTCTCTGTCTGGCAGACAAAGATATTAAAAGAACGTCAGCTTTGGGGTAGGGATGAAAAGGCAGGAGGGGAAGAAAATCCGCCCATACGTTCCCCGGCTCTGCCTTCCCCCCGATGCGGGAGTACCTAACAGGAGGTGGCAAGAGAGTTAAGTGCTGGCAAAGATTTTCTCTCGTTCTTTTCCTTCTTCTTCTTCTTCTTCTTTTTTTTTTTTTTTTAAAAATCTGGTGTTTATAATTCCAATTGGTGTAAAATTTCCTGATGGTTAACACATCACGTTACTGACACTTTTGAATGAATGACTCATTCCCGAATAATTGAGTAGCTTTGTAATTTGGGAAGTAAAATCACATTTATGAGTCCCTCGAGGGGAGGGTCTATATTGTTGTGCATAAAAAGGAGATAAATCATAAAAGCAAAGATCTGCAAACATTCCCCCTTAGCCTTTGTCCTTGCCTGAAGGCCGTGCCTCTCAAAAGTGCACAGCTGCCTGGAATCACCACGGTTGTTTAAAATCGGGCCCCGTTTTACCTTGATGGTAAAATTATATATCGGTCACCATAATCCCGTCTGGGTCCAATGGGCCAGCCATGCTCTGCAGCCCCCTCTTCCACCCCGGCTTCTCGTCCCTGTTCAGGCTCATCCAGGCCACACTGGCTTTGGGTGCTTTGTGGCCAAGTGTGGAACCCCAGCAGGAAGAAACACTCCCCAATTAAGCCAGATTCGATTACAAGCAGCATCCACAAATAATCAATAGGTGCATTGCCAATTTAGGGTTCAACAAACCCACAACGTGATCCTAATAAGACCTGACAAGGGTTGCTTTTTTTTCTTCTTCTTCTTCTTCTTCTTCTTCTTCTTTTCTTTTCTTTTTTTCTTTTTTTTTTTTTTTTAGTGGTTGAGAGTCAACCGGTATTACTGAGTTTTAACCGCACACATGCATGCGTTTTTAAGCATATCTATTTTTGAGAGCAGAACGTACACATGGAACCGGGTGGCGGCCTCCTGCCTCTGCTATTTGGCGCTGAACTCTAATTGTATTTTTATGTGCTGTGGATTTGAAATCTAGAAGTCCTGGGATTTTAAGCCTCGGGTCCTTTTCCCACTTTTCCAGAGTACTGTAAATTAGTTTAGTATGCTTGAAAGAACCCCTAATTGTAACTGCTCTCGTCGACATATCAGCTTGAGGCCGCACAGAGCTGGCTTGGGGACTATTGCCCTTGGTTTTGTAGTTACAGTGCATTTTAAGGGCCTGACAGGTCCGGTGCTAAGATGTTCTGAATTAGATTTGAATTACAACCGCTAAATGCCCTTGTCAAAGATCGTTAGTCCTGACACTAGCCATATACCTTGAGCTGACTGTTCTAATGCAAGGCCCATGGCTTAAACAAAGACATGCCCCCACGTTTCATTCCGAATTGTCAAAACGTAATTGAGTTAAAAACAGCAACTACAGCATAAGAGTGCAAAATCTTTGCTGCTTCTTTTCGCTTTGAAATAAATCCAGGGGACAATTTAGCGGCATCACAGGCTCAGAACGAGAAGAGCGGTTTCCACCAAGACGCGGTGTTCTTAAAAAATAAAAACCCCAGGCCCGTCCCTGTATCGCGGGATGAAAACGGCCGAAGAACTTCTCAAATGCCTCTCGATTTCAGACTTGGTCTTTCCCCGAAGAAGAAGAAGAGCCGGCTAGACAACTGACCCAGCAATGCCGGGCACACGGGTGTCGCTCCACGAATGTGGTCACGGAAAGGCACGAATGCATGTTAAGATAGACGGGTCGAGGGTAGAAAGATGGGGCAGGGGCGACAGGTCAGGTAGCCCGGCTTGAATCTCCTCCCTGCTGCCAGACGCGTGCCCTGCCAGTCACTTCTCTTTCCTGACCTTCCAAGTCCTCATCGGCAGACCCAGGGATGACCAGGCGTGCGTCCTAGAGAATTAAACCGCGACAACGGGAAAGCATCCTCGGTGCCCTGCGATCGATTGATACGTTCTCTTTCCTTCCTTCAAAAGACGACTCCCGCCAGGGTTTCTGGAAGCCGCACGGGGAACTCGATAGAGGAGCCCGGCCTGGGGAGGCCGGAATGGGGTACCCAACTCCGAAGCTGCGAAGACCAGACGGCACACACGTGGGAAGCTGCGGGCGCCACATGAACGCCGGTGGGGCTCGCAGCGGCCAGAGAGCATCTGATCCATCGAAAACTGCCCCCAATTCAAAAATTCCAACACGTCAGTCAAAAGCAAACTTAGCCGCTGGTGGATTCCGCCAGGGGCCAACAGTTTGCACCCAGAGGATTCTAATTTTCGTACATTTCGAGGAAGGCAGCTGATGAATCGGAAACTGGGTTGGCAGATAGAAGACGGGATGACTTTGAATTTCGGAGAAATCATTTTTTTTTTAGCACATGAATGCCTTAATTATCATATGGGCGTATTTTAAAAGTACTCATGGTTTATCTGAATTTAAACTAAGCTGGGTATCATTTTTTTTCTCCCCCTTCCACTAAATCTGGCAATCCTCAGTCGGAAGAGACTAAAACTGAGAGTCAAAGAAGACCCGAGGGGAAGTCCTGCTTCACCTTAGTAACCCCCTTCACCTCCAGGAGCCTCGGGTCGTCCCTGCAGTAACACAATGACACGCCAGCCAGCCTCGAGTCACAGGGGAGGGAAGGAGCCCGCGAATCCCCACAGGGTCGGGGATGCTGCAAAACGCTCACCGCTGCTGTGGTTTCAGAACTGGCAGGCGCCATCAAAATGCAAAGGGCCAGGGACTGTTCCATGATGAGAGAGAAAAGTCCCTTCCTCCCCTTGCTAAGGAAAGTATACAACATCTCGACTACACATGTACTTCTTAGTGGCGATAGAAGCCGGAAGTTATCGAATTGCGTAGTCGATTCTCGGAATGGAAACAACGAGCACAGATCTGGGCAGCTCAGCACGAAAAAGAAAAAAAAAAAAAAATCCCCGGGAAGACGCTCCAGTGTCTTGTTGAGGGAGGAGGGGGCTGTGATGAAAGATGAGGTTCTCAGTCTGCATCTGGAAAGGCCATTTGTGCTGCGTTAGGCAACAGCCTGAGGTGCCCGGGAATGTTGGTCCTGGCGAGAGCGGATGGAGAGAGAGAAAGAGAGAAATCGTGGGTCGCAGGCAGGGAGAGGGAAGTTGCTGAAACCGGAGGTTTCCACTTGGCCTTAAACTTCGACCTGGAAGGCCAGGAACACTGGCCTTTCCTCTTTGAGGCTGCCCGAAGATCTCTTCCATGCTCTGAAATAAATGAGAGGGAGGGAAAATTTTGTAGGTCCGTGCATAAAGCCAAAAGCAAAATATCCTCCTTTAGAAAAAATAAAAAAGGCAGCCGGGGTGGGGAGGGGGGGCGGGCAGCAGTGGAGAGTCAGGGGCTGAAATGATGAAATATGGTGTCTGAAATTACCTGCCGGGACGGCCCGTAGAGACAGGTTTTAGGAAAGTAAGCTATTTCTCAGTCCGGGGAAGACTCAGGCTGACCAGAGAGAAGATAAGTTGTGTCTCCAGGCCCATCGGCTCCAGCACTGAAGCCGCAGGTGGGGGGGAATCAGCTCGAGACGCCCCTCGCCCTTCGTGGCATCACTTTCCGAGTCCATCGAGAAGCCCGTCAACTCTGAGTGGGAGGGCCCCCTCCCCGCCTTCCATGGGCCTGATTCGGATGCGACTCGCAGCCCTGGGGTTCAAGCTGCTGCCGCTTAAAGAGGCTTATTTTGACACAGTAATTACAGGGCTCGAACGATGCTTTACATTAGAGTATAAAACACTCATTAAATTAAAATTCTTCCATGAAATCATGAAAATAAACAGTCTGTCCAAACTGGCGTCAACAAATTCACAGGGCGTCTCTGCGTTTTCTCAGGCCCCGGGCCGCTACAGGCCGCATTTAACCACGAAGTGTGAATGGCTCACATGCCTTTGAAGGCCACGTTCTGCTTCTTTTTAAGATTATTGCTTTAATTGTTTTTACAACTTGTAAGATTTTAAAGCCATTAAGCTTCAAAGTTGGGGGTGGGAGAACCCAGGGTGTGGGTTTGGTGGGGGTGGGGGGGGAAGGGTTACCACTCACAGCCCCCAGACCCTTCTGGGACAATTAAAATGCAGGGGACAAGCGGGGATGGGCAATTTTTCCATGACCCCTTAAGGGATAGAAAATAAACCTCACATTTCAAAGGTTTTAGACGGGAACAAGGACGTGGGTGCAGAGAGCAGAGGGCTCTCCAAACTGGGCACGAATTTGGCAGCTGGCTTCTCTGAGCTCACTTTCCTTGTACATAAAAGGAGGAGCGGGAGGAAGCACAGTGGATTCTCAGTATTCGGGGTGGCTGTGTTCTAGAAAGTCGCCAAGAACGCGGCGTTAGCCGGTGCTGAACGGCCATGCCTGGGAGATGCACAAGCTTGGGCACCTGTGAGCCCCTCTGATCACATTTTCATCGACCCATCAACCCATAAGCTTGTCCGGTGGGTGTTTCTGCTTAAAGACATCTTGTTGAACATACAGCTTTGATTCGGGAGCAGGGAACTCTCGGACGACCACACTGGAACTCCTGCGGGAAAGCACACACAGATCCTCACGGTAAGACGCCATGACGGCCTTGAGCCGGGCAGCATGAAGCTGCGAGGCCCTGATAACAGAGAATCACCAACAAAAAGTGCAAACATGCAAAAAAAAAAAAAAAAAAAAAAATGTAGCAGGAAATAGGCCACAAGGCAACAAGGACCCTTGTTTCCGGCTTGTGAGTGAACACTGGAAGGCACAACGTCCCCATCGCTCTTGACCCCTGCTCTCGACCTCAGGTGGGAATGTGCGCATCAGGAGACCCCAGACGGTGCCTGTTCTCTGCTTGTGCATAAGTGACTGCGAAAACAAAACCAAAAATCTCCAGGAGTCTGATTCGGGGGTTAGAAATAAATCCTAGCGAGGAGGAGAATCAACAAATACGGAATCAATGAACAGTGAGGCTCAACTCTATTTTACAGGCGTGAAAAGGGTTTTTTGGTTTTTTTTTTTTTTTAATAAATAAATAAAATGAAACTGACGGTCACTACTTGACCTCCCAAACCGGGGTTTCGGGGAAGGGAGTGGAAATGGCGGGCGTGCGGTCTCATTTGAATCAGGGAAATAAATGTCAGCCCCACTCCTTCTCACCTACAGGGACAGGAGGGACAGAAGGCATGACAAAGAGTTTGCTCGAGATACCCGGGATAAATGAGTTTTAAGATACTGATCTCTTGCATTTTGTTTGCCAGAATACATTGATGGGCCCAGAGGCTTCCTCCAAAAAGTGGGGAGTAGGAGAGAAGTTCTAGAAAGCGATTGAAACTGAACCTAAGATAATCTGGGGTTTGTGGGGTACTCACCGAGCTCGGGAAGGAGGAGGGGGGGAGCCGTGAGTGGCCCAGGGGACCTCACGTGGAGGCACGTGTTCCCTCTGGTCCCATGTCCCCATGGTGCTCAGACTCCTACACCTGCCTTTCTGGGGGTGTTTGGGGAAATCCAGGTCAAGAAGTGGACCATGGAGAATGGGCCAGAACACAGGAGGGGAGGCGGAGGCAACATGGAGAATGGGGTGGAAACAGATCTTACAGCTGGTGGAGAGGAGGGGAAGGGACACCCTTCACAAGAGTCTCCGGAGAAATCAGGTGGAGGGCGAGGACGAGGGCCCTGTCACACATGCGGTGAGAGGTTCAAGGCTTTCTCCTTTAACGATTAAAAGGGACAGCAACCCCAAGCACAGTACTAGGGAACACCCAGGAGTCTAATACAGTAAAACCTTGGTTTGCGAGCATAATTCATTCCAGAAACATGCTTGTAATCCAAAGTCTTTGTATATCAAAGAGTATTCCCCCCTAAGAACCAATGGAAACTCAGATGATTCATTCCACAACCCAAAAATATTCTGTAAAAATGATTACGATACTGTAATATAGTACAAAAATAATAAAGGAAATAGAAAATATAAAGAAAAGTGAACAGATTAACCTGCACTTACTTTTGAAAACCTTCGTGGCTGGTGTGAGGGAGACAAGAGAGACTATTGTGTAGGACGACTTTCACGATCACTAGTGGAAACACTGTTCTCTATTGGCTCAGTGGAATCTTTTTCTTTTCATGCAACTTTTAACAAGAAACCTATCCAATGACACTTGCTTTTGCCCCCTCTTGAGGATTTTGTGGAAATGTAACATCACATTGACGATCACCCATAATCCCACAGCGAGAGCGGAGAGAGAAAGAGAGAGAGAGAGAACCATTGGCTCTGTGATCATGTGACGTTCGACGTCACGTACTACTCGTATGGCAAGACGTCGCCTGTTTATCAAGTTAAAATTTATTAGAGATGTTGGCTCATCTTGCAGAACACGCACAAAACAAGTTATTCACAACCCAAGGTTTTACTGTACTTGGGACATGTTGGGTGACTAGGAAGATTCAAAATAATTCATCCTAAGTGCTTAGAACATAATAGAACTTGAAAGCAGTGACACTAGGTGTGGTCATCACAAATAAAATGTGTTTTTACCTCCAATTCCCCCCTCTTCTCCTCACTATGTAGTAACTACTCAGAACAGAAACTGTATCTTAGTCATTTCTGGATCCCCAGGGCTCAGAACAAGGCCTAGCACATAGTAGACGTTCGAGAAATATTGGCCCAAAGCAGAAAATGAACATGGATTTTGTGAAGACCATCACGTGCCTTCTGAGGAGAAGCCTTGCTTTGGTGTGAATAAATTTGTACTTATCCCCGGTGCCTCCAACTATATGCCCAGTGTCTCCAAAGCTAATTGGAGACCAGAAAATAACCCAGACTCCTCTCTGGTCCTGGACTTTCCAACCTGGGCTGTGAAGACCCCCAAGACATCACAGAGGGGTGTCAGGTGGCCTCGGGAAAGCAGGGGTCGGGGGTCAGGCAGAGGGAAAGCCAAACAGGAAGCCCCACTTAGTGTCCACCACCAGCCAGGCAGTAAAGCTGTAAGTTTATCAGGTTCTTCATTAAATTAAACAGTGCAGATATTATTCAACCAAAATGGCCTCTTTGCTTAATAAGCAAACAAACAAATAAATAAACCAAACACACTTGCACATTGCTGATATCCAATCAGTTAACATCAGAAAGAAGAAAACCGGGAATCAGAAAGGGAAAGTGACTTGACCGAGGTCACAAAGCAAGAAAGGGACAGACCTCAGGGTAGAAGCCAGTTTCCACCACACAACAGGATGGGCCTCATTGAGTGTATCCATTTAAGTATGAATTCCTTGTAGTAGTCAGGCTAGGCTAGGCTAGGCTGCAGTAACAAATAGTCCCCCAAATCTTAGTAGTTTAACCCAAAACTTTGGCTCACTCACACAATACAGGTCTGGGTGATCCTCCACGACAGCTGTCCTCCATGTGGTGACTCAGGATTCTGGATGCTTCTTCTGAGTGGCCCTGTCATCTCAACATTGGTCTCCTCCATTATCACCACAGTCCAGAGAGGAAGGACTTCCTTGCCTCTCAGCCTGGAAATGACACGCATCACTTCTGCTCACACTTCATTGTCCGACGTTAGTCATGTGACCCTATCTCCACGATCCCATATGCCCACAGAGAAAAAAGAACCCGATATTGGCATAGGCACTGCTAATTCTGACCAGCTGTGGAGTTTTGTTCAATCCTTAGGACACTAGAAAAATCTTGAGATCCAGAGATAGAAAACCTGAGTTTAAGCTCTGATTTTACCAGTGTGTGAACATGTGATCTCAGGCAAGTCAGTAGAGCACCTTGAACCACTGATTTCTCTCAAAGATGGGTATAATAGTAATATCTTCCTTCTCTCAGGAGTATTTTAAGGTTCAAAGGAACTGAGGCACATGAAGGTGATTTGAAAAATTATAATGAAGTCTACGAATGTTATTTGTTTCCTTTGTCAGCGCTAAGTCAGGGGAGGGTTAAGGCTAATGAAACCATGTAATTAATTCTCAAATGACCTTGTGCTTGATAGAAAGAACCAGTGCAGAACAGGAAAGAAATCTGCATCGCTATGGATGCCCGAGAAAGTTCTAGAACTGTATAGCCCACCAGAACTGGAAAGAACTACAAAGACTCTCTCCTTCCTAATTCTCATTGTGTAGAGGACACTGAACCCTATTGCTTGAAGTATACACACCATCACGTACTTATGAGGATTAAATTAACCCCATTGTTGAAATAATCACTTTGGGCTTCCTCCATCCTGCTCATCCTGGAACTTCTCGTAATGCTGAGCTGTCAGCAAAAGGCAATTGTGATGAAAACAGCACTGATGGTGGCATCCAGGGCTTTTGAGCGTGAAACGAGACAGACATGAATGTACCTTGCTCACGTGGACAGAGATCAGAACAGTATCTTTGAGCAGAATCACACCGATATTAACGTATCCGAAACCCTTGACCTAATAATTCCATATTGAGGCATCTATTTAAAATGTGTTCAAAAAGGTATGCACCTAGATGTGAACCATAGCGTTTTATATGATAGTGAAAACATTTCAGCCCTTTAAATATCCAACACTAGGGGACCAGTCAAGACAGAGTGGTCCTTGGTTTGAAATCTCCCCGGGAGCCTCCTGGGTTTAATCCAAAACCGGCCCCTGTACCTGGAGGTCAGGGAAAGACTGAAGGAAGAGGCAAACCCCTCCATATTGCTAGCTAGCTTTTTTTTTTAAATGTTTTTTAATGTTTATTTTTGAGAGAGAGAGAGAGAGAGAAAGAGAGAACATGAGTGTGGGAGGGGAGGAGAGAGAGGGGGACACCGAATCGGAAGCGGGATCCAGGCTCCGAGCTGTCAGCACAGAGCCCGACGTGGGGCTTGAACTCACGAACCGTGAGATCATGACCCGAGGCAAAGTCGGATGCTCAACCAACGGAGCCACCCGGGTGCCCGTTTCTTCAATTTTAATGAAGAAAATTGTGTGCCAGACCAGAAGCCGAGATTAAAAGTATTCCTTTCTTTCCTTATGCGTTCATCAACAAAGATTTAATGATGGCCCAGTATGCTGGCACGCCGCTACTATTTGGGATGCGAAATTATCTGTTTGCTTATCCACTCACCGAATATGGATTCGTTGAAGGCTTGCTATCCAGGCCATATGATAGGCATTAGGGGGCCAAAGTGCCTGTAAGTAGGTAAGTAATACCAATGTGGAAGAAAAGACTGAAAGAAAAATGCACTAACATGCTCACGGCGATTAACTCCAGGAATGGGATTCGGGATGATTTTAATTTTTTTCTTTACGTCGTCCAGATTTTCTCCAGCAGACAACGTACTGCTCTTGAAATCAGGCAGCGGGGGGAGATAATAGAAGGGAATTGTTCAGACCGGAGAACCTGGCCACGTGGTTGTGGACATGAGAACCTACCGTACAGGACCTTGAACCCAGATGGAAGCAGTGTCCCCTGGCCCCAAAGCCAGCCAGCCCCACTCGTCTCTGCTTCCTTCTGGTCCCAACGGCTTTCGCTTTCTGGATGACAGGGGTTCACCTTTCCTCGCACTGTCCAGCAAGTTTTCTCTTCACGACAGAAAGGTCACGGGACTTCTTGTTAAACAGATCTACATGCGGGTCCTAGCTCTGCCACAGAATAGTCAGGAGACCTGGGAAAAGTTATTTAAGTTGCCTGGGCCCCTGTTTCTTGATCTGTAAAATGGGGATAATAAACCTAGGTCACTAGCTGCCCGTGATGAGAAAGGGCTGGATATACTGCATGTAGGGCACCCGGTGTATGTCCAAGAGATGTTTAGCTCATCTTATTAAATATTAAATATCCAATATTAAATATTTAAATATTAAATATTAAATATCCCCCCGTTCTCCACCCGCTCTGGGAAATACCAGGAATTCTGATATGGTCTTCTAAAGGGGCGCCTGGGTGGCTCAGTCAGTTGAGCGTCTGGCTTCGGCTCAGGTCATGATCTCGCGGTTCGTGAGTTCGAGCCCCGCATCGGGCTCCGTGCTGACAGCTCAGAGCCTGGAGCCTGCTTCCGATTCTGTGTCTCCCTCCCCCTCCGCCCCTGCCCCTGCTCACACTATCTCTCTCCCTCAAAATAAATGAACGTTAAAAAAAAATTTTCTTTTTTTAATTAACCAGTAGCAGTTTTTATACATAAAGGCTTTCCAGAAAGAGTTGGCAGCCCCATTCCTGGTAAAGGGTATCAGCCCCCAGGGGACAGACACAGCGGCCTCCCCCTACCCTCTCCTCTCCTTCCCTGACAGAACCTCAGGTACCGCCCAGGGCAGCAGTGTCCCCGGCTTCAAACTACTTTCCCAGATTCCCTTGCGGCTGGGACAGCCCTTTGATTCCGTGAAGAACAAACAGCCTGTAACTTGAGGTCACTGGGAAAACGATCGCTCTCTGGTTTACGAAAGAGCGGTGCCGGGGCCAGGAGAGTGGAAGTTAGTCCTTGAACAGGTAGAGAGAATGAAAGAAGGGTCCTGGCCAGCGAGGGCAGCCCTGGAGCCTGCCTCTGGACTCGCGGAATAGTTTCTCATCAATCAATGCGAAGATATTAAAAAAAAAAAAAAAAAAAAAACAGGGGCGCCTGGGTGGCGCAGTCGGTTAAGCGTCCGACTTCAGCCAGGTCACGATCTCACGGCCCGTGAGTTCGAGCCCCGCGTCGGGCTCTGGGCTGATGGCTCGGAGCCTGGAGCCTGTTTCCGATTCTGTGTCTCCCTCTCTCTCTGCTCCTCCCCCGTTCATGCTCTGTCTCTCTCTGTCCCAAAAATAAATAAACGTTGAAAAAAAAATTTAAAAAACAACAACAAAAAAAAAAAAACCTTTTTTTTTTTTTTTTTTTTTTTTTTTAACATTTCTTTCGCTTTGAGAGAGAGACACAGAGCATGATCAGGGGAGGCACCCGGGTACCCCACTGCTGAATTGTTTTTAACAGCAAAAAGTAGAAAGCAACTGAAGGTCCCCCAGAGAAGAGACTGGTTAATCAAGGTTTAAGTTACATCCCCTGGATAAAATACTCTGCGGCCACTAAGACCACGCTTTGGGAGACTAGGAGGCGACAGGGCAAGAGCTTACGCTCTGCTGTTAAGTGCAAAAGCAGAGTGTGACATCGCCCCTGCCCGTGACTAACGCTATGTAAAGTATGTTTGCCTGTGGAAAAAATACCGGAAAGGGCTACAAAAGAACCCTGTAGCAGCTCTGACGGGGTGGCAGCGGCATCGTGTAGGAACATTTTCTCCAAAATTTGCCGCCACGTTGTTAGATTATTGTTTTTTCCAACAAAAGAGTTAACGCGTAAAAGATTAGGGGCGCCTGGGTGGCGCAGTCGGTTAAGCGCCCGACTTCAGCCAGGTCACCATCTCGCGGTCCGTGAGTTCGAGCCCCGCGTCGGGCTCTGGGCTGATGGCTCAGAGCCTGGAGCCTGTTTCCGATTCTGTGTCTCCCTCTCTCTCTGCCCCTCCCCCGTTCACGCTCTGTCTCTCTCTGTCCCAAAAATAAAATAAATAAACGTTGAAAAAAAAAATTAAAAAAAAAAAAAAAAGATGAAATGGTCCGGAGGCACCTGGGTGGCTCGGTTGGTTAAGCGCCTGACTCTTGATCCCAGCTCGGGTCTTGATCTCAGGGTCATGGGCTTCAAGCCCCACGTTGGGCTCCGTGCTCAGCGGAACCTACTTTAAAAAAAAAAAAAAGTTACATGATCCGAAAAGCCTAGTGGAAGCTACGATGAAATGTGTGTCAGGCTCCTGGAGGGGTAGCTATTTTCTAAGCCGTGGAAGCCAAAGGCAGAATTGCAAAGGAAAAGCCAGGCAAATCTGATGACCTCAAATGTCAATGTTCGGCCCAATGCAATCTGCAGCCAGGATACTTTATTTAGCAGAAGAAATCGTTTTAACAGGACCCACGTTGCTAGCAACGCTCTGGAGTCACCCAGGGCTCGTCGGCAGGGGGCACCGGCGTGACCTCTTCTGGAAAGCGCTTGGGCAATGTTATTCCAAGAGCTGCAAAGAGGACCCCAGGCTTTGGCCTGGGATGACCACCCTGGAGATGGATGCTGGCAGCCTAACTCAGCAGAAGGCTGATCTGCACGCGGAGAGATGTTCCTTGCGGTGTTGTTTATAAGCACAACACGCCCTGCCGGATGCTCTCCGGTCTTCGGGCGTGAAGGCAATGCCACAAACTGGAAATGTGTTTTACTATCACAACAGATGTTGGGGCACCCGGGTGGCTCAGCCGGTTAAGCGTCCGACTTCAGCTCAGGTTACGATCTCGAGGCTCGTGAGTTCGAGCCCCGCGTGTCGGGCTCTGTGCCGACAGCGCGGAGCCTGCTGGGGATTCTCTCTCTCCCGCTCTCTCCCTCTGCGCACCCCCCCCACTCTCTCTCTCTCTCAAAATAAATAGGTAGGCTTTAAAAAATACCAAGAGATGTTAAAGAGCAGGATCGACAGGTCTGCACAGGCCACTTATGCCACAGGCATTTATGGAGCACCTACTGTGTGCGTGATGCCGAGGAGGATGAGTGTGGGGCTCCGGGTAGGTGAGTGCTGGCTTTAGGCTCGGCCGACGTGCAACAGCGGGGAGGTGTGTGTGCGCCCACGTGCGCCTGATGGGCGACGCGTGATGTGTGCGGCGCGGAGGGTGTGTGCAGGACGAGGTAGGAGTACAGGCGATATTTTCTCTCTGTTCAAATTTTCCTGAAAGTTGTGATATTGCTTTAAAAATACAATTCGGAACTTCCAGAAATAAAATCACCCTGTTCTTCCCGAAGCACAGGAAACCGAGAAAGGGTATGTGTCTGAATCATTAAAAAATGTAATCTTTGTTCCAAAAGCCGGACGTTTAGACGAGGGAGAGCGAAGGCTCAGCCACCGCCATGTGGAAAATGTGACTGAGGCCTGCTGAAGAACTGGATTTCTAATTTAATTTATTACTTGTTTTTATTTGAGAGAGAGAGAGAGAGAGAGCAGGGGAGAGGGGCAGTGGGAGAGGGAGAGAATCTTAAGCAGGCTCCACGCTCAGCACAGAGCCCAACGAGGGGCCCGGTCCCATGACCCTGGGATCAGGACCTGAGTGGAAATCGAGAAGAGGACACATGACCCACTGGGCCACCCAGGTGCCCCTAATTTTATTCAATTTTAACTAAACTGGGGCAGTGTAGGGGCACCTGGGTGGCTCAGTCGGTTGAGCGTCCGACTTCGGCTCAGGTCATGATCTCACGGTCCGTGAGTTCGAGCCCTGCGTCGGGCTCTGGGCTGACGGCTCGGAGCCTGGAGCCTGCTTCGGATTCTGTGTCTCCCTCTCTCTCTGACCCTCCCCTGCTCATGCTCCGTCTCTCTCTCTCTCTCTCTGTCAAAAATAAATAAAACATTTAAAAAAATTAAAAAAAAAATAAACCGGGGCAGTGTAAAATAGTCTCCATTAACATTAACATTGATTAAAACTAATTTTATCCTTTTTTATTGGGACTACCAAAAATCATAGCTACGTATGTATCTTCCGTTATATTTCTTTGGACAGCGCTGGTGTAAATGTTACTCTTTTGTCAATCATGTTTTGCAAACGATCTTGTCTAGTTTGAGGCTTTTCTTTTCGCGCTTCGTGGGACCCTTTGATAATGAGACCTTCTATTATCTTTATGGCTTTAGGGTAAGGGCAGATTTCTTTTTTTTTTTTTTAATTTTTTTTTCAACGTTTTTTTATTTATTTTTGGGACAGAGAGAGACAGAGCATGAACGGGGGAGGGGCAGAGAGAGAGGGAGACACAGAATCGGAAACAGGCTCCAGGCTCCGAGCCATCAGCCCAGAGCCCGACGCGGGGCTCGAACTCACGGACCGCGAGATCGTGACCTGGCTGAAGTCGGACGCTTAACCGACTGCGCCACCCAGGCGCCCCAGGGCAGATTTCTTAAAGATGACCCTTCCCCCGCAAATCACAAGACTTAAAAGGAAAGACTGGTAGCTTTGACTTCATCAAAACTGTATCCTAAATTTCATTCCAGACGTTAGAATTTTTGCTGTCACGTCCAAGTCCTTGATCCAACTGGCATTTCTTGTTTTCGCGGCCTCCCGTAGGAATCCGTTTTTTCTTCCCCGGTGTAAGTGACCAGCTGTTCCAGCCTGACTTATTGATCATCCCAGCCTTTCTTTCGGTCAGTCGGTCTGCCAACTTGTCCCATACCGGGTCCACACAACGCGTCTCCGAATATCTGGTCCATTCCTTTCGTCTGTGCCTCCCTCTGTCCTTGTACATCTGACCACAATCATTTTTAAATTCTCAATCCCTCCCAGGGCAGGTCACCCTGACTGCTGTTTCTTCTTCAGGAAGGGTCTCTGCTATCCTTGGGGCGTCTTGTGTACCTTTTGTAATCAGCTGTCAACTTTCCTCCAAAAAAATAGGGGAAGAGGCGCCTGGGTGGCTCCGTCGGTTAAGTGCCCGACTCTTGATCTCGGCTCAGGTCATGATCCCGTGGTTCGTGGGATTGTGCCCCACGTCAGGCTCTGTGCTGAGCGCGGAGGCTGCTTGGGGTTCTCTCTCTCTTTCCCTCTCTCTCTGCCCCTCCTCCCACTCTCTCTCTCTCTCAAAATAAATAAACCTTAAAAAATAGGGGAAAATAAAACCTCCGGAAGTTGGATGGAAATGGCGTGGAATAAATCAGTTTGGAAAGAACGGACATCTATGAAATATGAAGCCTTCCTATCCACGCAAGTATTTGTACCTCCATTTATTTAGATATTTTTAATGCCTGTCTACACATCTGTAAAGTTTTCCTGCTTAGACTTGCTCTATTTTCCTTGTTTTGTTTCAAGATACCTTAGTTTTTGTTGTGGCTGCAAATGGTAATTTTTTTTTTTATTGCATTTTCTAACTGTCCATGGTGGATATGTAGAAATGCAACGGATATGATGAATATATGTAGACGTTGCTCTTATACTTAGTGTACGAGTCTGCTCAGGTCTGTTGTAGCAGTATGCCATAACACATTGGGGCTCAAACCACGGGAAGTCATATCCTGACAGTTCTGGAGACTGAAGTCCAAGATCAAGGTGCTGGCAGGCCATGGTTTCTCGACTGCAAGCTGCTTTCCCACGATGTGCTCAAATTGCCTTTCCTCTGTGCACAGCTGCAGAAAGATCTCTGGTGTCTCTTCCTTTTCTTACAAGGACACCAGACCAGGACCCACCCTCAGGACCTCAGTTAACGTAAGTTACCTCCTTAAAGGCTCTGTCTCCAAGATCCAGTCATGTTGGGCATTAGGACTTCAACATATGAATTAGCAGGTGCACGGGGGAGGTACACCATTCAGTCCATAACACCTGGCAAACTTGCTAAACTCCCTTATTAGAGCTGAAAACTTCTAATTTATAATTTCATCCATAGATTCTTTTAGGTTTTCTTTTTTTTTTTTTTAATTTTTTTTTCAACGTTTATTTATTTTTGGGACAGAGAGAGACAGAGCATGAACGGGGGAGGGGCAGAGAGAGAGAGAGGGAGACACAGAATCGGAAACAGGCTCCAGGCTCTGAGCCATCAGCCCAGAGCCCGACGCGGGGCTCGAACCCACGGACCACGAGATCGTGACCTGGCTGAAGTCGGACGCTTAACCAACTGCGCCACCCAGGCGCCCCGCTTTTAGGTTTTCTATATGGACCAGAATATCCTTTGTGAATGAGAATACTCCTATTCCTTTCTTTCTAAAATTTACATTCTTTATTTATTTTCTGACTTCCTGTATTGACTGAGACATCCAGAAAAGTGTTAGATTAAGAACAATGACTAAAAATGTTTCTCTTATTGGGGCGCCTGGGTGGCTCAGTCGGTCAAACGCCTGACTTCGGCTCAGGTCATGATCTCGTGGTTCGTGGGTTCGAGCCCCACATTGGGTTTTGCACTGAGAGCCTGGAGCCTGCTGTGGATCCTCTCTCTCTCTCTCTCTCTCTCCCTCTCTCTCTCTGCTTCTCCCCCGCTCATGCTCTCTCTCTCTCTCTCAAAAATAGAGAAACATTAAAAACATTTTTTAAAAAGGAACGATTGTGACATTTCACCATTAAGTAGCATATTTGGTACAGGTTTGGGGCAGATACTCTTTATCAACTGAAGGTAATGCTGTTCATAGTTGCTGAGAGTTTCCACCATAAAGTGAATTTAGTCAAATGCTTTTCTGCAAATACTGAGCTGATCGTATGGTTTGTCTCCTCGAATCTGTTCATACGGTCCCCATTCTGGATATATTTTCTAGTGCACATCTAGAATACATCTAACTTAATCATGACTCGTTTTCTTCTTCACACATTTCTCAATCCGGTTCACTAATTTTTGTCGAAGACATTTAATATTAACCTGCCACTTTGCAAACATTAACGACTTCGAACAATAAACATTTATCACCTCCTGGATCCCGTGGGCCAGGGATCAGAACATGACCACGGCTGTGGTCTTACCTGAAGGCTCCACTGGGGCAGGATCCGCTTCCAAACTCACTTGCATGGACCCTGTGTCTCACTGGCTTGGGCCAGAGCGTTCCCTCGGTTTCTCCCCTTTGGACCTGTCCACACAGCAGCCTCCACGTGTGGCAACGAGCTCTGCCCCTAGCAAGCCATCTGAAGGAGAGAGCACGTCCCCATGACGAAGCCGCAGTCTTTTTTACAACTTCATCTTGGAGATGACACCTCGCTCTCTCTGCCGCATTCCACTTGTCAGGAGTCACTACATGCAGCCCATTCTCGAGAAGGATGACACAAGAGCATGAATGCCCCTGGGCAGGGACTGTTGGGGGCCATCGTGGTGTCTCTTAAGCACAAGGAGGGAAAGATCGTGATCAGCGGCCCCTCCTTCTCTCCAATGAGTGAGTTCAGAAGCGGGGTCCCCCATTCTTCTCCCTCCCCTGCTCTCAACCTCAGGGCCGGGACCTGGGTTCTAGTACCCCAGCAGCACTCACAGCTGTGCGACTTGGGGAAATCACTGAAACTCACTCTTTTCCGAGTGGAAAGTACTCTGGTCTTTTGAAAAAAAGATTTTTTTTTTAAAATCTTTTGGGAGACGGAGAACAAGCAGGGGAGGGGCAGAGAGAGGGGGAGACCCAGAATCCGAAGCAGGCTCCAGGCTCTGAGATGTGGGCACAGAGCCCGACGCAGGGCTCGAACCCGCAAACTGTTGAGATCATGACCTGAGCCAAAGTCAGTTGCCTCTCCGACTGAGCGATCCAGGCACCCCAAGTCTCTTGAAGAAGCGTTTCAGTGGGCCGGCTCAGCCTCAGATCAGGCCCGAAAAGAAAAGGCAGAACAGGGGGCGCCTGGGTGGCTCAGTCGGTTCAGCGTCCGACTTGGGCTCAGGTCATGATCTCGCGGTTCATGAATCCGAGCCCCGCATCGAGCTCTGTGCCGACAGCTCAGAGCCTGGAGCCTGCTTCCGATTCTGTGTCTCCCTCTCTGCCCCTCCCCTGCTCACGCTCTGTCTCTCAAAAATTAATAAACATTTAAAAAAATAAAAAAGAAATTAAAAAAAAAGGCAGAACAGAATAATGGGACGCCTCTGCCTAAAAAAAAAAAAAAAAAAAAAAAAAAAACGGATGGGGCGCCTGGGTGGCGCAGTCGGTTAAGCGTCCGACTTCAGCCAGGTCACGATCTCGCGGTCCGTGAGTTCGAGCCCCGCGTCGGGCTCTGGGTTGGTGGCTCGGAGCCTGGAGCCTGTTTCCGATTCTGTGTCTCCCTCTCTCTCTGCCCCTCCCCCATTCATGCTCTGTCTCTCTCTGTCCCCAAAATAAATAAACGCGTTGAAAAAAAAAAATTAAAAAAAAAAAAAAAATGGGTTGGGGGTTTTGTCCCTGATAAGCAGAGGAGAGAAAAGTGAGGGCTCTTATAAACGTGAATAACTCGGATTTACTATTAAGCTCTTTAGTACATAAGCAAATCTAACTCAATAAAATCGGACACATTCAAAAGCCTTAGGATCGTGTGTGTGTGTGTGTGTGTGTGTGTGTGTGTGTGTGTAATCCAGGGAAAGGGGCTGAAATCCATCAGGCAGCCCAGGTGCACATGCAGAGGGACAATCTGTAATCTGGGTCATCTCAGTACAGGCGGCCGCTCTGAGCCTGAGGACAATGTGGGAGCCCAGCCCTGTCACCCCCAGAGCCTTGAAGGGGCGCTGCGTCCACAAGGAACATGAGGAGAGAGCTCGAGCCTGTGGATCTGGGGCCTGGAGTCCCAGCTGCTGCCGAGATTTCTTGGACATCACGATGCTTCAGCGTCTAAAGACAATGGCTTCCCTGTTGCTCACCTCGATCCCTATTCAACAAGCTTGTTCTGCAGTGGAAAGGGAGGGGCCTGTGTCTCTCAGTGTCCTGAGGCTTCTTCTCCCCGAGGAGGAGGATTCGGGGGCATAAAAGTCCTTGGGAAGATGGCCAACGGTCCACAAGGTGAAAGGACCTTTCAGGAGTTGGGGAAACTGAGTTCCCGACAACCTCCTGGCATCTTCTGTCCTCTTTCCATCTGCTGGTCTGAGAGTCCTGGGACCCCTCCCCCTCCCCTCCTTCCCTTGGGACAGAGGCGGACTGGCTGGACAGCCATCAAGTGGGACAGAGACACCTCCAGTTAGGCCTCGCAGGGAAAGCTCTGGGAATCCCAGCCTGCTGTGCACGGGAAGGGGGGGGGCAGCCACCCTGTGGTCAGAAGCCTCGGTCCGGGCTCCCCAAGAGACGACTGATGCAATCACGGTGGTTGGGAACATTCTTGGAACATCTCTGTTCCGTTCGAGTCCTCAATTATGGCTGCTGGGGCTTCGTCTGAAGCTGTTCCAGGAGATGGCCCGCCTGGGTAATTGCCCTGTTTTATCTCAAGATGCAGATCTGGAGGCTGGTCTCCCAGCCTTATGAAGTTACGACCTACGCAATGCTTTTTCCATTTACATAAGACAAATCTGAAACATACACATCCATACGTATTTTGTCTCAAACTTGTGAACACGGACAAACCCCAGCGGCTCAAGAAGTAGTCTGAACTTCTAACCGTGTTACGCACTCAGGTTGTGCATCCCAGACCATCTGGGGTTGAGGGGTGGCTGTCTCAGTGTTCTGGCAGTTTCCAGGGAACGTCTATGACAGGTCGTGGGGTTTTATTGTCTCTAGTCCAGTCACACGTACTGGGGATGGCGGGCATCGGTGCGGAAAGGCCACCTCCTCCAAATCACACCACAGTTATTCCACATGGCGTCCCACGAGCTGACGTGTCGTGTCCACAGCCTCCTCCTCCACCCCAGGACCTTGTTACTTTTTCTTCCTGCTTCACAGCCTTGAAGGAGGCACAAATGTGAGAGCATATGGGGCCTAAGATCAGCATCATGTAGCCCAGGACCTCCCAATCCTATTCCAAAATTGGGATTCAGTGGATGTTAATTCGTGGGCTTCCAAACAATCAAAATGAATGTATTTATTAAATGCTGGGTTCAATGTTGTAAGAGTTGTTATCCTTTTCTGCAGGACTTCTCAGAGCCTTGATTATGCTAAGGGGCCTCGTGAGAGCTACTATGTAGCACTTCCCAGAATAAGGACCGCCAAGCCCTTGGTGGCAGGTGCAGTGGGCATCTGCTGTTTGTGCTCACCTGGCACCCCTTCCCTCCTATTCCAGTAACAAATTCTTGTTTCCATAGTGGCTTAGAAGGGCTGAAGCTGGGGGTGCCCGGGTGGTTCAGTGGGTTGAGCATCCAACTTTCGATTTCAGCTCAGGTTATAGATCCCAAGGTCGTTGGATCAAGCCCCGCATCAGGCTCTGTGCTGAGCGCGGAGCCTGCTTAAGAGTCTCTCTCCCCGCCCCCCCTCGTTCATGCGCTTAAGAGTCTCTCTCTCCCCCCCTCTCCCTCGTTCATGCTCTCTCTCTGTCAAATAAAAAAAAAATGAACGGCTGAATCTGAACCTCTTCCAGCACCCTCAGCAACAAAAGCGAACAGATGATTTAGGTCTGGCCCCCAAAGAGTTCTTCTTGGAAATTCGAGGCTAGCTCGATGTGTGTGAAGAAGTCCTTGCTTCGTCTGGGTTACTGAGCTGTGAGGATGTGGGCCTTGAGGCCAAGAAGTATGTCCTAGCAACATGATCAGGGGCTTTGGATCCCACCATGCCTGAAGCCATCCCTTCCCCAGATGGGTTTTTCCCCCAAGGAGAGGGAGCAGGGAGAGCTGTGGCTGATCCCGGAAATATCCTATGGGACAACACTGGAGCACAAGGGAAGACTTGTGACCGTCAGGATGCTTCCAGCTACAAGAACTTCCGCTCAAAGTGGCTTCACCAATAAAGAATGGGACTTTCTCATCGCAACAAAATTTCCCGTAGGATGGCCCCTGGCGTTGGTGAATTCAGAGGCTCAATGATGCATCAGGCAACTGGCTTCTTCCCAGTTTCCTCCCAAGACGGGGTCCTTTTAAAAGCTTCCCGGGCGCCTGGGGGGCCCAGGTGGTTAAGCATCTGCCCTTGGCTCAGGTCATGATCTCACAGTTTGTGGGTTCGAACCCCGCGTCGGGCTCTGTGCTGACAGCTCGGAGCCTGGGGCCTGCTTCGGATTCTGTGTCTCCCTCTCTCTCTGCCCCTCTCTCCTATTCTCTCTCTCTCTCAAAAATAAATAAACATTAAAAAAAATTTAATTATTAAAGAAAAATGAAAAGCTTCCCTTCCTTACACACGTGCATCACGCTTCCCAAGCTTTGGTTTTCTCATTTATAGAACGGAGGGAAACGCAACGGTACGAATGTTCCTCTGGGCCGTGGTGAAGGTGAGCCAACCCGGGACGGTGACCCCCGGAGGCTCCGCTAGGATGTCTCCCAAGCTGCTCCAACATATCCAAACAGAACTCCTAGTTTCCCCCACCAAAAAATCCACCCCCCCATCTGCTCCCCCCTCAGCACATATCATGAAGTTTTCAGGCACCAAAACCTCAAAGTCATCCTTGGTTTCCCCCCACCGCCCTTCCCCTCACCTTTTGTGTCCAACCCATCTGCAAAGCCTTGGAAATATCAGTCTACACCGTCTGCTCCCCATGCCTCTCCCCCTCGCCGTGGTCCAAACCATCGTCTTCCCTAGCCTGCGATTTCTGTGCACAATTTTATTGAGATGTAATTCACGTACGTTTCATCCATTCAAAGCGGGCATCTTAGCAGAGTCACAGAGGGACTTTTATAACGTATTGAGAACGTACGATCTAATTTTAGAATGCGTTCGTCACCCAAAGACAAAGCCCCGTTAGCAGCCGCTGCCCGTCCGCCACCACCGCCAACATCTCCGGGCAGCCACTCACCTGCTTTCTGTCCCTAGAGATGTGCCTGCGCTAGACATTTCATATACATGGAATCCTACAGGATGAGGTCCCTTGAATCTGGCCTCTTTCGCTCCACGTCGTCGAGTGTCCAAGCTTCATCCATGTTGTAGCACGTGCCAGCATTTTATCCCTTCTTCGCACCCGACAATACTCCACTGTCTAGGTATGCCACATCCTGTCTATCCATCTGTCAGTTGTGGACCTTTGGGGTGTTTCTGCTTTTTTGACCATTGGGAATAATGCTGCTGTGAACATTCACATCCAGGTTTTGTGGGGATGCGGGTCCTACTCTGCCCAGGTACATACCTAGGCCTGGAATTGCTAGGTCATACGGTAACTCTGTTTAACCGTTTGAGAAACTGCCAGACTGTCTTCCAAAGCAGGTGCCCCACTTTACAATACTTCCAGCAACGTCTGAGGGTTCCATCCAAGTGGGTGTGAAAGAGCATCTTCATTGTGGCTTTGATCTGCGCATCCCTGGGGATTAAGGATGCTGAGCATTTTTTCATATGCTTGTTTGCCATCCATATATCTATTTTAATCCTTGGCCCAGTTCGTAATTGGGTTCTCTGTCTTTTATTATTGGACTGTAAGAGTTCTTTATAAATTCTAGATACAAGACCTTTGTCAAATCTACGTAATTTCGAAATGTCTCCCGATCTGTAGATGATCCTTTTATTTTCTCGACATCCTTTGAAGCACAAAAGATTTTAATTTGGATGAAATCCAATTTGTCTGTTTTTTTCTTAAGTCGCTTGGACTTTGGTATCTAAGAAGGCTTTGTGAATTCAAATTCACAACAATTTATTCCTATAGTTTCTTCTAAGATTCTTATAGTTTTAGCCCTTGCATTTAAGTCTTTGATTGATTTTAACTTAAGTTTTGCATATAGTGGGAGTTAGGGGTCCAACTTCATTCTTTTCAGGTGTATCTCAAGTTGTCCCAGAACTGTTTGTTAAAAAGCCTATTCTTTCCCTCATTGAATTGTCTTGGCCTCCTTGCTGAAAATCGGTTGACTATATATTTGAGAGTTTCTTCCTGGACCCTCAGTTCTAGTCCATCTATTAGATCTATATATCTATTGTTATGCCAATGCCACACTATCTTTAAAAAAATTTGTTTAATGTTCATCCATTTTTGAGATACAGAGAGACAGAGTGCAAGGGGGGAGGGGCAGAGAGAGAGGGAGACAGAGAAGCAGGCTCCAGGCTCTGAGCTGTCGGCACAGAGCCTGATGCGGGGCTCAAACTCACAAACCATGAGATCATGACCTGAGCCGAAGATAGATACTTAATGAACTGAGCCACCCAGGTGCCCCTACACGATCTTGATTATTGTAGTTCTGCAGTAAGTTTGAAACTGAGAAGTGTGAGCCTTTCAACTTTGTACTTCTTTTTTTAAGACTTTTCGCTATTCTGGATCCTTTGAATTTCCATATGAATTTTAGGACCACCTTGCCAATTTCTGCAGTTTCTGTAAGAACACCAGCTGAGGTTTTGATAGGGACTGCATGGAGTCTGTAGCTCATTTATGCAGCATTGCCATCTTAACTATATTAAGTCTTCCATTCCATGAACATGGGATGCCTTTCCATTATTTAGAGCTTCTTTATTTTTTTTCAACAATGTTTTGTAGTTTTTAGAGTATCAGTTTCACACTTCTTTCATTAAACTTATCCCTAAGGATTTTATTCTTTTTGATGCTATTATAAATGGAATTGTCTTCTTAATTTCATTTTCATGTTATTCACCGCTAATATATAGAAATACAATTGATTTTTGCGTATTAATCATTTGGCTTGCAATGTGGCTGAACTTGTTTTTCAGTTCTAACACATTTTCAGAGGATTCATTGGGATTTTTCTTTTCTTTTTTTTTTTCTAGGATATTCTTTTTTTTTTTTTAATGTTTATTTATTTTGAGAGACAGAGAGCTTGAGCAGGGGAGGGGCAGAGAGAAAGTGGAGAATTCCAAGCAGGCTCTGTGCTGTTAGCACAGAGCCCGATGTGGGGCTCAAACTCATGAATCATGATATCATGACCTGAGCTGAAGTCAAAAGTTGGACACTTAACCGACTGAGCCACCCAGGGGCCCTAGTTAGGATTTTTCCACACAAGACCATGCCATTTGAAATACACAGATAGCTTTGTTTCTTACTTTCTAATATGAATGACTTTTATCATGTTTTCTTGCCTAAGTGCCACAGATTTAGTAGATTTTCTTGAATAAGTATTTCTGCATTTGTTGCATGTCCTTAGAACAATTTCAAGATATTTTGATAGTGCTTTTTTTTAATATAATTTTCACCACTTATGGCTATTTCACTGGGGAGAGAGTTTGCAGAACTCCTCACACTGCCATTCTAGAAGCCATTTCTTCTCCCTTGGGTTTTGCAACAGCCTCGGAACTTGGATCCCCATTTGCACGTTTATTTTCCTAGACCCATCCTTCACGTAATAGCCAGAGTGACTCAAAAAACATAGATCAGGGGCACCTGGGTGGCTCAGTCAGGTAAGCGTCCCACTTTTGACTTCAGCTCAGGTCATGATCTCACAGTCATGAGATCGAGCCCCACATCAGGCTCTGCACTGGGCGTGGGCTTCAGATTCTCTCTCTCCCTCTCCCTCTGCCCCTTCCCTGCTCACGCTCTCTTTCTCAAAAAGAAAAAAAGAAACATAAACCATATCATGTTGCTCCCTTCCTTAGCACTTTCCAAAGGCTTTCCCCCAATTTTAGAGGAACTATATAAATGGCCTAGTGACTCCAGAATATTCCAGCCACTATCTACCCCGCTGATTTCATGCACGACACATCATTTCTCTCTTCATGGGGCAGCTTTCTTCCTGATCTGGGAATATGCCAGACTGTTTGCCACTTCAGGGCTTGCATTTGTTACTCCCTCTGCCAGGAACACACTTTCCTGCACTTGTGGCCTTGCTGGTTCCTTCTTGGTACCGGATATCAGCTGAGGCATCACCTCCCCAAATAAAAGGGGACCGTCCGTTGTATTGAAGTTGCTCTCCCTTCTCCCAGAGCTGCACGTGACTTCTCTCCGCCGGCACATCCTGTGTCATTTTCCCCCAGGGACCCATTTCCAGGGTCTGTTCACTTCCTTATCATCAGGCTTCCACAAGGAGAGGGTCCCAAGCCTTGCCATGCTATTTCCCACTTATTCTCCAGTACCCACAACAGGGCTGGGCACACGGGAGGGGCTTGACAACTAGGCGAATCCAGGACTGGACTTTGTACTCCTTTTGGGTGGGATGACTACTTTCACCTGTCAGCACGGCCAGGCTGTGGCATCCAGCTGCTTAGTGGAACGCCAACGTCGCCGTGAAGGTAGTTTTTAGATGTGGTTCACACTTGGTAAGTAAACTCTGAGTAGAGCAGATTATCCTCTGTAATGAGAGTGAGCCTCGTTCAATCCGTCGAAGACCGTGCGGGCACAGACGGGGGTTTCCCCGAGGAGGAGGAACTCTGCCCCTACACTGCCTTTGGATCCAAGTCTGCAATATCAACTCCGACTTGCAGATCTCAGACTTACCAGCTCCCACAGTTCCATTCTTAAATGTCTCAGTAGATACAGACAGATAGATGATTGATAAGATGATAGATATGGAGATACATGCACGCACACACACATGCATATATACGCGTGTGTATCCTATGGGTCTATTTCTCTAGAGAAACCTAACGCGTGAAGGGTCAGTTTTTATTTATTTATTAAAAAAAAATTTTTTTTAACGTTTATTTATTTTTGAGACAGAAAGAGACAGAGCATGAACAGGGGAGGGTCAGAGAGAGAGGGAGACACAGAATCCGAAGCAGACTCCAGGCTCTGAGCGGTCAGCACAGAGCCCGACGCAGGGCTCGAACTCACGGACCGCGAGATCATGACCTGAGCCGAAGTCGGCCGCTTAACCCGCTGAGCCATCCAGGCGCCTCCCAGTCTTACTTTAGAAGTGCTAATCATATTCCTCCAAGGCAGGAACCATACTTGCCACACCATCCATTTCTCCACGTCTTCCCCAGCATCCAGGGTGACCCCGGGCAGGCAAGAGCTCCTCCACGAGCCCTCGACGGCTGCACTAATAAATCGGTGAATAGCTCTGGGTCTCCTTGCCTTTAGACCCTTCACAGCCGTGCAAGAAAGAGAACAAGAAAACCTGTCTGTGCCCCAGGTTTCCAATCTGTTTCCTTTAAAACCAATGAAGTTTATATTATATGGGAGCCTCTCAAAGAGAGCAGGCTTCATCCCATTGAAACGGGGTCTGTAAATGCAAAACATTAAAAAAAATAACGAATTGGTACTTGATATTCCTATATTTCAATATTCCTTTGATATTCCTATATGAAACTTAAACCGTTGGGGTTTTATGCATTCTTGGTCTTTCCTTTGATTCAGCACAACTCGTTGCTTTGAATATGTTTGCTTTAATCACTGGACCATGGAGCAGGAGGGACGTGCATCTTGTCTGGGGAGGGGCTGGGGGTGCAGCCATCTGGGCCCAGAAAATGGCTGCCTTCTGCAGATCATGGAATCTTCCTGCTGGAACCAGCAACCGGGGACCGCCAGGCCCACGGGGAGGGGGGGACGCCCCTGGCCTTGCTCCAAGAGGGACGCTTGAGCCTCTACCTTCCAGTTCAAAGGCGGAAGAGCAGAAAAAAGCAACTGCAGCGGGGCCCCTGGCAGGTGCCAGGACCAGGGACAGGTTCCCCGGGCCGTCCGATTGTCAGCCGATCTGGAACTACAAGGTACCAGGTTCTGTGCCGGGGAGGGAGGAGCAGGGGGTGGAAATATGGGTGAAATCTGTCCTCATTCGGTTAGGCAGCCCTGGTCCTCAAGAAAAGGCATGACTTTGATGATCACAGTAATGCTGACGGTGACAGACTTATACGAAGTATGCGTCTTCAGGCCCACTGCCTCATTTTACCACCAAAATAGCTGTCTCCATTTGCATTCACCAAAACAGACCCCGAGACCGGGACTTGGGTGCAGTTGTTTATTTGGAGATGATGCCGTGAAGAACAAGAAAGGGGCTGATGAGCACAGGGTTTTCAGTCACCTCTGCAGGCACTGGGGCTCCACTTGGCGGGGGCCCGGACCGTCCGGGAATTTATCTCAGGCCCCTTAGAACTGTCCCGTCGGAGGACACGGACGCTGGTGACCCTTGTCTCCACCGGTGGAGGGTTTCCCCGAGGGCAGTAATTGCCCCTGCGCTTCTCAGATGTAACGTCCAGCTGGGAACAAGCCCTTGAGGTGACCTGGAACCGGAGAACGCCCTCAGGCAGAGCGGAGAGAGACGCAGGCCCTTGAGAAAGGGAAACGTCCTCAGCTGGAAACGGCCCACCCCAGCAGCAAGTGACCCCAGAGATGGGCCCAGGAGGGAGGGGGCTCAGCACGGACATAATCTGCATACACTTTTTGGGTAAATGTGGGGTTTTTTTTTTTCTTTAGTTTATTTTATTTATTTTTGAGAGAGAGAGCAGGGGAGGGGCAGAGAGAGAGGGGGACAGAGGATCCAACGCAGGCTCATGCTGACAGCAGAGAGCCCGACGCGGGGCTCGGACTCACGAACCTTGAGATCAAGACCTGAGATCAAGACCTGGCTGATCTGCCCGGGTGCCTCTGGGTAAATGTTTTTATTAACGCTTCTGTCGTAGATAAAACTGAGACTCAGAGACACGGCCAGATCTTGTGCAAGTGTGTCCGGCTAGGAAATGTCCATTGAGCTCAGTAGATGTTTACTCACCATCTACGGTGTGTTTGATGTGGTCCGAATGCCGAGGAATAGATACAATTAAGACGCGGTCCGTGTCCCCAGGGACGTCCCTAAGGACGTCCTGCAGGATGTAAGCAAGCAACCCCCCAGCCCCGAGTGATAAGAGTAAGCACAGAAGCAACATGGGGAAAGGCGGTTCCTACCCCAGCCTGGGGGAGCAGGGAAAGCTCCCTGGAGAGCAGACGTCTGCTCCGGAGGTGGATTTTTGTAGTCTTGTTTATTAAAGAACAGTTAGAAAATACCTAGAAGCAAAACGAAGCCGGTACTCTGTCACGGGTGCCCTAACTCGTGTGCGGACCCTACCGAGGTGCCCGCGTCCTGCCTGCCTTGGGCCACAGTCAACCTGGGGGCCATCTGAGAGGAAGAGAGGAGGTGGCCCGGGTCACTGAGGTCCCTCCACACCTGAGTCCTGTACATTTCTTTTTTTTTTTTTTTTTTTTAATTTTTTTTTTTTTCAACGTTTATTTATTTTTGGGACAGAGAGAGACAGAGCATGAACGGGGGAGGGGCAGAGAGAGAGGGAGACACAGAATCGGAAACAGGCTCCAGGCTCCGAGCCATCAGCCCAGAGCCCGACGCGGGGCTCGAACTCACAGACCGCGAGATCGTGACCTGGCTGAAGTCGGACGCTTAACCGACTGCGCCACCCAGGCGCCCCGTCCTATACATTTCTAAGCTCAGGTACTCTCCGAGGGACCCCAAGCGGCCTGACAGCGGCAGGAGGTCCCGAAAAGGGAACAGAGAAAGACCGACTTCCCGTCCTGGCTCCTGCTTTTTAACCAGGGTGATCCAGCTTCCTCCCACCAAGCCTCACCACCCAGCTCCTACTCCACTCCAAAGTGCCTCAGGGCGCCACCACCCCAGTGCCGTCCCCTTACTGCTCCAGATGCCTCTGGGTGCGGGGGAGAGAGCCTTGCCCAAACTAATTTGCACAAAGAGGGTTGACCCTAACGGGAGTTCAAGGGTGGCTCCTGCCCTGAGCACCTGTGTGTTAGAGGAACACACCCTTCAGTCTGGACTCTGCTTCCCTCCTGTGTGGGTTCAGTGCATGTGGCTCTGGACCCTCAGTCCCCCAGTGCCCCCAGTGGGACAGCTTCCTTCTAGAAAGTTCTAGTCAAGTTGGGTCATGTACCCATCCCTGCACTGTGGCCACGGCCAGGAGGAAGCTGGCCTCTGCTTCCCTGGGCCTGGCTTGCTCCCTGGGATCCGCGGTGGGGTCAGGCCCGGCTGAACCCTGTGCACTGAGACCAGAGAGGGCCGGGTCCCCAGAAGAACCTCCGGCTGTTGATGTCAGAGGAGCACCATTGCGTGCTGAGCCGGGAACGGGGCAGGGAATGTCCATCCTCCCTCTTCCCTGGGGAGGAAAGGAGGGAGAGGCAAGCTTGTGGAGAGCTGCGTGTGTGTGTGTGTGTGTGTGTGTGAGTATGTGTGTGTGTGTGTGTGTGTGTGTGTGTGAACACACGCACACGTAAGCCATTGGAGTATGGTGGAACTGTGCACAAGAGTGCATGTGTGAGTGTGTGTGGGTGTGTGAGTGAGCACCTGGCAGCGGGGGGTGCAGCCCAGCGGTGGTGGACATACAGGATGGGGGAGGGACGGGACTGGAGGGGGGGAGGGGTCTGCCGGAGCCATGGCAGGGGGGTGGCTCAGCTGGGAGGACACGCACAAGGGGGTCCTGCTGCTGCCTTTCCCTGAGGGCTCCAGAAGGCCCAGGGATGGGAGGCAGCAAGGGGAACCGGTGTGGGGACCAGCAGGCCACCCGAATGTCCCCCATTAGACCGGCAAGATGGGCTGTGCCGCCCGAGGCAGCATCTAGGGAAGGACCCGGGCCACGGCCGGCCTAGGGACCCAAGGACAGAGATGTGGCCGCGTTCAGGGAGCACCCCAGGACGATGCCCGGGGAGGTGGAAATACCCATCCCAGAGGAGGGGCCCCGCACGGAGCTGGATCTCAGGCTCCCCCTGGCCAGTTAACGCCACCTTTTCCCTGGGTCCAAAACCCTCACTTTTTCCACCGAGGATTTCAGCCTCTGCTGGGAAGGCCAGCTCCAGCCGGAAGCCGCTCCTGAGCTGAAGACTGAGCCTTTCCTTCTCTTTAAACAGCTCTTGCGTGCCCTCGGGCTCCTCCGGTGTTTACAGGGCAGAAGAAAAATCAAACAAACATTCTAGGAAAGGAATGTGGCCCGGGGCAGGGCCGGGGTCCAGAAGCCTTTGGCCTCCCGGAGAGTTTAAGAAGGAACAAGGAGTGGGCACAGGGCTGGGGGGGGGGGGTGTGGGGGTGGGGGTGGGGGGGGGTGGAGGGGGGGGTGGGGGGGTGGCGCCCTTCTGGTGCAAGCGAGGTGTGTGCGTGTCAAGACGTGTGGCGGGAAGTGGAGGCGGTGTGGGGATGCTGGGGTGGTGGTCCCGGGACCGTCCCCCACCCACACGCACCCTGACCAGCTTCTCAGGGCCCCGGACCCGGGCCCTAAACACGACAGCGGTGCAGACGAGATAGGAGCAAGCACTGTGTCTGTTAGCCGGTGGCTCAAAACCCAAAAAGGATTTGAAACAACCTGGAAAGATACATCCGGTGTAAATAAAAATGAGGTGGGGGCGCCTGGGTGGCTCCGTCGGTTAAGCGTCTGACTTTTGATTTCAGCTCAGGTCGTGATCTCCTGGTTGGTGGGTTCGAGCCCCATGTCGGGCTCTGTACTGACAGCGCAGAGCCTGCTTGAGATTCTCTCTCTCTCTCTCTCTCTCTCTCTCTGCTCCCTTGCCCGCTCATGCTCTCTCTTTCAAAATGAATGAATGAATGAATGAATGAATAAGTAAATAAATAAGATGTGAAGAAACCAGCCAAAGAGGAACAGGGCAGGAGAAACAGGGAGAAACCCAGAGTCAGATCAGCAGTGACAGGACTGCAGGCTGGGCTCGCACCTTCTAAGGAGGCAACCTTTCTCAGAAATCATTTCGCTAAGAGCCGCGGTATATAAAACAGATGCAGACGGGCTGCTCCGGGCGGGGGAGGGAGGCAGTCAGGAGCCCGAGCTCCCCCCACCCTCTGTTCCCCCGACCCACCCACCCACACCGCTGCCCTGAGCCACCCTCCGATGCCCAGGCTCCGGGGTCCACCGTCTGGAAAGCCCTGAGCCGCTCCATTCGGGCTCCTACGCGCTCCAGCAAGCCCCGCTGGGGCCGGGCCAGTCTACTCTCTGCCAGGACTGAGGCGAGAGAAAAATGACCTCCGTGGGTCCTCGAGGGACAGGCTGCCGTGTGCCCAACAGTGTCCTCATAACATCCTGACAACATACAAGGAGCTTCTGGGGCTACTTCTCTGACCCGTGAGGTCAAACCGTGAGACACGTCACAGCGAGGATCCGAAAAGTGACAACCCCGGGGTTCAGGCCCCTGCCTGGTGCTGCCGCCTCTCTGAAGTCCTGCCCTTTGGGGAAGGGATGGGCTCGTCCCGTGTGTCCCCAAACCCCAGAACTGAGACCGGGAGGGCCAGCCTTGCAGACAGCCGTGTCCACAATCAGAACCGCCCACGGGTGAGTGGGCGCCCTTATCACGCACGGATGGAACACCACCGACAGGGAGCTGCGGGGTCAGGGGCTCCCACCCACCCTGGCCCCTCTGCACTCAGAGTTCAAAGGGTTTCTCCTCCCGGCATCCCTCTGGGTGTTCCTCCACTCCGTACATCCTGACGGGCACATAGGAGCTCGTGCGCTGGCTGAACTGGGGACCGAGTCGTGTTGGGTCAGCCACCGGCCTCTCTCTGACATCCAGACCCCGAACGGCTCCTTGAAATAAGACTGCTCGCTACCGGGGCCCAAGGGGGAAGGCATCGTTCCCTTCTGACTGCCGGCCTCGCGGTGGACATTCTCGCTTTTTATGTGCTTCCTTCGGGGCACACGTCATCGATGGGAATTCTTCTCATTTAGTGGTTTGCACTGTCAAAGGGTAAAAGCTGATGCAGAGCAAATGTCTCTGAGTTCACCAGTAATATCCCCCGGGAGACCACGCTGAGGAAGTTATATGCTACCAAATAATAAAACATCTCCCTGTACGTTCAGAAGCTCTGGGCAGCAAAGACGGACCACCAGGGACTCCGAAAACCTTCAGACAGGATCTGTCTGGCTCGTCCAGCCTAACTCACAGTGACTTAATACATCACCGGGAAGGGGTGGAGGGACCAGGAAGCCAAGCACAGCCAGATTTCCTCGATATAAAATACCATCGACTGGAAGATTTAACAACAGTTCTGGAGGGAACGAAACCCCCACGATGCTGAGCGAACACGCAGATGCAAGGTATATCCTAACTTCAAAAACCCTGAAAAGTAGGAAGAAAGACAAAGAACATCCATTTCAGATGAAGGAAATACGGTAGATCACTGCCCCCGTGGGCCTGCAGAGGCTTGGTTTCCAACCCGTTTCCCTGGGGCCATGTTCTTGAAAGCTCCACTGGCCAGCGTGTAGAATCAATCACGCCCTCTCGAAATGAACGAACACTCCGGGCCCTACACATCAGAGGGCCCCAGAGAGTCCAACCTGTCCCCTGCGCTCCCTGCACGGCCACCTCCGGGCCCCCCAGCCACCTTACGCTGTCCACGTGTCCCTGGACAAGAAGATCCTAGAGGAAATTCAAGGAAAGGGGAGATATTCACAAGCCTTTATGGGGCACCTGCCCCATGGCAGGCACTCGCGAGGTGCGGGCGTGAGCAGGCGAAACAAAACCCAGCTCGGGTCCTCGATGAGATGATCACGGTTTATGCGGCGCCTGCTGCTTCGGCCACTGCTGGGTGCCAGGCATGTGCCACCCCATCCGGGGGCCCCGTTGGATAAGGAGGAAGTCAAGACTGGGTAAAGCCAAGTCACGGTAGAGCCAGAATCTGACCTCAGCCACTCTGCCCAGAGCCCATCGGCGCCCTTTCTGCCACCTCACTGACCCTTCCCCCATCACCGGAAGCCCAGGGCAGCATCAGCAGGCCTCACACAGCCATGGGCCTCGGCGCACTTTCACCCCCTCCGCACACAGATCACATGCGGCCCACCTCCTGACCGTCGAGCGCTTCACCTGTCCGCTTCCCTTACTTTCCACTGCCAAAGGCCTAGTTAGACCAGGCCACCACGGTCATGGTCGTAGGAGGCCACCGTGGCCTCTCAACGAGTCTCCCAGCTTCTGTCCTCACCCACGATGGTCCAATAGCCACACCACAGCGGGTGCCATCTTTGTAAAACACAAGCCATACGTCGCCTCTCCCCCTTAAAATGCTCTTGAAGTCTTCCCCTCGCCCTGGAGACAAAATCCTCCACCTACGAGGATCTGCATGATCCAGCCCCACCTCGCCCCGGACCCCGGATCGTGCTCTGGCGCATCGTCTGCCTTCCCTCCGTTTTTCCAACACGTGTGCCTCTTCCCAGCCTCGGAGCCCTCGCACATGCAGTTCCCAGGCCTGGCATGCTGTTCCCCTCCGCGAACGTGCCTCTTCATCTTGTTTAGGCAAGACCGCTCTTTTCCTTAAAGCCCCGAGCACAAGTCCTAACTGTGTATTATCCCATTTACTTATTAAATGTTGGTCTCCTCTCCTGAGCCACAAGCTCCCGGACATCCAGAACCGGAGCTCTTTTGTTCACATGCAGTTCACATGGCACACAGTTGGTGCCAAAAAACGTGCCGAGCGAGCGCGTGGAAGACCGTGGAAGACAGAACTGCCGATCACGATGGCGTGCGCTCCGTTGACCGGGATGAGATCGTCGTCGCTTGTCCCCGTGTCCCAGGTGGCCACCACCAGCAGGGCGGACCTGACCATTTGGCTGGAATTTGAGTGAAACAAACTGGTACATCGCACCCTGGACTAATCCTCGGTAATAAGAAAGGAACCAACTGGGACGGATCTCAAGGGCGTGATGCCTGTCTCAGAAGGTTCCATAACATACGGATCCATTTACGTAACATTCTCCATCTGAGCAAACGATGGAGCTTCAGAAAAGAATGGAAACCAAAAACAGAGACGAGAGGTCCCAGGCGTGAGGCACCGGGGGGTGAGGGGGGGAAGCGACCGTCAAGGGGAAGGAGGAGGGAGTTCCTAGAGGGGAACATTCCGGATCGTGATCACGGTGGCAGTCGCACGAACCTGCACACGGGATAAAGTGTCGTAGGACTCTACACAGAGCCACACAAAGAATGAAACCTGAGCGTGTGTGAACGCTGGTGAGATCTAAGCAAAGCCTAAAGTCCGATTCGCTGCATTGGGCCACACGATGTCCTGATCTTGACAATGTGCTGGAGTCACATATGTCGTCGCCGAGGCAGAAAGCTCACACAGGACCTCTTGGTTCTGTTCTTGCAACTTCTTGTGAGTCTATAATTGTTTCAAAATAAAGAGTAAAAAAAAAAAAAAAAAAAAAAAAGATGAAATCCATGTGCCGCCCCAGGCGCAGACTCTCCATACCCATCACTGTCCCTCCATCCTCGGGACACCAGGTGCCTTGTGAACCCATGCGCAACAATCTGGGGGCGAGGAATCTGTAACCGCACCATTCTGTCCCAAAGAGGACAATTCTGTCTGTCAGTCGGGCCCCAGGCCGCAGGCCGAGGAGCCGCTGGTTTCTGTTAAGGGTGGAAGCCTTGCCGGCCTGGGACCAGGAGACGGACGTGCCAGGAGGCCCGCGTGGCTCTGCGGCTCGGGGACGGGAGGACAGGCCTGCTTTGAGTGCGGTCCAGCTTCTGGCGGGAGAGAGCCAAAGAAGGAAAGAAATTCCCGTCTTGGGGCCACACAGGGGGCAGGAACTCCGTCTACACCCAAACAAGCCCTGAGCACGGACTGTCTACACAGGCAAAGGACCGGCAGAGCCCCAGGGTCTCCGGGGTGACCCAGGTAACTGAGTGGGCCTGGGCTGGGACAACAAGGGCCAGATGAGGAGTCACTAGGGTTCTAGTTGTGGCTCTGCCTTGACTCATCAGGTGAGACCCTTCCCCTCCCTGGGCCTCAAGGAGGGGCAGGGAGAGCTGCTGCTTTGATCACTTGTGGTTCCCACCCAGGGCCTCTACACCCCAAAAGAGGCCTTTAGGGAGAAATGGGCCCACGTCTATCTTTCGTCAAAGTTTCCTGACTTATGAGGTCATCATCGGAACTATACCTTTGTCTACACCAGGGTTTTTCACCCACTGTTCTATGCACACTTGGAGCCGGAGAATTCTTTGTTGTGGGGGCCGGAGTGAGCTTGTAGGCCAGGTAGCAGCACCCCTGGCCTCTACCCCACTACAAGCCAGCAGCAAAGCCCCCCACCAACCCCATGCACGCAGTGTAACCACCCCAAATGCCTCCGGACATCGCCTAATGCCCCCTGGCGGGGGTGGGGGGTAAGATCGCCCCCCATGGAAAACCACTGCCCTAGACTCCCAACACTCAAATCAAGGAGGAGGAGCAGAGAGTCCGGACCCTCACCTGACAGAGGGGGTCCTGGCACACCTTCTCCATCAGACTGTTTCCCGCCTCTGAGCTCTGGAGCGTGGTCCTTCCCTCCAGGACTGCGCTCCTCATTCAAAAGTTCTCTTTGGATTGAGCCGCGGGATCTATTGCTGTTTGGAACCACCCAGAACCCGGCTGGGCTTTCCCCTGTGGCATTTGAAAAGAACCATAATTTCCCTTCTCTCCTCCAGGGTCGCACCCTCGGAGGCCAGGTACCTGCACATGGGAGGACAGAAAGGGAGGGGGGGTGACCCCCATCGGGCTCTGAGAAGGGGTGCCCCCTTCCCTGTCCACAGCGGCCCCGGCCCCTGGCTCTTCTCCCTCTTTCTGAGCACTCACCGTCACCTGGCCCCGGAGCAGACACGACACGCGTGTGATGGTCGGGCTTCCCTTCAATGTCGGCTCTGTTCACGGCTGTCTGCCCGGGGACTCGACAGGGTCACACCAGACGGATGCACAACGGCTGATGGAAGACAGCCCCGCTGATAACGGAGGACGCTGCCCAAGGCTTCAAGACCCCAGTGAGCCGGAGCTGGCGAGGGCTGGGCAAGGAGATCAAACGTGTAGAAACCTCGAAGCTCAGGGCTTGGGACACGAGGGCAGGAGAAACGAGTAAATGCTCGAGTTGGCGGCAGACCTATCAGAGGCGACACGAGCCACCCTACGTGGGCGTGGTAATATATTTGTCAACTGCTATGCTAATAGAAATGAATATACTCATCAATATGTAAACACGACTTTGAGAAATATTTGATTTATTCCAACGTGCACGTGTGTATACAAACCACAGGGTATCACTTATCGTGGAAGCTGCTCGACCATCCATTCTAACAATTCCCCAGCAGGTGGTTGGCTTTTAGCACCTGCTGGGCCGGCCTTTGACGGGGGGGGGGGGGGGGGGGGGGCCGTTACTAACTAAATGGCGTCCTTGTCTGAGCCGTGACTTGATAGGGGAACCCCCTGTCTTAGTCTGCTCAGGCTGCTAGGACGGGACGTCGCAGACGGGGGGCTCAAACAACAGATGTTAATTTCTCACAGTGCTGGAGGCTGGAAGTCCGAGATCAAGGTGACAGCAGATGTGGTTCCCGGTGAAATCTCTTCCTGGCTTGTAAGTGGGCACTTTCTCACTGTGTGCTCACGTGACCTCTTTGCATGTGAGTGGAGAGAGCCATACCCTCTCTCCCTCTTCTTGTGAGGGCACTAATCCCATCCTGGGATCCCCCCCGATGACCTCATCTAAACCCGTGACCCCTCAGATGAAGGCCCCCTCTCCTAACACATCATGTTGGGAGTTAGGGCTTCAACTTCTGGATTTGCGGGGGAGACACGAACACTGAGTCCATTACACCCCCTAAAGGTCTCCAGCAGCCTGCCCGTCGAGAGTCCTTAGGACGCTGGTGCCCAGCCCTGTGCCGCCCCCAGCAGGCGGATGTGACCTGGCTACACAGCCAACTGGACACCTGACCCCGTCTGACCTCGCCACGTCCCTGACCTCGTCCCCAGCGCTGTCATATAGATTCCGTGGAAAACTCCTTTGGGTTTTGACTCAGTTTCATGTCTCAGTTAAAACTTCCTTGGCCACCCTTCCTAAAACTCCCGGCTACCCATATGCCTCCTCTGCCCTGTTTTCTCCTGGCACTTATCCCTAGCTGGCAGTCCACACATCGTCAGTCAGTAAGGAGCCAAGGCCGGGACTCCCCTCTGGGGAGCTTAACTGGGCTCCATAAGGTGGCCTGTGGCCCCCGTGAGGAGACTGCTCACCGGGAACCCTCAGCTCCACCGTCACAAAAATATAGGATGAAAAAAAATTTTTTTTAATTTATTTTAAGTCTGTTTATTTATTTTTGAGAGAGAGACACAGAGAGTGAGCGGGGGAGGGGCAGAGAGAGGAGGGGGACAGAGAATCCCAAGCAGGCTCCACGCTGTGAGCACGGAGCCCGATGTGGGCCTCGAACCCACACGCCGTGAGATCGTGACCTGAGCCGAAACCAAGAGTCAGACGCTTAACCGTTTGGGCCGCCCGGGTGCCCCCAAAATATCACAGGATTTTTTCAAGGAAAGGGGTGGGGGCGGAGGAAAGGGACTTTCTTGAGTGCCCAGCGCCTTCTGTCCATTGTCTCATTTGTCCCCCACGAGGACCTGTGAGGCAGGTGCTCTCAGTCCCGTGTTCCAGAGGGTTTAAGTCTAGGTCATGGAATCTTTAAGCGCAGAGTCGGGACCGGCCCCAGGTCTGTCCTGCTCCAAAGCTCGTGTCCCCTCTCTGCATAGCCTCCGGTTCTAGGGAGCAATTAAGACACAGACACCAAGCCCCCTGGGGGTGTGAACTTGATCCTCACCTGCGTCCAGCCCAGCGATCCCAACGGCCTGAATGTTGGAGCCTTCGGAGGGAGGCCGGCGGCAAGGACCCGACCCTCTGGAGCCGCGGCCCTTGTTCCACCGAAAGGAACCGAGGACACATGCCCGGCCCGGCGTTCCTGCCCGTCAGAGCTGTCTGCTCCCATCAGGACAGGGCCTCTGACGTACAAAACCCAGGCCCTGCCTCGGGCTGGTCTCAGGTTTCCACGGCACAGTAAAGCGGTGTGTTTTTATTTCTCCATCTGTAAACATCTCTCCCTCTAACACGGTAACTGCTGTTTATACAGAGCTATAAAAACAGAGGTCAGAGCACAATAAGATTATAGTCTTACTTCAATACATCCAATCCATAATAAAATAAAATCTTACAAACGATCCAGAGGACCCGTTTAGGGGTTCTCGAAGAATTAATGTCTGTCGTATGTAAGGATTCTATTTGGGCATAATATTTTCCACAGCTGTCAGGGTCGATTTAAAAGGCAATATCCTTTCACTGCATTTGATTTAAACTCTGTTTATACCACGTGGGGGATTGTTAATTCTGCAACATCTGACTCAGGGGTGTTTGATTACGCCGAGGCCACCGCCAAGGGGATGACACATGATGTCGTGGGAGCCCGGGGAGCAGGGAGAGAACCCAGTGGCGGGAAACGAGGTGCTCTGCTCCCCAGGCAGGGCTGGTGGCGGGAGCTTCGGTCTGAGATGGCTTGCTCGTGGCCACGCAGCGAGAACGCGCAGAGGTGGACTGTATCGGGCGACCTGGCCCCTATCCGCCACCCCTGTTGCCCTACTCCGCTCCTTCCTGCTCTAGAACCCACCTCACCCCTCACAGCTCGCCGGCTTGAACCCCTGCCTGGGCCACGCTGGGTGCCCGGAAGTTTCCACGGGAGTTAATTTCCGATTGCCCAGTTCTACCGATGTCTGCTCCTGAGGAAGTGTATTTGGCCAAGGTTGTCCGTTGAAACAGAACAATAAAGAGATTCGTTAGAAGGGTTGGGCTCACGCGGTTACGGAGACGGGCAAGTCCAGGCTCTGTAGGGCGAGCGGGCTGGCAGGCCGGAGACCAGGGAGGAGGCGATGTTTCCGTTCAAGTCCGTCGGCTGGTGGAATTTCCTCTCGCTCAGGGGAGGTCACTCTTCTGTTCTCTCCAGGCCGTCTACTTCTTGGAAGAGGCCCATCCACTTAATGGAGGGTAATTTGCTTTACTCAAAGTCTACCGATGTAAATGTTCATCTCATGCCAAAGACGGTGGTCACAGAAACACCCAGAATAACGTTTGACCGCGTGGCTGGACATCGTAGCCCAGCCAGGCTGAGACGTAAATTAACCACCAACAGAAGTCAGGACGTCCACACACCATGCCGCTCCTTGGAGCCTCAGACAGCACAGCGGCTCGAGCCCAGGGGCTGCCGTCAGCTCCGCCTTTCGCCAGCTGGGGACCTTGGACGAGTCACTTCCTGTGTCTTGGGTCACACCCTCTGCTGACCAGGGGAGTCAGAGTCCTGCCCCTTGCGGCTGGGGCGAGGGCCGAATGGGCCGGTGTCTGTACGAGCTCAGCAGCGCGGCCGGCCCGCGGGGAGGTCTGGGAAACGCTGTTCTGGGGCGGTGGCGATGGCACGGCCCCACTGGCCGGCCCCCCCCCTCCCCGCACCCCTGCCCTCTGCAGCTGTCACTCGCCTGCCCCCTCTTCGGAAGCAGTCCTATGCTCTCCACACGTTTCCATCTGCTCTGACCACTGGCTTCTGACTCAGCCAGGCCCTCTGGACCCTCCTTAGCCTCCATCCCTGGAGCCCACAGGGCTGATCTCTGTCCCCCCCCCCCCCATATGTGTGCACATAGACACAGGTGCACACTCGCACGTGTCCAACACACGCACACACACCCCTCACGTATACACACATGCACACTCCAGGATTGGGCAGCTGTGCTGGTTTGGCAAAAGCAAGTGGTTTATAAAATCCCCTTTGTCTCCGCGTTCAGACAGGGTTTACAGAGACGCCCTCCATGTCCGGCACTGTGCCTCCCTCTGGCCGCACGGAGACAACAGCGAAAGCGTGTGCTGTGTTCTTCCGGCCGCCGTGACCTCATGTGCCCGCTGAGGGGCGGGTGGACGCCTGACACGGAAACGAGGCTGACAGCCGAGCACTTTCCTTCATCCCACAGTTACTGGCCCCCCACCGGTGTGCCGGGGGCTCGACCAGACCGCTCCGGAAGCTTCCATCTGAGGCTGTCCTTGTCCCAGCTGTGACAGACCCCACGGACTGTCGTCCCCTGTTCCCCCGGTCGCGGGGGGCTCCAGCCCCGGGCGAGGCTTGTGAGCCCTAGAATACTCGTCCACAGAGCCAGAGGCAGGGCAGCGGGACCCGAGCTCCACGCCATCCGTCACCAAGCACCCATGAGCGACAAATCCGTGCCAGGCCCAGGGACACTCCAAGGGATCGCTGCGGCCCAGTCCTCGAGGAGGAGGTCGATAAACCCACATGGTGGATCTCATCCCGCCAGGGTCAGCGGCCGCAACGGCGCCGATGGCCAGAGTCACAAGAGCCCTCGTCCCTCCCACCGCCCCGGGGTGCCCCCGCCAGCCCGGGAGCGACGGCTGCCTCTGAGTGCGCCCAGCCCGGCCCTTTCCCTTCCTGCACCCGGCGCCTCACGCTTCCCCACCCGAGCACCAGGCCACGGGGTTGGCGGGTGTCTGGAGCTATTTCAGGAAAAAGATGGCCCTGTGAGTTCCTGGGAGCTGGGGCTGAGGCATGGCTGGAGGCAGGCCTCGCTCGGCTGCAGGCGGCCTCCGTGGGCCTGGGGGGGGGAAGGAGGGAGGAATCACCTGAATCGTTTAGATTGTTTTTCACTCCCGTTTTTCCCACCGGCTGATAGTTGAAAATGATGGTCCTGGGATTCCACGGTGCGTCCTCAGATCACGGCTCACAGGGATATGTTCTGTGACAGGGGCTGTGGCTCTGTGAGGGTCTGTGACACGTTCTGGCGTGTCTTTGTGTATAAATGTGTGCGTCAAGGACTTCAGCTGCGCAGCCAAGCTGTGTGGGTGACATCTGTGTACAAGGTCCAGCCTCAAGGAGGCGGGTAACAAGGACAGCCATGCAGGTCGGGAGGCCGGGGGGCCTGGAAGCAGGGGGGTTGGGAGGCCAGGGGGCCTCAGCCCAGCCTCGTGGCCCACGGTGTCGGGGCAGCCGTGTCACTCACCTGCTCTGTGCTGGCACAGGACCAGATTCCAAGCCTCTCTGGCTCTGATGGTCCTACGTGCGTGGAATGTTCTCAGCTTTCTCTAGATTGGCAACAAGCTGTAGTTGTGCGACTGTCCATAGATAACTTCACCCTAGAAAACTGCGGGAAACCAGAGCGATAAAGAAGGTTGAGGGAGAGCCGAGGGGGTGCTCCGGACCTGAACGAGGTGCACCGCAGTGGGGCAAAAACCCAGACTCTGAAGTCAGACACACCCGGATCCCTGGCTCTGCCCCTTGCAGGCTGTGTGACCTTAGAGAAGTCACTCAACCTCTCTGGACTTCATCTCCTTCATCTGCAAAAAAGAACTGGCCACAACGGCAATGACAATCACACGGGCCACACGGGGAGGGGCGAGGGCGAAAACATCACCGCGAACTTACTGGCAAACCGCCCCATGGTACGTGCTTCCTGAATGTTTGTTGCTATGATTACTGGAATGCGCACCCGAGGTGCACATCGGCGGCCCCTTCCCTGGTGGCCGCTGGTCGCAGGGCTGAGCAGCACACGGCAGCGCTTTGCCTGTGAAAACATTTTGGTGCAATTTTCCGACCCGCAAAAATATTTTTACAATGAAAACGCACGTCTGGTGTGGAGCTGCTCAGTCTCACTGGCTTATTTAGCTTTTCAGGAAAATAAACAAAAGCGAATTTGCGGACACCGGGGGATGGCCTCCAATCAAACAATCGTGCCCTCCCCCCTACCCTCAGCGTGCCCCCCGCCGCCACCGCCCACCGCCCTGCCCAGCAGACAGACCCGGTCAGCCAGTTTGTCACTTGTCTGGGAGGCCGATGAGCCCAGGGCCTTGCAGTCTCGAGGTGCAGCCGGGTCCCCTGGGCGCCTGCCCGGTCCTCGTCGCTCAGAGGAGGTGACAGCCCACAGCAGGAAGGGGACCCGCCCAAGATCTCGCCGCAAGATGGTGTTTGCTCACTTTTCAGCTTGTTTAGATATCTGATATGACGTACTGAACACACAGCGATTCCTTAAGGAAGCCAGTCCGTCCCCGTTTTTTTCACAGGAGGAAGATGAGGTTTGCAGAGGTTGCTTGACATGCCCAAGATCATCAGGCACCAGGGCTCAAGATTCCTGAACTCCCAGACGTCTCCGGCCACGGCTAGATGCACCTGCAGCCGGCTCACCCCGGGGGCCTCAGGAAGCCACCCTGGCTGGTTCCTAGCCACCAGAGACGTGCAGCGAGGTCCGCTCAGGCTAGAGGCACCGGCAGAAACCAGTGTCCTCACGTTTTCCCAAAGGCCACTCTCCTGTACCCGCAGCGTTTGAAAGCTTCTCGCAGGCACAGCGGGCCCCTGGCCTCCGGCAAGCGCACCCGGAGCTGCACCTGCAATCACCACTGGGACGACTGTGGAGAAGGAAAGGCAGGGACACGTGGGCGCAGATGTCGGGGGGGGGGGGGTGGGCGGCCTTATCTGGGGGGCAAGGAGGCCTCCTGGACGAGGCACCATCGCCGGGGTGAGGTAGCCAATGAGCAGGAAAAAGCATCCCCACAAGGGGAGGGGCGGGGAGGGGCGGGGAGGGGCACAAACCGGGCGTTGATGAGCCAGAGGTGGCAAGAGCAGCAGGTGGGGGCAGAGCCACACGAGATGGGGCAGGGCTGACTCAGGCCACGCCTCCAGGCCGCGGAAGGGATTCGGGGCCTTCTGTGGACACGGGGCCAGTGGCGTGAGGGCTCTGAGGGTTAAGCAGGAGCCTGACTTGATGGGAATTAAGCGTATTCACCGTCATTCTGGCCGCCAGGTGAAGAGCGGCTTAGAAAAGGCAGGTCTGGGGGGCCGCCTGGGTGGTTCAGTGGGTCAAGTGACCGACTTCTGCTCTGGTCATGATCTCACGGGTCATGAGTTCGAGCCCTGCGCTGACAGCTCAGAGCCTGGAGCCCGCTTCAGATCCTGTGTCTCCCACTCTCTCTGTTCCTCCCCCGGCTCACTCTCTCTCTCTCTCTCAAAAATAAAGGTTAAAATTCTTTTTTTAAAAAAGAAACAAAAGGGCAGGCCCGGAAAGCTTCAGGGCCCCTAAGTGTTGTCCGGGAAGAAGCAGAAGAGACCGGCCATGGGGACGGAGTGACACCAGGCCTCCTGCCTTCCTGGGCTTGGTGACCAGGCAAGGGCAGAGGGTCACGAGAGGGAAGGATTCCACGTCTCGCCGGGTTTCTGCCTGGAGCACCTGGCTGGAAGCAGAGGAAGAAGACAAGTCTGGGGGCCCCTAACGTCTGGAATGTCCTCTTTTCTTCTCGGCACAAGACGGGCACCCGCAGGCCCCAGCAGGCCCCAGGTCTTAAGCGCTGCCCAGCTCCTGTGGAAAGCCCAGCTGAGCCCAGAGGCACGGGAAAAACAAGTTCAGCCACATTCCCTTCCACAGCCCGGCACCTGGCCTCTGTGATGCAACCTGCCCCAGGCACCTTGGTCAAATGCAGGTTCTCAGTACGCAGGTCTGGGGAGGGTCCCAGGATCTGCAGTCTCACGGGGCCGCTGCTGTTGGTCCCCATACAACCAAGTAGCAAGGGGTTACGGAGACCCTGCCTGGACTTCCAGTCGGAGACTCGATGGCCCCGCGCCTGGGGGAGGGCCTCTGGCTCGTCCCACCCCCAAAGGCAGGATATCTGCCCCTCTCCCTTGCCATCTTCGGCCCTCCCGAGGAATCCTGTTGTCGCTTACGTGCTCTCGGCCCACGGGTGGTATCTGCTATTTTCCTGCTCACCTGCTCCAGGACCCAGGCGTTTTGAGCACGGAGGCCGCCGATGCCTGCCTGGGCACCGCAAGGACACAGCCAGGCCCTGCTGCAGGGAAGCCGGGCTGGAGGGGCGCAAGGAGCCGCCAGGCAGCACTTGTATATGTGGGTCTGGAGCCCAGAGCGCCGTGGGTGGGAGCGGGCAGTGGATGGGTCCCGGCAGAGGCCCTGGAGAAGGGGGGGCTCGTTAGCTTCCTGGGGAGGCAGCTTCACGCAACAGGAACGTATTCTGTCACAGTGCCGAGGGCCAGAAGTCCACGGTCAGGGAATCGGCGGGGCCGTGCTCTGATGGTTCCGGAAGGAACCCTTCCTTACCTCTTCCAGCTACCAGTGGCTCCTGGGATCATGGCTTGTGACGGCACGACCCCAACTCTGTCTCCATGGCCACAGGGGCTTCTCCTCTCTGTGTGTGTCTGTGTCTTCATAGGGCCTTCTTTTTATATATATATATATATTTTTTGTATGTATATTTTAATTATTTTAATTATATATTTTATATATTAAAATATATTTTAATATATTATGTATATATTTATTAATATATATTTATATAGTGGTTTATATAGTATAAATTATATAGTAATTTATATAGTAATAAATAAATATATATTTATATAGTAAATATATATTAATATACATTTATTTATATTATTTATATGTATTTTTATTTTAATTATATATATATATTTTTAATTATTTAATCTTTATTTATTTTTGAAAGAGAGAGTGCGAGCAGGGGAGAAACAGACAGAGAGGGAGACACAGAATCCAAAGCAGGCTCCAGGCCCTGAGCTGTCAGTGCCGAGCCCGATGCGGGCTCGAGCTCTCGAACCACGAGATCATGACCTGAGCCGAAGTCGGACGCTTAACCGACTGAGCCACCCAGGCGGCCCTCTTCATAGGGCCTTCTCATGGGGACACCAGTCATTACAGATCAGGTCCCATCCTGATGACCACACGTTAACGTGACTACATCTGCAAAGACCCTATCTTCACGTAAGGTCACATTCCCAGGTATCGGGTTTAGGGCTTCAGCATCTTTTGAGGGGACACAATTCGGTGCACAGCAGTGGGGGGCGGGGAGACCCGAGGGAGCCAGGAGCCTCCCAGTGCTGTCGGCGAGGCGGTCCCACCAGCCGGCACACCCCCCACCAGCCCCTAACAGAGGAGTGACTAGCCGTGTGCCCTCTCCGCGGCCCCTCAGGGCCGCCCGGCAGTGAGGTCCTTGCCTGTAAACTGTGCTCCATTGGCTGTAAACTGTTTGTAAGGTTTTAAATAAACACCCACAGTCCTTCTGAAGTCTGGTGGCTTTTACCACTCAGCCTGGGCTTTGGCAGTTGTCAGCAAAACTCCACGGCCCGGACTCTGGAAACTAACCAATGGGCAGAGCCACCCACAGAGGCCAGCGAGGAGGCTGCCGCCGCCCTGCGGGGACTCAACAGCCCAGGAGGCCGGGGAGGGGTGGGCTCTTCTCTGGCTCAGACGCCGTCTGGAGGGTAGGAACTTGGCACGCTATTTCCCCCGTCGGCCTCGGTTTCCCCGGTTGTACAGGGAGGTCCGGACTCAGCCTCAAACAGGGACACTTCAGCGGAAGGTCTTTACCCGCCGAGGCCGGCTGGGCCCGGGGAACAGGCCCCTTCCTTTACCATAATGGAAGCCGGGGGGACCTCGGCTCCCCTACGGGAGAGGCAGATGGCCCATTTACCCCCGTAGCTTCTCGCCCGTATCACTCCGCAGCCCGGGCCACTAGCTGGTAGCCAGCGGGCAAAATCCAGCCCCCACATGGGGCTAACTGGGCGACCAGAGGGTGGATTTTAAACGTTTTTAAGTAGTGACCCATATTTTAAGGTGGGGAAATGTCCTGTAGAGATCTGGATCTGGAGCTTTCCTTGAAAACCCCCACCGGGCGGCACGGACCCAACACTGCCTTCTGGAAGGGAGCCCACAGCGTTCACTCAGCAAGCTGGGAGGACGGCAAGGTAGCTCTGGCGCCCAGTAGAGTTAGCCAGTGGGAAAATGAGAGAGCAATTCAGGAGGCAAAAAAAGCGTTTCGAAAAGAGCGGTGAGTGAGACATGAGGAACGGCCCGGGGTTTGCTGGGCTCACGGGGCCCCTCAGCAGCGGCCCGGCCGGCCCAGACCTCCTGGCTTCCAGTCAACCAGAGCTTTCCCCAGCGTCGAACTTCCGGACGGTTCCACCAAAGGGCACCCACACGACCGTGTGCCTAGAGGTGGGAGCGCGGGCTCCAGACGCTTCCAGAGCTGGAGTCTCCGCGCTGTGCTCGTGAGCCGTGAGGCCGGGGCGAGCCGGGTAACCCCCCTGCGGCTCAGCACCCTCATCTGGAAATGTGCCTCCTGCGAAGGAAACGGAAGATTCGGGGAGGATGATGCGTGGAAAACGATTAACCTACTAATCGGAATCTATTTCTGTTGTCGTTATGGTTGCTTCTCCTGCTGCTGCTGTGGTGGGGGTCTCGTGGCTTAGTTTCTTTCCCCCAGAAACAGACTCTGAGGCCAGGCGGGGGCGCAGGGGCAGGGGTTTGTCTGGGGGAGAGGAAGGATCCCAGGACACGGCGGCAGGGAGCGGGAAAACGAGAGGAGGAAGGGAAGGTGGCCGGAAAGGTCTAGGTGGGCAAGCCTGTGACTGTGGTGGCCAACTGCCCCCCAGGTGCTGCTGGGGACTCTGGAGCTAATGTAGCCCATACGCCTCAGAGCTTATACACCTCAGGGCTTACACACCTCAGGGTTTACACACCTCAGAGCTTACACACCTCAGGGTTTACACACCTCAGGGTTTACACACCTCAGGGTTTACACACCTCAGGGTTTATATACCTCAGAGCTTACACACCTCAGGGTTTACACACCTCAGAGCTTACACACCTCAGGGTTTACACACCTCAGGGTTTACACACCTCAGGGTTTACACACCTCAGGGTTTATATACCTCAGAGCTTACACACCTCAGGGTTTACACACCTCAGAGCTTACACACCTCAGGGTTTACACACCTCAGGGTTTATATACCTCAGAGCTTACACACCTCAGGGTTTACACACCTCAGAGCTTACACACCTCAGGGTTTACACACCTCAGGGTTTATATACCTCAGAGCTTACACACCTCAGGGTTTACACACTTCAGAGCATATACACCTCAGGGTTTACACACTTCAGAGCTTACACACCTCAGGGTTTATACACCTCAGAGCTTACACACCTCAGGGTTTACACACTTCAGAGCATACACATCTCAGAGCTTACACACCTCAGGGTTTACACACTTCAGAGCATACACATCCCAGAGCTTACACACCCCAGGTTTACACACTTCAGAGCGTACACATCTCAGAGCTTACACACCTCAGGTTTACACACTTCAGAGCGTACACATCTCAGAGCTTACACACCTCAGGGTTTACACATCTCAGAGCTTACATACCTCAGGGTTTACACACCTCAGAGCTTACTCATATCAGGGTTTACACACTTCAGAGCTTACACATCTCAGAGCTTACACATCTCAGGGTTTACACACTTTAGAGCTTACACACCTCAGGGTTTATACACCTGAGAGCTTACACACCTCAGCGTTTACACACCTCAGGGTTTACACACTTCAGACCTTACACATCTCAGAGCTTACACACCTCAGGGTTTATACACCTGAGAGCTTACACACCTCAGGGTTTATACACCTCAGAACCTACACCCCTCAGGGTTTACACCCCTCAGAGCTTACACAGCTCATTGTTACACACTTCAGAGCTTATACACCTCAGAGCTTACACACCTCAGGGTTTACACACCTTAGAGCTTACACATCTCAGAGCCCACACCTCTGAGAAAACCCACCTCAGAGCTTACACACTTCAGATCCCATGAATTCTCAAGCTCACACACCTCCGAGCTATCCATCCACCCTACTTCCTACCCCTGTGAACACAGGAGCTGCAGCCTTGATACACCAACACCACCTTTAGCCACTCAATGACTGAGGGCTGCCACCAGGGTTGTTCGTCTCCCAGCCCTCTGGCCTGCATGGGGGAGGAGAAGTGAGCTTCCACAGCATTGGGGAGACAAGTGGTAAGACCTGAAGTTCTCTAGGTGAGGAGATGTGGGCAGGCCACCATCGTGTCCGCCAGAGCTCATGTTTCTCTTTTCCATGGATGCAAAATCTGCATTCGATTCCACGATATGTTCATGGTTGTTTTAATATAAAAACATATTGGTGGGGTGCCCGGGTGGTGGCTCAGTCGGTTAAGCGTCCGACTTCGGCTCAGGTCATGATCTCGCCATTCGTGGGTTCGAGCCCCACGTCGGGCTCTGTGCTGACAGCTCGGAGCCTGGAGCCTGCTTTGGATTCTGTGTCTCCCACTCTCTGCCCCTCCCCTGCTCGTGCTCTGTCTCTGTCCCTGTCTCTCTCTCAAAATAAACAAATATTAAAAAAAGATAGATAGATGGATAGACACTGGGCCTCAAGAATTGAGTAAAAGCGAAATTATAAGAAAGTGCCTCATACTTACCCTGCAATTCTTTGTACTCCCTAGCACACTGCTACACACACACATACACACACACACACACACACGTCCATGACCTTGTTTGTGAAACTGAACCCGCCTTACTTCCTTCAAACCTCACAACGATCTTGTGCATTAAGCACGTGTTATCTATCCCCCTTTCACAGATGGGTATATTAAGGCCTAAGGTGCTGAGTGGCCTGTTTAGACCTAGGGTGGTAAGCAGGTGAAAAACACTGGAAGACGGCCCTTCAGCAGCGAGACCCCGGGAGCTATGGAGGCTATGGAGGGGCTCCCCTATTACCCTGTGCAGGGAAATAGTCGCTAGGACCAGAGGTCTCCCGGAAGTGAGGCGGTGGTAGAATCAGCCTGGCATCTCAGAAACGTCATTGCGGTGACCGCGCAGAGAAGGGGGTCAGAAAAGGCTGGAGTGGGGGCCGGAGAGCAGTGGGGAGGCTGCCGAGATGTGTCGTCCTGCCTGGCCTGAGAAGGGCAACCCAAACCAGAAGCTCTAACAGAAGAAGACTTGGCAGGAAGAGGGCTCACCGGGAGGCAAATGGGGAGATGGCAAAGGCAGGGGACCAACGTGATTCCCACGTTTCTGATCTGGGCAACTGGGTGGAAGCTAAAGGAAGCCCTAAGACAGGAAGCACCGGGGGAGCAGCGGCTTCGGAGAGGCTGGGAAGGGGATCGGTTCTCAAGGAGCTGATGTGAAGGGCCATCCAAGGGGAAGTCGGGGGATGGACAGATATCCGAGACCAGAAGGGAGCGTGACTGGTCTCGACTGAAGATGACGTCCCGGGGAGCCATCCTCACTGGGTAATCAAGGCCATGGGAGTAGAAAGAAGTCACCCCAAGAGAATGAGGAGAGGGAAGAAGGGAGAGCAGCACCGAGGGAAGAGCTCAAGGAACACCCACATCCAAGGTCAGGCAGAGAAAGAGCCAGTGCCGGAGACTAAGCTGTGGTCACAGAGGTCAAGGGAGGACCCGGAGAAAGGAAGACGTGGCGGCCAAGGGCACAATGTTAGGATCCAGCAGCCTCTCTGGGGCTGGCACACAGCGGTTGCTCTAAGAAGGCTTTGTTGAGTGAAGGAGTGTATGAATGAATTGCATTTCCTTAGTGCTTTGTAGCTTGCAAACTTCGACCACGGCTACGGACCCATGTGACCCTTATAAGAGGTGAGCAAGACTGACCCCACGCTACAGGGCGAAAGCCTGAGCTTTCAAAAACTTCCGCAGTTGGTGGAGAACCTGTAGGTCCTTCACAGGGTAATTTCTCTTCCCTGGCTCCCCGTGGCTCTGTCTGGCCCTGAGGGCAACTAATTGGTGCCCTGGGGTTAAGCGCTTTCCCAGAGCCCCCGCCGTGCCCCTCCCGCTGCCTCTCACACCCCTAAACACCAGGCGGGTTGCCTACACCAAGCAGGGATATTTGGTGTGTGAGAGTTGATTGGTTTTTGACAAAAACAGCTTGGCCTCTTTTTAGCACCTACTCATCCCCCAGGGGTTGGAAACCTGATATTTTAATGATTTGCTCCAGACCCTTTGCGGGCGGGGTGGAGATTTTGTGGGGCCAAAATCGGTGGAGGCAGGCCTGGTAGATGTAATTAGCAGGTGAGGCTCGCTGGCTGGGAAATCAGGTACGGTCAGCCCTCTGTGCTGGTCACTCACTTCCATTCCAGCCGGAGAGATTCTTAGTTCCCCAGAGGTGGAGGAGCGGGCTTCCCAGGCTAAGGATGAGAGAGACTTCGGGAGAGGTTGCTCTCTCGTCTCGTGGCCGCACAAACAATTTCCCTCCGCTCCTGTTTGTTTGGTCCCAATTGGTGTGTTTTCCTCCGGTCCCTTTTCTTTCTCTCCTAAAAGACTTTCCTACATCCTTCTGATCCTCCCTTTGGATTACAGAACCTCACAGGAGGAAGGAGGCTGACGTTCTACCTCTTCATGTTATAAATGGAGAAACTGAGATGCTGTGAGATAAATGTCTTACCCAAAGTTACCCAGTGACTTATTGCCATCATTATCATCTTCACCATTGTCATTGCCATCACCACCACCATCATCACCACCACCATCATCACCACCATCACCATCATCATCATCACCATCATCATCACCATCACCACCACCATCATCACCATCTTCATCATCACCATCACCATCATCATCATCACCATCACCACCACCATCATCACCATCACCACCACCATCATCACCATCATCACCACCATCATCACCACCATCACCATCATCACCATCACCGTCATCATCACCATCATCTTCATCACCATCACCATCACCATCATCATTACCATCACCATCATCATCATCATCACCATCACCACCACCATCATCACCACCACCACCATCATCACCATCATCACCACCATCATCACCACCATCACCATCATCAGCATCACCGTCATCACCACCATCACCATCATCATCATCACCATCATCTTCATCATCACCATCACCATCATCATCACTATCACCACCACCATCACCATCATCACCATTATCACCACCATCATCACCACCATCACCATCATCACCATCACCATCATCATTACCATCATCACCACCACCATCACCATCATCATCACCACCATCATCATCACCATCACCATCATCATCACTACCATTACCATCATCGCCATCATCATCATCACCGTCATTATCACTACAATCACTGGCATCATTATCATCACCACCACCACCACCACCACCACCACCGCCATCAACATAATCACCATCATTACCACTACCACCACGATGACCACAACCATCATCATCCCCATCATTTATTTGTTTGTCACCCCAAAAAGAATTCAAGGCACCTTAGCCACCACAAGATCAAGAGTCTTCAGACTCCCTCCTGAGGGATACTCCTAACCCCCATCGTGTCCTCTGTCTCTTGCTAAGGTTTCCTACTTTCACACCATGTCTTCCTCCCCGTCATCCCTTCGCCAGACCGGGAGCCGGCTCTCGTCACCTGTGATTTCTCACAGACGCACTCCTGTTCAAAATCCCATCCGTCTCTATTGTCCCTGCTGCTTCGGGAAGGACTGAAACAGAAGGACCCTGGAGAAGAAACATCTACCACACAGAAGATGTGAGGGTGGGGGAACAGATCAAGAAAGCAGCAGGTGCTCTCAAGTGAAAGGGGTCCCGGGCCGACTGCTGCCTCAGCTCCACAGCCGGGGAGGTGAGAACACAGATGAGCCGCATCTACTCTCTGCACCCCTCTGTGTCCTGGTTTAGAAAATGGTCTGAGGGAGGGAAGGATTCTGCTGGAAGATCCGAACGCCCCAGACGGCCGTCACACTGCTCGGTTCTAACAGCATGAGGCCCGGGGAGGAGGGCGGAAGGTCTGGTCTGGACATTCCCTGCAGAGGGCAGAGGAGGCAGTCAACAGAGCCCCCAGCCCCTAAAATCTGACCGGCTCCAGAGGCTGGGCTGCATCTCTGCACCCCACCGGGGGATTAGGGTTTTAGCTGCCAAATATCCTGACGGGCCACTCCTCCCTCACCGAAGCCCCTTAGGTGGGGTCCGGCAGGTTCACACGTGGCAGCTGCCAGGGGCCTAATCTCTGCAGGGACAGCCACCGGGGCAACGCCGCCCTCCAGGCTGTGCCCTCCCGGGTGAGCTCCCGGGCACGTCATTCCTCAGCCTCCCCTCTCCCAGCCCTCCGCCACCTCCGCCAAGTCTTCTTTCCCACCCTCCGTCCCCCTACCTTGCCTTTTGCAGCCTGACACTTTGAAATGCGGGTCCCACTTCGGCCGGGTTTGGCCAGGAACAGCCATCCGTCACGGCCGCGCTTTTGGAAGGAGTATGAAATTCACAAACCTCCTCCGAGAGCCTCCCAGCAGGGAAGGAGTTCGGCTCCACTGTCCCCTCCAGAGTGACAAGCGAAGGGACAAAGATGACTTCAACCATCCGAGGGCCCCCACAGGGGCTCAGTCAAGGCCTGAGTGATGCCTGGCAGAGCGAGTCTGACAACACGGCCAGGATGCCCTCCCCTGGCAGCCTAATGAGGTCCTTCTGGAGAACGACTGCCAGGAGGCGAGGCCACGGCAATGGTGACATCCAGGGGACTGGTTCAGTCGTGGAACAACTGACCTCGCCATGGCGCGGGCCAGCAATCGATCCCCAGCCTGGCCTGGCGATTCCTGACTATACGGATGTTTGTGGCTCCAAGGTCTGAATTACCTTTCAGAAGAAGGAATGCAATATAGTCCCCCCAAAAATGGGGGTGCAGCCAAGAGCAGCACCTTTTCCCCTCACCTGGGGCTGGGGTCCAGCTGGCAGGGGATGAATAATCATCTTCAAGACACAGATGTGACTTAGGCGATAACAGGCCTGTTTATTTCACACTTGCTGTGTGTCTGGCCCCGTGCTAAGAAACAGAAGAATCCTGAAGTGATGCAGCCATGGTCACTTCTACGCAAGAGGGTCAGACACCTGCTAAGCGGCACAATCCAGGTGCAAACCCAGCCCTGCCAGACTCCAAAGCCATGCTTCTTTCTGTCGTGTCACGTCGTCTCCACCTCGCACCGTCCACTGCAACCAGACGGCTCATCTTAACCACACAAGAACCAAGGGTTGTGCCTAAGTAGCTGGCCCAAGGTCACCCAGCAAATGGATGGAGCCCGGTCCTGTGCGGCCCGAGCGCGGGTGGGGAGGGGGTGAAGACGGAGTGGAAGAGGAGGGCTGGGGTCAGGTGACAGCTGTGGTGGGCCAGCTGAGGCGCCACACGAGGAGGGTGGGAGGCAGGGAGTGGAGAAAAGGGGAGGACAAAGCCATCTGAGGGCAGGGCATGGTGTGGGCTATTTTTGCCCGAAAAGTCTGCCAACTGCACGGACACGGATAGCAGGACAGGGAGGCTGAAGATCGAGCTGCCGCTTAGGGGTCATGAGGAAGGTCCAGGCAGGCCAGTAGGAGAGGCAGAAGCGGAGGATAGTCTTGGAGAGAGGGCGAGAGGAGGCAATGCTAAGGGAGAGGTGAGCAGGAGGGAGGAGGAAGAAGGCATTTCCAGAGACGGAGGATAGCAGGTGCATCGACCGAGCAAAGTAAAGCGGAGGAAGCAATGACTCTCCCGTGCCCATTGGAAAAGGCTGGGTGGGCACTGGCACAGCCGGGCCGGGCTTGAAGTCCAAGCTGGAGTGTCAACTCAGGATGCAATCTGCACACTCAACATTATTCACTGAGTAAATATGTACGGGGAACCTCTGGTTTCAAGCTCTGCACTAGACACTCGGGTAGGAGAGATGGTTTGTGATGGTCCTTGCACTGCAGGAGCTCAGACTGCCCCCATCCTGGGCACCAGGGATGATGACAAAGAGACTCCCCACCTTCTCCTTCCTCTAAGAGCCAGGATGCCCCCATCTCTATCCACCACAACTCCCTACCCCCAACTCCATCGCCCCCCATCTCCATCACCCCATCTCCATCACCCCCATCTCCCTACACCCATTTCCATCACCCCTCCGTCTCCATCCCCCACCTCCAACCACCTCTTTCTCTTTGGTCCAGGCGTGAGTTTCTTCTCACTACATCGTTCTGTTTGCCTCTGTGCACCATTTCCCCACCTGGACTGGTACCACCTCCATGGCAGGAGCCACCAACCTCCATCCACAAAATCCGTTGCGTAGTAGATGTTCAGCAACCAAATAAGATGCCCTTGATTACTATGCTTATCAGTTACTTAATAAAGGTACTCATTGCCAAATAAGTATTCAACAGTCCCAAGTCCTCATTAAAAACAAAAATCAAGCAACCTAACTTCCGAAACTTGTGGATGACGCTTTGGGATCTGTTCCTCCGTTTTGCTTTCTCATTCATTCAACAGACTGGGGCTGCCCTGGGCGATACAGAGATGATCCTGAGACCCAGCCCCCAGTGGCTCAAGGCACGGCTCCAGGAACGCAGAGTAGGACTGATAACATGTGACTCGGGAAACAGTTCTACCAAGATGAGGAATCCAGGAAGGCTTCTCAGAGGAGGGGCTGCCTTGAGAGCTGGGCAGGGCAGGCCAGGCGGAGACGGACGATTGTTCAACAGAGCAGGGGCAGGGAGACTGAGGCCATGACAGTGGAAGTGTGTGGGGAGGCTGGAGTGTATGGATTTTCCCGTTTGGGGGCTACGGGGCAACCACCAACCTGTTCAGAACTCACGGACCAAGGTAGGCTGTAGGCTGATGGGATCCTGGAGTTTCCTTATCACATTATTTCAAATCAGGAATCCTTCTGGGCCAGCATTCCTAGCCCTTCGACCATCCAGCATTGGCACCCAACAGACGTCCCGGGTCCGAGCTCTGTGGGGACAACCTTGCCACCGCGGCCCTGGAGTCCTGCCCAGCCTCAGAGTCCATTTCCCTTTTAAGGTAACCTCCCCCCGCAACACCACCGATTCCACCTCTACCCACCTTCCCCAGAAGCCAGCACTGCCTTCGCTCCTTGTGACACCCCTTCCTTGGGGTGCAGACTGGGTTCTGGCCGGTCGGTTGGATGTTCAGATGCTTCCCCGTCCCCTGCCGCGGAGTGGGTGGGCGTGCAGGCTCTGGAGGCAGAATGCCAGGGCAGAGGCACTGGAAAGTCTCCTGGAGGAGGGGGCCGGAGTCTTTGAAGGGTAAATAGGAGCCTGTGAGATGAGGCAGAGATGAGAAAGGGGCCTCCAGGCGGAGAAAGTAGCACAGGCCGAAGCTGGAGGCGTGAAAACACTTGGCATTTTGGGATCGTGGTAGAAAGTCGGGTGAGGAGGAGTGTTAAGTGCACGGGGGGTGCGGTGGGGGGTGAAGAGGACGTGGAGGTCCGAGGGCCGGCGGGACAGGCTGCCGATACAGTGTCCAAGAAGGTACGCGCAGCCCCTCTCGGGCCCGAGCACGTGGCTCATGCCAGCGGCCGGCAGCAGGTGCTGGCCGCACACCCACCTGGACGACACACACCTCTAGGTGAGTCAACCCTGCAAAACACCAAGGCATCGCCTCCAGGGTTTTCTAACGGACCCTCCCGTTTAGAGCTTTCCTGCTGGACCCCGCTTAGCCCTCCCTCCCCCCTCCTTTCCGGGGGCTCCAAGGCTGCGATCCTATCGGCCATCATTTTTTTTTTCATTCATTCATTCATTCATTCATTCGCTCACCGATCATTATCCTCCGCCCTTCCGACGCTTCAGACAGGCCGTCCGTTTAATTTTGTTAAAACTAAACAGCGTGCTCAGTTCTTTCAGGACGCGTGATGTGTTCTGGGCAATGTTTTCCTGAGCAGTGAAACATTTCATTTTTCCCCCCAGCATCGAGATGTGTCAAACATCATTTATGCCTGGACATAATTCATCCCTCAAGATAAATATTGAAACCCAAGAGAGGAGAGACGGCGGCAGAATTTCCAGGGGCCGGGGGAGGCGGGGGGTTGGGGGGTGAGGGGTGGGGGGTGGGGGTGGGGGAGAGGCTAGGAAAGGGGGTCTCCCTTCCTGATCCCACCACCGGAGGGGTGAAAAAAGCATAAACGAAGCGAAAGTAAAGTAGCTAACTCCGGGTCTGCTCCCAGTCTCCCAGAAACGGCTGCAGACTTTTTTTTTTTTTTTTTTTTTTTTACAGGCCTCTTTTGTGTCTGTTGAACTGTTGCTCTGTCTTGCATAAAATCTCTTGCAATAGAAGCCCTCAATTAAAGTCACCTGCTGGTCTTTGTCAGCTGAGGTTGACGTTGTCAAATCGTGCAGAGCTCCTTAAGCCAATACAAGTCATTAAGGAGGAGGTGAATCAGAGATCCGACATGGCGGACAGGAGCCATCCATAATCAATTGATATCTTCCTCTGCTGGAGGCGGGGTCTCGGGGAGCCCTTGCCCGCCACCTCCCCCCCCACCCACCCTCAACTCACCTCATCCACAGGGGCCGCTACCCCTGGATCTAATTAGGCTGAGTCTCAGCAGGTCCGAGGCTGCGCTGAAAGGCCATCAGTAGGCGAGCCCATTAATAACTCGCCGGTGCCCTGCGTATTGTAATTGTCAGGCTGCAATTTACAGTAATCCTCCAATGCAAGAGCCCGAACTATTGCAGCTGATTGGAAATGCATACGCCCATTTGAAAGAGAAAAAAACACAAGATGCACGGGTTAAAAGGTCAGAGCATGCAAGTGTGTGTGCTGAGTGACAGGCATTTTAGTACTAGCCTGGGACCATATTTTAAAAGGTCACTGAAAACTCTTGGCTTGGGCCCTCTGACAAACAATGAACGTTCCATATATTTATTTGCCATCTCCTTGTTTTTACAGCAAGCAGAATAAATGAGTTAAATGACGTTGTGCGGGCCTGCATATTGTCAGCACAGGTTATAAGTCATTATTAAACTCCATCAAATCAAACCGAACCCGGTCAAGGCAATGAGACTAAAAGTTATTTGCATTCCTTCTGTCATAAAAAATCATATCCCCTTACTCAAGACTTTCGTTTCTTTATTAAATGCAGCCACAAGAGTATTTCAGGTCTGGCAATATAAGCTCAGGAAAACCTTCTCGGTATAACTCAGTGTAACAGCTTAGACCCGATTCCACTAAAAAGTCCCAGCTGAGCGTATCTGGGCACTCAATCAAGACATACATATTACTTTTAAATAAGATTAGCCTTTATATTTTGCTGCTTAAGTTAAAACTTTTCATGTCAGTCTCTACTTTTATGTAAACTCCAACATAATTCTGTTTTAGCAAAACACTTCAAACAAATTAAAAACCTCAAGTCCAACGTGTCCTTAACAAAAACTTTCTTAATGGCATCGCAATGTGTTTGCTGACACTAAAACACTTTTAAATGAGATGGATTTTCCCCCCACTTCCCTGCCTTTGTAATTATGGCTGCTGCGGGGAGTGCGCCTTCGGTTACAATGGCAAAAGCAGTTATCTATGCTCCAAATAGTATTTGACCGATAGCTTGCCGGTGACCCACGGCAACTGCGTAAAAAACGTGTCTTCCCCTATCTGCCTCCGGCCGGGGTCACGTTGGTTGAGAAATGGAAGGTGACCGACGGGGACCGTTTCGGGGAGGGGTGCCGGGAAGCCAGGGGGTAGGCAGGGAGGAGGGGAGAACTCGTCCCACCGAATGGCCCTTCTATGGTAAGTCACAGAGTTGTTGAGGTATCGTCAGCCGAAGCAGAACCGTGGCATTAGTGGCACCCCCCACACCTGGCCCCTCCTGCCTGCCCGTGGCACCTGGCACACGGCACCTGAGGCTCCCCAGCTTACTCCACGTTCTCTCACGGAGGCCACCGAGATCCTTCCAAGACACATAGGAATCGCCACCCCCGTTTGACAGCCCTCAAAGGGGAAGCGCCAAGAGGTACAGAAACTTGCGGAAGGTCACATCTGTGGTATGGCGGGCAGAATTGTCAGATGGCCCCTAAGACTCCCATCCCCTGGTGTGTACGCTGTAAATAACACCCTCCCCTTGAGTGTGGGCAATATGACGGGATGTCACTGTCATAGGTTATGGTATACGATCAAGGAGAAATTATTTTGCAGATGTAATTAAGGACCCTAATCAGTTGACCTTAAATTAATCAAAGTGGGCATCATCCTTGGTGGGCCTGACCTAATCAGGTGAACTCAAAAAAAAAAAAAAAAAAAAAAGGATCCAAGCCTTCCCTGAAAAGAGACTGAGGGGGGAGGGCAGCTCTCCTACCAGCCTTGAAGAAGAAAGCTTCCGGAAGTTCTGCACCTGCAAGACGTGAATCCTGCCAAAAACCATGCGAACTTGGAAGGATCCCAGGGCAGATGAGACCACGGCCCAGGCAACACCTTGATCGTCACGACCTTGTGAAGCCCTAAGCAGGAAACCCAGCTAAGCTGTGCCTAGACTCCTGACCCACAGAAGCCTGGGGTAACAAATGTGTACTGTTTTGACCCATCGAATTTATGTGAATCTGTTGCCCAGCAATAGAAAACAAGTCCACATGGCTTACGATGTACTCGAGGCCTCATGGCCATCAACCCAGTAGACGCCCCAACATCCACACTGCGGCCGTATTTCAACCCCACACGTATACTCCTTTCTAGAGTTTGCGGTCCAAACATCAAATGTATGCTTATTTTCAAGTGGTTTGTGTCTTACCGTTTTCTAATCCTAAAGTATAGTCTTAAATACACTAATATCTACTTCTTCATTTGGCTATTACTGCCAAATGTTCGAAGAGCTTTCTTATAATACAAAAAGCAAGAGCCCGCGGTGCCTTTTCCTTTTTCATTTCCAAGTCCCACAAACGGCAGCATGGGTGACACCAGTATGAAATTTTCTTGCTGAGCCCATAAAAATTAGTACCTTATGAGAAAAGCCGTACCTTTAAAAACACCTGACTAAATATTTCATAAACGCAACGTACAGCAAATTCCTACAGTAGATTCACTGGATTTACAACCATCAAACTATATTAAACTTACAATATCAAGATTTATCACCTATTAAATGGAGTCTCGTTTTAGTAATATCTAGCATTTGCTCCCAAAGGATCTCAAATACCTTCGACCCTTCACCAGGGCACTCCACCGTAATTCATAACGAGGTAATAGAAACCCTCGCTGTAAGGCCGCTGCTGCCGCGTTTGGGGATTAGCTCACCTATCAGCGAAAGGTAGCCAGAGCTGGGCTGGACGGCGGCCGCTTTACAGAGTGCGGAAACGGTACCGAGATCCAGACCGTGGGGGGAGAACCCCACAGAGAACCACAGACGGCCAGTCGCAGGGTCCTAGCAGGCTTGTGTCCCAGTGGTTCTCCAACATTAGTTTTTGGCAGTGGCGCCCTTTCTTCCCACGCGATGTCGTAAGAAAGCTCAATAAATAAAACAGATAAAACGGGAACAGCTCTGCTGAGCTGGGAAGGGGGCCCCCGCCCTCCCCCCGGGCCTTCCACAGCACACACGGCGGGGGACAGTTTCCACTCCCGCGGTTCCTTGCCTGGGCCTCTCAGCTCCCCGAGATGCTGATTTTGTTGTGATTCTCACTCACATTTGCTGGTGCGGCTGAACCCCCACCTTATGTTTGAGGAACCCGAGACTCGGAGCGGGAGAGACGGGCTTATGGAAGTCAAGGCTTAAAAGCACAGCCCGGAAAAATACAGCCTGCCCTCAGAACGTGGGCAGGGATGTCATCATCCGTGTTGAAATTATAAACTAGGGGTAAAATGTGAGTTAATTTGGAAGACTTAGAATTCCTTACCTTAAAGAACTCAAAATCAGGGCTTTATGATACAGGCAGGTGTCATAACAAAGGAATAACAAAGAATGACGTGCTCTACTGAAAAGACTGCAATGTCTACGGCATCACAGACCAACGACCACTATAGTGAGATGTTCTGTAAGAACTTCTATTCATCCCTCAAAACCCCAGCTCAAGTACTACCCTGTCAGTAAACCAGCCCTAAGCGTCCAGGCTTTCTTCTACTGTGCCCTAGTCAGTCCTTTATCAGAGGGAACACCGGATTGAAACTGATTACACACAGCCATTGCCACCGGAACTTGAGCCCTGAATATAGCCTCTGTGTGTTGTTGGCTCTCAGGGATGTCTTCAGAGTCCCGGCTTCTCTTTACTCGTCTGTAAAATGAGAACAGCGGTCATACCTACTCTGACCTGAAACACAGGGAAAGTGCTTAGGACAGTAAGCACTCGATAAATGTTGTCTTTACTATTTAAACTTGGTCACGTTCCCCCCAGCCTTTCACACGATTACACTACCCTGTCTTATTGTCTTCCCGGCGAGAATCATTCTCCAGAATGATCAGATTTCTTCTATTAAGATCTGTCTCCCCTCCCCACTCCCGCACCCCCACGGAGCGGAAGCTTCTGCGCAGGTGACGGACTCGTCTGGCTGACGAATGTCACTCACTCCACGGTGGCCCCACAGGGGCCCCGGCCACAGGGGGTGCCGGACCGATGTTCGTGGACGAACGCATAAATGTGTTGAGCGAAAAGAGCAAGGACATGAGCTCGGCTTCTAGGAATCCGTGGTCTTAGCCAGGATTCAAATCTCTATTACTTCTGCGTTTGCAAATTCAACGTTCGTGGCTTTGCGTGTCGACTGTTAGCAGATCCCGTGGGCCAACTCGTTCACCGTAGAGGACGAGGCAGAGGCTACGGGAGGCTAATGACTTGACCAGACAGTGGCTGGCCCCGGGGCTGTGCTGCGGTGCGGGCTCCTGGACATCGGCTGCCTGGCTCCTTTCAGCATCCTTGGTGCAGGAGGGTTAAAGCTGGATCGCCCTGGGGGCGTGTCTGGGACTCAGGAATCCCAGATGCCTCGAGATGCTCAGACCGCTGGTTGACAGTACGTCCCCTTTGTCAACAAAACTGGTTTCGGGGAGCCTTACTTCTGGAAAGCCTTGGTTTCCTATTTATAAACATAACCGCAAGTTGGAATCCTGGCTTGTTAAGAGGACTGATTCAGCCCTTTATTCCCAAATAGGTAAATATAAGTAAAAATAACTAACCGCCAAATAAAACCCAAAGTGGCCTTACGGCTCTTAAGAGAACTTGAAGCTCAAACGCGCTTTCCCATAAAAGCAACTCTGTCCCGCTGTGTCTGCCCGCACTGGAGCCTGGCCTCCGGGTGGGAGGAAACGACGAGGGCGCTGCCTCCCCCCCCCACGCCCCCCCCGGCCCCCTTGTCACGGGGAGAGCCACGGCTGGCTGTCTTGTCATCACCAGTGTGTGAAGCGTGGCTCTACCCACCCATCACGCTGGCCCCCTGGCCGAAGCAGCAAAAGCCAGCGCCAAGTTCAAAGTTAAGACTAGAGCACTCTTTGCCTCCTCAAGGAGCCCCTTCCTCACGTAGGTCAGCCTCAGGTCAGACACTTAGTAGGCTGCTTAAGAAATATATTCTGGACCAAGGAGTACCAACATGTTTGTCCCAGGCCTTCCCATTCCCCAAAGGGTCTGTGGCAACAGTGCGGCAGTGACAGTCCCAATGCTGCTACAGGACAGGGTGGAGACGCGAGGCGGGCGTCTGTGATTACAGACGCGTGCGCTAATGGGCGCACCGGGAACTGCTCCCCGGAAACAACTATCGCCGATTTGGCCACGGCCTGTCTTCCCCACCAGGATGCACCACAACATAACGGCCTGAAACGAGGGCAAAAACTTCCCGTTATTCATTGCTCTGCCCCCAGCACCCCCCGGGGGAGGGCCTGCACCCAGAAGGTGCTGCATAAACATTGGAGTCAGTAGAGGGAACTGGAGGTCTACCGGATATCTGGCTCTGAGTTGCCTAGTAGTCCGAGCAAAAAGGGAAAAGATCCGCTATGAGATTCGGGGTCCATTTAAACCGAATCTTCAGGAAGATCACAGGTTCTTCCGGGTATTTCTCTACCGGGTCTTTAGCTCGACGTGTCCCAAATGTGTCATAATGACCAGGGGACCTAGCCTTCACCCAAGACTATGACAATATTTAGGAACGCCAGGTCCTAGTCTCTTTGGAGAAAATACTGTAAAAAGCAGGGATGTTCCCCACTCTGTGCCCACGCCCACCTCCCTCCTGACCCGCACGGCACGTCTCCTGAGGGATCACGGACGTCTACGGACAGCAGATGGAGAACACCGCAGCACTGAGCCGACACCGGCATCTAGCGAGGTTCTACTGTGGTCCAGAAGCATTTGGGACTTGGGACGCGTAGTGGTGGTGAGGACACAGTCCTCTGCATCCCTGTAGCTCACAGACACGGGGGGCAGTGGCAGGGACCAAAGCACAGGCACAGGCTGAGGGTGGTGGGAAGGAGGCGCCCGACTAGGTCTGCAAGGCAGGAGGGCAGTGCTGGAGGAGTAGGGGAGGCGGGGAGGGCCAGGACCGTTTCAGGCTGAGCCAATGACACAGGACAAGGCCTCTCTCAAAGCTGCAGACTTGGGATGACCGGGAAGACAATAGCCGTCCACCCGAGACGGGCAGGGTGCACCCCTCTGTCCCTAGGGAGGCGAACTTCACCTCTCCGTGCCTCACTGTCCCCGTCTGCAAAAGGGGGACTGCGGCAGTAACAATGAGCATTGGTTGTGGGCTCATGACGTGTGGGGCACCGCGGCCAGCAATGTACACAACCTGCCACTGAATCCAAACGATGCCCTTCCTCATGGTAGAGGCAAGGGCGTGAGGCCAGGAGGGCTAAACCACTTAGCCAAAGTCACGCGGTGCTGGGAACCAGGCGGGCTGAGTCCGGATCTCAGTTAGAATCTCTGTGCTTTCCTGCCCTCCAGTAGCAGTCACGTCCATACTTGTGGTGCGGAGTAAGTGGCATAAAACGAAAAAAACATGTAGCACAGATCAGGCGTTTAGTATATGTTCAGTAAACCTTCGCTGTCATGGGCCCACAGGCCCTGTAAGGAAGCCTTGAGGCCAATGTGTTTTGCAATTCAGAACGTTTCAAGAGAGTCAAAGGCAACCCACAAAAGGGGAGGATAGATTTGCAAATCACAAATCTGGTCAGGGCTTAATATCCCAGAATACATAAAGAACTCTTACAACTCACCACCACCACGAAAACCGATTCAAAAATGGACCAAGAACCTGAACAGACATTTCTCCAAAGAAGTTAAAACAAATGGCCAGCAAGCACATGAACAGATGCTCAACAGCACTAATAATCAGGGAACCGCAAATCAATACTATGAGACGCCACCTCACATCCGTTAGCACGGGTGTTATAAAACCACCAACCAACCAGAGAAACAAAAAAACCCTGAAAGCAAGTGCTGGTGAAGATGTGGAGAAACCGGAACCCTGATGCACCGCTGAGGACAATGTAAAACGGGGCAGCTGCGGTGGAAAACGGTAAGGCAGTCTCTCAAAAAATTAAACACGGAATTACTGTTATGAGCTAGCAATCCCACGTCCGGGTGTACACGCCGAAGAACCGGAAAGCAGGAATGCAGGGCGTGTGGGCACCAGTACCAAAGCACCATTATTCACAACAGCTGAATGGTGGAGGCAACCCAGACGCCCGTCGGCAGATGAATGGGTAAGCAAAACGCAGCGTTAATATACAGAATGGAATACTATGCAGCCCTGAAAAGGAAGGGAGTTCTGAACCTGCTCCAACACGGATGGACCTTAAGGACCTTATGCTGAATGGAATGAAGTCAGAGGCCAAAGGGCAAATGCTGTCTGATTCTACTCGCAGGAGGAGTGTCAAATCCAGAGACTGAAAGTAGAAAGGGGGATGCCAGGGGCTGGGGGAAGGAGGGGAAGGGAAGTTAGTGTTTCACAGATACAAAGCTCCAGTGTGGGACGAAGAAAAAGTTCTGGAGATGGATGGTGGTGACGGCTGTACGACAGCGGGTTGTACACCGAACAATGGCAAAAACGGGAAAGTTCTATGCGTGATTTGCCACAAAAAGAAGAAAGAAAAAGATCGAAGGGTCGTTCCCGCATTGCCTTGCAGGCAGCTTAGAAAGCGAGCTCTTGGCCCGCACCTCTACCGTGAGCGCACCCCCCTTGCTCCTGGCGTCTCTGCAAGGACAAGTCTGTTTCCAACCCAGCCGGCTGTGAACCGGCATCCGCCAGCCCATCTAAAGCACGCGTCATGTTATGCAGATGGATCCGCAGAGAGAAAAAATTTCACTTCCATCTGGATTCTTTTCACGCACATCACGACCTGCAAACCGATATGCTCGGCCCGGCTGTGTTCTCTGTTGCAAGCCAGGGGAGGGCAGGGTCACGGTGGCAGGAAGGGGCGGTGGGACCGGACCGATGCTCGGCCTGAACTAGCCAGTGATCTCTGGGCCGTGACACCGGCACGCACACGCACGTGGCCCTTAACCAAACTCCTCAGAATGAAAATACACAGGCTTTTTTCTCCTTTCGTTTAGAGAAGGTGGAAGGAAGGGAAAAGTTAGGGATTAAACTTTTCACAAAGGAAAAGTAAGATTTTTTTTTTCCTCGTTCTGAGAAACCTATACTTACCGTCTTGTTCCTATAGCCAAATCATAAATCATTTCTAGTAGTCCTTAGTTCACCGAGTTACAAAAAGATCGGGTCAAATCTTGGAATCACAGAACTCTTGCACAGCCAACAATAAACATCAGGAGTACGTTCTAAAGACAGAGAAGCTGAACCACTTGGTTTCAGAATAATCAAATTCACTTAAGGAACGTGGCAAATGTATCACATGATAACCCAGGACTCGGAACACATTCAATGTGGCAGAATTTCAGAAAAACACACCGGTTAGGATTTAAATCTCGAAAAGAAAAAGACAACTGTTACTATGCCACCCCACAAGTCAGCGTGAAGCAGAGCTCGGGAGACAGGCCTTTCATCTTATGAAAATGTGCATTTTCATAGGACCAGGGAATTAACACACTTCACGGGTCCTTTTTGCTACAACTATTTTAAGTGTTATCACCCGCTTGAACCGAATCAAAACGAGAAAAGAAAAAGAAAGGAGGACACAAAATGAACAGACCATAACTTTATTGGAGATTGACTCTGCTACAAGTATTACAAAAGGAAACAACTAAAGGGAACTGGGACCCATAAGGTGCACTGCGTTATTTCTGCAGCATGGTGACCGTATGAATGAATTACATCATGTTCCTTAAAAACAGCTGCAGCATGTGATGGTGAATATGTTATTGTCAATCAAATCATGTTAGTTTTTCTCGATTTTAGTCATTTTCCTTCACTCTATTTACAGCAGAAAAAGCCAGAGATTCTACTTGGGGTTCACCTTTGCATTTTTGCTATGTGACCCTGCTGATGCAGTGAATTCTGAGTGCCTCTGTAGGATTTAAAGTGTCTGTGGTTGACGTCCAAATGAAAATGGACTAGGGGAAAAAAAAAAAAAAAAGACCAATCAATCAATGGCTAAAATATATTTACAAGTTAGTTCTGAAAGACCATTTTCACTGCGAGTGGAGAATACAACAGTCTCGACGTAAATTCCCGTGATATTGCTACCAGGGTCTCCAACAACTGTTAAGAGATCACTTTAATATTCTTGGTCTTAAACATTATCTTAGAAACTTCTCATGTACAATATAAAATAAAGAAATTTATTTGGAAAGAACTGAATTCCCGAAAAGTAATCAGTGGCTGAAAAAATAGACCTATTCAAACGCAATCAAAACGACCGTACAGGTTGATGGACGCGACACGAGTCTCTCTTCCGCAGGGAGCACGGGCTGGGTTGAGGGCTCCGACATTAATTTCAGATGCAGTTTAAATAAAGGTATCCAGGGTCTCGGCTTGGTGGCTTAACTTTTGTGTGAAAGGACTCGGTACCCTAGCAGAGGAAGGTAGAAAGTTTGAAATCAACCGGGCCTGAAGACGGAACGAACCGTGGTCGGTCTGGGTTTCGACTCTTCTCTGCACCCCGCAGTCCCCGCAGAGCACCCCGGGGGAGAAGGGTGGCAAAGAGCCCACTGCTGGGTGAGCGGTCGCATCTGGGAACTGAACCCACAGAAGCAAAGCGGCCTCAAGTCTCTTGCTCTTTAGGCAGGGCAGTCTGAATCTCTCTGAGGGCCAGCTATTATTAAGAATGTTAAAATATTAGTATTTTTAAGAGATAATTACAGGAGTGTTAGAGGTCATTCTAGATTTCATCACTTCACATGACATTAAAGGAAAACCGAAAAAAAAATAAAAAGAGTAACAAATACGTTTAAAACATACTTAAGAGTTCAGTGAACAGATCTTTGTCATACACAAACAGTAAGAAATGCCACAGACAAAAAAAAAAAAAAAAAAATGACCTATTTAAGTTGTGCGAGTATATGACACATTGCAGGCATTATAATCATCTTTTTCAAATCCGGCAAATCAAAACAGCAGCGAGGCCAAACCACATTTTTTTTTTTTTTCCTCTCCGTGAAGCAGATTTTCCTTGAAATGAGGTAAAGCATGGTACCAAGTGCAAGGCTTCTCTGTGCTACACGAACAGAACGGAGGGGGGACAAAGCTATTACAAAACGCAGCATAGTTAGGACCGTGGAAAGGAGATCACGAGAGAAAGGAAGAATCTGTACAACGAAGGTTCGTCCCCACTAACCTCCACACAATCATCGGAAGGAGCTTCTGCAGCTGCTTCTTCAGGACACCCCCCGACCCCCCGCCCTGCCCTGCACACACGTGCCCGTGGCGCCCCACCCCCACCCCCCAGTGCCCTCGGCTCGCGGGGCTTCCGTTACATTCGCTCTCACAGTGCAATCACAGGAACAAAGGGATGACACACGCGGGTGGCAAGTGGGGCGACAGAGAGTGATTTTCCTCCTTAATCGATGGATGCAAAACATTTCAACAAGCTAAACTGGGGGTCGGGGGGGTGGACTTTACAGCATTAAAAATCAGCAGCACGAAAGCGTTCGTAACCCATCTCATTTGTCTAACTCGAGTTTTTATTTTTTGACTTCGTAAACCAGGGGATCACAGAATCCGTCCGAGTGTGAGTCACAGATCAAAATTAGCTATCTGTCTCCAACAACAGAAAAATGGAATAGCGAAAGGTTGCTGTTGAGAAAACATTTTGAATGGTAGCAGGAAATTTGAACCCCTGAGAATGTATGACCTAATCATATCCGAGTCTGAACTTTTTAGTTTTAACAAAAAATACTCTTCTTAAGGTTACAAAATATATTGAGGCATTTTTCTCCCAACGGGAATTGTAACTGTGAAACAATCTGGTTTTGGTGCCAGGAGGCGAGAGAATCCCTTAACGCTGGGATTAGTGCATTAGACGCAATGCAAAGCCCTGGGCTCCCGGCATCAGGTAGTTTATAAATTAAGAAGAGATTTGTGATATAACGTTATCACAAAATCACCCTCACAAGTACAATTCACATCCAGCCTTACTTGTCAATTATACACGTTTACAGTTAATATAATTCAAGAGTTGCTTGGTTTTCACTTGCTAGGAGATCTGACACTGAGGTTTTATTTTAAAAAACCGAATAGAAAGCGAAGGTTCCAAATCGGAAAGAAGTATTTTCAAAAGGAGTCTACCCAAATCAATTTGCTCAAAGACACACTGAATAATTTATATCGCGATTGAAATTTAAGACCGGAGACAACGAATAACACTGGAGAAGCTTAACATCCCCGTCCAACTCAGGTCTCCTTAGAAAGTGGAGCTGACCGTTTTCCCTGCGCACGCGTGCAGAGAGAGGTGTTTCTCTGGGGGGGTGGGGGGGGGGTGGGGGGTGCAGATAAAGCAAGAAATACAGTATCTGAGTGTATTTAAAAACAAAAACGCAGCATTACATGAAGCATCAAGTTCAGGATGATGTGCTGGAAAACATTAGACACCTCTGCTCGGCTTTCTTAAACTTCAAGCATAATTAACAGAGCAAATTGCAGCAAACCTCTACTGGTGTGTCGGTGGGAGTGCAGGACTGACCTGCAGCTTTTCAAAAGGTAAATTAAGAGGTATTATAGTTACAGTGCAAAAAAAAAAAAAAAAAAAATTAAAATTTCAAGCATAATACATAAACATAGCACCAAACACGGGAAAAATGCATGCAAAAGAAAAGAAAAACTGAGGTATTTAAGTGAAGAGTGCCTACAGGTCTAATTAAAGAAACTTCGGCAAATGCCTAAAAATGTTTTTTTTTCTTTTTTTTTCCTTTTCCAAAGATGGAAAGAATGAGTTTATCTAAATTAATGACCTAAATCACAGATGTATCAAAATTACGGCAGTTTATCACAAACGTTACATTTCCATGGCATTAACAGCACGGCTTTGGTAGGTGAGATCTGCATGCAACACTGTGAAAAGTACAGTAAGACATTGACGTGAGAAGAGACTAACGGTAAAGGTGCTTTGTTTTGCTTCTTTAAATAAGTAACCAATCACTTATAAAATCTGCAGCATAGTTTAGGTGTGATATGTCTAAAGGTTATCTTGTTAGAGCAACAGCCTACAGGGCAAAACTGTTTGCCACAATTTCCATCAGTGAAGCTACCTAGCAGGAGGTTTTTAGTAAAACTGGGTATTTAGCCAAAGATCCTTTTTATTATGGTGCTTAGAAAAAATCCAGAGACTACATATCTATTCTGGTTTTCAAGATGCCTTCGGGACACATACGACAGAAACGCTAATATAATCCTGTAATAAGTCACAACCACACTAGTGAGTTGCAAGTATCACACGGTCTCGACATCTTAAATGCATAATAAAATGAAGGGAATGTAAAATAGTTTGTTCCAAAAGGATCGGAAATCAAAAGGACATCCATGAGGGCTTTACTTTTAAGGCGAGAACCTTTTTCGATTCAAGACTACGTGGCATGAGAAAACGAAAATTTGATTCACCAACGTGCCAGCCAACGTTAATGAAAAACCTGTCCCTTACTATATATTAAGTGCAACGGCGACCGGGAGACATCGTCTTACATGACAGGGCATGGAGAGAAATGGTGCGGGCACTCTTCTCCTCCGGCAAACCGCACCATTCTCCTGGGCGCATGGGCCACCGGGAGACCCGTGCCGGTGCCCACGCTGAGGAGGGGAGGACGCCCCACGGAATCCAGGGGCCGTCTCAGCTGTAAAGCTCCTTGGCCTTCTACCACTAAGCGAAGCTGACAGAAATGAAACTAGGTTAACACAAAAACAAAAACAAAAACCCCAAACAAAAAGAGAACCGCCGATAATTATTTTGAACACTTGCCAAATGTCATCATTAAAGCACTCTTGTGATCTGAACAAAGCGGAAGTGAGGAAAGAAGACGAGATTGTGTTTGCGCAAAAAACTAAAACTACAGTTAGCTCCAAAATTTTTATACATATGTTAAATGTTTTATTCTGTAATCTAGCTTGTTATCAAACAACCTTTAAATTCTGCCTTCGATTCATTCCGCTCACTACCGACTTGAAATCACCCTTGTCAATTTCAATGGTTTTCCCCTTAATTCTGCTTTTTTTGTGTTTTTCACTTTAAAAAGGGGCTTCAGCTGTTGGGAACCTGAGGTTGATTGGCTTTGAGGCTGCGGAGGGCTCTTCTTGCTGCCGCGGACTTGGCAATCCTGTAGCTTCGGCCGACGCCTTTAAATTTCCCCTTCCCCACCACTTCCACCGTGACTCTGACCTTGCCGTCGTACGTTCTCTCAGCCGGGCTGCGAAGAAACCAAACAGCTTGTATCAGAAGTCAGAACTATTTATTATGATTGTCAATCAGCACTGAGCACGCACTCGGGGGGGTGGGGGGTGGGGTGTGCAAGCCGACAGCACACAAGGAAACGTGCAGTGCACGGGGGCGCGTACCCCGACAGACGGGGCTGCGTCTCGCTTTTAACGCGACGTTACTCTATGAAAGCAAAAGGGAAAGTCAATCAGACTACAAATATAAAGTGCAGAGCGCATGCCCCAGTGTAAACATTTTTCAGAATCATTAGTTTATGACACCTCTGACAACTCCCCAACCCCCCCCCCCGACCCTCGTTTTCAAGCAACTTAATTTTTTCCATGCACGTTCTGCCTTACCTAAATTTGGCAGTTTCTGGTTCCATTTCAAGCAATTCTCGCACAGGGGAGCGGGGCACATTTGCCGAAAATTTTTCTGTAATCAAAACGAAAGAACAGTGTGCGTGATATCCTTGTCATTCTTTTTTAAGGATGATTTTGTTTCTTTCCAAGGGGAGCGAACGGTACCTATCAGCGGCCGCATCATAGGATAGTACACATGCCAGACCATCTCCAAGGACATCCCACTATCCATGTAAATGGCACCAGCAAGTGACTCGAAAATGTCCCCCATGGCCTTTGGAACTTCAATATCCTCTTCTTTCTCTTCGTCCTCCTCAGACCTCCTGAGCTATTTACACAGAGAAAAGTGATGTGTAAGCAAAAAGACCATCTTTAAAGGCGTTCCACAGAAGTGCGTTTCTTTTCTCAGCAAGGACTCTTACTATATCTTTAACAAGGGTAACACCACCAACCATTTGGGGCAACCACCTACTACACTGTAACAGGTTCTTCATAAACATTATCTTACCTAAAAAAAAGATTTTTCCAACTTCTCAAAGAAAAAAAACAAAAACAAAAACAACTCCCTTCCCCATTCAGTATTATTCTATACTCAGCAAAGGGAAAAAAGAGTACTTCTAAATGAAAACAAAATCAACTTTAACACAAAATTAGAAATAGTTAATGAACGTATGAAAAAAATTTTCAAATCCACTCTTCATCAAAGAACTTCATCTTAAAACATTTCTACCCCCTAGCGGCTTGGCAAGGATTAGGCAGAATACTAATCCGTACAGCACGGGCAAGGGTTGTGTAAGTTACTTTGGGGAGTAGAAGTTATCACTTTTTGCCAGGGAAATTCTACTAGAAGACAGATTTCTCCAAGCTCCCTTTTTATTAAACCCCTTAGCACACACTGCCTATTAAGAGTACCTGACACGTATTCAAATTAATGTAATGAAAAATTATGAATATACTAATGCCTTTTAAAAGTTCAAAATTCTTTGAACAGGAATCCCATCTCTAGGAATTTATCTGAAAAAGGTACTGGATATATTTGCCACACGTATGTTTATTAAAAGCCCTAAGTAAAAACAACTTAAATATCTAGGCACAATGGACTGTTTAAATACATTCCATTAGAGCTATATTGACAACTGTGCAGCTACTGAAAGTTGTAATGCCGCTGGATACGTGGAAAGGTGTCCTCAATACATTAAGTGAAAAAAACACATTGTGGTATACTATGTATAATATAATGGCACTTTACATTTCATGTATGTTTATGTTTATACGTATTAGCAATAAAACATCACAGACCGTTAAGTCTGGTTATTTCTAAGGCAGCATATTTGCGTAACTTTAATCTTCCTTTTGCTTATCTGTATTTTATAAAATAAACACAAATTACTTGTGAGAAACAAAAAAAGAGGTGAGGTTTTTTTAAAATTTCTAGATGGACTGTTTAGCCACACAGAGCTCTATATAAACCACTTGTAATGCTGACTCTTGGGAAAACAAGATACTTACTGTTGGTACATCATGGTTTTGAGGTAGAAAGGAATTTTAAAACTTACTGAGTTTAATTCTCTCCTTTCACAAAAGAAGAAACCGAGGCCCGGAGAGGTGGAGAGACTTTAAGATCCAACAGGAAGTCAGAAAAGCCAGACCACTGACATTTCTAATCACTTTTTATGACTCCTGATACATACGTTTCTGTAAACAAAGGTCAGGAAAAGAGGGGACACAACAGAACCGGCGTGGCCCGCTGTCATCAAAAACGGCTGAAGTCGAAGTTTGGCTAGTGCCTCAAATTCTAAGCTTAAAGGCTTCTGAAGAACGAGACCAGAAGTCCTACTGAGAACACAGGGGCTGGTCCTAAGTCCTGGTCCCACTGCTAGCTGTGCTCCAACTCGGACCATTCACCCTGGACGAGTACCCGCCGGGGAACGTGGATTCCCCTCCGGCACACGCTCTGTAGTGTTTACAGGCTCTGACACTTCCCTTGCGGCCACACCTCCAATTCCTTTCACAGCAAGTCAAAGGAAATGCACTGCTCCCCAGCCAAGGTTTGGGGCAATTAAAAGAAGGGAAGGTGCAGATCACTGAAGGAACAATTAAAACGGCCACCAGAATGCCGCACACATTTCCTGCCTCCTTACAAGAAATCTACAAAAGTAAGAGAAACAAAGGAATCAGGACGTGCAGAACAGGACCCGAGAGTGCTCTCCTGGGTACACACAGGCCTGCAGAAGGATGGCAGCGAAGGGTCAGAGAGGGGAAAGATGGAAGTGAGATCCCTTGCTACAAAACTTCAAAACAGCCCGGAACACATTAAAATGAGCTCCATCACGGAAGAACCTCGGGCTGAACTCAGGCCAGAAGCCTCCCAAATGCCACCGGCTAGAATCTCAGAAGGCTGGTTTTTAAGTGAGTTCTCCTATTTTCAAGCAGCAGCAGCAGAACAGACACACGTTTGTGACGCTTACCTGACAAAGCATCAGCGAACCTTTCTGACCCCTTCGAACAACCAAAGGCAGAATAAACCGCACGAGCCCTAAGGTTCACGCTGGCTTCGGGCAGGGGAAGCCAGAGCGGCCCGATCCGACCCGGCCCCAGGCCCCGGCCGCAGTAAAGGGCCCATGGGAGCACACACGGCTGTCACCTCCGTCCGTCCGGAGACGGGAGCGCCCGCGGCGGGCTGGCTGCCGGCGGCGCCTCACTCACCTCCGAGTCCATGCCCTGCATCTCGTTCTTCTCCAGCTGGAACTGCACGAAGTCGTCGATGACGTGGAAGAGCTCGGGGGAGACGGCTTTGAAGTATTTGTGGTAGTCGTACTTGACCGCCAGCGACGCGAAGATGGTGTTGTTGACCAGCGCGGACCGCAGGTCGGTCAGGACGCCCGGGGAGTGCTGCCGCGGGTCTTCGTAAAGGTGCTTGGTTATGAGGTAGTCCAAAATCGCATCTCCCAGGAACTCCAGGCGCTGGTAACAATCTGCGGGCGGCCCAGGGCGCAGCCGTCAGCTCGCGCCTTCCCGCACGGTAACCCGCAGCGCGCGCGCGCGGGGCCCCAGACCCACCGCAGCCGGGCCTGGCGGGCTTCGGGCGAAGTTCACGCATCCGCTCCAGTGACAAGCCGTGTGACGTGCCACACTTACTAAAGCCTCTGGCAATTCAATCTGGCCAAGAAAGCGTATTTCGTATCTATAAACTGGGGGTCCTAAAAGCCTACGGTGGCCCAAAGAGCGCTGCGCGAGGGGACCCACACTGGCCAGGGGGCCCCAGCAGGGCGGCCCCCCACCCCCCACCCCGGGGGCGCAGGGCTGACCAGGCGGGTGCTGAGTGCCACCGAAGCGGCGGCAGCCTCGCTCTCGCGCCGGCGGTCTGGGGCCAGTCGTGCCCTGCCCCACGCACCCCTCTGCCCCGCCTGCTCCCCCCCCCCCCCGCGCACTTCGTGCTCCCGCGCTGATCCCCGCGCACCCTGTGTTCCCCATGCTCTGAGCCCGTGCAACCCCGAACCCTGCGCTCTGCCCCTGTGCACCCCGTGTTCCCCAAGCTCTGCCCCCGTGTAACTCTCACACAGTGTGCTCTTTGCCCGCGCACCCCGCGCTCTGGCCCCACTCCGAGTGTGTACTCGGCCACCCTGCCTCTCCACTCCTGGGTCACAACAGCCACCCGGGAGGCCAGCCAGTATACTAGAAAACCCCCTTCTCTGCCTGCGCAAGAACTGCCGAGTTTGACCCGAACAAGGGGCCGGAGAAAGGAGAGTTGAGGCCGTGCGCAAAGACCCGAGGCACCACGGGTCGGCTGCCCACACCGGAGAAGGCCGCCAGCCTGGGGCCGGCACCCCTATCTCCTCACCATGCCCAGCAGGACCCGCGCAAGCCAGGAGGCTGGGGCAGGGACAGATGGGGCGGCGCGTCCCGGACACCTGGAGCTCCGAGGCAGGGCCCCTCGCTCCGCAGAGGGCAGGAGGGACCATCGGCTTCTGCACAAAGAGAAACAGCCCTCCGTGCTGTCGGTCCTACCGGTTCAGGGCCAGATCGGTTTTTACTTTTTGGCTTTGCGCTTTTCTGATCATCTTAACCTTTACCGTTTTCCTGAATACAGACCCTCTACTCTGCTCTGGGATTCCAGATTCAAGCACTTACTACTCGAATACAGAAAAAAGTACACAGGCTTTTCACAAGCTGAAGCTGACAGCAGTTCCAGGCACCTAATCTCCCTTCTAATCTGATGGCACCTAATCTCCCTTCTAATCTGATGGCCCGGGCGCCTACTAAATAGAAGAGGAAAACCTGGGGCGCAGTGCCGAGCGGAGACGGCAGCGAGAGCGAGAGCAAGGGCAATGACGCCCTCCCCGAAGAAGTTCCTTTTCATCGGCTCATCTTTAGATCCAAAGGGACCCTAAGAAAGGGAGGGGCCTTTCCGTTCAGGAAGAACCGTAAAAAGATGTGACAGTTCATCCAGAACGTATGAATGAATCAAGAACCAAAACCAGCACTGAACAGGCAGCAGAGAGCCACCGGGGGAAGATTCAAATGGGAAAAACACAACAGAATACGAGTGCTCAAACTCCCCTGTGCGGCACGTCTACGCGAGCGCGTAAGGAGGGCCAGGCCGCCAGCTGCCAAGGATAAGGCGCAGGGCTCCCAGAAAGCAGCGGAAAATAAAGCCACCTTCGTTTTTCTCTTGCTCCCTCCCTCCACCGTGCACGTTAAGCACCAAGCCTGTACATGCGTAGGATGCTTTTCTCTAACGGGGCCCAAGTAACGCAGTTAACGCAAGGTGGCCGTTTCAGAGAAACGGAGTGCGGGCTGGGGCTTCTTACCAGTGATAGTATTGTAGTGGTAGGAGGCATGTGTAAAAGCTTGCAGAAGGTAAGCCTTGTTCTTGAACCTGTAGTTGATTTTCTTCTCAAAATTCTCAAAACCCGATATCAGGTGATTCAGTGTTTTATCTGCGTCCGGATGATCAAACATGCATCGTGGTGGAATCTTCAAACAACCGTACTCCAAGTCTTTCAGGACGGAGGAGTGCGGGCCGGCCACCGAGGCGGCGGCCCGGCTCCCTGAAAGGGCCTTTTGTTGGCTGTTGAAATTCTCCCTGGCGGGGCACATGGCCTTTTCCCGATCAGTCCTTTTAATTACCGGGAGCACCTTGAGCCCCAAGGAGCAGAGGAACAGCTGGGCAGCCCTCTCCCCGCAGCTGGTCAAATAGCAGCCCAGCAGGGCCTCCACACAGTCGGCTATGCTTTTGTCCGCGATGCACTGCTCGGTGTGCAAGTCGTAAGAGATGGACTGTTTCCCTGTGTCGACACCACAGTTCTCTTCCGACGGATTCCAGAACCCCACCACAAAGTCATCCTCTTCGACGGCTTTGCTGGGATCCAGGTAGCACATGGCATCCCAAGAGCTATAGTCGAAGTCCTCGAAATCTGAGGAGAATGGCATGCTACCCAAGGAGGATTTTTTGGGCATTTTCCATTCGTATGCAGAATCAGTGGCTGAGAGAGGAGAAAGAGAAATTTTCTTTACGAAAGCTCCCGATCCCATTAGCATGTTATCTATGAATTTGATATGTTCCTGATCATACTCCAGGAAATCATCTTCGTCGTCGGCGTCCTCCTTTGGAACCTTCCACGTCAGATCCTCCCCCTCCTCATCGTCCTCCTCAAAGTCCTGGTCCAGTTTGCCATTAGCCAACATGCAGTCTTTTGTCTGAAACGACGGGGAATGGGGAAGGAGGGGAGACATAGCTGCTGTTTTTAAAAGGGTTTGAAACTCAATAAAAGCAAGGGTTGTGGATAATTTCAAATGACAACCACAAATACTAAAAGGCAACTTTAAAATCACGGCCATTTGTTTTCAATTAACATAAAATAAGTTATTTAATCATATAAACAAAGTAAAACATGTTCTTTGAATGTTCATTTTCTAAGTTATAAAATGACCTTTAGCCAGTATGAAGCTTTAAGTTAAGGATTTCTGTACATGGATATAAAGTTAAAATTAATGTCCGCGAGGCACGACTGCAGCTAAGGAGGCTTACTCCAGCAGACACACAATAAAAGCACTCACATGCCGATCACAGAGGTCTTCAATTTTGCTGACAAAGTTTTAAAATGTTTCGAAAAGATTTTCAAATTAATAAAATCAAAGTCCAGATGCAGAGAAAGCATTATCTGTGCAACGAAGAGTATAAATACATGAAAAAAGATCAACTGCTTTAAAAATCTGTAGAATATTAAAAATGGGCAATAGGGGTTCATGGGAAAGTTCTGTCCCCGCTTTCCACTGCAAATCAAAGTACATTTGCTATAATGTAAAACTGGATTGCTCTGCTTGAAAACTAAAAGTGATCACTGAACTAAGCTACGAATTTGGGAAATTATGCTTTTCCCCTCCACCGTGCTACAGTAATCAGAGGAACAGATTATAGCATAACTGACAAAAACAGAAGAAAATTTAGACTAACATGAAACACAACAATCCAATTTCTGTCAGAAGATCTTTGCTAATTCCAATTTCTTTGGCAAAAGCTTATTTGTGAATGACAACCTTAATAATGGGCTAGGATTCAGTAATGATGTAACTTTTTTGCAATGCTAGGAGATGCCAAATTTCTGTTGCGCAAGAAATAAAAAAAATAAAATAAAAAGACTTTCCTTTCCTTTGGGGCGAAAGGCAGGAGAGTTTGCTTCAATTTTGATAGCAACAACTTTCCAGAGATCTCCTGACAAAAGTTTTCAAACCTTGTCAAGTATTTTTTAAATACTGCAAATATTTCATTTTAAGTCGGACTCAAAAGGGACAGTGTAGTTGTTTGAAAATAAAGACGAGTAGTGAGCCAATGTAGACGTGTATGTATCTACAACAACATGCCTGAATTTTTTTTTTTTTTAATAAAAAAAGTTTATAAAACGTTTTCAAGATTACGGAAGAATATGAGAAAAAACTATAGTGGCAGACCTCTAGGAACTACTTCCTGCAAAAAGCCCTGTACTCTTCGAGGTAACATGAGCTGTTTTGACTACTGTTTGGTCCTTGCACTAAAAAAAGGCAAACTGCCATTAAAACAAAAAATCAGAGTGAAAAAACGTTTCATTAAATAGAATCTTCGTATATCTTCGGTAAGATACTCCTATAGTCTGAAATTGGCAATATACACACACCAACCCCAAAGACTGGGTTTTATCACAAATAAAGCAAAGTTCTTTAATGCCTCTGGGTTTCAGTTTCTCCATCTGCGAAATAGCGGGGTCCGACCTCCCTAAATAAGAACACTTCAGGCTCTTCAGAAAAATGCCAGCATAAAACTCTTTTCGCTTCCAGTTCAAGTCAACCTTCTGAGTTATTACCTTCTGCACTCGCATGCAAAGGTTTCTCTTAAACCTACGTGGGGAGGAGCGAGGCGGGTGAAGCAGGAATGCACACGCTCTCCTGTGTCTGTTTCAGTAAGCATAAATTACTAAGTGAAAATACGAACAGGATCTTTAATATATTCCAAAAGTCACGGTGCCAGGTCATCAGAAATGTTAAGGAAAATAAGAAATGTCTGTTCTAACTTAAAACAAAATTTTTTTTAATCAAAAGGACTTGTCAATGTCACCTTGATGCTAATTTTTTTTTAAAGAACCGATTATATTATGAACCTACTTACAAGGCAGAATAATTATCACTGGAATGTTTTTCATAGATATGCAATATTTTCTCTAAAGTTCTCAAAATCTACATATTTTCCCTCTAAGGTTCCACCCATTTCTAAATCAGGAACGAATATAATTTTTCTAACCCAACTTGCATTAAAATATTCTGATGCTTTTCTCCAGAGGAGGTCAATTTCTGTAAGACACTGAAATCATCTCAAATACTGCACGAGTTAAAAATATACTCAATGAAGAGATAAAAATCAAAACAGGGTCGCAGAGCATCAGGCCTGGAAATATTTGAGCCCAGGAATCGGGACGCGCGTGTCAGAAAGAAGACGTGAAGAGCACATATTTAGGAGGCATAATCTGTGAAAGAAACAGTATTCTCAGCGTTGGCCTGGCGGAAAAATGAAGTAACAACGATCTAGTTTCTCATTAATGCAAAATAAATGTCCGAGAAAGCAAAGTGCCAGAGAGATCGCCTTTGAGTTTGGAAGAGGCGCTCTCGTTCCCCAGCCGCCCACCACGGGGAGGGACCGACCGCTCTGCCGGCTCACGAGCCCTCCGAGGTGCCCTCTGGTGGCCTTCAAGACGAGACAAAATGAAGCCGCTGCAGCTAATACTTGGTCGTCTCAAGTCCCTGGCAAAATTTAAACGGTTTCCAAAAAACTACAACCTTTAGGATCTTTTTTTTTTTTTTTTTTTTTTTTTCAGTTCACTAGAGAAGGCCTAGTCCTGAGAAATCCCTGAACTACAAAGCAAGGCTTTACTGAAATTAATGACTTCATAGATAGGAGATCACAGACCACTGAAGAGTCATTTTATTGAACAGAGCTAAGGGTCTGTCCTCAATTGTAATACAGGGTAACAAAGTGAAATATTACGGAGTTTTGTTTTCTTCTTTTTCAGAGTCACAACATCATATACCTCTGGAAAAGGAAGATGATAGAATTGTCCCCACCCCCCAAAAATATCTAACACTGTTTCTGAATTCAATGAAGAGACAGTCTCCTTAGAGAAATTAACACATCAAATTCCTACTCTATTACAAATATGCCACGGAAAAGAAACAGAAAATTAAAAGAACAAAATTCTCCCCGTTCACCAAAGTAGAAGTCCTTCCAGTTACCAAAAACTTACCATTTCATCTTTTTCCCATTTATCTGTATTACTTTTGTCTTGGTTTACTACATAACCAGGAGGAAGCCAATTCACGGGGGGATCAAATATGGACACCACCATGCGGCTGGGCAGTCCCTTCTTTTTTCCAAGCCGATACAGATTACAGTTGCTGACCTTTAGCAGAAAAAACGTGTAAGACACTTATCCATAAATGCCCACTGCTGGAGTTCACACCAGGCAAATAAACACATTTTTAGTTAAATGTTCGTATCACCACAACTGGTCATCAATTATAAAGAACGTACAGGTTTTCTGCCTATTCACGGTAAGAAATTTTACGTGCCCGTGTATTCTACAACCTTTAGTGTCGTTAGATGAATACTTCTGGATATAAAAACGCAGATCAGAAAAAACTAATACGCAAATTCCCTATAAAGTCAGAACAAACAATTCACACAATTTCAAACTTTAAAAAAAAAAAACACAACCTGATGATATCAAATGCAAACTGCCAACTGGAACTATCAGAATAGAAAAGAATCCCTGTAAAGCATCTAAGGTGTCACAATATTCGTAATGAAATAAATGGGGGGAAATGCCACAGACTCTAGCTATGTAAGTGGAAACTGGCACTGAGTAAATGGAGCTAAAATCATTTTATACTCCTAAGCCACAAATGACATTTTTGTTCAATCATTTTAAAACACAGCAAAAGGTAATAACTCCGTGTTTATTCACATCAATAAAACAGCTTCATTGTTTGCCCTGTGCTGTGTTTTTCCTACAGACCCCATGTCCTCCCTAACTCACTCACTCGTTAACATTTCTACCTAGAAACGTCTAGTAAAAACCTGGAAACAAGGATCTAGAATGGTCCACGCCATATGCATTTTCTATAAACCAGGTTCCTTTCTACTAAGTACTTCACGAGCCCTTTCTCTGGGGAACTCGGGACCACTGAACAGGTACCCACATCCCTGAGAGAACAGTCAGAAAACTGAGGGACTGCTAGTCCCTGCAGGCGACACAGCTGGGGGGGGGGGGGGGGGACCGGTGTCTGCAGGTGACACTATGTGAGGCACGCTGTCAGAAACGTAAGGGCTCTGATAAACGCTAGCATCCTTTTCCAGAGCCGGAGAATCACAGCATCACAGCTGGCAACAGGAGGACAGAGACGGCGATCCCATCCACTCAGATGGCACGGGTGGCGGGACGGAACGGGAAGAGAGAACTAGAGGTCATTCGACAAGCGGGGGGAGGGCCGTGAGAGAGGAACAACAGCGGGGGTGCGTGCGTGGAGTCCGTGTGAAGACCGGCGAGGGGCTCAGGCCTGGTCAGGACACCAGACCGAGCTGAGGGAATAACGATGATCTCTACTGGAAGCAAGGAGCCAAAGCTGTCCGGCAGACGCAGAGATGCTATTTCGGAAACGTACGCTGATTTCTTCCTTACCTAACAGAGTCCATGTGCTGTCGCTTTATACCGATTCTCAGCCTCTGATGTTTTGTTCCTACAACCACCTTCTTGGTGACCCCATTTGTTCTGACAGCTTTGATTATCACTCTCATGAAGACTATTCGCCCAAGCCATAGTTCAGTCCTAAATTCTCAACGATCCCAACGTTTCACTTCATTTTCCACGAGGTCCGAAAACCCTAATCCTCACCCCGATTCCTCCATTTGTGCTCCTCCCACCAAGAGCGCCGCCACGGCCCCAGCCTACACAAGGGCACCCCGGCATCACGGCTCTCTCTGCCCCCCAATCACATGGAGGGGCAGTGAGAAGGGCGGTGGAAGGAACGGGTTCTCGCTTCCGACGCCCGCCCGACTGGTAAGTTAAGTAACCTTACGCCAACCAAAAGCAACCTCTCCAGGCAGGAGTCTCCCCACCTGCAAAATGGAGGCGTGTTATCCAGCCCCCAGGGGCTCAGTGAGAAGAGTAAATGAGGTCTGTAAAACGCTCAGTGTAGTGTCCGGTGTTACAGAGTGACATCGGAGGTAGGGGAGTGTGACGGTGAAGAGCACGGTCTCTGAAGCCGCACTGTCTGGGCTCCGCCACGTACTTGCCACGTGACCCTGGGGCAAGCTAACACCTCCTGCCTCAGGATCCTCGTCTACAGAAGAGGGATGATAAAAGTGTATACAATTATACATAAAATCTAAAAAATGTAATAAAAGTGGGGCGCCTGGGTGGCTCCGTCGGTCGAGCGTCCGACTTCGGCTCAGGTCATGATCTCGCAGTTTGTGGGTTCGAGCCCCGCATCGGGCTCTGTGCCGACAGGTCGGAGCCCGGAGCCTGCTTCGGATTCTGTGTCTCCCCTTCTGTCTGCCCCTCCCCTGCTCGTGCTCTATCTCTGTTTCTCAATAATAAATAAACATTAAACATTTTTTTTTAAATGTAATAAAAGTATGCAGAATTTAATTAGGTCACTGATATAACACATAAGGCTGCAAAAGTAGCGTCTGGCTGGAGGCAACGCTTAGGAAGTGTGAGCTTCAACTCTCATTCCCCCCGAACTACTACTCGCCTCGGTCCCGACCTCACTGCTGGAACTCGAGAACCATCCCCTACTCTGCCTGCTTACACTCTGCAAAAGCCCAGCCGATCGCCCCGCTCGGTCTGGCTTTGCGCTTGGACTCAGGCCGCACTCTGCTACCAGAGCGATCACGTACAAGCAGCGCTTCCAGAACGGTAAGAGTCCCTGACGCGAAAAGTGCCCCCGACATCCCAAACACGCGCAAACTCCTGGGCCCAGCCTTGAACATCTTCCACGACAGAGCTTCCCACACCTGCCCTTTTGCCCTTTCCTCTGCCTGCTGCCACAGTTGGGTCACTGAGTGCTGCCGACGCGCCCTGCCGTCTGTTCACTGTTTACACACTAGGTGCCAGTGCACCTCCTCCACGAACGCCTTCTCCTCCCAGCGACGGTCCTTCTCTCTGAGCGCCCAGGGCAACGAGCAGCTTTGTAAGTTACACGTCAAGCACGGACGTGTTGCCCTGTGACACCTCTTTTATCATCGTTTAAACATTTTACCTTCGCCGCTTCCCTTCCTGAAATCTTAATTCCCGCTGGCGTGGGGTCACACCCTTCCTCTGGGCTCTCGGTCCCCTGCGTGCTCGGAGCTCAGGCGTCACCCCCTTTATGCTGGGGAGTCACCGAGCTCCCCTCCCTTCCTCACTCTCCAAAAACCCTGAAGACGAGCTCCTCCGCGCAAGACCTGTGTGTTCTCCAGGTCCGGATGCCTTGTGTGCCAAGACGGCATTCTCCCAGATAAACTTTTCTCTCCACTGAAATTAAAGCGCGAGCACCCTCCCCACCAAACAACCACCCCTTCGTACCTCTTCACACCCCCTGGGGACCCAGCGAGCACACGTATTCTCGCAAACGGTCCCATCAGAGCTGAATTTCCATCCGTCCACAAGGCACACACAGATCAGCTGACGCCCCAAACCTTGGGGGCTTCATCAGGGAAAGGCAGCCTCCCGTCTGAGCGATCCCTCGTCCTCTGAAACCAGCAGGCGCGTGACCCCACGTCCTAGGCACGCCGAACGCTTACTCTGAGTGAGAAACACGGTATTTCTTACCTTTTTGCTTCTCATATAGGAAAGGCGGCCCTCGTGCGCGTCGGGGTAAGTGCAAAACAGGTACGTGGTGATGGCATGCTTTAGAAAGGAGTCACCAAGCATTTCAAGCCGCTCCAGGTTAAACCCATCGCTAGCATTTGAAAGGGTCAAAGCCTGCAGAATGAGTCCAGGGTTCGGGCCAAGAGTCCTCGAGGAGTAGCCGGGACAAGGGCTCTGCGCAGAAGCCCTCCCGTCCCAGGGCGCGGGAACAGCTTCGTTAGTACCGGGCGTCGTGGCCGCTGCGGGACTTCCATCTGAGGTAGATGTGTTAGCATTTCCATCAAGGTATTTGTTACTCAGGAGAGTACATTCATCGCTGGGCTTGGGCTGGTTCTCGTAACTGTATAAATTCTGAATGGGATATGAGGTAGTTGGTTGTACAGGTATTTCCTGCTTGTAGTAACTCAGCTGATTTCCTTGGCAAAAGTCTCTGTTCGCTAAATCGCAACTGCCATTGGCAAGGTTTTTATCGTACGAAAGACCGTTGGTCGCCGTGAGATCTGTCGAAGCTTCGATCTGGAGCTTACCGGGTGACTCACCGAAGAGCGTTCTGCAGTTCACAGACATTTGGTCGTGATTTTCTAGAGAGGAGGTTCTAGTAGCACCTTGACGTGCAGCATTTTCAGGGACTACAATTGTGCTGTGCTTACAGTAATTATCGTTTTCAGCCCAAGAGGAGCTAGCAATTGAGATGAAGGACTTGCTGTCGATAGATTTCTTCCACCCGAAGTCTAGGTTGGGGTATCTGCAAAGACATTTTTATGACTTCGTCAGACCCTTCAAAAGGGCGAGGCTCAGAGCAAGAACAACGTCAACGACATAAATAAGTAAAATAACGATCCCTCCAAACGAGCTCCCACTTTGGAGGAGAAACAAGTTCCCGAGGCAGAAATCACCATATCGGCATTCTGCCCCGAGTACGTCAGGCAGCGGGACGTGGCTCCCTGCACCGCTTTAATTCGCCGCTCGACAGCAAGCGCGGGGTGGGGGCGACGCGCGGGGTTGGCAACGGGACCCGGAGCCACCGTCTGGGCCGGGATCCCAGGCCCTCCGGCTAACGAGCTTGTGATTTACGGAACCTCTCTGCGCCCCGGCTTCCCACACCCGGAAGAGGGCCGACCACTCCTACCCCATAGGGCCGTCCTAGTGATTAAATGACCCAAGACAGGCCACGGCATCCGAGCCAGTGTTTGACGCCGAGGTAAGTACTCAGCAAATGCAGCTGTGACTACTACTGTCCTGTTTTAAGATTCCTTAATCCCTGGAACCACTGTGGTCTCCACAATTGGGTAACCGAAATTAATCTGAGTGGTTAAGCCAATAATTTCCTTAGAACGCGGAAACTTTCCTAGCGGGAAGAGAAAAAGACAAAGAACATCTTGAGGCAATTGCCATTTAATATAGACTTGATTTTACAGAAGAGGAAGTGGTCTTCCAATGTCAGCAGGGCAACCAAGAACTGTTCCCGTTTTCGCTCTGACCGCCATCACTGAAGGAGGAACGACCCCCTTCTCCCTGTGCAACTTCACAAGAATGTAGGAATCAAAGGATGCATTTATTTCATGTATGAGACATCCGTGCTTTCTTTTTAAGCTTTTAAGAACTGTTTTATATAAAATTAAAATCGGAACTTAATTCAGTTCTTTTGCAAACAGGCTTCCATAACCCCGCGCTCCTTCTGGCTGACAGCACAGGCATACCTAAAATCCACGGGAAGTGATCGGACTCCCACGCCAGCATCGCTGGCCGTTTGGGCTCTTAGCTCCTCTGCGGTCAGAAGGCAGTGAAGGCGGTAGAGTATGCTAGGGAGACAGACTGCTTTTCTCCACAGTGATGCTGGAATCGGATGTATAGCACAGAGCTCTGGAACCAGGATCTTTGAATAAGCAAAAATGTGGACAAATATAAAGCAAACACACAAAAGAATAAAAAATTAAAGACCAATTTCACTAATGGATAAAGACAAAAATCACGAATATTAATAAAGTCTTACTTCTAAAAGCAATTCCTTTTAAGGCTTAAGGCTGCATGGGATTTAATCTAGGATTTATAAGGATGAATCGAATTTTGCCAGTGGACCAAGTATCAAAGGAAACCCATCATATTTCCAAAAAGCCATTCAAATACAGGTTCACACACGGTATTAGCTAAAACATGACAAAGCCTAAGTGTTGGGGATCTTCCAAAAACTTCCTAAGTCACTCAGTTCAACCTGCTGATAAAGAAGTCAAACCTAACGTTTCAAAATAGTAAATGATGCTAGAGTAATAGTGAACACATTACCTGTTTATTCTGCAGACTTTCCCACTTGGCTTTTCTCTTCTCAGCACTGCTTAGAGGAAGGGCTTTCCCCTTCTGATTCAAATGGCGAGGTGTCAAAAGATTAAGTCTGTAAGAATTTCAAAATATTTTTATCAAACAAAAAGAAGTATCCCCCCCCACCCCGACCCTTCACAGGGGTTCTCTAGCTCAGTGTGCCTACAAATCACCTGAAGAGCTCATTTAAACTGAGGACTCCTGGACCCCACCCTGGGCAGTTCTCTGTGCAAAGAATCTCCCGGTTTCAGAGTTGACAGGCAGGCAGTGGGACAGTGACCTCCTATGGTTGTCTGCCAACCTCTGCAAATAGTGCCTCAGGTGACAGTCAAATGCCATCTCTGAAACCCCTTACCTCGAAGATGTGTGGTCCACATCCAGCAGTGGCTGGTTGAGATTGGTCAGATCAAGGTTATACTTTGTTTTATAATATTCTGCAAAGGTTTCATACTCAGGGGAAGGAAATTTACTCAGTGGGGTAAGATCAGTGTATACATCAGCTACATAAAATCGATGAGGCTGATCAAAATTACGGTATCTAAAAAAGAAAAGCAATACATTTGAGGCAACTATTCTCAACGCGTGTTTTTAATATGAAAATGCAAATTATGATTTTCAAGTTCAAAGGTTAAAAACAAATAGCGTTGATGAGCAGTTCAATTCCAAATAATATATTTCAAGTGGGTGTAAGATGAAAATTATGTTTATATTAAGTAAAAATCGCTTCTCCATTCCACCCTACGTTACGGTTAACCTCATTCTAAAGATCTCTGATCACTCTGATTAACACATGAAGGCTACATGGCACCTTTCAATCTCTCTTAGTGGCACTAACATATACGGGGCAGAGCACTTCCAATATCCTACCAACCGAGTGAGCAAGCACTCTGCATTACAAACAGGCTACACATGAAAGGTGCCTGCCACATACATGCATGAAGGCACCACTCATGTATTAACAGTCTGATGACAGCTGACATTTAAAACAGGACTTTAAGGGGCGCCCGGGTGGCTCAGCCGGCTAAGCATCGGACTTCAGCTCCGGTCATGAGCTCCCGGTTCGTGGGTTCGAGCCCCGCGTCGGGCTCCGTGCTGACAGCTCGGAGCCTGGAGCCTGCTTCGGATTCTGTGTCTCCCTCTCTCTCTGCCCCTCCCCTGCTAGCTAGCACTCTGTCTCTGTCTCTCAAAAATGAATAATAATCAAGTCAAAAAAGTTTTTAAATATGATTTTAAGTTGCAAAGAAGAAAAAACAGAAATCAGGAAAGACCGAGTTACAGCCAGTACTCTAATTTTATGAAAGGTTCCTATATTTAAATTTATTGCTCAGAACTATCCCCTAAATTCTTACAAAATAAGAAAAAAAGCATCCTGATTTACTACTTCATTGCACTTAATACCATTATTCCCTATGAAAAGTTTAAGAAGCTATTGTTTACAATCAAATTCTTTAAGACTTTGGGGATTAAAACAAGGAAGATTTTGGGGTGCCCGGGTGGCTCAGTCAGTAAGCATCCGACTTCAGCTCAGGTCATGATCTCACGGTTCGCGGGTCTGAGCTCTGGGTTGGACTCCGCGCCGACAGCTCAGAGCCTGCTTGGGATTCTCCCTCCCTTCCTCCCTCTCTCCCTCCCCTCGCTCTCCCCTTCCCCTCGTTCTCTAAGAAATAAACTGGAAAAAAAAAAAAAAAGACGATTTTAAGAAAGCCTTTCAACAGCGTGTAGATGATCTGAACTTCACAAAATCAAACCCCTCCACCCACAGCGTTCCAGGTGTGGTTTCTCACAAGAGGAAGTCAGCTAGGGAGAACAGGCCCCACCAGGAAGAGACACCTACGCTTCCCAGGAGATGCATCAACGCCACGGCCCCCTGGGTTTCCACCCGAGGGAGCTACTCTCCCGAAACAAAGTGCCACCCCCGCATGGCGCTCCGCTTAGATACTCACCTCGGAATGATGACTGCGTCCTGGTAATCTTCTAATTTAAAAACAAAGGGTGTTTCTTTTGAATACTTTGTGCTGGGAATGCCTATGCGAGCTTCAGATTTCTCAATATCTTCCATGAATTTAAAGTCAATGTCCAAAGTGCTGGAGTCATTCACTTAGGGAAGGAAAAGACTCTTTAGCTCGTTAAAATAGAATACGGGTGGGATTCTTACTTAAGCTACGTATTCGAGCAGGTGTCTAATTTGGAGTGGTCTCTAGTAGCCACCATAAACTAACGTTACGCAAGCTTCCCTTTTCCAGCTAGTATCGGCCAACACGTCAGAGTCTGGGCCCTTCTTACCAACGTTAAGAGGTAGAACACAGTATGCTGAATCAGCGTCTGTGGGTTTAAATTCTAGTGCAGGTTTTTCAAGCCGAAGAATATGAGAGAATATATACTGGTGAAGTCTTGTGATCAACTCAAGCATTTGGAGAGACAACGTGAAACCAGACTTCTTCAACTCAATGGATATGGTGACCTCTCCGGAGCGCGTGTACACAGGAAAGTGCGGGATCTTAGCAAAAAGAAAAATCAAGCATCCCCAGAGTTAACAGGTATTTTATTCCATCACAAATATTTCATTTCAGAGGGGGAACGACGTTGTCAATCCGGGGAACAGAAGGGACACCTTGACTCTTAAGTAGCAAACATCCTGAGGTAACAAGAGATGGCTTTAGCCGTTCCCTCTTATCGATAGCAGTCCTAAAGAACTGTCTACCTGAGGTATGGGTTTGGCCGTCAGTATTCCAAAGCATCTGGTGGTATCCTCAGGGGGATAGAGCTTCCGCCTTCTGAAGTTGAGTTCATCAGGTAAGGGTGTCGTCAGAACCATTCCTATCACATACAGGTAACAGGGCTGATCGGGTTTGGGATAGCTATCCCTCAAACATTCCGGAATCTAAAATTAGAAAGAAAACTTAAGCAAGTGTGACAGACAGCCTCTTGTCCAGACACTGGCCAACAAACAAACAAACAAACTTACTTGCAGCTTTCCTAAAAGCTGATGAGAAAAAGGGAAGCAAACACCCAGGGCAGGAGGCCTCATTCCTTAACTCTGGGGGACAGCCAGCGCTGCTCAGGCCTGGGCTCTGGTGGCCCATGGTCACCTCCCTCATAACGCACTGCCGACTCTAACACCAAAACTTTATAAAAACGACCAAACCCTGTAGGCATTTTCTTAGAAACGCTCTTCATTTCAGCTCTTTCTTTTGATCAGAGAACTCTTCCTTGGGGCTTTTAGTCTTTACTCACTGCAGAATAGCAGAAAACATGCAAAATTTTACAAGTCCCACGTAACTGTATTGCTCAGATATCGCCTCTACTATTAACTTTTTGACAGACTGCATCGTCTTCCAGATGTTTTCCTGTGTGCAAATGTGGATCAACATACACACACACGTGTGCTTCATCACCCACGGAATGACACAACAAAGACTGTCGTCACCTTATTTCTTTTATCTCCAATTCCTACAATGAGAACATCTTTCTTGGTCAATACAAATCTGTATCATTTTTAATGGCTATGTAGTTATAGGAGTAAACTGCAGTTTAACGGGCCTGAGACTGTTTCCAAGCTCTCAATAGTCACACGACCCTACGCAACAGAGTCGTGAAGTTTCTGAGGCTCAGGGGCATAAATTGCACCTGTAGTTAAAAGGCACAGAAATACTGGTGAGGAGACAGGGTTATCAGAATGCCAGATAATCCAGAACGTATCTATTGATTAAAACTTATTATGACTGACGACCTTTGTCACAGGAAAACAAGCCCAGTGGTCTCCGGGGTAAATGTCGAGTAGGAAGACAGAGAAGCAAGCCCTTGAGGAAAACTGAGGGAAACAAGCATTTCAGGGGACAGGTTAATATTCATAATTTTTAAACAACTGACATGATTTTGAATCTTGAAAATGCTCGGCTGAGTGAAAACCATCTGAAAAGTAAAATGCTCAACAGCGCTGCAAAAATAAAACAGAAGAACCATACTTCTAGGCTAGGATGAAAAATACACAGCAAAATTTTGCTTTTGTTTGCAATTCTTTTTTTTTTTTTTTTTTATGTTTATTTCTGAGAGTGAAAGAGACAGAGCGTGAGCGGGGGAGGGGCAGACAGAGAGGGAGACAACAGAATCCCAAGCAGACTCCAGGCTCCGAGCTGTCAGCACAGAGCCCGACACGGGGCTCAAACCCACGAACCGTGAGATCATGACCTGAGCCGAAGTCGGACGCTCAACTGACTGAGCCACCCAGGCGCCCCTGTTTGTAATTCTTAGGGGGGAAAATCTTAGCAAGTATTTTTTCAATAAGACCTTCAGTCCAGTACGGCTCTGCCCAGAAGTCAGACTCAGGGACGTCTTAGCACATGAATCCTGCCAGGATGCCATAGAGTTAGCCAGACGCAGCACGCTGGCGGAACTGGCTTTGACCGCAGGCGGGCCACATCCTGGCTCCCGACAAATCCTTGTGCGCCCGCACCTTGAGCGGGCACCCTTCCACCTGCCTATCTTACCGTGCAAATCCTCTCCTGTCTTAGTCCCGAACGCAAATGAGGCCAACGTCTTCCCGCTAAAGGGAATGAAACAAAAAACCTCTCTAAAGGGAATGAACTCATTCTGGATAGAATTTGACAAATGAGGCCAAACTCCTTTTGAGGAGAAATACAAAAGCAATGTCCTAAGTGGGAAAGAGCACAGAGCGCACACGGGAACAAGGAGGGGCTGGCTGATCTGGCAGAAGCTGTGATGGGAGGAAGCGAGCTGAGTTCCCAAGCGGGCCAAATTACAAGGCCTGGGAAGCCAAGCAGGGGAATGCAGATCTGAGGTAGCAGGAAATAAAAAGTCAGAAAGGTTAGATTCATATGCAGTTCTAACCGATACTAACTGCCTTTGGGTAGCACTGTCTTCGCTTTGTGGAACCTGGTCTTCCTGGAACGCTGGTCTCTTCTTCGTCATGTAAATCGAGCTCTTCTTCATATTTAACCGTCTCTTTCCCAACTGGCATCAAATGGTCATCCAGTTCACCTAGGAAATGTACCGAGAATTAACATAAACAATCCGGATTTTGCCTAATAAGTGAATAATCCGGAGCGGCACGATATTAGAAAGCAACGGGAAGGGGGGTGAAAACTAAAGCAGCTTTGCTTTAATAGCACAGCGTAATCGGACGTGATGCTTCAGGGAGGCTATTTTGGCGCTCATATAGTCAACGTGAGGATTACAAACTCTGCTCCAAGGTGCAGAAATAACGTCTAAACGAGGCACAGCACAGGGAGTATAGCGCAAGGTGCTGGAATAGCATTGTATGGTGACAGATGGCAGCTACGCTTGCGGGCTGCGGGGGGCACAGCATAACGTCCAGACTTGGGGAACCACCATGTCCTACGCCAGAAAGTGATGTAACATCGTGTGTTAACTACACTTCAATTAAAAAAAAGAAAAGTGTTTTTAAATGACGTCTGAACAGAGAAACAGCACTCTGTTTTACAAAGTCTATGGACAACAAGACTTCCCTTTTTTTTTAAGTGGATTAATTTGTAAACTAAACCGATCTGAGAAAACGACCCATTAAAACACAAACGCTCACGACTCAACAGTTACAAGACCTTTATGTGTTGAAAAGGGGTCAGTAAAGGGAGCAAATACATTACACGTATTCGCAGGGAAGCTGTGGCCTCAAAGCTGGTACATGTCACAGGACCCTCACGTTACACCGTATTTACGTCCGTCCGTACGTCCGCCTTCACCAGAGCACAAGGAGAGCAGCGAGTTCAGAGGTCCTTGATGTGCTTTTGTTTTACAAGGGTTTCAACCTTAGTTTTATCTGCATGTGCTTTTCAATCACTCTTACCAATTTTGTGCAGTTTTTCACAGCAAATGAGAGCTACAACTCTTTCGGCCAATCGTATACAGCTCATTGGTGGACCCTGAAAGTAACAAAAAACATTTCCACTGTACATGAGCGTAGCTATCGATCATTAGCACATATGACTTCTAGGAAGCCTCTGCCCCCGCATCTTTAAAGCTGAACTTTACCAGAGTAAAGTTCTTCATTTTGAAAAATACCAACAAGTTTGTTAAAACCCTGATTTCCACAGTTGAGACGGCCATTTTTAAAAGTCCTGCCCAGTAAAACCTAGATCGGCTATGACGGAGATCTGACAATTTTAATGAATACAGATTTCAGTAAGATTTTAACGTATCTTAGTTCGACTAATCTATGAAGAGGAAACAAACTAAAGATCTATCAAAATGTGACTATAATATACAAATTAACAGCACAAATTTTCATACGTAAGAGAAATTAGTCATCCCGGAATATCTGGAAATCAGTACTGGGACCAAGCACAGCAGTTACACAGAGGCAGATTTTCGGGTGAACAACCAAACAACTACAAAAGCCCAAACATATTTAATAAATTCTGCTCCTGGAAGTATCTTAAGCCACAGCTGAGGGATTCGGTCAGAAACGCTGACACTAGTAAGATCTCAGAGGAAACTTTAGGGGTCATCTAGCTATACAGTCTGTTGAGGATCTGAACGTGCAGTTGACCACAAAAGAGACTTATAAACCTTCCCTGGAGAACAGATTTAAAGTGGGGCGCCTGGGTGGCTCAGCCAGGTAAGCATCAGACTTTGGCTTGGGTCACGATCTCATGGTTTGTGGATTCGAGCCCCGTGTCAGGCTCTCTGCTGTCAGTGCAGAGCCCACGTCAGGTCCCATCTCCCTCTCTCTGCCCCCATCCCCCGCACACTCTCTAAAATAAATGAACATTAAATAAAATTAAGAAAAAAGAAAAAAAAAGATCTAAACCTAAGTTACCTATAACTTGCATTGGCGTAGAGAAGCTGAAAAAAAAAATCCATTAGTGACATATTTTCAAGGCACAATCATTTCTTTTTCTAAACTTACAACAATGGAGGCTCGAAGAGGTGAGTTAATTGGCAGATAAAGAGTTGAATAAAATGTACCATCAGGCAACTCTCGAGTTCTACATTTAGGAGCTAGATGAGTAAACGGATCACTTGGTAATCTAGCACAGTATCTGTGAAGAAAAAGAAATTCTGATGCTAAATCCACAACTGAGAAATAGGGGAAAAAAATCCGTTTTGGTAGTCATATCCTAAAGTTTAAGTTTTTATGTCCCTCTTCCCCTCTATTGGATTGGTACTGACACGGGAAGTGTGAGTTCACTGCTTCCAACTTTCAGTAAGATGGAACAGTGCCGTCCAAAAGAATCGTCTGCCGTGACAGTCGGTGTCAACACTGTCCAACAGAGCAGCCACGGAGCACTTGGAATGCGGTGAGGACAGCTAGGAAACTCACTTCGAATTTTATTTAATTTTGATTAAAGCTAAAACTCGAATTTAAAAAGGCACGCCCAGGGCTACCATACCGCACAGAAAAATATTGTGCGGAGTCCGTAAGGAGAAAACACCGCCAGGGTTTGGTCCTTACTGTCTTATGTGCCCTGGCAAACTACCAGGCCCCGCCCAAGGAGGGCGTCAGAAGAGGCCGGAAGGACAGCCCGGTACTGACATATCGCAAAGCATCAGAACAAGAAGACCCCTGCCCCTGCCCTCCCACCACACCCCACAGCAGTACAAGGAGAGGGATACGGAGCAGGACGCTAGCTTCGAGGGCGCTGAGACTGAGCAAGGAGGGCGCTGGCTGGGACAGGAAGGTAATCCGGTGGGGGCAGGACTCACACAAGGAGGGCAGCAGAATGAGCAGCTGCCCTGCAAGGTCATGACCCGTGCATTCGGGACACCCAAACACGGCGGCAGCCCTGCGAAGTAGGAGACTGCCTACGTTCAGGGATACTAAACATAAAAGTAACTATTTTGAGGACAGTGGGAGTCCTATCTCTCACTATGGAAGAAGCCAGAAACAAAGATGGAAAAGAGGAAAGCTAGAATGAACCCTGTGGTGTCATGGTACAAGTGGACGTAACAACATAAAGGTAGTCAGGTATGCAAATAAATACAGCTATAAATGTGCATGTGAATACACACACACACACACACACACACACACACACACACACGTAGTTTCTAGCTCTGTCGACTAAGGAGACTGACAGTAGAATGAGAGGCAATGAACACACTTAGTGCTCAGACTTTGGTTTCTAAACACCACTCATCTGCCACTAAAAAAAACCAGAAGCTTTTGGAGAAACAGCCAATATCTAGGCTGGGGCAAGGAAAATAGGAGTTAAATCTAGAACATCTTAGTGTGCCATAAAATAAGGAAGTGACCAAAGAACAATGGTGATGTAAAAAAGACTAGCTTGAAGGGGCTTCCACGGCCAAATCTGAGATAACTGTAACATCAAAACAAATAATAAATGATAGTGAGCAGAATATAACCCACTCAATAAAACAGAAGTCCCTCAGTTCGTATGAGATAAAAACATTGATAAATAAAAAGAATAAATGAGTGGAGAAAAGAGAAAGCTCTTCGTCACGGCAGAATGCCAGCAAACAGAACAACGGAATCAGAAAATCACAATTTTGCAGATGCCACAGCAATGATCAATTCAGGCCAGAAATATCAATGGATACTTAAACTAATGGGTGAAACCAGGAAGAGGAATAAATTTTACATGGTCTTAAACCACCTCCCCGTGAACTACACACTCACTATGGAGGGAGAAAAGGCAACTTTACGACAGAGGAAGCTGCAGACCTTCTGGAAGTGATCAGGAGCCACCACCACCAGTAAGAGCACAAATCGACACTTGAGTGCGCCTGGCGGGATGGGATGGGAACAGAGCATCCCTTCTGTGATGTGCTGGCTCCAGTGCACAACCTGGGGCTCAATGTCGGAAAGAGCAGATAAAGCCACGCTGAGAGACGGCCTACAAAATGGCTGGCCTATAAGCTTCAAACGTTTCAAGGTCATTAAAGTCAAGGAAACTCAAGAATAATTCCAGGCTGAGGGAGACTGGAGAGATGAGAAAAACACACACAACTCCTGATCCTGGATTGGATCCTCTCCCTACCAAAAACATTCTCGCGAGACCTGAATGGGTCTCTCTGGGTGGGGGGCGTATGAGAGTTCTCTGCAGTATCCTTGCAACATTTTAAAGTGTGAAATGGTTTCAAATTAAAGAGTTAAAAAAAAAAAATCTTACGTCGGTTGCTGCTTTATTTTGCCTCTGCACAGAAACTTATCCTGATACATAGTCTAGGCATGTAGCTGCTTTTCTTAGTTCTTGGAAAGGTTATTACCAATTCTGGACAAAGTAAATTAGCCCATGATCAGAAATACAAGTTAATGTATCATCATCTTGTAATATCGCAGCTAATGGAAAATTCAACATCCCTCAACGTTCATGGCATGAGATTTTTCAGGATAAAAAAAAAAAAAAATTCAGTGAGCAAGGTAAAATTAAATTAAATCTAATTAAAAGAAGCATCCCTTGGGGCACCTGGGTGGCTCAGGCAGCTGAGCGTCCTACTTGAGCTCAGGTCGTGATCTCATAGTTCATGAGTTCGAGCCCTGCGTCAGGCCCCACGCTGACAGTTCGGGGCCTGCTTGGGATTCTCTCTCTCTCATCTCTCTCTGCCCCTCTCCAACTTGTGCTTTCTCTCGCTCTCAAAATAAATAAATAAACTTAAAAAAAAAAATCATGCCTTCATTAAGTCAGCCTTCCAACAACACCTAAACATTTATCACCGTGCAATACAGTTTTTACCTTCTGACCAAAAAGGAGCATGAGTGGAAAAAAGCAACTTCTTTTCTTTCTCTCACCAAAATATTACAAGCTACAAATGCAAAGACTGGTGATCGTCTGCAACAGGTAAACACTACAATACTCACAGGTTTAGACTTAAGCCTTGTAACACTCCTAGGTTTTCCACGCAAGTGACTTCATATCATACCTGTTGATGTGTCCAATGGCCGTGTTGATCGTGACTCGCGGACCACCGTCATCGGGCCTCAACACATATGGCGGGAACACATCGTCATCATCCACGACAGGATCAACGTCAGTCTCACCCGCATCAACGGACTTGGAACACTTGTTTCTCAAGATCTGGACGTTGTAAAAACAGACTTTACGAGGAGAACAAATGCCGTGTTGCCCTATGTCAGTTGTCTGCCTCTGCACCTACGGAAAAAGCTCTCTTGACGTGCAACACCGCTCTCTCCTAAACATGCTTCAGAATTCCAAAGTCACCTGATGTGGAAACTCCCTCCCGGAGCACTCCCCCCCCCCACCCCAGCTCTAACCGTGGAGACACTCACCGCACGTGCACAAGGTTTGCACGGTACCGTATCTACACACACACACGCACAGGGGCTGTGTCATCACCCTGTGACGGCTCCGCAACTCAGCCCCTCAACTGGGACTGCAGCGCCCACACCAACAGGACACACTTTCCAGGCATTTTCCCCCCACAATCCACAGGACCATTTCCACTGTGGGCTCTCAAACAGTTCGTAAAATAGTGCTGGCTCTGTGGTTCCGTGACTTTTCTCACAATGTACACACTGCACACCCTTGCTGAGACTACGCTCTGCAGGTAAAACTGCTTCTACCCATTTCTTTGCACATAAAAAAAACAAAACAACTTAAAGACACCCTACTGACTCTCGGAACTTACCTTTTCAATAGCTTTGTATGTTTTAAGGTCTTCTTCAAAACTTTTTATTTTGTCTGTATCTGCCAACATTATGTAATTAGAGATCGGTGCCCTTGCTCGCCCCTTAGATTGAACATAGGATCGATACTCTGTGGGTAAATCAAAACGAACCACCAAGTTGCATTTTGGTATGTCAACACCCTCTTCCACAATGCTTGTCGCAATAAGCAGGTTGGTCTCGTGTGCTCGAAATTTCCTAAGTACCTGAAAAAAGTCCATCAAGAGAAGCAATTCTAAGAAATTTCCAAAGGAACGGTGCAGTACCAGTAAGTGAAAACTGCCGTTTCTGACACGTACTCTAGGCGCACTCGATCTTCAAGTCCAGGCTAAAGATGACAGCAGCACACAAACAACAAGACCCATGAGCACGTGTGCAGAGAGACTCTGGTTTATTTTCAGCTGAGTACGACTTGAAAAATCAAAGTGCCCTTCTGCTGTACACAAGTATGCACGAGCCACAGAAAGCCTTCCGGGCGGAGAGGCTGGCTTCTTCAATGGCCACCAAAGAATGCAGCCAACAGTGACCAAACGAATCCGCTTCTGGAGTCCTGCTGATACTCTGACCTCACATAGGGTATCTTCCGGCCGTGACACTGTGCCAATGGCCTCCCAAAGATGTCAAGACTCTTTCACTAGAATCCCTAAAACACTTGTAATTCAAAATTACAAGTAAGGCATTACTTACTTTTTGGCATCTTGGGACATTTTCGATTTAAGGAATCAGAACTACTCGTTAAAAAAGGTAAGTGAAAAATTTTCTATGTTAGATTTAAAATAACACCATTTCCCAATCTAGGAGAAGTTAAATTATAAAGTAAGCTGCCTTTTAAACAGATCTATCATACTGGCTGTCAGACTCTCCAAACTTGGAATATTATCAAATAGCTACGACATAGAAAACGAACGCCAACGTGAATTAGTCTACCTTGAAGTTAAATAACAAACTTCAAATAAAACCTTTTTGTTTGCCAGCCAGAGCACTATATTAGGTTTCCCATCTTTACAATGCTGTCTCCTATATTAAAATCTTAGAATGTATGAAAAACTTTAAGCCCAAATCTTTAAAATATAGCGTTATTTTTGAAGTATTCAAGGCAGAACTTTAAACAGAAAACAAAACACTTTATAGGAGAACAAATTCATTTTGTAGCTCAGTCATATGCAGTCAACAGGAGTTACGGTTACACACGCTTTGTTTTTCTAGGAAATGCCATCAGTCAATAAAGGAAAATGAAATGGTTGATGGTAATTAAGACCAAATTGATTTCCTAGACGGCTATTCTAATTCTGAACATATGAATCACCAAACAGCTACCTCATAGGAGACGGCTAGTCTATCTATGAGCAAGTATTCTATGTGACCGAAAATGCCGCCAAGCAACTATGAACAAAGGGAGCTCCTAGGAGCAGAGTTCGTGTGTGTGTGTGTGTGTGTGTGTGTGTGTGTGTATGTGTGTGTACATATATATACATATGTATGTATATATATGTATACACATATATTCTGAAAATTGTTACTGTACAATTATTTCAACTTAAGTTACCTCTTCCTGTTTTCTGAATTCTGCTTCCATCTGTTTGTTACGAGGCTGATTCTTTCCAATGCCATGTCCAGTTATAAAATTGCTGCTGATGTAAGCCAGCTCTGGATCTTGTTTGCCAGCTTCCTTTATCAATCTAAGAAAATTACATACATTTGGAAGTTAAGCATTGCTGAGGGAGAAAAAAAAAATTTAAACTTTTTTGTTTGTGAGGTCTCCCTTAAAATGGAAATTACGTGTATTTTTTGCCAACGTACCTAACACAACGGGTCTTGGTGGTTTTTGTTTTTTGTTTTGTTTTGTTACGTTTTGTTTTCAACGAGCTTAAACAGAAATCACTGCCACTCTTCACCGCGTCGATCTGTGGACCAAACACTCACTGGTAACGCCAAATACAGGGCTGATTTAGCCTGCCGAACAAAATGGCCACAGTACGTCCGACTTTCTAACTTGGCAGTGAGGACTTACTAGGAATGTAGCCCAGTAGGGGACAGAGCTAGGCAGGGAGAAACATGGAATCCTCAAACATCTTGGCCTCAGGCCAGGACCTATCATGAAAAAGCCACACACACTTCTCTGAAAGCTCAATGTTCTTCTACACACACACACACACACACACACACACACACACACACACACACACACACACACACACACACACACAACTTGCGGCTGCAGTCAAGCCCCTGTCTCTACGGCCAAACTTATGCAGAATGCGTACCAACACCCTGAGGCCAAGAGGGGATTCAGAGGCGGAGGCGAGGGAAACCTCATTCTCCGGCTACATGCACTAAGAGAGCTCCTGCTGTGTGCGAAACAGCATGGTTATTTTAATCTCACCACAACGCCCTGTATCACTGGAAGCAGAGCTCCAGGGCAACGGATGCCTGTCTGCTGAGGCGCGCCTCCAGGCCCAACACTTTCCTGCCCCGAGGCCGCTGACACCCCCCCCCCCACCCCAGTTCTGCACAACAGAACACGCCAGACTTCGGCACGGCAGTCGGTGCCAGAGTCCCCGTCCCATCCTGTCACGGAAGACAGGCTCCCCAACTCGTCCCTCCTCCTGCCTGTTGCTCTGTATTAATCCAGAACGCCAGTAACCTAAAGCGGGCCTTCTGGTTGAGAGATGGAAGAAAGCTACAGGAGGGGGGTCACGTTACTCGGGGACAGAGGTTAACAGTTAGTGTTGCCATTACAGCTATTTTGGAAATATCCACATTCAAAAACTCAGCACACGGGATAAATGGTTCCACACCTGACGTAAGTGATTCCAGATGGTTCTTCTGAAGTCATACGCATAGTATAAATTCCTAATAGAAAATTGCATTTTTAAGTCAAACCATTCTTTTTTTTTTTTTTTTTTAAATACATGAAACAGACTAATATCAAAGAGCTGGAAGAAACCTTGAGTGGTCATCTAGAATATCTCCCTGCCTCCAAATCAGCCAAACACATGCATGTCTAGGTTAGTTTACACGTGTTCTACATTCAAATACTTAAAATGTTCAGAATCAGAAACCTCCTTAATATGTTCCAAGCTTTGTTTAGTTATTATAATAAGCTTACGATGTCAGTAACAGAAAGAAGCGTTACAGGCCAAGAAATCGCATGCCTGAAATACAAAATTTATTATCTTAGAAATAGGTACTTCCAAAGGATCGTGTATGCAAATAAGCATCAAGAGGTTAAAAAATGCACTTCATGTCAGGCAGTAGGCAAAATAATTAATTCAGTCAGGCAAAGGATGTGTTTTACTTTGCCAAAATGATCACGTTAGCAGATTTCAACGAGCTGAGAAGCAGAAGGCACTAAGAGTAAACGTATTTCTCCTACTGAAACTCACATCAATACTGCAGAGGACAGAAGAGACGATATGCACATTAACAAACCCAATCTCTTGTAAGCAGTAATTAAATGCTATATACTTATGATGATGGTGTTTAGAGAGGAAACTTTATCAGATAAATGAGGGGATGCCTAATCACACTCCTCAGACAAAGCTATAGGCTTCCAGAGAAACGAGGATGGTCAGGGAGCTCACAAGTGAGTTACGCAAACTACTGAGAGACTTCGCAGTACCATGAACAGAGGCCACGAAGTCTTACTTGTTTCTTTTGAGTTTCACACTGAGTTTCTGTCAGCTGTCGCACAAGCAAGCGGTTCAATAAGCCCTGCTGCTCTCTAGTGCATAGAGCTTCTCAAACTATCTGCAGCTAAGAACGAGTTATTTATTTTTTTCTAGTATCAAATCCATCAGAGAGCGGTATTTTTTGTCAACTTCCGTGAAAATTTACTAAGAAAATGAAACAAATATTCAAGAGCCAACGGTCTTATATGCAGCAGACATCACTGTCAAAACAGAGTTTTTAGATGTTTGCCCTCAATCTCTGTACCTAGCTCACTCAGTTGGCACCAGCCCACACAATGCATTGTGTTACACGCATCGCCTCCCAGTTACATCAGAAACAGCATGGGCAGGGGCGCCTGGGTGGCTCAGTGGGCTGGGTGGCTGACTCTGGATTTTGGCTCGGGTCCTGATCTCAGTCTGTGAGATGGAGCCCTGCGTCAGGCTCTGTGCTGACAGTGCAGAGCTTGCTTGGGATATTGTCTCTCACTCTCTCTCTCAAGATAAAATAATAGATGTTAAAAAAAAAAACAAACAAACAAAAAATGAAGCAGCATGGTCAGAAATAGGAAATATGTGCACTAGATTCAGAAAACTAGTAGAACTGTGATTTCACTAAGCTTGCAAATTTGTGCAGACAACCGTATGGGGAAAAAAATTCAAAGAAACAAACACATCATTTGAAATGTCTGCCAAGTACTAAAATATGTGAACAATAGCTTTTAATAGTCTCCTTACGCCTTACATTTTTTTAACAACATGAACAAATCAAATGTAATTCCTCTGTGATTCCACCAAAAGAACCATCACCGATAGTTCTAGTATACAGACACTACGCGCCCCAAACGTGTGCGTAGAGCACGTGAGAAAACAGCACCTACTGTATCAGGTGATAAAACAGCCATTTTTACATACGTTAAGAGACAGAGAAGTAATTTCTATCTTACAAATGAAGATGCTGAGGCTTTAAAGAGTTAAATAACTTTCGGGTTGCTCGGGTGGCTCAGTCAGTTGAGCGTCCAACCCTTGATTTCAGCTCAGGTCATGGCCTCGCAGTTCGTGGGTCCAAGCCCCATGTTAGGCTTCGCACTATCAGTGTGGAATCCGCTTGGGATTCTCTCTCTCTCCCACTCTCTCTCTGCCCCTCCCCCCACACATGTTTTCTCTCTCTCTCTCTCTCTCTCTCTCTCTCTCTCAAAATAATAAACACTTTTTGTAAAAGTTAAATAGCTTCCACAAAATACACATCTAAAAAAGTGAGTAGAAATAAAAGGAACCGGGGCTCGTTGACGAAATGGCTGATCAACAACAGAAAGGATGAGGGCATGTCTAAGGGACACAGGAGCTGACCTCAAGGAGCCCCAACGGCTCAGAGCGGAACGAGAGCAACAAGGTAAATGACCTAACGTCAGGTTAAAGCCTGAAGTGCGAAACACACAAACGTGAGGGGCGCCCGGGTGGCTCAGTCCGTTGAGCGTCCGACTTGGGCTTGGGTCATGATCGTGCGTGGGTTTGTGGGTTGGAGCCCCGTGTCGGGCTGTGCTGACAGCTTGGAGCCTGGAGCCTGCTTCGGATTCCGCTTCTCCCTCTCTCTCTGTCCCTCCCCTGCTCGTGCACTATCTCTCAAAAATGAATAAATGTTAAAAGAAAATATTTAAAAAAATAAAGATGAGTCCACAGTGAGAAAAGAACCTAAGTCAATGAATATAAATAATAAATAGAATCAAAAAAAGAAGAAGTTTTCCTCACAGAAGAATTCCAATAATAAATGAATTGGCTTAGTGATTTGCTTCCACAGAATAAAGTAAGGAGAAAAAGAACACCTTCCAGGAGAAACCTGGCAAACACTACCATAACCATGTGACGAGGTTTCATGTCACTGGTGATGTCTCACGTCGATAACCATGAGTCCCCCTGATGCGATGTGATGAGAAGGGCACTTCATCTCTACAGTATTCTTCCATATCCTAAATCCCTATTTTAATCCTGAGAAAAACATCAGACAAATTCAAATTGAGAGCTAGTCTACGAACTACCTGGCCAGTACTCCTCAAGACTGTCAAGGTCATCAGAACCACGGGAAAAGAGAAAATACAAGAGACCAGTGGATATCAGGGACACACAACTAGATGCAACATGGTACCTGGGATTAAGACGATGACACTAACGGGAAAACTGGTAAATGAAACTGAAGTCTGAAGTTTGGTTAACAGTAGCGCAGCAATGTTAGTTTCCTGGTTGGGCCAAATGTACACGATAATGTAAGATGTTAACAATGGATGGGGGAAGCCAACTAAGGGGGACAAGGGAGTTCTGTAATCTCTTTACAACTTTTCTGTAAACATTTAAGTTACTAGGGAGACAGAGGGAGAGGGGTAGAGAGAGGATGTAAACCCAGGCATGTCAGATTCGACTGTCATACAAAACTAATAAATGACACAGTGAAAAGGGCCATATCTACCTTATTTTGGGAGGATCACAAACAGAGTCTTCACTTCCTCATCTATGATACAGTTAATACATGCACCTTCCTTTCTCATGGAGTGTTGGAAAATTTAAAAACAGATCTAAAAGCGGGTCTCCTGGGTGGCTCAGTCGGTTGAGCGTCCAACCGGCTCAGGTCATGATCTCGTGGTCTGTGAATTCGAGCCCCACATCGGGCCCTGTGCTGACAGCTCAGAGCCTGGAGCCTGCTTCGGATTCTGCGTCTCCCTCTCTCTCTGCCCCTCCCCCACTCACATTGTATCTCTCTCTCAAAAATAAACGTTAGAAGAAAAAAATTTTAAATATATATCTAAAAGGTAAGTTAAAAACCAAGGTATCTGGGTGGCTCAGTCAGGTAAGCGTCCGACTCTTGGTTTCGGCCCAGGTCATGATCTCGCAGTTCATGGGTTCAAGCTCTGCACTGGGTTCTGTGCTGACAGTGCGGAGCCTGCCTGGGATTCTCTCTCTCCCTCTCTTTCTGCCCCTCTCTTGCTCTCACTCCCTGTCTCAAAAAATAAACTAAAAAAAACAAACAAAATTAAAGGTAAGTTATAAACCATAAAGCCCATACGTAAGGCAAAAGGAAAAGTGTAATCCTAAGACTATACACATGGCTACATTACACACAGAAGTAGCTATGATTCATTTTTTTTAATTAGGAGAGGACAAAACTGCCCATGTATCACAATAGCTTAGACTCCCATGAAACTATTCACTGAGGAAGGGTTTTCCTCCCATTAAACTGATGGAAGGAAAGAATGTGGATTTCAGGAAGTTTTTCTAAGCTTATTAAAAAGCTTACTGGAACAAGACCTCTATTGTATATTTCATTAGCTGCCCATAAAGTTGACTCTCAAACCGCTCTTGATTCATCATCCAACACTAAATTCCAGGCACTTTTCATGAAAGCTGATCGCAATTAATCTGATCCTCAAAGTCAATAGGAAATAACTGATTGGTTTTTGATACACGGTTTCAGGCTAGTATTCCTGCAGTGAAAACTGGCAGAGCTCTACATTTAAGAATTCACGTAGAGGGGCGCCTGGGTGGCGCAGTCGGTTAAGCGTCCGACTTCAGCCAGGTCACGATCTCGCGGTCCAGGAGTTCGAGCCCCGCGTCGGGCTCTGGGCTGACGGCTCGGAGCCTGGAGCCTGTTTCCGATTCTGTGTCTCCCTCTCTCTCTGCCCCTCCCCCGTTCATGCTCTGTCTCTCTCTGTCCCAAAAATAAATAAACGTTGAAAAAAAAAAAAAAATTAAAAAAAAAAAAAAAAAAGAATTCACGTAGAGAAGAGGGAGAAGAAGAAAACGTACCCCATTTCTTCCAAGCCCCCTAAAGTGTATTTAATTCTTAAACCATCCTGTCTGGGGGCAGGGCTATAATGAAGCTTGGAGCTGACCCTTGAAATGCCTCTCCCCCATTCTAAGAAACAATCCTGACGGTCATGCGCTCCCTGGTCTGCGTCCCGGATGGTCTGCCCACTATAAAGCGCTGGTTTTTAGTGTTCTGTGATGCCCAAGGGCATCATGACTGTAGAAGGAACTGGAAACTAGGAGGGAGGATATCAGGATTCTAGAACTGTCTCTGCCACTGCCTAGCAATTTCACTCAGAGCCAATCACTTTTCCTCCTGAGGCCCTTTCTTTTTTATAAAAATAAGTAGGCTGGATTAGATAGTCAACGAGTCCCTTTCCAACCTTAAACTTCGGATTCCAATGTAATTCACTACCTAACATTATTTTACTTTGTATTCATCATAAGGATCAGGCCCAATGACTATGAAAATTACCAGACTAAAAACCGCCAGATGACTACCCCAGAGTCCAATTTCTCATTACTCAAGTAAGTTTTCAAAGCCCCAAAACAGTGAGAAGCAGTTTGGGGGGGGGGGGGGGGGTGGAAATCCCAAATTACCACAGGAACCAAAGCCGAATTTCTCCTCAGAGATCACTACTTGCGGAACTCTTAGAGATCAGCTCTGGCCAGTTAATGGATCTCAGAGAGAAACAGATCGTCGTCTGATTGTCTGAAGCACAAAATAAGGCCCCTTTCTGGCCCTTCGATACCACAGCATCTGTACACAAACCAGAAAGAACCACACGTTACCAGACCGTCTGACACAGATCTGGAGTACCGCTCCCTGGCTGGGCCAACGTTCAGGAAGAATCAACTTCTGCCAAAGAGGAGGGGGGAGACGGGCATCCATGGCCTAGTCTGGATGCAGGGTCATCCTTTGCCAATATTCTCGGAATGCTTCCCCAACATTTTTATTTTCTTCTGAGTCAGAAAGTTTTAACATATAGTCTATGAACCAAGCCAAACTGCAAACCCAGTTGTTCTCAACTTTTTCCACCGCGGATCTGCAACCCTGAATCGACATTTGTCAGGAGGAAAAAGCTAACAGTAGCAGCGGCAACAAAATAACCACGATGATTCCCCGGTAAAATTTATCCTCCAACTACGTGAAGGGGAAAGCCTGGTGTGAAATGCTCAACACAAAGCCTGACACACAGTCACGGGTGAACTATCTGAACTGCATCTGACAACTAAACGGGAGACAAAAAGTGTTTCACTGTAACGTCACGGAAGTTTTCCATACTCGCTCTCTGTGTCAAACGGGTCACGACCGATGGACATCCCTCAAGAGAAAAAAAATCTCAGGTCACGTCAGACCTAGCCTTTCGGGAACGCGACAGTCACACGCACGTCCCCCCCGTCGATGCCGGTACAGCATCGCACACGACCCATGACGGTATCGAGTGAAGGCCACCCACCTGGGCCTTCCGCCAGTCTCAGAGCGATTACAGAGCATCCCTTCACCAAGCCAAAAGCTGCCTCGCTCCACTACGGGAAGAGCCGCTAATCTTGGACGTTTATTTACCTGTTTAAGACAACTGCTGTGTATCTTCTTTCCACAAAAATGATCCCGCATAAGATGTTGGTGAACGGAGACGGGAAATTGGTCTCCGGCTTCTCTTTTTCTTCGATCTCTTCGTCCTCGTCATCATCCTCAGAATCACTCCAGGACACGTAATTATCCTGATTCCTGTTATTATACCACTCGACGCTCTCGAACTGCTGCCGCTCATACGGTTTGTACTTGCGCAAGATTTCGAGCAGTTTTATTACTTTAGGAGTTACAAATTTCAGGTCAAGTGAGGCAGGAGAGAAGTGCTCTTCACATAGTGCATGGATTTTCCTTAGGAAGGTGTCTGTAAACAATAGAAATTTCCTGTGCAGCTCCTCTTGCTCGTGTTTGATGTACTTCTGCAGCTCCCGGACCATCATTCCAGCGACCTTATCTGCACACCAGGGGCCCAGGACCACCAATACGGCACGACAGTCTGACAGTATCTACAGGACAACAGAAAGAGCCAAATGCTGAACGATAACATCACGCAGCGTTTTCACGCACGGTTCAAGTGGGACTGAAGCTGTCTCCAATCGGCCCTTTCAAAATACATTCACCCCACTCATCCAGACACTGAGGCCAGTGCCCCAAGGTTGAGGGGGGCGGCCGGTGGGCTTTTCAATCTCTACTTTTTCATATACATGTATGCCCAGAACCATCCTTTTGTCTTCCCCAGAAAAGGTAATCATTAACAGAATATAAAAGATGCACCCGTATAAGGTTAATAAAATTTAATTTCAGGTCTGTTGTTACAAGTAAAACGGAATCACTGACTTCCAGGTAGACATGCAAGGTGAATTATGTAGCAGAGCAATTTTCTTTGAGGCGTCAGACAAGAGCAAGAGAATTTTCCTTGCACTTTATGCCCAGAGAGCCGCATCTTCCGCTCTTAGCTCAGAGCAGAATGTAAATCCCTAACGAGGCTGTAACTGAGGGACTGCCGGGTCTGCAGGCCAGTAAAAGGCAAACTGGGTTGAATGCAGACTTAATGAGAAATCAAGGGCTGAGAAGAGTCTAAGCACGGCTGCTCCAGAAAAAAATCATCAGGAGAGAAATGTGGACTCCTATGTAACAGCGTTATTTCACAAATGGTTTGTGGGGCGCCTGGGTGGCTCAGGTGGTTGAGCGACCGACTTCGGCTCAGGTCATGATCTCGCAGTTTGTGAGTTCGAGCCCCGCATCGGGCTCTGTGCGGACAGCATGGAGCCGGGAGCCTGCGTCGGATTCTGTGTCTCCCCGTCTCTCTGGCCCTCCCCTGCTCATGTTCTGTGTGTCTCTTTCTCTCTCTCAATAATAAATAAACGTTAAACGAAAAAAAAAAAAAAAATGGTTTGCAAAGTCCTAGGATGATGATTCTCAAACTTCAATGCATCGGGATACCTGGAGAACTTGTCACGTCTCAGCCAGCTGAACCCCTCCCCTGAGCTTCAGCTTCAGCAGGTAAAGGATGAGTCCCTAATCTGTTTTAACAAGTCCTAGGGGGACGCTGACACTGCCGATCTGGAGTCCACACTCTGGGAACCACTGATCAAAAAGGATCTCCTCCCAAAGCTGTGCCACTCAGGAGCGATGGGCTCAGACCCAGTTACGCACGGGTAACAGCAGAAGAATTCGTTCAGCCCGAGGGTTTGACTAACTCATCTGACCCAACAACAACAATGGACCCCAACCCATCTCCTTGTTTTCCTTTTTCCAACCTATCTCCTGAAACCAAGGAGGTCGACATTTAATAATGTCAGGTGACCATGAACTCAACCCGGTAAGATCTGTTCCATGAAAAAAGTCCAGGAATAAGAAGACAAGTCCTGGAACTAAAACATACCAACAGCCTCACGAGAAGCACACTGTCGTTTCGACAGGAAAACTCAACTTCTGCTTTCTCTACTTACTTGTACACGCTTACCTGCTTAGAAATTGAAGTCGAATCTCTCTCTTTCGAACGCACAGATATGTTACAGTCGTTGATAAAGTTCAGTGCCTCCTCCAGCTCCAGCAGCAGCCGGCCATAGAGGCCACTTCGGTCCGTGAACGGCCCACAGTCCACCACAATCTCACACGGTTGAGAAGTGTATCTGTAACGAAACAACGGGTGTCACTGCCACAGTGAACTCACTCCCGCACTACGATCCCCGAATATGTGTCTACACCCTGGGATCACAGGCAGGCTCGCAGTGGTCTTCCTCCCAGGGCGCTCACTTTCAGATGTGCTACGCTTGCTCAGGAGGGCTCTAGGAGGGACTGTCTATAGCCCACATTCCAAGAATTCTGTGAGTCTTATCATGACCTTATTACCCCAGGGTTTATAGGTTTAGACTTTCAGCTTTTGCCTCTTTGGGCATCGAGATACTCAAACAACTCAATAATGATTACTTCTCAGACACAGAAATAGGGACGGGGGCAGATCATAGAGGGAAAATGCTATCATTGAATCTATCCACCTCCACACTACTCGAAACTCTTAGCATCTGCAAATTCAACTTTATTTTAATGTGTTTTTACCGTATCCTTGTAAGGAAAACTCACCTAACTTTGAACCGATTATGGTATCATCCTTGGATCTCTTATGCCTTTCATGAACTAGGACAACGAGAACAGCACATAATATTCGAAAACACTAACAATGACTGGGGCGCCTGGGTGGCTCAGTCGCTTAAGCGTCCGACTTCGGCCCAGGTCATGATCTCGTGGCTCGTGGGTTCTAGCTCTCCATCAGGCTCTGTGCTGACAGCTCGGAGCCTGGAGCCTGCTTCCGATTCTGGCTCTCTTTCCCTCTGCCCCGCCCCCTGCCCCCCCCCCCCCGCCATGCTCGCACTCGCTCTCTCTCTCTCTCTAAAATAAACATTGAAAAAAATTTTTAAATGAAAGCACTAACAACGATTAAGGAAATGAAATACACTAAAGACATGTGTAAATACTACGGTTTTCATTATTCTCCATCAGAATTTATACTTAACCAGAGAGTCACGCTTAGAAAACTGGGAAGTACCGGATTCAATAGACCGCTTATCAGTTTTACTTAAGTGCCCTAATACCTCTACTTCTGCAAACTTCAAGCACTGCAGGCTTCCCAATCTAATTCGGAACAAAAGTACAGCCTTTCACTGCCACATCAGCTCATTCTGGCTCGAAAAAGTCAAAAACACCACGTGCAAAAGGTCGCGAGATTTGTATCTCATGCGTGTATTTCATGTATTTTGAATCCTTACATCCCACGGATCCGAAACATTACCTTTTCTTCTCGTTCTACAAAGAGATCTTTCCCCAAGTTCCTATTAAATGGCAGGTACACTGCAAGATCAACGTGACTGATCATCAAGGAATCCCCCGAAACCACTGTCAACGTCATTTTACCGGTTCCGGGACAATAAAGGACTCGCCTGAAGTCATACAACTCCCAGTCAGTGGAAGCCAGGATTTCAAAACCTGTCTGATTTAACTCCCTGAGAAATCGGCTTCTCTAGTCATTATAACTGTTCCAAGAACTATCGCCTATAAGGATGCTTTAATGTGAGTTGAATCAACTTAATTATAAACCTAATTGGTATAAGCTCCCATCCACCAACTCAAATCAAAAAGCGTGTATGTGTACACGTTTTACTGAAACTCAAAGCAGCTACCTTTCCAGAGACACAAACCCAGAAAGCATAAACAACATTGTTCTCACAGAGTCACACCCATTTGCAAAACACCGGGGTTTTTCCAATCAGTTTAAAACGTAGCGTAGGGGCGCCCGGGTGGCTCAGTCGGTTAAGCGTCCGACGTCAGCTCAGGTCACGACCCCGCAGTTCGTGACTTCGAGCCCCACGTCGGGCTCTGTGCTGACAGCGCAGAGCCTGCTTCGGATTCTGTGTCTCCCTCTCTCTCTGCCCCTCCCCTGCTCGTGCTCTGTCTCTCTCTCCCCCTCTCAAACATAAACGTTAAAAAAAAATTTTTTTCTAAACGTAGCGCAAAACACTGAATTCTGTCCATAAAGTCGTGTTCTTGCAAAGTATCACGCGGACACTTAGGTTGGAACGACCATGAACACACGTGGGCAGAAACAAGCTTCCTGTCCTGGCTCCCGGTCCTCGTCCACATCAGCAAACAGGAGGGGCCCACGCTCATGCCATCTTCTGAGAGACGGAGCCCCTCCATCTGCTGTTCTCTGTGGAGACAAGGGGAGGTCCCTGCCCTAAGGATTCTCAGACTCGCTCGTTCCCTGCCTCAGGCACCCGTCCACTTGTACAGGCGCTGCCCGGGAGGCCCCAGGAAAGGGACGGGAGGGGAAACCCCAGCCGAGCGCCTACCTGTCCAAGACCACCAGGTCAGTTGCGGTCTCAGCATTACTCTTGAGGATTTTCTCCAGCTTCTGAATCTTTTCTTCCAATTCCTCGGGGTCGCATTTCCCATTTAAAATGGAAGCAGTCAGTCCCAAGATACGAGGACACGATGGACAGTTTTCACAGAGCTGACACGATAAGAGATGCTGACAGTGAGGCATTCGTTCTGCGAGGCCAGGACGACAGAGACACTGCCAGACTGACACAAATCAGGAAGATGGGCAGACACTAAAAGTATCACTTATGGAATGACTGGAGCCTGTTTCAAAGATCCCTGTATCCAAGAAGCGTATGTCAATGTGCTACAACAGATGATATAATGGATGTATCACGCATTACGTACTTCATTTACTTATGCTTAAAAGTTTATCCCAGGACTAGATTTACTATAGGTTACGCATGACAGTTCATTATTATAGATCTCAGTGAAAATTAATTTCACATTCATTCGTTCATACAGGGAATGAAGCTCCCAAAACTGGTAACGGATATTACTGCTTTTGATATATAAAAACACCGCTTATTCTCAGGAATTTGACTTGCATTAAGACTGATAAAAACCTAAAAACTTACCTTCATAATTTCTCGGTAGGGGTGGTCTAGGATCGCAAGATGACACTCATCAAACACCAAAAGGTTAATGTCCGACAGCGATAAGTAACCATTTTTCAAAACATTCAAGGCGACATAGCAGGTCATAACAAGAACCTAAAAGAAAGCTGACATCAGTGTACGAACGTGCGTTCACCTGCCTACCTGCCTGGATACACTTCTATTAAATCAGATTACGGAGCCACCATTCTGTAGGCGAGAAGTGAGGAACTCATTAGTCAAAATCAAAACAGACGTTCTAAACGTATGCAAGCTAATACTTTGGAACCAAGAAGCAGAGATGGGCAAATACAGAAACAGATTAGGGGAAAAAAATTCTTGATAACAGGGACCATGCTTTTATGATAAGTCTCCTAAAACTACTTCAGGTTTTCAGGTTCCTATGAGCCCCATTTTGACTGATGAGACCTATTGATTTAATCAAATGACAACACAATTCACCCTGTGTTTTCCTCTTTTTTCCCGTTGAACTGACAAGGTTTTCTGGAAGAAGACACCGACCAAATGTTCTTTTCAGGGCACTATCTCTGTGCGGACATCTCAATGTTTTATTGATGAGGACTCAACCCCGTGTGCGAGACATGCTAGTCCGTGTGCACTGCTCCAGCTGAGCTACGGAGCACCTCCTAACCGCTTCAGACACACCAACACCAAAAAGACCCTCTACGCACGCTGGCTCCACACAAACGTGTAAGTCAGAGGAAGTCTCTGGTCAAAGACCCAAAGGTCTCAACCGAGAAGCATCTCCAGTCTCAAGACACTTAACTCAAGCATAAATTTTCTGAAAAGCAGGTTATCCACAAGCGGGAAGTACGTCATCAGAATTTGTGTTTTTCCAGCCAGTAAATCACACTGCAAAGCTGTTTCTCTCCTGTGCAGTAAGAGCAACATTATACGTTCCTATTCATTTGGTTTTAGACCGTGAGAAAGAGTACGGAAGGGCTAGTTCCTAGGCTGACAAAGTACAGGAACGAGTTTTCAAACTAAACAAAGACAACCAAGACTAAAGGTCATCTTATAGACGAAGTCGAGGACTCGTAGGGATTTACAAAGGGAAATTTCTTTCCAAGTCTTACCTGGTGCTTAGTAAACTCTTGGTTCCATTTCTCTTTTGTCCAAGCTGCATTTACTTCCAGGCTTGAGTATTCCCCAACCTTGAGATCTGAATGAGTTCTGACAGCTGACACTTGTGGAGCAACCTGGTTTGCTGATTACAGATACAAATACTCCTTGTAAATAGGACAAATCTTACATAGCTGGCTCTCTGGACTACTAATGATTAAGACAGCTAAGGAAATCCTTATTATTATATATCATTACCTAACCCCTGATTTTTTAGATAGCCGATTGAAAACCGTATTTCCAAGGTGATCCTCCAAAATGCTTTTACTAGACTTAAGACCTGGTCCTCCGTCATTCACTTCAGAGAACCCTATGCCACCCGCCTTCTTTACAGCCGATTTTCCCAACCTAAGAACAGAACTTCCAGGCTGGAATGGGAACTACTCCAGATCCACCCCCCACTCCTGTTTTCTTCAGGAAAATCAGATCGTTTTGCCAAGAAATAAGACGGTCTCATATATATTTAAAGTACAGGAGAACATCACATGTTGAGACCATCTGAAAACAAAAAAGGAGACCACTGCCCCAGCGGCTCAGGTTCACATTTTATACTTTTTGTTTTCATACGTAAAGCCAAACACAAATCCAGGATCACAGACTCTAACTGAATATCTAACTTTGAAGAAGCACCTCCCTCCCCTTCTGTAATTGGCATAGTAAAATCACAAATCACAATGCTACCAGTCTCATAAATCAAGCACTTTTTGATGGACTTTGCAAAGCTAAAACAAATATAACCAGAAATAACTGTGACGACACAGATTAGCTTATGTTCCGAAAGGTAGCGCATGCAAAAACCGTAGCATCAGAATTAAATACGTTTAAGGAAAAAGCTGAAGTTTAACATCTGTGAAATAAAACGGCTGACGCTTAAAAGAGATGTACTATAAAGTTAAGAGACAAGACTAAATGCTATTTCTGCTCTCAGAATCTCAACAAATATATTATTCTTCAAACCCTCTATACGTTCCATCATCTAACTTAATAGCCACAGAGAAAAAGTGCTTACGGGACACCCCTGGGTGGCTTAGTCGGTAAAGCGTCCGACTCTTGGTTTGGTCTTAGGTCATATCTCACAGTTTGTGAGATTAAGCCCCACGTCGGGCTCTGTGCTCACAGCTCAGGGCCGGCTTGGGATTCCCCGTTCCCTCCCTCTCTGCCCCTCCCCCATTCTCTCTCTCTCTCAAAATAAATAAACTTTTTTTAAAAATGTGCTCAACCGTAAAATCTCATCCAATGTCCTCCACACAGTATGATAAAACAATTTCTGCATTACCAGAGTTGACCAAGAACACCGTCCTTTTTCCGTTTCTGTTGAAGTCTCCCCTGATCTGATAGGACAGCTCTTTAGTGAGTAGTACGGCAATAAACGTCTTCCCTGAGCCAGTGTTTAAACAGACTATGGTGTTATGATCCAGAGCTGCTTCGAGCAGTTCCACCTAGAAATACAGTGGGGAAGAAGACGCCACACTTCTTATCTGGGTACAACACTGGGAAAACTGGGCTCTGTCTTAATTCAGGAAACTTCACTGCTTCCTGAGATCTTCCTCTGCTAAGTCTGCCAAAACACAGACTCTCTGCATCTTTCCAGAAGGAGATCACAGGCGCGAAAATGCCTGTGACGTATGGCCAGCTGTGTTACAGAAACACGCGTGGGGTAACGTTTACAATCTGTTTGAGAAATATTTTTGCAGGGGGGACAGAAAACTCCCCAAGAATAACACGAAGAACTGAGTTTACAGTAACCGTGGTCCTGCCCGTTGGTGGTGGTTCGAACCGTCTCCATTCCCTCCGAGCTCTTGAGGACAGACACACCCAAGCGGGTATGGCGAGGGGAGAGGTTTTCAGAGGGGAAACAATAAGGAACTTCACAAACAAAATGATTACGTCAATCGGCCGGCAGATGTTAGAAAAGAAAAGGGCCATTAGGAACAAAAGTATCTGGAAGGAGAAAATTACTCAGAAGAGGAGAGCTTGAAAAGGTAAATGGGTTTTACATAAGACATGTCAACTACGTGCTAATTGACTCCATTTCAGTGGAAACGCTCCAGTATTAGTGTTCTCATTAGTACCTGGTATTTTCTTGGCGTATAAATGTTATCATGGATTGCTTCTTGTTGCCATGGCAGTCCAAAGAAAGGGCCCATTGGTGAGGAGGCAGGGGTCACGAGCTGCAGGCCCGCCATGCTGAGGGGCTGCAAAGCAGGGCTTTCATTCATCCAGTGCTTCTCTCACTGCATTTTGCTCTAGCGCAGCTTACTACAAAGGGAGAAAGAATACCGTTACACCACCATGCAGGGTTAAGGACGAAAGAAAGCCAAGAAACAAGAGAAACATCAGAGTATCACTCCTCTGGACCCTGTCAAACTTCCCCTGTCATTGTTTTAGCTTTTTCTCGATCTAAGAGGATCGTTTTAAAAAGTCAAGCGTTCTGTACTTTCCGACCCGGCGATTCTACACCTAGAAACTTGTCTGAAATAATTAGGCAACTACACGAAGAAACAAGGACACGGATACGTACTGATGCCTTAGTACCTGGGAACAAGCAATACCTTTCAAACGCACTGATAAGAAGTGAGCAAGTAAATGATGGTATAGTTCTATCATACAATACTTTGAACTCACGAAGAAAATCCGGATCTGTATTGACTGATAGAGAACCATGCCCATCATATACCTTTAAAAGAAAATATGAATATGATGCCTCTTTAAATACATACGTACATGCGAAGCATGTGGGTGCATAAACAAACATTTTCAAGCATTATCAATTCTATTGATGCCACTATCGATAAACTTGCGAGATAATGTTTGGAAGGCACTGAAGTTTCAGATACCTGCCAACACTTTGTCATTGTATCTAAAGACTATAAACACACAAGGTCTTTTCCTCGACTGACAACCTAGCTCAACTGCACAGCTGACCAACGATTTAAATATTTACCTTTAAAATTACACATATCCTAGATGAATCAAGACAAAGGGCAACCATTCTGAGTTTTTCACGGTAGGTAAGGGCTCTTCTGTGTTTCACGTATTCTTTCCCAAAGAGGAACTGGATGATGTAAAATGACAAACTAAACCCGAGTCTTTTTCAAACTCCTAACCTGCACACAGAGGGTCAGGGTCTCAGACCTCAACGTGGCAGTCCACCATTGGCTTTCTGACTGTCAGCAGCATTTATGTGCCCCCAAAGGAAATTTCTGCCCCCACACTGCTTGGGAGTTTTCACTGTTATCACTATGAAACCGGAAAGAAGCCCACTCTTCGTCCTTGACGAGAACCTTTGAATCTCCTGACACGTGAAATGGACGACCACGATACAGGACAGCGACTGAAGCTGTTCTATCAAATCCAACGAGAAGTCTCCAGTCTCCCTTTATTTCAGAGGTCAGTTCAGGGGACCACAACTCAACATCTGGCCAGTGCCGGTGTGATCTCCTGTAAGTAGTGGGGGACACAGGGCTGCGGGCGCCGAGGACAGCAGCAACGCAGGTGCGGCCAGGTCAGACGGCACAGACCAGCCAGGATGACCTACGATCGTTCTCGTCATCCCTCTGGGAGGAGGACGGCGAGCAAAGGACTGCGGAGCACGGTCTGAACACTACCAACTGTGTTCTTCCTAGAAATAATCCGCTCATCGTCTACCGAACCAAAGCCCCACCAACCATTCTTTTTACCCCCCGTGCAGCGTTCACTGTTCTCAACTCCTCAGGCCCGCTGCTTGCACGCCCGTGGGTTAACCAAACACGGCTGCCAAGAACCCAAAGCTAAAGCCATGGCACCTCATCTCCTGAGGTCCACTGGGCCACTCTGCAGGCCCACAGGCCCCTCCCACCGACTACCACCCGGTCAAACCATTCTGCATTTTCCTTACCGTGGGCTGCTCACTGTCTGGGACGACTTATGCCGAAAGCCTGACCCCCTCCCTCGGCCTCCACCCAACTCAAATACCAATCCAAGACCGATCAAAACTATGGCAAAAGGGGTCAGGAAATCAGCATAAATCCTGACCGCTGAAGAGAATAAAAAAGGAGGAAGGTGGCAATGCCAGTCCCCAAAGAGTTCTTCCTTCACCTGCCAACACCACGTGGAGCCAGGAACCTGCGACACCCCTCCCTGCTGCTGTCACCGCTGCCACCATTCTTTCTCACAGAGATAACAGTGGCAGAACTGTAACTAATAAGTCCCGAGAAAGAGTCTAAAAAAATAAATGAGAAGAATGTTCTATTTTTCCAAAGGGAGACTGTATCCTTTAAAAATGTGTAAAATACAAAGAAAAACTCTAAAAACGTTCCAGATGAAAGACTATAAAGAGACATGACAGCTAACTGGAGTGAGTGATCTCAGACTGGATCCTGTACTGCAGAATGATGCCACAGAGGTCATTACAGAGCCCGATAGAACTGTCAAAGTCACTGAGGCTGGTCACGGCACTAAGGCTGTTTAAGAAAGCAGCCTTATTCCTAAGAAGCAGACCCCACGGTGTCCAGGGGTAAAGGGCCATGAGATGTACGCAACTTCTCCTCGAATAGTTCAGACAAAGAAACCACATACACGTACAGCAAATGTGTGCAACACGTTAAGCAAATGGGGCAAAGCGCGGATTCTCTGCCCCACTCTGAACCTTGTGACTTCGCTGTACGTTTGAAACTGTTTCCAAAAAAAGACTCTCGAAAAGTAAATATGTATGAGTGGTGAGAATGGGACTCCCTTGCACACTCGGTTCGCCCGCCACACCAAGCCACCCCCAGAACGTGGCAGATAAACAGTGCAGTTTGTAGAATGAAAACCGTGCCCACGTGAGTGACGATAAACACCTTCAAACGGCTTCTGTGTGCCTTGCAGACATCAGGTCACCTGGCACGCATTTGCACAGGGATGCATGTACACCCTGATTCTTCTACCGGCACACGTGTGTAGGAGCACACGTGCAGAAGAATCAAGTTCAAGCGAGTATTTGATAAACTCAACAAGAGAGTCACGACTGTCGCACAATAACGTACAGAACAGAATCGTCACAGTTCCAAAGGTATTTGTGTAGGTTTTGGAAATCCACACCCTCTCCTGGGAGGGCGGGTGCGGGAGAGGGTCTGCAAGGAGACAGGGGACCGCGATTTAACCCTCTCAACCTGCTTTTCCGTAAGGTCACAATAGTTAAGTTCATCTTCACCGATTGAATGTACAGTGGCTGGCCCCAGAGATACTTTCTATTTAGGGAAAGCGAATCCAAGATGAAAAACCTCAACAGGTAATCCAATAATGTGAAAACAGAACAATCTGTAATTTTGCCAATTTTTACTTTCTTTGGTGTGTTTAAGTAGATTTTTTTTTCCCCTTAAGCTGGTCTTAAGGAAAAGCTCTGAATCCCTGCTGGTAAGTAAACGTTCTGTAGTTTCACAGATGAACTGATTATTGATTAACTGCTTCCGCAGAGCCAACAGACAACGCCTTGTGATGGCTCCTCGAGGACAGAGTTTAAGTTTCTGGACAAACAATTTACACCCACGAAATTGGTGAGGCCATTGTGTAGCTTCTACGTAGTATTTTCTCAGAAATAATTTAGTAAAACACACAAACTCTCTTCCTCTTTCCACGTATGATAGATAAATCACAGATTTACCGTTTTAATGTTTGAGATCTCTGTGTTGCTGTTGTCCAAGCTGCATTTTGACATTGTGATAGCAGTTTATTGGAAAATCACAGCATGCCCAAGCTTCTGCTCTAAAAATAAATGCAAAAATAGCCAAGTTTAAGGTTCCTGTACTTAAAACTGAATATAAACACATCTACAAGAAAGCCCCATTGATAAGAAGAGTTAAATAAAAGACCATTATTTTGTATTACATTTTAAACAAAAGACATTTGGGTTATTTTAGGATATGAAGTCTTATTCTAAAACAAAGAACAAGAGAGTGGGGGCTGGCAACAATAGCATGCCTAATTCCCAGAGATCTGGGGAAAAGAAAAAGTTAGAGGAAAGTTCAAGAAAAGGCTGCAAAAGGAATACAAGAAAATCAAACACAGTAAACAAAATCTAAAGATAGCAGCTAGAATAACAGGGAGTAAAAATGACAATGCCACGTATACGTCATTTCCTAAATTCACGTACACCAAAGAAACGAAGATCCCCGAAAGAGGCACTTGGCTGAGAAATCCCAATCACCGCGATACGTGCATGAAATCTGTCAGCGATTTCAATTTCTCAGAATGGAATTAAAAACACAACAGTTCAATCCACACTATAAACTCTCTTACAGAATTCATTCATGAATAAAAGAATTCAGAACACACCCCAACGATACTGTTCTAAAGAACTATAAATTCAGTGCGGTTCTGGTAAAAGATCACAGATCAAAAACTAAGGAAGTGTGTTAACACGGGAAGCTTAATTTAAGTAACAAATGTTGATTTTGTCGGCTTTGACACCAAACCTTGCTCGTGCTCATTACGCTAATGACTGCAGTGTCTTCACTCCCAGAGGCTCAGGAAAAGAAACCGTGAAACTCATCCGTGTCTGGTCTAGTCGGGCGAAGGCCATTCGAGCACAGGTGACGCTTTCTCATCTCACAGACAAGTTCGTTTTGCTAGTCAGTTAACAAAGCAGGTCTTAGCACTGCTGTAGTACGTACACATTTACCTCAAAATGCTGATTCTAAGTTCTTTCAGTTTCCAAGTCTGTATTAATTCACACCCTAGGTAACCTAAAAGCAATCAGAGAGAATATTTTAGAACATTAAAGTCATTGTTAAAAACCAACTTTAAGAAAATTCCTATTTGACAAACTTTGCATACTTCACTTATCAGAGTAAGATTCCTGGTAACTTATTTTTCTACTCAGAGTCAAGAAAACAGTACACACCTGAAAGAGCTGCCTTCAAAATTAGCCTTTGTTATGTTCTAGTACAACTGAGAACGTGTGCAGGTTGTTGGCACAATCCAGTTAGATAGAAGGGAGAATTCTCGGCAGTAAATTCCATCCCCCCCCCCCCGTAAAATCTGACTTTGAAACTGCGGGAACACCATGTGGGTCGGTAACCATGCTTCCCAGAAGCAGATCTCCCCTCTCCTGGCGTCTGTCTGGGTTTCTAAAGCTACCTCCTCCTGTGACGCTTAATTCCATTCTGTCCCACCACCTGGGAGGATACAGACTCCGTCCACCATCAAGGCCTCATCTGTCACGCTCCACCCCGCTGTAATTCACACTCACACCTTTTCTCAAAACACCATTAACTAAAATAATAAAGCTGACAATGCTTTAAAATTCAACTCCACTCTTACAAGATTACTGTCACCCAAATTATTTCCTTAGGCATTTCGGTACAGACGTCAGAGAGTTAACGCACCAAGTACAATGAAAACTTATTTCGTGTTCATAAATACAGAGCCAACAGGTCAAGTTTTCTCATTTTAATTGATGATCAGAACTTCGACTACAAACATGCAAACTCCTGTTTGAGAAGCCCCTTTCAGATAGCTCGGAAAAAGACATGCCAGGTATCAGACACTCGGTCAGGGTTTAGTCCGAACCAACAAACTTCACCCACATTAACTAGCATCTAACTCCAGCCATACCCCTTCAGACAAAGGCTTGTGACAACAGACAGCTTAACCATTCTGGTCTAAGGTCCAGAAGCATCTAGACTTTGCCGGTACACATTTTCGAGACCGGTAACACAACTTACAACTCAGTCATTTCATCGCAACGTGTCACAGGTGCCGACACTCTTAACTCTACAGGTATCGCTGTCCGGATTTCCTTCCTACTCTCACGAAGCCCAACAGGTGCCAACTACTAAAAGTCCCATAGTGAAGCAAAGAAAACCACGCGTTAACACCGTGACCGTAAAATGCTGTCAAAGTACTTCTGTAAGCGAAAACAGATAAAACTAAGGACTGTTTGAAGAGCCTTTGGATCCCGGCAACAAACACGATGTCGGAGATCCGGGGCATTTTACCCACCAAGCCTGAAATCACCAAGGGAGTCCGTGGTTATAGATGCAAAGTGGTGGGTTTAGACGATTACTGGCCTAAAGGCAAGTTACAAGTAAGAGGCTTCCCTCTCCCAGTTGATCATAAAGAGATTCTCCCTCCCTCCCTTTGTTCACAATTTCTTTCTCAACACTTTCCAAACGTAAGTGAATCTCTTTAAAAGCCAAAGAGCCCGTAGCCGGTCTCCCATCTCAGGAACGTTTTCCTAGCACCTGAAAGGTATCCCTGAAACCTAATCCTCAAGAAAGACAAGGCCCGACGTCTCCCAGTCTCCTAGGTAGAGATGGGCCTCATTTGCCACCGAACTCCAAACTGCAAAACCTACCTCTGGTCATGAAGATGTGAGGAAATGAGCAATTTTATCTTGAAAACATGGATGTCAAGTGTTGTAACCACTTGACTGTACAGAAGAGTGACATCTCTTGGTCTCTGGAGCCTGCTTAGCGGACAGCCTGTGAGGCCCGTGGCCCTCCGGTTTAATGCTTACCCAGTAAGAAAACTGTTTTCTTCCCTCTACCTGTGTGGACAGATTTTTCTGGGTGAAAGAGGAGGTTCTGTTTTCAATTATATTTCCTCAACACTCATCTTTAAAATAAAACAAAACCATAAAATATATTCTCAAACAATATCCATGCCAAATAACAAACTTCCATTTCTTGGAACTTGAATACTAGAGAAATCTTAGAGTTTGCCATCCAAGTACGTTAGGGGGAGGAGCTTTTAAAACGATGACAGAGCTAAGCGCACCAAAGCTTGGCTCCTTCAAAGAGGATTCCGTGCACGGCAAGGACCCAAGTTGTTTCAAAACCACTCCCACCGACCTTCCTTTTCTAAGTTAGAGTCGGGGCATGAGCAGTCTCAGCCGTTTGACCTTCGGAAGCCGAGGTGATGCCCTCACCCCTTGATACTTTCTCACTTACAGTCACTCCTCTCCGAGGCCCGCCATGTGGGAGGGGCACGGGGTAAGGTCACCTGGGGAGCCGGAAAGCAAACTCGTTTTTTTTTTTTTTTTTTTTAAAGTATCTATCATTTAAAAACCATCTGAAAGCCAACAAGGGGTTCAGTCTCAAGAAGACCCCGGTTTATCAGGCTCCCTCTAAGGTGGTTTCCTTGCCTGTAAAATATACTAAGCTATTACTGAGAATCTGGTTAAGATCACGTATATGAAGCTTGGTAGAAAAAACGTTCTTGTGACCCAGAAAATGCTCCGTGTATGGCAGGATTTATACAACCGCACTCCCGTCCTATCTAGTCCTCTTCTCTCTCTGCTCCTCCCCTGCACACACGCACACACTCTCTCTCTCTCTCAAAAATGAACATCTAAAAAATGATTTCAGTTTGGGGGCACCAGGGTGGTTCAGTTGGTTGAGCGTCCGACTTCGGCTCGGGTCATGATCTTGCAGTCCATGAGTTCGAGCCCCGAGTCAGGCTCTGTGCTGACAGCTCGGGGCCTGGAGCCTGCTTCAGATTCTGTGTCTCCCTCTCTCTCTCTGCCCCTCCCCTGCTCGTGCCCTGTCTCTCAAAAATAAATAAATGTTAACAAAAAATTTTACTTACAAATTTAAAATTTGTAATGAACAAAACTGCTTACAGTATGGAATACAATGGAAAACAGCAAAGCACTTTTATTTAGAGGAAGATCACGACAAAGTCAGATTACAAACTAAACAAAAGAAGAAGGTGGAAGGAAAGAATGGAGAGAGAAAATTCATCCAAAAATTGAGGATGGGATTATGACCATAAGCCATCTTTTTCCTTAAAACTTTTCTGCATTCTAAAATTTCCTGCAATTCGAACAATTTATTGCTTTTAGAACTGGAAAACAAGCTTTCACGTGGAGGATGATTTGTAGTAAGACCACAGTTTAGAGAGAAATGATTCCGGGGGCACCTGCCTGGCTCAGTCGGTAGCACATGTGACTCTTGACCTCGGGTCATGGGTTCGAGTCCCATGTTGGGTGTAGAGGTTACTTAAATAAGTCTAGAGAGAAATAATTTAGACTTTAGATTAAAACCAACAAAAACAAAGAAAACAAAATTTTTTTTTTTTTTTAACTTCTCCCTTCTTAAGCCATTAAATGTGGTAAAACTTACCCTAGCTTCTATGACTTAAACCACAAATTCACTAGCTTTCTTCTCTCGCGCTACTCTATGAACCAAATTTCTGGGTTTCTGTAAATCTGTAACAAACATATTATGTTTACATTTCAATGTCATGAAGCCTAAAATTAGATCTGTCCAAAACAGAAACTGAATACAGGTCAAACACCATTTTAACAAATATCATCCATCAAAATCTCCACATAAAAAGTATCTCTAGGCTGCCGGCCAGTGGCCCACGTACTTGGAATATTTCTTAAAAAGACAACATTCCTACACACCAAAATGGCACTTGGAACTGTCCCTCCCCTTCAGGTTACCTACAAGGACATTTACCCTTCAGTTTGTTTCAAGAGGTAAATACTTAATACACCGCTAACTTTCAAGGTGAATTCTAAGGCTACTGTTTGATTTCAAGAGTCTGTCCTTTATTCAATAAAAACATTGTTCAACAAGTGCTAGAATTTACTCAATTCGTGACCCTCTTCTTGTCTATCTTTTATGTATCACATAAGAACATCCGTGAGAGAAAAAAAAGGCCACCATTTTCTATGTTAAGCTGTTTTAACACAATACAACACATGAACATTTTAATACTAAAGAAAGGTTAGTCCTGGGGCGCCCGGGTGGCTCAGTCGGTTAAGCGTCCGGCTTCAGTTCAGGTCATGATCTTGCGGTTCATGGGTTTGAGCCCCGCGTCGGGCTCTGTGTTGACAGCTGGGGGCCTGAAGCCTGCTTCGGATTCTCTGCTTCGGATTCTGCGTCTCCCACTCTCTCTGCCCCTCCCCGCTCACACTCTGTCTCTGTCTCTCAAAAACGAATAAACATTAAAAAGAAAAACAAATTTAAAGAGAAGTTAGTCCTGAGACAACACGAGTCTGAGAGACCGCGGACTATGATGGCCGTTCAGCTCAGTCAACTTGAGTCAGGAAAGCAAACATATTAAAAGCTCCGGGCAAGGGGGGAAGCACCAAGCACTGGAGTGCAAGACGTGCACCCACTCATGTTCTCTGCCTTCCCCAGAAGCCTAGGACTCGTGTATCCCAGCCTTCACATGAGCTTCCGCTTCCGGGCCCCCACCTGCCACTCACTCACCCCAAAGAACCTGAAACCTATCACTGGACTCCCCTCTCATGCAGCACACAGGAACCCACCCTACCACCCAAATCATGGCTTAATTTGTATCTTCTGCTCCACATTAGATACTATTGCTATAGTGATTTTCCCCCCAAAACTGTAAGATTTTTCAAAGGAAAGATCATCTCATACTTGACTTGCACAGAATTAAAGCAAAGCTGGAAATATCAATAAATTTGGTTTTCATTAACTAATTCCAGGTAGAGAAAAAAGCCTTACTGATCTAACCTTAAATTAATATGTATCTTTTTGCAGGCCAAATAACAAATTCAATTTGGATACTTCTTACTTTTAAAAGACTTTAAACCACCCACATTATTTTCACAAGTTTAACACCCCATCCTTGCCGCGTCCCCCAACAAGAAAATTCAGGGCTGATCAGAAGCCATCAAAGGTACAGAGGCACCCATCTGCACAATGATAATCCTGCCAGCATCCAGCTATCCTATCCTGCCAGCCTCGTCCTCCCAGAGCTCCGAACCTCGGCAAAATCGTCTTGCACGTTAACGCAACCTGATTGGATAGAAACCTTGAAGATGTTTCAGCAATAATGTACAGTTCTAAAGTTGCAACATAACTAACTGGGAAAACCCAAAGACTCGCTTTAGAAACGTTGTTTTATTAGGTGTGAAATCTAGATAAAGTTCTATTTAATGTCAACTAATAAACGTAGGAGAAAGACAGAAAAAAAAATCATTTTTAACCATCACGTTACTAATTGAGGCAAGAGTCATTAACGGATGCTAAAGACGCTGGGTGAAGTTTACAAAAGAATATTTACGTCATCTTAAGGTATCTCTGCACAGATTACCTACGAACCCTAATGAAAACTGGTAACGTTGCCCCTGGAACACCCAAGAGATGACACCCTTAACCACAGTGACATCTGGGACAAACTGGGACTGGGACTGGGACAAACGGACATGTAACTTCTAAATGTGATGAACTGAGAAAGAAACGTCATTTATGTAGATTTTCCTGCCCAAAGTTGCAAAGCCTGAATCTAATCATGAGGAAACATGGAAACGAAATTTGAGGTTCATTTCACAAAACAACTGGCTCCTGCTCTTCAAAGATGTCAGTATCACAGAAGATACAGTCTGAGAAAAGATTCCGGATTCCAAGTGGAAACAAACGTGTCAACTACATGCAACACACACGGTGCGGTTCCTGGACTGAATCCCGTACAATAGGACAACGGCCATAAAGGACATTACTGGGCTGAAGCAGCACAGGCCACCCGAAAACAGGCCACTTTGGCGTAGAGAGTATTCTGGGCTGAAGGCAACGGAGAAACAGGACATAAATGTCGCTTTGTGAAAGTGTCCCTCCTCCCCACTCCAGTACCAGGAAGAGACGTTAATTATCCCAAAGACCCGGAGGATGTGAATCTGCATAAACAAACCTTACTACCATAGCCCCTGTTACTTTCCCTCATCTATTTCCCTTCCCACGACTGACCATCCCCAGAAGCCCCAACTCTCATTCCTTTGTCTTGTCACGCGTCCAAAATACATCACCTTTTATTAAAATGGTACATACACTCTCAAGCCTAACTGCTTCCTTGGGTTTTCACTCCTCCCGGGTGAATCTCCAGCGTGCATATGCCAAACACATCTTCTGTCTGGTTCATCTGGCCTTTGTCAATTTAATTCACAGGCTCCATCTGCGAAGAGCCCAGAGGAAAAGGTTTTTTCCTCCCCCCATAGAGACACTGGTGAAATGTAACTGTCATCATCAATGCTAACGTCTCCGAATTCGGTGACTACACTGTGATTATGTAAGAGAATCTGCTCTTGTTCTTAGAAAATCTACCTCGAGTATTCAGTCGTGAAGAGTATAAGGCCTGCCACTTGATCTAAAAAGGTTCGGAAAAGTAACAACGGAATGCAGAGAGAGAAGGCAAATGTGGCAAAATGTTAATTATTGGTACATGGAGGTAATGGTGTGGGAATTCTTTAGACTATTCCTACAGCTCATGAGTTTGAAAATATTTTTAAAACAAAGTGAAAAACGAAACCCTAGTAAACACGGATATAGATGTTTGACTATCAAAACACAGGGGGAAGAAAAAAGGGGGGCGCTTAGGGTGATTTTCCCCACTTAAAAGACCTTTGTTTTGCCTCCTGCCCCTTGAATTATTCATTCATTCAACAAATATTTACTGAGCGAGACATCCATACCGCCGGCTTGTATTCTGGGGAAGGTGAGCGCCGGGCGGGAGCTCAGTCCTGGAGGGACTCAGTCCGGGAGGGGACAGTAACAGGGCCTCATGCGGGGGAGGAGCCAGCATGTGAAGATGCACTAAAAAGAAACCAGGCAAGTCACGCTGAGGACATCATAAGCCCTGTGCCGTGGCATCTGCCCCACACAAGTGTCCAAACAACAGGATAGGTTAGGATAAGCAGGAGTCACAGCCTAAAGGGCTTCCTGCGCAGCCCCACCAGGGCCGAGAACCCGCGGGCTCCAACAAGATCTGGGCCTCTGCTCGTCTAGTCTCAGCACACGCCAAGGGCTCCCACCTAGTTCATCTCGGCCAAGGGCTCTGTGTATGAGGCCCTCCAAGGCCCAGAGGCAGGAGCGGTGACGGACAAAACAAGGAACTTCTGAAGTTTACTCTTTCCTTTAGAAAGGACCTTCCTTTTCCTCGTTGTAATCACTGCCTCTACTCATACAGGAACTTTCTCTATTTGCACACTGCAAGTCCCCTGTGCCAGGCACTAGGCACCCACTTATCCCAACCGTGGAGGAGGCAGGATGGCTGGTCACTCTCTCTCTAGGGATGATTCTCTATCCTTGGCTACCTGTTTGCACATCTCTACTTGGAGATCCACACTGGGTGATCAAGAGAACTTCAGGCTGTTCCAAAACCTTGACCTAATAAGAAAGATGGAGGTTCATTACTGCTAAACACAATTTAAAAAAATATATGTCCATTACGGAAATTCGAGAGATGCTTCAAAAAAGAGAAGAGAAGCAGCATCAGAACAAATGCAGCCTCCTGCATTTCACCCTTATTTCACTCAGTTACAATTAAACCCAGAACACACACATTACAGAAAGAATCCAGATGAGAGGGGAAAAGAAGTGGGCTCCAAAGTCAGAGTGGTGACGGGATCCATTTGTAAGCTATGAGATCTTGGGCACATGACCTCATCTGCCTTTCAGCCTCTGCCTTATTTCTTTTCTTTTTTTTTTTTTTTTAATGTTTATTTATTTTTGAGAGAGAGAGAGAGAGAGAGAGAGAGCACGAGCTGGGGAGGGGCAGAGAGAGAGGGAGAAACACAGAATCTGAAGCAGGCTCCAGGCTCCAAGCTGTCAGCAAAGAGCCCGCCAGGGGGCTTGAACCCACGAATGGCAAGATCATGGTGTGAGCCGAAGTCAGACACTTAACCAACTGAGCCACCCGGGAGCCCCTCGGGTCTACAACGGTAACTGTCTGTGGAGCTGTCAGCCTCTGGCTCCTCTCTCTCTCCTACATCATCCCACAACACCTACATTTAATTCAGTGGCTACATCACATAGGCAAATCACTAAAAAAATAGATACAATGTTAGGCGTGAAAAAGAGAACTTGGGTACTGGGGGGAGGAGGTGAAACACTGCAAGAGCCTCACTAAAGAACACGCTGCGTGAGGCACAATTAAGAGCATGTGACATTATTGACATATTTGGGGACTACAAAGGATGGGAAAGAAGCAGGAACCAAAACTACAAGTGCAGGCTCACATCTTTCAGAATATTTATAACCCTCTTAAAAGAAAGAAAGAAAAAAAAAAAAAAAAAAAAACATAGGAAAGAATCCACACTAGACCAAAGGGCAAAAACCCGGCAGCTACCAAACCCTGCAAAGGCAATGTGTTGTTAACCTCCTATACTACCAGAACCCAGCAAAGCCACTAGGACACCCCAAATGTGTTTTAGAATTTTCTACATCTGCTTCCGCCTTATTGTATGGATAAAGCCTGAGGTCTGTAAGGGACCGAGGCAGTAAGTGAACTGTCTGAATGCACTCAACACCAAAAGCATGAGTAAATCTTTGTTATTTGCCAGACCCAACCTCCTGCCAAGGACTACCAAAAACCATCAGTCCTAGGTAGGGGGAAGAAAAGAAAGCGATTAAAAACAAGAGAAGAATATTAATGGAGCTCAAAGCACCATGTAACTAGGTATAGGGAAAACAGGAGTCAAACCAGTATAGCAAGATGGCTCAAAAGTTCAATGCATTCCCTCTGCACTTAGAGGATAAAATCGAAAATCCTTACTGCACACGGCCCTGCATCTATCTCTAACTGGGACTTGTGTAATTCTACCTCCTCCCTGCAGACACATCCACCAAGGGCCTTTCTACCCCAGAGCCTTTGCATATACCACCACCCCCCCAGCCCTCAGCCTCAACTGTAGGTCTCATCGAGTGCCACTTTTTCAGAAAGTCAACAGTTTCAGTTAAAGACAGTAAATCTATATATCCAGAACCAACTGGGGTGCCAGGCACAAGCAGGATCTTTTTGAATGAATAAATGCTGACAATTCTTACCACTAAGAACCAATCCTAGAGGTTATTTCAATATGGACTGCCCCACTCCCAAAATGTTTTTAAGGTGCCATTACTTCCTACTTTAAGGACTTATTTTTATTTTTACTATCGCTTAGAAACAATCCTGCAAAGAACCAAGAACATGTTAAATTATAATTCACTAGTCAAATTAATCCAAAATGCAATGTGGTCAAAGATTAAAAATTTAGCTCCAAATCTAATTACAGATTCCACATAACAATAGCTTTTGAATATAATTTGTTTTCAGGGAACTAACTTTGTCCAATAAATCACACTTGTGCCTAAACTGGAAGAGTATTTAAAAAACTTAATTCGAGTGGCATTAACCACTGCTTATTCTTCCATGAACCACAATGAAGAGTATTCTTTATGTTAAATCACTTAACAATCTCTTTAAAAAGTTGCAATTTTTCCAAATGGAGCAAAGTTTTATCTGGTTATTTCTATTTTTAGTATCAGTTACATCTTAGTAGCCACTAAAGAAAGTACTTCAGAAGGGGGCAAATTCCCTGAAAAATAAAACCGACCCAAATTAACATCTAAAGAAACAAAAAATTTGAAGAGGCCTATAGCTTTAAAAAAAAAAAAAAAAAGATTAAAAACTCCCAAGCCCAGATGGCTTCACTAGAGTGAATTCTTCTAAACATTTAAAGAAACAACTACAATGTTAACAACAAACCCTTCGGGAGGACGGAAATGAAAAGGAATCCTTTCCAACTCTTTCCGTGAGACCTGCATAAGCTTGACAACAAAATCCAACAAGGACATCATGGTCAAAGTAAAATTACAGACCTATCTCTCAAACCAAAAGTGTAAAAATACTCATCAAAATGTTAGCAAACTGAATCCAGGAATGTATAAAAAGGATAATGCATCACAACCAGTTTATCACAGGAATGCAAGGATGGCTTAATGCTCAAGAGTCAACTGATTTAGGGGCGCCTGGGTGGCTCAGTCGGTTGAGCATCTGACCCTTGATTTTGGCTCAGGTCACGATCCCAGGGTAGTGGGATCAAGATGCACATCAGACACTGCACTGAGCATGGCGCTTGCTTAAGATTCTCTTTCTCTCTCTCTCTCTCTCTCTCTCTCTCTCTCCCCCCGCCCCTCCCCCGCTCACACATGAGCATAAGTGCACGTGCACTCTCTCTAAAAAAAAAAAAGGTCAACTGATTTATTAATATTTAATATAAAGCTACAATACATAAGACAGTGTGGGTAATGGCACAAAACAATGCAAAAGAACAGGCCATGGAATCAGACCCAAACATACAAGTTATTTAATTAATGGCAAAAACAACACTGCAGTGTAGTACAAAAAGGACGGTCTTTTCAAATAACAACTGGGTTAATTGTGTATCCAGATGTAAAAGTGAGTCTTGACTCCTTCCTCAAGTCATACACAAAAATCAGTGCCAGCTGGATTGTAGTTCTAAACGTGCAACGTAAAACAATAAAGTCTTCAGAAAACAACTTAAGAGAATACCTTCATGTCCTTGGAGTAAGCAAAAATTTCTTAGATGAGACGCTAAAAGTACTAATCATACAGTGAAAAAATGGACAAAGTGGACTACGTCGAAATTAAAAATGTCTGTTTATGATATGATCTGATTAAGAGTGAAAAGGCAAGCCAGGGTAGGAGATACGGAAACAATTTCTACCGATTAGTAAGGAACAGGCAGAGAAGCAAATGGAGCGTAGGCAAAGGACTTCCCAGCACAGGGTATCAAATGGCCAATAACCTTCATAAGCAATTAGAAGGATGCAAATTAAGCCACAATGAGCTACTACCACACCCATCAGAACGGCCAAAAGGAAGACACATGGTATCCAGTGTGGGAAAGGATGTGACGCTTAGAGAACTTTCATACAAGGCTAGTAGAACTGCAAATTGGAAGTATCTGCTCTGAATATACGCATGTCCCATAACCCAAATAATTCCATTCTAAGTGAACACCGACTGAAATAGACACATATTCACCAAAAAACATGCAAAAGAACTGCACTATTCCTAACAGCCGAAACTGAAAGCAAGACAAGTGTCCAATAACAATACAACAGACAAGTAAACGTGGACATATTCATACAACAGAATACTGTGAATCTCACACACTTCAGATGTTAAGTGAAGGGACCCAACACAAAATTCCAACACAAAATCATACCATATAACTTCTACTACCATAAAGTTAGAAATAAGGAAAAGTCAGTACGGTGCTTGTTTGTTTGTTTGTTTGTTTGTTTTTTTGGGGGGGGCAGGGGACCGGGGCGGGCGGGGGTGTAATTGCCTGGGAGGGGCACTGAGAGGAGCTTGTAAAATACTGGTCGTATCTGCTCTTGATCTGGGCGTGTTCACTTTGTACATCCTTGTGATTTAGGTACTTTCCTGTTTATCAGCTGAAACTGATTTCACTTAAGGTTTATTTTAAAAGAGAAGTAAAAATCCTTAATACAATATGCAAAAATTCTTCATTTACCATGGTACATATGAAATACCGGAAGTTCCCACAGAAAGAGGGAAGGGAGAAGATTTACCTTAATGGAGCATTAAATTATCTATTATCTAATTGAATCCTCAAAACAGCCCTGAAGCAAGTGTCATTTCCATTGTACAGGGATTTGAAATAACCTACCCAAGGCCAACTGACCAATAAATGGGAGAGGTGGAATTCTACCTGAATTCTGACTCCCAACTTATTTCCACAACACACAATACTCGATAATCTCAAAGGAGGAGTCGATTAACACCGATTTGCTAGTCAAAATAAGGTGCTCCTGGATATGGTCCCTTTGATCTCCCCAGGGGATTGAAAAAGAGTAAAATGCAATTTAAAAATAACAGAAGCAAACTGAATGCTTCATTTTCAGCTGAATCTGCATAAACACATTTAAGTAAAAACACTGCTTTAATTTTAAAGCCGCTGGCAGCTGAAATCAGCCCTGGCCACTGACATTCCTCTCGGCCTTTCTAGTCTAGGAACACAGGTGCTCGATAAACACACAATAACTGACCATATATCCCGTCATTTCTTCTAGTATCTTTATTCCATTCAACTGATGACTAAACACAATTGACTACCTGATACAAATACTACGAAGCGAACTTCTCTAGTAAAATGAAAAGTACTACCTGAAACGAGACTGCTATCATAAAGGGGGTTCAGACATGGTGAAATAAACTAGAGAAATTAATATTCCCGAAACTACCATGCACTGTGTGATTTTTGTCTTCACTCGATACAGAAAACACAAGTAAGCACTTTAACCGAGCATCTGCTGCAGAGACCTAGATAATACAGGCTTCATACATGTATACGTATATTATACACGTATATGTACGCGTGCTATGCGTGTGCAAATTTGTGCACGTGCTTTAAAGAAAGGCTTTAAATTTTTTTTTTTTTTCAACGTTTATTTATCTTTGGGACAGAGAGAGACAGAGCATGAACGGGGGAGGGGCAGAGAGAGAGGGAGACACAGAATCTGAAACAGACTCCAGGCTCTGAGCCATCAGCCCAGAGCCCGACGCGGGGCTCGAACTCACGGACCGTGAGATCGTGACCTGGCTGAAGTCCGACGCTTAACCGACTGCGCCACCCAGGCGCCCCAAAGAAAGGCTTTAAAACAATTACTTCTTTCCCTATTCTTGGCGAAAGTACAGACCCAGCTCACAAGTAAAACAAACTTCCCAGAATTCTCTTTTCCTAATGTTCACCAACACAAAAGCTAGGTGTTTACAAAGACTGAGTGTCAAAACAACATTCTCCTTCAGAACTGCATCATATGTCGATGGAAATTTTTTATATCCCCAAAGGGAAGCACTATTTGGCAGTGACTATTTCCCATATTTTAGCGAAGAAGGGCTGAACACTAAAGGCATATATCAGATAAGCAAAAAAAGAATCATTCCTTTGAAGGCGCTAACTGCATTTAGATAAGAAATTACAGCTTTTGCCTTACCTCCAGCTCAATTTACCTACTGCACTCAAATGCCTTACGTGATTTTTGTTTGGTTTGGTTTGTTTAATCATTTGTTCACATATTCTTAGCAACAAAATTCTGCCTTTTCCTTAAAACACCCCAAATTATTGGGGCGCCTGGGTAGCTCAGTCGGTTGAGCGTCCGACTTCGGCTCAGGTCACGATCTTGAAATTTGTGAGTTCAAGCCCCGCGTCAGGCTCTGTACCGACAGCCCGGAGCCTGGAGCCTGCTTCGGGTTCTGTGTCTCCTTCTCTCTCTGCCCCTCCCCTGCTCACGCTCTGTCTCTATCAAAAATAAAAAAATAAAAGAATAAACACACCCCAAATTATGTTTGGCCTAAGATCAATAAATCACTTGAGTTTAGTATATGCAGCAGGTACATCTAAAGATTTAGAAGTTTGGGAGTTTCCCTTTTTAATGTTTAGCTATACAAGACTGGGAAAAAAGCTAGGTGCTCTCAGTACAGTGTTCAACACAAAATAAAAGCTTTTAAAATTAAAGTACCAGGGTTCCCAGTAGACCCTCTTCTCATTAATAGTACCCAGGGCCTCCTGATGGGTTACTGGCTCCTCACCATACTGGTCAGGTAGAAGGCTTCAAACCGCTTCTGTGAAATTTTCTCCTCATTCACCAACATTTACTGAGCTGTACTGGAAGCAGAGACAGACGATGAAAAGTCTCAACTGTGTCTGAAAGATTCTGCCATCCGGTCAAGGCAAAATCTGGCTCTCTCTATACTTTTCAAGACAATTTCTCCACGTTTGCATTTTACATTCCCTGCTCAGACCCGCCCACAATTCCGTGGTCTCCTTTCCCGTGGTCCCTGTATACGAACCTTAATACTCAAGAAAAATGCAGCCTCTCTTTTCCATGCCTCATGTTCAGTCGAAACCCTCAGCTTGAAATGGAGAGGTCCCGGAGTTCTAGGGGTGCCTTAAAGACTACTGACTAGAAGATATTTAGAGGCTTGCAAATGTTCAGTGAGAAAGTTAAAATCTAGAAAGGCCAAGGTGACTTGCGCTTACCATACGGCTAGTTATTTAGAAGTAAAGCCAACTAGAACAGAGGTTTCTTGACCACACGTTATTCTGCACTGTTCGTTCGATTCCATCAATCGTGTGGAACTTGTGCGTCAACCATCCAGAATTTTGTCACTGCTCCTTAGTTAACCTATTAGTTGTCTTTGTGTAGACATGGCCTAAGCAAGCACGTACAGATAGCATTCAGGAGGGATCCCTGCACCTCGTATAATTTCATGTGAAATTACGAGTATGTACGTTTTTCTGGAAATAAGATTCACATCTTTCATCAAATCCGTAGTCTCTGTCTACAGAGTAAGAACCAGTGGCCTACACCAAGGATGTGTGACAGATATATAAACAGTTCATGATGGTGTGAAATACAGATTCAAGGATGATGTTTTATTCATGCATAATAGGAGGATAATGGTTACTTAGGGAGAGTTAGCAATATAAAGGCATTATTACACTTGGTATCTCTATTACAGAGACCCAAGTCAGATAGATAGCTGCACTATTTGATACACTGCAGACATCCCTATGATGCTATAATAAAATATTAATCTTTAATTCTCCAAGGTGGAAAAAGCTTGAAATACCACTGATCAGAGGCCTTCAAATCTTTGGGTTTGACAGGTTAATTGCCCTCCTAGGCTGCAACCGACAGAAAGACACAAGTCCTGGAATCTCAAAGTATTAGATAAGTCTGCTGCTGCCTTTCTTTTCCCCTTCCAATAGTCTTGCTGACCTAACTCCTTGGTCAAAGAACCTTTCTACATCATTTCAGAGATCGAGTTTTACATTGAGATCCTCCTCTCATTACTTGAGTTCAATACATTATTTTTAAAATTCTGAATGGGTTTGTAGACACCTAATTCCCAGAGGAATTTTCCAAATGTGTTTTTTTAAATCGCTACCTCATTGCGTACATCGGGCTGTCGGCAAAAACAGAACCAACATCACAACAACCACAGTCAGGCTGCCTCAACAATGAGAATGCTTTCGATACGGGTACAACTCCCGACTTTTATAGCAATTTTCTTCTATGAGTTTCTTAACACCTCTCTTGGTCCACAATGTTTCTATGCACTTAATCATATGTACATCACAAATGGAGGAGAATCAAGAATCAGACAGCATGATCTGTCCAAAATAAGAAGAACGATGATCTTTCTAAAAGCCTTAATATACAAGCAATATCATGCTCCGTAAACCTATCTTGGCTTCTAAGGACGACTCCAAAAAAAATTAAATATAAATTAATCAGTTCATTAGGCAAATCTGAGCACCTTCTAGGCCAGGCACTCTTCCATCCTTACTATCTTATCAACCTTAACGCAGCCAACACTTACTATTACCATGAGCCTCAAAGATGAGAACGCTAGGGCCAAAACTTAATTGTTTTGTCTTCTTTCCAGTAACAGGCTTAGGGACCTCCTCTGACAATGTTTTCTTGTGGCATCTTCTTAGTCACTTATTTAAAATGTAAAGCAACTTTGTGTATGAAAAAGAGTCCTAACAATTCATTGACAATTTCAGATGAACGAGAAAGCCACTCTGTACTCGGGGATCTGTTTTAACAAAGGCCTTTTTATATGACTGAAGATTTCAATTTCATCAGCTTGACTTGACCTCAAAAATAATGCATTTCTCTCTGTATTCATTCACTGAGTATACACCACCACGTAAGAAAGGCAACTGACACGCGTTCCTAAAGACTGGCAGAGAGAATCTGGAAGATCCTGACTGCCTACGCTATCCAGAAAAGGGTTCATTTGTGACTGGATCGTGATTCAACATCGGTCAAAAGCCTGAATGAGACCATTCATATTGCGGGGACATCACCTGAAAGATAAATTAACTAAACTCTGACGAATCAAATTACCAGTACGAGGCACACCTGTACTACTGAAGCCTGAGGCTTTCCTCCGCTTTCTCTAAAATGGCAGGTGCAAAATGTTTCCCTATCTGTAAAATGCAACACATTTTCTCCATCTATCGTTAATGTCATTTTAGGCAAGAATCCAAATGATTCTTCTTCATACGAGAGAGAAGTCGGCTTCTCCTGGTTTACTTCCTCTCATTAGTCAATGCCGACTATATAATTAGTTCTGTTTCCTCTTTTGCTTTGACTAATAAAAATTAAAAACAAAAAAGCAAAACAAAACAACAACAACAACAAAAAAACCTCTTCGGTTACATGCAGATGCCGAGGCTGTCCTTGCCCTCAGTCTCTCACCGATAATTCCTTCCAGCAACTTCCACACTCTACCCCTCCACTTAGGCCACTGTTTTCGGTCTTCTCAAATCAGTCCATCAGTGTAAGGCAATCTCAAATCCTTTCTCAAAGTAGACAAATAAAGTAGTAAATGGCTATGTCTACACAGACTGTAATACCACGAGAATCGCCTTAGCGGAAATCAGTTGTAACTAAAAAAAATGAGCCTGTAACATGCAAAGGATTTGATGAACATCAAAGAATCAGAAAATAAAGAACAAAAGATCCACCTCACAGGCTCAGGAGGAGGTAGACTACAAAAGGCAGGGTGCTGCTTCGTAAGATCATCACCTACTTCGGCAAGTCGTAAGTGCGTAACGATAGGAAAAAATATTCCAAAGAAACTTGTGAATAAGACTCAGTATAACACACATACATCCACTGGGGTTTCTGAACGAAGTAAACTCTTGAATGTCCAAAAGGGAGAGCACAAGGTAAACAAGATAAATCACTTGGCTTCAACTTACTGTTTACACAAGTTGAACACAGACCTTCCCAGTTTCGTCCTCTAGCAGCATCAGAGCACTCCAAAGCCCCACGATGAATCAACTGAATGAATTCACTTCCTTGCACATCTACTCGCCAGGCAGTGATAGGAAGCAAGATCATAAAAATGAGTAAATCCTGGGACTCAAGGAGACTAAACTCATCTCTGAACAGAGGGGAATTATTTGCAGGATAGTGTAACCGCCTAGAGCAACCCTCAGAAAACTCATACTAGAGTAACTTCCGACTCTAGCGTTTTGATGATCAAGAAACAGCCTGACCGCCTCTGAGTATATACCCAGAAGAAGTGAAGGCAGGGACTCAAACAGATACTTGTACATCTATGCTCCCAGCAGCATTAGTCACAAGGCTAGAAGGCAGAAGCAACCCACGCGTCCATCCATGAAAAACCACATAAAAAAAATGTGGCATGTATACACATATACAAGGAGTATTATTCAGCCTTAAAAATGGAGAGTCGGACAGGCACCTGGGTAGCTCAGTCAGTTAAGCAAGCGTTCAACTTCGGCTCAGGTCATGATCTCACGGTTTGTGAGTTCGAGCCTCGCGTCGGGCTCTGTGCTGACGGCTCGGAGCCTGGAGCCTGCTTCGGATTCTGTGTCTCCCTCTCTCTCTGCCCCTCCCGACTTGCGCTCGCTCTATCTCTCTCTCTCAAAAATAAATAAACATTAAAAAAAAAAAAAGGAGAGTCTGACCCATGCTACAACATGAATGAGCCCTGAAGACTATGCCAGCTGAAACAAGCCAGTCACAAAAGGGCAAATATTGTATGATTCCACATATACTAGGTTTCTGGAGCAGTCAGATTCACAGAGATGGAAGAATGGGGGTGCCTAGGTCTGGGAGGAGGGGGGAATGGGGAGGTAATGTTCAATGGGGACAGAGTTCCAGGTGAAGATGATGAAAAAGTTTTGAAGATGGACGGTGGTGATGGTCGCAACACAACAGACATATACTTAACGCCACCAAACTCCTCATTTAAAATTGGTTAAAAAGGTAAATTCTGTTATGCCGATTTTACCACGAAAAAAGAAAAAAATATGAATGATTCCGATAATCAGGGGTCACCAGAATATTTAAGGTTAGAAAAAGTTCCATTCATTCAGCAATTAAAACAAAAAAAAAATTTTTTTTAACATTTATTCATTTTTGAGAGACAGCAAGAGACAGAGCACAAGCAGGGTAGGGGCGGAGAGAGGGAGACACAGAATCTGAAGCAGGCTCCAGGCTCTGAGCTGTCGGCACAGAGCCCGACGCGGGGCTCAAACTCATTGACCTTGAGATCATGACCTGAGCCAGTCAGATGCTTAACCGACTGAGCCATTCTGGCGCCCCGTCAACAAATATTAACTAAGGACTTACCTGTCTTTTTTTTTCTTTTTTTTTTAGTGTTTTTACTTTTATTTTTGAGAGAGAGACAGACAGAGCTTGAGCAGGGGCAGGGCAGAGAGAGACAGAGATACAGAATCCGAAGCAGGCTCCAGGCTCTAAGCTGTCAGCACAGAGCCTGACGTGGGGCTCGAACTCACGAGCCATGAGATCATGCCCTGAGCTGTAGAAGTCCGATGCTCAGCCAACTGAGCAACCCAGGCGCCCCAGGACTCACCCGCGTCTGACACAGGTCTTCTCCTAAAATCCACTTGCAGTAACGGAGTGCACTGCAAAGAGCCCACACGCAAGGACTCTGAAATCAAACCATGACTGACTCCTGACTGCTACTTCTGGGCTCACAACTCAGGTCAATAATCGGAGTCTTCATATCCTTGCACGTAAAAGAAGGACGATGCCGCGTTTGTCTCAGGCAGGTCTGAAGGAGCAGGTATAGAAAAGCAACCGAAACATCCTGGCACAGAAGAAGGAGGCACTTTTTATTAATAAACGTTTCCTTTCTTTCCTTTGCCACAAGTAACGACCACAGGATGTTAACCGGGTCACAAGTGAGGGAACCTCTACGAAATACCTACTTTCTCAAATGAAACAAGCATCCCGCACGTGGGATGGTGACAGGGGAGAGTCCCAGGGTCATAAACGTCATTCCTAGAAGGCAGCACTACACCAAACGAACTGCCACCTATGTCCCACCCCCCAAATCACTATCAGGTAAGAATCATGAGCCACATCAAAATAAAACGTCTTCTAAACCCAGGACAAGAAAACTTGGCAACGGCAAAACCCTGCTATACCAACTCATACAGAAGAGTCGCAGGCATAATACAGTCGACGGAACTTAACCTCTGATGGTGAGCTGACAGCGTTAAACTGCAGGAAAAGAAGATCTTTTCTCCCCGAATTAAATTGGTGAATACATCTTTTCTTAAAACAGCACGTGTATACCATGGGTAAATCCATTAACCCATGTTGCTATTTAAATGTTTATAGTGATCATATTACAAGCAATGTTTACAGTATTTCTAATCTATAGAGTAAGTTTTATGCGACCTAAAATGAAGTTCTGAAATAATTATATGCACGTGTCCATATATGTGTGTGTGTAGACCACATATTCCGTGTAACGTACACACGCCACAGGTAGCTAACTGGCTCCAAAGACAACACTGCGAAAGAAACTGATTATTCCAGAGCCTAGCTATTAATGACACTCCCCCAAATACTAACAGTCCTAAAATCGCTACTCCCTCGCAGTCTCATTCAGAATCCTGCACCATCACCCATCGTCCAATAACTTGTTGGAGCTCTCGATTCAGATGGGTTCTTATTGAGAAAACGACATGTTCACATCCATACATTTTCAATTTAGTGAACCTCTTACGAGAGCACATTAAAAAATATGTACTTTCCAAGTAATTTAACTCCTAACTCCTGTCCTTTTCCATTCACTGAGTGTGCTGCACTTGAAAGACAAGCAACAGAAGACAACTGAAAATCGGGATGGTAAAGATTCAGCAAATTCAAAGCCAGAAGCACCTCCCAGCGGCACAGGCTTCAAAGTTAATTACTCTTTAATAAGATGAATGCTTATCTCGTGATAATCCTAAGAATGCTATGACTTTCCATGTGGATCAGCAGCGGGTCCCCGGAAGGACTTTTCTTCACAAACGCACAGACTGAACCCTGAAGAGCAAAGGACTCCTCACGCATCCTTGTTTTTACAAATCTCCGGGCGATTAAAGACACATTACGGGGTGTGTTAGCTCTGCTGCGGGCAAAGCCTTCGGGGCAGCTCGGTTTTTCTAGACCATCCCCATGAATCTGATGCGCTAACCTAAAACATACACCGACTTCCCGGGGATGAAAAACCCTCCAGAAAGGCTGCTCCTCTGCAGGGTTCAGGCGTTCTGGCAACAAAAACATCGGAGGGGAGGGGCGAAAAGATGGCCCCGGCCACCCGCCCCGGGGGACCCAGATCTGGTCACCTGCCAGTAAACGCGAACAATCCTCGCCGGGCGGGACCCCAAGGCTCGCGCTTCCCCGCCAGCAACGACAGCCGGCCTCCCTGCCCTCCGGGGGCAGGCCCGGCGTTGTCCCGAGGATGCTCCCCGGACCCCGCCGCGGGTCCCGCACCGCTCCCGCGTGCCTAACCGGACCTGTCAAAGCCTGCTCTCCGCGGGCCCGGCGGGCGGCAGCGCGGGCTCCGCGGCCCCGGCCGCCGCCAGCGCGACCGCACCGCGGCCCTCCACGGCGCCGACTCCGGAGGGGCGCCAGGGGCCGGGCGGCGCGGAGCCCGGCCCGGTGGACGCCCGGCTCGCAGGCCGCGCCGCCCGGGACCGGGCGAGGCCGCGCGCCATCTGCCCGCGCCGGCTGCCCTCCCCGGCGGGTCCGGGCCCGGGCGCCCACGCGGGCCTCCGCGCCGAGGCGGGCGCAGCCGCTCCCCGCCCCGCACACAAAGCGGCTCCGCGGGAGCCCGCCTCACCTGCAGCACGGGGCGCCGCGGGCCTTCGAGAACCATCGGACCCCGCTCCGGCACGCGCGTCACAGCCCAGGCCTCCCGGTGCCGCCTGGCGCCGCCGCCGCCATTTCCTCCCGCTCGCCGTCGCCTCGTCCCCGCTGTCAGGTTACTCCATTCACCTGGGCCTGGAGCAGCCTGCGCCGCGCCGCGCCTCCGCCTCGACCCCTCCCGCCCGCGCCTGCGGAGACTGCGCAGAGCCCGGCTCGCCCGCAGCCCGCGCACGGCCCGCGGCAACGGCGCACAGCCGCTTGAAGAATCCCACCGGCGCCCGCGCCGCCCCCTCCGCGCCCCCACGCTCCGCTCGGCCCCGCTCGCCCCGCGCCGGCATGAGAGCGAGCCTGTGATTGGACAGAGCGCGGCGGTGAAAGGTTAATCCCGGCCCCGCAGCCATTCAGGAGCCGGGAGACAGCGGACGCGGGAGGCGGAAGCCAGGCGGCGTTTGCGGCCCAGCGCCGGGAGTGGACCGGGGCGATCCACCGCCTGCGGCCCGGCGCCTTCGCCGCGCTCCTGGGCCCGCGCGCCGGGGCCGCGAGCGCTCGCCGGGCTCGGCAGAACCTCCCGGCTCTCGGAACTCGTCCGCCTCCATCGTTGCCCCTCTGACACCCACCGCCCCCTAAACGTGGCCCTTCCCCACGGCCGTAATTGTTCTCCGGAGGCTCAGCCCTCCTCTTACCACCGCCTCCCCTGTTTAAAGGTTCTTCCCACTCGCCTGCTTCTCCCCCGCGGTGGTGGTGCCGGGCCCTCCGCATTTGGGGAGACAACAGACCCCACTCCCGCCCCGGAATAGGAATAACCGGATAATGGGACGGAGACGGGGGGGGGGGGGGGGGGCGCTTATGTAAATTGTCCCTTTGCATAGGTTGCAACCCTCTGCCACACCTCGTGTCTGTGAATTAAAAGAGTGGATGGAGGTCCAGTAAGTCATGGGCTTAAAGAGAATCCTATTAATTTACCCCCAAATGTAGGCATCTCTTCCAGAGGACTCCTGGGGTAGGCTGGTGCACTATGGGGGATGCTTCCAATCTTAAGCGTTAGCGCTCAGCACCTACTCCGTGCTAGATAGCCGGTCTTCTACAGCCGCCACCAGCCTCGTGTGGCTCTTGAGCACTTAAAAATTGGCCAGTCCCAAGTGGGATGTGCTGGTTGGAACTCATAGATGTATGTGTGCTTTACCAAAAAAAAGACTAAGACATCGCACTAATAATCTTACTGATGACATGAAGTGATCATGTGTTTTACACAGCGGGATAAACAGTAGTTTCACTTGTTTTTTCTTTTTTCTTTTTGCTGTGCTAGAGGAATCGTGATGTCTTACGTGGGCCACATTTTGTTGCTATTGGACTGGCTGCCCTAAGGTGCACATGCTCGTGATATAAAGTGGAGATGGGCATTGTAACTGGCCCCATTAACAGATGGAGAAACTGACTAGCCTCCAGCAGCTAATAAGTGAACTGAGATTAGAGCCCCAGGTAGTCTGGCTTCCGGACTGGCGTGCTGTCAGTCACCACTGTGCTCAAATTTTGATCATACATCTACCATAGTTTGGCTTGGAGTTTCGCCTTAACATAGAATGTTCATGGGCAAAATTAGGAAATAGAATGCTTTGGGCAGACCTCCATAAAAACGTTTCTTACACGTACTGCACTGTGGGCAACAGACCTCCCCGATAACACACATAGAGGCTTTCGGGAGATAATCCTTTGTGAAAAGGATGGCTTCTCAGGGTGAAAATAGGCACTAGCAGTGGGAATTTGGGGGCAGGTAAAACTTTTAGCCCCTCCTGCTGTCCGTTCAATCTGTCAAGACTAGCTGGTCTTCTCCATCAGCGGATTTGTCTAATTTTCACCAGTTTTTTTTTTTAATAAAGAAAAAGAGTGGTACATACATATGGTTCATCCCTCAGAGCATAGCAATATATATAGTAGAAAGAATCTCTTTCTCACACCTGTCCCCAAGCAGATATTTCTTCCTCATTCATCAGAAGAATTTTTTCATGTGCATACAAGCCAAGACTTCCTCATTTACAAAAATGGTAGCATGCTCTACACGCCTACTTTACCTTGCCTTCTTTACATAATATATCCTGAAGGTATTTTGCAGCAATATATACAGAGGTCTGTGCTATTTTAAAAAAAATTTTTAATGTTTACTTATTTTTGAGAGAGAGACTGTGTGGGGGGGGGGGGGCGGTGCAGAGAGAGAGGGAGACACAGAATGCAAAGCAGGCTCCAGGCTCTGAGCTGTCAGCACAGAGACCGACGCGGGGCTTGAACTCACAAACCGTGAGATCATGACCTGAGCTGAAGTCTGATGCTTAACGGACTGAGCCACCCAGGCATCCCCTTGCTATTTTTTTCAATCCCCATAACACTTTATTGCTGGGATGTGCCTTGATTTATTTAACTAATTCTCTATTGGTGGGCACTTAGACTTCCAGTCTTTTGCAATTAAACATCGATCCATTTGGCAGTGACTGAGTATATGGGATGAGTGATGGATCCAAATTCTTTTTCTTCCAGATGGCTACACGGTTTGCTACTTATTGGCCATTTGTTGAAGGGTTCACTTGTAGACTCTGCATTTTGTTCCAATGATCTATCTATTCATGCTCTAGTTGCTGGCTTGTTTTTAAATCCAGAGACATAAACTCTTGTCAGGGATAGTGTTTCACACTTTGTTTGGATCACTAGAAATCTTGGAGCTAATATTTCAGCCCATGTTAAGCAACGGTATAGTGCCATGTGGTATGCATTTTCGGTGGGCAAATTTTTTTATTTTCCCTCTGCCCTGATTATTTCCATAATTTGTTTTCTTTTTTGTAGGACAAGTCAGGATACAAATATACCTTTGCTTAAGACTCTTTGTTTGCAAGTAACAGAAACCAACCTGAAGTAGCTTAACCAAAAGGGAAGAACTGTATCATAAGGTTGCAGACGCTTCTCACAGAAGCCGGGAGCAGGAGTACAGCTGCAGCAAAGGAGTAGACCCAGGAGTTGGAAAGCTTTCAGGAACTCAAAGGTACCCTCTATATCCTTCTGTGATTTTTTTTTCCCCTCTGTGTCTGCTTATCTGTGTATCTTTCTCTAGTGACTGGTTCTCTCTGCTTTTCCATCTACCCAGGAGAATACAGTCGTCCCACTATTCAGCTAGGAAGTCAGCCGAGCGTGGAGATCAGAGCCAAAACAAGGAAGGTGGGTGCGGTCCTGCAAAGTCAGGCAGCCAATTGTATATACAAGGGGACTCTGCAAATGAAAAACTATATTGAGGACCACGGAAGCCACATTCCTCACTGTTGGAGAATGGGGTTACGAATATAGAAAGGAGAAAAGAAGAAGGCTTGAGTGGTCAGGTTGGAATTGGAGATACTGATGTGAACCTAGGGCTTTCAATATACATAAAAGTATATCTATGTATATATACTTCCTAGCTCTGTCCGCTGAAAGAACCCTGGAGCAGCAGCCCTATATCCAGGAGAATACCTAACACCCAGCTTGAAACACCATCTTCTGCTAAAAGGAACCGGGAATCCTTGAAGAAATACCTGATTTCACGGTTGGGACAGAGAAAGCGTAAGTAAGCCTGGACCTTCTTGTCGTGCCAGAAAACATGAAAATGCTCGAAGAGTGAAGGAGACATTTCAAAACAACAACGTAGTCCGTTTGAAGGGACTCCCGCTGGCCAAATCTGGGAAATTGGAACATCAAAATAAATGATGATAGTAGGAGATTATGTCCCATGGAGTAAAATAGAATCCATGAGTCCACGCTGATGTGTGTGTGTGTGTGTGTGTGTGTGTGTGTGTGTGTGTGTGTGTGTTTAATGAATGAATAAGTGAGGAGAAAAGAGACAGGTCTTCCTTAGGATAGAATGCAACTAGAAATTTGGAAGGAATAGGGGCTCCTGGGTGGCTCAGTGAATTGAGCATCAACTCTTGATTTCAGCTCAGGTCATGATCCCAGGGCTGTGGGATCGGGACCCACGTCAGGGTCTCGCTGACCCCGTGCTGGGTGCGGGACCTACTTAAGACTCTCTCCCTCTCTCTCCTTCTCTCTCTGTCTCTCTCTCTCTCTCTCTCCCTCCCTCCCCCTCTATCCCTTCTCCCTGCCCCCCCCCCTCGAGTGTGCATGCTCTATCACTCTCTTAAAAAAAAAAAAACTTAGAAGGAATGATGGAATTAGAAAATCACCATTTGGCAATCATCAGACAAGAAATATCAGTGTTTGCTAAATCTCCTGGGTGAAAGTTGGATAAAGAATGGGATAGTAACATAGGTTCAAAGCATCTCCCCTATAACTCTTAGTTGAAAAACAAGAACTTTACAAAAGAGAATCTAGCAGACGTCACCTTACTCAAGTATTCAATGTTAACTTTCAGGCAACAGGTCACAGATACACCCGAAGCGTGCTACACGGCGCAGCTATAATATGGGCTTTATTGGGGGAAACTTAACTGCAGAGAAGCAGCAGCATGTCCTCACGCTATCCCGCGAACTGCCGTTGTGACACAGCACAGGCCAAGCACAGCTATTGTGCGTGGACCGTGTCAAGGGTCCCTACTGGACAAGGTCTGCTTCGGCCAGCAGCCAGGGACACGACAGCTGGACCTGCAGTCCAAGACAGAAAGTGGGCCCCACCCCACACTGCATTACATGCATTTAAAAAAAATTTTTTTTTAATGTTATTTTTTGAGAGAGAGAGAGTGCCAGGGAGGGGCAGAGAGAGGGAGACACAGAATCCAAAGCAGGCTCCAGGCTCTGAGCTGTCAGCGCAGAGCCCGATGTGGGACTCGAACCCACGAGCTGTGAGATCATGACCTGAGTCGAAGTCGGACGCTTCACCGACGGAGCCATCCAGGCGCCCCTGAGCATCTTGAATCTCATGAGGAAACACCAGACAAACCCAGGTTGAGGGATAGCCTACAAAACGACTGAAAGATTTTAAGATCATGAAGATCGAAGAAGGACTAAAAAACACTTCCAGAACAAAGGAAACTGAAGGTATACGATGAGTAAGTGCAACGTGTAATCCTTGCTTGGTTTGGATCTTTTGGCCCTAAAAGATATCATCGGTATGATTGGTGAAAAGTGAATGGAGTTTCAGGGTAAAGGAAATATGGGAGTTCTTCACACTTCTGTATTAGTCAGGGTTCTACAGAGAAACAGAACCAATAGGATATATAGAGAGAGAAATAGAAGAGGAGATTTTTAATGGGAATTGGCTGACCCCGTCATAGAGGCCAGAAAGTCCCACAGTCTGCTATCTGCAAGTTGGAGAACCAGGAGAGCTGGGGTTGTAATTCAGTCCAAGTCCGAAGGCCTGACCAGGGGGCCATCGGTGAAACTCCCAGAGTCCAAAGGCCAGAGAACCAGGAGCAATGGCACCAGAATACAAAGGAACTTGTGTATCATGTTAAGGACTTACTGTTTCATTTCACAGATGGAGAAGCCATAGAAAGGTTTTTCAGCCAACGGTGATGACATCAGATATACATTAAAATTTTTTTTAATGTTTATTTTTAAGAGAGAGAGAGAGAGACAGAGCTTGAGAGGGGGAGGAGCAGAGAGAGAGGGAGACACAGAATCCGAAGCAGGTGCCAGGCTCTGAGCTGTTGGCATACAGCCCGATGTGGGGCTCGAACTTGGGAACGGCGAGATCGCGACCTGAGCCGAAGTCGGATGCTTGACTGACGGACCCACGCAGGCGCCCCCAGATACACATTTTTTAATGTTAACTCCAGCCAGTGTAGACAACGGAGAAGCGCAAAATCGAAGGATTCATTTGCGAAACTGTAAGGAAGTGATGGCTTTGACCAGGATGGTCCTAATGGGAGAGACATGGAGCTGAATTAGGGATATTTGGAGGGTAAAAATGTGTGTGCTTTGCTCTCCCCTTGAATAGCGGTGGTTTCAAGTTCACTGAGAGCCTGTCTTCCGGGAAGCAGAAGGTGTAAGTCCGACAGAGCCCTGCTGGGCATCAGAGCTCTGCCATGTGACCGAAGGGCCTTGTGAACTGTGATCGAGATCAGCAGCCCTGGGGCACCTGAGCGGCTCAGTCCGCTCAGTGTCTGACTTGATTTCAGCTCAGGTCATGATCTCACGGTTGGTGAGTTCGAGCCCCACGTTGGCCTCCGTGCTGACAACACAGAGCCTGCTTGGGCTTCTACCTCTACCCCTCTCTCTACTCCTCCCCCCACTTAAGCGCACATGCTCTATCTCTCAAAATAAATAAACTTAAAAAAATTAGTTAAAAAAAAGATTATCGGTCTTTACCACATGGTTCAACTTTTGTTGTTATGTTGCTTTTTTTTTTTTTTTTAAGTTTATTTATTTATTTTGAGAGTGGGTGTGCGATGCATGAGCAGGGGAGGGTCAGAGAGAGAGGAAAAGAGAGGTTATTTTGCTTTGTTTTTAACAAAATAAAACAGCTAAACGTGAACCTTAATCTATTCAAGTAACATTTTGAGTTGGAATAAAATGTAGAGAAAAATACACCAGTCAGACACATTCCATACCTTTTTCACTGTCCCAGATCATAATTATATTACGCCTCTCTTTATTTTTTTAATCTTTTATTAAAAAAAAATTTTTTTTAATGTTTATTTACTTTCGAGACAGAGAGACAGAAGCGTGAGCAGGGGAGGGCAGAGAGAGGGAGACACAGAATCCGAAGCAGGCTCCAGGTTCTGAGCTGTCAGCACAGAGCCCGGTGCGGGGCTCGAACTCACAGATTGCGAGATCGTGACCTGAGCTGAATTTGGACGCTTAACCGACTGAGCCGCCCAGGCGCCCCACGCCTCTCTTTAAACTTGAGTAAAAATCAAGTCATCTCCTGGCCTCCTGGCATCTTGGCGTCTCTTGGTTTTGGGGGATGACTTTTGATTCAATTCTGTCTTTTGCACTCACATCAGTACTGAATCCCTGAGGCCTGTTTAATTTAGAAGGAAAGAAGCCTGACCTTCAGACAATTCAGTATTTTACCAGGGAATGTTACCCCAAAGTCCTTGCCACTTTTCCCAGCGCCCTGAATAGCTCCCCTATAGAGTTTCAGTATCTTTTCACTCTGACGGGAAAATAAAACAACAGAAACATTATAGCCCTGTGGTAACCTTATCGGTGTCACAGTATTTGATTGACTTTCCCTGCCCCTCCCTCACATCGGACTATAGCAATTTTCCCATATCTTGGCATTAGCTTTTTGTAATTGGGGGAAAAAAGACATAGTATACTCTGAATTTGCATTGAATTGTTACTTGGTAAACAACATTCACAGGGGATTAGTACTTGCACGGAGGCCATTTTTCAAGGAGCTTAGAATTATAAGATCAGGTTTCCCCAGGGGCGCCTGGGTGGCGCAGCCGGTTAAGCGTCCGACTTCAGCCAGGTCACGATCTCGCGGTCCGTGAGTTCGAGCCCCGAGTCGGGCTCTGGGCTGATGGCTCAGAGCCTGGAGCCTGTTTCCGATTCTGTGTCTCCCTCTCTCTCTGCCCCTCCCCCGTTCATGCTTTGTCTCTCTCTGTCCCAAAAATAAAAATAAAAAAAACGTTGAAAAAAAAAAATTTAAAAAAAAATAAAATCAGGTTTCCCCAGATTTTCTTTTAATGCAGTTCAACAGGACTATCGACTTTAATATTGAGTTTAGGTAGATTTATCATTCCTTTCTTCTTTATACTGCCATTCACCTCCCTGTTTTTCTAGACCAACGAAACTTATCAGTCTTTCCTTTGAGTTCTCACACTCCAGAGCTAGTTCCATGCAGTTCTCTGACACCTTCCCCATGTGACGCGAGCCAAGCCAATCGGAACAACGCCACTGCAGATGTAGCTGTGTGCTGTGTCCTGCAGATGTGTGTCCCCCAAATTCACACGTGGAAACCCTAACCCCCAAGATGACGGTGGAGGAGGTGGGGCCTGTGGGAGGTGATTAGGTCATGGGGTGGAGCCCCCATGGTTTACGAGGGCCTGGGATTCGTGCCCTCGTCAAAGGGCCCCCAGAAAACTTGCTTTCACGCTCATATCCCTGGTGTCTTTTGGGGCAGCCCCGTTTCCTCTTCTTCCAAGGCCAGACTGGACCAGGGCGCGCCCATCTGACCTCTTTTTACCCTAATCACCAATGTAAAGACCCTGTCTCCACCTTATAGTCACATTCTCAGGGTGGTGATTAGGGCTCGAACGTATGAATTCTGTGGGGGCCGCAACACAGCCCATAGCACCCCACAATGCTGCTGCCGTCCCTGGGGTCTCAGGATGGGTGTAAGTGACCCCTGGAGTGGCATCCCAAGCTGGATACCGGTGGGAGCCACTGTAATGACCAGTAATGACCTTCTCTCTTACCTAATAAATCAGAGGAAAAAGAGAGGCTATTGGGTGTGAATCCCTTCGCTTGGATCTTTCCAGTGCTCCAAACCTTCCATGACTTCTTAGCTGGGACTCAAGTCCCCCAGGAACCCAGCATCTACCGGGGTTTCTGGCCTCAGGTCATGCTCCCCCGATCGGCTTGCTCCGTATGCTCTGGGGACACTGACCTCCTGGTGCCGCCATGAAAACACTCTCCTTTCCAGAAGCAGGGTGTTTGGGTCCCTACGTTTTGACTTGCGTTTGTAACAGTTGTTCTACAGCTACTGGCCGGAAAGCCTCCCCTGCTCCGTGCCTGCAAATGCCCCTTGTCCTTCACACTTTAGTCAAATGCCACCTCATCAGGTGGCCACCCCTGACCCCGGCCCCCCAACTGGAGTTAACACCCACCCTTGTTTTTTTCACAGCAACACCCCCTCTGAGTCTGGCCCCGCCCACGTCGTGTTCTCTCTTCTCCCTGCCCCCACACCCAGGCCAGGGCCCCACCAGGCAGAGCTTCTCGGGGACACAAGTGGTGCTGTCTGTGTCATCCGTGCGTATTTCTATGTCTCCACGGTGTACACGGAGCAAAAGGAAAAAGGAAGGAGAGAGGAGGAGCAGGGAGGGAGAGAGGGAGAGAACAAAACCCAAGACTGCGTGATTCCCTATGCAGCCCACATTGACTTATCACACCACTGGTATGAAGGTCCCCTCCTCTGTTTAAAGTTGAGCGAAACGTACCTTCTTCCGCAGTTTCAATGCAAGTTACACCTACATTAGCTACCGCAGGAGGCAACGGCCCATGTCTTATGCAGCAATGCACACACATTGCTTTGTCTGTCCTGGTGCAGCCCATGTTTTCTTAAGTAGAAATTCTCTTTCCCACGATCCCACCTCTGACCGCGTCATTCCACGGACTGCCAGGCACAGACCCCACCCCTAATCTCAAAGCTGGCCATGTGAAGGCTGGAACAATTCACTTTTCTCCTGCCCGCATGACCCCCTCCCGGCCAATCAAAACCTTCCCTAAGATTTTTGTGCCTGGAATCGGTGAAGAGGAATCCCGGTGCCTCACTGGTCAGTGGGCGTAAGCGTGTGGTCCTGGCAGCCGTGTTCCCCTCGTGCGGAGAGGGCCCATTTCAGGGGAAGCCAAGGACACCAAAAAATAGAAAAGACTGAGATGAGAGATGGAGACAGGGTGTGGAGGAGGAAGGAGAGACAGACAGAAAGACACTAAGACATTGTAAGATAGCCTTAAAGTCAGCTTCATTTTTTTTTAGTTTGTTTTTGGTGTTTATTTATTTTTGAGAGAGACAGAGTGTGAGAGGAAAGGGACAGAGAGAGAGAGAGGGAGACACAGAATCTGAAGCAGGCTCCAGGCTCCGAGCTGTCAGCCCAGAGCCTGACGCGGGGCTCGAACTCACAAACCGTGAGATCATGACCTGAGCCGAAGTCGGACGCTTGACCGACTGAGCCCCGCCAGGCACCCGGCCCCCAATATTTTTAAAACCATTTGAATTGCATCTCCGTCCTTGCAAGTCAAATGATTATGAAAAATAGAAAGCTTGAAGTTTCATCGACCCTTAGCAAATTTTCCATAAAATGTGGTCACAGGACCACGTACGGCAGGAGAGAGGTCGGCCTCCGTCTCCAGACAGTCGAGGCTGGAATCCAGCCCTGTCTCTTACAAGACCACCTTACAGAGCATCATTTCTGTCCTTCATAAAGTGTAAATAATATGAGTACCCGCGGCTTGAGGTTGAGAGAATTCAGTGAATAATGTATTAGCACCTAATCGGCGTTCCATGAGTTGCGGTCATCGTGACTATTAGAGACATATAGCAAGAATCGCTGAAATCAACTCAATAAAAGTAGCAGCACATATTTGAGTATGAGGGTTCTCTACCCTCATACTCCTGTGCTGGGCACCCCGGGAAATGAGAGAATCGCATATGGTCTGTGCCCTCCAGACGCCGACAATCCCGTTGGCAGGATTCTGAGATGCTTCATATCAAAGCAGAGCCTTTCCCTGTGTCTCCCACTTCAGCGATCAGCCCGCACCAGGAGCAGAAAAGATGTCAGATCCTCTTTGGATCACATGTCCTTCGTACCGTCCCAGGCACAAAGCAGTAGTTCAATAAAAGCCTGCTGGATGAATGAAGCCTTAGGGAAAAGACAGCTGTTCTTTGGAAGCCGCTGTCACCGAACTGGCTCTTGAATGGTCAGCAGAGGATATACAGTAGGATAGTGACAGAAGAAAACTCACTCCCGTGCTTCTGTGTGCCCTTCCGGGGTGGCGTCTCGTGAGGCCCCGGGTTTGGCTGCAGTGTTCTCTCTGAAAGTGAACAACACACTTCACAGAGCTTCACCACATGCCTGAGTAAACGTGAGTTCTTTTAGATTGAACTATGGATCTTTTGTGTTCTCCCCGGCAGTTTGGCGACCGGACGGTGGGAACATTTCTTCAGTTCCTCCCCTGTCCCCACCCCTACCCGCTCTCAACTACAGTCTCTTAGGGAAAATCCAGTCGTGTGTCAAGAACACGCAGATCTACTCAGAATGACATTTCCTGGGGCGCCTGGGTGGCTTGGTCGGTTGAGCATCCGACTTCAGCTCAGGTCACGATCTCATGGTTCGTGAGATCGAGCCCTGCTTCGGGCTCTGTGTTGACAGCTCAGAGCCTGCTTCGGATCCTCTCTCTCTCTCCCTCCCTCGCTCATGCTCTCTCTCTAAAAAATAAATAAGCCTTAAAAAAAAAAAAAAAAAAAAGAATGACATTTCCTTAAGGTTCCCCGTCAAAATGAGCTGCCTCACCCTTGACTGTGCCGGGCCAGGGAGAAAGAACCGTTTTCTCAGCAGCCCTGGTGTTTCGTCTGCTCCCTGTTCAACTGTGCTGTGGAGCTTCTCAGGGACTGTAACTGCTTTAAAGCCACAGAAGCCTGACTTGGGGCTGTTAGCCAGGCCGTAGTCCGGCGGCTTGTTGCAGACAAGCGGTTTTCTCCGATGATTGTTCGTTACAGCTTGTCTGTATTGATCGGTTTCTTGGGGTGACCGTCAACCGACATTTAAGGCTAGCTACCTTAATTGACAAAGGGATTTTTGTCGAAAGGATACCGTTAAATCCCACAGTAGATCCCTGTTATATCTGAGGGAGAGCTGACTAATCTAAGGGGCAGGCAGGAAGCGTGACGGGTGTGAGAAACCCAGCAACAGAAGGTCATGAACCATGGCTCTGGCATTCTGCCATGGATGTGTTTCAACACCCACATGCCTAGGTCAAAATTCCAAACGCCTGGGAGGAAGAATCTAATTGTCCCCGCTTAGGTCACGTGTCCACTCTTAGACCAAGGGAAAGTAACAAGGCTGTTGAAATAAGTCATGGGGATGTAACGTACAGCGTGGTGACTATAGTTAATAATAACGCTATTCCATTTTTGACAGTTGCTGAGAGAATAGATCTTACAAGTTCTCATTACGAGAAAAAGGCTTCTGTACCTATGGACGGTGACGGAAGGGGACAATCTATTGTGATCATTTTGCAATATATGAGTATCAAATCATTATGTTGTATCCTTGAAACTAATGTAACGCTATGTGTCAATTACACCTCAATAAAAAAAAAAAAAGAAAGAAAGAAATATGACTATGGAGAGGCTCCCCCTATGGGTGGGTGTCTTAGTTTCCTGTTGTTTCTGTAATAAATTACCACAAACTCAGTGGTTTCAAACAACAGAAATGTATTCTGTTATGGGGCACCTGGGTGGCTCAGTGGGTTAAGAGTCCGACTTCTGCTCATGTCATGATCTCGAGGTTTGTGGGTTCGAACCCCGCGTGGGGCTCTGTGCTGACGGCTCAGAGCCTGGAGCCTGCTTCCGATTCTGTCTTCCTCTCTTCCTCTCTTCTGATTCTGTCTTCCCTCCCCAGCTCACACTCTGTCTCTCTTTCTGTCTAAATAAGTAAACAAACAAACATAAAAAATTTTTTAATGTATTCTGTTACAATTCTGGAGTTCAGAAGTCTAAACTCTATCCCATTGGGCTTGAAGCCAAGGTATTGGCAGCCTGGTTCCTTCTGGAGGCTGGGAGGGGAGAATCCATTTCCTCGCCTCTTTCCGCTTCTGGTGGCTGCCTGTGTTGTCTGGCTTGAGGTCTCTTCCTCTATCTTCAAAGCACGACCTTCGGCTTCCAGCATTAAATCACCTTTCTACGCGCTTCTGTAGTCAGATCTCTCTCTACCTCCCTCTCATGAGGACACTTGTAAGTAACCTTAGCATCTACCTAGATGATCCAGGATAGTTCTTCCATCTCAGGATCCTTACCTTAATCTCACCTGCAAAGTCCCTTTTGCCACCCAAGGTAACATTCATAGGTTCCAAGGATCAGGATACGGATATCTTCGGGGGCCATCTTTATTCAGCCTACTACAGTGGGGTAGGAGGTTTTCAGAGAAGGACAGGTGGACAAACATTCCACTACTGATATCGACTGATGAAACTGAGTGATTGCTACGCCCCAAGCATTATGCTGAATACCTTACCCACGTTGATTCATTTCATCTTTAGTGCTGCTTCAAGAGTGGGTGTTACTATCATCTCAATTTGACAAAGAAAGGAATTAAGACTCAAAGAGACAAGGGACACAGATTATCAGTAGAAGACTGAGTAGAGAAGGGACCCGGTCACATACCAGTTAGGAGTGAATTTGGGATTTTTTAAATATTTATTTATTTATTTATTTATTTATTTATTTATTTATTTATTAATGTGTATTTATTTTTTTTAAACACTTTGAAGAACAACTTCTTTTATTTTTTTTTTAAATGTTTATTTATTTTTGAGACAGAGAGAGACAGAGCATGAATGGGGGAGGGTCAGAGAGAGAGGGAGACGCAGAATCCGAAGCAGGCTCCAGGCTCTGAGCTGTCAGCACAGAGCCCAATGCGGGGCTTGAACTCACAGATCGCTAGATCATGACCTGAGCTGAAGTCAGACGTTTAACCGACTGAGCCACCCAGGCGCCCCAGTGTGTATTTATTTTTGAGAGAGAGAGCGAGCGTGAGCAGGGGAGGGGCAGAGAGAGAGGGAGACACAGAATCCAAAGTCGCTTCCAGGCTCTGAGTTGTCTGACACAGAGCCCAATGCGGGGCTCGAACTCAAGGACCACTAGGTCATGACCTGAGCCGAAGTCAGACACCCAACCAACTGAGCCACCCAGGCGCCCCAGATTTGAGATTTAAATTCAAGACTGACTGACTTCAAGCCTGTGTCACTAGGCTTTTATTGCTGGGCTATGTTCCTCAAAAGCCAACGTGTACCATTCCCAGGTGCATTGACGGATGGGAACCCAATTCACACTGGGAGGTTGGTTACGGCAAATTCTAAAGTCAGCAAAGCTTGTCTGCAGCCGTCTCTATGGCATTTTCTCTTCTCTGACAACTTTTCCTCAACATGCCGTACTGCTTCCCAGCAAATTCAATCTGTCCTCCAGATTTCTCTATCCCCAAATGAAATGACACGGTCCAGACCCATACAACTTAGTTAAGTGACTGATTTATTGTCTACACCTAGGCAACAGGGAAATGGGACGCGATTAAAAATCATCCTGGGACAACACATGTAAACTGGAACTGTCCTTGGCAAGCTGGATGTGTAGTCGATCCACACTGACATGTGTTGTGACTTACCTCCTCGGGGCCCCATTTGCAGACAGCTTATTAAAAGCAAGGAGTAAATAAGACATCATAAAGCGTTTGTAGGTAATAATGGCTTATTATCTCTCTCAGGGATCTGTATGAGTAGCTGAAAGAGATTTCAGTAAATCATGATGATTTTAACTACAAAAGGAAAAAAAAAAACAAAACCCACAAATGGTACTGTTTCCAGTATTGAGAGAGTCTGGAGGTAAGATATGTATGTGGGGCGGGGAGAATGAGGGAGCAGGGAATAGAAGAAGGAAAGAAGAATATTTTAGGTGGATGAGTTTCTAGAACTTTCCACAAAAAACTTCACATCAGTAGGAACCACTTCTGTGTGCCCCTAAGGCTAGTCTTGGGTCTTTCCCCTTTTGCTGTTGACTGTCTAAGGGCCTTGACCCCAAGTCATCATGGATTTCAGCGGTGGGTCAGCAGGAAAGGACAGACACTAGGAACCGGATGGGGGTTTGGAAGAGGAGTGTGTCTGGAAACTGGAATCAACAAGGTTCCCAGGATCCAAAAGATGTTGGTAGGTCTGGGCTTGGTCCAAGAAGACTCAGTCTGTTGGGTAGGGCGCCGTAACAAACGTGGTTCTCAGAAACCATCGGGACTTCACTTAAGTTTCCAGTGTGTGATAAGATTCCACCTGGTAAGCGAAGATACTTGGATAATAATTTGTGGTTCCAAGGAACGAACTAGAAAACGCTGAGCAAAGTATCCAAGTTCTAGACCAGTTGGTGAGATTCAAGTCCATTCTTGAAGCTTTGCTTAGAGAGAACTAGGAGATAACCAAGAACTTGGGCAGAAGCCCAGGACCATCGATTGGGAAGACAAGGCTGGAGTAAAGAGGGAAATTGCAAATTGGTGGTCAAACAACAGCGATTGACCAGCCGTCAGGTTTAGAGCATCACCAATTACATCAGTGCAGGCAGATCCCCCAGCACCTGGCTCCCACCGTGCCAACGGCTTCCCCAGTGCCCAGTCCTGCAATGTAGCTTCCCCAGAGCCTGACTTCTGCAGTATACAGTCAGCAGCACCCAGCACTCAGCACCCAGCACCTAGCACCCAGCAACCGCCACAGGTTGTTTCATAGTGTGTGCAGCGAGATCCCTCTCCACGAATGGCTTTCCGCAGCATGGATGGATTTCCAGAAGGTTCCACACCAACTGCTCTGCCATCCAATAAGCCACGCCATGCCCTCTAACAATTCCTGGATGTCAGTCCCGAGCTCTCTTTACATCTGCAATTCCGACATTCTTTAGAATTCGCTCTTCTACTTCCTACCAGTCAATCCCTTGTGATACCAATCATTGTTATAGTTAATAATTATATTAAACTTCCCCCTTTCAAATGTCCCTGTGGTTGCTGTCTCCTCACCAAACTGACTCCCTCAGAGAGCACTGACCACAGAGCCTGGGCATGGATTCAAATGAGTCTCCCTTCATCTTATGCTATTAGTGGGGGGTCCATAATGTAGGTTCACAGACCCCCAGAAGCCTTTGAATAGAATTCAGGGTGTTCATGAACCAGGATAAGGAAAAAAAAATACATGTCTGTTTTGACTAACCTCTAACTGAAGTTTCGTATTTCCCTCAATGACGAATGTAATGGAGGCAGCAGCCACAGTAGTTACAAAACTTATTAGACCGGCTGCCATATTTGTTGTTAATGCGGTAAGAAGCACAGATGTAAATATTTCACAATTCCCTGTCATGTAAATATTTTTGAAGTTTTTATTTTCTTAAAAACTTTGAGAATTCTGAGAAGCAGTTTCAACACATTGCCAAGGAGATCCACGGCCTAAGAAAGGTTAAGGACCTCGTTCTGTGAGCAATGGGAGTTTCCGGCAGGTGCACGGTGAGCCAGCTGAATGCTTAATTTCCCAGCATCCCTTGGAGCTAGTGTGACCGCGTGACCAACTTTGGCTAACAAGACGTGAACCGAAGTAATGCAGGCAACTTCTGTGTCATTCCATTAAAGTTAAAATGTCTTCCTCCCTTCTTTTCTTTCTTTCCTGGGGCTGGAATAAGGACACAGTGGTGGGGCGCTGGATCTGTCTTGTCAGATGAGGTAACAGAAGCTGCATATTGAGGATGTAAGAGCTACAAGATAGAAAGAAACTGGAATCCCAACATCTTAGAGCCACCATCAGAGACTCAACTCTTTTTTTTTTTTTTAAGTTTATTTATTTGTTTTTTTCAAATTTTTTTTAACATTTTTTAATTTTATTTTTGAGACAGACAGAGACAGAGCATGAACGGGGGAGGGGCAGAGAGAGAGGGAGACACAGAATCGGAAGCAGGCTCCAGGCTCTGGGCCATCAGCCCAGAGCCTGACGTGGGGCTCGAACTCACGGACTGCAAGATCGTGACCTGAGCCGAAGTCGGACGCTCAACTGACTGAGCCACCCAGTCGCCCCTATTTATTTGTTTTAAGAGAGAGAGAAGGCAGAGAGAGAGGGAGAGAGAGAGAGAGAGAGAGAGAGAATCCCAAGCAAGTTCCGCGCTGTCAGCACAGAGCACGATTGATGGAGGGCTCGAACCCACAAACCGTGAGACCTGAGCTGAGATCAAGAGTCCTACGCTTACTGACTGAGCCACCCAGGCGCCCCAACAGCCTAAACTCTTAGGTGAGGAACATGACTTTGTTTACATCACTGGTATTTGGGGGTTTGTACCTGAATCAGTATCCTTATACAAAAAGTCTGTGAAGTGTGCAGAAAAATCTGAGCAGTATTAGAAACCGAGTCCAAATTGTTTGGGCTAAAACCTCTTTGACACATCGATTTAGCGAGGAAACTACTAGGGAGAGGGAGGATGTGGGTAGCGGGACTTCGGCTGCCTCTGGATGGGAATCTAATTGGCTCCTATTCGCTGTGGACTCCAGCGTGTCTAAGTGTGTCTGTCAGGCGTTCATTCTACTCATCCTTGCCTGGGTTATTTGGGCAATTTCCAAGTATGATGCACATTATATTTCGTCCAAAAGAAGGATTTCATTCTTTTGTTGCCTCATCCATCCATTCATTTATTTATTGCTTCGTTCTTCAACAAAGGGTTTTGGAACACTGGCCCTGACCTTGTTCTCAGAGTCCCCTAAAGACTGGGGACATGATGGCAAAGAAGTCAGTGTCTGATTTGCGGAAGCTCTCAGCCCAGTGCAAGGGCAGGTGACAGAGGTAAAAACTAGGCGTGGTAATACCTTAATGCTTTGCACCTGCTTTATGGGCGCTATTGAATAGACTAAGTTACCAAGGTTCTGACTTAAGGGTTCAAGATCTTAAATGCAGGGCACCTGAATGGCTCAGCCGGTTAAGCGTCCGACTTCGGCTCAGGTCATGATCTCATGGTTCGTGAGTTTGAGCCCTGCGTCCAGCTCTGGGCTGACAGCTCGGAGCCTGGAGCCCGCTTCAGATTCTGTGTCTCCCTCCGCTGCTTGCCCTCTGTCTCTCACATGGTCTCAAAAATAAATAGACATTTAAAAAAAGAATCTTAAATGCAATAAAGGTTTTTCTAGTAATTTCTGATATTTTGCTTGATCCAAAGAAATTCAATTATGTAAGTTTTCTAAAAATTATCCATGAAAATGAGTATCTGAAAAAAAAAGCCAGCAAATGATGACTCAGTTGTTAAGATGCGTAATAGTAGTAATAATAGATAATAGGTATGGAATGCTTTTTGTGTGCCATTTAGTGCGTCGACGGCTGCATATTAATGAAATGCCTGATCACTCCTTCTCTCAATGTCCCGTCTTGCTTAGAAATGCCACCCAAGTCCAGTTAGTGGCCCAGTACTGTCCGTCCCACAGGTGAATTTGAACTTCCCCTTGTGATTCTGTTTCCTCCTCTTTATACTGCCACTGCCCTGCTTCTGATCTCTTCCATTTCTCCTCTGAACTCATTGCAATAGCTTCCTACCCAGCCTCTCCAACTCTTCCCTCACTACAGTCCACCCTCTGCTTCGCTTCCAGACGATTGTTCTCTCGTCTCTGCCCTGCTTCAGGGCTCTCAGTGCTCCCCAGCGTCTGCAGGCTTCCCACCCTGAAGTTCAAGGTCCTGCAGAAGCTGCTTATGTAACTTCTCGCCCTGCCACCTTACTAAGCTGCAGCTGCACCAGGCTCCCTGTTTCCCAAACACGTGATGACATTTCACGCCTCCGTGCAGCTGTTCATGCTGTTCCCCTTGCCCGAAATACCCTTCCTGTCTTTCTGTGCCCTCAGAAATCCTACCGTTCAGGATTTATCTCACCAGTCTCCTCCTTTGTGAGGTCACCCGTCTGAGACCTGATGCCCCGCTGCTCCCGCCCCTGACCTCCCTGCAGCAAAGTGAGTGTCTTCCTTCTCTCTACTTTCAAGGCACATAGCACACACGGGCTTTTATTTCAGCACTTACCACAGGGTATGGTTTTTACTTGAGAACCTTTTTCATCTGCTGGACAGCCGTCGCTTGCAGTTTCTTCCAGTTCAAAACATGCCGTCTGGCCTGTGCAACGCATTCCTGCTACGAACGGATGACCTGGTCCGTCACAGAACCGTCACCTCTGACCGCGTCCTTTCATTGTCTTGAAATGCTGGTCACCTGGGAGTAAGAACACCATTGGCAACCTCCTTGCCCTGGCCCCTCTCCCTCCGCTTCCCTACTCACCTCTCCAACCCTTTCCAGAAGTCCTTTGCCCTCTCGTCATTTAACCTCACCCCCTTTCAGTGATTGGAGCTTTAGGTAGAGCAGAGCAAACTCCTCTTAGACCCTAAAACCTCAGTCCTTCCAAGGCAGTACAGGGTCAGCAGGTGACCGGCTCTCAAGCCTGGGCTAGGGGCTGCCTTAAAACTGTTCAGCGAGCAGATCCGAGGGCAGGATACTCATGTTAATTATAGTTATGTCCCTTAAGAGTCTAGCAAAATGCTATGAGCCCGACATCACTTACAAAACTCTTAATTAAATTCACGATGAAAACAAACTAAGGTGCATAAAGTACAAACCCAGAGATATCCAATTCAAAGTATTTACAGTAGATGGAGCTATGTATTTCCCTGTGGTCTATTCTGTATTTCATATATCATGTGAAATTATTACCATTTTGGCATCTATTAATCAGTTGAAACTCTTTGCTTAAATATATTAAAACGCCATGGGACCCACTTGCCCCGGACATCCTTGTTAGCAAGACATTGTCAGAAAATGTTATTAACGAGGTTCCTGAAAAATTGTACTGTGATTGAAAGCAATTGGTACAAGTAATCGATATTATCCAAAGCCAGAGATACACCCTAACGTGAACTGTGAACTTTGGGTGATTATGATGTGTCACTGTGGGGACAGCAGTTGTAACAAATGTCCCCTTCTGGTGGGGGACATTGATAATGGGGGAGGCTAACTGTGGGAGGGGGGAGGGGGCGTATGGGAAATCTCTGTACTTTCCTTTTGATTTTGCTGTGAACCTAAAACTGTTCCCCAAAAAGTTAAGCCTGAAAAATAAAAGCCAGGGATACAATGACATCTTGAAGGCCCCGATAGATATCCTGTGCAAGGACATTCGTATTTCATACAAGGGCAGTCAATTTCAAATAAAGAGGTCAACCCCACTTGTAATCTTAAAAACTCAAGAAGAGGTATTCTTTTATAAATAAATTTCTAAAATATATTTTCTAAGTTAACCAAAATGTACGTGAAAATGCTCAAACGTGGTGATGTTCTGTTCAAACTGCTGTATTCTTAGTAATCATAATTGGCTCAATTCTTCCGGAAATCAGCTTGGCAGGGAACACAAAAATAATCACTCCTTGAATTAGCGTTTATACTCCTGGGAACTTTTGCTAAGAAATACTCCGACAGGAAAAAGTTAAATTCATGAAGTTGTGTATTATAGCATTTTTTTTATGATGGTGAAATATTCAAAACAACCTAAAAACAAACCTTTAGATAGTAACTAAGTAAAATATGCCATTAGAATGATAGAATATTCTGCAACCGTTAAAATACGTAGGCAGTCCATATGAAAAATGTGTGAGTGAAGGGAGGGTGGGACCAAATGTTTCAGAATATAATCTCTTTTTTTTTAATGTTTATTTATTTTTGAGAGAGAGAGAGAGAGAGAGCAAGCAGGCCTCTCAGCCCAGAGACCGATGCAGGGCTCGAACCCACGGACCGCGAGATCATGACCTGAGCTGAAATTGACACTTAACCGACTGAGCCACCCAGGCGCCCCCAGAGTATAATCTTAAATATATGCTCCTAGTTAAGCTTTATAAAAGTTGTACATAAATATAAACAAGGACTGCAGTAAATGGGAACATTCAAATGGTATATGTATTGATTACTAGTGGAATTGTCTCTTTTAAAATATTTTTTGTTGTTATAATGTTTTTGCAGTTAAAAAAAAAAAAAAAAAAACCTCTGAATAGCAGCTCTATTCTTTTATTGCTAGATCGAAGCCAGCAGAGATTTGTTTAGAGTCAGGATTTTATATCTAATCAGAAATAATAGCACTGTGCGTGGTCTTGGAAAGATCTGTTTTCCAACCACAGTGCACATAATTCTGTCTACAGTCTTGTATAAATTAAATCACCAGGCGACACGATCTTTAAAAGAGGGAGAAATAGTACCTTATTAATTTGTCTTCTTCAGACCTGGCCCGGTGCTTGAAACATAATAGACGGGGCGTACAAATTTTTCATCATCTGTATTAACTGAGCAAATGGCTAAGAAAATTCCTAAACAAGCTTGACACGACAAGGTCCCAGCTCGTGGCTATGAAGTTCATGGGTTCTCTTCTGATTCACTGCACCTAAACTAAGCCAGAGAGAGCGAGCATGGGGTGTTCCAGGAGTGACTCTCGAGTGAAGGCTCGCTTGATGTAGTCATAGAAATTGGTCCTGAAATCGATCCAGGGAGACAGAGTATCCTTCAGTCTTATCTTTATGTAATAAAGAATGAATTTCTTAGATTAGGGGGCAAAAAAAAGGTTGGGATTCCTTGGTTCCTTTCCCAATATTTCTGACCCTGTCCCCTAGGATACGTGTGGGGAAATGGCAAAGACCAGGGAAACCCACATACAGGGAGTTATTTTAAGGGCAAGAACCATCAGTAGCACTTGTCAGGGGTCACTTCCTCTTAACTCTTATTGGTCAGAACGTGTCACATGGCCACACCTAGCCACAAGGAAGGCTGGGAAATGGAGTCTTTACCAGGCAGCTGGGTGCCCAGCTTAACGTCTAGAAAAAGTAGTAAGGTTTGTTTGTAGTAAGGGGATGGTTTAAAGCATTTTATTGTGGAAAATTTTAAGCATATAAAACATGTATAATAAATTGCAACGTGCTCATAATAAATCTTCAGCCACCGTCAACATTTACCAATCTTATTTCATTTCCCACACCCTTCTTCCTCACCACTACATATTTTTTTATGGATGTCAAAAAATTGTGGTAAAATATACATAACATAAATTTGGATTATTTTTAGCATGACAATATATCTATAAATACTTCAACTTGCCTCTCTAATATGACTTTTTAAAACATAATCCCCTGCCACTTTTTGCATAACAAAATTAACAATAATTTGTCAATATCACCTCATTTCCAGTCCCTATTAAAATTTCCCCATATGCCAAAAAAACACTTTTTTTTTAACATTTATTTATTTTTGACAGAGAGAGACAGAGCGTGAACAGGGGAGGGGCAGAGACAGGGAGACACAGAATCTGAGCTGTCAGCACAGAGCCCGACACGGGTCTCAAACTCATGGACCATGAGATCATGAGCCGAAGCCGGATGCTTAACTGACTGAGCCACCCAGGCGCCCCCCCCCCAAAAAAAAATCTTTTTATGGTTCATTCAAATCAGAGTCCAGACGAAGTTCATCTGTTGCATTTGGTTGTTATCTTTTCGGAGCCTCCTTTATCCTGTAACATCTTCCACTTTTTAAGATGTCATCAATGTATTGGAGACACCAGGGCATTCTTCCTGAACAATAATTTTCCACGATTGGTTTTTAACTTCTGTAGAATTCGGTTCTCAGGACACCTTCCTTAGAATAAATTTCTAGACTTTTCTGGTCAAAAGGCAGGAGCATCTTGCTCCCCATACCAGCAAGCCCAAGTGTTTATCGAGTAGACTCCCACCAGTCGGGAATTATCCTAACACACGCCTCACAGCTCTGGTGAACAGCAGGTGGCATCTGAAATTATACGCTGTTTTCGCATGTGTAAAACAGTGCCGCAATGTACATTTTGTTAATTTAAAATGTGGAAAGTGGTAGTTTCAGCTTACGTTTCTTTAGTTCCCATTTGCACCCATGGGTTCATGTAAGATGTGTTCTTTGTCTTCTGTGACTGGACTATTCAGATCCTCTCCCTGGGCAAAAAGAGTACCTTGTAACCCCTCTGGGTAATTATTCGGTAGTAACTTCCTATGATAATCATGGCTGTCGCTTACCTCTTTTTTTTTTTTTTTTCATGAAACTTAAAAAAAATTTAATAGACGTCTTTTTGTTGAGCAGTTTTAGGGTTAAGGAAAAATGGAGCAGGAAGCACCCTACTTCCCGATTCTACAGTCTCCCTCCTTAACATCTTGCATTACCGTGGCACATTTGTTACAATCGATGAACCTGCACGGACACCTCATCATCACCCAAGGACCACGATGCGGGCAACAGAGGCGAAAGGAAAAAATTCAATCTCCTTACTACTTACAGCCCATTGACAAGTTCATGAGACAGGCAGAGTGACCTTCCTCTAGGAACTCAGCTGCCTCGAGGTTAATACTTGGCTAAGGGCAAGGGGCAATCTTGGCTTAACATTACCCTGACCTCCTGGAAGTGTCCTTTAACATATGACCGTCCCTTTGGAAACTTCCATTATCTCCACCCCCTAAGACACGTTAGCAATCATACTCCAAGCATACGGCCCACTGACATACATCTGAAGGGTCTCATGACTGAGGTCTTCTTAGACGGTAACGAATGACATTTTCCTAATAACAGCTAGCCCCCCCCCCCCCCCCGGGGTCCTGGAACCCCTGCTTCCAAATTCCTTAGAGACTTAGTCTATCCCTGATCCCCTCCCAACTTGAAAGTATATAATCAGTCACCCCTCACAACCCCAACGCATGTCTCTCTGCTCACGGGTCCCGTCCCGTCCCGGTCCTTTCATAAAACCATCTTTTTGCACCGGCGATGTCTCAAGAATTTTTTGCTGACTGTGCGCTCCAAGCCGCAACCTTTTCAGCTTAGTCCACACTTTATGTTAGGGCTCACTCTTTGTGTTGGGTAGTTCTGTGGGTTTTAACAAGTGCATATTGACAGGTACCCACGATGACAGTATCATACAGAATAGTTTCACTGCTTAAAGATCCCCAGCTCTGGCAATTCATCCCTCCCACTCTCCCCTGTGACCCTAGGCAGTCAACTGATCTTTTTACCGTCTCCATAGTTTGGTGTTTTTCAGAATGTCATGTATTGTGGTTGGAATCGCAAGGTGTATATAGCCTTTTAACAGTGGCTTCCTTCACGTAGCAATTCGCATTTAAGGTTCCTCCGTGTATTTTCATGACTTGATAGCTCATTTCTTTGTGTTGTTGAATAACGGCTCATTGTCTACATGCGTCACAGTTTGTTTATCCGTTCACCTGTTGAAGGACATCTTAGTTGCTTGCGAGTTTTGGCAATTATGAAGAAAGCAGCTATCAACATCTGCGTATGGGTTTCTGTGTGCACCCAAGTCTCAACTCATGTGGTTAAATACCAAGGAGCGTGACTGCCAGATCAGATGGGAAGACAGTTGTTAAAAAAGAAAAACACAAGCCCAGTTTGGAGTCCTTTGCCCCCTACAACAGCAAACGAAGATTTAACTACAGTTTCAACCTCTTCCGAGAATGTGATCTTTTAAGAGTCCACCTGCCATTTCCAGATCAAGCACGAGTGAGGGTTGCCTGCGTGATACAAACGCTCCGCTCACCCCCAAAAGACGACGTTCTGGCTGAAACAATCCTTTCTTTTCTTTTGCTGATGACTTCCCGCGTCACCCCCCCTTCCCATGTAAATCTGCCATTTTATATAACTCCTCCGAGCATCTCTCTACTTGCTGGACGGGCTGCTGCCCGATTCTTGAGTCGCTTAATAAAACCAACGAGACCTCCAAATACACTCAGTTGATTGTTTTTGCCGCCGTCGTCGTTTTCTGTTTGTGTGTTTGTTTTTCGAAACACTCTGTTTAGCTTTGTGGGAGACTGCTGAACTGTCTTCCAAAGTGGCTATAACCTTTTTTGCATTCCCAACAGCGACGAATGAGTTTCTGTTGCTCTGTATCATACTGGCATGTGATGTTGGCTGTGTTCTGGATGTTGGCCATATTCCAATAGATGTGAGGCGGTACCTCCTTGACTTAATTTGCAACTCCCTGATGACCTATGATGTTGAGCATCCTATTAAATACTTTCTTGCCATCTGTAGATTTTTGTTGGTGGGGTGTCTGTTCAGATTGCTTTCTTACTTTTTTAATTGGGTTGTTTTCCTACCGAGTTTTAAGAGTTTGGGGTTTGTTTTTTTTGTTTTGTTTTTTGTTTTTTGTGTTTTTTTTGGTATATTTTGGATACAAGTCCTTTATCAGATGTCTTTTCAGAGTCGGACGCTTACCCAACTGAGCCACCCAGGTGCCCCATGCTTGTCCCTCATCGTCTAAATAGTCTTCTACACGTAGAGAAATTTCCTGCCTGTGGAGTCCTGCCTCCCAATATGAGATGGGGTAGTGGCGGGCACCTGGCTTTGGAGGAGGCAGCGTTAGTGGAAGTTTGCAAAGTTGAGCCTCCTGGTGGTGAAAGGGCATCAGAGGGGTACCCCTGGTGCCTCTCCCCAGGGCTCCAAGGGGCAGGAAAGGTGCAGGGAATTTCTCTTCTGACTCGGGGACTGATCTCCAAGCTTTACCCCAAATTTGGTTCTCTACCTCTGCCAACAATTCTTTTATTGCCCATATCCTTTTATTTACTTATCTCGTTGAAGAGAAAGTCAGAGCCTTTGATTACACAAACAATAAACAAAACCCCCCAGCATTATTAACTCCCCATCCCTTTCATTTACTTCTTTCTGCTTCATCATCCAGAGTCGATTTCTTTTGCTTGGAACTAGGCATGTTGACCGATCAGTTTCCTTAAGACTCAGGCTCCCTTGGACCCTGAGAAACAGAGGTGAACTTTCAAGCACTTGTGTTTACAGGAGGTTTGCTACAAAAATATTTGCGGGGACCAAAATAGCACAGATGGCCATCTGAGACTGGATACCAGATTGTTTATATCAGTGAGTTACCCCATGGGACAGGCAGCAGAGGAATAGCCGGGAAATGAACGATGCTGAATTTAGAAGAATAATCTGCAGTGTGACAATCTCTCAGCACCAGCCCTTATTCTGAGGCAATGATCAAGATATATATTGGGCTATAGCGGAAAGTTAGACTTTAAGGAGACCTCAGAGTTGAAGCATGGATCTTCTCATCAGTTGCCTGGGTGATGCCTTGGATGGGACCCTTGACATTTCTTTCTTTTTTTTAAGTTTATTTATTTATTGAGAGAGAGAGAGAGAGAGAGAAAAACCCAAGCAGGCTCTGTGCTGTCAGTGCCGAGCCTGATGCGAGGCTTGAACTCACGAACCATGAGATCGTGACCTGAACCGAAATCAAGAGTCGGACTCTTAACGGACTGAGCCACCCCGGTGCCCCATGACATTTCTCAGTCTCCATTTCTTCATCTATAAAATGGGGATGATAATAATCTGCCTTCAGGATTATTGCAAAGATTGAAAGAGAACATCGAGGCTCAGGCAAACTTCCTAGTTCATGACAGATGTTTAATAAGTGGTCATTATGGTTAGGTGTCCCATTGGAAAAGAATGAGGTAACCCCACTCCCCAAAATGGGCAAGAGGAGTCTGGAGCAGACACAACCAGCTGCCTCCACTGTGTTCATTCTCTCCTTCTTCATCAACAGACAGGTTCTTCTTTCTTACGGGCAGCTACTACGTTTCCCAACCTCCCTTGCTGCCCAGGGCTGGTCGTGTCTCACAGTGTCAGCCAATGGGACATACATGGACGTCTACCAGAGCTGTTTTATTTTCTCCCTGGGGCTTCCTTCTACTGTCCTGACACAGAGATTCGAGGCTGGGGCTGTAGAGAACATCGTTCGACCGGAAGAGACCATGAGGGTGAAAGTCACACACTAAGGATGACAGAACAGAAGAAACCCGACACATGAGTGACATCACGGAGCCACCGCACCTCAGGACCACCTACTTCAATGGCCTGTGCGAGAAATTAAAGCCTGTGCGGCGAGGCCAGGTTTCCAGAGCATGCAGCCGAATGTATGTATTCTCTGACGTGGGGACCCCACCTACTGGCTCACAGATCCAGGGGTGAATTGGCTTTTAGCGACGACTTTATTTTTATTTATTTATTTTTTAGTAATGACTTTAAAACAAGAGTGATAGAGGGGTGCCTGGGTGGTTCAGTCGGTTAAGAGTCCGACTCTTGAGTTTGGCTCAGGTCACGATCTCCTGGTTTGGTGACTTTGGGCTCTGCTCCGACAACACGGACCTCTGCTTGGGATTCTCTCTCTCCCCCTCTCTCTCTCTCCCTTTCCCCGACTCGTTCTCCATCTGTCTCAAAAATAAGTAAACTCAAAAAACTTAAAATAGGAGAGATAAATGTGCCGGGGAGGAAGGGCAGCCTAGATTTTTATCCCACTTACGGAACAGACGGTAAAAGCGAAAGCTATTATTTTCTGATAGATTTAAAAAGGCTGAACGTTTGCCGTAGCACCTACGCGGTGGGGTGTCTCCCTCTGGCTGGAGGTCGCGTTGGTCCCCGGAGTGCAGTGCTGGCCACCGTGTCACATGCTGTACGTGGGAGGACGTTTAGAGATTCACCACCACCCCCCCACCCCATCAGTTGGTATCTAGGGCTTGAGTGTTTGAAAGAAGGGGAGAACGATGATTTGGCTCAGTCCCGTCTGGCGTTTTGACGATGCTGGAGGATGCAGGCGTACCAAAGCCAGGAACTTACCTGCGTCCACACAATGACGGCTGGGCAGGACGTCCCGCGTCCTTGGCCCTAGACCGTGTCTTGTCGTGGCCGGAGGATTCTTCTAGCGGGAGACAGGCGTACTTGCCAGGGCTGTGGTCAGTGAAGGAGGTTCGAAGCTCAACTGGTCAAGGCCATTTGGGAGAAAGCTCCTATGATCCCGTAGGGGAGGGGAAATTTCCCGCTACCCTTCAGGATTCTTACGTGAAACAGATTAAAAGGAGGGAAAAAAACCCTCTAAGTGTAATGACTTGTACACAGAGCCCTGATAGTGGAATCGAGACCTAAAGAAATGACCAAGGTGGGCAGTTTTTATACTATTTATTTATTTTTAAATGTTTATTTATTTTCGAGAGAGAGAGAGAGTGTGTGAGTGGGCAAGGGGTAGTGAGGGAGACACAGAATCGGAAGCACAGAGCCCCACATGGGGCTCGAACTCATGAACTGCGAGATCGTGACCTGAGCCAAAGTGGGACGCGTAACCGACTGAGCCACCCAGGCGCCCCGTACGCTTTTGAGGCAAAGACAATACATCTGTGAGGAACTGACGGGACAAAGAAAACTTAACTTTGGCAAGTTCAGTCGGTAAGGAATTCCAAACAGCTTTTGGGCTGGGGTAGTAGATTAGTAAAGAGTAACAAGGTTGTCTATACAGCCTTCCAAGCTCTAAATTCTCCATCTCTGGTGATAACGGTCTCTTTACCTCCTGGTGCAGGGAGGGGATCTTTCGTGTGGGAGATTTATTTCCTGCTTTCGAGATGACGGAGGGAGATCTGAGTGTCCTTCCTCCCCTGGCTGTCTCTTTAAGTGATTAAAAAAAAATTTTTTTTAACGTTTATTTATTTTTGAGAGACGGAAGACAGAGCATTAGTGAGGGAGGGGCAGAGAGAGAGGGAGACGCAGATCCGAAGCAGGCTCCAGGCTCCGAGCCGTCAGCACAGAGCCCGACGCGGGGCCCGAACTCACAAGCCTAGAGATCATGACCTGAGCCGAAGTCGGATGCTCATCCGACGGAGCCACCCAGGCCCCCGGGGTGGGGGGTGGGGGCGCCCCAAGTTCTTATTCTAACTCTGCCGGGAGGTGTGTGAATGAGTCTCTTGTACCCAACATCAGCCTTCTCATGGGCAGGATGCCCACTTCCCGGGATGGTGTGAGTTTTATGATGGTGTGAGGGGTGTCTGGAGCCCTGGGACAATGCTCACGAAAGGGCAGCTAATGGCAGCCATAGACACCGCTTTCTTCTCCAGCTACTCACTGACCTTACTCCTGCCCTTATCACCAACACACGTGCCGTTTGGGGGGACGGACACCACTTTGGAGCAAGGGACGAGGATGACAGCCTAGGGACGATGCAGCTAGAAGAACGCTGGGAGCCAGTGCTTTGGTGGGTTTTCTGCCAGAGGCGGCTGACATTGGTCCTAAATGGCACATCCTCACATCTGACCTTTTCACGGCATAGTCACCGTGCCCGAAACGAGAAGGGGCCACCGAGGCGAAACAAGATCGCGCGCAGCTGGTTCCAGGCTTTGGCGACCCAAACACAGGACGGATCTTCCTCTCGTGTCCCCCACCCCCGGACAGTTTGATGCGTTTTCACCCCGTGCTTTCTCCTCGTGTCCGTTCGAGCAGGTAGCAGGTTTGCGGAGGGCTTCCTGGTGTCGGTGTTCAGAAGATTAGAAACGCGGAGACCGCCAGGTGAGAGGAGAGAGTGCTCACTGCGGGGGGCAGGGGGGCGCAGAGGCGGAGGTGGGGGCCCCGCAGGATGCCATCGGGGGTGGCTGCGTGGTGCCCTGGGGACCCGGGACCCGGAACACGCCGGAGGTTCCCAAGCCCCAGAGTAGCACAGCAGCAGAGCAGCGAAGGGATCGGGGGGCTGGACGGACAGGTCACCCCACCGCACCGTGGGGCATTCCCCGCACCGTGGGCGGAAGACCCTTGGCCAAGGAGAGATGAAGGAGACATCCAACAGGCATCCCAGCTTCCCCTGCTCAAAGTCAGACTCCAGACCCGCCCCTCCCACATCCCCGCCCCTTGCACGGCCCCCGGCACTGGCATCGTTCCCACCAAACCTGGAGCCTTTCTTGACCCCCACACCCCGGGCCCAACCCATTAGCAACTCCCGAGGGTCAGCTTCCCAAACGCGTCCACATTCAGTCACTGCTCGCCACCTTGGTCTTTAGCAGTGTCCTCTCTCCCCACACGGCTGCAATGGCCTCCTAGCTCCGCCCTTGTCCCCCAGTCTAGCCTCCTCGGGACAGCCACGGCCAGCCTGCTGACAGGTGAGTCACCACGTGCTCCAACCCCCCCGGTGGATCCCAGCTCTCTCAGAGGAAAAGTCAAAGCCCTTACGACATCCTACGGGGCCGGCCCTCCCTGACCTGGTCCAGTGAATTCCTACCTCTCTGCCCCGCCCCCAACCACTGCTTTAGCCAAACGGGACCCTTCGTGTCCCTTAAAAACACCAGCCGTGGTCCCGTCTCAGTGCCTTCGCACCTGCTGCTTCCTCTGTTTGGAAAGCTCGTCCCCCACACTTCCAGGGACTTGTCCCTGCGTCTCCTTTGGGTCTTTAGTCAAACGTCTGTCCCTCAAAGAGGCCTTCTTGACTGTTAATATCTCACTTCCCCTCCACTCCCAACCTGATTTCCCCTTCCTGGCCTTTCTGCTGGCACTCACCTATACGTATGTGACATGCTATATATTTTGCCTATTTGGGGGTTCATGTCTTTCTCCCCCGACTTAGAACGTAAGCTCCAAGGAGCTTACCAACAAGGGCTTTGGTTCCATTTACTGTTGATACTCAGCGGCCAGAGCGGTGCCTGATCCCCAGCAGATGGGCCATGAATATGCCGTCTTGCCTTTGGTTTGCTTTCTTCTCTCCTTCCTCGTCTCACTTTTGCTTCCCTAGGGTTGCACTGATCCCCCCGATGGTGCATGAGCACATAAGCTTTACTGGGGCTCTGTTTTCCGGGGAGCCCGGACTCCTAGGATCCCTCACGGTAGGCCACGTGGCTGGTGGGAGACAGATCCGGGTTCAAACCCAGGGCGGGCAGTCAGCTGCTTCACCGCTGTTCTTTTTCTACTATTTCTTCTTGGAGCCTCACGCGCACAGGCTCGAGGCCAGTTAATCGTCAGAAAAGGCACCTTCCCGACTCGCACAGACACAGACACGCATGGAAATAAGAGTTATCAATGAGACGGACAGTTTACACTTAAAAATTTTCTTAAGAATACACGTGATTTTCCGAGACCACTCGTCGTAGCACCGGGCCTGTGCTGTTCCTTAATAGAAAACGGTCAAATAGCAAATACTCCAGTGAATTTCCCACAGGTATAAATTATGCAAATAGTCATTTATATCTTCATTTACAATAATCAATAAATAAGAGTGCACATTCATACCATTTCTTTTTACAAAGACCCCTTTTTACAAAGCTACGGCTATATGTATGTACTAAATAGACAAAATAATCCTTGTTCTACAAAATAACATTTCACTTTTTTTCAATAATTCTCTTAGCGCCCTCAGTAAAAAGGTTCAGACGTTTGTCCAGGAAGCTCTGCCGTGACATTGAAAGAAATGGTAGCATTGAATCCGTTAAACGTACTACAGACCTTGAAATAAACTCCTGTCGCCATCCAATAGAACAGGCTCTGAAGATACCACGGCCAGGCTTAGTAATTTGCCCCAACGATGTACTATGGTAGCGAAAAACTGTTTTTTCCAACTTGTCTTTGGCTCTGACGCAGGTGATGCAGGCACTATCTTATGGTGCAATTTCAAGCACAAAATCCCTCCACCCCCGCCCCACAGGTACAGCGCCGGCTCAGGGACATTCGACCCGGAGGTGTCCCTCGTTGGCTCCAGGGGTCCCATGTTAGAATGCACACAGCTGGAGTCCACTGAGATTTCTCTACCTGTTTGGAGTCTGCTAGGGAAAGGGGGGGAAGCTGGGAAGTGCAGAAAGAAAGGTCCAGTTTATAGCTCTTTGCTCCCACTGCTGAACTTTGACATTTGGAACAGATTTCCCCGGGAAACTGCCTTCTATGAGGACCTAAGTTAAGGAGACCAGTTCAGGTCCGGGAGCCCTAGGAAGCAGGTCTCCCCCACCCTCCTCCCAACTTTCATCCCCACACCTCTAACAGACTATGCTTTGTTTTACCAAACCCTTCCTGAAGGCACCTTTATCAGATACTAAAGCCGGAATCAATGTTCTAAGCTTTGGATTTCACTTACAAAATACAGAGATGCATTTCTTCTAAGCAAGGAGGTCACTTACTGAGCCTAAAAAACAAAACAAAACAAAAAAACCCCATCGAACTTGCTAACCTTTGGGTGTTTAAACCTAGGCAGGACTTTCTAACAGATCTTCCAACTTCTGACCCAGAGAGGTAAGTGAATTACTCAAGGTGTCACAGCAGGTGAGCCACAGCCTGGATGTGGGTTCCTGATGCTCAGACCACTGTCGTCCTACTTTGGAACCATGTCAACTCTCTAGGTTACAGAGAGTTTCCTTTAAGGAAGCGTTTCAATCCTTGCGGGGCATTTAGAAACACAGGCATTTGTAGCACCGTCTTGCGGAGAACATTCTATTGACTTCAGGTGGGGCTAAGGGAAGCGGTCGCTGACGTGCGTGGAATGAACCAAAAAGATATTTCCGTTTTTGCAACAATACAAAAATCACAACTTTTAAACTTCAAGGAAAAATAAGTATTTCTAGGTCACGGACCCACGAATTAAGACTTCGTCCAAGTTCTCTGACTCCTCCAACCCCACTTTAATTGTGCTCTGCCCAGCACTGTGAAATGTATTTGTTTTTGGAAGGAGAGAGCCTAATTTCCGGCTCTGAAAAGCATGTGTTGGCAGGTGGAGAGGTGATTAGCTGGGGCAGGATGCAGAGGTAATGGGTCGCTGAAGTTTGTGAGGTTAGACGCTGAGATTTTACTGCTAGAGGTTCTTTAGAGGCCATGAGTTTGGCTGCAAATTTGCCACCCCAGGCTAAAACATGAACTTGGGGCATCTCCAGTCATTTTTATGCAAGCATGAAGGGGACACTTCAGCGGTTCTGATATGGGCTTGGGAGTAAGTGCAGCGACTTGAGAGGGGGAAGAAGGACGCACGGTGGGGAATGACAATGGGGCTAACCCAGTTCCCCACCTTCCCGACTCTGGGAACCTCCACCCCCAGTTGCCAACTAGGCCAAAGTCATCAAGAATCAGAACCTCGTCAGGGTAGAACTTTATTTTCTAAGCGGTGAAGCCCGGGGCGAAAATCAGGGTTTGCAAACAAGAGTCCTATGTTCCTGGTTCTGTGACCTTGTTTTGTTTGTGTTTTTGTTTTTTTGTTTTTCCCCTCCCTAGGCGTTAGCTCTGAACTGACCTCCCGTGGTTGTGCTGAGGGGCCGGAGAGTAATGGGCATACGGTGGTTGCAACTTCCTCTTTAATGCAAAGCAGCTCCGGTCAATGGAACGTTAAGGAAAGAGGGCGTCTGCAAAGCTTGGAGAGGAAGGCGATGCACGGCAAGGAGCTATTGGACACTTCCCAGCCTTGCGGCAGATTTGCAGGGAAGCACTCTTCATTCGACCAGTGTGGACGTGGGGGCCACTCCGCACAGAAGACGCCCAGAGGGCTTAATGGTCATGCCGCTACCAGGTGACCGAGCGGGGCCTCCAACCTAGATCTGGCTGATTCCCAAACCTGCGCTTTCCCCATCCCACAGTACCTCCTGGAGGAAGAGGACGAAGGGAGTGACGATTTAAGGAAAATGGTTTCAGCTGGACAGACCCCTGCGGGATGAAACCTAGGGCGTCGGCAATTTGAAAGGTTAGGCGCGGGATCGGCCCACGGAGGGTTGAGTTGTGCTCGCATTTAAGAACAGCGTGGCCAAACAGCACAAGATAAATAGTTGTCTTTCTGGCTTGTTGATGGGACGGCCCTCGGCCGGCGAGAACTGCTTGCTTGATGTGTTTTCCTCAAGGTTCTCCGAACACATTGTAAACACAGACAAGTCAGTCTCCAGGCTCTGCGGAGCGGGGCGGGAAGGCGGGGGGAAGGGAGGTGGTCCTGCAGATTCTAGGACAGGCCCGGGGTGCACAGGAACCCCCGTGGTCCTCCGCTGGCTCTCGGAGAAGCCGGAGATCCCAAGTACCCGGGAATCGCCCAATTACTCGGCCAAACGCACCCCAAGCCCGAGCCTAAACACGCGGGGTCTACACACGACAGAAATGTTAGATCCGGGGCACAATTCATCCCAAAGCCATGCTTCTCGGGCACCAGGCTCCCTAAACTTCCCTAAACTGCCGTCCTTCTGCAAGGAAATGCCTGATGAGAGGTGGGGTCGAAAGATCTGTGGACTCCCCGTTCAGCAGAGAAGCTATGTCTCCTTTCGTGGCTCCCTCACCCTGGCTAACTGTTCAGGCAAACTCTGTGGCAATTTTCGGCAAAGAAGCATGATCTCATTCATGCCGGCTCTCAGCCTTCAGCGTCTCGCCCCGGGTCCTGGACTGTGTCCTGGGAGCAGCCCTGCTCACCAGCTGCAAGGGCCAGAGGTGTAACCTGCTATTCGGGGGGTGGCGGGGGGGGGGGGTCCCTGGGACAGCTGCGGGCCCAACATGTTAACTCTTCCCCCAAAGGCCGTTTTAGCCGAGATTATGCAACGTCAGCGAGAGAGAAAGAGTACATCTGGACCTGGAGGGCTCTATGTGTTTGCTTCCCGGCAAGAGCATCGCCAAGAAGGTTCTGAGAAGCCACGCCGGCTTGGGATTCCCACGCAGCCCACTCGGGGGGGTTCAGGACGTGAAGCTGAGTACAGCTGGGTAATTCGGCAGAGACCCCGGAGGAAGGTCTCTAAGCAGAGAGGCAGAGAGGCCACATCTCAAAGCTCCGGCGGGCCCTCGAGTCCCGTTGCGTGACTGCACTCGGAAAGAGACAGGAAGAGGCTCGGAAAGCGACATAACCACGGAAGGAGAATAGTTCTTACCAAAGAAGCTTTGGTGATTTCCGATATTCGGTAAGACACATTCTTGTTTACTCGGATGTGTGTTTGAGAGACTGGCGTCGCGATGTTCTGAGTCCTTGGCAAGGAGGGAGGGGCAGGGCACCTTCAGTGGCTGCAGGATGTAGTTTTGAAGAAAATGTGACCGGCAGGGGCAGGGGGTGGGGGGGTGGGTGGCTCAGTCGGTTAAGCACCTGACTCTGGGTTTCAGCTGGGGTCATGATCTCACGGTTTGTGAGATCAAGCCCCGTGTCGGGCTCTGTGCTGACAACACGGAGCCTGCTTGGGATTCTCTCTCCTCTTTCTCTGCCTCTCCCCTGCGCCCGTATGCGTGCGCGCTCTCTCTCTCAAAATAAACTAAAAAAAAAAATAATTGGGAATCACGATGACCATACTGGGGTCACTAACTAGCAGTGGGACTAGTCACGTCCCCTTCCTGGCCTTCAGTGTTCTGATTGCTTAGATAAAGTGCTAGACCCTTACGAGATGCCTAAGGCTGTCGAATATCCTCCGACTTCTAAAGACTGACCAAAGAGGCAGCCTTCTAAAGTGCGCTCGCCTTACAAGGAGCAGGCACACAGTGCGTGCCCAGGTGGCTGTCCTGGGCGGTGACAGTAAACTCCCTGGTCCCAGGTCCTGGCGGGAGCCCCTCTCCCCACAGAGGCCAGGTCTGGCCAGGACAGGACGGGAAGCTCCGAAACTCGGATGGGAAGCTTCAAGGTGGGGTGTTGAACACGTGGGTTCCTTTCATCCCTCGTGAGACCCCCGCGAGAATAAGAGCAAAGGAACAGAGGTTCTGCGCTCGTGAAGACGATGGGATGGACAGGGGATGAGAGGGGGTGAAAGATGCCACCCCGTTGGTGGCAGGGGCAGCGCCGCTGGAGAGGAGGGCAGGGCAGAGGACCCGACCACCGCACACGGGCGGAGACATGCCACTGAGCTGTCACAGCTGCGGTCCTACTCCACAGGGGGATCGGAGGAGCTGCGACCCACGGACACCAGGCACAGCGAGGCAGGAGCAGTTCAATGAGTCCAAGTACGGACTGTGAAGAGACTGCCCGCTCAGGTCAGGACGCGAGCACGCGGGCGTGCGTTAGGATCTCCGGGTGCGGCCGTACAGTCTGAGCACTGCACAAAGGCGCTTGGCTGAGGGAACGACTGGGCCGTACAAATCTAGTCCTTGCTCTGCTCCTAAAGCCCTGCCCTCGCTCAGGTCTACATCTCGTTAGAGAAAGGGGCCAAAGATGCCATCTGCCAGCCAGGCCAAGTGCCTATGGGTGGCTTCTGCCCAGCGGAGGCATCTTTCTTGAAGCCGTTCACCCGGAGGGAATGCCTTTTTTAGAAACTGTAAGAGGACACTTCATAGCAGCTCTATTATGTTCCTCTTTCCCAGGCAGAAGAGAAGTGAAAATATCTGTAAAGGAACAATTAGCCCCAGAGAAAAACCTACAGTCGATATGGGGGCCTTCTCATGAAGACGTCAGGTGCCAACTGGGTGCCCCTACAGAAAAGCCCGCCGGTTGACAAAGGTCTTCCAGCCTGTTTTCAGATGTGTCACTCTCCAGTACGAATGGATCCACAGAACCACCAGATATTTGAAGAAAGCCCGTGATGTGACAGACGGAGCCCGAGACTAACCAAGAGAAAGGGGACTTCGAGAAAACAGAGCCAATACAGGGAGCAGGAAAGAACTTCCCCAGACCCGCTATCATGAACATCCCCAGACGGCAAAGATCTGCAGCCACGAACCAAGAACAGGACACTATAAAACAGAAACAAGAGAACAGCAACAAAATGTTCTGGAAATTAAACATTCACCATTCATCAGGCGTGTGAGAAGATGAGCCGAGTACCTTGCCCTGAAGCCAGATCCCCCCAAATAAAAAGACTACAAGTGGAAAAGAAAAAAAAAATATTAAAGGATTATGGCGCAGAAGGTCCCACGTTGGAATAACAGGTGGTCCAGAAAGAAAGGATGTGAACCACTATGAGAAGATTTAAGAAACTTCCCAAGAGAACCCAGCATGAGGCTCACACTATAGAGGACACACCACCATCAGGACAGCTCGGAACACTAAGAAAGAAGGAAACTTGAATGCTTCCTGGGACGTGGGGAGAAGCCCAAGTCCCACGTAGAGGCTTGGGCATCCAGATGGGGCCAGAAATGTCAACCACTGCCCTGAGGGAGGCGGGTAAGAGAGAGTTATTCTCCACCAGAAATCCTGCACCCAGTTACACTTGGGTACAGGCAGAATCAAGACGTGTTAAGGTATGCACAACCTCAAGGTAGTTAAATGTTGACTTCCCAGGTTACATTTCTCAGGAAGTTACTAAAGAATGTGCCACACCCAAAGCAACACACAAGCAAACACAAAGACACACAAAAAGATGATCAAACCTTGGGGGGAGAATTTGGGCAAGAAAGGCCATGTACCCACGGTTATGCACCACCTGGCCCAGGAGCAAACGGTCTTTATGCACCTACGCTGGCTAAAAAACTATGGATATGTATTACTCGGGTAAGAATTAAAAATTGACTCTTAGAAAAGAAAAGCCATGGGTGGTTTGTCTTGCGGGCTTCGGTATTCACCTTTTATATCCAACTTTCTCTTCCGTATAAGCCTATACTCAAATGGAGAATTTTTTTTTTTTTTTTTTTTGCCTTTAAAGAAAAAAATCTGTTTACAGCCAACCTGAATCAAACGATTTTTAGGCATCTCACCAGTGGGTGGTTTAAAAAAAATGTTTTTTTAATGTTTTTATTTTTGAGACAGAGAGCACGAGCAAGGGAGGGGCAGAGAGAGAGGGAGACATGGAATCCGAAGCCGGCTCCGGGCTCCGAGCTGTCAGCACAGAGCCCAACGCGGGGCTTGAACCACGAACGGTGACATCATGACCCGAGCCGAAGTCGGACGCTCGACCGACTGAGCCACCCAGGCACCCCATCCCCAGTGGGTGGTTTTGAACAATATTACACGTTGTAATGGGTGAGAGAAGAAGCCTGCGGAGATTTTTTTTTTCTGAACGAGGTCTCGACCCGTAAGATTCGTGTTTGGATGGGCTCCTCCCCGGCTTTTCCAGCATCTAGTTTAGGCAAGGACCACGTGGCGTCCAGGGTTATAAAACACCACACACGTATTCTTTACTATCTGTATCCTAGCTTTCAGAGATGCCAAAGAGCTCGTTAATTAGCTCATTTTCCATGGCACATTTGGCCTTCACGATGGCACCACTCCAAGCTCCCGGCAGCTTTCAGCTCGGAAGGCTCGGATTCGTTCTAAGAACTAAGGAGGAGACGAGGCAGGCTGTCACCGGAATGGGATCTTGGAATGTCATTGACTGAAACGTGCTCTGTAAATCCTTTTGGCCGCGCTGGGATTCTGTAAACTTGAAACCCATTCCCTGAAGTGAGCAAGCCTCTGGGCTTGCCAAGAGAGAACCGTGATCTCTGCAGGAGGAACAACGGCTGGCTTGTCACCTATCAAGCTATCCGAGCTATCAAGGGCACTCCAGAAGTCACGGGGGACGAGCGTGAAAGTGAATGCAGCTTCCTCCCGGGAAAAACACGAGAACAAGGCAAAGGTTGTGGCTGGCCCCATGTTTTGGTTTTGTCTAAACGAGGACCTTTTTATCTAATCATTTCAGCTTCTTTCCAGGATACTCCTGGGCCAGATACAAGGTTTGTCAAAGAGGGGACAGCTCTGGACCCGGCATCAGGGGGCACGAGTGTGCTTACAAGTCTGCTCCTGGCTGCTGTGTGACCTCGGTCCACCCGCTCTGCCTCTCTGGGTTCAGCAGACAACAGGCTGTCTGAGGGCTTCTCCTGACCTAAGAGTCTGTGATTTTTATGAGTCCCGCTTGGAGAGGGGAGGACCACGGGGCGGGGGAGGACGCAAAACCGAGTCACCAGGACCTACATCTTGGCAGGAAACGGGGGTGGAGGGTGGTGCAGGGCTGAAGGAAGACGGGAGGGTGGGGGGAGGTCTCCTCACAAACTGCCTGTTCCGGTCTACTTGTTGGGGTACCTTCCGGAAAGTCTTTTCGAGAATCCCGTTATGACCGACCGGTAAGGATGCCTGTGCCGAGACTGGTGTGCACAAGAGGCAGGAGCCTGCCGGACCCCTTGTAGCTCTGACATCAGCCGGGACTGATTCTGAGCCCAGCCGTTCCTGCACTCCTCCCGGGGCTTTTACAGAGCTCTCTGCAGTGCCCTGTGGGGCCTTGGAGATCGGCCCGGAGGCCTCAGGAGCTGTCGTGGATGCTGGGGACGCTGCCCAGGCAAAGCGGGAGGGATCCCAGGCCCGGCCCTGTGTCGGCTGAGCTCGGCTTTTAATGTACCAGCTAGACTCTCCCCTGCTAGGAATTCATCTGAAAGAGGGTGCTGTTGGCGGAAACTCTTTGAAAATCACAGCTTTAACCTTCATTCAATCAATACAAAACTGAATTTACATCTCTGTCCCCCCGCCAAAAAAAAAAAAAAAAAAAAAAAGACCAGCCTACCACCAGCCCTCACTCTCCTCCTTGGGTTTGCCGCTCCCAGATGGACGGTCCCGGAGGCGGCCAGACCCCGACAGGTGCACGGACACCCAGCACCTTCACTCGAAGCCCACCTCTGGGAGGAACACGGGGCAGTTTGCCTCCCAATGGAGGCTCTGCGCGTGGGGCACCCCGCCCCCCCCCCCCCCCCGCCGCCTCCCATCAGGACGACCCTCCTCTCAGAGGCAAGTAACTCAAAGCCATCCCAGGCCTTAAAAACCTGCACGCAGGACGAGCTATGACCCGGGCTATGGCTAAATATTAGCAAGGACGCTTCATACCTGCCAAAGCAGGGCACGCAGGAACACGCTTCGCTTAGGGACTCCAGCCAGACAGACACCTGAGTTGTGAGGACACGGCGGACGAGAAAAGCGTGCTTGGGACTTGCAGGAGAGAAGGGAACCCATGGAGACAGCAGGGAGAGGGACGCTGTTTCCTTGGAGGCCCTCGGCTGTCTGCAGAGTGGCCCATCCAAACCCCAATAAAAGGGAAGTGACAAGACTCCTGCCCCCCGCTCAGGAGCCTTTTTTTATTATGCAGACACACGCATCAGAGTCTGGTGACGTCCAGCTGTGGGAACAGCAGTAGGCAGTAAACCAGGAGCCAGAGGAAGAGAATAAAATACATCATATCCGGCTGCTGGACAAACTGGGTCAGAGAGTCGCTCTGTGAGCTCTGGCTCTCCTGGAACACGGCTTCGCCAGAGTCGTTGGCCTTCCTGCAGAAGGGAAGACACAGGCAAGGCAGTCACAAGCGGGTCCCCGGGGGGATGGGCCTCCCCTGCCTCCCCAGCCTGCAACCTCACTGCCCAACTGGAGAGTGGAGGGCGTCCCAGTGGGCCAGTCAAGTGGCCCCGAGGGGCGCGTGCAGAGACCCAAGAGGTGGCGCTTTCACGGGGCCTCCGTTCATGTGCACGACCCTAAGGGGGTAAAGCGGTCGGCCCCACTGCGAAGGCGGGCAGGTTAAGACTCAGGGGGCTCGGGGGCTTGCTCGGGGCCACACGACTACCACTTCCCCGTCCGGGACACCTTCCTTTATACCACAGTGCCCTTAACGCAAAGCTGGGGGCTGATGGCACTGTGCCATTAGTGTGTGACAGAGGGGATGTCTTTCGTAATCTAAAGGAATAAATAGAGTTCCCTGGTTATAGATCATTTAAAAACAGCCTTCAGAAACAAAGGCACGCCCTCCCCCCTTCTCCCCCCCCCCCCGCCCCGCCCCCACCAAGTTTTTGATTTTGGCTTTGGAACAGAACCTCCAAAATAATCTCTAGATTTGCGTCTGGTCAGACTTGTCTTCCCTCTTTTCATTTACAGAAGGTGGGGTGAAAGTGACATTTTGCTTTTCCCTGGCGGCTAAAGCCCAGTTCTCCCTAAGGCAAGGGCTGGGGCCATCATGCGGTTGGAAAGGGGTTGGGGGTCTCTGCTTATAGAAGCCTAGAGCGTAAGCTTCTTAGGGTGGTCATTTGGGGCGTGTGGTGGAGACTATGAGCCGTGGAAACCAGCTCCTCCCGGAACGATCTCCTGATACAGAAAAGCGAGGCCAACAGTGGGTTAAACGTTTGCCTTTTGGCCTCGAAACGGATTCACTCGTGACAATGGACAACGGACAGAATTTCTCTTTCTTAGAACCGTTTCTAGAAAAAAATGTGAACTCCATTTTTTATGACAAAGGTAATACTCAACGCTCCAGAAACACGGAAAGCATGACTGCATTTCTCAACCTTCTAGTTTAAATTTTCCAGGTCTCTATCTCCTAAAAGCGAAACGCACTCCGCTCCTCGGAGTACGTCATGCCTGGCGGGACGTGAGTTAAAATTCCCATCTTACAGCAGGGGAGGGAAACATGTCTTGCCTCTTTTTTAAAAGCCAGACGGGGTTAGCTTCTGAGGATTACACTCGTGGGTGTTGGATTCAGAGAGGCTTTCCATTTCAATAATCTAAGGCCTTCCCCGCCCACTGAAATCCGTGGCAAGTATTTAAAAAAAATTAAATCAATGAAATTAAGTGATTCGATATCTTTAAGAGGGATAGGAGCATCTCAGAATTGTCAGAGTTTTCGAGATTGCTTGGGTTTCCTAGGTCCTAAGTGGGCGGTTTTATGCCAATTCGGCAATATCGGACAAGGCCAGCTAGTTCTCGAACAGCAAGAAATACTTTCATAGACATCCTGGTATGTTTGCATTCCTTCTTCATATCTGCTCTGATGCCATAAAACTGTAATATCAGCTCAGTGAGCTTCTGAGTATTGTACCTGCAGGGGCGACACAGAAGGAACAGGTGGTCAGGCGCTACACGTGGGGAACACACCCAGCATCACATCACTACTGCCTGGCTCTACCCCCGCATCTACGCAGCTGCGGGGCTCGTGACCCACACCCGGCTTTACACGGAAGCCCGTTTTCTGAGCCATTCCCCGCCCATCGACGTTCATCCGTTCCCACTTGCCCTCCTACGTATGTTCGGTTTACATTCGCTTGCTCTGCAGCAGGTGGTTTCCTGCATGACCTCCGACTACGACTATCGCCATCAACAAAGCCTAGTCGTAGCCACGCCCCAAGGGAGGCTGCACAATTAAAACAGGAAAGGAAAAAAATCTTAAACCCCGCAAAACTCGGACTGAAGCCACCAACCTGGTTAACATTCGGTTTCTTCTGTCATCCTGATCTGCCGCGTTCCTCAACTGAACATAGCTAAAGTGGTCCTACAGTGAAATTTATAAACAAAACCCCCGCAACCCAATTAGTAAAGATGAAATCTCTGAAACAGAAAATAAAACGATTTTAAACATACAAAGCCGAGCATGCCACGCTTTTTCTCAATATCGCAAGCATTTAAGTTCCAAAATCAAACTGCTAACTGATATTCTACTGGTGTTCTACCCTCTCCCCCAGCCCCCGGCTGGTGCCCCACCGCCCACAACCCGAATCGGGCTGCGGCACCCCCCCGTGCTTTGGGCCCCAACACATCGAGGGCTAAGTAGCTGCGAAGGTAGACTGGAACCTCCGCCTACATTGCGCTCTGTCTTTGAGGGTGGTCTTTCTGGGGGCGTGTGCGGGGCTGGGTGGCAGGTCTTGGATGCATTTTTTACAACAAAGAGGACTTCGAGGTTTACAGTCAGCACTTTATTTACATCCCCTAGAACCCCAATTGGACATCCGGTGGGACTGTGCTCAACGACAAGGTGTGAATTTGCTTGTCTTCTATCCAAAAGTACATTTGTTGCACGTCAGTAATTTCAAAGCTCTGGGCCGGGAGGAGGAAGGACGGGAAGGGATTGGTTTAGCAGGGGCCACGCAGAAGAAGAAGAAATTCCCATACTAACCGATTCCAAAGACCTGTTAGTATGTCGTCGAATGTAAATGCTGGAGTCACTGTGACTAGTCCTGAAAAATAAACACACGTTTTGAATTGGTGCCACCGGGAGCTCTTCGGGTCCCCCTGTATGGCCACCCCCGCCCCAAGTCTTCCACACGTGGGTTTAGGCCAGCTATGACTTCAGGCCCAGCCACGGAAAGGAGCAACTGTATCCAACACGCCCACTTGGGTTGGAGTGTGCTTACAAACAGTAGGATGGGTAAGAGAGAGACACACTGTGGCCTCATCCAAAAGAAAAAAAGAAAAAGCAACTGAGAATTTTAAATAGAAAGCAGACCACGTGTTTTCAAAAGTCATAGGGTTTCCGGGAAGAAACAGAGGGCCTTCTCTGAGCATCCCAAGATCTGGGAATTGCCAAAGGTCCTCTGAATGTTCATGTCACGCATGGGCTGAGACCTGCTATCCAGACTCCCTTTCTAGTGCTTTCTGGGCACAAGGCTGCTCTCTGTCCAGCTCTCGGGGGTCTGTACCTCTTTTTCTCTCAGGCACGAGGAGGCCGATTTTCTGACCATATCTTTGAGGCTGATGGGGAACGTATCTCTGATCATCTGCTGAAGTTGGTTCACCCAGGGCGGCGGCCGAAGATGCCCAGCCAGTGGCCTGGGCCGTATCCCGGCTCCTGGTCGATTAACTGGCAACCTTAGCCACGTGTTTTATGTCTCGGATCAGTTTCGTTCATCTGTAAAATGGATCATCATCCCCACCCCGACTACGTCACGGGGCTGCGGTATTGGTGGGAAGTACAGCATAGACGCCAGGTCCCGGTGGCCCTGTCTTGCCACTCAACAGGAGAGCGAGGTGTTGGGGATCAGAGACAATCACTTCCGTTTCCTCAAGGCGGACCTACCGTGTGGCCATCCGGGGGTCCAAGAAAAAGGCATCTGACCCACGAGCTTATTGCCAGGGAATTCATATCGGCAGCCTGGCTATTCCCGCCCACCGGACCCTCACCAACCTCTTCCCCTGCATCGGGCATGTTTCCAGCTAATAGGCATGAAGCACCTACTACGTGCCAGGCACTGGGCCAGCCTAGGCGAGCGAGTATCACGGCACGGACACGACACAAAACGCACCACAAAGAGAAGAGACCGTCAGGTGCCTGGGCCCCAGCAATGTCCCATAAGTGTTGACCCGACTCACGGGAGCACCTGGAGACACAGGTAACTCCCACCTGCGGATCCTATTTTCTACTAAAAGGCGGGTCAACATCAGGAAGGGCTCCTGCTCTTTCTTCTCCCGCTAGCTTTCGGCGTACCTTCTTGCGGGTGGTTTCTGTGTTCTGGTACCATCCGCTGGAGGCCGATTCAGCTTTGTATCCCGAACTCCCTCCTCCCAGCAAGCATTATCAAGCGCCTACTGTGTGCCAGGCACTGGGCCGGGCGGCTGAGGGCCCGGCTCCTCAGGAGCCCGCCCTCCACAGACTATTAAGAGAGCAATGCATTTATTTATTCACATTCGCCCCTGAGAATGTTTATTAAAGGCCAGCTGCAGGCCCAGTGCGGTGCTAAGCTCTGGACCTCTGCTGGGTGCCCTCCCCAGCCTCCAGGGAGCTGCCTCACCGTCTAAGGTGAGAGCAGATGACAAATACATCCTTACACAAATAATTGGAGACATTCCTGTTTGGGTTCATGCGGTGAAGAAAAAGAGTAGAGACCGTGAGAGTCTATAAAGGGGGATTAAAAGTAGCCTGGAGGAATCTAAGAAGGCTGCTTGGAGGAAGTGGTTTCAGGAGCTGAAACCCAGGAGCAAGACAGGGAACAAGCTGGGGACAGAGGGTCCTCAAAGGCAAAAGAGCTCGAGGGGCCATTCAAGGATCTCAACTAAAGCCAAGGTGCTTGGCGGGCTGGGGAGGACGACAGAGGTGACCAAGAACGGACACAGATGAGAGCCGGGGGAGACCTGTCGGGAAGGCTCTGGAACAATGGCCCTTTCTGCCCAGAACAATGGGAAGCCCCAGTCAAGGTACAGCCAGGAAAACATGCTGTGTGTGCCTGGCAGGGAGGTGCCCGGGGGCTCTGTCCAGTTCGAGAGCTTTGGGCGAGGCACTGACTTCTCCGAACTCACTTTCTCGGTCACGAAAGGGGGGTGGTGGTACCTGCCGGACTGCAGGTGAAACGGCTTGGCACAGGGGAGGGGCGCAGGGGGCCTCACTCGTTCTCTCTGGAGCACACCCCTGCGCCCTCTGCGTGCGTTGGCACGCAGCCTTCCCCGCGGCTGAAATGCGACGTAATAATTACAGCTTTGCCCGAGTGGGATGGGAAGCCGCCGCCGAGGGGACTGTTGTCTGCTCTACACAGAAGGACGTGCACGTCGCTCAAACCTTCGCCGGGAAAAGTCAACCGGGCCTCACTCCCACACACACCGACAGAACGTTGCCTTTTGAACATCCGCCCCCTCTGTCTCATCTCCTCTGGGACGGGTTTTGCTTGATGTCTGGCTGCAGCAGGTGTCCCAGATGATCGATCCCCCAGTGTTCCTTCCCCTGCTTCTCCCTGACCCCCTCACATCCGACCTGCACGTCCTGGGGTGGCTGCTGTGTGCCAGCTGGTTGCTCAGGCTCTTTCTCCCACCCGGAACGCCTTCTGTCCCTCTCCCAAGTCCAGATCCCACTATCCTTCTGTACCGAGCTCGAAGGACATCTCAGCCTGCAGGTGCCCCCGACGCTCTCTCCACCTGCCTCTGAGGTCCACAAGGTGAAATCCGCGCGTGCCTCTTGGCACCTAAGGTGCTCCCCTCGGTTCCAGCACAGAAGAGGGGGCGCGCCTTCCCTCCTGCTTGCCTGAGCCCCCGGGGGGCTGGAGCCATGCCTGCATCTTCCCCTAGTGAAGAGGGACAGCCGTCTGGAAATGACCCGTGGCCCCTCCTCGAGCGAGCTGTGCTGGAGAAGATGGTCGCCTGGGCCACCTGCCCATGCGGGCCATCTGCACTTAGAGCTGGGTCCGGGCTGCACGCCAAGACAAGGATGTCCGCCGGACGGTCATGACCAGGTCTCTGCAGGGAGAGGGACTCCGGGGGTCACGGGCAAAGTGGGAACGCAGCGTTCCGCTGTGCCTTGCCCTTCCTCACCTGGGCCCCCCCACCTGTTTTCCTTTCGTCCCCTGTAGCCCACCCAGGAGCCGAAGCATAGCGGAGGGGAGATGGAAGGCAGGACATCCGCCAACTCTTCCTTCTGGTTCTGTCTGCCCTGGCTTCTCCCCACTTCCTCCCCAAATGCTGATCTCAACAACTTCCCTTTCGCAGCCAGTGTGGCTCCCCCACTGCCGGCAATGAGGGGTCACGGAAAGAATGTGGGTCATGGAGCCCGACGGGTCTGAGTCCAAGACCCCAGCTCTGTCATCTCCTGGGCTGGGAGGTGTCCCCAGACCCCCCTGCGCCCACGGTGATGAAGCATGGTCCCTCCTACCCGCCTAAGGCGCTGCTGTGAGAACTGATGAGGGACCGTATGCGAAATGCTGGAACACATTAGGGCACGTTCAACAGTGGCCATGGTGGCGACGAGGGACGGCGGGGAGGAACCGGGATCTTCTGACATTTCGGCAGCTAAGTGTTCTCCCTGGGGCCAGTCCGGCTCACCCGGTGCCCTCGGAGTGACCGAGCAGATGGGCGCTCCGAGCTTCCTCCTCCCCCAGAGCCGAGTCAACGGGCCTCACTTCCTGGGACCCAAACTCACAGGTGAAGCCACATCATTCACGTCCGGCTTCCATGTGACAGCCATGAAAGGTCCCCCCACCCCGTGCCTATGGAGCACATTGCTTTGAATTCTGTGAGATGCTTATAAATGGCTAGGCTGGCTCTCTCCCTAGCCCAGCCAGGGGGCATCCGGGGGCCGGGGCGTCCGCAGAGCCTCGAACACCGCACCGTCTCACACCCCACACCTACCCCGGTTCGGCCATCTTGCCGCCCACTGCCAGTTTCCACCCAAAGGTACTCGGAGAGGGGAGACGGCGGGCTTCGTGTCCGCCGGGCCCTGCCGCGTACGAGCGGGCCTGGTAACGGGGAGGCCGGGCAGGGCCGGGGAGCAGGGTGTAGATAAGGAGGACCGATCCGTTTCTGATTCTGGCAAATAAATGACCAACTGGCTGGATGAATTTTTGTACGAACCTGTGTTTCCCTTGCCATCCGGTCCCGTCCCTGTGTTCCCCCCACCCACTCCCCCCCCCCCCCCCACACCAAATCAGAAACCAAGAATGACATGAACTCAGGGAGTAACTCTCTAGCTCGGTCTCTGGGGGGAGAAGACAGTGATAAAATACCTGGAAAGGACTTTGTGGTCACCCGTGTCTCCTTCTAGGTCCTCTGAGGATCGGACGGTGCCGGGTGCTATAAATATTGAACTTTCTACGTGGTCCACGTGCTTCCTTTTTTCCTTTTTTTTACTGCTGATTGACTCTCCCGTTACCTTTTCTTCTAAAGAGTTTGCTAAGTTTCCCGAGTTTTCAGATTCCTGGGACTTAAGGACAAAGACAACCAAACACAAGTCAGCATTTGAGGCTGGGTGCTGAGTGCATGACACCCCCTACCCCCCCCCCCCCCCCCCAGCAGCGCTCGGTTCCACCTGAATTCTAGGAAGCTAGGGCGCCCCCTCTCGGGGATTCCTTCCAGCACAGCCCGCCGTGGAAGAGAAGCCCACCCCTGGTTAGCGTGCCAAGGCCACAGACTGTAAAAAACAGCATCGGTTTCGGAGTCACTGAGATCTGGCTGTGTTAGTTACCTTAAGCAACCGGCTTTCTTCCTCTCTCTCCCTCACTTGCCTCATCCGTCAAATGGGTATAATAATTATCGATCTCTTCTCACAATACCACACCGTGTTTCCCATGAAGGATGTGCCATACAGTTGGGCGATGCTTGGGCCCTTCACACAACCATCACCCACTTAAAGAGAGGAGCCGATCCTGGAAGCCAGTGGGCCAACAGGTGCAAAGGCGACCCCTGGGCTGGGAGAGGTGCACACACTGGCAAACAGACAGCTTGTGGGATGACATCTTCCCCGTGCCTTTGCTGGATCATAGTGCGACATCTCTGGCATTTATCTGACAAGGAAGTGGCTTCGACCACCGTCCACACCAGGCACTCTGAAACCCCGCGGCAACGTTCCCGAGTGAAATCGAGAAGCGTGGGGGTGGTCGGAGCCACCTCTCAAGAATCCCTTCGGGGGCCGTAAGACACTGCTCTGCAGGTGTCAGACTATGAGGATGAGAGTGGCCTGTCCCGTGCACCCCGGGAGAACAACGCTCCGTGCAGGAATTAAATCTGCTCCCAGCAGTGTGAATGCCCATCCCCCCTCTGTCATCCATGGGCCAATGCTACCTCTCTGAAAGCATGAGCGGGGGAGGGGCAGAGAGAGAGGGAGACACAGAATCCGAAGCAGGGCCCAGCCTCTGAGTTGTCAGCAGAGCCCGATGTGGGGCTCAAATCCACAAACTGGGAGATCATGACCTGAGCCGAAGTCGGACGCTTGACCGACGGAGCCACCCAGGCGCCCCGTTTTTTGTTTTTGTTTGTTTTTTTTTTTCCTTTTTAAAAGAAGGGCCAGGTATCAGAGAAATGCTTCTGTGTTGTCTTGTCTGCCAGACAGACCTCACCTGTCATCCCGGGCGACAAGCCCTCCTTGCACTCACTTGGGTGCACTCCTTGGTCTCACTTGGGATAAGTGGGGGCCTGCTCACCGGATGGGGGGGCAGCCAGAGGAGGCAGCTCAGAGCCCAGAGAGGCAGACGGTGGCAAACCGTAGCCAGGAACGGAAGCTCTCCCCAGGGCTCACGCTTAGTTCAGCGTAAGGTGGATTGAAATCTACATCTCCCGGTATCATTCCCAGCCCAGGACCCCTTCAGCCCCACCCCAAATCACCTGTCCGCATGCTGGGCACACACATCTTGCACGACCTGCTCTTGGCAAATGACCTTCCTCTTTGCAAAGCAGGAGAGAATGAAGCGGCCTGTGTGCAGGCCGCATTCAGTGGGTCCGGGGAGAGGAACTGAGCTGCTAATAAGCCATTTTAAATAGCACGGAGGGGCAGAGATGCCACTTAGGCTTATCTTCTGCCACCCACTCGGTCCCCTTTCTTTCGTCCTGAAAGATCTGCTGCCCAGAAAATCGCCACAGTTGCTGTCATGGTCCCCCTACCTGGCGACTCTAAGACGTGATGTCACTGAGGGCCATATCCACCCCGCTGAATCTTGGGGTCCCCCGCTGGAAGGGCCTGCTCGGCCGGGCTGGCTTCCAAGAAGACAGCAGGTGGGAGGGGGTGGGGGCCGGGGACTGGGTTCCTCTCCCTGGGGGCAGAAGCGGCAGCTGGCAGGTGGGTCCTGGCACCTGTGGGACGCCCCCCTCTCTTCTCCATCCAAAGGCAGACCCAGCACGGGTGGCCCTGCTACGCTTGCTTCTAGGCTGTTCGTCACTGAGAATTCTGCTCTGCCCAGTGCATCGTCTGGGTTGGGCGAACAAGACCAAGCCACCGCTTCCGGTCCATCTAGACCCTAAATGTCTTTTAAGGCCACTGATATTGTCCCTTTCTCTTGCAGCCCTCCAAGTGCAAGGATTTCTCATTCCTCAGAGCATCTTTCCGCCCCTCACTCAGCCTAGACTCTCCCCTGCCGTTAGCCAGAGCATCACCATTTATCTTGGTGTTTAATTTACCCCGTGTCCACCTTACGCCCCCAAACCAGCCTGCAATCCACCTTTGTTTCCTTTCCACTGCAAGCCCTGCCAGGCTCTCTCCAGAATCCGAACATTAATACCTCAATGCTCACTCTCTCCTGGGAGGGAAAATCACAACCAGACTAGTGGCAGAGAGCTGTCCCGTGTCACTGGCTATAGATGACAAGCAAGGGCCTCCGGGGGAGAAGCTGGGAAGGCTCCTAGGAGGAGGTGTCATTAGCATTGGGCTTTGAAGAGGAATGAGTACTTGCCAAGTGTAACATGGGGGGAGGGGCAGAGCAGAGTGTGGCGTGCCCGGGAGGTAGGGGGGAGGCTGGCTTGGCTGGAGGGGAGGGAAGGGAGCGGACCAAGAGGAGGAGCATGTCAGGGTCTCCTGCACCCTCTCACTGCCCCCTCCGGTGGCCCCTCGAGCTGCTGGGCCAGCTGAAACGGGAATACCAAATGGCGTGTGCCCAGCCGCTAAAACTCAGACGTGCGTGCCCCCCACTTCTAAGCCCAGGATAATTGTGCCACCAAAAATCAAGGCCGGAGTCAGATATGAGGTCCCACTTGGTTTTCTCAGGCTGCAGGAGGCGGGGGCTAAGGTTTGCTAAGTGCTTTGATCGCCGTTTCCAAGTATTACCACTACGATGCCGGGCCCTCCAACACAGCCTCTTTCTATATCCTCTTGGCGGCCTCGTGGGCAGGGGCAGGGCTCCTGGAGGCCCCCCAGGCTCAAAATCTCAGGAGAGCTCCTCTCGGGGGCCAGCCCTGCCCGTGCCCGAGCCTGAGTGAGCGCCTCCTTAAACTGGCCGAACCGCCTGCGATGGACGCATCCGCTTCCCCGTTTTGTGGAGGCTGAAGCTGCGACAACAGCAGAATCCCTCTGCAGGGCCCAGGGTCCCCGCATCGGCGACCACCTACCTGATGGCTCTCCACAGGGCCGCTCTCTTCGGCCTCCCCTGGCTGGTGGCCTTCTGGAGGGGCTGGGGGTGCGGGCTCCGAGGCTGGTCTGGTGCCCTCTGCACCCCTGTCGGTACTCGGGGCCGGGATGCTGGCCTCAGGGCCCTCCTCGTCCGGCCCCGAGAAGATACAGCTGTTCCAAGAGACCTCGGCCTCCTTGGCTTCCTCAGCCCCGGCCCCCAGGTCATGCAGATAGTCCTCCGGCTCCTCCAGATCCAGGTCTTGGTGTTTCAGGTCCTCTGAGCCTTCCGCATAAGCCTCTAGAACCGCAGCCAGGGGCACCTCGTAGTGCGGGTAGTAGAAAAGGTCGTGGGGAATGACGGAGACCTTGGACAGCGGCGGGGAGGGCTTGAAGTCCAGGCCTTCCTGGCTGCGGCTGTGCAGGGTCTCCAGGCTGAGGCTGCCACTCGGAGGGTCAGAGGGGAGCTCGCCGTCCGGGCCCTGCGGCCCCTCGGCCTCCCCCTCGTCCTCGCCCCGACGGCGCCGCGCGGACTTGCGCTTGGGCTTCTCGTACACCTCTGGCTTTTTTTCCACCGGTGCCTCCTCGGGGGCCAAAGAATAGCCTGGGTCCTCTTGCCCAGGGTCCTTGTGGGGTTCCTGCTTGTCCGGCCTCTCTGGGGACTCATCCGAGTCTTTGCGCTGGTGCGCAGATTTGCTTCTCCTCTTTCCCAATTTCTCAGCGTGATCCTCTGGAACCTCTTCCTCGACAGGTCTTTTCTCACGAGGCGGAGGAACCTCATTGAAGGCCTGGCTGGTTGAGGCAAAATCTATTAGGTCGCTGTTGAACTTAGAGGCCTTTAAAGGTGTGCTTTCAAAATAGTCTTCCTCAGCCATAGCTTCTACGGTCAGCAGCTGGACCTTGATCTCCAAGGAATCGGCCATAACCGCGTTGTCCCCGAGGGGTGAAAGGGGACGGCTCTCCTTCCCCCCACCGGCCGCACCCTCTGGTGCCCCGTTCCAGGAGGGACAACTCTCCGAAGTCTGCGAATGATTGATCTTCCTGTCCACCAAAGACTCGACCCCCGGTGACTCATCAGAGGCCGCTTCCGGAATCTTCGGGGCTTCCTGCTTCGGCTTTTCCTCGGCAATCTCAGCTGCCAGGACGTCCCCATCCTGCTTCAGCGAGTCCTTTGTCCCTCTCGGGTTCCCCTCAAAGCGAAGGTCTTGACTGTAGAAAGGGTCTTTACTGCAGGAAGCCTCCTTGTAGGTGTCAGCCTCAAAGTGCACGGTCTTCTTGATTGGCAAAGAGTTGGACCTCCGGTTGTCCTTTCTGGAGGATAAAATGGAAGATTCCGGAGATGGCTCACCAGTGCTGCTGGCCTTCCCCGGGACCTCTTGGAGGGCCTGGTCGATGATCTGGTGCATGAAGTCAGTGGAGCTGTCTGAGAGCGCCTGGCTGGGCATGACACTCAGGTAGCATTCTTTCGCGCCCTCGGACTTGTCACAGACAAAGACTTTGGAGGGCGGCGGGTGGCTGGCTTCGTGGTTGACGGTGTAAGCTCGCTCCCCGTTCTCCGTCAGAAGGAAGAAGGTGCTCTCCTGTTCAGAAGGGGTTTCTTTGATGTGGACAAAGGTGGATTCAATAGGGGCTTCTTTATCCGAATCCACGAGATCCTCCTGTGAAGGAACACAGGGCAACATGAAATCAGAGGAGTGTTTGAGTGCAACGTCTATCCCCCCCCCCCCCCCAATAAAACAGAAACCAGTGTGGACAAAGCCATTTCAGAACTAATGCGAGAAGTGCTCTAATTAAGAGATGGGGCTGGTTGCTCCTGCTGAAATGTGAAAACACCAGATATGTCAAAAAAAAAAATAATGTGTTTTTAAAAGCTATGGATGCAAAGAAATCTCAATGAATGGAACTCTAGGGAAGGATGAGCCCTTCCTAAGTGACTGTCAGCTCCTTCAGACTGGTGGGCTCCTGCCTAGTCTGAGCAGGGACAGGAGAGTGAACTGACCCAAGATAAGGAAAGATTAGCCAAATCTTTACTGACTGCATGGGCCAGTGTGAGAGATCAAACACAGAAGGGCCCCAAATGCAAAACCAATTCTCGTCATACACAAATTCTCGACACACGGGGACTTTTGTTAAGTAAGAAACAGCTGAGAGTGAGAGTGAGAGCAGGGCTGGAGAGCACAGAGCAGTCTTGGTGGTATTGTAGTGCTTGGCTCCCAGCGTGCTGGTGGAGAATTGGCTGACCCCATCCTCAAATCATTTGAAACCAGAGAGCTGACATTAAACTGCAGTGTCGCTGTTACTGACTCCTGAGAAGGTCAAAACAGTCAGCTCCTCAGTCAGGTCCTTGTTCGGGAACAGGCTACCTTCTCTGGGGGAAAAAGACGGCAGGTCCTCAATCTCTACTCTTTTTAAAAAATTTTTTTTTTAACATTTATTTATTTTTGAGACAGAGAGAGACAGAGCATGAACGGGGGAGGGGCGGAGAGAGAGGGAGACACAGAATCGGAAGCAGGCTCCAGGCTCTGAGCCATCAGCCCAGAGCCTGACGCGGGGCTCGAACTCACGGACCGCGAGATCGTGACCTGAGCCGAAGTCGGACGCTCAACCGACTGAGCCACCCAGGCGCCCCATCTCAATCTCTACTCTCATAGACCAAGCCTGGCATAAAACAAGACGTTTTAAGACATGGAGAAGCAGGAGAATGAGACCCACAATCAAGAGAAACAACCATCATTAGAAGTAGACTCAAATATGACCCAGCGTTAGTAAAGGAGAGAGTCCAAAGGTCATGATTTGAAGACGGCAAGAAATACAAAGGAAAGTGGTTCTGCAGGCTGAAGGGAAGTGACCACAGACGGAAGCTTGGGTCTGAAGGAGGGAATGAAAAGTACCTAATATGGAAACTATGTGGTCAATACCGAAGGCCATTTAAACGCTTTTCTTAAAAAGTCTCCTGACTGTTGAAAGCAGTAATAACAAAGCACTGGCCATTAAAACATATGCAGAAGTAAAGTAAACGACAATAACAGCACAAGGGAATAGGGAAGTGAAGGGAATTACACTGTTACGTAAAAATGCATAAAATACATGTTTTACCTTAAGTGGTATAATAGTAATTCAAGGTAGGCTAAAGTAGGTTCAAGATGAGTTTTATAATCCCTGGAGAAACTACTGCAAAGATAAAATGAATAGATGTGGCCAAAAAGCCAACAGAGGAGATAAAATAGAAACCAAAAAATAATCAAATAATCCAAAAAAAGTTAGGTTAGGAAGGACAAAAGAGCATAGCACGGATAGGACCAATGAAATCAACAATCAGGATGGTAGGTTAAATCTATGTAAATAGTTGAGAAATTCACTAATAAGGTGACACACTAATTTTTGTCAGAAGAGTTAAGAAATAAGACCTAACTGTATACTATTTACAAGAGATATGCTTTTTTTTTTTAATTTTTTTTTAACATTTATTTATTTTTGAGACAGAGAGAGACAGAGCATGAACGGGGGAGGGTCAGAGAGAGAGGGAGACACAGAATGGGAAGCAGGTTCCAGGCTCTGAGCCATCAGCCCAGAGCCCGACACGGGGCTCGAACTCACGGACCACGAGATCGTGACCTGGCTGAAGTCGGACGCTTAACCGACTGCGCCACCCAGGCGCCCCAAGAGATATGCTTTAACTATAAGCACACATACACTGTAAGGAAAAGAGAAAGAGATATGCCACGTGCATACTAATTGTAAGAAAGCTGGTATGGCTATCTTCCTATCAGACAAAGCAGACTTCCAGGCAAAGATCGAAATTGCGGGAAAATACAACGATCGAGAAATCAGGAAGATACAACAGTCTTAAATGTGCATGATAGCATAGCGTCGACACCATAAGGCAAAAACGAACAACCGAGAAACAATTCCACAGCCACAAGTTGGAGATTTTTAACCTTTTTCCCTCACACTAATTGATAGGAAATGTAGGAAAAACATCCGTATGTGTGCAGAATATTAGAAGAGCATATTAACCAACTCAGTCTAATTGGTATTTAAAGAATGCCAATTCTTTTTTTCCTTTTATTTATTTATTTATTTGCGAGAGAGAGAGAGAGAGAGAGAGAGAGAGAGAATGTGTCACTACCTAAGACACATTCTTTCGAAGCACAAACGATATATTTACCCAAATAAACCGTACGTTGGGCCATAAAGCTAGGTGCAGGGTCTGGTTACATGGCTGACCAGGGCTTAGCAGAGATTTATTAAAATGAACTAAACTTGGGGCACCTGGGTGACTCAGTCAGTTAAGCACCTGACTCTTGACTTCAGTTCAGGTCACGATCTCGCGGTTCACGAGACCAAGCCCTGCATCAGGCTCTGCGTTGACTGCACAGCCCGCTTGGGATTCTCTCTCTCCCTCTGCCCCTCCTCTGCGTGCTCTCTCTCAAAATAAACAAATAAACGCTTAAAATAAGTCAGTAAAATGAGCTAAACTGAGCTGAGTTGTTAAGGAAGAGTTCAGTGGGTGTCTAGATTAGCTGGGACGGCCCATCTGGATTCCCTTGGGGGCAAGGACACAGCCAGTGCCGCAGTGGTACACGGTGTTTTGTGAATCGGGACCGCTTTCTCCAGGGGTCATATTTCCTCCAGTCTCTCTCGTCCCAGCCCCAGCCTCTGACCCCAGCACTGGGGGAGATCCAAGGGTTAGATTTGCTGAAGCCTGGCGGTGACCTTAACTCACACAGACATGGTAAGTTTCAGCCGGTTCCAAACTCTGCCTACAGCTTAAGAGCTCGGGGCTAATAAAAGCCCCGGCGTCTAGTATTTCCAAATTTCGCGAGGGCCTAGGAAAACTGAATTACAAAAACGGTGACAGTCACCACCATTTGCTGAGCGTTGACTGTTGTCGCAGGCAGAAGACTGCATACTTCACATCGTCTATTTACTCTTGACACAACTCTGAAGTGTGGGTAAGATTTCCATTTCACTGCGGACACCTCTCACAGACGTGTATCAGAGACGTTAAGTAAGCAGCTCAAGGTCACACAGCTTCAAGCGGCAGAACTGCCGTTTCCAGCCCATGGAATTCCTGCTCCTAAAGCACCCTGGGAAGTGATCTGTGGTGCAGGGACAGACAGGACACACGCACACAGAAAGGGAATGGAACCAAAGGCGTGGCCTCGGACTAGCTCTTCGGAGCTGCACAAAATGGGGCCTGGGTTCCAGCCAGTGGTTGTAAGGGACCCAAGAGCCAGAAGCGTGGAGTCACAGAGAGCTGTGGTTTGACCCCAGCTCTCTACTTGGTAGCCGTGATCCTGGGGAGGCCCGTAGGCTTCTTCGACCATCTGTATTCTCATCTACAACACGAGGATCGTGACACAAAGCCACGTCTGGAGGTAGGGGGCAGTCAGCCCAGATACATGCAGGGCGTTTACCTGACCAGCCTCCAGCTCGAAGTGCAGCCCTGTCCCCCCCTGGATTGGCTCTTCATGCTAATTTGGTTCTGGCTAGTACCTCCCATTACCCAAAATTCTGTGTTTGCTCACTTGTCGACTCTTTGGGCTCTGAGAGCGAAGCCGTACGAGGTCAGGGACCTCATCCATCCAGCTTACTGCTGAGTCGCCCTGAGCGAGCCCAGTAAATTACCAAGGATTTCAATAAAGGTCTATCGTCACATTGTTGCTGTCACTATTACCATCTCAAGGTTGGGCACGGGGTGGGTGGAGGTTCAATGGAGCCACGATAACTTCTGAAAGGTCTGATTCTGTTCCAAGTACAGTCTGGGATTCTGAAAATAAGAAGGCATGCCTTTTTTTTTTTTTTTTTTTTTAAAGAAGACATGCTTTTGAAATGTCATTGTCCTCCATATTTTTTCACACTCGGATAAAATCTGGTAAACTGCTAGAATGTTCCATCTGACGGCTAAAGTATCAGGTGGCCAACGCACATCACAAGGGAACATCTTTTACAGTCTTAGCAAAGTTTGGTTTGGGAAGACGTTGGCAAGAGGGATGGCTGCCCAACTTCCCATCCTGCTTCTAAATGTAAATCATTTACAGTGATTTGTAGTCAGGTAAGCAGCTGACTCCGGATTTCAGCTCAGGTCGCGATCTCATGGTTTGTGGGTTCAAGCCCCGAGTCGGACTCTGTGCTGATGGTGTGCGGTGTGGAACCTGCTTGGGATTCTCTGTCTCCCTCTCTCTCTGCCCCTCCCCTGCTCACACGTGCTCTCTCTCTCTCTCTCTCTCTCTCTCTCAAAAATAAAATAAACCTTTAAAACTAATAAAAAAAAATAAATGTAAAGCATCTTATCCATGCTTCTGAAATTAAAATGTGCCAAGGCAACACTTGAGGGACTTGAGACCCAGTTTTGATTATTACTGGTCGTTTCATCAGCGCTTTGTCTGACGGCCGGCGGGTGGAAATTGTTTCTGAATTAAAGGTAAGGAAACAAACATACAGCTTCCAGCTCCGGGAAATGTTCCAGAAACTGTGCCACGTAAGTCACGATGGACTGCTCGTCTGGCGTGTCAACCATGATGTCTGTTAAGAGAGACGCAGGAGTTAGTAGGACGATCAACACGTGATTTGTAATCAGGATCGAGGGACACTTGTCGCTGAAGAGTCCTGCAGACCATTGAGGTTTTTTTCCTCTTTATTTTATGCTTGAGAAATTTACGCCCAGGGAGGGTGAATCATTTGGCTAAAGTCTCACATCCGGCTGATGAAGAGAAGGGGCGGGACGTGGAACCCAGGATTCCTCGTTCCCAAGGCTGTCCATTATTGCCTGCGGTCTGGATTCCCCCAGCGGGAGCAGCCAACTCTCAGCTGGCCCCCTCAGCGAGTCTGGTGAGCCATGACCCTTACTCACCGCGGCAGGGAGTCCCAAATCAGCCCAACTCATGTGGAAATCAATCTGACAGACAGCCAAGCGCCTTGAAAAGGCATGTACTTTCCAACTCTGGTATTCCGCGGATGGAAGGAAATAATCTTGAGATGCACACTGAGCTCTATTCAGTAAGAGGTCTGCCGCATGTTGTACAGAAATGTGACTCTTTTCGAAACAACCTCAATGTCCACCAGTGGTAGACCTAAGTAAATTTGGGGACGCCCACTAGATGGACCGTTGTGCAGCCATTAAAAATACATAACAAAGACACGATAGCAACGGGCAAAGGGCTTATGTCATCATTAACGACTTAATTCATTAATTAATCAGTTTACTCAATGGTGAGTAGAAACAAGTAAGCTACAAATACGTGATGGGGATGACAAGTACACTTATCATGGTGACCACGGAGCAAGGTATAGAGTTGTGGAACCCCTATACGGCACTCCTAAAACTAATATAACACCGTGTGTTAACTCTACTGGAATTAAAATTTTAAAAATTTAATAAAAAGTCGTAGATGCACAACTACAGCTGACTCTTGAGCAGCACGGGTTTGAATTGTGTGGGTCCGCTGACGTGCATTTTTTGGGATCAGTTCAGTACAGTCCCGTAAATATATTTTCTCCTCCTTACGATTTTCTTAGTAACGTTTCCTTTTCTCTAGCTTAGGTGTATAACACGTATCACATAGAGAACATGTGTTAGTTAACTGTTCGCGCTATTGGTACGCCTTCCAGTCAACAGTAGGCTATTAGACACTAAATTTCTGGGGGGCCAGATGTTATACGTGGATTTTCTTTTTTTTTTTTTTTAACGTTTATTTATTTTCGAGGGAGAGAGAGAGAGCGCGTGTGAGTGGGGGAGGGGAAGAGAGACAGAGACAGAGGATTCGAGGCGGGCTCTGTGCTGACAGCAGCGAGGCTGACGGGGGGCTTGAACTCACGATCTGCGAGATCATGACCTGAGCTGGAGTCAGAGGCTCCATCGACTGAACTACCCAAGTCCCCTATACGTGCATGTTAAACCGTGGGCAGGGGGCGGTCAGCACCCCTAACACCCGTGTCGTTTAAGGGTCAACTATATACATATACTGAACGATCTCAATTCTGTAAAAAAGACTATAACGAGATGCATCGAAAAATACTAAGGGGTGAAGTACAGGAAACATAACAATGTCTTCGTTCGATTTTCCTGTCTTTTCCCAGTTTTTCTCCACGGACGGCGTGTGTTGCAGCTGTAATACAAGTAATTCAAAAGACAGAAAGAGAAAGGGAGGGAACCAGAGTCACCTTCTGGCTCCAGGAGCCTGGGAATGTGAAGGGCCTCGTGCGCCACGCGGAAGGCCTTCTCCAGGTTTTCCCGCATGGAGTCTTCCAGAGCCTGCTTCATGTCAACCAGGCTGGGGTCGATGGCCTTGATCACGGCCAGGAAAGCCATCCCGCTTCTCCAGCTGCCCGCGAAGTCCTGCACCGCCACGCCATACCTGAAGGAGAGGGGCCGCGGTGGCCGCGACACAGGTCAGGAGGTGAATCCCCTGAGAGGTCACACGCGGCAGCCTCGAGGGTCCTCCGAGCGGGGCCAGGAGCTGCGGGCTCGCCAGGGGCGCCTCAGGCCCTGAGTCCCGGGACAGCTGTACGCAGCACTCCCCCTCCGTTCCCGGAGACACAGAACAGAAAGGTGTACGTTACCCACACCAGCAAAACGGGACCTTGTGTTCCCAGATTCCCAGACACGTAAGGAGCAATTCCACACGCTGCTCACTCTTCGGTGGCAGGCAAACCAGCAAATAAGGGTGTGCGGTAAAATTGGAGCCGGAAAGGCCCAAGTTCACCTCCCGGCCGTCCCGCCCCCGCCCCGCGTGTTCCCAGCGCGATGGCCTCGGGCCAGTCACATCGCTCTGGCCCTCAGACTCCTCCGTTGTAACACGGGGACCCCGTCTGGCTGCGACCGCTTGGCAGCTGTTGTGGCAGAGCGTTAGATCTTACCCGTCAGAACGGCCATGGCACGAGGCCAACCTCACGTGTGACGCGGGGTAGCACACGAAAGCCGCCAACGATCCCATTTCACAGAAATAACGTCAACAACTTAAAAGTGCGGGACAAAGAGAGACAATCCTGCTGGGCGCCAACTTCCTTTGAATCTATCCTGAGACCCCGTCCGTCTTCCAACGGTGGCCACTGAACTCTCTTAGAAAAAATATGTGTATTTAGCAATCATCTGGGATTCCTAAGAAGCTGTAAGAGCGGTACAGAGCTCTCCTCTACCGTCCACCTGGCCTCCCTCGGGGCACCTCACATCACCAAGTGCAACATCAAAGGCGGGACGCTGACGGTGCTACGAGCCATTGAGCCACAGGCCTTGTCTGGATCGGTCCAGCGTCACTCCCACGGGGGTGGTATATAACCCAGGCCACTTTGTCAAGGACAGACCCTGTGGCCGCCACCGCCACGACGGAGATCCAGGACTGTTCCATCACCCCCACGGAACACGTCCTCTCCTTGACGGTCACCCTACCTCCTGGCAACGAGCCCTCTTCAGGTTGATTTATTTTTAAGCCACATCTAACAGATGTTTACGTTAGTCAACCCTTCCAGGCTTGACCCCTCAGTCAAAACCCAGGGATCCAACTCTCTTTTTCTTTCGTGGTTTATTTCCGTATACACCCGGGAGAGAGGACCCGACGCGTGAGGGAGTGCTTATTAAGTGCTGGTAAAGCGCAAGGCGCTTTCGCGAGCTGCCTCCGCGTCGTCCTAACCGTCCTGCAAGGCAGGCAGTGATAAGTGACCATCTCGCAGACGTGGCTGTGATGCACCAGGAAGGCCCCCGGTCTGTGCGTGGCAGAGCCCGGTGGCCCCAGGTCGGGTGTGGCTCTCCCCGCGCGTGGCCTAGCTTTCCAGCTGTCCCCGCCACGGCCCAGGGTCCCAGGGTCCCAGGGGCTGTCGACTGGTGCATAAGACCCTGATACAGCACTGCTGAGAGCCCTGGCCTGCTGGTGCGGGGGTCACAGCACGTCACAGCCTTCACTGTTATTAGAGTTTAGTAGGTACAGTCTCTGAAAGTCACCCCGAAGCTTAACAACGAATATGTACGTGTTATAAGGATCCAAGAGCCCTTCCCACTTTGGGATTAAATGGGGGCAAAGCCCTTTCGATCTCGTGTTCAAATCCCCCTGTCACTTTTCTGCAAACCGAACGTTCTGCGAAGACAGCTCTGGGCGTGCAGAAACTGAAAATGCACAGCGCTCCCGGCTCTCGGAGTCTGTATGAAGTGACAGGCACATAACCTAATACATGCTAGTGCCCCCAACCTCTGCCCTCTCCCAGGGGGGACCCCCCTCCCTCTGCCTGACAACAGCATGGAGGGCGGAGGGAGTGATGGCTTACTTCCTCGTCTTCCTCTGCACCCACGCCAGCAGGGTCCTGATAGCCTTCCTCTGATCTTTCACAGATATGGCCACACTCCTCTCCGCGGTGGGCGTGGGTGGGAAGGAAGTATCTGAGTCTGTGCCCCCCGAGCCGGGTGACAGGCTGGAAGACGGCGAGTTTCTGCTGAGATTGCCCGTGAGCTCCTTAATCTGGAAAGAAAATGGCATTTCAGACCCCCCGAGACAGACTTAGCGCAAATCCTCGTCTGACCCCGGGCCACGGGGAGCCTGGCTGGAGGGACCAGCGCGCGTGCAGCTGGGTCTCCGCGTGGGCAGAAGACGCTTCCGGTTTTATGTGACTCGTGGTGCCTACCGACACCTCATAGGAAAGCTCGCCTCTTTCCGGAATCTCTCTCTTTGGTGCTTTGGCCACGCACACACGCCAGTCTTCCTGACCAGATTCCACCTACCCCCTTCCTCTCCTGCCTATCGGTCTCAGAATGCATGGTGCTGCTTCAAGGCCCATGCCTATGTGCATCCTGGTCCCGCTGTCTGGATGTCCCTTCCCTCCATCACCAAATCCCCGGCTACTCAAAACGTAGCTCCTAACATGTGGCTCTTGTGAGAAATGCGGAGTCCCAGGCCCTGCCCCTGACCCACAGCATCAGAAGCTGCATTTCAGCACTACTCCCAAGGAATCCGTATGCACAGCAAAGTCCGCGAACAGGTCTAACGCACTCCTACTCATCCTTCAAAACCCGGCTCTGATGTCACTTCCTCCAGGAAGTCCTCCTCACTCCCCTCCCTACTCTGGGGCAGTTGCCCCCGCTGAACATTCTTACAGCACTCTGCTCATAGCTTGATCACAACCTGCACCACAGGGTTCTATGCTATGGGACTGCCCTCTGGGATCCCAGAGAGTCAGGAGGGCAGGACTTTGTGTGTGTGCAGAGCCTGACACATAGGAGAAACTCAACAGACATTTACCGAATGAATGGATGGATGGATATCTGGGCCGGGTTTAAGGCCTTGCCTTTTCACACAGCATGTTTCCAGAATCTATACAAGAGTTTAATAACAAACATTGGTCGCTGAAGCCTGTGTATAACACGGTACGGTTGACGGAGGGCTTTCCCACAGAGCTGACCACTGCTCCCATTTCACAGATATGGAAACTGAGGCTCGGAGAGACAGCCTTTGGCGTGTTGAGTTCAAGGCTCCCATAGAACTGAGTCTGTTGTCCCTGAACCTTGTTTGCACACGTTCCCCTCAGCAACACAAGCAAGGAGACCAAAGCTCAAGCAAATCACCTTCCTGCAGGTCATTTTTACTCTTAGGAGGGCAGCTAAATAAGGAGCCATGATTTTCTATTTCAGAAGAGGGCATTTTAGAAGCTGAAACATCAGCTTACTCTCTCCTATTCCGGGATAAAAACTCGTCAGCACAGAGCCCGACGCGGGGCTCGGACTCACAGACCGCAAGATCACGACCTGAGCCAAAGTCTGACCCTCAACTGACTGAGCCACCCAGGCGCCCTGAGACTTGAGCAGTTTTAAACGTTTTTTTTTTTGTTTTTTGTTTTTTTTTATTTATTGTTGGGACAGAGAGAGACAGAGCATGAACGGGGGAGGGGCAGAGAGAGAGGGAGACACAGAATCGGAAACAGGCTCCGAGCCATCAGCCCAGAGCCTGGCGCGGGGCTCGAACTCACGGACCGCGAGATCGTGACCTGGCTGAAGTCGGACACTTAACCGACTGCGCCACCCAGGCGCCCCTTAAACGCCACCTTCAAACTCCAGCCACAGATCCTGTGCTTCCCTATAGAGTCTGCGTCTCCAAACAGAGGCTGGAGTTGGCCAAGGACAGAGAGCACACCACAGACGCCTCTTCCTCTTGCTTTCACTCCAGCTCTTTAATTACATCTGCCGCGCACGCGTCGTTTTAGGAAAGCAACTCCAAGTTCGATTTTTGATCGCAAGCATTTCCCAGTTTTTGTGACACTTCAGAACAAAATTATTTTCTGAAGCAAATATTTAACTCTTTAAGTCCCAAGAGGATGGCTAGACTCTTCTGGAGAACAGAGCTCGCATCACTATTAAAATCACAGGGACTCTGGCAGCTGGGTTTCTCTGGTTCTTTCTCAAGAAACGGAGAAGTCAAAATATATCAGAAGCAGGATCTCCCAGTCTCCCTCGATCTGGCCCCGCTCTGTTCTGTTGGCACTAAACGGGCTCAAGGAGATCATTACCGCGCGTTACGGAGAGGAAATTACTTTACCTGGAAGAAGAGAATTATGTTCCATATCAGCCCAAGAACCAAAGAGGGGTTGCCGTCTGCTATTTCCGCTGCGTCGATGCTAACCAGTTTGACCTGGGGAGAAGCAATTTATGAGCTTAACACGGGGTGTAACCTGTTGTTTTCTGATGCCCTCGTGGACCTGTTTCTCCTTCTCGTCTGTATCGTTCAGTGCTGCCCGAGGCCACCTCTGGGACCCCAGCGTGCAAAGCGAACGTGATTGTATTTAATAAACACGTGTATTGCGTTTACCATGCGCAGACCCTAGCCTCAGCTCCTTGTAAGGATGAACCCAGTTCGACCCACAAGAAGCCCACAACGCAGGTGCTTCTATTATCCCTCCATCTCAGGGGAGGAAGTTTCACAGAGGCCACGTGTAATGTGGCTGGGACACACAGCCAGGAAAGGTCTGAGTCGCTCTTTTCAGGGAGGGCTGGGCACGTGTCCACCGGGTCTGTCTGTATGCTACCCTAACAACACCAAACCTCCACATTCAACGCATTTTTGGACAAACGCACAACACCAACATCAGCAATCGTGGACCGCGATGGATAATTCTCCATTGCTCATTACAAATAGCGTATTGGGATAAGGCTTCTACCCCGAACTTCTGCATCATTCCAAAATATCCCGGTTAAAATGCATCTATTATAGGGGCGCCTGGGTGGCTCAGTCAGCTGAGCGTCCGACTTCGGCTCAGGTCATGATCTCCCAGTTCGTGAGTTCGAGCCCCGCGTCGGGCTCCGGGCTGACAGCTCGGAGCCTGGAGCCTGCTTCAAATTCTATGTCTCCCTCTCTCTCTGCTCCTCCCCTGCTCATGCTCGGTCTCTCTCTCCTTCAAAAATAAATAAAAACATTAAAAAAAATGCATTATAGAATCCCTCAGGGGATTACCTGTTTATTTAACTACGTCCTGACCATAGGATGATGCTTTGATGAATCCCGAAGGCGCTGGTTCTCAAACTATGCTCCCCGGGCCAGGAGTAACAGCACTGCCTGGGATTTGGTTAGACGGCAAATTCTCTCCTAGTCCTACTGAATCAGGAAGTCCCAGAGTAGGGCCCAGGCACCTGCATTTGAACCTGCATTTGATTTTTTTTTTTTTTAGTATGAAATTTATTGTCCAATTGGTTTCCATACGACACCCAGTGCCCATCCCAACAGGTGCCCTCCTCCATGCCCCTCACCCACCCTCCCCTCCCTCCCACCCCCCATCCACCCTCAGTTTATTCTCAGTTTTTAAGAGTCTTTTATGGTTTGGCTCCCTCCCTCTCTAACCTTTTTTTTTTTTTCCTTCCCCTCCCCCATGATCTTCTGTTAAGTTTCTCAGGATCCACATAAGAGTGAAAACATATGGTGTCTGTCGTTCTCTGTATGACTTATTTCACTCAGCATCACGCTCTCCACTTCCATCCACGTTGCTACAAGAGGCCATATTTCAGTCTTCCTCGTTGCCAAGCAGTATTCCATTGTATATATAAACCACATTCCTTATCCATTCATCCGTGGATGGACATTTAGGCTCTTCCCATAATTTATCGCATTCACCATTGCACCAAGAATCATAAAATACCTAGGCATAAACCTAACCAAAGATGTAAAAGATCTATATGCTGAAAACAATAGAAAGCTTATGAAGGAAATTGAAGAAGACACAAAGAAATGGAAAAACATGCCGTGCTCGTGGATCGGAAGAATAAATATCGTTAAAATGGCAATACTACCCAAAGCTATCTACACATTCAATGCAATCCCAATCAAAATTGCACCAGCATTCTTCTCGAAGCTAGAACAAGCGATCCTAAAGTTTGTATGGAACCACAAAAGACCCTGATTCTGATATGCACGCTCAGGTTCAGGGGCCTCTGGCCACGTCATCATTTTCTCCTGCAAACAGAATCTGAGTACACAGATCAGGCGTGTGCACACTTCTTCTGTAAAGGGCTGGGGAACACACACTTAAGAGCTCGCGGGCCACCGCAGCCTTTATCACGCTCGCTGCGTCTTCCTTCACAAGTCCTTCACAAAAGCGAGAAACCACTCTTTGGTGGGGAGAGAGGAGAATTCAGAGTAAGTCAGGGTATGCTCTCAAACCCACCCTGCGAAATTCTGCCAGCAGACTCCGGGAAGCAAGCGTCTCACACAAATCTCCTTTCTCCCTTTCCCTCGGGCCTTTTACAAACGTTCCACACCGCTCTCCGATCCTATCAGCTCGCCAGGGACTTCTGACAACCCCGATCAGCAGGGCTGGGCTTTCCTAGGCAGTGGGGAGAGACTCCCGAGCTCCCTGGCTGAGGTCTGTCTCGCTGAGAGTTTATAACTCGGGCAGCGGGAATTCATCACCGGCAGGCCGGGGCGAGTTGTCAATATCGCGAATAACACGGCTGATCAAATTCAGGTCCAGCGTTTCCTCCGCACACGTCAGGGGTGTCCCACGTGAAGGTCACTGTCCCATGTGATGACTCATACGCGGCCTGCTGTCTCCTGACCCCCAGGCTCTGACAGCCCCCTCCATTCGGTGGCTCACTGCACTCTTCCAATGCGGGGCGATCAAGGCGCTCGACGTGATCGTCCCGGACTTCGCTCCTACCGGGAGGAAGCCACGCGTGGCCCTCGGAGCTGAGCTTCGGGGGAAACGTTCCAAAGTGAGGAAATGACAGAGCTGTCATGTAGGGAGACACTGAGTAGGACGGTGGGCCAGCCCCCGGCGGGTGGCAGAGGCCAGGCTTTCCTGAGCTAGCTGTGGGCTTCCCCAGGGCCACACCCGGGCGGGGGCCAGTCCTGCCCTCGCTGCCCACCGTCCTCACCTGCCGGCCACAGGTTTCCATCCCTAAGGGCTCACTGCTGCCCTGTGTGCCCCTGGTGTGACAGCACACGCAGCATCCTGTCCACGGGAGGCCTCTTCCACCAGGCTCAAAGCTCCTTAAATGTGCAGATGTGCTTCTAACACAGTTATGTGTCCCCAACACGGAGCACACCCCTGGCCCCGCAGAAGACACTTGCTCAATGTGTCCTGAAGGGCCGTTGGAAGCAAGCCCACCATCCACACGGGTGGTTCTGACAGACGCAGTGGGAGAGTGCTGCCTACATTCTAGGCCCATCAAGACGAGGTGGCTGATAGGGCAGGGAAGCCCTTAGGGGTTGACCAGCCGGAAGAGCGAGGACCACCCCCGGCAGCTGTTCCAAGGCCCTACGTTGTCACAGAAACAAAGCTCCTTGGAATGGAGGGGAGGCGCTGCTTAGAAGAGCCATGCCCAGAGCTCCCTCCCCAGAGCAGAGGTGCACGGGGCAGGGAGGCGGTCAGAGCAGGTGCTAACAGAGCCCTCGTCCCGGGCCAAAGCGCTTGGCTGAAGGCGATCCGGCCGGACACCCTCAACCCTCAACGACGCTTGGAGGCGCGCTGTGGTTTCTCATTTCCATTTTACAGATGAGGGAACCAAGGCTCGGGGAGTCTGCCGAATTCTCCCAGGTTGGAAGTAGCAGCCCCATGAGCTCGGAGGAGGCCAAGGTGAGGCCAACTCCACAGACAGGCCAGCCGTTTTCACAAATATGTGACGTGCTTTTTTTTTTTTTTTTTTTTTTGCAACAGCTTTATTGAGCTGTAACTCACGTTCCCTTCACCCATTTAAGATACAGCAGTCAATAGTTTTCAGCATATTCACAGAGGTACGCGCCCACAGCCACAATTTCAGAAATCTTCATCATCACCTCCATAAGAGACCCCCCCTACCTTTAACTATCACCCCCTCCAGTCCCTAAGCAGGCACAACTCTATTTTCTGAGTCCTGATTTCCCAGTGCCGGACTCTTCACAGGAATGGAATCAAAGAATAAGTGGTCTTTTGTGTCTGGCTTCCTTCACTCGACGTAACATTTTCAAGATTCAGCCATGCAGGAGCCCGTGTCAGTACCCCATCCTTTTTCACGGCTGAGTAATATTCCATGGCGTGGACAGACGCCATATTGTTCACCCACTCATCCACCGATGGACCCCTGGGTTGCCTCCGCCTTTTGGCTACCGTGAACGACGCCGCTACGAACTGCACTATGCTCTTTGGCTGCCACCATCGGAACGCCCTCCTGTGTCTGGGGCTTTCCCCACAGTACGGGAGACGGTGCCCACCGCCTTCTTCAAAAGCCGGAAGTGCTTCCTCTCCCCCATGGCAGCAGCGGGGGTGTGCATGGGATCCAGGCACGGCAGCCCAGGCCTTCGAATCTGAAGGTGTGACGCTGAGAGCTCCTTCCCGGGCGGGGGCAGTGACGTCCTTCTCCCAGAGGCAGCGGGGACAACGGCGGTGGCTGTGCGCTGGGGGGAGGCGGGTCTGCAGCGGTCCTGGCACCGTGAATTCCTGGGCCCCCTCCCCGACTCCGCAGTCTCCTAGGGCATTCTGTGCACTACTGGGCAGCCTTTTAACAAATTCCTTTTCTGCTGACGTCAGCCAAGGTCAGCTGCTGTTGCTCACCATCAGGAACCCCAAGTGGACCACGCCTGCTGAAGTCTTACTGCACGTGCCGATGCATCGGGCAAGCCGAGAGGGCCTTTTACCCGGGTTAACAGGTGAAACTTAACGAAAGAGGAGTTCTGGAAATTTCTCCCCTCTAGACCATCCCTGCTCGTTTGTGAAGGACACGAAACAGAGCCGAAAGCACAGAGAGAACCAATTTAAATCTAGAGAGTTCTATCCAAGAGAGAAGAAATGTTGGGATTCTCCCCCCAATCTGCTTTAGCCCCGCTTTGCTCCTGCTTCTCAGATAGTCTGTGTTCTAAGAGAGAGTCGCCCAAGGTGGCGTGCCCACGGTCCTACTATTCAAAGGGATAAAGAAGCAAACGTCAGCTGCTAAGGGCCAGTGAGCCAGTCAGTGCCCTGGGCCGCCCTTTCCAGGCTGGGCGTCCGTCAGAGTCAGCATCTAGGTGCTGGGAGGCCAGGACCATCTCTCCAGCTGAAGGATTACCTGAGTGAGTCCCGTTAGGTTGAAACTTAGTTTCATTCTGCCATTTTCGCAGGCTCCCCCTTTCACGCTTTCTCCCGCGACCGGCACTGAACTTCAAATTATGTCCCTTTCGTCCCAAGAAAAGCACGTGTGTTTCAAATACTTACATTGCTATCTTCCAAAAACTTAAGTGCTTTCGCTATGTTGTTCAACCGGAAAATACGATGGGATGAGGACTTGTACTCATGCAGCTGCAACACAGAACAGAGCAAAGGAGAAGTGAGCCCAACGAGACTCTCAATGCCCGGTGGTGCCGGGGGGGTGGCGGTGTGCCTTTCTTTGTCTTTACCGTGTTCGCATTAATCTCAAGATACAGGGGCTCGCAGCTGAAATCCAGCTTATTTATGGTTCTGGGGACTTAACTCACTGGAGTCTGTGCGGGAAGGGGGTGCCCAGGCAGGTTAAACAGGGGACAGATTTGTCAAATTTTTCTCTCTGACCCGGCTCCTGGCTTTGACATTCCTCCTTCTCCGGAGACCTCCAAGGATGTGTTCTCCTCGCTGCTCTGACGGTTTTGTCAGGCAGGGAGCATCGGCCGGGGCGTCCCCACAGCTGCTAAATCACCCGGCAGGTCCCTCCTAGAGGCAGCAGATGTTTCAGTTTTCCGGCCGGGAGCTTTGTGGACATTTATCCCAGGTCAGAGAGAGAAACAGACAGACAGAGACAGCCAGGCAGAGACAGACAGACAGGCAGAGATACTGAGACAGAGAAACAGAGATGGAGATGCAGAGAGAGAGAGAGACAGAGAGAGGGGAGAAATGCAGACAGAAACAGAGAGACGGAGAGAGACAAGAGGCAGACACACACAGAGACAGAAAGCCAGGCAGGCAGAGACAGAGAGAAGAGAGAGAAATACAGAAACAGGTGGAGAGAGAGACAGATGAGACAGAGAGAGACAGACAGGCAGAGAGAGAGGAGAGAGAAATGCAGACAGAAACAGAGGGGTGGAGAGAGAGAGAGACAGACAAGAGAGACAGAGAGAGACACAGGCAGGCAGAGAGAGATAGAGGAGAGAGAACTACAGACAGAAACAGAAAGATAGAAAGAGACAGAGAGCTAGGAGGCAAATACAAAGAGGAAGAGAGGTGCTTGCAGACGCTAAAATTTTAACAACAGCAGCTGAATATCCCAAGGAAACTCTCCCACCCTGAAGCTCACTGAAGCACCTCCAGACGGGTGGCCGACATTACAAGGCAAACCAGCGGGGACCAGCTGCACCAGCCGTGAGCTGCCAGCCAAGCTCATGGGTAAGCAGAGGCCTATTCTCAGCCTCCATAACCGAAGGCCCCCAACACAGGCCCAGCAAGGCCATGGCATCTATCAGCCAGTGGCCCGGCAGCAAAGTGGGAGCTTGTGTTGCTGGGAACACAGAGCAAGGAACTGGATACGCTTTCTCAGGGAGCTCTGTGGGGACTGTGCTGTTGGCTCATTGCGGGACCTGCTGAGACACCAACACTGTTTTTACCTCCATGAGTCCGCCCTTCATGAGAGTTCACGACGTGACTCTGCACAGCCCCCCGGAGGTGCTAACAGGTGTCTCCTGTTTTGCTTTTGGGAGGGTGAAGACAGAAGAGTTAAGGGGTGGGATGAGAGTCTAGCTACATTAGATCTGAAAACAGGAGGGGCTCTTGACTTCAAGCCTGTAGGTGGAACTGGATCTGGGCAGCGGGCTGGTAGAGTTGGGACCCGCATTAGCCACAATTAGCTCACGGATGCCACGTCAAACGCGAGACTCTACAGAAGGGTTTCTCGACGTCACCACCACCGGCATTTGGGCCGGGTCATCGGGCCCTCTCCGTGGACATCTGGCAGTAGTATCTAGTGACATTTTTGGCTGTCACACCTGGGGGTGCTCCTGGCACCCAGGGGGTAGAGACCATGAATGCAGCGCCCAGGACTGCAAATGTCGGACCCAAAATGTCAACAGCATTGAGGCTGAGCACCCCCGCTCGGGGAATGGGAGAGAGATAACCAACCCACACACAGCAGACATAAGCGACACGGACATGTATGGTGAGGGTCCCAAGTGCAATGAACCTCAAGACGGGCTGGTTCAATTCAACAAAGACTTACAAAAAACACTGGGCATTTATTTATTTACTTACTAAAGTATATTTACTTAAAAAAAAAAAAAGGAGGACACTGCTTCGTTACACATGATTGTATCACTCTTGGTCACTGGGAAAGGAATGTCACCCTTCCTAAGTTTCTTGTCACAGGACCATGCATGGCCAGGTGGGTGCACCTACGTACAGTTCTGTGCTGCAAAGAAACCTTGATCAGTGTTTGCCTTCACCTTTTATTTCTCCCTGACCCTTTCGTGACATACGTACCAGATTCCGCCCAGACAGGACTTCTAACAAAGCCATTAGGATTTTGCCATCTTGGATATCAATGAATAAATCTTTAACTTCTAGGGGTGGGTCGCACTGTGGAAGAAGGGGGTGAGGAAGCTGATTAGTGACCCGTATGATCCCCAAAACTGTTCCCAAGCTTCAATTCTCCCCCAAGGGAAGACATCCTGACCTCCAGATCTGTCTGCGGGCAATGCCCCCTCTGCCTGGGGGCGAGAGGGTGCCAGCAAATCAAGGAGGAGACTCAGCACCAGAGCGCAGCTCAAACAAGTGACCTGGAGGGCGTTGGGACCCTGAGATCTGAGACCCCCCCGCAAGGGCCATTGTATCCACGCTTCTCTTTAAGGGGAGAAAGAAATGGCATGTCTTGATGACAGGCCTCCAAAGAATAAAATAATGCCAGTAAGACTCATGTGAAATTACCTGGTGTAAGCCCTTCGCTTTAGATTTGGGGGCACTGAGGCTCAAAGAGGCTAGGTGACATGCCCAGTGTTTGGTCAAATCGGCTCTTTGTACAATCAGTCCTGTTTCTTCATCGGGACTCACTGGCTGCGGACAGGCGGTGCCCAGATCCCCACCACGATGGCATGACCCTGGGTCAGTGACCCTCTGGGCCTCGGTACAGACGTCAGCAGGGCTCCCCCTCCCACGCCCCCCCATCTCCAATACTGCTTCGTCTCTGTATGTGCATCTTCCTGAGGTGCCAGCTGATGCGTCAAGATTCAGTCTAACTCCAGAGGTGGTGGGACCCTCGGCAGAGGAAGCCAGGAAGGTCGCTAGCGTGTGTGACTCAGCTGGGGGCAGTGGGGGCCGTGTTGACAGACTGCTGGTCTCCCGAGTGGCTGGACGGTTGGGAGGGGGGGACCCTTCGTCCCCACCAAATGTGTAGGCCTGTTCAGAAGTCAAAGGTTGGGAGGCTGATTTATCTGTAGATGTTCTTGTCTATTTATATGTTTAGATACAAACATATCTTACCGATCAAACTAACTAAAATCATACTAAAAAGTTAATCAGCTTTTTTTTTTTTTAATTTTAGAGATAGAGGTGGGGGGAGAGGGTCAGGAGAGAGAGAGAGAGAGAGAGAGAGAGAGAGAGAGAATCTTAAGCAGGCTCCACAGTCAGGATGGAGCCAGACTTGGGGCTCGAGCCCATGACCCTGGGATCATGACCTGAGCTGAAATCAAGAGTGGGACGCTCAATCGACTGAGCCACCCAGGAGCCCCTTAAAAAGTTCATCAGCATTCTGAATGCCACTGTCTCTGTTCCTCCACAAAACTGGCTTCTTAAGTAAACCAATGTTATCTCAGGACGAACTTCTTACCTGCTCCACTGAGAAGCAAGGGAGTCAGACACACCTGAGTTCAAGTCCAGGATCTACCCTCAACAGGGACTCGGGCATCTTCCTGACCCTCCCTGGGCCTTAGAGGCCTGTTCTGCAAGATCTCAGAGCACAGGGGCTAAAACGAAACGAGATCCTGTAGGGACAGTGCCTGGCACAACTCCTGCCTTCCCAGATGAACGAGTCAGGAGAACCAGCTTGTTAAGTGGCTTCTTTCCCGCAGAGTCTCGGGGTGTTCTCTGCAGTGAGGCATTTCATCCAGGGGGTGCATGTCTCATGGCTATAAGTGGGAAAAAGGAGATGATCCTTGGATGGAACCCCTCCACAGGGAATGGCCCTGAATCTCCCTCTCTCCGCCCCACTGGCTTCTCTTTCTGGGCTTACCGGGTTCGCCCAAGTTCCGGCCTCTCACTGGGGGCAGAGGCAACTGTGCTCACATGAACTGGAGTGTGAAGGGGGCCTGGGTGGGAAAAGCCGGAGAGGTCCACTGTCTAGGGGAACTGGCACCATGCTGTGTCCGCCAAGAGTCTGGCTGGACGTGTGGCCTGGAGCTCCCGGGGCTGTCTGGAACTTGCCGGTCAGACGCTCCAGCATCGGGATTTGCAAATGTGTTTCCCGGAACCCTAGACTTTACTGGAGCAGCTTCAGGGTCCCCTGTGGGGACCGAGGGGTGCCGAGAAAGAGTCTGACCCGCTGCACCCCCTTCGATCAGAGAGGCTCCGTTCTTACTGGCCTTTCTTTAGGGTTCCGAGTAACACTTTGCTTGAAGAAAGGTTTCTGTTGACTGAACCAGCTTGATAATACTTCCTTTAATGCAGTATGATTAGAACTTACGTACGGAATCTCAGGGAACGGGGCTTCCAGAAATGTGTGTTTTTTTAATGTTTATTTAATTTTTGAGAGAGAGAGAGAGAGAGTGAGAGCAGGAGAGGGGAAGAGAGAGAGGGAGACACAGAATCCGAAGCAAGCTCCAGGCTCCGAGCTGTCAGCACAGAGCCTGACACAGGGCTCGAACTCACGAGCTGGGAGATCATGACCTGAGCCGAAGTCGGACGCTCAACCGACTGAGCCACCCAGGCGCCCACAAATGTGTATTTTTAATAAGCCCCACCCCCAGCATGATTCTCTGTTTCCCTTTTGGTAGTGGGGTTTTGGCAACATTAGAACAGCTGGGCAGGGCGCTCTCTGCGCTCCTGGGTACATGAATGAGGTGTTCACACAGGAGACACGATCTCTGTAACCGGCCAGAGACCCAGGGGTGAGGGAAGTCTCAGAAACATGGAGGAGTTTTGGTCTGGGCACCTTTTCCCTCCGGGAAGGCCTCCTTCCCGTGACAGCTTTGGAGAATTCCTGTTTTTGTTTTTTGTTTTTTTATTTTAAATTAAAAAAAAATTTTTTTATTAAGGAAGGTGGCATTTCCTTACCCCTTATACGAGCCCCTTGACCCCCAGTTTGTCCAAATACAGGGCGATTCCTCCCACAGGTGCACAGAAGAGGGATTTGCTTCAAGGGCAACAGCGACTTTGAACCAAGAGGCAAATTATTTTCTTTGCAAACTCCCACAGATCCTTGGGCACATTCCACACGGAACATGACGGCGTCGGGTTACGGAGACTCTCACGGAAATGTTATTCCTGCTAATGCGAGGCAGAAAACGTGACGCCCGAACAGAACACCCCCTGATAGATGGACTAACAAAATTTCCAGTTACCAGCCCCGGCCGTGGCCAAGCCTTGCTTTTGAGTTGAATCTGGAGGGTAATTTCCACTGACAGTGTCTGTAAGAGCCTCGGCGGCAGCAAATGGGGCCTTGGCCAGAGTCCATCCTGCGAGATGGCAGAAGGAGAAATTGAATCTGTTCCAGCGAAAACACTGCTCGGGCCCCAAACGTTCCACGGGCTTCATGAGATCGGTATGGCCGAATAAACAGCACCCCCAGGGCTTTCTTCATGATCTAACTCCTTCGGTAAATTAAGGAATTTTTCCAGAAGCCCGAGACTCAGTAAATATTTCTAACGGCCTTCAAATTGCAGTGAAACCCAAGTCCCCGAGGGGTTCCCGGGTTTCCTTTACATGAAAGGTTGGCCTTGAAAGTCTCAAGGTTGGAAACATGGCTGTTAATTTTGCCCTGTTTATTAGGCATCGGTTTCAGGTGCTATCTGATTTATCCTCAGAGCGGGGCTACCCACCTGCCCCGGAAAAGGGACAGGAGCGTGGCCACGGAGGCAATCCCCGATAGGAGGATGCTCACAGAGGCTCGCCGAGGGCGGTGAGTGAGTGCGTGGGTATTTGGGGCCTTACCCGCTGTCCTTTTCTGTATTTATTTTTCAATAAGAAAGAAAGAAAGAGAGAAAAAAAGAAAGAAAGAGAGAAAGAAAAAGAGAAAGAAAGAAAGAAAGAGAGAAAGAAAGAAAGAAAAAGAGAAAGAAAGAAAAAGAAAGAAAGAAAAAAGAAAAAGAAAAAAAAAGAGAGAAAGAAAGAAAGAGAGAAAGAAAAAAGAAAGAAAGAGAAAGAAAGAAAGAAAGAGAGAAAGAAAGAAAGAAAGAAAAAGAAATATGCCATAGCCACACTCCACCCGCCAGGAGGAATTTCCAGCTATCCTGACGCACATCAGGCATTAATTTAGGAGTTCGGCGAACTCAGATCGGGGGAACGGTTTTCCTTTTTTTCCAAAAATAACACTTCGCTTTATGAGCACTGCCGAAAATGTACCAATAGTCAAAACAACTGGCAAATGATTTACGGTGCTTCATCCCAAGGAGGTCGGGAGTCCTCCTGGGTCAAGGGGAACCCATCGTCTAGGTGCTGAGTAGAGGTGTGGGTGGTCAAGGGCTGCTCGGGAAATATTACGGGTCTAAAGGTAAACTACACGAATTAGAATTTTGGTCAAGCGCCGCGCTTCCGAAAAACCACCGTTCTTTTCTCGGGGATCTAATCATTTCAGCGATTTCCTCCATGAACTTTTCTTTGGGGTTAACTCCACGGGCAGTCAATACTTGCTCTCGTACCTTTCGGGTGGAGAGAAGAAAATCCATATGCCTAACCTCACTGAGAACGCTACCAGCTCTACAAGGAGATGAGGCGACGGGGCTGCGTCTATTTGGAGAAGCAGATCGTGGAATTTAAGAAGAAATGACAGGAGTGAAATGAATCCTGATAAATCAGCTGTCTCATGAAGAGAAAAAGAATCTCTCCTTCCCCAGCTGGGGGATGAGGGTTGTCATGGGGATAGAAGGAGACGTGTGCTGCACTAAGCAGGGTGCCTGATGCACCAAACGGGGCAGGTCACACTGTTGATCAAAAGCAACATTATGTGATTAACCAGGGGATCTGGCTTTGTTACAAGGTGTCGAGTCCTTGCATACATCAATCCGGATACCTACAAATGGCTCTGGCTGAGAATCCCCTGCCATCCTCCCAGTACGGGAAGCCCAGCCCTGTCCCCACCCCAGTCCCTGTGTCCAGGAAAGCCCTTGGGGTGTTCAGTAATAGATGTCTTCTAACATTTGTTCATTGATTCCTATTTAAAGAGAGACCCTCTCCTTCCCCAACTGGGCTGACAACCCCATGATGGCAGAACCACGTTCCCAGCACTGAGCTTGACACTTGGTGGTTAAAGGTACTCAAGCAGACGGTTCAACGAACGGGCGCAGAAAACGACAGCCGGAAATACAGAGCCACCCTTTCCCCCCCTCCCCGCACTACGGGGCTGTGCGCTCGGTCACGGATGAATCTGTCACTTAACAAAAACCCACGTGCCCTGCTTACCTTCTCTAGATGGAGATTTACCCATCGAGTAAAGGTTCTCTTCTGCACATTTTCCCTCTCAACTGAAAACAAAGAAAAGCCATTAGCTGGGTATAAAGAACTGTGTGCAAAACGCTTGAAACCCTGCTCATCCCCAGCCCAACCCCACAGCATCTTCACTAGAATACATAACCATGAATTCAGGGGCGCCTGGGTGGCTCAGTCAATCATCTGACTTCGGCTCAGGTCTCGATCTCACGGTTTGTGAGTTTGAGCCCCGCCTTGGGCTCTGTGCTGACGGCTCAGAGCCTGGAGCCTGCTTCTTCGGATTCTGTGGCTCCCTCTCTCTCTCTCTCTCTCTCTCTGCCCCTTCCCTGCTCACATTCCGTCTGTTCTGTCTGTCTGTCTGTCTCTCAAAAATAAACATTCAAACAATGGTTTTTAAATAGCCATGAATTCAGGCACACGGAACAAAACTGTCACACAATTAGTAAGGTTACTCGCATTTTACAGATTAAGAAACGGAGGATTAAATAGCTTAAATACAGCCAAGTTGGGACCCGGACCTGGATCCTGTGTGTGGCATTGGCCGGCTGGCTGCCCAGGACCCGGACCCTGGGTAAGGGGGCTAGCGCCTAGGTCTGGGTGCTCGGCCGGACACAGAAGCAGCCTCCGCAGCCCAGGCTGCTAGGCCGCTCTGGAAGCTTCCTTGAAATGTCTGAGCCAGATGACTCCTGAATCACTCAGCTCTGGATCTCCACATTTCGGAAGAACGCGTCGCACGTGCTTAAAACCATTTCACGTTTCTTTAGCAATAAGAAAGTGGGAGGCAATTTATCTCCCAGGGGAGAAAAGGGGCTATGGTTTTCTGTAATGGCTATGGTTCTTTTTTCCTCTCGGCCTCGTTATTAGGTAGATAGCGGTGCCCATAAATCAAATTTTAATATTGTGGCTTTCAATCTTTTTAATTGAAGATCCGGCAGACAGTACTTAGGCGCGTAACTGCTTTTCTCTCGATTTCCCTCCTTTGCTGTAAGAAAAGGTCACTTAGCAAGTCGGTGTAAGAACTCAAGAGCCAATCCCAGTAAACTGTGTTTCGTGGGTAGAAGAGGAAGAAGGGAAAAGAGGTGGGTAGAAACGGGGTTGCAGGGGGTGGGTGGGGGAGCATTTGCTGAGGGCCATGAGCTACAGAGTCTCGGAGCTTTCCAGAAGACTGGAGAGTGCCCTGCCCCCAGCCCCACTTGAGACCTTTCTGCCTGTGTATCATTGGCTATGGCGTGGGTGTTCCAGAGCTTAGCGGCCGTCCCTCGGTTGATGGCACTTAGCTCTTCCCACTTTCTCACTGTTACGGGCCGTGTTGCAGCCAGCACGATTGCACGAGTGCCCTGCTGCCTGGTTCTTTGTGCACAAGCAGACGAATCTCAGGCCTGACAGCTAAAAGCGGGGCTGCAGGGTCTTAGTGGTGGGCACATTTACAATTTTAATAGCTACTTCCAAATTGCCCTCCCCAAAGGCTGCCCCGGTGTATACTTTCACCCCCACCTGTCTTTAAACAAGTTTATGGGATTGTAAAGTATTTACACACACATTCAAACACTCAGGCTGGTTTCTCCATATGGCTTCAGGGAGAGCGAAGGACGTCCCCTGAAACAGAAGTGCATTCAGTGAAAGCCTGAGAGAACCTCGTTTGGACGGCTGGTTTAACTGTGTGGAAGGAAGTGTGGAACTGTGTGGAAGACCCACCCCATCTGTCTGTCCATCCATCCATCCAACCATGTATCCTTCCTTCCTTCCTTCCATCCTTCCTTCCTTCCTTCCTTCCTTCCTTCCTTCCATGTATCCATCCATCCAGCCAGCCAACCATGTACCCATCCAACGTTCCTTCTTTCTTTTCTTCCTTCCTTCCTTCCTTCCTTCCTTCCTTCCTTCCTTCCTTCCTTCTTTTTCTTCCTTCCTTCAATCCATTCATCCATCCATCCATCCATCCATCATCCATCCAACCATGTATCCTTCCTTCCTTCCTTCCTTCCTTCCTTCCTTCCTTCCTTCAACCCATCCATCCATCCATCCATCCATCTGTCCATCCAACCATGTATCCTTCCTTCCTTCCATGTATCCATCCAGCCAGCCAGCCAACCATGTACCCATCCAACGTTCCTTCTTTCTTTTCTTCCTTCCTTCCTTCCTTCCTTCCCTCCTTCCTTCCTTCCTTCTTTTTCTTCCTTCCTTCAATCCATTCATCCATCCATCCATCCATCTATCCATCCAACCATGTATCCTTCCTCCCTTCCTTCCTTCCTTCCTTCCTTCAACCCATCCATCCATCATCCATCCTTCCTTCCTTCCTTCCATTCTCCCAGCTGATACTTAGTCCATAACCATTACATGCCAGGAACTACACCAGACCCTGTGGGCAAAATCAGAGAATAAAAAAAAAAAAAAAATGCTTGGAATCTGTACTCCAAGAATTCACAGCCAAGTAGGAGAGAAAACATGGATGCTACAGGGCACATATGCAAGGAGAAATAAGAAATTTCCAGGGCTGATGGGGAGGAGGGGAGGTGATTTCAGACCCCAGGGGGTACTCCTCCGGGGGCCCTATGAGGATCTCACAGTAGAAGTAGGACACGGAGGGGCTCCTGTAGGCAAGGGCAGTGTCCCAGCCCCACCCTAGTCCACAGTCAACCTGTGGGAGGCCTCATTTCCATTCCAGCCACGGCCTGGGGGGGGCGGGGGAGCAGGAATCTGAGCACAGATTAGCTTCGACAGCAAAGCTGACCCACGGGAGGGGAACGTGATGACTGAAGATACCAGGAGACCGTGAAACTAAATCACAAATAACAGATGAGTCCCAAACTGAAATAGGGAATGGAGACCATAATTTCTGAACCTGAAACTGGGACACATCGCTCAATACACAGAGGAGAGAGAGACGGTGAAAATTTGGGTTGCCTCAGAACACCCAGCTGAGAGCCACACACACCACTAGCTGTGCGACCTTGGGCAAGTTCCTGACTTTCAAAATCCCTTTGCCTCAGTCTCCCCTCTACAGAAGGGGGAAAGCCATGCCTTCCTCACGGGCATGCGGTGAAGATTCCAGGGCATCACCCCAAAAGGCAGCCCCGGTGGTTGACCTCACAGCCACACAGCAAGCCCTGGAATCGCAGTATTTTGTTCGGTGTCTCACCACAAAGGTCTGATCGTGACCTTCTCCATTTCGAAATGCCCACCCCCATCCTGCAGGCTCTTTCTACTTCTGGCCTGCCAAGACTCCGTAAACTTTATATAGTTTCCATAAATCCAGTGGCCCCTTTCTTTCCGCCGCACCTATCACGTTGTAAAGGTGTAGGGAACCATTTTTCTGGAAGGGTCTGGCCTTCTCACGGAGTGTTTGTGGGGCCCGGTACGGGTTTGCTGGGCAACGGCGGGGCAGTAACAGGGTTGTAAAATCGCCATCACCGGGTCTGCCTGGCTGGCCGGGGCGCGTCCAAGTGCCCGGGCAGCATGCAATGGGAGGAGCTGGCTGGACAGGGGCCCCGAGAGACAGAGACAGAGAGGGAGGCACAGCCTTCTGGCTCAAGGCCACCGTCCCAAATCCCCTCGTGTGACTCAGGCCCCTGCTTTACCAAGAACAGATAATTTCAAAATGTGACCTTCCTCCATTCTCCAGGCCACCACTGGTGGCCAGCTCAGGACTTGGGAGCCACGGAGTGGGAGACGCTGACTTGGGAGTTAAAACAGATTCATTGACACTGTGACCTTTTTTTCCCTATGTCCACACTTCTGCTAAACCTCTTTCCTAGGTAATATTTCCTTTATAATATTTCTGCCCTTCCCCACCCACGAGAAAGGCTTGATGGCTTATCTGTTTATAAACATGTGCTCATGATAAAAAATTAAAACAAGACGGGATAGAGAGACGTATCTAAAATCTGTTGAAATCACATTACACTCACAGATCACCACTATTGATATTTTATTGATTCCTTTCAGAAACACACACACACACACACACACACACACACACACAGCTAAAGCACCAAGATATTCACGTACACAATTCAGTGTGATCAGCTAATGCCGCGGCATTTTTCAAAGTCTGGTCCACGGATCGCTAACATCAAGAGGTTCTGGGGTGACAGTTAAAATGCTAATCCCTGGACCCTATCCAAGACCTGCTGACTCACGCTCTCTGGCCCCAAGGCCTGAGAACCTGCATTCAACCAGCTTGTGGGCGAGACACTGCACACTTTGAAAACCTGTTCTTACTGGGAAGAGACAAGTGGCACAATTTCTTGGCCATCTTCAGGCAGGGTGGAGGATGCGACTGGCGTGCCACCTGGCATAGAAGGAGCAGGCGGCCTGGAGCCAGGTACACAAGCCCCACCGCAGACGAAAAAAGGGGGACACACATATGTCTCCCGGGCTTGCCTACCGGCAACGGGCAAGACAAACGTCATTTCTTTTTCCTTCGTCGTCCAAAGGGCTCTTCCCGATAGTGGCCTTTAGTCACTGAATTCATACAGTTTGGGGGGGGGGGGTCTCTGACTCCCCTGCGAGATGAACCAGAACTGACGAGGAGGACTGCAGACCAGAATTCCTGCAGGGGACGCTCATTCTGTGACGTCCATTCAGGCAGGCCAGCTGGGAGCAGTTCTTTCCAGCTTCAGTCACCCAGCCTGGCGAGAGGCGGGAGGCAGATGGATGGGCTCTCCTCCTCGGCCAGGCTGGTGGTCTCAGCGCCCCAAAGCCACCTCCAGGAAGTCCTCCGGCTTTCCAGCTGCCCTCGCCCCACTCGCCATGTTGGGAGCGCCCTGGAAAGGCTGGAGTGTCCCCAGCGGTGCTCAAGCAGAGGTGCCTCGGCCCCTGGGGACATCTGGTGGCATCTGGAGAATTTTCGACTGTCACGACCAAGCGGGAGGGTTCGGACCGGCATCTAGGTGGGTTGAGGCCAGGGATGCTGTTGAACGGCCCCCTACCACAAAACAGATTATTCCGGCCCAGGGTGTCAGCGGCACCAAGGGTGAGAAGCCCTGGAGGGCCTAAGGGACCACCCAGGCTGCTCCAGTGTCAGCCTTCCCTGCCGAAGAATACCGGGGAAAGCTTCAGCAAACGAGAGGTCTGCCAGTATCGTCCCCGAGTGCCTCCGTTTACCCATCTACACAGTGGGTCATAGTCCCCGCATCATGGGGTCGTGAGGGTCAGATGCACCTGAGCTGGCCTTACCCCGCCACGGAAGGGCCTCCCCGAGGTGCGGGGAGGGCACCATGCGCTAAAGTTATCCGGCAGGTCACCCGGCAGCGCGACAGGTGTGTGTCACGGCTCAGGAGCCAGACCTACCTGTCCTCACAGTTCGTGGCCCGTCACGGGCACAGGCATGGCCCTGCAGATGGCTTTCCTTAACTCCTCACGGGGCCCGGCTCCTTTCGGGCGGGTCGGTGCTCGGGAGGTGGCAGCAAGGAAAGGGGGGCGGGGGTCACACACACAGGACTGGGACAGCGAGGTCATCTGGGGCAGAGGCTACGGCTGGTGGGTTCTGCCCGTCCCCAGTGGGAGGGGCGCTGAGGGCCAAGGCTTCACCCACCCGCCTCCGTCTAGGAGGGAGGGTGGGGGCAGGCAGGGTGGTGGGAGGCCCGACACCTTCCCACCTCTGCTTCTGTTTTGTGCAGGGGCAAGGCCCCGGCCTGCACCCGCTCCCAGCCCCCAGGCACTGTTTGCCGGGAAGCGTGGCACTATACGGAGGCCATCTCAGCCCCGGGGGACAGCCACAGCCCCCGCCTGTGACGATCTCTAAGGGGTTCCTCCTCTGGCAAGCTCTTGCCCAACCTTACGTCAGCGGCCCCCTGAGATGCTCACAGAGACTCTCCCACTCTTGCCAAACGCTCTTCTTCTCCGTGGCTCAGACTCTCTCTCATTCGAAGAGTCCTCCTCGGCCCCCTTCAGCCAGGCCACCCTCCTCCATCGGCTGGGGCTGGCCCCGGGGGTCTTTAAACAGAGATGGAGAGGCCGCTCCCTCCGGCTGGTCGCCAGGTGGACCGCCACCAGACCACGCGAGGGCACCTCTGGCCCCACAGAAGCCGGCACCCAGGGAGGCCAGCGCCCGGGGAAGCCCCCACCGGCCCCTCCGGCCCCGGGGCTGCTGGACCCCCCCCCCCCCGGGAACCCTCGGCCACCCCGTCTGGACGCCGTGTTTGCTCTTTTCCCGTCTTTCAACACCTCCCAGAAACACAACCTCATTACGTGGCCCCATGCTGGTTCACTTGAGACATAAAACTCAGAAACAAATTAAACGGCAATTTCTTTTTAAACAGGAGAGGGGCCAGGCTTCAGGAATACCAGGCCAACGTCCCTTTGGTTCCGACTCCTGGGGGCCACTTCCCCCCACCGGCTCTGGTGGTATTAAAGCCAAGGCCTCCATGTGGTTTGCACCAGCAGCGATTCTGCGTTTAATTTCCTTTGTTTTTCCTCCCCGCATGTTTGCTCTGACCTGCGTCCCTTTTATCAAGACTCTGGTAATAAAATGCAAAACCCTCGCCGGGACCGGAGGCCGAGCGGCGCGAGACTTACTACAGACAAGCGTACAGAGAAGCGGCAGGCCAGAGCCGCCAGAGCCGCCAGAGCTCTGTCACCCTCTCTGTGACTCCCGTGCGGCCTGCCCTCCTCCGTCCCTCGTGCACGTTGCGGATGCGCCCGGGGGCATCGGGATGGAGCCTGGGTACCTGCTTGAGCCGCCGGTGCAGACTGGTGGTCTCCCCAGTATGTACCCGGGGAGACTCCAAGAAAGCTGCCAAGCGCATTCTAACTGGGGACTTAAATCCAATTCTCTCACGGGTCCCAGAGGCCACCAATTAACATAGCACGTCCTGCCCCGCCGTGCCCTTGCTTCTCGGCTGCTCCAAAACCCATAACCCAGGGCTCCAAAGAACTAGTCCCAATTACACAGCAAATTAAGTTTTAAGCTATATATATATATATATATATATTTAGGCTGGTGCCTGTAACAGAAATAAAAAAAAAAAAATAAACCCGCTGTAGTTTTTTCTGTGTGATTCTGTCTAACCTCAGTGCTAAATCTCAGTCCACTTTTATGATGACGGATGACGCCAGCCGGCCATAAAAACCCAAGCTTAGGAAAAGGGATTTTTAACATCCACCCAGATGGGAAGACCGGGTCGGCTGCCCCGACGTGTCCAGCTGAAATCGAGATGGGGATTTAAGTGGCACGGGACAGATCATTCCCATACCCATCCAGGGAGGCGATAATGATGACGATGCTCAGCCACGGATAATAAGACGTGGACCCCTGTCCTGACAGGTCCCACAAGGAAGGATGGAGAGAGGGAGAGGAGGAGGGAGGGAAGAAAAGAAGAAGGAAGGAAAGGCAGAAAAGTATTCTCTTCACCTACCGCGGAGGCTCACCGCATGGACCCTTGACACCGAGATCCTTGCAGGACTGAACTCTCCATCACGGACCACAAATGTTGGGGATGTTTTTTTACACCAGTGTTTTCGTGAAAGTGTTCTGCCTTCTGAATTCTGAGTAACTTCTAAAGCAGTGTTTTCTGGAGCACATTCTGTAGACTGCTAGTTCTCAAAGGCCTCTCTCCAAAGAGGAGTCCAATAAGTCTGAGAAATAGCGGTATAGTAAAAGCCCTGATAAGTCCTGCAATAAAGAGATTCCTTTATTTTGAAGATCACTGGAAGCCAGACCCTTTTCCTGTGTAAAATTAACCACAACTTCCTGTAGGAGCCTACTTTGGAAACACAGAGATGTTCATTAACGGGGGATGTCTCCACCGGGTCCTGACGGCCAATGAATTAGGCGGCTACACGTCCTGTGACAGAGGCTATCATGTGTTTGCCAAACCCAGTTTCCTTCTCCTCTTGGGCACACAGCCAAACTACATTTCCCAGCCCCCCTGGCAGGTGGTGGGGGCCTCGCCACGGAGTACCGGCCGACGGAAGGTAAGTGGGTCTGAGGTACGCCACTTTCAGACGAGGCCTGTACGATCCTCGGTGCTTTGTGCCCACCCCCACGGGGACAGTTCCAAGGACACAGAGGATGACGGAGTCACAAGAGGGAAGGAGACTGGACTCCTGAGCCTCCCCTTTGGGCAAGGATCACCCAGCAGCGGCGCCCGATGATGAATATCACTGTTGGACCCCAGTGAGTCAGAAATACGTGGTCACTGAGTGAAGACACAGGCATCTTGGGGTTGTTGCTGGGGCAGCTGCCTACCCTAGTGGACGCTTGCCTTTTTGACATTTTTTTACGTTCTATCTATTTATTTTGAGAGAGACAGAGACGGTGTGAGTGGGGGAGAGGCAGAGAGACAGGGAGAGAGAGAAACCCAAGCAGCCTCCGCACTGTCAGCGCAGAGCCCGATGTGGGGCTCGAACTCACACACCATGAGGTCATGACCTGAGCCGAAACCGAGAGGTGGATGCTTAACCAACTGAGTCACCCAGGTGCCCCTAACATCTGTCTTGAGTGAGAACCAGGCTCCCCAGGAAGGAAGGGAAGAAGTCAATGCTAAGCCTCTTCCTGACGCAGTGAGAATCACCAGATGTCCGCCGTTGAATTCTCCCGGCCACCTGCGGAGGTGGCTGAGGGCACCGAGCCTCAGCCAGGACACGTGACTTGCCCCAGCCTTGGCAGTACAGCTGGGAGAAGACCCTAGCCCGGTCACCGTAAGCCAAAACTCTCCCCGTGGCACCGGGCTGGTCGAACCCCTTCAGAGCTAACATCCTACTGAAGGACCTTCATGAAGATTCTGTTTCATGCCAGGTTGTCCAACTGAAGGATAAAGGCTGACCTGGTGTTTTATCCACAGAACAGGCCTCATAAGAATCAGCTCAACCTCTGGGTTCAGCTACGTATTCTTAAAAAAACTTCACACAAATGATTTTAATTTGCATTTTTAAAATATTTTTTAATGTTTATATATTTTTAAGACAGAGAGAGAGTGAGGGAGGGGCAAACACAGAATCCGAAGCAGGCTCCCGGCTCTGAGCTGTCAGCACAGAGCCCTACATGAGGATCGAACCCACAGACCGTGAGATCACGGCCTAAGCAGAAGTCGGACCCTCAGAGGACTGAGCCACTCGGGTGTCCCTTAATTTGCATTTTTAAGCACATCTGTCTTCAACAAACCCCACACCTGACCTGACATACCAACGTTTTCAAGTACGGACAAAGGCAAACCCATTGCGAGAATCCCAAGTATCAGGGTGACCAGCTGTCCCGTTTCACTGAGGGAGACTGAGGGGGTCCTGGGACGCGGTGCGTTCAGTGCTAAAAACTAGGGAAAGGCCCTGGCAAACCGGGACGCATTGGTTATTCTGGCTGGTGGACACGGTTCTGCTCCAGAAAGAGCAGGCCCCAAGGGGACAGCGGCCGGGAGGGCAGAAGGCACTGGGCTCCACATGGGAGACACAGACCGTGGAAGGCAAGGTGGTTAATATTTGCTTTAAATGCGAGGGATAAAGCAAACTGTGAAATTCCCATTTACAACTCTCGCCTGCCAGCAAAAAGTGACACCAGTGCGACTTTAAATTCCTACCCTGAGCAAGAGACGTAGGGCTGGAAACCTGCGATGGGGGAAGGCAAGAGGTGTCAGGTTCTCCTCCAGCTGGAAGTGTCACCAACATTTCACGTTAATTAGCAGGAGAGAGGACCAGCTGCCTGGGCTGGGGCCCTGGGACGGAGCTGTGCCGAGGTGACAATTATGAACGCTGTCACGAAACGCTGGTTCCTTTTATTTTTTTAAAGTTTACTTATTTATTTTGGAAAGAGAGAGAGAGAGAGCAAGTGAGGAAGGGGTAGAAGAGAGAGGGAGAGAGAGAGAATCCCAAGCAGGCTCCGCACTGTCAGCGTAGCGCCCGACGCAGGGCTCAAACCTACCAACCATGAGATCGTGACCTGAGCCGAAACCAGGAGTCAAACGCTTAGCGTACCGAGCCACCCAGGCGCCCCAACATGGGTTCCTTCTCGAGACGCGTTCGTTCGAAAACGGACAACAGTTACCTACCTACACGAGCCACCCTGATGCGTGTCCCCGTGTGCGTGCAGGCGTGCATGTGGGCAGACACGGCCCCTCACCGTAACGCGTCTCACCTCCAACCCTCTTCAGGCACATTTAGTCCCCGGGGTCACTGTAGGGATTTTATCATCAGAGGTCTCCCTCAGGCAATAGACAGGTGGCTCAGACCTAAGGGCTGCACTCTGACATCGAGGTCAAGGTTGGATCATTGTCCTTGGGTAGAAATCCTGGAGAATGGCAAATTCCAGTTCTATAATCTTAAAAAAAAAAAACAAAAAACAAAAACCCACTGAGACTAAACATGTGATTCTCAACTTTGGCTGCAAAGGACAGTCACCTGGGGAAACTAAAATGTAGGGATGCCTGGGCTCCACTCCAGACTAATTGAATCCAAACCCCTGGGGGCGGGGCCCAGGCATCTGCATTTTTTAAAGCTCCCCAGGTGATGCTGACACTGAGCCAGGGCCGAGAGTCACCGCTCTTGACCAGGAGTTGGCAATTTTTCCCGTCAAGGGCCAGACGGTAAACGTTTTAGACTTCGCAGGCCACATGGTCTCCAGCGACTTGTCAACTCTGCGCTCCTGGTGGGAAAGCAGCCAAGACAATACGTAAATGGGCATGGCTGTGTTCCAATAAAACTTTATTTATATGAACAGGCAGTGGGCTGTGGTCGGCCAAGCCCTGCTCTAGACTGCACAGGCTCCACCGCCCGATTTAAGTGGCCGTCCTACGACTTCCTGGTGGCCGGACCTCACAGCCCAACTTTTAAAATTCACTTTGGGGCTTCAAGAGCCGTGGTGGGGTGGGGGTGGGGGGTGGCAGGCGTGTGGGAAATGAAAGAAGCAGACAAGTTGAGTGTGTTAAGCATCAACTTTGGCTCAGGTCATGTTCTCATGGTTCGCGAGTTCGAGCCCCGTGTCGGGCTCTGTGCTGACAGCTCAGAGCCTGGAGCCTGCTTCGGATTCCGTGTCTCCCTCTCTCTCTGCCCCTCCCCTGCTCACGCTCTGTCTCTCAAAAATAAAGAAACGTTAAAAAGTTAAAAAAAAAAGAAAAGAAAAAGAACATTTGGGCAAGCAGACTTGGACGTGCCTCTTGCCTTTGCTTTCCTTCTTCAGCAACCAGCCTCCTCCAAGACCATCATAGCGGCTGCTCCTCCCTTCCCTCACCCCTACTGAAGGCCTCCTTTGTCTGAGGAACCCAAGGAAGCAAGAAGAAAAACGGCCCCAAAAAATCATCGCTGATTTTTTTTCCCTCCTCTTCTGTAAAGTTTAAATGGAAACAGGTAAAAACAACAACAAAAAAAAGTTAATCAAATGGGCTACCTCCACCTTGTAGGTAAAGTTTCTCAGTAGATGAAGCTTTGTTCAAGGACCGTAATCTTCTCTCCCATGTTCTGAGCACCACGAGGAATCCAGGGTTACCCCGTTCCTCAGGGCAGTCTAGTGTTCCGGTTGGAGACGTCCTTAAATAAGCTTACTGAAGGTTGCCTCTCATCCAACCCTGTCGTTAAGGCTGTCATCCAGAGTGTACTGGAATGCCTCTCAGGACGAGATGCTCAGCACCTCTCCAAAAGCAGGCTTCCACGAGCTCAAAGCTATCTTTTGGAAAAGGGGCAAGTCCAGCAGGTACAACAGTGAGGAAACAGAGAACAAAATAGACGGCCTTCAGTTTGACATCAGGAAGGCAGGCCATCGGAGGTGACCAACAGTGCAAGGGCCACCAGCAGAGGCCAAACGTTTCCAGGCTTTCTTTTATTACTATTATTTATTTATTTTGGGGAGGGCACAAGCCGGGGAGGGACGGAGAGGGGGGAGAGGGGCAGAGCATCCGAAGTGGGCTCTGTGGTGACAGGCTGACAGCGGTGAGCCTGTTGTGGGGCTCGAACTCACGAACTCACGAACTCACGAACTCACGAACTCCAAGGGCTCCCAGCTGAGCTGAAGTCAGATGCCCAACCTACCGAGCCACCCAGGTGCCCCTCCAGTCTTTCAAATCTTAGCATTTTAGAAAGAAACTAAAAACTCACAGATACTCTATAGCAGCTGATTGGATAGAAAGCCTGGTAGATGGTTTTCAGGCTGCTGAAACACCTAGTGAGCGACGAGGTTGACAAGGTTTTGCTGCTTCTGAAAACGATTACGATTCCTCCATCCAGACAGGGAGGATTTCTTAGGGGGCACAGGTTGGTCGCAGGTTTCTTGCCACCGGATTCTCAGGGGCAAATTTTTCTTTGAAAGTGAAGCTGTGCATTTTTGCAGCAGACGAAAACACAGGAATCCACCAAAAGAAGGGACAGATCCTGGGGCGCCTGGGTGGCGCAGTCGGTTAAGCGTCCGACTTCAGCCAGGTCACGATCTCGCGGTCCGCGAGTTCGAGCCCCGCGTCAGGCTCTGGGCTGATGGCTCAGAGCCTGGAGCCTGTTTCCAATTCTGTGTCTCCCTCTCTCTCTGCCCCTCCCCCGTTCATGCTCTGTCTCTCTCTATCCCAAAAATAAATAAACGTTGAAAAAAAATTTTTAAAAAAGAAGGGACAGATCCTATCGCCAACGGCTCCTGGAACAGCTTCTCATCCAAGGTGCAGAGGTTGCTGCAAATATTCAGGTTTTCCTCGTTGGGGGCAACCAAAATCTCACAGCCAGGTTTATTTCCTTTTATTTGCTTTGCTGTTAAGAGATTCTTTTTTTTTTTTTTTAATTTTATTTATTTTGAGAGAGCACGAGCGAATGCAAATGGAGGAGGGGCAGAGAGAGAGGGAGACAGAGAATCCCAAGCAGGCTCTGCATTGTCAGCGCAGAGCCCAACGTGGGGCTCGAACTCACAAAACCACGAGATCACGACCTGAACCCAAAACCAAGAGTCGGACCCTTAACTGACTGAGCCAACCACGCGCCCCTTGTTGATTTCCCTTTCGTTTTATGGATCAGGTAAGCCACCTTACATGTTTTTGTTCAAGAATGTAGGGTTGGGGTGCCTGGGTGGCTCAGTCGGTTGAGCGTCCTACTTCGGCTCAGGTCATGATCTCGCGGTTTGTGGGTTCGAGCCCCGCGTCGGGCTCTGTGCTGACAGCTCAGAGCCTGGAGCCTGCTTCGGATTCTGTGTCTCCCTCTCTCTCTGCCCCTCCCCTGCTTGTGCTCTGTCTCTCAATAATAAGTAAACGTTAAAAAAATTTTTTAAAAAAGAAGGTAGGGTACACTCAACGGATGAACACGTGAATGAGTAAATCCGTTAATAGAAAGATTCTCGTACATTACTGTTGCCCCTGCCCCCTACTCCGCCACGCCCCAGTGCCTGGCACATGAGTATAGATGTTGTTCAATGAGTGGAAAACCCATCTACCAGTCTGCTCTTTGCACTTGGCCTCCAAAACCACCACACCCGTTCTGATATAGCCTGGATCACTCACGTTCCAGCTGCAACCTTGACCTCAAATCTGTCCATCTACCCTCACCTGCGTGGCTCTAGGAACAAAATCTGGGTCTTCGCCCTGTTTGCACCTGCTCCCTGCAGCTCCCAGCTCCCAGCGCTGTTCAGGCCATTCCTGTGAGCCAGAGCCTCAGGTGGACCCAACGGGCCGGAACCAAGAAAGCCCGGGTGAGGATACCCAGGAATCAGTGAGGAGGCCAGCCCTGCGGTGTGCTGGCCCTGGAAGGGTAGGTCACTAAGGCTCTACCGATGGGAGCCTGAGCTGGAGTCTAAGTCCACGGGGTTGTTGGAGGCACCGAGCTGCCACGAAGGGACTTCTCCCAGGCCGGCATGTTTTGCACACCCATTCAAGAACCAAGAGGATGAGCCTGACTGCCTAACACCCACCCGCACAGCGGCCAAGGGCCACGACTGGCCCACGTTAGCGCTGGGCACTTGGCTTAACTGAATGGCCAATTAAGAAGCTGCGTCTGACTGGCTCTCAGGAAGTAGGGCGCCGGGCCGCGTAGCACCCTTGCCCTTGAAGTGAACTTCATGACTCCTGAGAGGTTTTGGTGGTCTGGTTTTTCATGGCTAACGGTGCCGTGTATTCTCGGCTCACTAAGCGCCCCACACCGTGCATGTCTCGTCTCTTTTCTCTGACCCAGTGGCCCCACGAGACGGGTACGATCATTGTGCTGTGTAGACCCCGGGTGCTCTGCCGTCGATTCAGGGGCTAAGGGCAGTGGAAGGTTGGAGGCCAATGACACGGCCACTGGATCAAAGCACCTTCTTGGGAATCCAGACTGGGGTTGAAGCCAGCCTCTGTCTGGCTGGTCCCCTGAATGGACCAGGGGTATGGAAGCCATTTGCTGCCACGCAGACTGGAGGGCAAAAAGAACAGTCAGGAGAAAGAGAGAGTGGGGCAAAGTGTGCAAAGGACGGTTCTGTTCTGGCTTTTTCCTCAGGCTCTGCTACACCCTGGCCTTTGGATTCGGTGGACCTCTGCCTTTCTCTTAAAGGCAATTTTTCTTAGCTCTCACGCTCTCATGGGTTTCCGTTGGCTACAGTTAAAAGCATCCTCACTCATTTCTTCAACAAGCAAACTACAAAGAAGAGATGAGGGAACACCTATGGATCAAGAAAGGCTTAAAGGCTTAAGAGACACCAGCCAAATGCAACGTTTGGCCCCTTATGTGGATCCCGATTCAAACAAACATTTAAAAACAAAACAAAATAATTGTGTTTTCAAAGTTCAAAAACATAACTAAAATAAATTCCTGGAAAAACACAGAATGTCAAAATGAGGGCAAGAAGAAATAGGGAATTTACATAAATCAACAGATGCTGAAACAACAACCACAACAAAGAGTCTTTGCCGTGAACATCCCTGATTCCCATTTGACAGATGCACGAACCAAGGCAGAGACAGGTTGGGTCACCCCATCTGGTAAAAAAAAAAAAAAAATATGGAGCCAGGTTTCACACCCAGGCCTGGCCCCAAAGCCTGTGGTCCTAACTATGACACTGCCTCCTGACCTTGCCCATGACCGACTCAGACTTCCCAGTAAACCGGGACAGAAATCATTAACAAAACTATTCCAAGTCCTTGCAATTTAGGTCACCGCCTCCTGCCACACTGCCCGCCACCTTGGCGGGTCCCTCTGCGGATGGATGCGTATTTGCGGGGGGGCGGGGGGTTGCTATGAGCAAGTTCACATATTTTACTCAGTTCTTCCACACAGAACCACAACCTGGGCAAGAGAAGAACCCTATCTCAAATTTTTTAAACACGTTTGTTTTCGAGAGAGAGAGAGAGAGAGAGAGGGAGGGAGAGAGAGCATGAGTGTGAGTGGGGGAAGGACAGAGAGAGAGGGAGACACAGAACCCAAAGCAGGCTCCAGGCTCCGAGCTGTCAGCACAGAGCCCGATGCGGGGCTCGAACTCACAAACTGTGAGATCATGACCTGAGCTGAAGTCAGACACTTCACCGACTGAGCCACCCAGGCGCCCCAAACCCTATCTTAAAAGTCTAAGAGCTGTAAAAGGGCTTCCCGACGGGAACGGGCCAGAAGGTGGGGAGAGCTGGTGGAGAAGGCCACAGCTTTCATTATAAGCTCATCTGTATATTTCAGCTTTTTAACCACATGCCTCCGTCTGGTGGAAATTTTAAGTTTGGGGCGCCTGGGTGGCTTAGTCAGTTAAGCATCTATCTGACTCTCGATTTCGGCTCAAGTCATGAAGTCACAGTCCCTGCTTGGGATTCTTCTCTCCCTCTCTCTGCCCCTCCCCTGCTCTCTCTCTCTCGCGCACGCGCTCTCTCTTTCTCTCTGAGAATAAATAAAACACAATAAAAAAGAATACAGAAATGTTATGTTTTACTTAAAAAAAACTGCTATGTACTCAACTCCGTGCGTAGCACGACGTCCTATTCTTCTGTTCTCAATACCACCGGGGTGAAACGTTTACGAATGTGATATTCGACAGAAGGATTTTCTGTTCATAACATAAATACCCGTAACAGACAAAAACCGGAAAAGTCAATAACATGAATTATTCCGAGACCGCTTGTTTCCTTCCATTTTTCCTTCTACGGGGTTTTTATTTTCGCTTGCTTGCTTGAACATAATTTCGACCATATCACGCCTGCAGCGTGGTATTCTGTGCGGCCTCGCCAGTATCTCTTCTCACCTTCCCTGAATGGTACTCACTGTTGCTGCTATTATTTATCCCGCTCCTTCTCTCCATCACTGTCCACTGGCTGCGTTAGGGGAAGCAGGCCGATAACCTGTCTTTTCGCTTACAGGCACAAGGAACCAGATGCGTTCAAACCTGGCGTGGAAATTGCCACAGCTCTTCCCGAGCCTGGATCTTGACCCCTGACTGCAACAGCAGGATGAAACTTTGTGGCTCTCCCCTTGGAGGAAGGTGAATGAGTTCTGACGGGGCGAGAAGCTGTGTACGGATGGTGGGCAGCTTAGGGAGGGCTACAGCAAACACTATTAGGTGCCTCCCCAATAACCATTTTCCTCTTCTCAACCAACAGGATCCTAACTCTGAGCCAGCAGTCTGCCTAGTTTAAAAAAATTTTGTTAACATTTTATTTTATTTTTTGAGAGACAGAGAGGGACAGAGCATGAGCAGGGGAGGGCCAGAGAGAGAGGGAGACACAGAATCCGAAGCAGGCTCCGGGCTCCGAGCCGTCAGCACAGAGCCCGACGAGGGGCTCGAACCCACGAACCTGAGCCGAAGCCGGACGCTCAACCGACTGAGCCGCCCAGGCACCTGTCCCTGCCTAGTTTTAAAATGATCATTTCCCCACCTCCCTGGTCAGGGGTCGTCCTGGGACAAGGCCTGGCCAACAAAGCGGAAGTGGAGGTTAGGCTGGGGTTTCCAGGAGTGCCCGACAGAAGGTCAGCGGAGGACACTGGAGTGTGCCCTCTTTGCCTCTTTCCTAACCCTCTGGCTTCCCGTCACGGAGCCACGGAGCTAGAAACACAAGAGCCAGAGCTCTTGGTGAAGCAGCGGCCAGACGTGGACCTGCTGGGTGGTAGGCTGGTGTCTCTGGGCTTCCTCTTGCACGAGATAGACAGATCCTCTTGGATGAAGTCCCCGCACGTTGGGTTTTTGCCACTTGCGGCCCAACACGGCCCGAACTGGCGCAATACGCGTTCTCTCGCTTTCGGGAGCCCGTCGGAAACCCATCAGGGCTGACTCACCCGCGCCCCTCTCGTTGGCAGGGAGGCCAGTCGCACTGTCTTGGGCTGCTAAAAACTAACCCTCAGGAATAAGCACTCGTGGGCCCTTACACGCTTCTACGGGCCTGCAAAACTCTTACACACGTACCCCGTCCTCGGTGGGGAAGCCAGGGGAAGATGATTCAGGACAGAATGGCTCAGCGACCAGATGACAGGCAGTGGGTTCCCCACGATGTCTTTTCTCTCCTTGATGTCGCCCCCCCCTCCGCCCCCCGCACATCCGAGTTGTGCTCAAAAAGCCATCCAACTTCCACGCGTCCACGCGAGACACGAGAAACAGTTACAGACGGTGAAGAGCTGGGGACGCGTCGTCTAGGTTTGAACCCGTGCGGATTGGCCCTACGGGAGGTCGGCCCGAGAAGCCAGGAAGCCTGTGTCTCTCCACAGGGTGCAAAGAACGAATGAATGAATGCAAGAGCTTGAGACATAAGGAAGGATTCAAAAGGACTGTATATTGCCTCGGGCCTCTGAACAACACGGGGCAGGGTGGGGGGTGGGGTGGGGGGCCTGGACAAAAGCCTCGGAGCTGATGAGCCAATTGGTTCTGCGTGTTGAGGGGTGAGCGGGTGGAGTAGGGGGGAAATTGGGAAGGACAAGTATTAGAGAAGGTGGCAAAGACCGTGAGATCTTGAAAAGGCATTAGGCTTTTAACGACAATACAGGAAATCTGGTCGGGGGACCACCTGGAACCAAACATCACCCCCTCTAACCTCTGGGTTTCCCGCGTGCACTTTTTATTTCCCATGTGGTATACGCGCTCGGCGTCTGCACGAAGTGATCCCACGTGTGTGGGGGGAAGGGGACCGGTGGTGGGGGGGTGTTGAAGAGCCAGAGGCAACGTCCACCTTCTTGGTTCTTCGACGGTGACCACAGGACCGCCACCCGCCACCCGCCGTCTTGCATCCTGGTGCAGCTGATGTTCGTTTTGGGAACGCGATCCAGTCACCCTGGCTGGAAGATGCACCCCGTATCCTCAGGAACTGACCCCATAAAACCAGGGACTCATCTCCCAGTCGAGGGGTCTTTGCGTCTTTCAGCCGCCTCGCTTCCCTACCTGCGCCATTCCGAACGTCTTCAGTTTTACAAACACAACTGATGTGCCACAGAACGAGGAGGGCCTGGCGTCGAGATCACAAGCGTCATCTGTTCCCCTCCGTCGTGGAAACCAGAAACCTCAGTTTATTAAGGTGCATGCACTGTGCTGGGTACTCGTCAGGTGGGTGTTGTTTTCTCCATTTTGCAGAGGAGGCAAGCGAGGCTTAGCCAGGTCAGGGAAGGTAGGGCTCAGGGTCACAGAGGGAGGAAGGGAAATTCTCAATGTGGGGAGCAAATTCGCTCTGATTCCACAGTGGTGGAATCGCGGAGAGTGGTTGGTGGGGCCTTCGTGGGAAAACAGCCCCTCCTCCCGCATTCAATCTTTTCTTCCAGAAGGAGCAGCTGGGGCTCCTCCGGCCTGGTGGTCTTCTGAGACACATTCCTGCACTGCCGCTGTTCTCAAAGCTGCAGGCCCTTGTTCCACACGCGGGTCCGAGGGCCCGAGCCAGGCCTGGGGTCTCTTCACGCAGAGAAGAGTTTTCTGCCCTTGGCCCCCGCAGAAGGGAAGGATTAGCGCAGCAAAGCCCAACTTGATTGAAAAATAACTTCCCTCCAGGCTGCTTTATGGCTTTGCACCTCTTCCAGCTCTCGCTGAGTCTGGCCCCAAGACTGGAGGACTCAGGGTGGTCCTTCCCTCTCCAAGGGGCCGGAAATTACCCAAGGAACGCCAGGGGGTGCTGAACAGGCCATCTGAAGGAGGCCAGCAACTTATTAATGTTTTTTAAAAGTTTTAAAACTAATAGCCAACTGGAAGGGGTCAAAGCATTCTGGCTAGTTCTGCGATGGGGGGCAAGGCGCCTCCCTCCCCTCGCTGACCCCATCTGTAGCGTGTGTGTGTGGAGGGGACTCGTCTACGGCCCCGTGCCGCTGGCGTGGAGGATGAAATGATTGCCGAAGTTCACAGAGGGCCGAGAACTGCCACATGGCAGTGACCACGGACGGTTCGGCCCCAGCGCTCCGCACTTACATTCACCAGACCAGCCAAAGCCGGTTCCCGGCGGGACGCTGCTGAACAGCACAGGATTTGGCCTTGGCCAAAGAGAGGTCTGGCGTGCGCCCTGGGCTTCTGGGAGGTGATCTCGGTGTATGTGACAGGAGTGTGTCTGGCTAGGGCAGGGGCTGACCACACCGGATCCCAGTGTGGGGCTGGCCGTGCCAGAAAGACCAACCGTGGGACAGAGGGGGGGGTCACACGGTATCGGCTGGCCTGGACACTGAGTTCACCAATGAGGGCGATCAGTCAGTCAATCAATCAATCAATCAATCAGTCGTGCCTCGATCAAGAGCCTGGGCACCACAGCTCGGCGAGCTTCCCTAACGGGCAATGCTCCGCGTGTCGGTCACACATCGGTGTCAGAGGGTAACGCGAGTGCGGGAGCTTTCAGGGAGTGCTGTTCTAACGAATGATCACACCGGAGGCTGGTTCTCGGAACCCCTTGAACTTGCGATTGGTGTCGGGAATGAGGGCAGTCTTATGGGGAGACCGCTCCCTCAACCTCAGCAGTCCGCCGACCCCGGGAATCTTCTACAACACAAGCCTCCTGAGTTCCATGCCCGCTGTCACTCCCAACCACCCAAACTGGGAAGGATGGGGCTGGGAGGGGGTGCAGGGAGGGTGCCGAGGGAGCTCGTGCTGGCGCTAAGTGAAGCGCTTTCCAGAGGCCAACTCATGGGTGCCTCAGTCTACGCATCTGTAACACGGGACCCACCGCGCCCACCTCTCCAGGCTGCTCACGTCTCCAGGCCTGAGGGCCCACAGCTAGGGAGCAAAGCACATGATTCACCTCGACGGCCGGTGCACTTAGCTTTAATCACCTCTGCTGGCTGAGGTCAGCTCGGCGGTGAGACAGGCCCACCCTCAGGAGCAGGTCTCACTCGCATGGAAAATGCCGGCTCGTACATCTGAATCATCACGATTGCGAATATGGGCCAAGCGTCACCTCCACGCTGGGAGACGTAGGACAGCGTCCCCTAACACCGCCTGGTCGTGTCCTGACAGTCACCTGGGGGCTTCCCAGGCCCAGGCCCTGACGGGATCCAAACGGCAACAGAGGAGCCTGGGAAATCTGCAGGTTTAACATCCCCTGTGGGCTGGGTCTCTTGCAGGGGCAGATTTGAGAACTGCTGTCACGATCAGAGGGGCCTGGGTCCCCCGCAAACCCCCGACAGCACAACTGTTGGGCAGGCCTCAGGTGCTGGGCCTCTGTTTCCCCCTCTACGCAAATGGGGGTGGGAGTTATGGCTGCTCATTCTCCCTTGCCCTACAGCAGTGAGGACGAGACGCTCGGGCCCGGCCAGCACCGTGGCCAGGAGCCACGGTCAGTCCCAAAGAGCAGCAGCACATAGCACTTGCCGTGCAGGACAGGGGGTACGGCCAGTCCCCATTTGACGCTCGCTAAAGAGGCGAGTTCCTGCCAGCGCGATGGGTATGTTAGGGAACAGTTTAAGGATGACACGAATTTTGCATTTGCTGATGCAAACGTGTGTGTGTTATGCGTTCCTATGTGGCTCTATTTAGCTCCGATCGGTTAAATAGAGCCACGTGGGAATACACAACACACACACACACACACACACACACACACGCTCATGTGTGCACACCTCAAACATCTACTAGCTACCTTTTTCACTGCCTGTGCTATGAGCCGCACACATCCACATCTAATGTTACAAGTTGCCACGGGCTGACTAGTGTCCTCCCCAAATTCCTCTGCTGGAGTCCTAACCCCCAGGCCCTCGGCGTGTGACTGTATTTGGAAATGGGAGTCTTTTTTTTCTTTAAGTTTATTTATTTATTTTGAGAGTGGGGGTGGGGAAGGGGCAGAGAGAGAGAGAGGAGGAGAGAGAATCCCAGGCAGGCTCCGCCCTGTCAGTGCAAAGCCTGCCGCGGGGCTCGAACTCACGAACTGTGAGACCATGACCTGAGCCGAAATCGAGAGTTGGACGCTTAACCGACTGAGCTACCCGGGCGCCCTGGAGATAGGAGTCTTTAAAAGTAAGCGTTTTAATTAAAATGGGGCCGTTAGGATGGGCCCTGGTGTCCTTATACGAAGAGGCAATCCGGACACACAGACACCAGGGCAGGTGCATGTAAGACCGCGTGAGGACACAGCGAGAAGGCGGCGACCTGCAGGCCAGTGGCAGGGTTTACCCCGTAGAAAGCGCTGTCTTTACGAACACAGTTTTGCTCCCTGAGAAGAGGCCACCATGGGGAGCACGCCGCACCTGCTGTGGCCAGGGGAGGGCGTTTGCCCTGTGCTCCCCGAGGGCTCCACACCTCTCTCCTCAACCATCTCTTAAACACTCACTCAGGACTCTTAAATGACCAGAGAACAGCGGGTGGCTTGGGGCTAGACGTCCCTTAGGTTATTTACTTAAAGATGAAACTGGACAAGGGCCTGGACCCAAACATGCATTGTTTGCTGGTCCGGGAGAAGCATTGCCACATGCTGGGTCCCAGTCCACACCCTTCAGGGCAGGGACACTGGTAAACTGTGGACGGCAGGAGAAGGGCTGTGCCGGGGGATGGGGCCACCGGCCTCAGGAACGTCCCGGGTGGAAAGTGAATTCGGAGCATGGACTTGGAGGTCCTGGGGGCCCTCAGCAGATGGGGAAGTGGGGTAGCAGTAATGACATAAACACTGAACGATGGGTTCCGAGACTCACTAAGCCCAGCTCCGTGGCAGGTAGGGGAGGAGGGACGCTGGGGGAGAGCCTTGAATGCCACCCAAGGGGTTCCTTCGGACCAAATATACAATGAGGCCATTCCTTATCTGGGTTCCTTAAATCAGAATGTGTGACCTTTCATTCTGGGTTGCAGATCACGCTAGTTAGAATTTGAGAAGTACGCCAAAGGCAAAAGAGGCAAGAGTCAATTAGACGATTTATACATCGTTCATCCAATTAAACAAGTGTCGAGTACCCGCTGCCAGCTGCGTCTAGACGAGGAGCGATTTGCTCCTGGTTTTATTCATTTTCTGTCTCCATCCTCTACCAAGAATGGGCGTTAAGTCATCCTCCGGGATGTGAAGGACGCCACCCGTACATGAAGGTGTCTATTCGCCGACAGAGACCCAGCACCGGCCATTGAAAATATTGTGTTAATAGAATAGCTATATGTTTTGATGTTAAAAATATTTCAGCGGCACCTCATTAATTCAAATTAATCTCCTTCAATTCACTCGCATTCCATTAGGGGTGGGTAGGGGAGAAAGGAGCCGACGTTTCCAGAGGCAGGCAGGGGGCTAAGGGTGCCCCTGAACACCTTTCATTTCATTCTTGCAGCTGGGTGAGCGAGCTCACTCCTTCAGGCCACCTCCGTGTGGCTCTGAGGAATACGGAGCTACCATGTTTGAATTTTTTCTGAACATTTATTTATTTTGGGGAGACAGAGTGCAAGCGGGGGAGGGGCAGAGAGACCGAGAGACACAGAATCCGAAGCGGGCTCCAGGCTCCGAGCTGTCAGCACAGAGCCCGACGCGGGGCCCGAACCCACAAAGCGCGGGATCGTGACCTGGGCCAACGTCGGACGCTTAACCAACTGAGCCACCCAGGCGCCCCAAGGAGCTTCCATGTTTTAAGGGGACCTCACATCCTAGGCCATGACCCTGCCCTATGTCAGAACCCAGTCCCTCTTGGTCACAGAGTGCCTTGGAGGACACAGGACCCCAGCTGAGCCAACCAACTACTTTCCTGGGAGCTTAGGACTTGGGACTACGGAGACCACGAGAGATGTCTCCCATGACTGGGGCTGTGACGTGAACTTGGGGCTTAATGGCGGCCATATTTCCCACTTGGTGGCAAAAGCCGGTCTGGAGAATAAGAGGGAATTTGACCAAATGCGGCGAGGAGGGAACAGCTGTCGATGTCGGAGTCGTGGTTTCCTTTACCCCTGGGGCCCAGCTACATCCCTGGCTTTCTAGTGGCCCAACCAGTATCTCCTCCTTGAAATCCATAACCAGACTTACTCCCTTCTGTGCTTAGGTGAGTTCCGGTTAGGTTTCTGTCACTTCACATCAAGAATCCTAACGGGCAGGTATCATTAATTATCACCATCTCACCAGGGAAGAAACGAGGCTTGGGATGCTTGCCCGAGCCTTTGCTGCTAGAAAGTTTCAGAACCGGAATCTGACCCCTGAATCTCTTTCGTTTTTCAACATACCTTTGGGTACATCCAACAGAGAGAATAGTCTCCATGACTGACACAAGGGGTCATTCTGGTTGGGGGGGGGGGATCCCCGGAGTCAAGGAACTAAAGGCGGGGATGGGAGGCTTCAGCTCCATCCTTTCCCATCAAGTCCCCCCCCCCCAACCACCCGGGGAGCCTGGGTGGCTCAGTTGGTTAAGTGTCCAACTTCAGCTCAGGCCACGATCTCACCGTCCGTGGGTTGGAGCCCCGCGTCGGGCTTTCTGCTGTCAGCATGGAGCCCTCTTCAGATTCTCTGTCCCCTTCTCTCTCTGCCTCTCCCCTGCTTGCATTCTCTCCCTCGCAAATAAATAAACATTTTTAAAAAGTGCCCCCAACCCCAACCACTCCCCCAAAGCCCTTGCCGAGATGGCCGCCGTTGAGTGTTGCTCTGGCCCTACACGGCCTTTGAGGTCTGCCAGAAGCTTGTCTTCTCCCAGCCCCACCGCCCAGCTCTGTAGTCAAGGGCAAACTCTCTATGACAGGCTGAATTACGTCCCCTCAAAAATTCATATGCTGAAGTCTTAACCCCTAGCACCTCAGAACTGACCGCCCTGGAGATACGGTCTTTCCAGCGGGAATTAGGTTTAAAATGAGGTCACTTACGGGGGGCCCTCATCCAAGATGACTGGTGTCCTTAAACACGCACACAAGGAAGAGCCTGTGGAGACACAGGGAGAAGACAGCCGTCTACAATCCAAGGAGAGAGGCCAGGAACGGATTCAGGCCTCCCGGCCCTCGGAAGGAACCAACCCCGACGGGACCTCCAGATCCGTGAGAAAATAAATGTCTCCTGTGAAAGCATGAGGCGCTCTGTGACCACTAGGCTCTCGGAGATGCCATCCTTTCTACCCGCGGGATCACAAAAGCAATACGTGTGGCCCCGTGGTGCGGGGGGTGTCGTGGGAAGAATTAAAAAGCAGACGTCAAGGCAACAGTAGCATTGGCGTGCCGTCGGCGGTGGCTGTTTACGTTCTAACGACGCTGCCCAATGGGCCGCAGACGTTTCTCTGCCCTTTGCTAGTCCTTCTAGGAATCCCGTTGCTTCCTTGGTAGCAAGGTCTCAGGAGGTGACACGGGTCCCTCTCTCCTGAAAGGACTGCTCGGGTCCGAAGGGCTCTCTGTAGAGCCACCTGGGTCTCTGCGTACGAGGGACGGAAACGCTGCCAGGTGTTGGCTCATCCCAGGAGAAGAGGGAACGGAAGGGTGCGTGGTTCACTGGCTGCCCCCAAAGAGCCCGGCGTGGAGGGGAGGGGTGACCTCAAACCCAAGGGGGGGCGTCCACGTGGCTGACAGCAACAGGTACCGGCCAGAATCTTTAGGTGCCCCCTCTAAAGAGAGTGGGGAAAAGAAAGCGCTGACAGGAAATATCTCCGAGCGTTGGCACTGTGGCCTCGGGTAACACTGCATCTCCTGTGTGTGTGTGTGTGTGTGTGTGTGTGTGTGTGTGTGTGCGCACGCGCGTTCAGGGGCTGTTATGGGCCAGACACGGGAACAATGAGGGCTGGCCAACCAAGGCTGGGGAAGGAGAGGGAGAGGCTCACAGCGCCCCCTGTGGGGAGGAATGGAGGGACATGATGCGTGTCCCCTTGGCTGTGACACAGGCCAAATCTGGAGAGCTCAACGTCTGGCTGGGCTTCCCCCCCCCCCCCCCCCCCCCCCCCCGTCATCCACCGGCTCCCCCCACCCCAGGCCTGTCCCCAGGCACGGCGCAGGGGGGAAGTGCTGCATGGAAAAGCCCAGCAGGTGCCAGAACGGAGTGCTTCACAAGGACACGGAAAGACACCCCCCCCCCTCCCCCGGCCGGGGCCCTCCTGGGGTTTCAAGGAACATTTGAGAGGAAGCGAGATGGCGGCGGTTCCCACAGAGCCGCTGGGAAAGGGCCGGAAAAACAAGATCTTGATCTGTTCGGGGATCCTGTTTTTAGGCCTCGCTGGCTGGGCTGGGAGAGAAGTTTGCGGCTCGCCCTCTCCTGGGTGTGAGCTCCGGGAGGGGGTCCGGGAGGAGGACCAGGAGGAGGACCAGGATGCCGTGTGCCCGTGGGCCCTCCCACCGGCCAGCATGGCACAGATACCTGCTCCGCATTGCGCACATGGGCTGCTGAGCTAATTAAGGATAAAAGTACCGTGTCCAACCGCAAACCACTGAGCGCTTAAACCCCTCAAAGGCTCTTGCTAACTCGGGACACACTCCCGTGCAAACACTCGGCCCCTGGGGCCCGGCCCCGCTGCTTGTGCAACTGCGTCATCCTTTCCCCTCCCCACTCCCACCCCCGGACCTCATCCCCTTTGCTGCTGCGCATCTCTGAGGGCCCCTCACCATCTGCTGGTCACGCCTCTGGGCCTTTGCACGTGCTTGCTCATGCTGCTTGGCACGCGCTCCCCACACTTCTCCACCCGCCGGTCCGATTTCCCAGGATGCCTTCTGTGCCCGTCCTTAGGTGGGAGAGCGCCTCCTCTCCGCTCTCCACTCTCGGCAGCACCCAAGATTCTGGGTATAATGGGTACCAGGCATTCAGGGAGCACATCATTCCTTCCCTCCTTCGTTCAGTCGGTCCCGCATGTAGTCCTTCGTTAAGAGGAATTGAACTCGCAACTCAAATTGATGAATCCAATATTCGCAGAAAGAATCAAATGATTCTAGTGCCTGCTACGAGTAGGGTCCAAAGAATTATAAAGGCCACGTTCCACATTCTCCTTCAGGGAGGGCATGCTACTGTCACACAATAGGAGTAATAAATGTATGGGGATAATGACTAATATCATGCAGTCTATGTCATGTGCTGAATCAATGATAAACATGTGGTGGGGTGCAACAGGTTTGGGGAAAGATCTTTGGAGGCTGGAGAGACCATGGGAGGCTTCCCGGAGGAGGTGGCTTTCTGTCAGGTCTTGAGTGACTACGTGACCCAGTTTATCCTTTTTGACTAAAGATAATACAGTTGAGTCTCATTATTCACAGTGGTGATGCTCCAGAAAGCCGCCCCGAACACTGAATTAGCAAATGCTGAACGCTTGCTCCGGGAGAAATACAGCGTTGGGCTCCTGCAAACATCTAGTCACAACATTTTTGTGAACCGATCAATTCGTAACATGGGTTTGAACCGCAGGGATCCATTTGTACACAGATTTTTTGCCAATAAATCCAGCAGAGCACTGAAAACGTAGTTTCTCTTCCTTACAATTTTCTTAGTTACAAATTTCTTTTCTCTAGCTTACTTTATTTTAAGATTACGGTATAGGGGCGCCCGGGGGGCTCAGTTGGTTGAGCGGCCGGCTTCGGCTCAGGTCACGATCTCGCGGTCCGTGAGTTCGAGCCCCGCGTCGGGCTCTGTGCTGACCGCTCAGAGCCTGGAGCCTGTTTCCGATTCTGTGTCTCCCTCTCTCTCTGCCCCTCCCCCGTTCATGCTCTGTCTCTGTCTCAAAAATAAATAAACGTTAAAAAAAATTAAAAAAAAAAGATTACGGTATATAATACACATAACATACAAAACATGTGTTAAGTAACTGTTTATGTTATTGGGTAAGACTTCCGGTCAACAGTGGGCTATTAGCAGTTAAGTTGGGGGGTGGTCGAAACTCATACGTAAATTCTGACTGCGCGAGGCGCCAGCCCCCCGACTCCTGTGTTGTTCGAGGGTGAACTGTACATTGTTCACTTATTAACATTGAACCCGTGGCCAACAGCGTTATAACCGCAGCCTGAACGAAGCTTACATAACGCAAGTATTTTTTCCGTAAGGTATGTCATTGCCTTCTTGCACTTTAGCGCTGTGTGCGGGGTGGGAGGGACGTTGTCAACAGCAAAATCGCCAACAAAAAGCACAAAAATGCTAAAAATGTGACACTAACTAGACCTCGAAAGAGACACTTGTTTACGGGCCGAGGGCTGAAACAAAAGACGGATTGTCGCTTTGTTCTGACTCGGCTGGGGCCACGTGCGTTAGATGACTCAAACGTTTTGCCACCGTGCCCGCCTGTGAATGGCCAAGAGAGCACCACGACTATTGATCTTAGGGTTACCAATAATGTTAGCGAGGGAGCGAACGGCAAATATGGAATGAGCAAATAATGAGTGTCTCCCGGAATTAACGGCATCCCCCTGACCTTGGTCACCGAGGTCTCAGAGACCCACGTCTCTGTACAGGGACCCAGCAAAGCACACAGTGGCTGTCCGTGGCCGCCCACAGGTGTGCTGGCTCCTCCCACACCCCTCCCCCCCCCCCCCCCACCAAGGCCTGTCCACCTACCGCCAGGACCTGGAAGCCGTCCCCCCATCCCCTCTGCCCTGGCCTCCGAAGGAAGGCAAACATCGGCTTCATTCTGAGAAGGAACGAATCCTGACAACCTGCAGGTAACTCCCTGTCCCGGATGCCTTTTCTGGGACTTTCTCCTCCGGGCAACAGGTCAGCCCATGGCTCAGGAGGGCTAGCATCCAAACCCCGGGTGACAGGTGCCGAATCCGGGTCAGTGTCTGCATTCCCAAACATGCCAGAGGATCACAGTGAACTCTCCACGTGTTCCCTGAGACGCGCGGGGCATCCACGATCAAGTGTCATCGCCTGTTCTCAGAGTCGGGCTCTGGGGGACTCTCCGGAAGTCGACCTTGGTCAGGGCCCTGTACCTGGCCCACGGTTAACCCAGTTTTTGGCCTGGCTACTGAACATGTAGCTTTTCTCCAGCTGTTCCGCTCCCCGGAAGGCCAGCCCCACCTCCCTCCGCAAAAGACAAACAATACATTCCAGTGACCAGAGGACAGCTCAGCAAGCTATGGCCTGAAAAATAATCTAGAACAAGCAGAGTGTCGGCCAAGAGGTATTTATTAAATGCCTAATAAAAATAGATACCATTTCTTGAGGGCTTGCTGTGTGCACGCGGGCGCTGTCCTACGTGCTTTAGGGACATTACTTTGTCTGATCTTGCTAAGTTCGAGGTGGGTGATCCTCTTTTCTTACTTTTCCGGATGGGGAGTTTGGGCCTAGAGAGTCTGGGGACGGGCCCCAGGCCACACAGCTTGCTCTTCTGGGACAAGGGATGCAAAGCCAGGGCTGGGTCCCCGAGTCCGGCCCTTAACAATCATGCAGTGGGTGCCACTCCCGCTCGGCTTGTGGCGGCTAAATCAGCAGCCCTGTGCACACGTGGCTCCTTGGGGCCAGGCACCCTGCAGGCCCGAGTGACCCGGATACCGACGGGAGAACGGTGCAGCCACACACATCCAGAACAAGGGCTCTGGTGTGGATGGAAGGTCTGCTCACTTCACCCCAAGTGCAGAATTTCAGTGATGAAGCCGTAACATTTTTACTTGCGAGGTGATCACACGTTTAGAATAATTGCATATTAGAGTGGGATGGCGGGGGGCGGGGGGGGCGGGGGGGGGCGGGGGCAAAGTTAAGGACTGAATGTCCCAGAATTCACACGTTGAAACCTTCCCCCTAGTGGGATGGTGTTAGGAGGCGGGGCCTTTGGGGGGTGAGTAGGTCACGTGCGGGTGGAGCCCTCACGAATGGGAGTAATGCCCTTATAAAAGGGACCCCGGAGAGCTTCCTTGTGAGGACACGCCATCTAGGAGCCATGAGTGAGCCCTCACCAGCCACTTGGATCACAGACTTCCAGCCTCTAGGACTATAAGACATGCATTTCTGTTGTTTGCAAGCCACCCCATCCGTGGCACTGCATTATAGCCCGAGACAGGCAGGCTTTGCAGAGCCCGGCACGGCCACAGGCGAGGAGGTGGCCGTGCCGGGCGAAGACGGAGACTTCAAGTAAGTCACATAAGCTGAGCCTCAATTCCCTGGAAGATGAGGGTCATCGCTGCACCCACCTCGTGGGGTTGCCAGGAAAACCACTTGGGTCAGTGCCTGTAAGACCTGCACAAACGGCCACCACGGCAAACGCCCGGGGAACGTTGGTCACCGTTGTCATCGTCACCATCATCAGGTGGCCTTTCAAGTCCACCATTCCCGATGGGGCCTTTTGGAAAAGAAACCTATTCCTGATAGCGCCAGGCAGGTGCCAGCCTTGTGCTTGGTAGTCTAGGCACACACTCGCATCTGATTGAACTAATCCTCACCCAGCCTGGTGCGTATCGGCGGGAAGACGGTGACCTCTGGGCCAGACCTGGCTTCCACACCCCACTCTTCCACTCTGAGCAATACAACGGCCGGGACGGTCCCTTAAGATGCCCTCTGCCTTTAAACCGGGGAAGAATCACGAATCCGCCACACTCGGGCTCCACCCACGGCCAGCACGTTCACAAAGCCGCCGAGGATCAGAGAGGTCAAAGTCACGTCCCTAGAAAATTCAAGCGGAGAGGTTCACAGCCCGGCTTCCCATCATCCGTGCACTTTGCAAGTCAGTTTGCTGCTTCTGTGAACACGGGTGGATTAAGCACAGTGTGATGGTTAATTTCATGCCCTGACTCGACCAGGCCATGCCCCCACGTATCTAGTCAAAGGTTATTCTGGATTCTTTTCTGCGAAGGTGCTTTCTGAATGAGATTAACATTTAAATTCGCAGGCTCTGAGGAAGGCAGATTACTCTTCACGATGCGGGTGGGCCTCGCCCAATCAGCTGAAGGCCTCAACGGAACAAACACTGCACTCATCTGAGCAAAGAGGGCCCGTGCCAGCTGACGGCCTCTGGACTTGACCTGCAGCTCTTTCCGGGTCCCCAGGCTGCCAGATGGCTCTGCACAGTTTGGATTCACCTGCCTCCGTAATCGTATGAGCCAATTCCTTAAAATAAATCTCTCTCTATATATATGCCTTATTGGTTCTTTTGCTCTGGAGAACCCTAACGCACCCAGGTAGGAACTATGGCAGGAAAGGGGTGGGGAAAGGCACTACCTGGGTTTCAGACCTCCTATCTGCAATAGTTTGCAACCTTCATGTCTCATTTCCACGTCTCGGTGAATCGTATTTCAAGCGGCTAGCTGGGATCAGATGGAACAGAGCATTCTTTCCAAGCTCCGACACAGCTCTGTTGAACCTACACCTTCCAATAGCCTGGGGGAGGCAGGAAGGAGGAAGGGCCTCCCTGTGATATTCTCCAGCCCCGGAGGAAAAAGAACATGCTGATTTAATGAATTTGACTTTGAATATAATCAGATTTTCTCTATAGCAACGGCCCCAGAACACAAGCCTTCCGGGGGGGCCGCAAGCAAAGAGCGGCCATCTCCTGGTGAAACACATCACACGCAGGCCACAAGAGAAGCTGCCACCAGCACCTGAGTCACCAGACCCCGGAACGGGACGGTCACATCCGGGCCTCAGCTGTAGACCAGCACGGAGGGGGGACAGGCCAGCTGCAACAAGCCTTGGGTTAGGCACCTGATAGGTGTTCACGTAAAAACATGCTTCCCCTCTGATTGGCAGACCTGAAAGGTGGACAGACGGTCTGACCCAAGTCGGAACCCAAAAGACGTTATCCTAGCTCACGACCCACGGTTAAGGTTACAGTGCTTTGTGTTCCTATCTTGCTTTCCAATTCATCAAAGGGCTTATTCCCATGGTCCAGCTGGACAGTTATGTGGCCTCCTGACTGGCCCAAAGGCTCTGTGGACCTGACCCCCTGCCAACCTCCCCACCTGGATCCATAAACCTGGCTGCCTGCCCACAAAGGTTCACGTTTCCCCTCCAAAGCGTGGAGACATCCGCAGGAGGCAAGTATATCCCTGGCCGCTCTAGCTAGCTGGGTCACGTGACAGAGTTCTGATCAATGGAATGGGATGGAAGGATGTGTGTCACTCCCAGCCCGGCCATGACACCCCCTACCGTGTGCTCTCCCGTCTCATATCCTGGCTGGAAGGTGGACTTTGCATGAGTAAGAAATGAACTTCTGCCAAGGCAGACTGCTGAACGGGAGACGATGTTCGCAAATGACGTGCCTGACCAGGGATTAGTATCCAAAATACGTAAAGAACTAAGCGCCAAACAAAATAGATAATCTGATTAACGGTGGGCAGAAGACCTGAACAGACGTTTGTCCAAAGACGTCCAGATGGCCAGCAGACACACGAAAAGACGTTCCGCATCACTAATCATCAGGGAGATGCAACTAAAAACCACGGTGAGATACCACACTTGTCACAATGGCCAATATCAAAAAGCCAAGGAATAACCGGTGTGGGCAGGGAGGTGGGAAAAAAGGAAGCCTCGCACACTGTTGGTGGGAATGCAAACTGGTGCAGCCACTGTGGAAGACAGGAGGGAGGTTCCTCAAAAAGTTAAAAATAGAACCACCACATGATCTAGTAATTCCACTGCCGGTATTTACCCAAAGAAAACAAAAATACTAATTCGAAAAGACAAATGGACTCCTATGTTTACTGCGGCAGTATTTACAATAAATAGCCAAGAAACGGAAGCAACCCAAGTGTCCATCCATACATAAATGGATAAAGAGGATATGGTATATATACCCAGTGGAATATTAATCAGCCATAAAAAAAAAAAAAAAAAAAACATGGGATCTTGCCATTTGTAACAACATGGATGGACCTAGAGAGTATTAGGCTAAGTGACATAAGTCAGACAGAGAAAGACAAACACCGTATGATTTCACTCATGTGTGGAAGCTAAAACACGAAGCAAACAGAAACAGAGTCTTCCATTCAGAAGACGGGTGGTTGCCCCCAGGGGAAGTGGATGGGGCGGATGGGAGAAACAGACAAAAGGGATTAAGATTGACAGCCTTCCAGTTATAAAGTAAATAAGTCATGGGGATGAAAAGTACAGCACAGGGAAGAGAGTCGATAACGTGATAATGTCGTGCAGGGACAGGCGGTAGCTGCACCTGCCGCGGTGAGCCCTGAGTGATGCCCAGAACTGTCGGACCAAGCTATGTTGTACACCCGAAACTAATTTCACATTGAACGTCGATTACACTTCAATAATAATAATAATAAACCCTAAGTGTTAACTTTTGCTGTATTAAACCACTGTGATGTGTAGGTTTCTCGGTTATGGCAGCTACCGTTCCCCTAACACAGGTTCCCATTTGGCAAATAAGTAGACAAAACCCAAGGAGGTAGGATGGCTGGGCCAGGGTCAAACAGCCAGCGAGGGGGAGGGAAGCCCAGGACGTAGGTCATCCGTGGGCCCCCCACCTACGTGACATGCCACATCTCTTTGGCAAGCCACATGGTCCAGTGAGCACTATCTCTATTGACCCCCCTCATCACCTAATTCAGTGTTTTTGACGAAAAATAATTAGTTCCCGTTATGTCTGCAAAGTGCCTTATTCATTTTTTTAAAATATAATTCACATGCGATTCCCTATCGAAAACACAGCTCAGTGGTCTTTAGTATATACATGGAGTCCTACAAACATGACTACAATCTAATTTTAGAATACTCAACAAAAGAACTCTCATGCCCATTAGCAGTCATTCCCCAATCCCCATCCCCTCCCCAGCCCCAGTGAGACACTATTATACTCTCTCCCTTGATTTAGAACGTTTCATTTAAATGGAGTCATAATATGTGGCCTTTTGTGACTTGCTTTTTCATTCAGCATAACGTTTTCTTTTTTTTTTTTTTTTTTTTTTTATTTTGGGGACAGAGAGAGACAGAGCATGAACGGGGGAGGGGCAGAGAGAGAGGGAGACACAGAATCGGAAACAGGCTCCAGGCTCCGAGCCATCAGCCCAGAGCCTGACGCGGGGCTCGAACTCACGGACCGCGAGATCGTGACCTGGCTGAAGTCGGACGCTTAACCGACTGCGCCACCCAGGCGCCCCTCAGCATAACGTTTTCAAGATGCATCCCCGTTGTAGCATAAATCAGTGCTTCAGTCCTTTTTTTTTAAGTTTATTTTGAGAGAGAGAGAGAGCACACAAGCACGCGCACAAGTGGGTGAGGGGAAGAGAGAAGGAGAGACGGAATCCCAAGCAGGCTCCACGCCATGAACACGGAGCCCAAGGTGGGGCTCAAACTCACGAACTGTGAGATAGCGACCTGAGCCGAGATCAAGGGTCAGATGCTCAGTCAACCCACTGAGCCACCCAGGAGCCCAGGCTAGATGGTTTCCTAAAGCAGCTACACCACCCCACGTTCCCACCAGCAGTGCGTGAGGGCTCCATTTTCTCCGCATTCTTGCCAAAACTTGTTATTTTGTCTTTCTGATTTTAGCCGTCTAGTGGGTGTGATGTGGTATTTCACTGTGGTTTCTATTTCATTTCCCTAATAACTAATGATAGTGAGCATCTTTTCACGTGCTTATTGGCTATTTGTACACCTCCTTTAGAGAAATATCTATTCAGATAAAACTTTTGCCCATTTGTGAAACTGTGTTGTTTGGGTTTTTTTTTACTATTGAGTTACAAGAGTTCTTTTTTTTTTTTTTTAATTTTTTTTTCAACGTTTATTTATTTTTGGGACAGAGAGAGACAGAGCATGAACGGGGGAGGGGCAGAGAGAGAGGGAGACACAGAATCGGAAGCAGGCTCCAGGCTCCGAGCCATCAGCCCAGAGCCTGACGCGGGGCTCGAACTCACGGACCGCGAGATCGTGACCTGGCTGAAGTCGGACGCTTAACCGACTGCGCCACCCAGGCGCCCCAAGAGTTCTTTATACATTCTGGATGCAAGTCCCTTTTCAGATATATGATTTGCAAATATCTTCTCCATTCTGAGTCGTTTTCACTCTTGATAGTGTCCCTTGGAGCACAAAAGTGTTTAATTTTGATGACACCTGTTTCATTTCTAAAAATATGTTTACTTATTTTCAAGGCGGAGCGGGGGGGGTGGGAAAGGGCAAAGAGAGGGAGACAGAGAATCCCAATGGTCTTCATGCCGTCGGCGCAGAGCCGACACAGGGCTCGAACCCTCGAACCGCGAGATCACAACCTGAGCCGAAATCCAGGGTCAGACGCTGAACCAACTGAGCCACCCCCCGCCCACCCCCCGGTGCCCGTTTCATTTCATACGTTATTCCTGATGAACTAAATTCTTCGGAACAATTGAATCCCCAAACAATAAGGGACAGTCCTGCCCTGTCTGCCGAGGCCACATCCTCTAAAAGCACAAAGACGACCTCCCGGGTATTGGGCGCCCCCTCTCCTCTTACATCATTTCAAAACGGATGTTCTACTGGGAACAAAGGTGGTCTGAGGGTACAAATGACACGCACGTAACGGAATGCTACGCAGCCACAGGAATCGCGATGCAGGTCTACAGCATGGCAGAACATTCCAAAAATGCAGTGCAAGCATCAGGGAGCAGAGCGGCTGTAAAACACAGGGTCTTCTTGATTTCCCCCAACGGAGGCGTAACTTGGTATAATAACACATGCAAAAGTTACGTGTAGATAGCCGCACGAAATTTCACACACGTACGTATCTGTGCAACCGCGACCCAGATCAAGAATACACAATATTTCCATTACCCAGTAAGTTCTCCTGTGTCCCTTCCCAGTCCCTCTGCACCTGGCCCAGGCCAAAGGTATGGATTCTTTGGACTTTTATCACCCTGAATTAAATTTGCTTATTCTCCAACTTCGTGTACATAGAATCGCACAGTATATGATCTCTATCTCTTTTGTTGTTGTTGTTCCGTGAATGTTTTCTACAGTCATCCGTGTTATTACGTGAACCGATACTGTGGTCTTCTAAAAATTATTATTGCTGTACATCCTTCCGTCGTATAACTATTGCCCAATGTGTTTATCCGTTCTCCTGGGGATAGACACTAATCCTGCCTTCTTTTAAAGAAAAATACGAATATTTTTGTGGATAGTGGTGTGGCAGGAGGGAGGAAGTGCGGGCTGTGACGGGGGAGGGTCTGCCAGGTGACAGGTGGCTGGTGGCAGGGGAGGGGGAGGGCACCCTAGGCAGAGGGGGAGGTATTTTTTTTAATGTTTATTTATTGAGAGAGAGAGAGATAGAGAGAAAGTGGAGGAGGGGCGGAGAAAGAGGGAGAGAGAGAATCCCAAGCGGGCTCTCACTCTCAGCGCAGAGCCCGACTTGGGGCTCGAACCCACAAACTGTGAGATCATGACCTGAGCCGAAACCGCGAGCAGGACGCTTAACCGACTGAGCCACCCAGGCGCCCTGGAAGAGGGGGAGGCATTAAAGTATCGCTAGCTGCTGTAACACAGAAGCCCCAGCCTCAGTGGGGCCCGGGGACAGCAGTCAGCCACCTGTGCACCACCCAACAGATCTCTCCTGCCCACCTACTACGTGCCAGGCAGGAGTAAACTCATCAGACTCCGCGTGTTCCTCCACACCTGGGGCAGCATTCAAAGCGTGGAGTTCGGTGAGCACAAATTCAAGTCCACTACTACGATCATCAGCCCTATGTCCTGAGTCAGTTCATTCTTCCTTCCTTTTTTAATTTTTTTATGTTTATTTATTTTGAGATTTTGAGAGAGAGAGACAGAGAGAGAGAGAGCAAGCAGGGGAGCAGCACAGAGACAGAGACAGAGAATCCCAAGCAGCCTCCGTGGTGTTGGTGCACAGTCCAACGTGGGGCTCGATCTCACAGTCCGTGAGGTCATGACCTGAGCTGAAATCAAGAGTCGAGGGGCACCTGGGTGGCTCCGTCAGTTGAGCGTCCGACTTCGGTCATGATCTCCTCAGGTCACGATCCCACGGTTCGTGGGTTCGAGCCCCGCATCGGGCTCTGGGCTGACAGCTTGGAGCCTGGAGCCTGCTTCGGATTCTGTGTCTCCTTCTCTCTCTCTGTCCCTCCCCTGCTCACACTCTGTGTCTGTCTCTCTCCCTCTCAAAAATAAATAAACATTAAAAAGAAAAAAAAGTCAGCGCTGAACCGACTAAGCCACCCAGAAGCTCCAGTTCACTCTTTCTTAATTTACCAAACGGTTAAGTCAGGCTGTGTGCCCAGCCCTGTGGCTGATTCTAAAGAACCAGGTTGACACGGCCCTGCCTGTGTGGGGTTCATATTCCAGAGGGACAGATGAAAAGCCAAACTCAAGTTGAACAATAAAATAATTGTAAGTTGTTCATATGGCTCCAGAGGTGAAACCCTCTGGGGCCAAATTATCGAAAATCTTCCGTCGTTGATGTTAATGTAAATCTGAATAAACATTCACACGGTTCAAAATCCAAAATGCATAACCACAGTGAATAAAAAAATAATAAATAATAATAAAACAATAAAAGTGAGCTCCCTCTCACCATCCAATTTCCTTTCCCCAAAGCAAACAGTTTCGCTGTGGTTTGTATGATCTCTTCCAGAAATATTTTTGGCTTTTATAAACAAATGCATATATACACACACACACCCTCCCTACCCCTCAATTTAGCATACTCTAAAGGAAGGACTCGACCCTGAAGGGGGAGGAGGAGTCATTCCTGCAGAGGGTAGTGGGAAGAATATTCCAGAAAGAGGGACCAGCGGGTGGAAAGCCCCAGAGGACATTCAGACCCTGCGAACGTCTGGGTGAGCTTATCCGTTACTCACCCCTGCTTGGGAGGGTTCATCATCTGGTATTGATTGGGCTGTGTGCTTATCAGCGAGGAGAAGGAGGCGGCATTTATGACACTATAGTTCACTTATAACCAGGAGCTGCCCGTGGCCCACTCTGTCAACCTGAGGTTGGCTCACCCCTAAACAAATAATACTCCCAATGCAATGAGCCGCGTTCAGGAACAGCCCCGAAAGGCTCAGTGGTCTTTGCGACAGATCAATAACAATCACCCTCGTCCTGCACTCCCCACGCCCCTGGCTGCATCTCGGGAAGGTCATAACCTTGAAGGTCTCAGCCTGCCGCTGGGGGAGGTGGAGAAGGGAGGGCAGGTGTATGTGCATGTGCATTTGATGTGTGGTTCTGCACGTACCTCCTCTGCCCTCACCTACCTCATCTCCACTCTGACTACGCACCTTAGGTCAACGGCAGTGATAACAGCTACGATCTCTCGAGTCCTCACTATTTGCCACAGCCCGTCCTACGATGAAAGGACCATGTGAGTGACCCTCCCGAACCTCTCAAAGACCTGCCACCAGACCCACGTCTGCACTCAGAGTCTCACGACACCGGCTCGCTCTGAACTCAGCGACCTCGTCAACTTTCCAGGGCTACGTGGCACCCAGGACCACGAAGTCGGGCGACACTTTAACTGCCACCCCTGCCCAAACCTTGTTATCATGGCCTCGAGATTAGCCGTCATCGTGTCACCATGTGGTCAGTGGCACACTCACCCCTCCCCAGGGGTGGCTCCCGGGTGCATTTCCTGTCCGCTTCCTACCTGGGCACATGGCCGCGGCCACCGTCCAGAGCCCCCAGGGAGCCGGTCCCATTCAGCGCGTGGCCTCGGAAGGAAGTCTCCAAGCCTCCTCACAGGGGAGACCCTGACTGCCTTCTTCCTTCCACATGTGTCCTGCAGTGCCACTGAACAGTCCCTTGTTCATTCAGCCCTTACGATCCCTCCTATGGCCCAGCCGGTGACGGGGGAGACGCAAAGATGAGTATCGGACAGACGACACGGACAAAAGTCCCAGATGCATGGCACTTACGGTCTAGGATGGAGAAGCCAATGATCCATTGCATAAGGATGTAAAACGTCTACTCTGTTAGCCGGGGATAAGGGCTAAAGAGAACAATTTTAAACAAAAAGGAAAGGGGACAGAGATTAAGTATGGAGCCGGCAATGGGTGGAAAGTGGTGATTTTTCTTTTCCCCAATTCGTATTTAAATTGGTTCTCAATCTGAGCCGATTTTGCCCCCAGGGAACATTTGGCAAGTCCTGGACCTGTTGCTGATTGTCACAATTGAGGGGAGGGTCGTTACTGGCCTCTAGTTGTTGCTAAACATCCCACATTGCACAGGGCAGCCCCGCCCTCCCCCCCCATGACGTGGAATTATCCAGCAAACATGACCACAGCACTGAGGTCAAGAAACCCTGATTTAAATACGGTGGCTATTGAGGTGCCTGGGTGGCTCAGGCATGTAAGCATCCCATTCTTGATTTTGACTCAGGTCGTGATCTCAGGGTGCTGAGACCGAGCCCCGAGTTGGGCTCCGCACCGGGTGTAGAGCCTGCTCGGGATTCTCTCTCCTTCTGCCCCTCCCTTGCGTGCTCTCTCTCCCTCTCTGTCTTTCTCTCTCTCTCTCTCTCTCTCTCTCTCAGAAACTACATATATAATACATACATACAGCAGCTAGGGAGGGCCTTACTGAAAAGGTGACATTTGGGTAAAGACTCAAGGGAAACAAGGAGCACGTACCAGATTTTCATGATCACACACACGCGCACACACTCGTGTGTAAGCGCACACACGTACATACAGGTGAACAGATTCTGACAGGCATCAGGCACCTCACCTATGTGTTTTTTGTGAGACTCAGTTCTACATCTTTGTGTCTAGCTCAGACCACACATGCTGGGGGGACAGTCAGGATACAATAAAATCGGGGCGTGTGGGTGGCTCTGCCGGTTAAGCGTCCGACTTCATCTCAGGTCAAGATCTCACAGGTCGTGGGTTCGAGCCCCGCGTTGGGCTCTGTGCTGACCGCTCAGAGCCTGGAGCCTGCTTCGGATTCTGTGTCTCCCTCTCTCTCTGCCCCTCTCCCGCTCCCACGATCTCGCTCTCAAAAATAAATAAACATTAAAAAAAATTATTTAGGGGCGCCTGGGTGGCACAGTCGGTTAAGCGTCCGACTTCAGCCAGGTCACGATCTTGCGGTCTGTGAGTTCAAGCCCCGCGTCGGGCTCTGGACTGATGGCTCAGAGCCTGGAGCCTGTTTCTGATTCTGTGTCTCCCTCTCTCTCTGCCCCTCCCCCGTTCATGCTCTGTCTCTCTCTGTCCCAAAAAAATAAATAAACGTTAAAAAAAAAAAATTAAAAAAAAATTATTTAATAAAAAAGTATGCAATAGAGTAAACACAGGAGTAAGGAGGCGCTTGTCATGTAAGGCAGAAGGACACAGAAGCAGGAGGTCCAGGAGCTTGGGCGGGGCAGGGCAGGCACCCCGTCCCTCTAGACCCTCTGAGAATTTCCAAGCCCCTCCCTGCCCCCCGAAGCACTTCTAACTTACGACCTGGGAGACCGAGGAACCAAGTACAATGTGCAGCCCTTATCTGGATCCCCACGTAAACAACAAAGGCAAGAAACAAAACCAAAACCCAATCCTGAGGCAGAGGGGGGTGAATCGAAATGCTGCTGGGTTTGGGTGATATTAAAGGGTTTCTGTTTGGTTTTCAGGTGTAATGATGTTGTGGCAGTTAAGTTTCAAAAGCGCTCCTCCTTTAGACTTTGCGCTCAAAGGTCTGTGGATAAAATGATATAATGTCTGAGATCAGCTTCCACATAACCAGGGCAGGCAGGCGGGTCACCGGCGGCACAGGAGTGGTCACAGCTCCGTGACCGCTCAAGCGTGAAGGACGCAGGGACGTCACTGTCCTGTTCTATGTTGGGGAATACTTGAGATATTCCAGAATCATGTTTTTAGAATTAATAGGAATTAAGCTATGCAGGAGCTCTAAGAAAAGTTCTTGGGGGTCAATTTTCTCATCCCCTCCCGGCAGGCAGAAGGGGGGCGGGGGAGGGAATCTCTCCTCTGGGGTCCCAAACTGGTCCTTCTGGTGCCAGAAATACAGGGACACGGGAGGGAGTGGCTCGTCACAGCACTGAGGCCCCTGTTGCTGGGACAACTCTGTTACCTTCCCTGAGGCCCCTGTTGCTGGGACAACTCTGTTGCCTTCCCAGCTGAGCAAAGCCTTAGCCGGAGGCTGGCCGTTTGGGCAGGCCATCTCAAGGTGGCCCCACAATAAAATAGAGTTTGTGCCGAGACGCTTCGCCAAGCGCCCAGGAAGCTCTCCCGGTCCCCTGACACGGTGAGCATCTCACAGACCGGGGACCCAGGCCTGGCCGAAGAAGAATAACCAAGCCTAGAAGTCAGACTCTCGATTGACTGACATTCTGGCAACGCGAGGGCGTCAGGACGCTTAGGTGCAAGTTCACGTCCTACCTGCGCCGCCTCTGAATCATCTCGAGGAAACGGCACCTCATGTAGGCGGCCACTGGGACAGAGAAGGCTCGAGATAACCAAGGCTGCATCTCCTAGGGATCCAAACAAACTTCTTCTGATGGCAACCTTTGTAAACACGCTTAGTTCCCTTCTGATGTTTCCGGTATAAAGTGGCCGTCACTCTGGTGCAACAGCTCAGGGCTGTGCTGAGAGAAGGTGAGGCTGATGAAGAGAAGGAACCGGAAGTGAACCCCTGAAACAGGGAAATGAGGGCAAAACCCAGCGAAACAGGGGTGGGCTGGGGGAGGGGGGTGGGAGGGGACAGCGAGGGGATCTCCCCTAAGTCCAGGATGATCGGTCGGTAAACAAACTCTGAGCACTAGCTCTGTGCCCAGCACTCCAGGAGGTTCGCGGACTGGAGGCGGACAAGCTCCAGCTACCAACTCTGGTGGCAGGAAGCTCCTCACCCCCTTGACTGGGGGTATCAGGGAAGGTTCCCTGAGGAGGTGATGCCTGGCGGAGCTGGGGACGCATACGTGCTCCCCAGGGCAGTGCTCTGGGGCAGTGTGACATCAGTAGGAGAGCCGTGGACACAGGAATCCCTCAGCCAAGCAGAGGCAAAGTGCTCTCCCTACTCAGAGGGGCCCCGGGGGTGAGGGGGGGGTGGGGAGGGGGGGAAATAAGGTGACAGGTATTTCATGCTCCACAGGTGCAATTCACCAGGACACGGGACCAGAATCAAGTGTGGGAAACGGTCTTGACACTCCTTGTCATCTGCTAAGGCCACAGTCCTTGCCTTGAGATGAAGGTAGTCCCATTCAATTGCATTCTTAGCTGCAGATCTTTCTACGCATGGGACCTTGGAAGACAAGTTGGAGTTCTGACTTGCCACCTCCCATGAGCCTGTGTGACAGTGTGCTGTCCTTGCACGGAGGTGAGCTACTCCAACAATGGCAGATGACGGGGGAGAGAGAAGCGGGCAGGTAGGTGCTCCACCCCTCGCCCCTCCCCCCCCCATGGGGAATTCCCCCATGGGGAATGGCCAAGACTTCATTCTCATGAACATTACCCTGGTGGCATATGGAGAGGAGACTGGAACACGGGCAACAAGTAGCCGTTTAGGAATCAACGTGAAACGAGACACGACTGATGGGGTCTTGAAAGAGCAGGGGCTGGGGGTGAGGCGGGAAGGGTCAGAGCTGAGGAAAGACCAATGATTCGTTCAGGGTTGACCGCGAGGCAGCGCGGGGTGAGGTGTTGCAGGCTTAAACGGGTAGCTGTGTCCAGAATGCAGGCAGGCACCGGGCGGGAATCCCACCCCAAGGCAGAGTTAAGAGACCCAATTTCCAAGGCACTTCCCGCCTTGGCATTGGAAATTTTACATTCCTCCCAATCGAGGACAGCCAGCCACCAAGAAGACCAGACGGGGGCCCTGAAAGGAACAACAGTGGCCATTTCTAACCACCCCCCTGCTTTCTCTTTGCTTATTAAAGTCCTCTCTTCAGCAGGCCCAGCCTGTGCATTGCTGGAGCAGGAGCAGAGCCATCAGAGGCTGAGCTGGCGGAGGGATCGCGTGGCACGGAGCCCACGCCCTTTTTGTACACAGGGCAGCACAGGACCGGGGGGAGGGAAAGTGACCCATCCGAGGTCACAGAGGGGAGCTGAGGGGGACCCATCCTCGAGGCTTCAGTTCCAGGGTTGTTTTCTGTCACTCTAATGCTATAGCCTCAGAGTTTGATTTTGAACTGGATGGAAACTTAAACCCTACACCACCAGTCCTTAAGTGGTGCCTAAAATTATACCCATTAGACTCATTCCTTTGGGTCACTGAATTCTCTCCAGGAAACAAGAGCATGAAATTCAGGTGTGTGTGTGTGTGTGTGTGTGTGTGTGTGTGTGTGTGTGAGACAGAGACAGAGAGAGAGAGACAGAGACACAGAGACACAGAGACACAGAGAGACAGAGACAGAGACAGAATGAATCAGCCCAGGAAGGCAGGGCCCACGTCTGGATGCTGCGGCTTCTGGGAAACAATGCAGCTTCTTCTGTTCTGTTGACACCGTGCTTGGTAAACACTGTGTGACTTGTAGACCATGTCTTTCTCCTCTGGAGACCAATGACAAGACCCACGAAGTCCAACAGAGGAAAAGATTAACGATGAGTGGTTGAACTTATCAGGTCCTTTTAGAAGAGCATACATCTGAGTTGGGTATTAAACAGGGAAAGATCTGGGGCAGGGGGGTAAGGGGGGGAGCAGGTGGAATGTCACAGAAAGTGTACAGGTGACTGGACTCCTGAATAAAGGCAGACAGTCTCTGGGACCTGTGGCCAAGGGGCAGGCTCCACCCATGCCCATGGCAGGCATCGCTAATCAACCACAGCACTCTTTCCCACTGATCCCAGGCTTGACTTCAAGATCCTTTTGTGCGGAGCACTCCAGACAGCCACTAACAATCGAGCCACAGGGGACCACGTGATAAACTCTACACAAGATCTCCCATCTGTGGGAGGAGGAGGAGGAGAGAGGATGAGGAAGGCTTGAGTGTCAAGTGCCAGGCTGCAAAAACCTTTGGCCGTTTGGTGATATTCTGAACCCATCATTCATTGGTTTACGTGCGGCCACGCTTTCTAAAGAGTCCTTATCTTTTTTTTTTTTTTTTTTTTTTTTGAGACAGAGAGACACAAAGCATGAATGGGAGAGGGGCAGAGAGAGAGGGAGACACAGAATCGGAAGCAGGCTCCAGGCTCTGAGCCATCAGCCCAGAGCCCGACATGGGGCTGGAATTCACAGACCGTGAGATCGTGACCTGAGTTGAAGTTGGACGCTTAACCGACTGAGCCACCCAGGTGCCCCAAGAGTCCTTATCTTTTAAAGAAACATACTAAAATATCTGTGGATGGATGGGTGCAATGTCTGAAATTTATTTCTTTTTATTTTAGAGAGAGAGAGAGAGAGAGAGCATGAGCCGGGGAGAGGGGCAAAGGGAAAGAGAAGGAGAGAGAATCACCATGCTCGGTGTGGATCCCGATGCAGGGCTCCGTCCTACGACCCTGAGCCCCTCAGGCTCATGACCTGAGCTGAAATCAAGAGTCAGATGCTTAGCCCCTGACATTTACTTTAAAATACTAAGTCCCAGGGGCGCCTGGGTGGCGCAGTCGGTTAAGCGTCCGACTTCAGCCAGGTCACGATCTCGCGGTCCGGGAGTTCGAGCCCCGCGTCAGGCTCTGGGCTGATGGCTCAGAGCCTGGAGCCTGTTTCCGATTCTGTGTCTCCCTCTCTCTCTGCCCCTCCCCCGTTCATGCTCTGTCTCTCTCTGTCGCAAAAATAAATAAATGTTGAAAAAAAAATTAAAAAATAAAATAAAATACTAAGTCCCAGATAGTGAGGCAGGAGAATGGGGGAGGGGCAATGTACTAGCCATACCGCAGAACATTATTTGTCCATAAAAGAGGAATGAAGCCCTGACCCATACTACAGGGTGGATGAACCCAGAGCACATCGCACAAAACGAAAACAGCCAGACACCGAGGCCACGTATCGTACGATTCCATTTATATTTAACATCCAGAGCAGGTAATTCCCTAGAGACGGAGAACAGATTTTAGGGGTCACGAGGATTGGGGTGGGGGGGGAGTCACGGGGAGGAACTGCTAAGGGGCGTGGGGCTCTCCTCTTAGGGTGATGAAAACGTTTTGGAACTAGGTGATGGCTGGACACACCATCAGTGTGTTAAACGCCCCTGGCTTGTACACTTTAAAGTGGCTGATTTTATGCCCTTCATGAAAACAAGGCTCCCCGCCCCACCCGCCATGCTCCTTTTCTTTTTAAAAATTTTTTTTAACGTTTATTTATTTTTGAGACAGAGACAGAGCATGAACGGGGGAGGGGAAGAGAGAGAGGGAGACACAGAATCGGAAGCAGGCTCCAGGCTCTGAGCCATCAGCCCGGAGCCCGACACGGGGCTCGAACTCACGGACCGTGAGATCGTGACCTGAGCTGAAGTTGGATGCGCAACCGACTGAGCCACCCAGGCGCCCCTCTCCTTTTCCAAATAAAGAAAAACTCAGGAACAGCGGTGCCCGGAAACAAGGCGGGGACAGCGGCTGGGTGCGGCAAACTACCTCTGAACCCCCAGCTACCGACGCTGTAGTCCCCAGCCGGGCTTAACGTCCTCCCAGCCACCTGCTAGGCTCCAACCTGACCAAGCTCTTGCGTCCAGATGCGCATTTCATCCTCCCCCAAAGAATGAGAGTAATTAAAAGAGACACCGCCTTGCAACAGGCTTTAGCAGGCTGCAGAGCCCAGGAGCTGGTGTCCCTGGTTACCGATGAAACAGTCCCAAGTTGAGCGGGAGGCGAGCGCTTCCTGTCTGTCGGGGGCTCGGCTCGCCGTCCAGGAAACCACCTGCTGCCGCGCCCCTGCTAACTGGGTGCCTGGCAGCCTAGCGATGGCTCTGTAAACAGATTCCTCCTCCCGCCCACACCAATCTGCGTCCTCCGGCTCCTGCCCTTCTCAGAGCTGCCTGACAACCGGGACTGGGTGCTGCCCACGCCAAAAACACAAAACCCGGCCACCCACACCCTCCATGGAAATGTCACTGGCCAGAGTAGCCGCCTCTCATCCCCAGAGGCTCCTGGTTACAGGCATGGCCGGGATTGATCACTCTGGCAAATAAACATCGACCCAACCTGAACGCCGGTGAGGGGGGGAGAGGGAGGGGGAGGTGGCCCCAGCAGCTCCGGCTGGGGGACGCGAAGTGTCGTCGCCCTTCTGAAAAGCAATCTGGTCTCTGTCCGGAGCCTCCGAAATAAATTCCCCTAGCCTGTGACCCGATACGTCTGCTTCTCGGGGTCTGTCCTAAAAGATCATCGGAACCGGGGATGGGAATCAGCGTGCAAGGGAATCTATCATCACAGGGTGGACGGAAAAGGGTGAAAACGCAGAGAGATGAACTGTAAACGGAGGCTAAAGACAGCACAAGGAGAATTGTCACATGGCTACAGAGCGATGTTGACCCCACATTTCAGACCCGGGAAAATTCTGGGAGCATAATACGAAATGAGTACAAGTAGGGCCCCAAACTGTATTATCTGATGGACCGAAATCACTAATGGTGATTAGGAGAGTTTATCACGAGCTCACTGGGTGCCTGGGCTGGGCTGGACGTGTATTCACATGACCTCATTCAGCCTTGCAGCGAGCCTGTGAGGAAGGCCCGACTTCAGGCCCATTTCACAGATGAAGGGGTCGAGGCACAGAGAGACTAAGTCATTAGCGCCACATGGCTAGGCGCCAAGATCACTAAGCCGTGACATTGGGACCGGAATGCAGGTCCAGAATACAGCGTGTGAAGCCATTTAGGTTAAAACCATCAGCACCTTTCAGAAAACAAAAGCCGAAAGACCAAATGTATCAAAACGTTAATGGGAGTCATTTCCCGGCAGTGCCGTGGGGGGGGGGGGGGGGGGATGATTTTTATTTTCTTCTTTATATTTTGGGTATTTTCCATATTTTATCCAGTGGACATGGGCTATTTTAAAGCCAGAAACCAGGCTATTTTTAAAAGGCTCCAGAGATTTCATAACCTTCCCTAGATGGTTTAAATAACAACACCACAAACAAAGACCAGTAATGCGAGGAGATCTGCCCTCCCAGGACTCCCCCGACCCCACAGCCCTGGCGGTGTGAGCAAAAGCTGTACTGTCTTACACATTGATTTTCCTTCCTGGGACACCGTGCCCTTGACTTTAAATAGCTTCAGGTCAAGAAGCCTGAGAACAGCTCTCCCCTTCCGCGCTCTCAGGGGGCAGGCGGCACCCTCTGCACCTGCTCCCTGGATTCCCAGGCTGGCGGCAGGGCAGCGGCGGGGGAGGGGGGGGCAGGGGGCGGTCACTGAGCTTGGCCCCCTACTAAAAACACCAGCTCTCCCGGGAGCCAGGATTTGCTGGGAGCTAGAGACACATCATCAAGGATTAACCCAAACAAGCTTGGGAGGACACACGGGATGCTGGTGGGGGCGTGGGGACAGGAGGCCCCGAGTCTGTGCACCTCCAAGGACATGGCTAATTCAACCCAGTGCCCCCAACCAGCCATCGAACGTGATCAGAGGCAAGCAGGCAGCAGGAAAAAAAGGTAGGCAGGTGACACAGAGGAGAAGGCAGTTTTGCACGTGGCCTTTCGTGGCTGTGAGAACAAACATAAATGTATCCGAGAGATCATTAAAATACATAAGACAGGGGCGCCTGGGTGGCGCAGTCGGTTGGGCGTCCGACTTCAGCCAGGTCACGATCTCGCGGTCCGTGAGTTCGAGCCCCGCGTCGGGCTCTGGGCTGATGGCTCAGAGCCTGGAGCCTGTTTCCTATTCTGTGTCTCCCTCTCTCTCTGCCCCTCCCCCGTTCATGCTCTGTCTCTCTCTGTCCCAAAAATAAATAAACGTTGGAAAAAAAAAATTAAAAAAAAAAAAGAAAAAAAAATAAAATACATAAGACAGCAATGATTATGTCAGAAGGAATGGGCTTGAAGACACCTTTCTTTCTCTACTCCCAAGTTTGCTCTCAATTGTTTTGAAATCAAATCAGACAAACATACATGTTTGCATGGGAAGTCTGCCAGGCTCCGGTCTCTTCTCTGTCCTTTCTGGACCCAAGGCCAGGAGCGGTTTCCAGCTGACTCGGAGTGCCTGACCTCGCAGGCAGGAGTAAGCCAGCGCCGAAGGGGCAGAGCCAAGCAGGTGCACGGCCCTCGACGTGGCCCCGTCTGGTTTGTGAAATGAAAAACCGAATCCGTGGCAGCAACAAATCCCGTGGCTGAGCTTTTCCGGTGAGGCTGAGAGTGGGCTCCGGGTGCCTCCCTCCCTCCTTGGGGCCATCAGACAAGCGTACCGTTCTCTCCTGAAACCGGGCCTGGTGTTCGAAACGGTAAGAAAGGAGGCAGCACAAAGAAAGGAAGGAAAAAGCCCACTCCTGCCTCGGTCTCTCATCTAACGCTGCAGCTAAAGGCTTGCAGAATGCCAGCAGGGAGGGAGCCCGACCCAGCCTGGCTGGAGGGTGGGCATGGGCCGCACACAGAGGGAGCAGGTGCTGTCCACAGCCTCCTTGGGAATAGATCCATGAGATGCTGGGGGGGTGGGTAACTCCCCAGGCAACCCCCTCCCCAAACCTCCAGGAGAGTAGCAGCCTGCCTGCTGAGGAATCTAAAATGAACAGGTAGGAGTCCATAAACACCTCCCTATTTCTAGAGGTATTTGCCAAGCACTTGCTATGTTCCAGGCACCGGAGGAGGCTACAATGACAGGCCAGATGCATGGCCCCTGCTTGCCATGGGGAAGCAGGTGTTAATCAAGAAACACACTGTAGGGGCGCCCGCGTGGCTCGGTCGGTTAAGCGTCCGACTTCGGCTCAGGTCACGATCTCGTGGTTCGTGAGTTCGAGCCCCGCGTCAGGCTCTGTGCTGACAGCTCAGAGCCCGGAGCCTGCTTTGGTTTCTGTGTGTGTGTGTGTGTGTGTGTGTGTGTCTGCCCCTCCCCCACTTGTACTCTGTCTTTCTCTAAAAAAAAAAAAGAAACAACCACAGAATTACCAACTGTGGTGGCTGCAATAAAGGAGAAGAAAGCTTGGCTCTTGGAGATCAAACCCCAGGATACCTCTGGAAGGAGAAGGGCCGAGGTGCTTGTCTGGCATGCACGGGGCAGGCCTTGCACACAGCCGGTGCTCAGGGACCTACAGGAAGTTGACCCAAGGCCACCAGCTTTTGGGTGGAAGGGTCACACAGAGCAGAAAGACCTTGGAGGCAGACCCGTGTCCACACCCCAGCTCCCTCTCCCTCTCCCTCGCCTTCTAAGCCGTGTGAGCTTGTAAGTTACTTCATGGTCTATAAAAACATGCAGAAAGAACACTTATTTCAAAGTGCCCTGTCGAGGAGTAGAATGTAAGTCCCTGCACGGCTCCGTCTCCACTGGTACCTCCCCTCCCACCAATTCATCCTCGGTGCAGGAGGCTGATCGCTCCACAGGCTGCATCCCTGGGCGTCCTTGTCCTCTGGCCACCTGCTAGGTTCTTCCCATGGGAGACACCGGCAGGACCACTGGGGGGCGGGGTCAGATGATTGATCCCATTGGTTTTGCCCAGGGCTGCATTCATCCACCTCGGCCCACGGCTCCTGCTGGGGGGACCCCTCACCAGGCAATGGCTTTCTGGGGTTCCTCCAGCTCCCCGCCTTCTCCGTGCCCACAACAGCCCCCCCACTGATGTGAGCCCCCTGAGTGCTGCACATTCCCTGCTGGGGGGGCCTTTCTCCTGCCCCCGCCTCTGGAACAGCCCTTCTCCCACCCTGCACTCACCTCCCTGAGTCCCCTGCTGGGTTCTTGACTGATCAAGCCCCTGTGACAAGCTCAATCCTTTGGGTCATGATGGCAGGGTGGAGGACATCCATCCCCCCCCCCCCCCCCAGGGAAAATGTGTTCGGGCTGCAACGCTTCCAAGCTGGATAGTTCAGTCTAATCTAAGTTGTTGCTAGCTAGAAAGGGTAAGCGGAGGCCACAATCGGTCCTGAGGTCAGAGCGATCTCCGCAAACCCCGTACACCCTGCAGGGCAGGCACTGCACCGGGTGGGTGGCTAAGAGCCTCTACTCCTGAGAAACAGCCCTGCAGAGGCGACACAAGCCTGTAAACCAGTAACTGTTGCACGATGGGCTCAGTGCGATAAGAGCCCGGAACTGCAAGGTGGGGCGGAAGCTGTTAGTCCGCATAGGGGTGGTGGTCAGGAGAGGCTTCTCCAAAGAAGAGCCTCTCCGAACGCGTAGGAGAGTTTGCTGGGCTAAAGAGCGCTCAGGGCAGAGGGACAAACATGAGCACAGACGAGGAGGGGAGAGGCCTGGTGGGGCAAAAGTCAGCCTTCTCATGCCGTCCAAAAGACCTCGTCATTTAAAGCGACGGCTGGCCACAACCGAAGAGCGACCCACGAACATACCCTTGCCTCAGGACCTTTGCACTTGCCGTTTCCTCTTTCCAAAGCACTTTTCTCTGAAAATCTTTGTACAGTGGCTCCTGCTCGTTGTCCACCTCAGAGGCTTCCCCTGATGGTGAATAGCTCCCTGGATGAGTTTCCTGTTGCTGCTGTAACAAAGCACCAAGCGTCGTGGCTGACGGCAACGCAAGTTCTCCCAGTTCCAGAGGTCAGAAGTCTGAAACGAGTCCTACTGGGCCAAAACCAAGGGCTCTATTCTTTTTTGGATGTTCTGGGAAAAATGCATTTCCCTTTTCCGGCTCGTAGGGGCCACCCACATCCTTCGGCTCACGGGCTCCTTCCAGCTGTAAAGCCGGCAACAGTTGGTCAAGGCTTTCTCAGGCTATGTCCCCGGCTCTGGCCTCCTTCACTTGGAAGCACCCTCGGGGCCTCATCGGCCCACCCGGATGATACAGGCTAATCTCCCCATTTAAGGTTCTTAACTTAATCGCATCTGCAGAGGCCTCTGTGCCCGGGAAAGCCACCCTTGCAGCTTCTAGGCCTGAGAATGTGGACATGTTTGGAGGGCCGCTCCACCGACTACCACACTCCTCTTTCCCTTCACCCACCACTTTCTCTTCCCTTCCCCCCGCCCCTGATTTTCCTCCAAGCACTTCAAACACCCAGGTTCGGATTACTCATGCACTTGTTGATGGCTTATCTCGCCCACGAGGATACAAAGCTCCAGATGGGTGGGGTCTCACCGGTCTTGCCCACCTTGTGTTCCCAGCACCTAGAACGACATCTGGTACGTAGTATATGCTCAATAAAGGGGCGCTGGAAGGGATGGAGGGCAGGCAAACGAGAGCCGCCAGTCAAGCCTTGGCAAGATCCCCCCCCCCCCCGCCGCCTCCCCCTCCCCCCACACCCTCCTTTCTGTCCTGGGAAGTAGCAGTTCTGAAAAGCCTGAACGTCACCTGGGTCTTGCCTCAGGTGGGCCGTTGTCACTGAATCCAACCTCCTCCTAAAGTTACCAAAGTTGGCGTCCTAGAACAGTCAGGCTCTGGGCCGAGGGAGGAGGGTTCACAGTCAGGGATCATTAGACAGAGGGAGGAGCCAGCCCAGCTGAGAGCCAGCAGACAAGGAGCCAGCTGGGTGAAAAACAGCTCGACCCAGACACAATGGACGGGCACCAAGGGCAAGATGGCAGAAGGAGAGTGGGGGGAGAGGGCATTATAAGGCTGGGGCCCAGGCATCTGTAGGCACCCAAGGGATGACCCTAAGCAAGCAGGAAGCAGGGCCCAGGGCCAGTCCTCTCCTGGGCTTCGGGGAGCTCCTGTCTGAGGGCTTGGGGCAGGGAGCTCCCGGGAAGGAGAGACTCACTTCCGACTCGCAGCCAGGACACAATTATCATTCTGCACCGGACTCTACCAGTTAGGTGGCCAGCCCCGGGTACGGGTCATAGATAGACTGTCACAGAGATGACTGAGATGATCTAGCCCTGGGACAGTAACTCCTCCACTCTGTGTGAAATACTCCCCATCCAGCACCATGGCAGACATTGCTAATCAAACCCCGCACACCATCCCACTGAGCCCAGAGGGCCCCGTCCCTTACCTAGGCAGTCACAACCCGTAGATGGGAGTCAGCAGCAAAATCCAACCCTCCACTTCTCCAGGGAAGGTCTCCAGGGAGACCTGCTGAAGACCCACAGAGCGGGCAGCTCCAGCCTCTGGCTGGCTAACTTTCTAGGTTTCTCAGGCAGCCTCTGTCAAACAAGGACCTCGAACTCCAAAAGCAGATCGCCATCAAGCCAACACTCTTTTTGTAATGTGAATTATTCATGAGTTTTAAGAAGCTGCATTTGCATCTAGGAGGTTGAAACGGAGACAAAGACAACTCTAGTTGGGTGGATGTGTCTGCGGGGAAGGCAGGGCTGGGGGCAGGGCTGGAAAGAACGTCTGAGAGCCGCCCCTGCACCGGCAGAATGCTGGAAGCTCATTCTTGGAAAACCATTTTTTCTTATTAGTAAAACTCAACATACTGTTTATAGAAAAATTAGGGAACACACGAAGCGGAAAGAGGAAACAGCAGGTGCCCACTGGTGTCTCTACCACCGGGAGAGAGCCACTGCCAGCGGCCTGGGGTCCATCCAGGGGGCTTTTAAATGCAGGGACCTGCTCCCCTCCCCTCTCCTGAGGGCAGGAATCACCGACAAAAGGTGCCCCTGGCAATCAGATGTGACAGTGAGGGGCTCAGCCCCTCCTCCCACCCTGAGCACCTGGGCGCTGACCACCCACCTGGGTGCTGACCACTCAAACATGGCAGCCTGGTTCAGAGGGAGGACAGAGGTCTTGCTCTACTCCCAAAGCAAAGAACACAGGGGGTCCTGACATTGAAGGAGGCCGGTCTGCAGAGCAGACCCTCAGCCTGGGTGCGCGGAGGTCACAGAGCCTGTGAGGGCCACGGTCACGACGGGTCCGGCCACAAATAGGTGCCAGGCGCTTTCTGGAGTGGGTATGTCCAGTCTTCTCAGCCAGGCCTGGCATCAGGCCCACGACGGGAGGGAAAACAAAGCAGAAGCTCAGAGAGGTCTCACGGCTGGCGAGTGGCAGGGCTGGGGTTTGCATCACCCTGCAAAGTCAGTGTCAGCGACCGCCCGGCGCCCTCCCCGCAGCTGTGCTAGTTATTCAGAAAACCAACAGTTCAACGGCAAACGGAATAAACTGCCATGACCTCATCTAGGTCATTCCCGGGGGGCACAGCCCGCTCTCCGCCTTCGCCATCATCTCCCTCCGCCTGGCACAGGCCCCGGCCTCCACCTGTGTCCCCTTGCCCTGCCCTGCCGTGCACACTGTCTGTCCCTGCACCAAGCCGTGGGCACCTGCGGTACACCGAGGGAGCCCACACCCTGCCCCACGCTCCCTGGGCTCAAATCCCAGCCCGCCTCTCGCTGATCATGCCAACCTTGGGCAAGTCTCTGATCCCCTCGGTGCCTCAGGCCAAACAGGGATGACAACAGCATCACTTCAGGGCACAGAGAGGCACCGAGCTCCTTGCCTGCCATAGAGCAAGCTCGGGGCGATACCAGGGCGATACCAGGAAGCTAGCCGCTTGATCCTGTGGGTCTATCAGAGTTAACTGCTGCGTAAACACGGCTGGAGGGCTGGATCCTGGGTATCTTCAAAGTGCGCGTTCTTTTTATGGCATTCCCTGAAGTGCCCCCTTAAGGACCAGAGGCCACTTCGAGAAAACGCAGGAGTAATAATGGTTACCATGGGGAAACTGAGTGCCCCAGGGATGATATACACCTCATCTTATTTAATTCCCGTAACAAGCAAGAACAGAAGGAGTTACTGTGCGCACTTTACGGACAGAAAAACTAAGACCTAAAGAGGTCAGACGCTGGTCCCGGGCCCCACAGCAAAACCGTGGCAGAGCTCAGAGGGGTCACCCCAAACAGCATTCATCCCTTGCTTGACCCTGATTTATTGTCCCTTCTTCCATCCCGCTGCCTGAGACACTAATGGTAATGGCTGGAGCTCTAGCAGCCATATCGGATCATGAGGTCAAGAGCCATACCAGGAGAAGGCAGTGTGATGAGCTAGAGGAAGCCCGGGTCCCTCAGATTTTGTGGCGCACAGCTGCCATACCAGCTTTGGACCCTCCCTGCAGACATGCGCACCTGTTTGCGACACCGTTACTTGGGGCTTTCTGTAACCCAGGGCCAAACCTAATCACGACTGTTCCAGAATCAACCCTAAGTCCATCTCTCTCGGGGGTGGAGAAGACAAAAGCAGGCCAGCCAGTGTGCTTCCAGGGAGGGCTCTGGGCTTGGTGCCTGCTGGGGGCCAGAGTGAAAGGGAGGCTGCCAGATTCCTACCTGTGCCTCTCTCTGCAGGTCTCACTTTCCTAGGCTTGAAAGAACTCTGTAAAGTCTCATTTACAAGGTAAATCTATGCCTGGGGCTCCACGGGGTTCCTGTGGCTTTTATGAGGAAGAGATTTCAAAGATCAGTTTAGAAAGTGCTTACCTACATCAATGGTCACAGAACCAAGAAAGGCCACTTTTGTGCAGTGTCCCGTTTAAACGGACACACCAGCATCATGAAAACACCTACAATAAGGAGACTCTCAGCTTGTTAATGGTCTCTCTCTCTCTCCCTCCCCCCCCATTACAAGTCAGGTTTATTGAGGCATAGCTTACATACAGCAAAATGCACCCTTTCGTGCATACAGTTCCACGAGCCCTGATGAGTCAAGTTGTGTAACTGCCATACAGAATATTCTATCACCCCCAACAAGTTCCTTTGGACCTCACTGCGGTCAATCCTCGGCCCCTGACAACCACGGACCCGTTTTCCTGTTCTAGGATTCCGGCTTTTCCAGAACGTCATATAAAGGAACCACGCGGGGAGCCTACAGCATCTGGTTTCCCTCGCTTTGCGTGCGTGGGCAATCCACCTGGGTCACGTGCAAGGTCTTTCTTCCCTTCTCACCACTGAGCAAGGCAGCTCTGTAAGAGGCACTATGCTCCGGGTATCCATTCACCAGCTCAGGGACATTTGGATTGTTCCCACTTTTTGGCTTCTGTGAAGACAGGACACACAATGACGTGGGACTACATAGAGAGAGAGGTAGAGAGAGAGAGAGTTGTGTGCATGCACATGTTTCCATTTCTCTTGGGAAATATCCAGGGGGGGAAATTACTGAGGCAAATGGTAGTGTAGGTGTCATTTTATAAGAAACTACCAGGGCGCCTGGGTGGCTCAGTCGGTGAAGCGTCCAACTTCGGCTCAGGCTATGATCTCGCGGTTCGTGGGTTCGAGCCCCGCGTCGGGCTCTGGGCTGACGGCTCGGAGCCTGGAGCCTGCTTCCGATTCTGTGTCTCCCTCTGTCTCTGCCCCGCCCCCACTCACCCTCTGTTTCTCTCTCCTTCAAAAATAAACAAACATAAAAAAAAGTCTTTTTAAAGCTCCTATGTTACCACGGGTTCCAGCTATCTTAACGCCTCACAGAAAGCCTTCCAGAAACTTTTAGAATTCATTCGTTCGTTCATGCAAATGCTTACTGAGTGCCCTCTATGTGTCAGACACCATTCCAGACCTTTGGGACACATCCATGAACGGACCAGGCTTGGGCTGCCCGGGGTCCTCCCCGTGGTTCCCCCAGGCCCTCCCCGAGCCCAAAAACGCTTGCCCAAGTCAGGAGTGAGCAGCCAGGGAAAGCCAGAGCCCATAGAGAATATTCTGGGTTCCTTGATTCCCAGCCCCCACTGAGAGCCACATCACAAGAGGAGGTGCTCTGCAAGCAGGCACGAGAGTGCTCCCCGAGCACACAGCCATCCCATGCGTTAGTTCCGGTGTTTGCTGACCACCCACTCTGCACCAGGCGCTGGGGAGGACCCAAGGGACCACAGCAGAGCCCGTGCCCAGGAGGACTCACAACTCACAGAGAACAGCTGTCAACGCTCCCTGGGGGGGAAGTGGGTTGAGTGCCGGGGTATGGAAATAGGGGTTGGGGAATCAAGGAGGGCTGCCTGGAGGTGGTGAACGGCAAGATCAACAGATGGGGAATGGAGGGAGGGGCATGCCTCACCCGGGCTTCGTCGGACCCCTCTGGGCCACTCTGTGAGGAAGACAGGCCGGCCATTTCAAACCACCTTCTTGGGTGAGGAGATTGGGACCACGCGGCCAGGTAGGGTCCCGTGGCTCTAGCCAAGAATCAGTGGCTGCTGGTTCTGGAGGGGCTGCTGTATTACACACGTGGGGAGCATCAGCTAATCCGCACCACTGTTCTGGGGGGCTATGAGAATTTCCCCCTGTTTGTCGTGAAAAAGTGCCTTGTGCAAAGTCAGAGGAGGAACCAAGGTGTTAAGTCCCAGCTGCATGAGTGTTGTGGCCCAGTGCCCAGCACGGCCACCCCCTATACCTGTCCCCCTGCCCTCTTTGGGACGGCCCGTCAGGCTGCAGCTCCCAACACCGAATCCCACAGGCACAAGGGGGCTTGAAGGGGCTGAACGCCCCCACCTGAGTCCCAGGGTCTTGCCTGGCCACTTCTGGACGGAAGACAGGTCGCCAGAGCTGGTGGTCGCGGGCGGCTTCCCCTTGCCCACTCTTCTCCAGGACACAGGACCAACGTGCAGGGACCCTTCCCTCCCACCCCGTGAAGCTGATGAGCAGAACTTGAACTTGGAAGGGAAGGAGGAGGAGAAGCGGGCAGACCCCGTCTCCTGGCAGCTGCTGGACCACCCACTCTGGGCGGGTCCTTCCAGAGCGAGAGCTCACCCCTCTGCCGGGGGTTGGGGTGTGCAGGTACTCGGTGTGGATCGCATTTTGTGAGCCTCGGTTTCCTCCTCTGGAAAATGGGGGAGTTGACAGAAGTTGCTGTCTCAGAGGACGGCTGTGAAACACAGGTAATCCGTTCACAAAGCGCCTGGCAAGCTCTCATAAGTGCTCAAGAGAGCCTTAGTTAGCCAGGAGCAAGGTGGTGAATGTGTGCCAGGGTCAGGGGTCAATCTCAAGGGACCTGGGGCACCCGGGGACCGGCTAGACATGCGAAATCTCGGCCCCAACCGGACCTACTGGGGTGGGGTCTGCCGGTCGGGGTCCAGCAAGCCCCGCAGGCGATTCCGACCCATCCACGGCAAGGGTCCCACAGCCTCAGCAGGGCGGACACTCGGGGCTGGACCATTCCCTGGGGTGGGGGCCGACCTGTGCACTGTAGGAGGTGGACAGCATCCTTGGGCTCCGCCCACCAGAAGCCAGGAGCATCCTCGTAGCTGTGACCACCAGAAATGGCTCCACACCTTGTCAGATGTCCCCGGCGGGCGGGGGGGGGCAAAATCACCCTGCGTTGAGGACAACTGACCCAAACTTTGAGAACCGCCGCTCTACGGGGCATGAAGCCGACTCCCTCCCTCGAGGATCTTATAGGGGAACTGTGTTTAATGACAGTAACCTGCAGGGCTGGAGTTACCAGCTAGATGCTCCTAAGGGAGCAAGGCACTGTTTTAGTGACAAGGAAACAGGGGCTTCAAGGTTCAAAGACATCTGGCTCCTAAGAGGCAGAGCCGGGGTTCAGCCCAGGCCCTCAGGCTCTGTGACCCTTATCCCACAGCCCTGCCTGCCCCTCCCGGCTGTCTCCCTTCCTTCCCTCCCCAGCTACACCCCTCGGTACAGTCCCCTTCCTTGGAAAGCTGACCCATGAGGCTCTGTCCACTTGGACCACCCTGGGGGACTTGCTTTGATGCCTGGCTCTCCCGGGGCCACCATAAATGGTCTCCCCTTGACCTGTGCCAGCTGGGGAGGGCCCGAGGGGAGAGCCCAAGTTAGACTGCTCTGTTTCCCCGTTATTCTTGGCTCCCACCTGCTCCCATTAGAATCGGCTTAACAATTCATTTTTTCTGCGTGAGTGTCCAGCAAAGGGATTATGAGGGGACCCGGAGCCCCACTCCCAAAAAGAAGGGCGGGGGGCAGCCCCAAGTTTAAAAATCTCACCACAAATGGTGATCGAGAGTCCTAAAAGGTTTGACCTGGTCACCATTTTTCAGGGACTCGGGAAACATCACCCCAAAGTCAAGATGGTTGTGCAGAGTGAGATGCTCCAGGAGGCGTGTTTTGTGGGAAGCTCTCCGGGGGTGGGTCGGGGGTGGGGGGAGCTGGTTTAGAAAAGTCCAGCCAGGGCGCTGAGTGGGTCGTGGCATGTCCATTCTATGGGCACCTCTGGGCCATCTCTAGGCCAGGCCCACCGAGGGGGCCCAGACCAGACCCTCCTGCAAAGGGCTCACGTCACAAATCACAGCAGTGTGACAATGAAGTGACAAGAGCTGAGACACGACAACAAGGACAGAGAGGGGCTTCACGCAGCGCGGGGCGCCAGGACGGCCGCCCAACAGCGTGGAAGAAGGCACTGGATGAGGCAGGACGCGAAAAAGTGGACAGCAGGGCTCAAACGGGTAATGAGCACAAGCGTGGAAAATACGAATTCGTGGAAAAGACCACAGGCATGACACGGCAGTCACAGCGGCAGAAGAAGAGGGTGGGGGCCCCCAAAAAGTGGTTCTGTGACTTCCATAACCACGTGGACACAAAAAGGCAGTTGCCACAGATGACTGATTACCCCAGGGGTGCCCGCTGCGGACCACACCGCCGTGTTGTGTCAAGGCCTTCACAAACCTTGTCTACAGGGCGGGAACGGATTTCTTCCGAGTACAGATGAGGACACGGGACGGCGGGGTGGGGTGGGGGTTGGGGGTCAGTGGGCTCGCCCTGGAATCCACAGCTTTCGTGGTCTAGGAAGGCTCTGTTTTCAGACAGAATACTCTCAGGACAGCGCTGACAACTTCCCTCTGTCCTGCCCTGCCTTCTGCTCTACACCTGTCCCCTCACCACCACCACCAGCCACAACGGCCCCACCAGTACCTTCAACCGCCATTTTCACGCTTTGACCCCAGGGTCTCTAGATCCGAGGAAACAGATCCCCAGTGAGCCATCTGGGGCCACTGGAGACAGGGTTGCGGCTGCGGACTTGACCCATTTGCTCAGAGGGCTCTGATTTCCCTGAGCCAGGTGTACAAAGTCAAATCTAGCCCCCCCCCCACCCCCCCGCCACGTCCTGGGACAGCTCCACCCCAGCGGACTCGGGTGGCTCATCTGACTTGCAGCATTCCATCACCGGCAAACTTTGCTAAAGAAATGACCACCGCCAACAGCAGGGACAACGCCAATAACAACTGCCGTCCGTCACGAGGGTGACAAACGTCAGCAACCGAAAGCCCCTGCCAGGTGTGGAGGCTTTATGGATAGATATCCTCTTACCTGAACAACCCCACGAGGTGGGGGAGGGGGGGGGCAAGATTCCCTTCCCTTCTATAGATGAGGCATTTGAGACTCAGAACAGTGGAATAACTTGTCAGGGTGGCAGGCGATGCTGGGTCGGCACTTCCTGTGATGGGGTCAGAGGTCAGGCAGGGTAGGAGTTCCACCCGAGGGTCTCAGGGACAAACGTGGGGCAGGTGATTCAGAAGGGGGCCTGGGGCTCCGCGACACGGCGCAGGGAGGGAAAAACAGAGGCGCCAAGATTGCAAACTGAAGCATCAAAAGGTCGTTAGAAATCACAGTCTGCCTTCGTCCTGCTGAGTCAAAATAGAATGCAGGCCACACAAATTACGTTGTCACCTCGAGCAGCTGTGTTACAGAGAGTCAGACAACGCAGGTAAAATTCATTTTAACGGTGTGCTTCATTTAACCTACTGTAGCCAAAGTATTTCCGACGTGTGACGTATATTTGAAAACCGTTAACGAGACGTTTTACATCCCTTTTCTCATAGTGGGCCTTCACACTTTGTGCATGTTACACACATCCATCTGGACCAGACACAAGTCCCCGGTAGTCACATGACTGGTGGCTACCGCGGGGGACGGCACATATCCAGGCCCTCGGGGGGACACTGCGCGGATACTGAGGTCAAAAGAAGAGACCGAACGGGGCCAGAGCCACCATGCCTGTGAACCGCATCGCCGAACCCAACTTTGGCAGGCGACTGGTGTGGCTTAGTGGGAGGGGCACAGGTTTGGGAGCAAGAAATATCCTGCCACCATAACGAGCTGTGTGACCAGGAGCCTGGTACTCGACCTCTCCGAGCCTCGACGCCCTATACGGAAAATGAACAGTTCTCCTCCTCGGCCGGCTTACGTGTGAATGAAACATAAAATACCCAACGGAGTTCTTGGCACGTGTTAGGTAATTAATCCGGGGACACAACGGGGATGCAGGTGGTGAATATATTACCACCACCCTCGGCCTCGTCACCTGTGCCGTAATCCCTCCCGAAGCTCCTTGAACGGAGCAGCCCCTCCTGGTGGCTCTGCCTGGCCTGGGACAGGGGCAGGAGAAGGAAACGAGATGGACAAGGGGAGAGGAGAGAACACACCCCACGAGGCACCAGAGTCTCAGTGCTTGCTGCGCCCCAAAGCACACAGAAGAGTAAGACAAAGGCCACCCCAGCTCCACGGCCCGGCACCAGGACCGATCTGTGTACCATCAGTAGTGGGGAGCTGGTCTTTGGAGCTGAGCCTGCTTGAAAGGAAGCGAATCGCAGACCTTTTGATCCCTCAGATGACGGCCCAAAGCCCCATCAGCTGTGCCGAATGGAAAAGATCCAGAAGCCCCAGGGCCAACACAGCACCTAAGGCCATCTCTGTCTCATCGGCAGAGCTGTGTCTGTGAGCCATGCTCCCGCCACCCCAGCCTCTGGATTACTTGTCCCCTCCGCACAGAATGTTCCTCTCCCCGTTTCCATCGGGCTAATTCCCATTTCAACTTAAAATGTCACTTCGTCTGAAAGTCCCTCGTGGCATCTCTACGGGGTTCCCTTGTTGACGCTTAGAATAATCTCCCGTCGTTATACCCCAATGGGACCATGGGAATCGACTCCCTGCCACGGGACAGGGGTAAGTCCGTACCTCCCTGGTGCCCGGGAGAGTGCCTGACATCGAGCAGACACTCAATGAATATCTTCTGAGCACTCTCCTGGCATGAAGTTAACCCAGGAACCAGGAGAGCACCGGTTGGTTTGACGCGGAGAGAAGATGGGCAGTATTTTAGAAAACAGAAATACAAGTCGCAGCACCGGTGCCCGATGCCATACGTAATTTTCCACGGAATTATCCAAAAGGGTCATGGGGTATTGGATCACTTTGCCGGATTCTTCCAACAGCTGGAGAGAGCTCGGGTCAGAATGGACACGATTCACGGAACGACTGTTACGTCAACTATTGATTTTCCGAGAGCCTCAAAGCTGGAGCCTCACATCAAAGAGTCTTTTGAGTGAGGGGCACGGGTCGTCACCGCGACTCTTCTGTGTCCACAAGTGGAGACAGCTCGGGGGAAGCACGGCTTCCCCCTCTCATTTGCAGACACGTCACCCTGTTAGTCTCAGATGGGTGGTTACCACTCCCGGGTAGAAACGTGGAGGAAGATTTTGCCGGTCCCATGAGCAGCGTTTCGTGGGCTCAGTCAAGGACGTGAAACCACCTGCAACATATAGAGCATCCCAGCCAAAAGCCAATAGTGTCCCCCCGGTACTCACTCACTGAGGAACGCTGGTCCCAAGCCAGCCTAGGTGGCCATGTCCCCCGGGAGAAACAGTAAGCGAAAATGAGTCAGAAAGGTCGCTTGATTACTAATGAGCACCCACGAGCACTGCCCCACTTGGCCCTTTTCTTACCCAGGCCGGACCAGTCACCTTCTGAACTCTCTGGCACGTTCCTGCCTCTGCACCTCGGCTCATACCAACTTCCTCACCTCCCTCCGCCAGAGGTCATCTCTGCTCATCTCCACTGACCTCTAAATCCCTTCCCAACACAAGAGGCTGCCCTAGGCACCTTGCTGAATGGCTCAGCCCCGATCACGTCTCCCATCTCCAAAAGATCCCAGGCCCCCAACTAGAAAACTCACTGAGTGCCTGTCAACCACTGCCCTGTGGCTCTTCACCGATCCCAAGTATAGACACCAAATCCGAGCTTGAAATGTGGACTAAGTGATCAATCCATTCCCATCATTCAGTGGAACCCCGTAGCAAAATATCCGCCAGCATACCCCCCCCACCAAATTGCTCTGTAAAAGAAAAAACACATTTCTTTAAAAAGTCCTGATGAGGGGCAGCTGGGTGGCTCAGTCGGTTAAGCGTCTGACTTCAGCTCAGGTCACGATCTCGCGGTCCGTGGGTTCGAGCCCCGCGTCGGGCTCTGTGCTGATATCTCAGAGCCCGGAGCCTGCTTCCGATTCTGTGTCTCCCTCTCTCTCTGCCCCTCCCCTGTTCATGCTCTGTCTCTCTCTGTCTCAAAAATAAATAAACGTTAAAAAAAGTTTAAAAAAAATAAAAATAAAAATAAAAAGTCCTGATCAGGGTTGGGCACTCAGCATTCATGACTTCACTGAATCCTCCAAAAAAAAAAAAACCCTGGGAGGGCATTACTATCCTTAAAGTCACAGCACAGGTAGAAAAGGTCGAAACTCCACAGGGACACACCATGTGGCTAAAGTTCTGCAGCCACAAAGCGAAGGAGCTAAAGTTCAAGTTCACACCTGGCTTCAAACACCTCTTTCCACTGGAGACCAGGCAGGCTCTCCTTTCTCTGGTTTTGTTCTTATTCAACAACTGTGTTTACTCGATAAGAGCTGCAGGATTAAAACAAAACAAAACAAAACAAAACAGGCATCATTTCACGGGGCCTGGAGGGTCATGTATTGACTCCGTCTTTCCCGGTATCTCCAAGGTGCTTCCACAGTGCCCCTCCTCCTGGGTAATCCAACCCACTCCGAACTCTACAAGGTCAAGGGTAGTCGGTCTAGCAGTGTCTGATGGAGGCTCAGGCAGGATAATCTTTAATCTCGCCACGAAGAATGGCTTAACTTTCAAAGCTTGCCACCCATCAGTTCTCCCCCAGGTAGCCTGTGGCCGTGGGCTCGGGATGTTTTATAAAAGCAGGCAGGGCTCCAACATCGAACGATGTAGAAACCAAACAACCCGTTGCTGGTTTCTCTCTCCCGAGGAGCCAGTGCACCCCGTGGGCAAGCACAGGCTCCGGTTCTGAAATCTGTACAACAGCAAGAGCATGATGATTCACGGGGGGGGGGGGGGGGGGGGGGGTCCAGTTAAAACCCCACCTGCGAGGCTGAGGGGGGATTTAGCCTGCTGGCTGGGGATTTGAGACCCGGGAGGAGGTCCGCGGCAAGTTGGTTGGAAGAGATCCCTCCATCCCTAAAGCGGCACCCCACCTGGACCCCAGAACCCCCCAGGCCTCGAAACTCTAGGTAACCAGAGTGTGCGGCTGGGAAAACAGCCACCAGGTATGACCAGACCCCTCTGGAATTTCCCTGATCTCTCCCGGTAAACAGGGCTCAGCAGCAGTCTCTGGGGAACAGTCAAAATGGACGGGAACAGAGCCAAGCAAGTATCCTCACCCTTCAAGCCTTCAAGGCTGGGGTGAATGCCACCTTCCAGTTTCCTCCCCGGCCGTTCTGAGATGCTTGGAGAGGCGAGGGGGCGCCTTCCTGCAGAGGACTCGGGCCTCCACTCCACACGGAGGAGGAGTCTGTTATATGCACTATGTATTTAGAGTGTAAACCCGCAAGGACGGGGAGAAGGGAAGGAGGGACAACAACAAAATCCCAAAGGGTGGAGAGAAGGGAGACCCGTGGTGACCGATTAGCATCTCAAGACGTCCACACTTTAATGTGGCACCCAGCAAGGACAAAAACAGCCCGGTTTAGGGGCGCCTGGGTGGCGCAGTCGGTTAAGCATCCGACTTCAGCCAGGTCACGATCTTGCGGTCCGGGAGTTCAAGCCCCGCGTCGGGCTCTGGGCTGATGGCTCGGAGCCTGGAGCCTGTTTCCGATTCTGTGTCTCCCTGTCTCTCTGCCCCTCCCCCGTTCATGCTCTGTCTCTCTCTGTCCCAAAAATAAATAAACGTTGAAAAAAAAAATTAAAAAAAAAAAAAAAAAAAAACAGCCCGGTTTACAACCCAAAGGTCTCGAAGGTTCGGGAATTAGTGGTGACAGGTACCTTTGGAAATGGGGTTGGGGCGGGGGGGGGGGGGGTTGCAATAAGAAGACGGGTCCCTTCATCCCCTCCCCCATGTCTCCTGGCAGGTGTCAGTCCCATCCTCCATCAGGCACAAGACTGGAAGTTTGTTCTTCAAAGAGGATAAAACAGAAATTCTGAGTATGACTTGAGCTGAGAACGGCACGGTGAGTGACTTCTGCACACTGGAAGCAGAGGAGCCCCCTGCCCCCCGCCCTCTTTCTTCTCCCAGCTCCCAGACCCCCACCCCGCACCCCAGCACCCTGGCCTGGACCCTCCGGACGGAAGACTGCAAGACTCAGTCTGACCAGCCAGGAGGGAAGCTCTAAAGATACGGACATAGGGGTTCCCCATGACACAACCCAGCGGGGCACCCTTGAGAGAGGCTCTGACCAAGAAACCCCACCCCCTGGGCACTGAGCTTTCGCTTTTCAGTCCCCAGCTCTATTTCTTTTAATGTTTATTTATTTGGAGAGAGAGAAAGCGCAGTAGAGGAGGGGCAGAGAGAGGGGGCCAGAGAGAATCCCAAGGAGGCTCCTTGTGGAGCCTGATGCGGGACTCAGTCCCACAACCGTGAGATCATAACCTGAACGGAAATCAAGAGTTGGCCGCTTAACTGACTGAGCCACCCAGGTGCCCCAGTCCCCAACTCTTAAATATGAGAAAACAATCGAGGGCTGTGAGCCAGCTAAACAAAGAAGCCTTTAACATGAAATCTCCAGACCAAACAAACCCACATAAGCAAAGAGAAGGGTAGATGTAACATTCACACGCAGCGCATCCGAAGGGCACCAGCACGGCTCTATGCCCTTTGCCTCCAACCACTCGTGTCATCAGCACGACCTTTGAGGCAGAGCTCAATATTATTACTTTCATTTCACAGATGAGGGGCTTGGAGAAGAACGAGGTTAAATAACTTGCCCCAGGTCACAAAGCAAGGGAGTGGCAGTGCTGGGATTCGAACCAGGCTATTTGGCTCCAGGCCTCGGCCATCACGGTCCATCGTGACTATTCCCAGTGTGTGAGAGCAGGTATTGCATTCCTGAAATAAGGCTTCTCTAAAGAATAAGAAAGAGCTCTTGCAAAGTAAAAACGTGGTAGGTTAAAATATGGAATATAAAAACTGATGAAATCTCCCAGAAAGTAGAGCAAAAACCAAAGGGGATGGAAAATAGAAAAGATAAGAAAATGAGAGTACTAGTCCAAAAGGACCAATGTCCAAATAAAAGGAATTCTAGAAGATTAGAGAAAAACAAAGAGCAGAAATCATGACCCACCCACCCCCCAAAAAAAAGAAAATCCAAGACAGTTTCCCAGACAGAAGGACACAGTTCCAGATGGAAATGTTACACTCAGTGATCAGTACAATGCATGAAAAGAGACCACACCCAGGCAGGTCACCCTGGAGTTTCGAGGTGCTGGGGACAAAAAGATGGGGACAAAAAGAGGATCCTATAAACTTCCAGAGAGAATGAAACAGGTCACAGAAAAGATAGGGAATGGCTTCACACTTCTCAACTGCAACCCCGGAGGCTAGAAGACAGTGGAACAAGGCTTTTATGCTCCAAGGGAAAATGATTTCCAACCATGAATTTGATGCCCAGCTAAACTAGCAATCAAGAATCAGAGGAGAATAAATTCATTTTCCCATGTGCAAGTTCTCAGAAAACTGACCACTCAGGCGCCCATTCTCAGGAAGGATATGCCCCTGGATTCAACAGACTAAGCCAGAAGAGGAAGGCAGGAAATGGGAGAGCTAACCCAGGAGAGAGGTAAGGGGGCCACAGGTGACAGTGAAAGAGCACCCAGGTGACAGCCAGACTCCAGATCTACTGGAGTAGACCAAAGGACCCTGATGTGCTCAAGAAGAGGAAACCGAGAGAATTTTCCTGATGCAGCCAAACAACTTGAGGGGATATCCAGAACACCAACAGAGTTGGGGGGATGAATCAATGAGCACATATGCCAATTCTAACAGTTTTGAACTCCAAGGAAACCAAAAGTAGAACAGGAAAGGGAGAGCGATCGTAAGTTACTACGTGCCTCAGCTCCGAATAGTGCCCGCCTAGTAGTCGCACTGTAAACTCCAGTCACTAATCTTACCAAAATTACGATGAAAACATACCAGGCAGCTGGGAGGACAGGAAAGATCGGAAGTTGAAAGAGGTAAAGAGGAGATCTGTATCCTTACCTTCCACGGTCGGAAATCAGAGCCCTGAACCAAACCAAAACAAACAAACAAAAAATCAAGACAAAGGAATACAGGTATGTTATTCAGAGACCAAGAGGAAAATACCAAAATCATCAGCTAAAAACTCTGGAAGTTGATTGCCTCTGGGAAAGGGGACAACATGGGGGAACCGCTACTTTTTATGCAAACCTTGGAAAACTAGAGTCATGTGTGATTTAGAAAAGGCAAGGTACCGGGAAACACGTTGAGGGAGGCGTGATGCCACCGAATATTCTTTGTCACCAAAAAGATGCTGTAAGCCTCTGACATCCACAGCTAGTCATTACTAGAGAGTCTGAAACTAAAAACCCTGCTCTGCCAGACCCTGGAGCCTACACTTTCCCTTTGAGTCTGCATTCACATATTCAACAAACGTAAACTGAGCTGAGCACACGCTGAGCCTGGAACAGGAAGACAGACCCTGGGACACAGTGGTGGGCAGGATGGGCCCCAGTGCCCAACCCAATGAGTTTTCTGGTCTACCAGGGCTAACCAGCAGTCAACGAGCCGTCACTAATAACAAATCCCAGTACAGCAGTGCCCACCCTGGGCAAGCAGAGTCTATCAAGGGTAACACTTGACTGATTCCCGGCCTCCCCCTCTGCTAGCCCATCATCAGTCCGAGGCATCATGGCACCTGGTCCCTACGCGCCCCCCCCCCCCCATCCCCCTACAGGTAAGCCATCACATGCCATTTCATGGCACTTGCCCACAGCAATTCTGGGAACCGGACAGGCCATCATCGGGCCTGCCAACACCTTTGCTACTGGGGCCCAAGGCTTCCAAGCTTTGATTTTCAAGGTATCACTGTTTTGTTTTGTTTTAGATCAGAGTCGAGCTCAAAGGCCAGACCAGCTCTCCAAGGGAGAGTTCCACAGTCCCTTGTGGGCATGAAAGGGAAGCGAATACCTCGGACAGACTGGCCCCCAGCAAGTGCCGGTGGGGGTGGAGGGTGGAGGGCCACGGTTGGTCTCAGATGGCACAATGTGAAATGAAACCCCAGACATGCTGCTGTCTGGCTGTAGGACAGGGTCAAGTTTCTGACCTCCTCTGGGCCTCGGCGTCTGCCTCTGTAGAGGGGATACAACCTCAGGGGTTATGGTGGAATTAAAGGCTATGGTGTAGGTGACCTTGCTTTATAATCTGCCACTGCCCTTATCACAACCCATGACGAAGATCACAGGCTGGTTTCCCGTGGCTGCCTCCAGTCAGTCCTGCCATAATTCAAGGTTACAAGGATTTCATTCTGCCAGCCTCTCAAAATGGGACCCCTGCACCCGCTCTTCTCAGCTCTGCTCCTGGGAATCACTAATCAGGAACCGTCAGTTAGGAATTTGGACTTGATTGTGTCACAGTGTGAAGAACCTGGTAGGTACGTGACCATAGACGGCTGAGTCGCTGAGTCCCCTCGGGGAAGGCTCAATCCCCAAAGCTGGCCGATTCCTGCCCAACATCCTTGAGCCTGGTCCAGCTTCCTTCCCGGGTGCCAGGTCAACGTGAGTCCAGCCTGCGGCTTTTAACCCCTGACGGAATGTTACCCAAAGTTGGGAACTGCCAATCAGCCGGTTCCCGAATGCTGTGCTCTCGGGTTCTCAGCAGGCGTTGATACGTCACGCGAAGTAGAAGACCGTTTCAAATGGCCCGGACCGCGCTCGCTCGTGTGTCTCAACCCGATCGGAACATGAAGATTAGAACGGAGACTACAGCTGCCAGAGTGTGTTGAATCCCAGGAACAGGGTTCGTGCCTAGAAGCTGCCGGGATGTCACCCTCTCACTGCCACAGCCATCCACACCGCCCGGGGCCACAGAGCAGAGGATGGGCTCCGTGACATCGTCCCCTGGTTGTGCACAGCCCTGCGTGTATCTCAGATCACGCAGAGATTGCACTGCCTGTGGACGCCTGGATAGAGTCTGCAGGCTCAGGCCAGCCCCCTCTCCTGTCCCCTCAAACCCTGTTCTCCTGCCCTCGGCCAGGCAGCCTCCCCAAGTCCCACAGTCAGCTGGTGGCAGCCCTGTGGCCAGAGCCCCGGTCTCTACACTCCCAGCTCGGGCTCGATGCCACTGCCTGGGTGTCGGCCAGGCTTGATAGCCGCCATTTGCAATTCATTCGCGCCTTAGTTTCCTGTTGTTGCTGTGACAAATTACCACATGCTGAGTGGCTTCAAACGACACCAATTTATTATCTAACATTTTTGTAGGTCAGAAGCCCGCGATGGGTTTGACGGACTAAAATCAAAGTTCTCAGCGGAACTGCACTCCTTCTGGGGAACTCTTAGGGAGGACTCCATTTCTTCTCTCTTCCAGCTTCTAGAAGCTGCTGCTTCAGCTCACGGCCCCTTCCTACAATGGCATCACTATGACCTGCTTCCAGTCATCTGCCCCCCTCCCCCTCTCTTTCTCTCCCCCTCTGGCCCTCCTGCCTCCCTAAGGATGCTTGGGATTCACTGGACCCAGCTGGATAATCCAGGATAATCTCCCCATCTCAACATCGACATTCACTTAATCGCATCTGCAGAGTCGCTTTACCAAGTGAGGTAACGTAACCCCAGGTTCCGGAGATTAGGATGTGACTGTCTTTGAGGGCACGGGGCTCAGCCTACAGCAACACAGCAAACAGTTCCAAAGACCTAATCCATAGTAGGGGCTCACAGGATGAACCACTCAGGGACCCACTCAGGGGGCTCTCCCGTGTCCAGAGGAAGAGGCTGTGATTTCTGCCCAGGCAGGTGCAGGCGAGGTTCCGGGAGGCTGCTCTAGGCCAGGTCGTGGTCATTCTCTGCAGGAGTCATGCAGACAAACGTACAGGGACAAGGACGGGCGGGCCTGGGGTGGGGGTGGGGGGGAGTGCAGCGGGGTCTGGTTCATTCCAGGAAGGACGGGAGAAGGGTGGGGGGTGGGGGGGAGAGCACACAGCAGGGCTCCTTCCTGAGGGCAAAGAAGACTGAACCAGGGAAGGATCTCGGGGCCGCCCGGATGAACTGGGATTAGAGGTGCTGGAGGCAGCTGGGCAGTGGTCCTAGCAGTTGAGGAGGAGGATGTTGGCAGAGGCAGGTGAGAAGGGAAAGGCGAGAGGACCAGGGCTGACGCGGGAGGGGAGGGCGAGCGGAGGATGCAAATGTGAGGGCTCAGTGACTTCACCACCCAACCGGCAGGGTCATCTCCGGGCCCCTCCCCACCCCCCGCCCCAGTTCCCAGCTACAAGGCCTCAGAACCCTGCTTTTTAAGTATGTCATACCATCGAGGATTAAAAATAGTTTAAAAGAGGAGAGGGATATAAATATCGCTGAGGTTCCTGCCTACATGGAGAGCCCCCCAGGAGAGAGAAGCAGGAGTGGGGCATGACGTCGTCAGAGCCCTAAAGGTCCTTCCAATCGGGCCCCCCAGGTCTGCACAGCAACATGACTGCGGGGCTTCTGTAGGTCCCCCAGATCCTCCCGGGGCCTGTCCTCGTCCTCGGGGGACTTTGGACTATAATCTCCCGGAAGCAGTGTCTCAAGAAGAAGAGGAAAAGGTCAGCTGCACGGGCTACTTGCGAGACCGCTTCCCTGTGCTCCCCCCGACCCCCACCCCGGCCACGATCCTACTGAAGAGCCGACACCCCACCCACCGGCATACACCCCCCTGCTCCCTGGTTGCACTCTGCAGATTTGCGATTACAGAGTTTCCCCCGCCCCCAGCGTCCCCCCTGGATTGGGCCTCGCCTCACCCCCAGACGCCTGCAGCACCCCCCCTTAAGCACCCTCAGTCCTAACTCGCTTATCTCAGCCTCGTGATGTGCACTGGGGACTCCTGCAGTGGCCCATTCACCCCTCTGTGCCAGCTCCCTGGATTTCGGGAGGACTCGGTAACCGCTCTTTGGCTGAATGGCCAGGCTTCAAGGGCAAGTCCTTTACTAAGGCAGGGCCAGAACCCGCCCCAGGCACGAACCTACCCTCCAGGAAACAAGCCTGGGCCGTTGTACAGGCAACAGGCATCCCCTGCTGATGTCACCCCAAGCATCCCCTACCTGTCCTGTGCCAAGTCTGGGTTTAGAAGAAAGGTCCCTGCCATCCCACTGGAAGCTCTCTGGTTTCCCACGGTCCAAAGATTAAATAACCAAATCGTAAATGTTTTTGGTTCTCTTTTAAAGTTTATTTACTTTGAGAGAGAGAAAGGGAGCACGAGCAGGGGAGGGGCCGAGAGAGAGGGAGACAGAGAGTCCCAAGCAGGCTCGCCCGGCGCGGGGCTCAAACCCACAAACCGTGAGATCGCGACCTGACCCGCGACCGAGAGACGGACGTTCAACCAACTGAGCCACCCAGGCGCCCCAGCCTTTTCGGTCTTGTGGGTGCTTCCCCGTCACGACGATGTAGTGAGCGTCGTAGTGCAAAAGCAGCCCTGGACAGTATGCAAACAAACGAGCACAGCTGTGTTCCAATAAAACTTTATTCACCAAAGCAGCCCGCGGGCCAGATTCGGCCTGCAAACCATAGAGTGCCACGCCCCCTGCTCTGATACAATTCATGAGAGAAAAGGAGGCAGTCCGGTGAGGGGGGGAAAAAAACCCACCAAAGATTCTTTAAAGCCACATTTGTGATTTGCGATGCCGCCTCTAATTCCTTCTGTGACACAGTCTACCACTGTAAAAAAAAAAAAAGATGTGCAGGGAGGGGGTGGGAGAAATAAGAAAAGGTTTCTATGGGAACAGGGAGTTCACTTTGAACGGTTCCATCACTAAAAAGACAATTACTTTCTTTTTCTCACTTCCCCTCTGAAGAGGGCAGGCGTGACCTCAGGCTGCTCGGGCAGGACCGTGCCCAGTGCCTCAGCTGTTCCAGTCAAAAGTTAAATGCCAGAGTGTTCCATGGGTCAGGGAGGGCCATTAATGTAATCTGGGCCTCTTGGGCAAGGGGCCGCGTCCCCAGGGCGCTGAATCGAGGCAGGAGCTCGGCCTCTCTCACGAGGCTGCCCACCCCAGGCAGCTCTGGGGGGCCCCAATGGCGTCAAGGCCACGGCCACTAATAAGCGTCCCTGCGGCAAAACCTCTTCCCAGGCCCGCTGCCAACTGACCGAGGCCCCCTCTCGCTACCGACAAACCTTTTATGGGATGGCTCCTGAACGCTCTTGTTCCTCAATACAAACGTGGGGGACGGCGGGGGTCCCTACTTTGCCCTGACCATGGACGGGTCACGACACCCTCCTGGGCACTCTGCCCCGCTCGTTCAGAGGTGTCCCAGCCCTTCCCCGGGCTTGTCACAGGAGCCGTAATTGAGCAGCCAAGACTAAATCAAGAAGGCACGTCGTTTACTGAGGGGTGCTTCTATAACAAACTTATCAACTGCAACCTTTTCTCCGGTGGACCCTCAGTGGCGGGGAACGGCGGAGGGGAGTCCCTAGCATCTGACAGTGAAAAGAACCCAGCGGTGCGACCGGCCGTGCTCAGCTTCGCCCACCATCACATGCCAGCTGCCCACCTGTGCCAGGGGCTGGAACTTGGGTGCCTTTACGCGGGCACATGCTCCATTCAGGCCGCGTCACTCCTCAAACCACCTTTCAAGGGGCCTGTCCAAGCCCAGCCCTCTCGTCTTGCAATGAGGAAACTGAGGCACAGCCATGGGAAGACATGTGCCAGGACCCAGAGCCAGGCCTTCAGCCTCCAGCTCCTGGCTAGGGCTTCCCAGAGCTGCACAGCACGCTCTGCCTGGAAAGGCCCCCCTGGAGAAGAGTCCACACCCCGAGTTAGGGGTGGGGTGGAGCCAGGTCTGGAACATGGTCTTTGGGAGGCAAAATCCACAGTTAACTCAAAGCCTGTGGCCTGACTCCAGCAGGGAGCAACCCCCCCCCCCCCCCACCCCGCCAAAATGTTCTACATGAGGATTTATTCTTTAGAAGAAAGCACACAGATCAGGACTGGGGTCCTTATAGGCAGCGGGTTGTGCATTTGATTTTGTACTCATACAGAAACCTCTGGCATATTTGCTGCGTCCTCCAAGAGCTGGGGGGAGGCGGGGGCAGGAAAGATTCCTCCTCGGTGCCTTCTCTTCCCTGGGTGCTGGGTAACTCTGACCCGAGTGACATCCCTGATCCCCCTGCGGTAGGCACAGGAGGTCTACAGGTATGGAGAGAAGAGCCAGGAAGGCAGGATGCCGGGGGGCTCGGAGCCAGTGGGTGGCCGAGGGAGAGGAGACTGGTTGGCGTCCCACCCCAGACCACAGAGGGTCCCGCGTGCCAGGCTAAGGGGCTTGGACTTGACCGCGTGAGCCAGTGTGGCCCAGCATTTTTCACATCACCGCGTCCACGGAAAATGATGCTATTATCCTGGGATGGACCGGGGTGCTGGCCCTTGGCCCACAGTTTGGCCCTGGAGACCCGCCGAAGGGATTAGCGGGGACGTGCGCCGGGTGGCTGAGTACTGGGTAGGCTGGAGGAGGTGACACAGGGCCCAGAGCCATAAAGAGGTCACCATAAAGAGGCAAGCATGGGGAGGGCCTGCTCCTGGGCCGGAGCCATCGCAATCACAGGACGGGGGTGGACGACCCGGGAAGGGGCCGATCTTTCTCACCACACAGGCACCGTCCTGCCCAGAGCCTGCCTTCAGGCTCTCCTGACTTTCCTTCCTGCGCCATGCCCCAGAGACTCTGTGCAGTCAGGCTTCCTCCTGCTCGGCACTCAAGGCCTGACCGCCAATGCCCCTCCTCGGACGGGCCTTCCCAGCTCCCCGCCCTGAGGCTACCAGCTCCTCCCTGGGTGCCCAGTGCACATGACTCACGGAGCTGGTGCCACAGGACGTGCGCGGGCTCCGTCTGACCTGGGTTCACATCCCAGCCCCACTTACAAGCCTACAACCTCGGGCACGTCATTTGACCTCTCCACTTCCGAAAACCAGCACCCACCTCAAAGGCCAGCGGAAGACATTACAGGTGGCAGTTAGGACCGTGCCTGGCACCCAGGCGGCTCTGTCAGGGGACCGAACCGTCAGACTGCTACCACTTCTGTCTGGCGGTCAGTTCCAAGTGCAAATCGCAGGTCCTGTTTGCCAAGCCCAGGCAGGACGGCTTCCCGACCGATTGGGACTGAGGGAGACACGGAGGCAGGGGTGGGGACACTGCTCCGGGGGTACTAGCCAGCAGGGCCCAGCTGGCAGGGGGGTGGGGGGGAGGGGAGGCATCCCCCCTACGTTCCCCCACAGCAGCAGTGGGGAGAGACTTCTGTCCGCCCAGGCCCACCTGACTCCATGCACCCCCCAGCTGCGGGTAACAGGTCTTAACCAAGCTGTTCTACATTGCCGGGGTCAAGGTTCACAGCATCAGACCCAACAGGCACCAGAGCAACGGGAGACAGCCAGAAGCAGGACAGGTGGGACCCCGTCTGGCTTCGGGCTCCTCAAAGGCAGGGACGAGAACCAACGGAATTTCTCGCTGCCTGCACACTGCTCAGTGCTGGGCACACGTTTGCTGAACAGAACAGAAACGTGCTGGGAATTCTGAGGGTGGCAGAGGCTTCCTACCGGAACAGGAGCATCCTCCGAATCTTGGCCCAACACCCCCCCCCATCTTTGAGCAATGGTCAGACCTGGTGGGACATCAGCTGGACCCTGAGGTCGGGCCAAAGGGGGAAAGGGGGCAGCCAGAGTCGCCTTGTCATTACGAGAGCACCAGAATTCTCACCACCCATGGCCAGGCCATGAGCTAAGGCACAGGATGGTTAACCGGCCACCTCTAACCTCAGTTCTACCCCTCAAGGCCCCAAGGAAGTGGGGCCACCAGGAGGAAGCTGCCAGCATCCTACAGGCCTATTTTCTCCTCCCTGGAAAGGTCAACGGCTTGGGCCACCTCCGTTTCCTTGAAAGGGACCCTGTGAGGGGGTCACGGGCAGCCTTTGCCCAGAGGGACACCCCCCTGTGCTCTCCACCACCGAGTCCTTGATCTGCAAACACTTATTATGAGCCATCGCCATCAAAGGGAACATATCAACGAGGGCTTCATCTGCCCCTGTGTCAGGGACAGCAAGTTGAGTGACAGTCCTCTTGGGAGAGACCGTGCTCTCTATCCAGCTCACCCCGACCTCCAAAGACAGGTCAGGAAGTGTTCGTTCCAGGGTTCTGTGGGAGATGATCTGGTGACATCACAATCCTCCCTGCTTGGACACCTGATCTCCAGCTCAGGGACATAGACGAAGGGTTCGAGGAGCAAACGCGCAGAGGTCGAGACGCCTCTGAGTCAATTTCACTAAGTAGATCCATAGAAAGATGTACACGCAGGGCTGTGCTAGGGAACCAATCCTCCCTGAAATGCAGCATCCTCAAGACTGACATTTTGGAGGAATGCACCTGGCCCCAGGACCACAGGCGTCAAAGCTTTGTACGAAGAATAGGACTGCCTGACCATACAACAGCTGCCATGGGCGAAAGGAGGCTGGACATCCTCCTTGGTCCCTCCGATTACAGACTCGTGAAATGCCCACAGCCATCACCACAACAGCTCTTGACTACCTGTGCTGTAAGCGAATGCACAGCTTTAAGCAAACCACCCTTCTGCCTGGGCTCCTCCTGCCCTGCCTTGACTGCCACCCACACGGCGTTCAGATGAATGAGCCCCCCACCCCCACCCCGCCCATGGCCCGCATAGCTGGTGAGCCAGACATATCCGGGCCCGGCGACACCCACCAGCTGCTTTGGGCAGAGGCTCGAAGCACAGCGAGCGGGGCCTTCTGGACGTGGCCCTTTGGTCGAGACTTCTTGAGTACCACGGAGACAAGGAGAGAAGCTATCTGCTAAGCATCCAGTCAAAAGACAGGGGAGCCAAGGGAACATTGGAGAGAGAGGATGCACCCCGGGCCCCACCTCCTGTCCCACGGCAGCAAAGCCACGGGCCAGCAGGCCAGCACCTCCACAGCGCAAGCATCCCCCCAGGGGACGAACAGTTTCACAAGAGCCCCACACCGCAAACAACCCAAATGTCCCTCGGCGGTGAGCAGACCAACAAAGTGGGGTGCTTCCAGGCTACAGAAGAGTCCAATGACAAGGAACTACGTGTTGCCTGGGTCCGGGGCTGGGAGCTAACAGATGCACACGCGGACAACCGGGGAGCTGTTTCAAGCCGTGAAAATGTTCCAAGACTGGATTGTTGGGATGTCTGCCCAACTCTGGAGACTTACTAAAAACTACTGAATGGTAAACTTAAAACAGGTGAATTTTATGATATGTGAATCGTACTTTAATAGTCTACAAAAACTGAAGAAATACAGGCCAGGACGTGGATGAATTGCACCAACATCCCGTGGAGTAAAAAGGGCCAGTTCAAAAGAGCATGGATTGTACTCTTCTGTTTTACGTGACATTCTAGAGGCAAAACTATACTAATAAAGATCAGAATAGTAGTAGCCCTGTGTGCGTGTGTCACCTACTGGGAAGAGCGATGAGGCACCCATCCAGGGTACTGGAAATCATTAACATCTTGATCTGGATGGTGGTTACCACAGGTTATCCGGAGGCAAAAATTTGCTGGGCTCGCACTAAAGATTAATGCACATTTTATACACACACATAGCCACGTAGAGGATGTATACATAATACATGTACACACATTTAAAAGTTTACCTTTTAAAATAGCAAAGCCATTTGGATGCTCAAATTATAACTGGCATTGCCTAAAAGTGAGGACAGTTCCCTGGGAGCTGAGAGAAGAGGCCATTCAGTGAACTCCTACCTAACCTTCAGAACCCATGTCAAATTGTCCCCATTCAGTGAAGCCTTCTCTCATCATTCTAGGTATAACTGCTCAAACTGCTGAGCATCCCTTCACAAAAGTCGATCCCCGATCCCCTGCATGCTGGGAGCTGATCTTAGAGCAACGCAGGAAGTTGTTGCATTAAGAATTGGTTAGCATGTGTTTATGAAACACCCACGGACTGCTTAATGCACGCAGACACACGCATAAACACACCACGACGGCCCAAACCACATGCCATCTTAGCAAAAGACACTAATTCCCACGTCCAAATAGGATGTCAGTTCTGGGGCAACAGGATCCAGATGTGAGGCTTATTATCTAAAGGGATCCAGCCTGATCCTCCTTTCACACAAATCACAGCCAGAAGAGATCAGGGGAACCCAGAGCAAACTCAGGGTCCAGTGTCTACTGAACTAGCCCCCCCCCCCCCACCACCCTATTTCGGGTCACCTTTGCTTGCACTGTCCTTGCACAGCCTAGGGGTGGAGCCGGTCTAAATGGACTCCCAGGGAACATTCCATCAGGTGTAATGTTTAAACTCGACTGATTACCCCGCCACCCCCCGACTGCACCCTGCCTGCTGGGGCTCCCTACCCTCCAGCAGTAAAGGCAGGCACCTGCTGGCGGGGGCGGGGAAGGACGACACCCACAGTCCTATCATCTCTCTGTCCAGGTTTCCCAGCTTCTCTCTGCAGCGCCCCCAGCCTTGGAATCTCTAGAAGCCCAGGTCAGCCCAGGAAACTGCTAAAGAAAGTTCCCCGGCCCAGCCAGGTCTATGTGTCTGAAGAGAGGCCGGAAGTGGAACTCTAGTTCAGCAAAGCCCACGTATGAAAAGAGAGAGAGGCTGGAACCACACCTCCAGGAAAAGCCGCTTTCTTTGGGCGGGTGGGTGGGTGAACGGGTTACCGGGCGACTGTGGGTGACTTTTTCTCTTTAACTATTGTCGTGCTTTCGAAGTTTCCACAATGAATAAACTCTTAATACACTTCACGTGTGGCGGAAGCCACCCCTAGCCCTTGGGACTCCGTGACCTCCCAAGTTTCTCTTTCACCTTGTGACAAGGTAGCCGCGGGTCCCAGCGTCCCGGGCCGGCGAGCGGGGCCTGTCGCCCACTCCCCAGTGGAGCCTCGGCCAAGGGAGGGGCCGCTCCCTGCCACAAAGTGGCCCGAATGGGCTGGGAGCCTGCTGAGCCCCCGCCCCCCCACCCATCCGTGCCCCTGGCCCCGGGTCCCCGGCCCACCCCCTCAAGCGCCGCCCCCCAGCCCGTTCCCTGAGCCTCAGAGGTACTTGGGAGGTGTGCAAGCTCACACACACGCACGGGCGCGCGCGCACACACACACACACACACACACACACACACACACACACAGTCGCACTTCCTCCTCCCTCCCTGACCTGGGCCACCGCCCCCAAGAGCCCACACGTTCAAACTTGGCCAAACTCGCAGCAGGGGCTTCAGGGGAGCCGTGACGTCCCCCCAAAGAAAGCGGGACCCCCAACACACACACACACACATACACACACACACACACACACACACACGCACGCACGTGTGCCGCCCCACCCCCTGGGCGACAGCAAATCTAGCCGGGGCGGCCCCGCGGGGGCTCGGGGGCGGCTGTCTCGGCCCCCTCCCCCAGCAAGTGACACGAGCGGGGTTGGCCGGGCGAGGGGCCACCCGACCCGGCGTCGCTCCCCGGGGGGTGGGGGCGGGAGTCGGGGCGGGGGTGGGGGGGGGGGGGCCCGGGGCGCCTTACCTTGCAGGTTCTGGACGCGGATGTCGCTGATCTGCCCGATGAGCTCCTCGCGCTGGAACCAGTCCCATTCGTGCGCAGCCATGAAGCGCGGGCGGCGGGCCGGGGCGCCGGGGCCGGGCGCGGGCGGCGGGCGGAGAGCCTGGCGGGCGAGGGCGCCGCGGAGCCGGAGCAGCGGCGGCGGGCGGCGGGCGGCGGGCGGGGCGGGCGCGCGGTCGGGCCGCCCCCGCCGCGGGCGGGCAGCGGGCGGGCGCGGGGCGGCGGGTGCGGGGCGCCCGGCTGGCGCTCACTCCCCCGTCCGGGGGCGGGGGCCCGGGGGGGGGGGCGAGGGGCGGGGCGGGGCGGGGGAGGGAGGCTGGGCTCGGGCCGGTTTCTTTCCCCCCCCACCCCGGGGGTGTTTGTTGCTTGGATTGTTTGGTCGCAAACGGGCCGTGATGAGATACGGGGTCCCGGCCCCCAGATTGTGATGTCTCAGGGGGCGGGGGGCGGGGCGACGCCGCGAAGCGGGGGGGGGGGGGGGGGGGGGGGCGGTGAGCCCGCGGGTCCCAGCGCCTGGTCCGCGGGAGGGCCCGCCCTCTGCCACCCGGCCCCGGCCCCTCCGCGCACCCCTGTCCCGGGGATGGCCAGGCAGACAGCCCTCCACCCCAGGTCCCCGGCCTCCGCACAATTCAGAGGCCACCTCTGCGGAGGGGAGGGCCGTGCGAGGCCGTGCGCCCCCGCGGGCACCTGGGGGGACCGGTGAGAACCCGGGTAGGGGCGAACGAATGCAGAGATGGAGTTAAGGGGGAGCCTCTCCTCTGCCTCCAGATTGGGGAGCCGCAGCGAGAAAGACTTCTTTCTTAGGTTTGGCTATTGGAAACCTTCTCCCTGCGGATCCCGTCCAGAGATGACCCCAGATTCTGGGAAGCAGGGAGAAGCCCGACACCCCCATCGCCACCACCCCGTGCAGCCGGGGGGGGGGGGGGCACCCTCTCTGGGGCTTTACTGAAAATGAGTAAGGGCCTTCCGGGTGGAGATGGGGGAGTGTTTGCTACCGTTTCTTTTAACTCTTGAGAGTTCCAGGATCTTATCTTGTTTGGGGCTCACAACCCATACTTTGAGGCAGAGTTCCTAGCTGCTTTCACAAACATGGAAAAAGTGAGGTCCCGGAGTCTTGGAATTTACCCGAGGCTGAAGAATGATCTAGGGGCATGAGGTCCAAGCTCCCTAGCTCACTACTTGGACCCTCTCCTGAGACCTGTGGAAGGCACATGGGCGCACACACAGAGACAGAGAATGGCTTATATATGGGGTGTTACAAGAGAAAAAAAATGGGCATAAACATAGGTTGTGTTCATCATTGCCAAGTTCATGCTACTGAACTACTAGGAACCCAGATGGTTGGGCTATTTCCTAATTAACAAAGAACTATGCAGCCCCCACTGGTACACAGACCCTGTGTCCTTGAGGCAGGGCCTTAAGGTGAGTGAATCCACTCTCTGACTCAGACTCCCGAGTGGGGTTGGGGTGGGTGGGGGGTAGGCAGTGGAGCGGACAGCCAACAACCAAGAAACAAAAATACAGATGGAGGTAACTTCCAGAAGGGAGAAAATCCACTGGAGGGAGTAGTTGGGATAGGGAATGGTCTGGAGAGATCTCTGGGTGGGGCTGACTTTAGAGCTGGACTGGAAGGATGAGGGGTGCCACCACTGGGCAAGCAACTTGGGCAGGGCCAGTGGGCACAGGCCCCAGTGGCTTCCTGTGTGCTGCCCTCTTCAGGTGCCAGGGCCCCATCGGGGACCCAACGTCAAAGCCAGACGAGCTGACCAGACAGGGGGGAAGTTTAACCAGAGGATGCACCGAAATGCAATGTCAAGGTGGGAAGCTCTGGAATGATTTTTCTTCTTGTTCTGTCTGCCAAGTTTCTCACCATGAGCACATATTTTTTATCATCAGGCAGAAGACCAGCAAATTCTTTCTTAACCTCTCAAGACCCTTTCCAAGAGTCCCCAGCCTGTCCCAGCTCTCCTCATCTGCAGCTCTGGAAGCCCAGTGGAGGCCCACGGAGCCAATGGACACTCACGGGTGCCTGGGCGCATGCCTCCCGGATTCGAGGCTGGAGCTGCTTTCTCCCCGACCGGGTTTGAGAGCCTGTGTTCATTTCACACTCCAGGGAGCAAGGTCTGCTTCTGTGTCCTCCGGAGCTGGGTGCTAGTAGCCAGGCACTTAATTTTGCCCCATCTGCTAGCTACCTCCCGTTTTTACACTTCAATTTATTTTCCATAATTGCTATGGAGGGGGGAGTTCGGCTGAAAATCGTTTTCTTTACAAAGCAAAGAGCCAAGAGAATCAGACTCTCTCCATCCAGAGGCGGGTCTCAGGGAACAGAAGGCTTTAAACAACGAGGTGGGGATGTTAAGCTGCAGGGATGGGCCATTTGTCACGACACAAAGATGTGAATGGAAGTCTGCATCGTAGAGGAGCATTTGTGTGAGGAACACTGTGTAGGCAGTAACAACTCCCTGGCAGGGAGGGGCCGAGATCGCCACTGATTGAGCACCAACTGTGTACTAGATGTCGGTGCAGAGAAATTCTTTGTACCAAGGTGCAGAGAATTTTAGGTGGTTTTCAAGACGGAGTAGGACCCGTCTAAGCACACTAACCGGCACTAAGCTCGAGGCTGGCCCCCAACAGGTGCTTGAATATTCACTGAGCTTGTGTGTCAATATCACCCCTCCTTCCTTCATTCTCTCTGGACCCTGGCCCTCCCTGATTGGTCCCTGTGCCGCCTTCTTGCCCATCAATCCTGGTTTTGCACTTTTCTACCCAGGATGTGGGATTGCAGGGTCTGGCCACACCCCAGTCACCTGCAGGCGTTGGCTCACTCTGTTCCCTTTGAGAGCTTGTTTGGAGGTTCTAGCAGGGGAGCGCAGCTACTCGTATACCCTTGACCGAAGAACGGTCCTCCTCTATCGGGGAAGGTCGTCCTCTTCGACCGAGCGCGCAGCTTCGGGAGGGACGCACATGGAGCGGTGAGGGAGGAAGGGGACACCCGCCTAGCCAGCCAGATCAGCCGAATCAACCCTGGCGATCAATGGGGTGACAGATGTCGCAGCCAGATCGCCCTCACATCCTGTTCCCTTTGAAATGCCCTTGCCCTCCCCTGCTCTGTACTCCTGCTTTACCTAGCACACCACTGCTAACTCATGTTCATCTCAAGAGAACCTCCTCCAAACCCCCAAAGCCCAGCTGAGTGCCCACCTCCTATAATTCCCATAATATTCAGCACAATCTCATAATATCCTATGAACCCCTATCTTAAGATGTCACATCATGATTATGTTTACTTGGTGGTTTCCCCACGTAAGCTGTGTCGTTGAGAACAGGGGCTCAGTCTCATTAATTTCTCTGTCTGAGCACTTAGCACACTGCCTGGCACCAAATGAGGTCTCATGTTGAGTGGATGGATGGATGGATGATCCATTATAGGCCTGAACTCACAAAGCAAAGACCAAATGACAAATAGTTGATCCCCATGTCCTGGGCTCAAGTCAACTTCTGCAGAGGCAGTAAAAAAAAATATTCACATACCGGCAGCGGGTAAAGCACACATTCCCGGGCCCCAGGCAAATACCACACTGTACCTTCCTTGGGTGTGTACAACTTCCTGTATCTGGAGCACCAGCTGGGAGAGAAGGTCATGTGACATCCATGGGCATTGACGTTATTTGCCTCTTACCTGAATTAACAGTTCTATTTTTCTTTCGCCTTTTTATTTTGGGGAAGGAAAAGTACTCTGCCTGAAGGCCTGGCTTCCCGGGAGTTTCCAGAAACTGATTTTCTAGAAATTGCCCAATGCCGCTAGAATCTATGCCATTGTTTAAAACTGACTTCTGCCAAGGGAAAGGACGTGGAGTCAGAGAATCGCAAAGAATCCCTGGATAGGACCTCAGAGATCAAGTCCAACCTCCCTCCCTCTGTAAGGACTTTTTTTTATTTTTTATTTTTGTAATTATTTATTTTTGGGGGGGAGAGAGAGAGAGGCAGAACGTGAGTGGGGGAGGGGCAGAGAGAGGGAGACACAGAATCCCAAGCAGGCTCCAGGCTCTGAGCTGTCAGCACAGAGCCCGACGAGGAGCTCAAACTCACAAACTGTGAGATCATGACCTGAGCTGAAGTTGGATGCTTAGCCGACTGAGCCGCCCAGGCGCCCCCAGGACCTCTAAAACATCTGGCCCAGGGATCTTCCTGCTTCTGTTAATGGTGATGGATAACTTCTGGCAGATAATCTGGACAGAGGGTTTGCGCATCCACATCTCACACCCCCTTTGGGAAGGATTAAGAACGACAAAGATAACCGCAGTGTACCCCCCCCACCCCCAGCCACTTGCAGGAGAGGAGTGTGATGGGGCTCCAGCCGGTGGGAAGCTGCCTTCTCTGGTCATGGTCGTGACCCGTTACACGTGCACAGCACTGTGGGTTTGGATGGCCCCTCTGCGGCCAGGGCTCAGCTGGTCTCCACAGTGACCTCCTGAGGCCAACCGAGCAGGGTCATTTTTAGGTGGTGCTTAAAGCGGCCCAGACGCCATCCCAAGGTCACAGGGTAGGGCAAAAGCACACTTTGAACTATACTTCTCACGGCCTGCCCACATCACCCACATGCGACTGGACTTGGGCTGTGGACCAGACGAACACTTAGCAATTTGGTATTAGTCACGTATACTTAGGTATTGTCGTGTTTACGTGACATTTTTGAAAAGATTTCGCCGTTGTAGGAAACCTGTTGGGAATTTCAAGTTAATTTCAAGTAAGTCCAGTTAAGAGGCTATAGTGGGTCCTAGATAGATTAACCAATGGTGATTCTTCAAAAAGCCCAAGAATACTTCCTGGGCAGAGGGTCTGCATTATGATGTCACAAGGCTTCCCTGTAGCATGAAGACCGCCCCCGCCCCCCCCCCCCCGCCCCCGCAGCCTCATTTATTCATTGAACAAACACTGGTTGAATGACTACCCATGCCCTGGCCCCATACTAGGACCCAACAGTGGACAAACCCCAGAATCTGCCTGTGAATCCCTGCTCAGGGGTTTGGACTTTGTTGTCAGGGCAGAGAGGAGCCTTTGGAGGACAAAACTGGGTCAGATTGGCCCTTTAGTTGTGGTGTGGAGGAAGAGTGGGAGGTGGAGGCTAGGAGCTCGGGACCCTGTTGGTCTCAGGGACACGGGGGTAAGATGGCAGTAACCCACAGGGGTGCAGCGGCTGTAGAGACAGATTCTCCGCTGTTCAAGACAGTGGAGTTGACCATACCTGTGGCTGGCTTAGGAATATTGTGGCATCTGCTTCTAGTATTTGCGCATGTCTGTTACACCTACATTGTGCAAATTCCTCAGGAAGGCCTTATAAGCAGGGCCGCCCAGTTCATCTTTGTATTTCCAGGGCCCAACACGGCGCTGGACGGTCCTCAGTATTAGTGGTGTGTGTGACTCAACATGTTCTATTTAAACTTCACCCACAGTAGGGGCGCCTGGGTGGCGCAGTCGGTTAAGCGTCCGACTTCAGCCAGGTCACGATCTCGCGGTCCGGGAGTTCGAGCCCCGCGTCGGGCTCTGGGCTGATGGCTCGGAGCCTGGAGCCTGTTTCCGATTCTGTGTCTCCCTCTCTCTCTGCCCCTCCCCCGTTCATGCTCTGTCTCTCTCTGTCCCAAAAATAAATAAACGTTGAAAAAAAAATTAAAAAAAAAAATAAAAAATAAACTTCACCCACAGTAATTATTTTTTTTTTGTTATTTAAATTTTTTTACATTTATTTATTTTTGAGAGACAGAGAGAGACAGAGCACAAGTAGGGGAGGGGCAGAGAGAGGGGGAGACACAGAATCCAAAACAAGCTCCAAGCTCTGAGCTGTCAGCACAGAGCCCGACGCGGGGCTTGAACTCACAAACCATGAGATCGTGACCTGAGCCCAAGTCGGATGCTCAACCGACGGAGCCACCCAAGCGCCCCACCAACCAGTAATTATTAAAACTCTTTGAGCCCCGGGCTCCTCAGATGAGTCAGGGTCTCCTCCATGCCTTAGGAGAGCCAGCTCTCTGCCAATTTTTTTTTCCTGCTGACTCTTTCCCAATGTTTTCTGTCTGCCTCCAGGAATCCCGTAGGACATGATGCAAAGGCTGGTGACAGAGAGAGATGCTGAGAAGCAGAAGGAATCAGGCTCGAGCAAAAAGGACGGAAGATACGTGGTGTGGTGGACAGTGGGCAGATGGTAATGGTCTGAGCTGTGTGACCTCAGGCACGTTCTTAACCTCTCTGGGCCTCTGTGCTTTTATCTGTAAGATAAAAGAGTTCCTGCCTGGCAGGGTGGCTGTGAGATCAAAGACACATATATAGAGAAGAGATGCTCCGGTGAGACTTCAGCAAGATTCAGATCATTTCTATGGCATAAAATGAACCACACTCAGAAGAAAAATTGTCCCTCAACTTGGAAGATTACCTATAATGTAAAATATTAATGTGTTCTCTGGGATTTTATTAATTTTTTTCTGGTATGTGTAGGTGTTGATGGGTGGTTTTAAAAAAAAAAAAATCTGCTTCCCTAAGTAGACAGCACCGGATGTCCCAATTTCCACAAATAAAACCCTTCATTTCTTCCAGGTTTGAATAGTCAAAGGCTGCTTCCCTAGAGACAGTGCTGCTAATTTTTTTTTTTTTTTTTTTTTTTTTTTTTTGCAGACATTAGAACACTATTTAAGGAGAGTATATTTTCCAGTAAAGCAAATGATGAAAACCTTTTCCCCGGCGATGTGGGAGATGTTGGCAATATCGAGAGGTGGGGAGAGACAGGATGCTGTGGACCCAGCAAAAACACCCTCTATTGTTGTTTGCAACAACATTGCAGAAATATATATATATATATATAATTTTTTAACATGTTGGAATCTAAAGCAAACTTTGTTGATGATAATCCCAAGAAGGGTGATTTTAAAAGCCCAAACTTGGTGCGAATAGAATCCCTGGGCCAGCCCCTCCAGCTGTCGCTGCCAGCACAGGCAAGCCCATTTCAACAAAGTTACTGTGTATCTCTTGTCTGCTGTGCAGCTAACAGCTACTAAGAGCTCACTATTTGCCAAACATTGAGTCCAGTGCTTTGCATTATCTCATTTAATCCTTTGAAGGAGGTACTATTGCCGTCTTGATTTTATTGATGGAAACTAAGGACCAAAAGAAGTTCGGTAGCATCCCCAAGGTCACACAGGTCGTAGGTTAACAGAGACGAGACTTGACCTCAAATATTATGCAGAAACCGAGTCTGATCTTTCTGCTCTGTACCCTTTTGGAACCTGCCCAGGCAACTAAGTGGAACCATTCATATTAGGGAGTCACTGGAAAATAAATCCAGCCAACTGTTAGCCTTATGGAAACAAGATGACCGGAGGCACCTGTCCCCTAATAGGTCAGGAACAAAAATGCTCGCTCCATTGCCCTCTGTGGGGACATTTCTTAGGTTTATGTGAAATGCTGGCAGGCATTTCCACGGCTGACCCCTGTACATCTCAAATGGCAACTTATCTTTGTAAAGAACCCTCAGCGTGGCTCTGCTAGAAAAGTATGTATTTCGTATTGTGCAAATGGGTTTTAACACGCAGAGTCCAAGGAGAAGGGGCAAAAGTCTGTATCCAAGCCAGAAGCAAGTCCTGTCAAGTTCATGCGATCTCCCCAAGTCCATCCTTGGTAGCTAGCGTCAAATGTTAACTTTCCTATGTCCACGGCACTCTGCAGGGTCTCACTTCTCCCCTAAAGCACCCCCAGCCCCGTTCAGTCCACCTGCTCCCTTCAGTTACTCAAAAGAATTGCTCTAATAGGCAAGCCAGTCTATTGCTGTTCTATACCGAGCACAAATGCATACATATTCCTCAAAATGTGTGTTCAAAAGATTCACAGCACCTTTACTCTTACTAGCTACAATAACCCAAATGTCCACCAGGAGAAGAGTGGATGGATAATAGAATTCATCAACGAAGATGAGAGAGCAACACAGATGAGTCTCAAAAATCGTGATGTTGAGCAGAAGCCGGACACAGAAGAAGGCACCCTGTAGGATCCCACTGGTCAAGAGTTAAAAAACAGACGGTGCCTGGGTGGCTCAGTCAGTTAAGTGGCCGACTTTGGCTCAGGTCATGATCTCACGGTCCGTGAGCCCGAGCCCCGCGTCGGGCTCTGTGCTGACAGCTCGGAGCCTGGAGCCTGCTTCGGATTCTGTCTCCCTCTCTCTGCCCCTCCCCTGCTCATGCTCTGCCTGTGTCTCTCTCTCTCACAAATAAAACACTACAAAATAAAAAAAAAAGGTTAAGAACCCAGTAAGAAGTTCAAAACCACTTCCCTCTCCGTTGATAGAAGTCAGGGTAGTGGTCAGGCTGGGAGGGAGGTGGTGCGGACAAAGGGCGTAAGGGGGCCCTCTGGGGTGCAGGGCATGTTTTGTTTCTTATATGGGTCTGGTTACCCTGTGTTTATGCATTACGTGACACTTCACCAACTGGTGCATTTTCCTGCGTATGTTCAACAAACTGTTAAAAAATAAACGCACAGCTCTGCCTCCTGCCAAACGGCACACCCTCTTGGCTCCACCTGGAATTCTCTACCCTCCCTTCGCCTCTCCCTGGTGAATTCCTGCCTGTTGTTCAGATGTAGCTCAGATCTTCCTTCACTGGGGAATCCTTTTCCGGTTGTATCAGTCAGTCTTGGCTGCGTAACAAATCACTTGAAAATGTAGCGACTTCTAGCAATCGTCACGAATTAGCTCATGACTCTATGGTCGCCAGTCGGGGTGGGTCTGGTGCTGGTCTCACCTGGACTCCTGTATCTGCACCTTGGCTGGGCGGGAAGCTCTGGGATGGGCTCATTTGTGTGGCAGCTGGCATACTCTTGGTGGGGGCGCCTCAGTCCTCCTCAGTGTGGCCTCTTCAGCAGGCTGGCTGGGCTTGTCACATCACGGTCTCAGGATTCCAAGGGCCACTAAAGAGGGCCAGCCTCGATGCAGAAGCTCCTCTTAAGCCCCTGCTTGTGTCACATTTGCTACTGTCCACTGGCCAAAGCAAGTACAGAGCCAAGCTCAGATTCAGGAGCGAAAGAAATAAACTCCACCTCTGGATAGGAGGCACTATTGTGGGTATGGCTTCCAAACGATCCACCAGTGCTGCCCTCCTCAACCCCTCCCAGAGAACAGCTTCCCTCTTAGCACCCCCTGACACTTCCCCGTATGGCACCCCCCCCACCCCCTGTAACCCACTATCTGCGGAGCGGGATGTTCATTATCTTCGTCCCTCGCTTTCCCGCGACTCACGTGCCGCTCATGCCCAGAACGGTGGCCGGGATGTGATGGGTACCACGAAATATTTGGTGAAGAAAGTCAAAAGAAGAGGAGAGAAAAAGAAAGGGAGGGAGGGAGGGAAAACAAGGAAAGTGGAAGAAGTCCTGGAAAAATGGAGGCACTTCCTTGGCAGGGGACAGGCTGGACCATCTCCGGGAGGCGAGGCCCCCACACATTCCCCCCACTCCCCATTCGTTATTCTCATCTTGGCTTTTGCATCTTGGCTGTTCTTCCCACTGGGCTTCCCTCCCACCATCTTTCTTCTGCTTGCTCAGCCCTTGGATCCTTCAGTGGGCAGCCCAAAGTCCTCCCTTCCCACCCCAGCAAACTTCCCTCCATCCTAGATATCTGCACGGGTATCTGCATGGCCCAAGGGGTCCCCGGCATTCATGGCCCACAGTGTGTCATGAACACATGCCCCTCGCAATTTTCAGTTGAACACCCCACCAGCCCCATGCGAAGTCTAGGTTGGCGATACCAACATTTCCATTAAATGGATGAGAACTTTGTCTTGATGGGAGTGGCCTTTGGGGGGTGGGGGAGGGTAATGGGAACCAAGAGACGCCCTGATGCCGGGAGGGGGTGGGGCACTAGCGGGCTGCCCTCATGGATGCCGGAGCCAGAGGATCCGGGGTTCTAAGCTCTGGGCAACGGCAGATGGAGGGCGACCAGGGGGACGAGGAGGAACTCGCCTTCTCCTGGCTAGCAAGGGGTTGTCCTGGAATGATCGGGCCCTGGGGCAGACCTGAAGCTGCCGGGGCGATGCTCCTGTGGGCAGCGCACGGCCACACTTTCCAAGGAATGTCAGGGCACGCCCAGCCCACTTGCTCAGAGAAGAGATGAGCCCGATTCTCGAGAGGCGAAGGGACTTCCAAGGCCACATCGCAAATTAGGGCAACCTGAGGCTCCCAACTGAGGCCAGTGTCCTTTCCGTCTCACCCTGTCTTTCCTTTTTGCCTTCCCAGCCATCCCCCTTCCCACTTCCACACCCAGCTTCCAGCCTGGTCTGTGACCCACCCAAAGGCATGAGACTAGTCACTGAGAAGGCCAGTTCCCGAGGCCCGGGAGGGAAGGGTAGTGGCCGAGGGAGCAGGCTGACGAGGCAGGGGGTGCAGCCCATAATAAGCCTTCGCCACACGCCTGTCACCGTCTGAAGAATCGCGTTTCAGTAGAAACTTCTGGGTGAGTATGGGTGCGTTAGTTAACTTTAACCTACACCCTAGGGGCTGGTGTGTGAAGTAACACGATCATGAATTCCCTGGGACAGTACAGCGACCTTCAAATATGGCTTTGCTAAATTGGCACCAAAGGCTCTTGGCTAGTTAGCACGGGAGATGTTGCAAATGCTTTCTCATCGGTAAAATGAGCTGTGTGCAAGAAATGTGGTCTGCGACCAAGGCCACACCAGCCCTTCCTCTCTCTGTGAACCAAGTTCAAGGATCCTGTAAGCCCAGTGGCCTCACACCCTTCAGCGGAGCGCTCAGGGCACGGCTCCAACCTGGCCCTTGTCACCGCTGAATGGGGCCTCTGCGACCACAAGAATCCCGGGGAGCCTCTCTTCCTTTGGGGTCCCACCTTCACTGGGGTCCTTGCCTTGAAGCAGGCTTCGCCTTCAGGGTGCTTATCAGATGCCTTGAAGGACAGTGAGGGGTCCTCGCCGCATGCCTACGAGGTGCCAGGAACAGTTCGCGATGCCTTTCCTGTATCACCTTGTTGAAAACTTCCCACGGTAAGTGGGTAAATAAACTGTGGTACACCCGCACAACGGAATAGTGTTCCACGCAAAAGAAAAGCCAGGCAAAGTGGTAGCAAGTCGAAAAAGCCATGGGGGAGACTTAAACGCATACTACTAAGTGAAAGACGCCAATCTGAAAACAGTGCCTACTGTAGGTTGCAACTATGGAACATTCTGGAAAGGGCAGAAGTAGGTAGACGTTTAAAGAGATGAGCCGTTGCCAAGGGTTAGGGGTGGCGAGGGATGAATAGAGCACAGAGGACGGTCCGGAGAGTGGAATCACTCTGTAGGCCCCTGTGATGGTGGATACGTGTCATTATACATCTGTCAAAGCGCAGAATGTACCCGGATGTAAAGTATAGACACTGGGTAACAGACAACATGTGTCAACGCAGTTTCACCGAGGCTAACAAATGCACCACCAATGCTGGGGGATGTTGACTGTGGGGGAGGCTGTGTGTGTGTGTGTGTGTGTGTGTGTGTGAGGGCGGGGGACTTACTGGAAATCTCTATTTTCTGCTTAATTTTGCTGTGAACCTAAAACGCTAAAAAATTAAGTCTATATTCTTTTTTAAAACCTCACTGGGACCCTATGGCCCCATTTCCCAGAGTGGGTAAGTCCCTTCATCAAGGCCTCGCAGGCAGGAAGTGATGCATCTGGGATTTGAGCCCAGGTTGTGTTGTCTGATTGGAGAACCTGAGCTGCGTTCCTTCCGGCAGCTGGGGACTGGAGGCCAGCGGGCAAACGGGCAGAGGTGGCTGAGGTCATCAGAAGGGGCCCACGAATGTCCTTCCCTTGCTTTGTCCCCTGTCTGGCTCCTGCTCTGGACCAGGCCCTCCAGCCTTGCCTCTCCACCCCCCGCACCACCAAGCACCTGCTCCCGAGATCACCAGGTGGTTTCACGCTCAACATCCTTGCTCACCTGGCTGGCCCTCTGCGGCCCTTCCCTCCCCCTCGGCCACCACCCTCCAGGCAAACCCTCACTTCTCACGGCGCCACTCAGACCTCCCCACCCCTACAAAGTCCGTGAGACTGGACAGCCTATGCCCTTTACGACAGACTAACCTGAGGGCTATCCTCGCTTTGTCTCGCTTTGCTGTGTGCCCTTGAACAAGTGTCTTAACCTCTCTGAAACCTCAGTTTCCCTCACCCACACAGTAGGACACTCAAGTTTCCCTCATGGTTGTCGTGTGCATCAGAGAAAACACATCAGGTCCCGGACTTGACCTTCTGCCACATCACTGGAGTTTGAAAAATGGTACTTACTTTTTTTTTAACGTTTATTTTTGAGAGAGAGAGCACGTGCACATGCGAGAGAGAGAGAGAGAGAGCATGAATGGGGGAGGGCAGAGAGAGAGGGAGACACAGAATCAGAAGCAGGCTCCAGGCCCCAAGGTGTGAGCACAGAGCCCCACGTAGGGCTCGAACTCATAAACCGCGAGACCGTGACCCGAGCCGAAGTCGAATGCTTAACCGCCCCAATGGTACAGCTCGACGTGAACGAAGCTTCCCAGGCACTTAGGCAGGACTCGTGGGCACCGGACAGCCTCTCCCCTTCTCTGTCCCTTGTTTGCTGGAAACCCATCCAGTCTCCCGCCCAGCCTCAGTGAATCTTTGGGAAAGATGTTCGGCAGAGACCCTGCGGCCCGTTCAAACGTCCGACTTCTCCGTTTTCACGAGCTGCAATTTGCGTGTCCCCAGTTTGCCGGGTTGCTGACCAGGTGCACAGGCATGAAAGGCACACAGGAGAAGACAGTTCGGGGAGGGATTATCCGATTTCCCAGGGTTTCTAGGTGAGGCCTCAGTCCCAGGAAAACCCGTAGCCCCACAACCCTGTAGAAACGACTGGGGTATACTCAGTACCTTGGTTGGATCCTGGCTCCTGTGAGGTGACAGAGGCAGGTCACCCAGTAGAAACGACTGGCTCACCGTCCCACACATGGGCGCCTAATTTGGGAAGGAAAGGAACGCAGACACTCTGGGAAAGGTGACCTTCCCAGTTAGGGCATTCGGCCAGGCTTTGGTGACACCTCCCTATTAAAATTGATGTTCTTTTTAATCAGCAGCGATGGGGGGGAGAGGAGGGATTGTTTCTTAAACGCTGCTAAATACGGTGACAGGTCCCAGGTGAGAAGGCAAGGCCCTGGCTAATTCTCCGTCGGGATGTCCCGAAGCCGAAAAGGGTTTCTGGGAGCCCCTCCCTGTGGGGAGGGCCTGTTTCCTGAGGTGGGTTGACGTGCATCTGGAAACCGAGAGTTGGCTGGCCCGTTGCCTATAATTTCCTTTTCATTTCACGTGTCCTTCTGCCCCCAGAACCATTATTTTTGTAAGCAAAGCAGAAATGAAAGCTTCATATACCTCTCGGGCAGAGCGAGGGGGGAGGCTGTGTGCCAGCATCTGGCACCTCGTTCGCCCCCCAAATGACTTCAAGTGAATCCACTCGATGCCCTTGCAGAGGAAAAGCAGAACCATGTGTAGCGCTCAAGGGGCCTAAAGCTCACTGAGGGATTCCACGCGCCCTCCTGAAGGATGCAGAGTCCCCGGCGGATGCCGGCGAAGCGCTTTGGATGTGCGGCACGGCCCCCACCCCGTGACTTTGGGGTGACATAGACCTGGGGCCGGATTCGGCGGTGCCCACCGCTGAAGATATTTAGCGTCTCTAGGGCTTGGCCCCCACCTGGAAAACGGGCTGGCTGTAAGGTTACGTGGGAATGAATGCTGGTGTGGCCCTCCTGTCTTCCTGGAGGAGGAAACACCTTCCGGACTCAGAGGAGCGGCCAGGAACATCCCGCCTTTCGCCAGTTCCGACCGCCTCACCGTCCAGCTGACCCGAGGGAGGGTCTTGACAGCGTGGGATGCCCGCGGGCTGGCTCGTGAACAGCTGCTGTTTACCCGGTGCCGGGCACGCACGGGGGCACGGAGCGAGCCCCGCCTTCAAGTTCCACGGATGTCAACGTCTTCCATTTTACGGATGAGGAAACTGAGCCTCCGGGAGGAGGCGCCGGGCTAGACAGGTGTTCATTTTTCCCGTCCAACGTCGATTCCCGCTCCTTCTGATAATAGTGCCCTGCCATCTTTGAGGGGACTGCCTCTTCCTCCTGATGGGCCGGATGGCGGGATTGTCCATCGAGGTGCCCGTATCCTTTGGCCCAGGGGTGGATCTGGGACCCAGCTCAGCCCGTCGGAGGCTCTGTCTCTCAATCCCTAGAGTGTGCACCTCATGCACAGGGGTGAAATCCCTGAAGATGGCTGGGCCTGATTGGTCCCAGGAAAAAGGGTAGGATAGGGTGCTGAGAAGAACCCCTTGTTGTTTCCTGCTGCCTAGACCGGTCCTTTGCCCCATCGTTACCCCCAGGCAGCCTGATTCTACCTTCAGAGTCTGGTCAATTCAGAGGCTCTCTTGGGCCTGGCCTTTTCTGGCCTAAGTTGGCCAGATCGGTTTCTGTCACCTTCTGTCACAGCAGAAGGCTGCTGGGTGGCCAGTGGTCTTTCCACCACGCCGCGTGGCTGGCCCCAGGGTGGTCCTGCCACGGGGAGAGCCTGCTGAAGGGGGGAGAACGGCGTCAACACCGGCTGGAGGCAGGAACACGCGTGGCGTCATTGCCGTGGGGCCGGCTCGGAGGCCAAGGTGCTGGAGAGTTCTGACCCGAGGCGGCGTGGGGTGCAAGCCCCAGCCTGGTTTGCAGTCCCGCCCCCGCCCCCGCCTGGAGGACAAGTCACAGAGACGCCCGCCTCCTCAGCGCGCACTGGGCTGGGCGAGGGCTGGGGCAGAGGCTTCAGAGTGAGGTCCGTCAGGTTCACGTTCTCGCCCTTGCACTGAACTCACGGCCTGTGAGACGCCAGACAAGGACTGAAAACCGTGTCTGTTCCCTGCTCTGTGAAAAGTGGGATTAACACCCCCTTCCCGCAGGCTGCGGCGAGAGGGGGTTGCTCCGTGTCCGGGAGCCTGCTTGGTCACTGCGTAGTCTCCTGTGCCTGTCCTTTTGCAGGCCGATGGATCTGAACCCCTTACAGGTGGTGACCCAGCAGCCCAAAGCGGCTTTGAACGATTCCTACACTAGCCTGCGGCCTACGCCGTTGAGGGTCTCCAGCAGCTACGGCCAGCCTCTTTTTTTCCTTGCAGGAACGTGTCGTTCTAGAGACTCGCTTTCCCAGACTCCTTTGTGGCTAGCAGTGGTCACATGACCAGCCCTGACCAATGAGATGACAGTAGAAGGGTCTCTCTCATCCTATTGGCCAAGGGGGGGGCGATAACTATTGCCCTGAAAAGGGGTGAGACACTGTGGGTCAAGCCCCTTTTTTCCTACCTGAGGGTGTCGTCACCGTGGGGAGACTATGTGCAGACAGGAGGCAGAGGCTGGCTTTGTGCCCCGAGCTTGGGATTTAAGGCTCTGGGGTCACTGTCCTAAAATCCTGAGTAGTTTTATCTTTGAATCTGTGTTTTGTAAGCCAAGTCCGCTGGGATGGCGGAGCACGGGCTGGACGCGTGGAGCCTTCTAGGCGTGGTTCTGCCCCCGGCTGCCACTCTACCTCCCCAGGAGGGGGTCTCAGCTGCCTGCTTCCCACCCCCTGGTGCTCTGGGCCCCAGCCGGGTCACCCACCGCAGGTCAGTCCCGTGATTGGCGGGAGAGGACCCCAGCAGCCAATGTTCCCAGTTGCAGGGTGAAACGCCGCTGGCCACCTGTGTCTCCTTAAATAGCAGATCAAAACACCATGACAGGTCGAGAAAGACACAAAAGAAAAAAAAAATTATATTTTAGTGTTTTTTTACGGCACTCTTATCCTGCTTTTCAGACAATGGGCCGTTCATTTTCATTGCCCTGGTGCTTGCACGCTGCGGAGCTGGCCCCGGCTGAGATGAGAGGCTGGAGGTGGCAGAGACAAAGGATGGAAAGACACCGGAGCCTCGACTGGTTGAGCTGTTAAGCCAGGTCTGGAAGAGCTCCGCTCAGCTGTTGGCCAAGATAATGATCTTCACTGTTTAAGCCACCGTCAAGTGGGCACCTTGTTACTTGCAGCCAAAAGCCTCCTGACACAAAGCCATTTTATTTTTTGTTCTCAGGATGATGCGTTAGGGCCCCCACCGGCCGGCTGATTGATAGCACGCGAGACAGCAGCGTATGCGCACGTGTTGACCCTGACACGTGAGGACCCGCTGGGATCGCCAAGCAGCAGTGAGCCCGGGACTTTTTACTAACAGCAGTAACGACGTCGTGACTCCTTTTAAAGGGCCATCTTACAGAATTACTTTCCTCCCTTTTCAGATCTGGAACATGAGGCTCAGAGAGGTTAAGTGGTTTGTTGAAGGTCACACAGCTCCTAAGCGTTGGAGGCGGAGATCAGATCCATATTTCACGGCTAGAAAGACGAGCATCTTTCCGCTACGTCTCAGTCTCTCTTGAAGGAACAACTGGTTCCTTTACCATTTCGTCCTCTCATCCATCCCCAGAACCTGCCGGAATTGTCATATGCATACTTTGTTGCTCTGGGGGGGGGGGGAAGGGTCACTCCCTGGCTGCCCGTCTTCCTCAGGGCCCTTTCCCCAAAGTTGCTGCGGGGATAAGAAGGCAGTGAGTGGCCATCAAACACCCGCGGGGCCCTGTCCTTCGGCTCAGGGTCCGACATCCTGTCAAGATTCCCTTGGTTCTCATACCCGAAGGAGGTGTTCCTCTGACACACCATTGACATTTGCACCCCCTCATCAGGACCCGGAGGGCAGAGGGCTGATGCCCACCTCTGTGCCAAGGCACGGCAGCAGCCAGGGTGAGAGAGCCCCGAGGCCACCGGTCTTTCCCTTACGGGTCTCCAGAGCTCAGTTTCTCTCCCCGCACGTTTTCCAGGACCCCCGCTTCCTCTTTGCCCAGAGACCCTTCCCAGAATCCCCTTTGGCTTGTCTCTTGGCCAGTGGTAATCCGTGCTGAAGCCTGAGTCGCGGTCAGTGGAAACCCTTGGAATTCTGTTTGCCCTCCCACCAGCCCCGTGGGACCCGCTCACCCCCGCTGTCAGGAATGCGCCTCGGGGGCACTTTGGGGGAAGCCAGGCAGCCCTTAATGGTAATAGTCCTAACTGCAGCCAATTTTCGGTAATTGATGGCATTTGCCAGGGCATTCCTGCCTGTCGCAGCCGCTCCTTTATGCCGGCTTTGATCTCCACCAGTCTCCACCGAGAGACAAAACACTGTTGTCATTTCCAATTACTGCAAGGGGCCGCGTGGCCTTGACCTTGCCACCGAAAGTCCCCAGCCTGCATGAGGCAAGCAGCAGCCACGGAGGGAGGCTGGGTGGCAGGTGAGGGGAGTCTCCAGGTCCATTCCTGGAGGCCAGGCCCTCTGGAAACCCAACTGACATTATATGAGCCGGAGGGCCTTCAGGGCGGAGGGCCGGGGGGAACGTGCTAGCAAATCATAAAGAGTACAGACAGGTTCCCGAGCACCGGTTTCTGCCAAGCACCTCTCTTCTCTCTAGAGCTCTCAGTGTGTCCCCTGCTAGGACGTACAATTGTCCCCATTTTACAGAGAAGGATGCTGAGGCTTAGAGAAAAGCCATGGCTGGTGGGCGGGGGTGGGAGGGGGGTGTGGGGGGAGGGGGCCCAGCCCAGGTTTGCCTGGCTCTGGCCAGAGGTCTTTCCACATCACACAGCATCTTGGGTCTGCGGGTGAGAGGCAAGTTCCGTCTCCCCGACCTCGAGGACAGGAATGGGGTCTCCTTCGAATCTGTGCCTCCCACAGCGCCTAGTACAGAGCTGGCCGCGGTGTGAAACCTCAGCCAGGGGGATCCAAGCGTGGGGGATGGGTCCTTGGCTTCTTTTTTCTACCACACTCACTTCTCAGGGGTGTCATCCTGTCCCATGTATCCAACTGCCTGTGCGATGTCCCCGCTGGATGTCTGACAGACACCCCCAATTCACTACGGCCCCGACTGACCCCCTCGGGCTCCTCCCACACCGGCTTCTCCCCTGGTCTTCCGGCTCCCGGTCTTTGGGTTCTCTGGGATATTCTGTGGGTTTTACGTTTAAAACCAATTCCGCAACCCGACGATGTCACCCCACCTTCACTGCCAGCGTCACCTCTCGCTGAGATCATCGCAACTGCGCCCCGACTAATCTCCTGCCATCTGTCCCTTGCTCCCCCGCTGCACTGCGGGCTCGGTCCGGCAGCTGGATGGATCCTGCGAATAATTCAGATGTCGTTGCTGTTCTGCTCCCACCGCCCTGCTGCTCGTCACTCCTCCCTGGGGAGATGCGCTGGGCTCGTTGACTTAGCGCCTGGCGTCCCTGAAAAGCCACTGCCCTGCTCCGTGGAATGATGAGGGCCCAGAGCTTGGGGCCATGGAAGCGCAGGGCAGGGGGATTGATTCTGACCGCGGTATACATGGGAAGGCTTCCGGGAGGAGGTGTCATGGGTGCTAAGCTTTGAACCCTGAATCTATCTGTGGCGCCGTCCTGGACTTGAGACATGCAGAGAGCAGTGGCTGCAGGTGCACGCTGGTGAGTGTCGCTGAAGGCTGATCCCACCAAAGGCTCTAACCCAGCTTCCGGGCGGGCGTGCACGTATTCGCACCGCGGGATCTTCCCCAGTGCTCCTTCGGTGCGCTGACACTGGGCAGGCTCTTGGGATTCAATATCCTTGCTCCCTTTATGAAGCACGTATTCCAGGGGCGCCTGCGTGGCCCCGTTGGTTAAGTGTCCGGCTCTTTGATTTCGGCTCCGGTCGCGATCTCACAGTTGGTGAGTGCGAGCCCCGCATCCGGCTCTGCGCAAACAGTACGGAGCCTGCTTGGGATTCTCTCTCTCTCTGCTCCTCCCCCGCTCTCCCTCTCTCCCTCTGTCTCTCAAAAATAAATTAAAAAAAACATATATTCCAGTGAGGTAGACAAGGAACAAGGATGCAAATGAGAAGGCTCTTTGGGAGTAGGACGAAGATTATTATTATTTAGTATGCAAAAATAAGTGCCGGCACCAGCTCCTTCCTGACCCACTGGCGCAAGTTCGAAAGACACAAATCACTTTTAATATTGGCTTGAACTAACGAGGGTCTGCCTCCAAAGCAAGAATTCCAAGTCAGCAGCAGCCCAGCCCTAACAACCATGCTCGGCTTTGTGAGCCCGGAGACAGACCCATGTGTGTTTAGTGAAGATACCCCTTCCTCCCCACGTGGTCCTGCAGGGCAAATCCTATTTTCCAGGCCCAGGGAGGGGTCACAGGGTCACAGGGTCACAGGGTCACAGGGTCACAGTACCAGGATTCATACCAGATCCGTTTATCACCCCGGCGCCGGCTCTCAGCCTCCGCACGGGGCCACCAGCCTGGGAGGCTTGCAGAGCCGCAGAGAGATCACATGCGGATTTCCTTCTTTGGGGACGGAGTCAGGACCCATGGCCTCCCATCTTCGAGGTGGGTGAGCACCAGTCTGACCCGAAGGGCTTGTCCCCGCGGGTTTGTCCCGCCCTTCCCCCACTGCATTGCCTGCTGCTGCCATCCCAGCTGCAGGGCACGCTCCCAGAGACCTTTGCGCTGCCCTCGGGAAGGTTATTCACCAAGAAACTTTTTGCATCTTTCTGTTTCTCTTGCCAGAGGCTTGCGCATACGTAATTGTGCAAACTGCTGCGCCAGTTCCTTGTAGAAACCTAAGCAGTTTTTATTCTTATTCTTCCTTCTATTTCAATTCCCTCTAAGTATTTCTGTGGCTACTTCCCCCCCCCCACTTTTTTTTTTATAATTTATATCTTTATAACTATGCCCGCACCTGTATTTATAGCCATACGTAGGTGTGATTCTCCTGCCTTTATTTCAAAGGAGGCAGCACTCTAAACTACAATTGAAGACTGTCTGTTTATCCACCTAAGAAATCTCAGAAGTAATTCACAGCAAGCAGGTCAGGTTCAATGCGATGCCTCCCCCCAAATCAAATTCCAGACCCAGGAGCATGAGGTAAGACTCGGAGTGCTGGGGAAGCTGGGGGTGGGAGGGGTAAGTGCGGCCCTGACGGCCCCCAGCTCTGTACGTGTCCGCCCACACCTCTCTGTGCAGAGGGACAGGTAATGCGGTGGAAACCATAAGGGCTTCAACATCAGCAGGACTGGGATTCAAATCCTGGCTCTGCCGGTTCCGTGGGCAAGCTCCTTAACTGCCCTGGCTGCAGTTTCCTTGGTAAATAGTAACGATGATGATGTGTACCTTGCACGGGCGTGGGAGGATTGATGTCATAAAGCCCATGAAGGGCGGAGCACAGAGCCGGACACGTAGCTGGCACTCAGCCCCCTCTGTGGACTGCGGGTACACTCTGGAAACATCAGGTGTGTGGGTGGCTTTTGGCAAACCCACAACACTGCACTGAAGGGTTCTGCTCCCTGCCTGGGGCATGTTCTCTGGCAGCGAGGCCCCAGAAAGGGCTCCTGGAGGGATGAACTGAGCAAGTGTGCGCTTATGGGCACACGCTGGCTCACACCCAATCACCATCACGATGGAGAAGTTTTCCCAGGGGCTCGTGTGACAGCTTGTGGATTTTGCAGATTCCTTGCTTCCGTTTTTTTTTTTTTTTTCCTCCCCTCCAGCAACTTAGGGGCTGGTCACTCTGTGTTTCTGTGCCAGCCCCATCTTGGTAAGCAGGGGAAAGGACGTGACCTTTGAGTCAGTCTTTTCCTCCGTGTGCCAGCAACACTGTGCATGGGGATGAGGGCAGGGACACAGCAAGTATTTACTGAGTTCCTGGTTAGTGTCACTGTGCTAGATGCTGGAGATCCAGCAAAGACAAGATGTCATGGAAATATGGAAGACGGAATGAACAAATGCATGCATAGTTAGTAAGATGGCAGTGGCCGTAAGAGCTATAAAAAAATATAAAGCAGGGCAAGGGGATAAAAAGGAATGAAAGGAAGGTGTGGAACTCTGTTGATAGAGTGGCTAAGCAAAGACTCTGAAGAAGTGACATTTGAACAAAGAAGAGAATATTTAGGGGGAGAGCTTTTCTGGCAGAAGGTAATGATCCAGAGGTGCTGAATTAGTCAGCTATTGCCCCACTAACGCTGCATAACAAGCATCCCCAAACTCAGCGGCTTAAGACAACAACTCTTTATTCTTGGTGATCCCGCTGTAGGTCAGTTAGTGGTTGGCTGCTCCAGGGTGGTCCAGGGTGGTCTCGGCCAGGCTTGGCTCCATGCTGCAAATCATTGTTTCTCATCTTCTTTGGATCCAGCACACTAGGGAGAACGCGTTCTCAATTTGGAGGCGGGAAGGCAAGAGGGGAAGCAGAAAGAGGAGAGCTATCGTAGAGCGTAGGCTTGGACCAAGCGCACTGAGGCTTCTACTGATATTTCGTGGACCAAAGCACATCACACAGAGAGGGGTGGTCAAGCTTAACACCAATGGGGCAGAGAAATATGCTCTACCCCTAGCAGGTACAACTGTGAAGTGCATAGACAGAAGGGTGAGGAATTGGGAGCGGTGGTGCTATTTACAAAAGATGGGCACCAGCTTCGTGTGTTTGAGTAGCAGCCACAGGCCGGTGTGGCTAGCGCGAATGAAGTGCAGAACTGTAGGATTTGAGGCCAGCGACCTGGGCAGGGCCGTATCATATATGGCCTTGATAAGAATTTCGATGGGTGTGATGAGAAGCCACTGGGGAGCTATGTGTCTTTCTTTTAATTCTAATCGAAGCAGAGTGCATTTGATAAAGTACACAAAAATTAAGTATACACATCAGGGATAAATGTTTCCATCGTGAAAGGTGAGTTTCACCTCTTTTGAACCATATATAAATGGAATTAGCATATATTTCTTTGTGCCTGTCTTCTTTTGATGGACCCTATCCGTGAGATTTATCCATATCCTTACATGCAGCAATTAGCTTCTTTTCTCCCTCACCATTATATAATGGTCCATTCTATACTATCTCTTAAACTGTTTATCCCTTCTATTGTTGATGAACGTTTGAGTAGTTTCCAGTTTGGGGCTATTAGTAAAAATCCTGTTAATATTTTTGTTCATGGTTTTTGACACACGTATGGAAGCATTTCTGTTAGATACATACCTGGGAACATGTATGTATATATTCATTGGATATATGTATAGTCTAGGTTAGTAGGTATGACCAAAAATGTGATTACTGGGCATATGCATTACAAGCGTCTTCTCCTCCTTTATGGCCTGCCTTTTGGCTCTTTTTAAAGGGTCTTTCGGTGAACAGAAGTTCCTGATTTAAATAAAATTCAATTTATCAGTCTTTTTCTTTGTATTCAGTTAAAGAAATCTTTGCTTACACAAAATCATAAAGATATCCCCCCTATGTTTTCTTCTAGATGCTTTATTATATTGTTTTCAACATTTAAGAACTTGTATTAAAAATATTTAATAGGGGCGCCTGGGTGGCTCAGTCGGTTGGGCGTCCGACTTCGGCTCAGGTCATGATTTCACAGTCCGTGAGTTCGAGCCCCGTGTCGGTCTCTGTGCTGACAGCTCAGAGCCCGGAGCCTGCTTCGGATTCTGTGTCTCCCTCTCTTTCTGCTCCTCCCCTGCTCATGCTCTGTCTCTCTCTGCTTCAAAAAGAAATAAAAACATTAAAAAATATTTAATGAACTTACAAAATAGATAAGAAAAAGACAGACAAACCTATTTTTTTTAAATGAGCAAAATTATTGAAGACGATCTTCACAAAAGAGGACATCCAAAGGGCCAGTGAGCACATGAGAAGGTGTTCAACATCACTAGTCATCAGGGAAATTCAAATTCAAACTCTTTGAGATTCTACTACATATCCAGCAAAGTGGCTAAAATGGAACAAAACAGAAAATAGCAAGTGTTTATAAGGGTGTGCAGTAATTGATGGCAGAAGTGCATATTAAATACAACTTTTTGGAAATTTCCAGATGGTTTCTACTGAATCTATACCCTGTCCATATACATCTCAGATGGGACCAAGTTGAGGGTCATCCTACAGATTTGTTGAAGACATGGAAGACAGGGAAAGAGTAAGAATTCATCCCAGATTGGAGGGAACTGGAAAGACATGAACACAAAATGCAAGGTGATATTTCTCGTGACCAGACTCTATTCTGACAGTTTTGCTTCTTCTTGTATACTTTTAATATTTTTTCTTGCTTTATTGCATTGGCTAGGGCACCATGTGAGAATTTTAAGCGGATGAGTGGCATGATATGATTTGTTGCTTTGAAAGATGACTCCCGTGGCTGTTTGAAGAACCGATGGGGCAGAGTTTGGCAGTAACGGGGCCAGTTAGGGGACCGTTGCTCATCCGGGCAAGAGATGATAGTGAGATGAATCAGGGCAGGAGCAGAGAGGAGAGAAGTAATCAGAATTCAGAGGTATTTCAAAGGAACTGCCAATAGAATTTCCAGTGTGAGGTACGAGGAGGAGAAAAGGGAGGCAAGAACGATGACGCTAGGTTGTTGACGTGAACATTTGGATGAATGATGCTGTCATTTACTCAGATGGATGAGGCCAGGGGGCTGGGACAGGCTTAAGTGTGACGAGGTGAGCAGTGGGAATCAAGAATCTAAAGTGTGAGACATTCAAGAGAAGGGCAGGGTGTCAAACAGGCAGTTGGGTTTGTGAGTCTGAAGCTCAGAAGGGAGGACCAGCCTAGTGATAGGTATTTTAGAGTCCTCAGGGCAAAGTGACATTCAGTGCCTTGAGAATGGACAAGGTCACTAATAGAGTGATTGTAGGAGGAGAGGAGGAAAGGAGAGAGGAGACCAGAGGAGGGCAGGATCTAGAACGAGCAGCCAGCTAAGGAGAAGGAAAACCAAGAAAGTGTGGTGGCCCAGAAAGTAATGGAACACAGTGTGTTTTTTTTTTTTAATTTTTTTTTCAACGTTTTTTATTTATTTTTGGGACAGAGAGAGACAGAGCATGAACGGGGAAGGGGCAGAGAGAGAGGGAGACACAGAATGGGAAGCAGGCTCCAGGCTCTGAGCCATCAGCCCAGAGCCCGACGCGGGGCTCGAACTCACGGACCGCAAGATCGTGACCTGGCTGAAGTCGGACACTTAACCTACTGCGCCACCCGGCGCCCCTGGAAGACAGTGTTTAAAGCTGGAGGAAATAGTGATCAATTGTGTTAAATTCTGCCAAGAAGATGAGGATAAAAGTTGCCCATTGGATTGGGCAAACTGGAAGTCTAAAGACTATTGACTCCAAGTGAGACTGGGCAAATGAAGCCCCTTCATAAACTGTCAAGGGCAGGGCTTGGTCTGTCAGACACAGTGTTCATGACCATGGTTACCAGTACTCATAGGGAGCAGGTCCTTCGCACCTCTTGAATCTCCGAAATGGCGACCCCAGTGAAATGTGAAGGAACAACCATTGTCACTCAAAGTACTGGTTTTAATGGCCTCAGAACCCCAGGGTTTGTCAGAGTCGGGGCCCCAGGGTGCTTGGCCATGAAGACCCAAAGGCAACCACATTCTTGCTATCACTCCCCAGTCTTTATTTTTAGGGGAATACCGAAGAAAACTCTAGATAATTTTTTTATGCAGAGCCAGCCCCCAGCTCCGTTTTAGTTATCAAGGCCTCATTGAAATGCTCAGAGGCTTGGTCGCTCCGGGCAGGGTTGACTGAGAAGGATTTCACTTCCTTTACTAGCGCTTTGATTGGTTGATTGGTGGGTTGGTTGGTTTTTTTATTCTTCATCGATTCTTCATTGATTCATCGATTCATTCACTTATCACTTATTTATTCAACAACACTTGCTGGATACAGGTGCACTAGGGCTATGTAAAAACCTAAGGCCTGGTTCAAAGTCATATGTTGGTGGGGTGGGGGGCAAGATAGCATATAAAGGCCATGCAGTGGGTGGGATTATGCCAGGAGTGGAGGCAGGATAGTTGCCGCAGGGAGCACCAGAGTAAGAGAGGGGTCAGCTCCCTCTGGGGAGGTTGAAACCGCCAGCCAGTGAGGCCAAGGGCTGCCTAGGACCCGCCTTGGGTCCCCCAGACCCTAGGGTCACCCTGGGAGGGGGATAGGGATAGGGAGGCGTCCAGAGAGAATGAAGTAAGGCAGGAAACTGCAAGGCATTTGCAGAGCTTAGACCATAAATGGAGAGAAGGCCTGTAAGGGCCGAGGCTGGACAAATAATGATGGTAATTATTGTTAGTAAAAATAGCACTGCCTAACATTTATTCAGTTAGTTGAATAGCAACATTTATTGGGTGGTTGAGAACACTGTATCCCATAGTGTTTGGGCGAAACGATTTTATTCTCCTTTTCTAGCAAGGCCCTGAGATGGTGGCTCCAATGCTTAGACTCCCACCTTCTAGAGCGGATACCACACCGCCTGGGTAGACCTTGCAAAGGAGATGGCCCATAACTGATTTCAGGACCTCTGTCTGTTCATCTGCCCCAGAACGCACAAGAGAGGCCAGGGGGTGGGAGGATTCCTTCAACGAAGGGGTCCCTGGCGGTGAGCACTTCCCCACTCCTACCTTTAATCCCTCCTCCAGCCGGGGACACACGGGTGGTGCTTTTGTCTCCAAGGAAGCCTCAGAGAGACTGTCGTGTGTCTTCCACGGTTTCAGAGGCGCAGTGGCCCGGGGCGTGGCTCGCCCTCAAGAGGGCTCAAGGGCTATTTAAGAGGCTGCTGGAGCGGCTTTGGCGAGCGAGGAGGGAGCAGCACAGCAGTGCTTGTGTTGATAATGGGACAGAGCGTGCAGAAGTGTTCCCCGGGGACCGCGATGCTTCTAGCCGTTCGCTCCCTGGCCGAGGGAGGAGAAGCTTTAACTCTGAATGAAGTAAAGAGTTTTGATCACTGTACCGAACGAACCCAATAATGTACGCAAATGAAACAGGAGACCACCGTGATTCTTATTGTCAGTGGCGTTGTCCCCCAGTGAGCAGGTAAGCCAGGTAGGGCTGCACAAGATTCCATCAAGGGGCGGGAACCAGCCCCCAAGAGCCGTGGAAGCCACGGCGCAGTGACCCAGTACTCACACACTTTTCAGCCCTGCAGGCCTTCCAGCTGTCCAGTGAGGTCAGTCCCAGTGTTCTTACCAGGCTACAGGTGAGGAAACTGAGGCTCAGGGTGTTGAGAGGATAGGTTGGAGGGGAGGCTTGTGGTAGCCCCAGAATCCCAACGTCGGAGAGGCGGACGGGTCTCCCTGCCAGTGGAGGAGGAGATTGGAGACGGGTCGTGAGGCTGTTGCCTGTCCCCAAGACCAGCAGGCTGTCCTCCTTGATGTTACATGGAGTGGCTTGGGAGGGCGGAGGCTGGTAGAGACTGAGGCTGGAGATGATTAAGCACCCCCACCCAGAGTTGGCTTTGGGGCTCCCCCTGGATGAGATCCAGGGCACCGCAACAGACCTGGGTGTGCGGACGGGCCCTGCCCTTGCGACGGAAATCCCAGATGGAATTCAGGAGACGCCAGAGGTCAGAAATGAACCCCAGAGTGGGGCTGGAGAGAAGACAGCTTGCGGGAAGATGCCCAGACTTTTGCTTCTGAAAAGAAGCAAGTTTCACGCAGGTGGGGAGAAAAAGCCTAACCATGGAGCAGGCGGCCTCAGAGAATCGGTGGGGGGGATGAGGCATCTAGAAACCTGAGCCCCCGGGGAATGGAGACTGGGCACCGTTGTCCTCTGCAGGGCCCGGGCCGGGGAGGCGGGGGTGGGATTGAGCTGGGGAAGATGACACAGTGGGAAAACCTTGGCCCAGAACAGCTCCTCAGCACCCTCTTCTCCTGGTACCAGTTGCCTTCTGGTTCCTTCTTTGTCTAGCTGTGTCGCCCTGGGAAACACCGCTCTAGCCTTTAGACACCCTTCAGATGTTGACACAGGTTGGGAGAGTAAACCAAGGGCCCATCCCTAGAAGCTCACCGCCGCCAAAGGTTGTTTCGGGCCCCTTTCCACAAAGGGGGTAGTCCCGCCCCCACCCTCGGCCCCCACCACACCTGCTTGGCCGGGACTCCAGGAAGCAGCCTTTAGATTCTACACGATAGCCCTTATTTGTTTAACATTTTACGGGCCCCACCTGGCTCCACGGATATTTGCAAGTGTCCATTATATGGCCAAAAGGCCCCAGCTAAGCCTCCAGCATCCGCAACAATTTTGCACATCAGCCTCCCTCACTGGCGGGAGCAACTGGGCCCTTTACAGCCCAGGGTGCAGAGGACGAAGATTTGGACATGTCTGCCGTCCCAGCCTTGCCGATCACTGTGGGGCCTTGGGCACGTCACTATGTCCCTCTTATGAACAGTTTTCTCTTCTGTGAAACGGGGTGTAATTCTTACCCAGGGGTCTTAGAAGATGTTTCTGAAGATCAGAGGAGACAAAAAGTAGGGCTTCACTAGCGGTAAAATCCGTGCACGAGCAAAGGCCTGGGTGTTCTTCTAAACCTACAAACACGTAGGTCCTTCTCCTCTTAATATTTTACTGTGCTACTTGGGTGGGTGTGAATGGATTCTGAGCTGTGTATGGGTGTAGGATCAGAGAACAGTGGGGGGGGGGGGGCGGTGTTCTCGGGACCCTTCTGGTCCCCCAGCCTGGTCAGAGAAGGTGGCCGGGTCAGCACAAGCCACACCCAGGGCAGATGTGACTGATGCGGCTTTTCATCAGCCGCTGGGACCTGAAACCCTCCAACACCCTGGGGGTGGGTGTTACATGTGAATTGCCTGGTCCAGACTCACGCAGCTGATGAGTCGCAGAGCTGGGATTTAGAGGCTGCCCACCTTAGTGCCCAAGCTCCTTCCCCTACCCCCCCATTTTCCAGCATCAACAGCACCCCCACTCCGTCACTGTGTGAGGGACGACACCTCGGCTTGTGGCGCACAGGAGGCTGGCAATCCAGAGCCTCTTGTTCAAGAATCAGAGTCTCTATGGATACTTATTTCTTGGACAACTGACGCTTTTTTTAAAAACCTTGATCACTTTTTAGGTTTTTTTGCTTAAAAAGCTTTCTTTAAAAAAAAAAATTTAATGTCTATTATTTTTGAGAAAGACAGAGACAGAACATGAGTGGGGCAGGAGCAGAGAGAGAGAGAGAGGGAGACACAGAATCGGAAGCAGGCTCTAGGCTCTGAGCCGTCAGCACAGAGCCCGATGTGGGGCTCAAACCCACAGGCTATGAGATCATGACCTGAGCCGAAGTCAGAGGCTCAACCGACTGAACCACCCAGTCACCCCTGGTGAAAAAGCTTTCTAAATCATATTATACATGTCCCTACCTCCTCAGCAAAATACAGACAACCCTCAAGTTTGTAATAAATTTGATTTCCAATGCAAAGATACTGCACTGAAGTAACATCAAACAAATCTCATTTTTCCATGTAAATGGTGTCATAATGATGGGCTATGTCCCTCACCAAGGATCCGAGGCCCCATTTTAGTAACAGGGAACACAAGTTTAGCTAACCATTAATCAATATAATTAGCTGTTGTATCCCTAATATCTCATACAGCGCCCTCACACCTAGTAGGTGCTCAGTAAACCTTTGCTGAATCAATAAAAGAATGAATAGGGGCGCCTGGGTGGCGCAGTCGGTTGAGCGTCCGACTTCAGCCAGGTCACGATCTCGCGGTCCGTGAGTTCGAGCCCCGCGTCGGGCTCTGGGCTGATGGCTCGGAGCCTGGAGCCTGTTTCCGATTCTGTGTCTCCCTCTCTCTCTGCCCCTCCCCCGTTCATGCTCTGTCTCTCTCTCTGTCCCAAAAATAAATAAAAAACGTTGAAAAAAAAATTTAAAAAAAAAAAAAAAAAGAATGAATATGTATTAGATGACACAAAGCTGTAAAATAAAATATAGCAATCAATAACAATACTTACTATGTCCCCCAGGAGAGGGGACGGGTGCCACTGGCACCCTGAGATGTAAGATGTGCAGGGGCTGGAAAAATTATCTGGAGCGGGAGGGAAAGGTAGCTGTGTCTGTAAGCAGGACCCAAAACTTTTAGGTTGTCTATTTCCTCTTGAGTCAGTTTTAATAGGTGGTGCTTTCCAAGTAATCTGTCCATTTTATCCAAGTTGTCAAATACATCGATCAGCATAAAGTTATTCATTATTATCCATTGAATCTTTGTAGCATGTGCAGCAATGATCCATCTTTCATTCCTGATAAGCTGTGTTGTTTTTTTCCCCCCTTTCTTTTCTTTGTCAATCCAGCTGGGGATGTATATGTTCTCTTCATCTTTTCAAAGAAACACCTTTTGACCTGCCTGATTTTTGCAACTGTTTGCTTTTGGTTTCGCTGATTTCTGTGCATCTTTATAATGAACTTTGTTCAAGTTCAGTCTGCTCCCTTTTTTTTTTTTTCTAACTTTTAACAAGCTTAGATCACAAACTTTAAAACTTTATACTTTTTAAAGTATAAACATTTAAAGGTACACCTGTTCCTACAAGAAGTGTTTTACCTGCATTCTACATATGTCCTCTTGTTACCTTTTCATTATGACTCAGGCTGAAATATTTTCTTATTCCCTTTGTGATTTCTTCTGTGACTCATGGGTAGAAGTTCTGAAGAAAATTTAAAAAAAAGGTTAACTAAAGAAGGATCAGTATTGCTGCTGCTCTGATCCATACTAGAGCCTGAGGAAAAAGGAAAAATCAGAAATACTGATCCCGTCTTTATTTAAATTTGGGGTGTTTGGATCTTCATGGATTTTTTGCATTAACTGTGATTTTTTTTTAATTTAAATTTTTACTTTTTTTTTTTTTAAAGGCAATTTATTGCTTTAAAATATTAATGATCTTGATTGCAGAGTTTGTTGGTGAAGCTTTACATTTTGTACCCGGGGTGAGCACCTCACTTGCCTTATACTTATCCTGGCCCTGGTTCTATCAGTTATTGATGGAGTGATTGTCAAAATCTTCAACTGTGATTGTGAATTTGCTTATTTCTCCCTTTAATTCTGTGAATTTTTGCTTGTATTGAAGCTCTATTATTCATACATATATTTTTGTTAATTTTTTTTTCAACGTTTATTTATTTTTGGGACAGAGAGAGACAGAGCATGAACGGGGGAGGGGCAGAGAGAGAGGGAGACACAGAATCGGAAACAGGCTCCAGGCTCTGAGCCATCAGCCCAGAGCCTGACGCGGGGCTCGAACTCACGGAGCGCGAGATCGTGACCTGGCTGAAGTCGGACGCTTAACCGACTGCACCACCCAGGCGCCCCTATATTTTTTAAGTTATTGTGATTTTTAAAAAATGAATGGATCCTCCTAACATTATGCAATGTTCCTCCTTGTCTTTGGCAATATACCTTGACTTGAACTCTATGCTGTCTGATATTAGTATATTGACAATAGCCTTTCTATGCTTAGTGTTTCCCTGTTATGCATTTTTCGATCATTTGAATTTCACATCGGCTTCCTTCCTTATGTTGAGAGTTCTCTTTTGTCAACAACGTAGAGTTGGGTCTTGCTTTAATTTTTCATTGTTTACTCTTTGATCCAGTCTGACAACTCTATCTCTCAGTTGAAGTGTTTATTTTACGTGTAAAGGCATTACTGATATGGTCGGGTGTAGGCCTTCATTTTCTACTTGTTTTTTATTTTTTGTTCTTTGGGTTTTGTTTTTTTTTTTTTTTTTGTCTTTTTCCCTCTGTTTCTTTATTTCTCATTTTGACTTTTCTTTTGAGATCACAGAATATTTTTCAGTGTTCCGTCTCCCCCTCGTCTATTGACATTTTAGTATTTGTCTCAGTTCTTAGTGGGTACTTCAGGTATTACTACACAAACTCTGAATTTATCCTGGCTCACCCTGAATTAACATTACACCATTTCACGTAAAACACAAGAACTACAATGAATGGTGGAAATCTGTTTACTTTTCTCCCGTCTTTTGTGCTTTTCCTGTCGTATAGTTTACTTCTTCACAAGTTATAAACCCCACAATACACTTAAAATGTGTTTGCCTTGTGTGCTTAAGTGTCTTTTAAAGACATTAAGAAAAATAGTCCTTCTATTTACCTTCATACTTAACATTGTTAGTATTCCTCTTTCCTTCCTTGAGATTTGTATCTCTATCTGTATCAGTTCTCATTAGCCTGAAAAACGTACTTTAAGCCTCTTTGTGAGGTGTGGGTCTTCCAGCAGTGAATTCTCTCGGCTCTTGTGTATCTGAGGGTGTCTTAATTTCCGTGCATTTTAAATATATATATATTTATTTATTTTGAGAGAGAGAGAGAGAGAGAGAGAGAGAGAGAGAGCATGAGCAGGGGAGGGCAGAGAGAGACAGGGAGAGAGAGAATCCCAAGCAGGCTCTGCACTGCCGGCACAGAGCCCAGTGCAGGGTTCAATTCCACGAACCAGAAGATCATGACCTGAGCCGAGATCGAGAGTTGGACACTCAACCGACTGTTGTGTCCACCGAGGTGCCCCCATTTCCCTAGATTTTTGAAGAAAACTTTTACTGGCTGTAAAATTCTAGGTCGGCAGATATCTTCCTTCACACTTGTAAAGCTGAAAATCCATTGTCTTCTGTCCCTTTTTGATTGAGAAGGCAGCTGTCACTCCCATTAGTGTTGCCCTGTGCTTAATGTATCTTCTTTTTAATCCCGGAGGCTTTTAAGTGTTTCTCTAGCTTTCATTTTCAGACATTTTGATCGTGATGTGGACGTCTTCACCTTTTTCCTGCTTGGGGTTTGTTGACCTTTTCGGGACTTGTAGTTTATTGGCAATTGGAGAAGAAAAAAATGTGGCCATTGTTTCTCCTTGTATTTTTTTTCTGTCCCCTTACCTCCCTCTTCTTAAGAGACTCTGGTTGAACATACGGTAACCTGCAGGATAGGTCCCAGTGACTATTCATCCAGTCTGAATCGTTTCTATTGTGTTTTCTTCAAGTTCACTGGTCATTTTTTCTGTTATGTCTAACCCGCTTTAAGCCCGTTCAATAAATTTTTACAGCTTTATTGATGTGTAGGTGACATATAATAAATTACACATATCTAAAGTGTACACTTTGAAGAATTTTGACATAGGTAACAACCCTAAAACCATCACCGCAGTTAAGAAAATGGATTTATTCATTGCCCCAAACGTTTCTTTGTGTTTCTTTGAAACGCATTCCCATATCATGCCCTCCATCCCCAGGTAGCCACTGACCTGCTTTCTGTCACTATGGATTAGTTTGCATTTTCTAGCATCTTATATAATCGGAATTGGGCGGTATTTTTTTTTTTTTTCTTTCTGGATCTTTCTCATGGCATGATTATTTTGCACTTCACCCATGCTGTTGCAGGGGGGCAAGGGTACATTCTTTTTTATTGCTGCGTAGTATTCTGCTATATGGATACGCCACAGTTCGCTTATCCGTTCATCTACCGATGGACACGAGTTGTTTTCAGGTATTGGCTATTACAAAGAAACAAAAAAACCAAAAAACCCTGCTGTGAGCATTCATGTATCGGTCTTTGTGTGGAAGTAGGCTTGCGTTTCTCTTGCATAAATTCCTAGGAGAATGGCTGGATCACACACGGGTATGTGTTTAGCTTGAAACCACCAAAGTGTGGTTCCAAAATGGTTATACCCTTTTATAGTCCCACCCACCGTGCATGAAGGTTCCTGTTGCTCTGAACCCTTGGCCATGCTTGGTATAGTCAGTATTAAAGGAATGAAGAACACCGGAAATGATAAATACATGGGTGATTGTAATTTTTTTTTTCTTTTGAGGAATTCCTTTATTTTATTTTACTTTTTAACATACAGGGCAATATTGGTTTCAGGAGTAGAATTCAGTGATTCATCACTTACATACGACACAAAGTGCTCATCATTATAAGGGCTCCCCCCTTAATTGCCATCCCCCACCTAGCCCATCCCCCACCCCCTCCCTCCAGCAACCCTCTGTTTGTTCTCTATGGTAAAGAGTCTCTTATGGTTTGTTTCCCTCTCTCTTTTTTCTTTTTTCCCCTCCCGTGTGTTCGTCTGTTTCTTAAGCTCCGCATACAAGTGAAATCACTCGGACTCTTTCCGTAGTTTGGCTAGTGTTGATAATGCTGCTGTAAATATCTGGGTGCGTGTACCCTTTTGATTCTATATTTTTGTGACCTTTGGGTAAATACCAAGTACTTCAATTGCTGAATGGTAGGATAGTTTTATTTTTCACTTTTTTTTTTTTTAATTTTTTTTTTTCAACGTTTATTTATTTTTGGGACAGAGAGAGACAGAGCATGAACGGGGGAGGGGCAGAGAGAGAGGGAGACACAGAATCGGAAACAGGCTCCAGGCTCTGAGCCATCAGCCCAGAGCCCGATGCGGGGCTCGAACTCACAGACCGCGAGATCGTGACCTGGCTGAAGTCGGACGCTTAACCGACTGCGCCACCCAGGCGCCCCTATTTTTCACTTTTTGAGGAACCTCCGTACTCTTTTCCAAGAGTGGCTGCATCAGTTTGCATTCCCACCAAGAGTGCAAGAGGGGTCCCCTTTCTCCACCTTCTCGCCAACACCTGTTATTTCTTGTGCTGTTAATTTTAGTCATTCCGAGGTGTGAGGTGGTATCTGAGTGTGGTTTTGACTTGTATTTCCCTGATGATGAGTGATGTTGAGCATCTTTTTATGTGTCCGCTGGCCATCTGGATGTCTTCTTAGGAAAAATGTCTATGCATGTTCTCTGCCCATTTCTTAACTGGGTTATTTCTTTTTTGGGTGTTGAGTTTGATAAATTCTTTATAGATTTGGGATACTAATTCTTTATCATAGAGGTCATTAGCAAATACCTTTTCCCATTCCGTACGTAGGCCGCCTTTTAGTTTTGTTGATAGTTTCGCCTTGCCATGCGCAAGTTTTTATCTTGATGAAGTCTCAACAGTTCATTTTTGCTTTTGTTTCCTTTGCCTCCAGCAATGTGTCTGGTAAAAAGTTGCTCGGGCCAAAGTCACAGAGGTTGCTCTCTGTGTTCTCCTTCAGGATTTTGACGGTTTCCTGTCTCACGTTTAGGTCTTTCATCCATTGTGAATTTATTTTTGTGTATGGAGTAAGCAAGTGGTCCAGGTTCACTCTTCTGCACGTTTCTGTCCAGTTTTCCCAACACCATGTGTTGAAGAGACTGTCTTTTTTCCATTGGACATTTTTCCTGCTTTGTCGAAGATTAGCTGACCATACAGAGCTGTGGGTTCATTTCTGGGTGTTCCATTCTGTTCCATTGATCTCTGTGTCTGATTTTGTGCCAGTGCCATCCTGTCTTGAAGCCTCCAGCTTGTGAAACAGCTTGAAGTCTGGAGTCATGATGCCTCCAGCTTCGCTTTTCTGTTTCAGGATTACTTTGGCTGCTCAGGGTCTTTTGTGGTTCCATACAAATTTTGCGGTTATCTGTTCTCTGAAAAATCCCTTTAAAAGATAATTGACTGGGACACCTGGGTGGCTCAGTCGATTAAGCATCTGACTTTGGCTCAGGTCATCGTCTCCCGGTTTGTGGGTTCGACCCCTGCCTTGGGCTCTGGGCCGGCAGCTCAGAGCCTGGAGCCTGCTTCATAATCTGTGTCTCCCTCTCCCTCTGCCCCTCCCCTGCTCACATTGTGTGTGTGTGTGTGTGTGTGTGTGTGTGTGTGTGTCTCAAAAATAAATAAACATTAAAATAATTTTTTAAAAGAAGATGATTGACTGTGGAGAACCTGCCTGGCTCAGTCAGTAGAGCATGTGACTCTTGATCTCAGGATCGTGAGTTCAAACCCCACGTTGAGCGTGGAGCTTACTTTTCATAAAAAGATAATTGCTTAAAGTAAAAATACTAACACTATGGTACGTGGTTTATAACACGCATAGAAGTAAAAACGTCTGACACATTAGCACACAAAGGCCAGGAGAGAGGAAATGGACGTTCCCTGCTCTATGGGTCTCATAGAATATGTGAAGCAATATAATATCATGTGCAGGGAGCCTGTGATAAGTCAGACGTGTGCTATCGCCCGAAATCAACCACGAAAGCAAACAAAGAGCTATAGCTAAGAAACCAACAAAAGATGTAAAATGGAATCCTAAAAACACAATCCAAAAGAAGGCAGAAAAAGAGGAAGAAGGAACAAAAACCAAGTAGGACACCATCAGCCAGCACGGCATACTTCGCATTTGTAGAACGCTTCACTCGTGGATGGAAGACTACACGCCCCTTTCAAATGCACGCAGGACGCATGCCAAGGCAGATCACACCGGGTTACAGACCAAGTCTCAATCCATGTCTACGGATTCTGTGCTGGGGCAATTAAATGGGATTAAACTGGAAATACCCAGATGATGTCTGGAAAATCCCACAACGTCAGAAACTAAATAATGCACTTCTCACTAGCCCACAGGCCAAAGGGGAACTCAAAAGGGAAAACTAGGAACCGAATGAAAATAAAAACACAACACAGAAACTTTTGTAAGACGCAGCTAAAGCGGTGTTTAGGGGGAAATTTATAGCTCCAGTTGCCGCTAGAAAAGAAGAAAGTTCTCAAAGCAGTGACCTAGGCTCTCACCCGAACAAAGAACAGGGAGAACCAATTAAGAACCAACCTAGGCTTTCACCCGAACAAAGAACAGGGGGAACCAGTCAAGCCCAAAGCCAGAAACAAAGAAATAATGAAATAAATTAGAAATAAGCGAAATTGAAAACTGAAGGGAGAATGAAATCAGAAGCTTTTTCCTTGAGAAGATCAATAAAACGACGTTTCCTGTTTTTTCAAGAGCTGGAGGTCCTCCCATTTTCGGTTGCTTTCCAGTGCCTTCAAGTGGTTTTTAAAAACGTGCTGTCCATGGGGCACCTGGGTGGCTTAGTTGGTTAAGCATCTGATTCTTGATATCGGTTCGGGTCATGATCTCAGTTCATGAGTTTGAACCCCACATTGGGCTCCATGCTGACAATGCAGAATCTGCTTGGGATTCTCTCTCTCTCTCTCTCTCTCTCTCTCTCTCTCTGTCCTTCCCCGCTTGTGCATGCATACACACTCTCTCTCTCTCAAAACCAATCAATCAATCAATCAATCAATCAATAAATAAATACTTGGAAAAACAACGTGTGGGCCCGAGATGTTAACTGTTATAATCAGGAGGGCCAATCTGATGTAAGCGATCTCCCCGTGCACTGTAGCTGGAACCTTGCCTCACTCTTGGTCATTATCAGCACACCTCCTCCTGGAGCCTTCCCTCCCACTTCCTGTTTGCTGCGTCTAGTTGTCTGTGAACCAGGCGATCAGATGACCACACTTGGGGGAGTTGCATAAAAACAAGACTAAGCAGTGGTTGCACTCTCACTCGTGAGTAAAGTCTCTGAGTCTCAGCTCAAAAGCCTCCTTTGCTGACTCCTTGCGAGGCCACGTGATTCCACGGAATCGAGGTGGGTCACAGTCTGACTTGACCTGTGTCCCAGCCCCTTAGCTGTTTCACAACCTTGGATGATCGCCTCGCAGGCGATCACTTTACCCCTGTAAAACGGGGTGGATATGAGTCTCGAGTTTGTGGCAGGGATAAGAGGGCACAGTACGGTTGTGAGACCCTTGCACTGCCTCTGACACATTGAAGGTACTTAGCGCAAATGACCTTCACTCCCCGTCTCTATTCTTTACTGTCTGGAGAGCAGCTGTTGACCTAAGGTACCACCAGAGAATTAAGTTAGGATGTTTCTACGTTTCAACACAATCTGAGCCAATTTGCTTTTTTCTAAATGTTTATTTATTTATTTTGAGACAGAGAGAGAGCAGGCAGGGGAGGGGAAGAGAGAGGGAGAGAGAGAGAATCCCAAGCAGGCTCCGCACTGTCAGTGCAGAGCCCAACGTGGGGCTCGATCTCACGGTTCGGGAGATCATGACCTGAGCCGACACCAAGAGTCGGACGCTTAACCGACCGAGCCACCCAGGTGCCCCTGAGCCAATCTGCTTTCTAAGTTTTCTTCAGTTGTGTATGTCCTCCTCGTGGATCGTAAAGGCAGCCAAGATTATACCCCGTATTGCAAACACTTAACCTCTTCTTCGAGTTATATGCTTAGGAGGAACGGCTAAGCGCGGGCCAAACGGGCGAAGCGGCGGGATCTCATTAAAGGGTTTGGTCGAGTCCAACCATATACTCTCAGCAGATTGTGCAAGGGCTGGGGCACCAGGAGCTAACATCCTTTATAGGCAGCTTCTGGGCACATGTGTGGAAGACTCACCTGCCTTAGGTGAAGCGTGTCCTCCAGCAGGCTGGGCTTTGTCCAGCTGCCTTCTGCTAAACAGCTAGTCGACTCAGAAAAGGAAAACACCAGACTTCCCAGCTTCTGGCCTCAGAGCCAACTCCCCCTCACACCTGCCTCCTTCATCACCTGCCCCTGAAATCTTAATTAAAATCGAGCAGGGCTAGGGAGTCCCTGCTCCCAGAGCGCTTTCAGGAATTATCACGAGCCCTGTTCAATGTGTACCATGTTCTCGGACAGGATGAGGGGGTTAAAAGTCGGTGCACTCTAGAATCCAGGCTCAGAAACTGTTGAGAAAAGAAGAGCTGTCTGGGTGGAGGAGGGTTCAAATGCTATGGTCCGTGGCAGGTGTCTCCAGAGGCTGGCACGCTGCCCAGTCATTGTCCAGTCATTCATTCACTCGTTTGTTCACTCATGCATGCATTCATGCACCCTTATTCTCGCGACTGTTCGATCGTTAAACGAGTATTTCTTGAGCACCTACTATGTGCCAGACATTGAACGAGGCACCGGGGTTGCTAAGCTAAATGTGATAGCCCAGCTTTGCCTGCTCGGGACCCACTCCCCATTCTTTTGGTGTCACTACCTTGGTTTTGTTTAGGGGATGGTCCCACCCCATGGACACAGCCTTGGTGGGGCTGTTATCCAGGTGGGCCTGTCCTTCCGTGGCCCAAGAATTTCCCCCTGGAATTTGAATCTCAAGCAGAGTGACATGAAATGACAGAGTGGTTTGTTATTTGTAGGCCTAACACCTCAAAAGACTCTACCTGTGTCCCCGATACCTGGATCTCTAGAGTTCCTCCCTCCTTTGTGAATCTAGTCTCTAATTTTTATTGGAATTCTTCAAGCTCCTCCAAAGTCTCCAGATCAATTCTGTTGTTTGCTTAGGTAAACCAGTGTTTGTTTCTGTTGTTAGCAACCTCAGAATCCTAACATATTCTCTTCCCTCTCGGATCTCACAGTCTAGTGGGACAGACAAGTGATTTCGGTTCAAGATACTCTGGTTGTGATCACACTGGGAGGCCGGGGAGCCCAGAGGAGGGGCTCTGATTAATTTCTTTTTTTTTTTAATTTGTTTTTTTTTACATTTATTTATTTATTTATTTATTTATTTATTTATTTATTTATTTTTGAGAGACAGAGAGAGACAGCATGACCAGGGGAGGGGCAGAGAAAAAGAGGGAGACCCAGAATCGGAAGCAGGCTCCGAGCCGTCAGCACAGAGCCTGATGAGGGGCTCGAACCCACGAACCGTGAGATCATGACCTGAGCCGAAGTCGGACGCTCAACCGACTGAGCCACCCGGGCGCCCTCCCTGGCTTTCTTTAAACAAAGAGCCTTGAAAGCTCCCCTTAGGTGTTGCGGTTATCCACTGCTGTGTGTAATGAACCATCCAGTGTGGTATGTAACGCACCATCCACAGCTTCCAGCTTGAAATACTGATGCTTCAGTGTCTCTCAAGGCTTGGTGATCTGTCTGCCCTCAGCTGGTTGGTTCGTGCTTAGGGTTTTCAATGCTGTTTGCGTGTCGGAATTCCCCCGGGGTTGGAATCATCTGAAGGTTTTACCTTGTAGGTGTCGAAGATGACTCACACAGCTTGGTGACACCCCAGTCGTGAGCTGGGAGAGAGCTAGAGCTGTCCACAGGAACACCCACAAATGGGGTCTCATGCACACTTCTTACAGCATGCTGTCTGGGTACGGAGAGAGACCGTTCCCGGATCAACCCAAGAGAGCCCAGTGCACACCGCACGGCTTAGTATGACCTAGCCCTAGAGGTCCCAGAATATCAGCAATGCCACTTTCTATTGGTCAAGCAAGTCACCAAGCCTGCCCAGACTCCGAGGAATAGGACTCCCGGTCCTAAAAAGTCACACTACAGAAGAGCCTGGCGGATGAGAGATACCGCTGTGGCCATCTTTGGAAAATGAGATCTGTCTCACCAGGCGGTCCCCTTAGAATATTCCCTGGGCCCCTAACATGCCCCAGTGGGTAGGTGGAAGATGCTCGGTGTTAGGTCCTGTCTTTCTCCGATGTCAGACGTGACTCATTACTTTGGAAACGCCAGTCCTCAGCGTCTCCGGGCACCATCACAAAGCTCTGTGACCCTCTCAGGCCAAACCTCGACGTTTTCGCTCCATGCTCTTTCTTTTCTTTATTTTTTTTAAAGCTCATTTATTTATTTTTGAGAGAGGAGGTGGGGGGAAGGGCAGAGACAAGGGAGAGAGAGCAAATCCCAAGCAGGCTTTGCACTGGCCATGCAGAGCCTGACGTGGGGCTCCAACTCACCGACCGCAAGATACGGAAACTGCACAGGGCAGGTGGTTAAGGACCATTTGGGCTTAGGGTGGGTGCTCCATAAATGTTAGCTGAATGAAAGGATGACTGAATTAATGGGTTCATTCATGAACAACCTGGCATTCTACTCAGGACACCTTCCGGGCCTTGGGAAACCCAACTGCACATCTTAACTATTCTCAGATTGCTTACTTTCCTGCAGTTGGGGTAAGTGAAATTCAGGTTTGCGGATTCAGACCGCCGGGAGACTGAGCTGCGCCTGCAGCCCTGGTCACCTTCTCTTAGGGTCCCCACTCCCCCCACCTCCTAGCTGCCCCATCTTCCCTCCACCGCGGAACAGATTGAGGATCTCCACGCACCAGGCGGTGCCGCGCTGGGAATTGCGCGCTGGCGCTAAGAATGTGGGCGTGGCCACCGCTTCGTGACGATGTCATCGCGTCTGTTTTCTGCAGCTGTGACAAGTTGAGACGGACGGCACGTCTCACCCCTGGCGTATCCCCAGTGCCTCGAACTGTGTCTGACCCATAGGACAGCGGCCAATGAAATGTTTATGAGATGAGTAAACAAATGCACAAACGTTCCGAGCGAATGATTTTGGAAAGCACGCAAGTGTTGTTCCGGTTCAGGGAAAAGACCAACATCTGGGGGTTCATCCCTTCTTGGGTTTTTGGGTCATTTCAGTTCAGGGCTTCGTTGAGGAATCTGGGGTTTTGCCCGGGTGGGGTTGGGGTGTCCGTCCCAGGTCCTAGAGCAGTTAGCCCAGAATGGATGCCTTTCTTGGGGACAGAGAAGGTGCCCGGGGAGGCTCTCTTTCTGGATTCGGACACGGCCCAGGCCCTGGGACAAATCTATGCGTTGTCGAGGCTGTGATGGAAGCAGCCTGTGTGCTGTGCGCGCCCCCACCCCCTTCACCCCAAGTGACCTTGACCCAGGACCCTCCCTTGGGCCGCTGCGCTGGTCTCAGACAATACACAATGCGAGCTGGTGCCGCGACAGGCTCCATTGAGCCAGCGCGGAGGGTCCCACGGAAAGTGCTATGAGGACTCTTTGTTCGGGGGCTCCCGTGGGGGCTGCTGCTTAGCCGCCCACACAAATATGCAAAGCCTACCCGGTCACCCTAGAACTAGAATTGGATTTGCAAAGAAGGAGGGCTGGGGAGAGGGGACAGACCCGGGCTAGGCCGCCACTGGGGAGGGACCCCCTCTGGGTGATCTCATTCCACACAGCGGCCCTGCGCGCACGGGTGCTATTTCCAGGCGGTAAACTGAGGCTCGGAGAAGTCGGGGCGCTTGGCCAAGGCCAGGGGAAGGGCAGCGATCCTGAGAAGCACTGCAAAGCCCCCACACCGCTGGAGCATAACGACTGTAACCATGAGAGCCATGGTGATAGAAATCACGGAAGGATACTTCTGTTTGTTTCCAGAAACAAGGTCGCATGTGTTTCTGATGGGGGCTTTGCGGGAGGCAGGACAGGTAACAGAAAGAATGTGGGCTTGGATCCCCACAGTCCCAGGCTCTGATCCTGGCTCTGTTGCCTATAGCTGTGTGACCCTGGGCGGGTTGTCCACCCTCTCTGTGCTTGGTATAATAGTACCTCGCTCACAAGCTTGTTGTGGGGATTAAGTGAGATCATGTGTGCCCAGCCCATAAGGAGCCAGGCTCCTGGCCGCCTGATCATGGTTTTGTCCTCGCTGTTGCCAGGTCACACGGGGGCTCACCGAGAGACCCTCAGAGTTGTAACATGGCAGGGGGGTCAGCGGAGCTGGGTCAGCATTTCCCTCTGTGGGCTTCAGTTTCCCCATCTGTTAAATGTTAGGAGGCAGAAAAGCTGGGCTAGAATGGGCTTCTCCCCCGCAGCATGGCTGACATTTGGGGCCAAATAGTTCTGTGCTGGGGGGGGTGGGGTGGGGGGGCTGTCCTGTACGTTGTGGGATGTCCCGCAGCATCCCTGGCCCCCACCCCCTGGAGACAAGTACACGCTCCTCCACACCTGCCAGTGGTGACAACCAAAACTGTGTCTGGAATTTGCCAGATGTCCCCTGACATCCGAGCCGGTGAGCAGAGGTGTGCTCAGGCCTCTCCTGGGGATGACAGGTCGCATGACCCTGCCCTCGAGGACTCATCTTCACATGGGAAACAGTGAGCTTTCACCCGAGAAGCAAGTTCTGTGAGCGTTCACCGATGCCTTTCCAGGCCAGACCCTAGAGGATCCTGCTGTCCAAGGCGAGGCATCACCCCCTCCAGGAAGCCGTCTGGATTCTTCCTGGCTAGGTTAATGCCTTCCTCTGTGCTTCTGGACATCACCTCCCCTAGCCTCCCAACAACCCTTGGAGGTGACCTTTTTTTTTTTTTTTTTTTTTTTTTTTACAAACGGGGGATTTGGGGCTCAGTTAGGGGTGGGGAGTGGCTCACCCAAGGTCATATTTCAACTTAGACCCAGCTCTCTTCCCACTGGGGTCCAGAATCTAGATCCAATCAAGGAAACCTTGGATCCTGGGGGAGAAGCTGCCGTGTTGGAATGACAGGACCTGGGATATAGGGAAGCCAGCTCTGATGCATACTGACCCGACAGCCTCTGAGCCTTGCTTCTCGTATCTGTAAAACGGAGATAGTGACATTTGACCCACAAGGTTCCAGTGAAGTTTGGGTGCTGTGGCGCAGAACGCCTGGCACATAGTAGGTGCTCAGTAAACAGCAGCCATAATGATTGCTGCTGTCATTGCTAAGGATACGGAAAGTGGCTGTCACACAGTGCTGCTAGGTAGGCTGGCCTGGGAGGCCTGCAGACCCCAGAACCCTGAGCCTGCTGCGGGGCTAGAGACTGGCCTCCGCTCCCTGGGCGTGCCTGGGGCAGCCGGCCACCGGAAGATTGGCAGGTATTTGAGTTCTGTGGAGGCAACAGTGCCCCCTACTGGACAGTCTGCAGAGTGGGGAGAGGGGCCCTGTCACCTTGCACCCTTGGGGCTCCTGTAGGAGGGCCCCCCACCCCCCACCGCCTGGCTGGCCTGACGGGTCCTTCCTGCTAAGGAGCCGCTCGCAAAGATCGTCCCGAGCTGGCCCCTTTCCCAGGTGAATCCTTTTGTGTCGGCCAGAGGAGCCACATCCTGCCAAGGACTGTCTTTCTTGGTTCAGCCGAGTTCATTCTTCTGTTTCTCTGACTTAACTCTAGCATCTCTCCTCTCGGGGAACACAAGTAGAGGGAACTGTGGGCAAATTAGCGGAGTTATTGTCGGGCCGCTCCTTGTAGCAGAGTGATGGCCTCCACGGTGAGCCGCCCTCCCGGGGCACCCGGCAGAGGTCTGTGCACATGAAAAGCCTTTTCTGCTGCGAAGTTTTTCCATCACAGAAAGGGGCAGTGTTCATCTTTGTCCGGGTCCCTTTCAGCCAACATTTACTAAGCTTGCCCTGGGGCCGACGTGAGCCTGGGCATCCGGGACTCAGAGAAGCCTCAGGAGGGGCAAATATCCACCCGGGTAGAATTTCCACTAGAAGTGATAAAACCTCCCCAGTCCTCTGTTCGTTTCCATAGAAGGAGAGGGTGGTGGGGCGCCTGGGTGGCGCAGTCGGTTAAGCGTCCGACTTCAGCCAGGTCACGATCTTGCGGTCCGTGAGTTCGAGCCCCGCGTCAGGCTCTGGGCTGATGGCTCAGAGCCTGGAGCCTGTTTCCAATTCTGTGTCTCCCTCTCTCTCTGCCCCTCCCCCGTTCATGCTCTGTCTCTCTCTATCCCAAAAATGAATAAACGTGAAAAAAAAAAAAATTTAAAAAAAAAAAAAAAAAAAAAGAAGGAGAGGGTGGTGGTGAGGCTCCCCGTCCATTCGCCCCGGCGTCAGGATGGCCAGTCGGGAAGACGCCGCGGCTCCTTGAATGCCATTGAATGAAACCAGCAAAGGTCCCGTTTGCTCTGGGAGCCCGGCATGATCACCCCAGCATGGCTCAAAACACTGAGAGGGGTGTCCCGGCCCGAGGAGTGATGTGCGTGTGATCTCCGGCTGTTCAGCTTCGAGGGGCTGGTCCGTTTCTCTGCAGCCAAGCAGGGAGGCATTAGGCTGCAAGGAGAGGGGGAGGCGGGCGAGAGACCCGGTGGTCTCAAATGCCCTCATCCCAGTTCTGCAGAGACTGGGACCCGGTGACAGACATCTGCTGGCTCCCTTGCTCTCTCGCCGCTCTCCGGCATCCCGTCCGTGCCTAAATGAAGAGAAGGGCTCTGTGGTTGAGCCAGAGTCCGGAGCGGAGGGTGAAGAGATTGCCCCTGTCCTGGTGCGGTGACTGCTGGGTATGCACACTGATTTCCAGCTCCCCGAACCTGGAAGGAGAGCGTCTGCCTCGTGGGGCTCTTGGGAAGCTTCGGGGAGACAAAGAGGGTTCACTCGGGGTATCTCTCCGCTGGCTTCTTGATGACAGGATGGGCTGTGGTCGCGGTCAGCCGAGGGCCAGGTCCTGTCACTCTCGGGGCTTGGGGAGGCTGGGCCAGCTGGGCTCCGAGTGTCCCCCCCTCCCCCCCCGGGTCCTGGAACTGACGCTCTCGTCCTCTGTCCCCACTCACGGAAGGCGGCATGAGCTTCCCAGCTCTGCCGTCCCCTGCGCACGACCTTTGCGATCCTTCCTTCCCTTGCAGGACTCTTGACGGTTGAAGGGGACAAAGGGGGTCAAGGTTCCGGCACCCGTGGCTGCTCAGTAAATGGCTATTCTTTCCTTCCCTCCTTATATCCCCTCCCGCTCCCTTCTGCCCTCGGGTCCATTAGCTTTTAGTTTGGCTCAAGTGACATAAATAATAAATGACCTTTCCCTTTCCAGGGCTCGTCAGTCCTTAGGCAGCTTTTAAATAAATAAATATTACTCGCAAATTTCTCATCCTTTCTCTAAAACTTTTTTTTTTTTAAACCCCACTAATATTAGAATTTCCCCCAGGGACTAAAAATCACATTCATTCCATCAAAAGCAGTGTTCTCAAACGGGGTGGGGAGGTGTTTGCCCCCCAGGAGGCACCGGTGGGTCAAGGCCAGGGATGCTGCTGAACACCCTGCAGTGCCCGGGGCAGCCTCCCAGCGACACGGGATTTGGCCTCAAATGCCGTTAGTGCCAAGGTTGAGAAACCCTCCTCTCAATCGGCGCCCACGAGGGATGTGGATCTCCCTTGTGGGTGGTGGCCGCATCGCCCCACTCCCGGGAGGGTCTCTGAGAGAAAAGTCTGCCATCTGCCAAGTCCGGAAACAGAATTCCTGAGCAAGCAATGGAGTTGCGTCCCTCCCTGGGCATTTCCAGACCCTCGGGGCCACGGGAACAGCCGGCCTTAGTGGTCCGACGCTGCCCTCGCACTGTGTGCCAGTGGGCAGGCCACTCAGCATCCCCAAGCCCTAAGTACGTCCACATCCATCAGTGGTTCCCCAAGAGTGTGGTGATTTTGGAAGCCCAGAGGTGATTTCGAGGGCAGAGGGGCTGTTGCTTTAAATAACAGCAGACCACAACGTGCAATAATCTTTTCCTTTTCCATTTGCTTCCAAAGCCCTGGTTAAGTCCAAAGAGAGCCTCTGCTTGGTGCCACTGTGTGTCCGACTTTGACTTTGGCTCATGGCCCTCCACCACTCAGTGCCGGCGGGCCCCAGATTCAGAGCCGTGGCCCCGTGACCCCCCCAGCCGGCTGGGACTCAGTGCCCTGGGCTTACGGTCATCAGGTTCATTGTCGAGGCCGCAGTCTTACACGACAGCTGGTTTCCCACTTTTGGTCGTGAAGTCAAGCGTCCTTTGAAAATGAAGTTTAGGGGCACCTGGGTGGCTCAGTCGGTTGAGCGGCCGACTTCGGCTCAGGTCATGATCTCACGGTCCGTGAGTTCGAGCCCCGCGTAGGGCTCTGTGCTGACAGCTCGGAGCCTGGAGCCTGTTTCAGATTCTGTGTCTCCCTCTCTCTGACCCTCCCCCGTTCATGCTCTGTCTCTCCCTGTCTCAAAAATAAATAAAACATTAAAAAAAAATGAAAATGAAATTTAGGAAAGAAACCAAGTCGACGTAAAGATGAGTGCACTAAAACCTTGGTTTGCGAGCGTAATTCGTTCCAGAAACATGCTTTTCATGCAAAGTACTTGTGTATATCAAAGCGGATTTCCTGGTAAGAAATAATGGGAACTCAGATGACTCATTCCATAACCCCAAAAATATTCACATAAAAATGATTACAATACTGTATTATAATACAAAATAATAAAGGAAATACTTTAAGAAAAATAAACGAGGGGCGCCTGGGTGGCTCAGTCGGTTAAGCGTCCGACTTCAGCTCAGGTCACGATCTCGCCGTCCGTGGTTCGAGCCCCGCGTCGGGCTCTGGGCTGGTGGCTCGGAGCCTGGAGCCTGCTTCCGATTCTGTGTCTCCCTCTCTCTCTGCCCCTCCCCCGTTCATGCTCTGTCTCTCTCTGTCTCAAAAATAAAGGTTAAAAAAAAAATTTTTTTTTTAATTAAAAAAAAAAAAGAAAAAGAAACGAACCTGCACTTGCCTTTGAAAACCTTCATGGCTGGTGTGAGGGAGACAAGAGAGAGGAGGGTTGTTGTGTAGGACGACGTTCACGATCACTAACAGAATCACTATCTATTGGCTCACTGGAATCTTTTTCTTATCATCAACTTCAACAAGGAACCTATCCAATGCGCCAGAAGGAAGCAGAGCACTCCTAAGCTCACTCTTGTAAGGAAAAGCAAAGGACTGTCCATAGGTGCTTGGAAGTGACAAGAAACACTCTAGTGCTAGTTGTGGGCGCCTCCCACATTCTGAAAAATCACTGGTCGCTTCCAGACACCTCGGCCTGAGCCCGACCCTCTGGGAGACGATCGCCCACAATCCCGCAGAGAGAAGGGGGCAGGAGGCAAACCATTGGCTCGGTCGTGATCACATGACATTCGGTGTCATGCACTCCTCGTATTGCAAGACATCGCCCGTTTATCAAGTTAACATTTATTAGAAATGTTTGCTCGTCCCTGCGGAACCCTCGCAGAGCGCGTCGCTCGCAATCCGAGGTTTCACGGTACTTCGTAAATGGCGCGGGCAAGTCTGTGACAAGTGTTCAAGCAGGCCGGGGGTTTGGAGATCAGTTCGGCTTCCTCATAGGAAAAGGGAGTAACACCTGTCCTCCCGGAGAGTGAGGCTGGGGTAACAATCAAGCAGCAGGGTGAGGGAAAGCCCTCGTCCCTCGTCTACGACATGACTGCAGGTGTCATGCGATGACCTTCTCTAAAGTCAGTCCCCTGCCTCAGGGGCTAGGGCCACACCTGCCTGCTTAAGCTGTCAAGCTTACACCGTCGTCCTGGCCTGGGAGTCAGAGGATCTGTGCTCCAGCCTTGACGCAGGGGTCAGTCCCAAGCAGGAGGAGACAGGTAGTGTGTATAACAGTCAACCGATCCTAAGATCAGCGTGGGTAGAGGGTCCTGGGTGAAAACGGGGGATGTGTGCCCTGCCTATGAGCATTCACATTCAAACATCTAGAAGATACTGTGAGGGGCGCCTGGGTGGCTCAGCCAGTTGAGCTTCCAACTCTTGATTTTGGCTCACGTCATCATCTCACGGTTTCGTGAGGTCGAGCCCCACGTCGGGCTCTGTGCTGACCGCGCAGAACCTGCTTGAGATTCCCTCTCTCTCTCTCTCTCTCTCTCTCTCCCTCTGTCTCTGCCCCTCCCCTGCTTGCACCCTCTCTGTCTTTCTCAAAAATAAATAATAAATAAAAATCTTAAGGGGCGCCTGGGTGGCGCAGTCGGTTAAGCGTCCGACTTCAGCCAGGTCACGATCTCGCGGTCCGTGAGTTCGAGCCCCGAGTCAGGCTCTGGGCTGATGGCTCAGAGCCTGGAGCCTGTTTCCGATTCTGTGTCTCCCTCTCTCTCTGCCCCTCCCCCGTTCATGCTCTGTCTCTCTCTGTCCCAAAAATAAATAAACGTTGAAAAAAAAAAAATTAAAAAAAAATCTTAAAATAAAAATACCGTGAGCTGCCGATCGGCCTGATTTGACCAGCAGGTGGCTGGTGGGAGACCCCTCGACTAGAGGATTTGTGGGGCCAGTTTGGCTAGACTGACACCCCCCACCAGCGAAGCCTCACCCTTCCGAATGCCCATCCTTCATATCCGTGCTCAGGACCAGGCTGAGGCAGGGCTCAGGAGACGTTTGCAACATTGAGCAGGGAGGTAGCGGCTGAGGTCACTGAATACATTTCCTGAGGATCTGCTTAGGGATCGAGAGTAAGCTAAGCCCATTTTCAAAGGGAAGAAGTCTTTGTACTAGGTGATCGGTTGCTCTGGAGCCCGGAAGGTGCAGATCACTTCTTCCCACGGCCCTCCAAAGAGATGTCTGGAGCTACCTTGAGCCCTGAATGCAGGCGCTGGAGTATATACAGTGTTGTAGGGAGAAAGAATATATATGTATTTCAGCCTTCGAGAACCCCGGGCAGCCAGTGCTCCCGCTGGAAGGGGCCATGCGGGCTGAGATGGTGGGGGAGGCCAAAGGCGCATCTCCCAGCGTGAACTCGCTCTCGGGGGCCTCCGTTCTCGGGGGTGGGGTGGCAGGAAATACAAATGCACCACTTACATGTATTGCTTCTCTCCCTGCAAATCTCTGCAGACGAACTTGCAAGTTAAATGCATTTAGGTTACACCTAAGACTGGTATATCCAGTGCCCGTGGCTTCAGACGTGCACACACACACACACACACACACACGCATCTCACCCTCCTCCGTCGCTGGGCACAGCTGGGTCCCCAGGGTGTCCTCACAGTTTATTTTCCCATCCCGGGGTCTGTGGCTGCTTCCTGAGGCCGGGTTCCTCCCGAGTCTCTCTGAGAACTGCATTGGCGGGGCGGTCGTTACGTTTTTCTACGGTTCCCACGGATTTTACAGCTCTGGCCTGGTTTTGGAGCGGAGGCCTGGGCCGGGCAGGCGGCTTCCCCTCCAGTTCAGCCGGCCTCGGCCTCCGTTTCCCTAACGGCGTTTCCATTACTTGCTGGCCTGCAGGCCGGCTGGCTGGTGGGCTTTCTGGGAGCAGGCGTCTTCCCTCCCCGGCTCCCCAGCTGCTCATATCCTGCTTTATGGCCCCAGGGCCGCACCGAGGGGCCTGCAGCCTGGATGTTCGGAGGTTTTTATTGGCGTCTCCATCAAGACGAGGGCCGTGGGGGTCCTTCAAGGCCTTCCGGAGCCACTTTATTGGAGCCGGCCTTCCAGACGCGCTGGGGTGCGGCGATTTCCAGGGGAATCTGGTTTCTCTGCCGGGCTCGCACCCCGTTTCCTCTGTGTTTGCATTGGCAGCTCCTGGCCTGGCCTGTTTTGCTCCGCACCTCGTGCTGGGCTTTTGTGGCCTGTCTGTGGCCGAGGGGGTGCCGGGTCGCCGTTTCCCCACAGCCGCAGGGACACAAACAGAGCTTTGTGTCTGAGGGCAGCAGGTGGAAGGAAGGCACAGAGCTCACGGCCTTCCAGTGCTTTGGGGAAACACGCTGGGGTTTAGAAGACGTTAAAACTCAAATAAAAACCACTCCACACGGTCTACACCTTGGGAACCCAAGCTCGCTGGCGAGAGAAGGTTGAGTGGCTGGGTCTCAGTTCCCGCCAGGGGCTTTGGGATCCCGAGGAGGAAAAGGAAGCGGGCGGCATCAGTATTCTGCAAGGAGATTTAAATTAAAAAACGCCAAGGGGGCCTCCAGTTCACGTTCAGCTCCAAAGGCGCAACGGACGACAGGTGTATCCTCGGCGTCTGAGTCGGGGAAGGAAGCGCCGTGGGAGAAGGTGCCGGTCCCAGAGCGTCCCAGGTAGCACGTGGCCCTTTCTCCCCTTGGTGGCCCCCAAACTGGCCTAGTTTATGTAGAAGAGTCAAGGTTAATATTTATTATGGACTGGATCGTGTTCCCCCAAATCCCTGTGTTGAGGTCCTGCCCCTCCAGCACCATAGGATGGGACTGTGTTTGGATAGGGGGTCTTTAGAGAGGTGATTAAGGTAGAGTGAGGTCACACGGGGTGATCCTGATCTGACTGGGGTCCTTATGAGAAGAGGAGACTGGGACACAGACACACACAAAGAAGAGGCCGTGTGAGGAGACAGGGAGGAGACAGTCATCTCCAAGCCAAGGAGAGGGGCCTCCGAAGACACCAGCCCGGCCAACGCCTGGGACTCCCAGCCTCCAGACCTGTGAGGAGATCGATTTTGGTTGTTTAAGCCTCCAGTCTGGGGTACCTTGTTACAGCATCCCAGCAAACAAATACAGTTAGCAACAAGAAGGAAGTGATCAGTAGAACCTTTATTTTATTTTATTTAAAAATTTTTAATGTTTATTATTTATTTTTGAGAGAGAGAGAGAGAGAGAAAGCATGAACGGGGGAGGGGCAGAGAGAGGGAGACACAGAATCCAAAGCAGGCTCCAGGCTCCGAGCTGGTCAGTACAGAGCCCTATGTGGGGTTCGAACTCATGGACCATGAGATCGTGACCTGGGCTGAAGTCATACGCTCAACCGACTGAGCCACCCAGGCCCCCCACATTTTATTTTTGTACCTGGTGGATTTGAGGGCCAGCCTCGGAACTGAGGGTGACAGCGGAGACACTGACCATCCCCTGCTCAGGGGTGTTCCTTTTCCCCACAAACAACCCAGCACTTTCCCTGTTCACCCCAGCTGCCCTGTGCTTTTGTCATTCACTCGCTCATGGTTTGGGCTCCCGGGAGAAGTGGATCCCCCGCGACCTGAGTGTAAGTGGCTTACTGGGATGTGGTTCTGGGAGGCATGTGTGCGGCGAGGAAGGGCGTAAAGCCAAACAAAGGTGAACCACCCTGGGAGTTACCGTTGTGAGCAGTGGGTGCTCGGTCCCGCAGAGGACCTGGGACACAGCAGTCCTGCTCAGAACTGTCCTTCCGAGGGGGAGGAAGCTGGGGTGTCTTTCCAGCCGCACCTCCCTCGTTTGTTGAGGGTTACCCTGGGCGTTCACTCCAGTTGCTGGAGAAGGTGGCCAGGCCAGAGACACAGAAGATGGCCTTCGGGGGGTAGGGGGCAGGAATGTCTTCCCAGGGTGGCCTGAGAAATGAGGATGGGGCACCAATGGCCTCTGCTCATCTGTTACCTGCACTCAATCTCTCACTGACCCCACTGCCCCGGGGCTCCATTCCCGCAGGTCAGAACAAGGTCCTAGAATCTCTAGTCTCCTTGCTCCTTACTATGACCCCACTTCTGCTGCCTTGCACACCCACCTTAACCTTTGACCTTCCTTTTTTTAAAATTTTTTTTAATGTTTTTTAATTTATTTTTGAGACAGAGAGAGACAGAGCATGAACAGGGAGACAGAGCATGAGCAGGGGAGGGGCAGAGAGAGCAGGAGACACAGAATCCGAAGCAGGTTCCAGGCTCCAAGCCATCAGCACAGAGCCCAACGCAGGGCTTGAACCCACGGACTGTGAGATCAAGACCCGAGCTGAAGTCGGCCGCCCAACCAACTGAGCCACCCGGGCGCCCCACCTTTGACCTTCTTGATTCCACACTTAACCCTTGGATCTGCTGACAGAGTCCCCGGGCAGGCCGAGGGCCTTCTCCCTTCTGGACCCTCTCTCCCCCAGTCCCCTGCAGCCCCGTTTGGCTCCCGCTGTCTCTTTTGAGGCTGTGACGTGGTCTGGGGACCTGCCGCCTCTTAGGGGTAACGCTTTCCCTCCCTCCCTCCTGTCTTTGTTGAGAATTACTATGCCATAGACACCAAGCACCTGCTTTGTGCCTGGCAACATGCCAGGGGATGCTGAAATGAGTGACTTGGGGTCCCTGCCCCTGAGAAGCTCCCAGTCTGGTGGCAAGGGCCGGGTCTGCCTCACTTCCTCTGAAAATGCTGACCAACCCAGGCAAGACCACTCTGCCTTCTGAAAGTCCAGATCTGCCCTGTCACTAGTACTGTGAGGCCGTTTGGGTGCCTCTCAGAGGGTCCACGCGATGGGGCCCCCGTGCCTACTGCAGCAACCTCCATTGTACCCCCTCGTATTGGCCCCTCCCTCACCCCTGCATCTCAACCTCCTGCCCCCTCACCCCTGCGTCTTGGGATCGGCTCCCAAATAAGCGACTTATTTAGCTACATCACACCGGTGCCGGGTGTGACGGATGTGTGGCGTGTCCCGGAGCGTATCCGCTTTGCCAGCTTTGGCAAAGGAGGGGACGTATTAGGGACCCCTGCCGTGGTCACATGGCTAAGCCATTTTCTTTAATCTGGCCATTTCAGTAATAAAGCTTTAAAAAGAAAAAAAGAGCTCTATTTTAATATCATTATTTTCCATTGGTGCTTTGTTTCTCTTTTGAATCAAACGAAAATCTCTTTTGTCAACTTTTCTATTTGTCTACTTTTATTATGGTTTTTGAAAAGTGCTTTGAGGGGCGCCTGGGTGGCGCAGTCGGTTAAGCGTCCGACTTCAGCCAGGTCACGATCTCGCGGTCCGGGAGTTCGAGCCCCGCGTCGGGCTCTGGGCTGATGGCTCAGAGCCTGGAGCCTGTTTCCGATTCTGTGTCTCCCTCTCTTTCTGCCCCTCCCCCGTTCATGCTCTGTCTCTCTCTGTCCCAAAAATAAAAATAAAAAAAAAAAAAAAAACATTGAAAAGTGCTTTGAAAATCTAGGTATTCATCCTTTGTTTGTTATATAAGCTAAATAGCTTCTCCGAGTGTGTGGCTAGTACTTAAGCGTGTTTATGTTATTTTTCTCATAAAGATAGTTGAAATAAAAAAATAAATGAAGGGGCGCCCGGGTGGCTCAGTCGGTTAAGCGTCTGATGTCGGCTCAGGTCATGATCTCGCGGTTCATGGGTTCAAGCCCCGCGTCGGGCTCTGTGCTGACAGCTCAGAGCCTGGAGCCTGTTTCGGATTCTGTGTCTCCTCCTCTCTCTGCCCCTCCCCTGCTCATTCTCTGTCTCTCTCTGTCTCTTAATAATAAATAAACATTTAAAAAAATTAATTTTTTTTAAATTTTAAAAATTAAAAAAGAGCTACCATCCGTCTGGTTCCTGGATCTGCTTCTTAATTGTCTTTGAACACAAAGAAACAGAAAAGAGGTGCGATTACTTGGCATTCACCAAACCCCGATATTTACACCAATGAATATATGACTATCTTTTTACTTTTTTTTTAATTAAAAAAATTTTTTTTTAATTTATTTATTTTTGAGAGAAGGAGAGACAGAGATGGAGAGAGACAGGTGAGGGGCAGAGAGAGAGAGAGACCCAGAATCCAAAGCAGGCTCCAGGCTCTGAGTTGTCAGCACAGAGCCTGACGTGGGGCTCGAACTCATAGACTGCGAAATCATGACCTGAGCCGAAGTCGGATGCTTAACTGACTAAGCCACCCAGGCGCCCTAATTTATTATTTTTTTTAAGTTTATTTATTTTGAGAGAGAGAGAGAGAGAGAGCAGGGGAAGGGCAGAGACAGAGAGAGAGAAAGAATCCTCAGCAGGCTCCACACCATCAGTGCAGGGCCTGATGTGGGGCTCAAACTCATGAAATGGGAGATCATGACCTAAACCAAAGTTGGACGCTTAACCAACTGAGACGCTCAGGTGCCCCTTTGCTTTATTATTTTTAATCAACTTTACTGACGTATCCTTTGTGTACAATAAAACGTGTACGTAGTTTGACAAATTTTGACAAATTATGTGTCCAAGTGATCACCACTCCAGGCAAGACAGAGATGATTTCCATCGCCCTAGAAAGTTCCCTGATGCCTCTCTCCAGGCAAACATCCACACCCACCCCAGCCAGGCAGCTTCCAATCAATTTCAGTCACTATAGAATAGTTTGCCTACCTTGCGGCTTCCTGTGTTTGGAAGCATGTAGAAGTTCTCTTCTGAGACAGACTTCTTGCACAAATGTTCTTTCCTTTCTATTACTGAGTTGTATTCCATTGCAGAAGTCTTTGTGTAGTCCTGTGTTTTCATTCTCTTGGGTACATACCTAGGGGTGTGATTGCTGAGACTTACGGTAGGTTTATATTTAACTGTGTAAGAAATTGCCAAACTGTCTTCCAAAAGCATCTCTCCATTGCACTCCCGGTGTTCTACTAGAATTTCGGGTACGCCCTATTACTTCCAGCACTTGGTAATTTCCAAATTTTTTATTTTAGCTGTTCTGGCAGATGCATAGTGTTGTCTCATCCGTACTGTACATTCGTACCTTCTTTTGTGAGGCATCTGTTCAAGTCTTTTGCCTATTTTAAAAATCAGGTTGTTGGGGCGCCTGGGTGGCACAGTCGGTTAAGCGTCCGACTTCAACCAGGTCACGATCTCACGGTCTGTGAGTTCGAGCCCCGCGTCGGGCTCTGGGCTGATGGCTCAGAGCCTGGAGCCTGTTTCCAATTCTGTGTCTCCCTCTCTCTCTGCCCCTTGCCCGTTCATGCTCTGTCTCTCTCTGTCCCAAAAATAAATAAACGTTGAAAAAAAAATTAAAAAAAAAATCAGGTTGTTGAATTGTAGATGTTCTCTGTGTATACTGAATACAAGTCCTTTGTTGGGTAGATGCATCGCAAGTATTATCTCCCAGTTTGTGCCTTGCCTTGTCAATTTCTTTTTTGTATTCATTCATTTTGAGAGAGACAGAGACAACACAAGTGGAGGAGGGGCAGAGAGAGAGGGAGAGAGGGGATCCCAAGCGGGTTCTGCACTGCCGGTACAGAACCCGATGTGGGGCTTGAATCCACAAACCGCAAGATCATGATCTGAGCCAAAACCAAGAGTCAGATGATCAACTGACTGAGCCACCCAGACGCCCTGTTGCCTTTTCAATACCTGAATGGTGTCTTTGTTGCTGTTGTTTTTACAATTAGGAAAAAAAAGCTCTATTCCCTTCTAACATTTTTTAAAAATTGTCAACAGCTTTATCATAGTATACATACCATAAATTCACTTCTTTTTAGTGTAATAATGGTGTGGGTTTTTTTTTTCTTTTCAGTATTCAAAAAGGTTGGGAATTACTTAGAGATCCAATGCAATGTTCTTACCAATACTTGCTTTTTCTGGAGGAGTGGGAGACAGCTAGCATTTTTAACATGTGATTTTAATAGAAATATCTGTTCAAAATCATAAAGAAATACATGCTTCTTGTAAATAAAAATCAAACATTGTAGGTAAGAGTAAGTTGGCGACACGCTGAAGGTCAAGATCAGCTTTTGGGAGTGAGCCAAAATCTGATATTTGACTTCAGCTTTGGCTTGACTTTTGGAAGGTCAAATAGTTGATGCTAACTTCAATGTCATTTCTGGAATCCCTGAACTTGTGTGATCAACAATCATATGATTGTCTCATATCTAATCATAACAAGAGCAGTGATAGGAACAAGGCATGGCATTCAGATTTCTTAACAGCTAACCATCCACCGTGAAGTATTAGCAAGCCTTCTTGATGTAACTTGGAGTGGGAATCTCTTTTGTGCTTTATATGCTGAAATTTTGTCAATCAGTTGAGGTAAAAATGTGCTTTTGTTATTGCATAAACGTACTGCAGTAACTGTGGGTCAAAGTTGTTCACTTTAGGCACGAAAGCTATCACGGGCTTTCAAATAGTTAAATAAACAGGGCGATAGCTGACAAAATAGTGGTAGGAGAGACTGTGTGAGCTAGACAACCTTAGGAAAAACATTATATCCTTATGTCCTTCTTGGGAACCAAAATATTATAAAACCTGGCCTTGCTTGGAAGTGACCATCTCTTCCGTGAGAGGGGGCCCCTCAGCAGAGAGGCCACAAAACGTCCCATCAACGATGGCCCCAAACTACTCTTCCTGCACTGTCGGCCCTTAAAATTTCACTATTGTTTTAATACAAAGTTGGAATAATAAAGTTTTCCTATAAAATGATGCCAAGCTTTGGTCTCTTCTTTGACTGAAAATTCTTTTAAAAATATACTTTACATTTTGGAGCAGTTTTAGGTTCCTAGCAAAAGTGAGCAGGTGGTGTAGAAATTTCCCATCCATCTCCTATCTCAATGGTATCTTTCAAAAAGCAGAAGTTTTCAACGTGGTGAAATCCAATTGATCAATTTTTTCTTTGATGGTTAGTACTTTTTGTATCCTAAGAACTCTATCCTACCCTCGAGGTCAGAGATTTTCTTCTATGTTTTTTGTTTTTTTTTTGTTTTTGTTTTTAATGTTTGTTTATTTTTGAGACAGAGGGAGACAGAGCGCGAGCGGGAGAGGGGCAGAGAGGGAGACACAGAATCCAAAACAGGCTCCAGGCTCTGAGCCGTCAGCACAGAGCCTGACGTGGGGCTCGAACCCATGAACCGTGAGATCGTGACCTGAGCGGAAGTCGGACGCTTAACCGACTGAGCCACCCAGGCGCCCCTTTTTTGTTTTTTTTTTTTTTAAAGGACTTCTACAGTGTTAGCTCTTACATTTAGGTCTAGCATTTATTTGAGCTAATGACTGCAGATGGGCACTGTTTCTCTGTCTTCTCAGTGAACAGGGCTGGGAAATCGACAATATGCGGACAGTGCCTCCTGAGTGCAGACTGATACTGCTATGCCAAAGCAAAACCACAGAGTGTTTATTTTTGTCTGAGTGAGTTACCTTCTCCTCTACCACATCCTTTCTTTCTTCCCTAATAAGCATCTCCCCAAGATCACACGGATGTTAGCGTTCAAATATCCCATAATCCTTCCTTTACGTGATCTCATACGCACGCCAGCCGCAATAATAGTCACAGCCAACCACCAGCTCTGATTACTGACCACAGTTAAAAGCGTTTCTACATACGCTTCCCCCTCCTTTTCCCCTGTTCTGTCGTTGTTGGTCTAGAGCTCCGTCGTCAGAACGTAATGGCCGGTAGGTCGATACATACGCATCTGTTCGATGTTCACCACGTCCAGCTGTGGATGCCGCTCGCCTATTTTGATCATCCCCCACTCATGCTCCGGTAGGTTTCTTCAGAAGGAGTAACAGGGGCAATGTTTTCCGATTCGTGCACGTTGACGACAGTTTCTGTTATCTTTATACACTCTGCGTTGGAAAATCGGTTTCCCCGAATGTAAAATCTTTGGCTCACGTTGTCTCCTCGTGCGTATCCTAAGTTATTACATTTTCGGGTATAAATCGTTGATGTTTAAAAAAATTTTGCCGCAATCCCGTTTTCTTTACCTTAGACGTCACATGCGCTTTGTCCCTAAGCTTCCCAAGGACTTTTCCTTTTCCCTTAGCGCCTGTGGTTTTAGTAGACTATGCCTCGGTGTTGCTTGTTCTGGTTCATGTTCTTGGGCCCCCGTGTGTCTTTCAGTGTGGAGCTTCAGGTATTTTGCTTTCAATTAAGTCGTCTTGAATTATGTCTTTTTAAATACTTTTTCTATTTCCTTGGTCTCGTTTTCTTTTTGAAGGTGTCCCATCCTCCACATCTTGAATTTTCTTATTTTATGTTTAGTATTTGTCGCTGCCTTCCACATCTTCTTTGTCTCTATTTTTTACTTTTAGTTAAAAACATATTGTAAGTTTATTTATCTCGAGAGAGAGTGAGCAAGCAGGGGAGGGGCAGAGAGAGGGAGAGAGAGAATCCCAAGCAGGATTCCATTCCATCAGCGCGGAGCCCCCTTGCGGGGGTCTAACCCACGAACCTTGAGATCATGACCTGAGCCAAAACCAGAGTCAGAGGCTTAACCGACTGAGCCACCCAGGCGTCCCTCCATTTTTTATTTTTCAAGATGTATCTGCTTTTCATCTTCCGTTTCTTGTAGGGCGTTTTCCGGGCTGCTTTTTCTTCTAGTTCTGTCTTCATTTCTAAAATGATTGTTTCTTCTATTTCCAATTCTTGAGTTCTGTCTCCTCACTTTGGGGGGGGGGGGTTGAGACATACTTTGCATGTTTTTGTGGGGGGACAGAGGATCCGAAGCGGGCTCTGTGCTGACGGCAGACAGCCCGACGTGGGACTTGAACTCACAAACCATAAGGTCGTGACTTGAGCCAAGGTTGGACGCGTCACCGACGGAGCCACCCGGGCGCCCCGGTCCTGTGCTCTTTCTAATACTCAGCTGAAAGCGCATGGCTCCCTTGACTTTGAAACTCTTCCTAGGAATTTAGTAGACATTTCTGCAGACACAGTGCCTGGAGATGTAACAGACAAAGAATTGACTGAAGGCACCTGTGTCACTGAGTGTGTGACATTCCTCAAATGAGAAGGGAGGCGACAACTAGCCCACCGTAGGGAGGCAGCCCCCACCTAGCTACGGAAATGGGAGGGTCTGAGCACCGTGCTGGAGGCCAAGGTCGGCTCTGAAGCCCACACCTACTGCACTTGAGTTGTTCGGGGCTTTCCTTCTTTCTTTCTTTATTTTGTTTTTAATGTTTATTTGACAGAGAGAGAGAGAGCGTGAGTAGGAGAGGGGCAGAGAGAGAGGGAGACAGAGAATCCCAAGCAGACTCCACACTGTCAGTGCAGAGATCCATGCAGGGCTCAAACCCATGAAACCACAAGACTGTGACCTGAGTCAAAGCCAAAGAGTCGGAGGCTTAACCGTCTGAGCCGTCCAGGTGCCCCTCTTTGGGGCTTTTCGTTGACACAGGGACGAAAGTGCATTGTGATTTTTGCCAAACGGATTAGGAGGGTTGTGGTAAGGGCTTAATTTCATCTCTTGGGCAAATTTTGGGTGAGCGTCAGTTAGGGACCAGCCTTGTGCCAGGGGCTGGGATCGAGCCACAGACAAGACAGACAGTGTGTGCTCAGGGAGAATTCATGTCCCCTCTCCTGCTCATCAAATTGAAACTTTATGTGCATCAATAAAAATATTTCCGGAGCGCCTGGGTGGCTCAGTCGATTGAGCGTCCGACTTCAGCTCAGGTCGGGGTCTCGCGGTTTGTGGGTTCGAGCCCTGCGTTGGGCTCTGTGCTAACAAACAGCTCACAGCCTGGAGCCTGCTTCGGATTCTGTGTGCGTGTCTCTCTCTCTCCCCCTCCCCGGCTCATGCTCTGCCTCTCTCTGTCTCTCAAAAATAAATAAATGTTAAAAAAATATATATTTCCAAGCCTCTAAAGTGACAATATCTGCCAACTCAGTGAGAACAACGACTGCCGAAAAATGACTCAGTGAGTTGAACCTCGTTGAAGGTAGAATCCGAACAGGAAGACCTTTGGATGTCTCTCTTTTAAAGTGCACGTACAAATCAAACAAACAAAACAAACCAAAATATCGCATGTGCGTCTGCATTTCTGGTTTTAATTTTCTCCTTCGGGGCCCAAATCAGATTAGAGTTTCTAAGGAAGTGTATCAGCGGGGAGAGTGCAGTCAGGATTCTGTCTGAAGCCCTTGTCTGGAGGGGGCATTATCTTCTGCTTTTGAGCAGATGTTTCTGTGACCTCCAGACCGGCCCATCATTGAGGCCTGACTCAATCGTGAAATGTGATAAGCGAGGCCAAAGGGTCACTTTTATTGTTCAAGAGAATGCTAACGTTCCACAGGACGAACATTTATTAGCTGGGAACTTGTTGGCAGAATTTACAGCCCTTGGGGAAGAGGAGAGGCTCATCAAATGTCAACATCTTGGTTTCCCCACAATTAGGGAAGTCAGAGCCTCCCAAACAGGGTGAGTTTATCAAATCGTGTTCTCCGGGGTGTTTGTCTCCCCGAGTCGATTCAATTCACCGAGCACCGTTCCGCTCTATTGTTATCCGCCAAGGCCGTCCAGGCTTTTAAAGGCAGGCTGAGAGGCAGAGGAGACCAACAGGTACTGGTCACTTTCTCTGGGCCTGGCGGGACTTCTGCTAGCTCTCACAGTAACCCCGGGGGCTCCGGGGGGTTGTCTGAGGTCAAATATGGTGAAGACAGGTCTTGGGTCAGGGTATCTGCGGCATGGCCCCCACCTAGGAAAGGCGTGAGCAGGGGGACCACCAGATGGGGACCACCCCATCGTCTCTAGTCTTGGCTGTCCACAAAAGCGTTGGGGACAAGTGAAACTCTTATAGGAGATCACTTGTCTTTGGCTTTAAGGAATCTGAACAACCCAACAGTTTTCATAGGATCAAAATAAATTGAGGGGCGCCTGGACAGCTCAGTCTGTTGAGCTTCTGGCTCTGGATTTTGACTCAGGTCATGGTCTCATGGTTCGCGAGATCGGGCCCCACGTCGGGCTCCACGCTGAGCGCAGAGCCTGCTTGGGATTCTCTCTCTCTCCCTCTCTCTCTCTGCCCCTCTCTCATTCACATGTACACATGCTCTCTCTCTCTCTCTCTCTCTTTTTCTATTAGAATAAATAAACTTAAAAGATAAATAAATAGGGGCGCCTGGGTGGCTTGGTCGGTTAAGCGTCCGACTTTGGCTCAGGTCATGATCTTGCTGTCTGTGAGTTTGAGCCCCGCGTCGGGCTCTGGGCTGACAGCTCAAAGCCTGGAGCCTGTTTCAGATTCTGTGTCTCCCTCTCTCTCTGCCCCTCCCCTGTTCATGCTCTGTCTCTCTCTGTCTCAAAAATAAATAAACGTTAAAAAAAAAAAAAAGATAAATAAATAAGTTGAAGGTTAGGGCAGCACAGGAAAAGAATTCTTGTCCCCAAGTACTAAGTACTAAGAATTCTTTGGTACTAAGCATGGTTATCCCTGTGGCAAAAGTCAGACAGAGACCTGCTGTTCTAGCATCCATAGTGGGACTGTGTGTGCCTCCCGAAAACCTACTTCTGCCTCCACCTGCCTCTGTCCCTAGCCCTGGGCTCCTGCAGCTTACAAGGCCCCGTGCCACCTCCCGCCAGCCTCCCCAAGAACTAATCTTGGAGGCCTGGGATGTGCCAGGCCCTGGGCGAGGCTCTGGGCACTCTGAGAGCCAACCAATGTCCCTGTCTTCCCGGGGCTTACGATCTGGGGGGAAGATAAGAGTAACGACGGGCGAACCTGTAGGTCAAAGAAACCACGAGAAACTCTACAAACCAGGCAAAGGCTGGGGGTCTGTTGTGAGATGGGGGTCGGGGGGTGCTATGTGAGAAAGGTGGCCAGCAAAGCCTCTGGGACAAGGGCACAGTCGGGCAGAGACCCGGGTGAGGGGAGGCTGTGAGCATGGCTGAGCAGGTGGCGGCCTTCCCGCTCTTCCTCAGGTCCACTGAGGGGTCGTCCCGGGGCCTCGGTGCAGCCGCTCACCCCGCCCTGACGCCCACCCCCAGGATCCCCGACACTCACACCCTTGTGTCATTCGAGTCCTAATGAATCGACACCCAGAGGGCCCTTCCCCGTTCACCTCCCCTGACCGAGGTGCAGATAAAAACATTGAGACTCCAAACACTGGAGAAACCAGCCCAAGCAAGGTCAGCTGACTGCAAGACATCTGGACCGCAGTTTGGAGCCCGCCCTGTCTTCCTCGCCCCTCCCCTGGCCTCTGAGTGCTGTCGAAGCGTGATTGATTTCACTTGAACACCCATGGTCTCCGTCACCTGGGCCCCATCCTCTTCGTGATCATCTGGGCAAATCTGGGTCATGCCCGACTCCTTGTCTTTCCACCTGCTCTCCCCGGCTTCCCCCAATCTAGAAATCCCCCTCCCCTCCCAGCCTCTCCATCCCAGGAGAAGACATAACCACCAAGTCACAGACAGAAACAAAGGGCTCCTGGGTGTGTCCCTCATGCCTGGCGTATTAGTCAAGGTTGTCCAGAGAAAGAGAACCAATGGGACATAGATATGTAACGAGAAGATTTGCTGTAAAGAACGTGTTCACACAACTATGGAGGCAGTTGAGAAGCACTGAGATCTGCAGTCAGCAAGCAGGAGACCCAGGGGAGTTGCTGGTGGAGTTCTTGGCCGAGTCTGAAGGCCTGGGAACCAGGAGGGCCTTGTGTCGCTTCCAGTCTGAGGGAAGAAGACCGATGTCCCGGTTCAGGCAGGCAGGCACGTGGAATTTCTTCTTCCTCAGTCTTTTTGTTCTATTCAGGTCTTCAACTACTTAGAGGAGGCCCACCATATTATGGAGGACCATCTGCTTTACTCCGTCTACTGATTCAAATGTTAATCTCATCCAGAAACACCCTCCCGGACACATCCAGGGTATTGGGCCAGATGTCTGGGTGCCCCATGGCTCAGTCAGTTGACACAGAAGTGGCTGTCACTCCCAGCCTTTGGACACCTAACAGCTTATGTCCAATAGCTCTCCCTTGTTCCTCCCTCACATCTGTCTTAGAAGAAAAGGCTTCTGGCCTCTGGTCTGGGGCTGGTCCCTCCCCCTGTGCTCTGGGTCTGTCTCCAGAAAGGAAATCATCCAGCATTTCTATCCCCCCGATACCTAAGATGGCAGTGTAGGTAAAGCTCGGTGTGGGAGGGGAAGGTGCTGGTTCCGGGAAGGAGTCCAGAGTGTGGGTGTGAGGCCTCGACTGGATGACCAGACAGGCATTCCTGTAAAACCCCTGACCCTGACATCTACACCAAACACCCCTCCAGACAAGGCCCTCCCTGCAGCCACCGGGCACGGGGAGGGGGGGGCAAGCGGTCACTCTTTCTTGGGACCTCTTGGTGCCCGGGCCTGCTCTCTCCAGAGAGGTTTCCCTGTCCCTTCATGTCAACCAACCCTCCTGGCTTGAGCAGGATTTTCTCACTGTGGATGTCAGAATTCCAACTCAAAACAGTTAAAGTAAAAATGAGGATTTATTTAACTTTTTTTTAATGTTTATTTATTTTTGATAGAGAGAGAGAGAGAGAGAGAGAGAGACACAGAGCATGAGCAGGGGAGGGGCAGAGAGAGAGGGAGACACAGAATCCAAAGCAGCTCCAAGCTCCGAGCTATCAGCACAGAGCCCGACGTGGGGCTTGAACTCACGGACTGTGAGATCGTGACCTGAGCCGAAGTCGGATGCTTAACTGACTGAGCCACCCAGGAGCCCCCAAAATGAGGATTTATTGATTGACGCAACTGAGAGTTCATGAATGGGGCTGGCTTGCCGACTCTGCTAATACCGTTGGGCCTCAGTTTCCCTTTGCCACACACACACACACACACACACACACACACCATGCCCGTCTGCTGTCCTCTGTGTGTAGAGCTAGTTTTTCTTGCTGTAGGTGAGTTTCTCCGTGCAGTAAGGGGAGAAAGTGTCACAGGCACAGAGAGTGCAGGTGTCTGTCACCCCAGCTCAGCCACCTTGAAGGTAGGCCTTCTCTCTCCCACCCTCCGTATTGGAAGTCCCCGGGTGAGATTGGTCCTGTATAGTCACCTGCATTGCCTGTACGACCACCTTGGTGTGGCCAGAGAGACGGGAGCTCTGATGGGCCAGGCCTGGGTCACGTGACCGCCCTCTTGGCCAAGGTACCAGGTTGGCAGGTGTCCTGGAATCACATGGACGGAAGGCAGAGCAGTTCAAGGAAGGAAGGACCTATTTTAAGAAGCAATGGGAAGGGAGGTAGGGCAGATAAAAACAGCGGATGACCTCCTCACCGCCTGGTCTGGGGGTGTATTGGATTGGGGCCCAACATACTCCGTTGTGGCCTCATCTTTTTTTTTTTTTTAATGTTTTTTTAATTTATTTTTGAGACAGAGAGAGACAGAGCATGAACAGGGGCGGGGCAGAGAGAGAGAGGGAGACACAGAATCCGAAGCAGCTCCAGGCTCCGAGCTGTCGGCACAGAGCCCGATGCGGGGCTCAAACTCACAGACTGTGAGATCATGACCTGAGCGGAAGTCGGACGCTCAATCGACCGAGCCACCCAGGCGCCCCTATTGTGACCTCATCTTAACTAGTTACGTCTGCAGCGACCCTCACTCCAAATAAGGTCACGTTCTAAGATACTGGGGATTAGGACTTCAACCGTATCTTTTGGGAGGGGACACAATTCAATCCCTAAAACCTATTGGGTGGTGAAGCCAGCCTCAAATCCAGAGCTCACGCTTTCTGCCTGAAGGTTGCTGATACTGACGGCTGGCATTTTTGGGTGACTGCTTTGTGCAGGCAGTTGCTCATAGTTTGCCACTTTAAAATGACAGCAACCCCAGGGGCGCCTGGGTGGCTCAGTCGGTTAAGCGTCCGACTTCGGCTCAGGTCACGATCTCCCGGTTCACGGGTTCCAGCCTCGTGTCGGGCGCTGTGCTGACGGCTCGGAGCCCGGAGCCTGCTTCGGATTCTGTGTCTCCCTCTCTCTCTGCCCCTCCCTCCCTAGCACTCTGTCTGTCTCTGTCTCAAAAATAAATAAGCATTTTTAAAAATTAAAAAAAAATCACAACAGCTCTACAAGGTAGGCTTTGGGTCCATTTTATAGGTGAGGAAATCAAGGCGTGGAGAGGTTAAGTGCTCAAAGGCACACAGCTGCTTAGGAACGGAGTCGGGATTCGCGCTGGTTTACCTGACTTCACATCCACTTTGCTCTTGGCCCCGCCTTGCTGAGTTAAGGGGCATGATATAAGCATTGATGAAGTGCCGTGGGAAGCCCGGCAGACAGAGACCGCTGCTGCCTGTGGATGGTTGGGGACAGGGCTGGCGGACAGAAAAAAATCTGGAAATCCTTCCTGGAGGCAGTGACGTTTTAGCAGAGTCCAGAAGGCGGGGTCAGACTCAAGTGTGCAGAAGTGGCAAGAAAGGGCGTTTTGGGCGAGGCATTTAGCAGAAGCAAGGCCTAGAGGCAAGAAAGTACTGGTCCAGAGTCCACACTCTCCCGGGGGTACAAAAGGAAAGAGCATCTCTCTAACTGGGGACAAAAATGGGGTATTCATTCTCATCTTCCAGGTTCCCACTATTCTAGCGGAAATCGTGTCCAAAGCCGCTTTCCACCCAAGAACAGGGGACATCCCAAGAAGGCAGCGGAAGCCTGAATACGCGGGACCAGCCGAGGGGGGCCCACTGCTTTTCTCCTCTTTCCCACGCGCCCACGGCCAACCCCGTCCAAGCCCAGAAACCAGAGAGCAGCGAAGACGCCCGTCCATCGTCCGGGTCCAGAAGGCCCAGCTGAGATCTGTTTCAACGCACCCACGTGAGAGGGTTTCCAGTGTGTTTCCCCAGTTGCCATGGCTTTGCTTTCTGCGTCAGGCGCTCTGTCTGTCAGACACGACAATTGAATAATATTTTTATTTTTAGGCATGGGTCACCAAGTTTTTTCATTCCACCGTCAGGCTCGCCCCCACACTGGAGCTCCGGGGAACTGAGCCTCCGGTCGCCTGCGAAATGAATGGGTGCAGCCTGGAGCGGGGTGGGGGGTGTCCAGCCTGAGCTGGACACTGTCCTGGGGCCAGAAAACCTTGTCCCGGGGGGGAGGGTGTCCATCATGGCAGAACACGGTGAGGATAGCTGGTCTTCGCCAAGACCTGGGTGCCGTCGGGCCCGAGGGGCGAGGTCGGCGCTGCGGGAGGGCAGGTGCGTGGGCTGGACCCTCTGTGTGCGGTGGGACGATGTCCCACTATGTGGCGATGGTGCCGGGGAGCAGGCGGGCACTGGGGCGAGTAGTCAGCATCAACAGAGAGCCACGGGATGCCCAAAGGTGGGTTGCGGGCTTTAAGTGGAGGCAGACGGAAGTTCTCAAGGGTCGAATCAAAGCGGGGGCGCTCAGGAGTCAGACCCTCACATTCGGGGCCGGATAGAGTCAGGCAGGACCTGTATAAATAGAGCAGAGGTCCTTGCTCTGGCCACTGTTGACTTTCAGGGGTGATTGTTCTTGGTCCTGTGCTCTGTAGGGTGTCAGCAGCGTCCCGGCCTTCACCCACGGGATTCCGGACGCACTCCCTTCCCGGTTGTGACAACTAAAAATGTCTGCAGGCCTCCCCCCGCCGCTGTCTCCAGGGCAGCGGGGCTGAGCGCTCTCTGGTTGAGGCTTAGTGGGAACCGGAGGCTGAATGGATTTGGGACTGGGGGGCAGACGCAAAGACCCAATCACTGGGACCGGGAACGGCCCCTCAGCTGGCCCCCCACCAGCGAGGGCCTTTGGTGGCAAACGACACGTGTCAGTCCTGCCTAACACCCCCAAAAGGGAACATGGAGGAAGACGCGACAGAGGTAGGGGGCACGTGTGGAAAATAACAAAAGGCTGGAAGATCAGGCGAAGAGACGTCCTCGGGATTGGTTGCAAGGTCCGGTGGTGTTTAGAGAGTTCAGGTGGAGAATGAGTCTTGAAGCAGAAGGGCCCCGGGGAGACAGATCTCCGAGGAGGTGACGAAGTGCTACATGCTGGCGGGCTCTCCCAAGACGTGCTGTGTCGCCAGTGACCCCTTCGTGGGCAAGAGCGCCCCTGAGAGCAGGGGACGCGGCTGGAGCCCAGGCCAGAAAAGGCCCCGCGGGAGGTGAGACGCAGCCTTCGTGCCCCATGAAGAGATGGGCTCCCTCGCTTCTGCGAACGGGTGTGAGTGACGGAGAGAACGTTCCACGTAGTCCCTGAAACACCGCCCCGTCTGGGGGGCAGTGAGGAGCCGCCAACGGCCTGGGGAACCGGGGCGCTGTCACCCCACACCCCTCACAGTGGGGGCGGCTGTCCTGGGAGGGCCCTTCATGGCCAAGAGGTGAGATTTTTCACGTCGGGGCCACTAACGGTGCCAGAGGCTGCGGCCAGGTACCTGGCCCCCTTGTCACCTGGGAGCGCCGTGCAGGTGAGGACACAATAAAAGGCTTCTCTTCAGGCCCGGATTGAGGGCACTGGGAGGCGTGGGACTCGCACCCGGGCCTTGTGTTTATTTTAAGCCCGGTTCTTATTGACTCTGGACTCAAAGTTGTTCTGCAAAGAATAGTCACGGCGGGTAATTAAATATTTATGTTCTTATTTAACAACAATTTCCATTTCAGGGAAGAGGCCCGACTTCATCATTCCCCTGGCACTTCTCACCTCTGCCTGGAGCAGGCCCAGCTTCAGGGGGGCCCAGAACGACGTGCCCCTGGCATCGCCAGCGGCGGCCCCCGGAGAGTCGGGCAGAGGGCGGAGCCTCGTGGGGCCAGCCCCGGCCACCGCGGGCAGCGTTTGGTGACCGACCGAGAGCTTGTCTTTGATTATCACCCGTGCTTGGGGGCGAGTCGTGGCCCCACCTCCAACCAGCGAACTTATTTCTCTGAGCCTCACTTTCCTCATCTGTAAAATGGGCGTGAGGCTCTCTGCCTTACGGGCGGGCTGCGAAGCTGACATGTGAGGATGAGTGTTCGTGGTTCCCAGAGGTCATGGTGCCCAAGAGTCAAGGGAGAGATGGCTAAGATGAAGGTTCTCAGGCCCCTCCAGCTTTTCTGATTGAGTGAAGCTAAGCTGAGACGCTGGGCCATTGCGACAAGCTTCTAGGTGATTCTCACCCGAGTGAGTGATTCCGTAAGAAACACCGGTGTCTACAAAGGGCTTAGTCCTGAATCCAGCATGTAATAAGTCCCCAGTCCATGTTGCTGCTAGCGACTGTGACTTTTATTCTAGACCGCTTGTCTCTTGTAACAATAAGGGTACAGACAAATCATCCCCAAATCTAACCACTTTGCTTCCAGACCCCTGCTCACCATCACATTTGCTGCCAACCCAAACAACGTCACCCGGCTAAGCCCAGAACCATCCAGAGGAACCCACCCAGAAAGGGAGGGGATAGAGAGAGGAGTGGGGCAATGAATGTCATCAACCCATCTCTCACAGGTATTGTTTTAGAAAACAACGGAATCGCACCATCTTTGTCTACCAGGTTCATTTCGATAAGCACGC